>NW_027362763.1:608284895-609691770 GCF_046119375.1 Phyllobates terribilis
GAAGATTCAAAGAGAGTGAGATGCCAGCTCCTTTCATTCAGTCAGTAGCTTCAAACATTTCTGGTATATGAAAAACATGTTTTTCAATGGCAAAAATCAATGAATATTGTAAATGCACAAACAGTAATATCTCCACATTGCAAGGTGCAATTCTGAAATTTTTTGCTTTTTCCTGTTAATCCTAGCATGATAAAGAAGATTCAAAGAGAGTGAGATGCCAGCTCCTTTCATTCAGTCAGTAGCTTCAAACATTTCTGGTATATGAAAAACATGTTTTTCAATGGCAAAAATCAATGAATATTGTAAATGCACAAACAGTAATATCTCCACATTGCAAGGTGCAATTCTGAAATTTTTTGCTTTTTCCTGCTAATCCTAGCATGATAAAGAAGATTCAAAGAGAGTGAGATGCCAGCTCCTTTCATTCAGTCAGTAGCTTCAAACATTTCTGGTATATGAAAAACATGTTTTTCAATGGCAAAAATCAATGAATATTGTAAATGCACAAACAGTAATATCTCCACATTGCACGGTGCAATTCTGAAATTTTTAGCTTTTTCCTGTTAATCCTAGCATGATAAAGAAGATTCAAAGAGAGTGAGATGCCAGCTCCTTTCATTCAGTCAGTAGCTTCAAACATTTCTGGTATATGAAAAACATGTTTTTCAATGGCAAAAATCAATGAATATTGTAAATGCACAAACAGTAATATCTCCACATTGCAAGGTGCAATTCTGAAATTTTTTGCTTTTTCCTGTTAATCCTAGCATGATAAAGAAGATTCAAAGAGAGTGAGATGCCAGCTCCTTTCATTCAGTCAGTAGCTTCAAACATTTCTGGTATATGAAAAACATGTTTTTCAATGGCAAAAATCAATGAATATTGTAAATGCACAAACAGTAATATCTCCACATTGCAAGGTGCAATTCTGAAATTTTTTGCTTTTTCCTGCTAATCCTAGCATGATAAAGAAGATTCAAAGAGAGTGAGATGCCAGCTCCTTTCATTCAGTCAGTAGCTTCAAACATTTCTGGTATATGAAAAACATGTTTTTCAATGGCAAAAATCAATGAATATTGTAAATGCACAAACAGTAATATCTCCACATTGCAAGGTGCAATTCTGAAATTTTTTGCTTTTTCCTGCTAATCCTAGCATGATAAAGAAGATTCAAAGAGAGTGAGATGCCAGCTCCTTTCATTCAGTCAGTAGCTTCAAACATTTCTGGTATATGAAAAACATGTTTTTCAATGGCAAAAATCAATGAATATTGTAAATGCACAAACAGTAATATCTCCACATTGCACGGTGCAATTCTGAAATTTTTAGCTTTTTCCTGTTAATCCTAGCATGATAAAGAAGATTCAAAGAGAGTGAGATGCCAGCTCCTTTCATTCAGTCAGTAGCTTCAAACATTTCTGGTATATGAAAAACATGTTTTTCAATGGCAAAAATCAATGAATATTGTAAATGCACAAACAGTAATATCTCCACATTGCAAGGTGCAATTCTGAAATTTTTTGCTTTTTCCTGTTAATCCTAGCATGATAAAGAAGATTCAAAGAGAGTGAGATGCCAGCTCCTTTCATTCAGTCAGTAGCTTCAAACATTTCTGGTATATGAAAAACATGTTTTTCAATGGCAAAAATCAATGAATATTGTAAATGCACAAACAGTAATATCTCCACATTGCAAGGTGCAATTCTGAAATTTTTTGCTTTTTCCTGCTAATCCTAGCATGATAAAGAAGATTCAAAGAGAGTGAGATGCCAGCTCCTTTCATTCAGTCAGTAGCTTCAAACATTTCTGGTATATGAAAAACATGTTTTTCAATGGCAAAAATCAATGAATATTGTAAATGCACAAACAGTAATATCTCCACATTGCAAGGTGCAATTCTGAAATTTTTTGCTTTTTCCTGCTAATCCTAGCATGATAAAGAAGATTCAAAGAGAGTGAGATGCCAGCTCCTTTCATTCAGTCAGTAGCTTCAAACATTTCTGGTATATGAAAAACATGTTTTTCAATGGCAAAAATCAATGAATATTGTAAATGCACAAACAGTAATATCTCCACATTGCACGGTGCAATTCTGAAATTTTTAGCTTTTTCCTGTTAATCCTAGCATGATAAAGAAGATTCAAAGAGAGTGAGATGCCAGCTCCTTTCATTCAGTCAGTAGCTTCAAACATTTCTGGTATATGAAAAACATGTTTTTCAATGGCAAAAATCAATGAATATTGTAAATGCACAAACAGTAATATCTCCACATTGCAAGGTGCAATTCTGAAATTTTTTGCTTTTTCCTGCTAATCCTAGCATGATAAAGAAGATTCAAAGAGAGTGAGATGCCAGCTCCTTTCATTCAGTCAGTAGCTTCAAACATTTCTGGTATATGAAAAACATGTTTTTCAATGGCAAAAATCAATGAATATTGTAAATGCACAAACAGTAATATCTCCACATTGCACGGTGCAATTCTGAAATTTTTAGCTTTTTCCTGTTAATCCTAGCATGATAAAGAAGATTCAAAGAGAGTGAGATGCCAGCTCCTTTCATTCAGTCAGTAGCTTCAAACATTTCTGGTATATGAAAAACATGTTTTTCAATGGCAAAAATCAATGAATATTGTAAATGCACAAACAGTAATATCTCCACATTGCAAGGTGCAATTCTGAAATTTTTTGCTTTTTCCTGCTAATCCTAGCATGATAAAGAAGATTCAAAGAGAGTGAGATGCCAGCTCCTTTCATTCAGTCAGTAGCTTCAAACATTTCTGGTATATGAAAAACATGTTTTTCAATGGCAAAAATCAATGAATATTGTAAATGCACAAACAGTAATATCTCCACATTGCAAGGTGCAATTCTGAAATTTTTTGCTTTTTCCTGCTAATCCTAGCATGATAAAGAAGATTCAAAGAGAGTGAGATGCCAGCTCCTTTCATTCAGTCAGTAGCTTCAAACATTTCTGGTATATGAAAAACATGTTTTTCAATGGCAAAAATCAATGAATATTGTAAATGCACAAACAGTAATATCTCCACATTGCAAGGTGCAATTCTGAAATTTTTTGCTTTTTCCTGCTAATCCTAGCATGATAAAGAAGATTCAAAGAGAGTGAGATGCCAGCTCCTTTCATTCAGTCAGTAGCTTCAAACATTTCTGGACGTTTTTCAATGGCAAAAATCAATGAATATTGTAAATGCACAAACAGTAATATCTCCACATTGCAAGGTGCAATTCTGAAATTTTTTGCTTTTTCCTGTTAATCCTAGCATGATAAAGAAGATTCAAAGAGAGTGAGATGCCAGCTCCTTTCATTCAGTCAGTAGCTTCAAACATTTCTGGTATATGAAAAACATGTTTTTCAATGGCAAAAATCAATGAATATTGTAAATGCACAAACAGTAATATCTCCACATTGCAAGGTGCAATTCTGAAATTTTTTGCTTTTTCCTGTTAATCCTAGCATGATAAAGAAGATTCAAAGAGAGTGAGATGCCAGCTCCTTTCATTCAGTCAGTAGCTTCAAACATTTCTGGTATATGAAAAACATGTTTTTCAATGGCAAAAATCAATGAATATTGTAAATGCACAAACAGTAATATCTCCACATTGCAAGGTGCAATTCTGAAATATTTTGCTTTTTCCTGCTAATCCTAGCATGATAAAGAAGATTCAAAGAGAGTGAGATGCCAGCTCCTTTCATTCAGTCAGTAGCTTCAAACATTTCTGGTATATGAAAAACATGTTTTTCAATGGCAAAAATCAATGAATATTGTAAATGCACAAACAGTAATATCTCCACATTGCAAGGTGCAATTCTGAAATTTTTAGCTTTTTCCTGTTAATCCTAGCATGATAAAGAAGATTCAAAGAGAGTGAGATGCCAGCTCCTTTCATTCAGTCAGTAGCTTCAAACATTTCTGGTATATGAAAAACATGTTTTTCAATGGCAAAAATCAATGAATATTGTAAATGCACAAACAGTAATATCTCCACATTGCAAGGTGCAATTCTGAAATTTTTTGCTTTTTCCTGCTAATCCTAGCATGATAAAGAAGATTCAAAGAGAGTGAGATGCCAGCTCCTTTCATTCAGTCAGTAGCTTCAAACATTTCTGGTATATGAAAAACATGTTTTTCAATGGCAAAAATCAATGAATATTGTAAATGCACAAACAGTAATATCTCCACATTGCACGGTGCAATTCTGAAATTTTTAGCTTTTTCCTGTTAATCCTAGCATGATAAAGAAGATTCAAAGAGAGTGAGATGCCAGCTCCTTTCATTCAGTCAGTAGCTTCAAACATTTCTGGTATATGAAAAACATGTTTTTCAATGGCAAAAATCAATGAATATTGTAAATGCACAAACAGTAATATCTCCACATTGCAAGGTGCAATTCTGAAATTTTTTGCTTTTTCCTGCTAATCCTAGCATGATAAAGAAGATTCAAAGAGAGTGAGATGCCAGCTCCTTTCATTCAGTCAGTAGCTTCAAACATTTCTGGTATATGAAAAACATGTTTTTCAATGGCAAAAATCAATGAATATTGTAAATGCACAAACAGTAATATCTCCACATTGCACGGTGCAATTCTGAAATTTTTAGCTTTTTCCTGTTAATCCTAGCATGATAAAGAAGATTCAAAGAGAGTGAGATGCCAGCTCCTTTCATTCAGTCAGTAGCTTCAAACATTTCTGGTATATGAAAAACATGTTTTTCAATGGCAAAAATCAATGTATATTGTAAATGCACAAACAGTAATATCTCCACATTGCAAGGTGCAATTCTGAAATTTTTTGCTTTTTCCTGCTAATCCTAGCATGATAAAGAAGATTCAAAGAGAGTGAGATGCCAGCTCCTTTCATTCAGTCAGTAGCTTCAAACATTTCTGGTATATGAAAAACATGTTTTTCAATGGTAAAAATCAATGAATATTGTAAATGCACAAACAGTAATATCTCCACATTGCACGGTGCAATTCTGAAATTTTTAGCTTTTTCCTGTTAATCCTAGCATGATAAAGAAGATTCAAAGAGAGTGAGATGCCAGCTCCTTTCATTCAGTCAGTAGCTTCAAACATTTCTGGTATATGAAAAACATGTTTTTCAATGGCAAAAATCAATGAATATTGTAAATGCACAAACAGTAATATCTCCACATTGCAAGGTGCAATTCTGAAATTTTTTGCTTTTTCCTGTTAATCCTAGCATGATAAAGAAGATTCAAAGAGAGTGAGATGCCAGCTCCTTTCATTCAGTCAGTAGCTTCAAACATTTCTGGTATATGAAAAACATGTTTTTCAATGGCAAAAATCAATGAATATTGTAAATGCACAAACAGTAATATCTCCACATTGCAAGGTGCAATTCTGAAATTTTTTGCTTTTTCCTGCTAATCCTAGCATGATAAAGAAGATTCAAAGAGAGTGAGATGCCAGCTCCTTTCATTCAGTCAGTAGCTTCAAACATTTCTGGTATATGAAAAACATGTTTTTCAATGGCAAAAATCAATGAATATTGTAAATGCACAAACAGTAATATCTCCACATTGCAAGGTGCAATTCTGAAATTTTTTGCTTTTTCCTGTTAATCCTAGCATGATAAAGAAGATTCAAAGAGAGTGAGATGCCAGCTCCTTTCATTCAGTCAGTAGCTTCAAACATTTCTGGTATATGAAAAACATGTTTTTCAATGGCAAAAATCAATGAATATTGTAAATGCACAAACAGTAATATCTCCACATTGCACGGTGCAATTCTGAAATTTTTAGCTTTTTCCTGTTAATCCTAGCATGATAAAGAAGATTCAAAGAGAGTGAGATGCCAGCTCCTTTCATTCAGTCAGTAGCTTCAAACATTTCTGGTATATGAAAAACATGTTTTTCAATGGCAAAAATCAATGAATATTGTAAATGCACAAACAGTAATATCTCCACATTGCAAGGTGCAATTCTGAAATTTTTTGCTTTTTCCTGCTAATCCTAGCATGATAAAGAAGATTCAAAGAGAGTCAGATGCCAGCTCCTTTCATTCAGTCAGTAGCTTCAAACATTTCTGGTATATGAAAAACATGTTTTTCAATGGCAAAAATCAATGAATATTGTAAATGCACAAACAGTAATATCTCCACATTGCACGGTGCAATTCTGAAATTTTTAGCTTTTTCCTGTTAATCCTAGCATGATAAAGAAGATTCAAAGAGAGTGAGATGCCAGCTCCTTTCATTCAGTCAGTAGCTTCAAACATTTCTGGTATATGAAAAACATGTTTTTCAATGGCAAGAATCAATGAATATTGTAAATGCACAAACAGTAATATCTCCACATTGCACGGTGCAATTCTGAAATTTTTAGCTTTTTCCTGTTAATCCTAGCATGATAAAGAAGATTCAAAGAGAGTGAGATGCCAGCTCCTTTCATTCAGTCAGTAGCTTCAAACATTTCTGATATATGAAAAACATGTTTTTCAATGGCAAAAATCAATGAATATTGTAAATGCACAAACAGTAATATCTCCACATTGCAAGGTGCAATTCTGAAATTTTTTGCTTTTTCCTGTTAATCCTAGCATGATAAAGAAGATTCAAAGAGAGTGAGATGCCAGCTCCTTTCATTCAGTCAGTAGCTTCAAACATTTCTGGTTTATGAAAAACATGTTTTTCAATGGCAAAAATCAATGAATATTGTAAATGCACAAACAGTAATATCTCCACATTGCAAGGTGCAATTCTGAAATTTTTTGCTTTTTCCTGCTAATCCTAGCATGATAAAGAAGATTCAAAGAGAGTGAGATGCCAGCTCCTTTCATTCAGTCAGTAGCTTCAAACATTTCTGGTATATGAAAAACATGTTTTTCAATGGCAAAAATCAATGAATATTGTAAATGCACAAACAGTAATATATCCACATTGCAAGGTGCAATTCTGAAATTTTTTGCTTTTTCCTGCTAATCCTAGCATGATAAAGAAGATTCAAAGAGAGTGAGATGCCAGCTCCTTTCATTCAGTCAGTAGCTTCAAACATTTCTGGTATATGAAAAACATGTTTTTCAATGGCAAAAATCAATGAATATTGTAAATGCACAAACAGTAATATCTCCACATTGCACGGTGCAATTCTGAAATTTTTAGCTTTTTCCTGTTAATCCTAGCATGATAAAGAAGATTCAAAGAGAGTGAGATGCCAGCTCCTTTCATTCAGTCAGTAGCTTCAAACATTTCTGGTATATGAAAAACATGTTTTTCAATGGCAAAAATCAATGAATATTGTAAATGCACAAACAGTAATATCTCCACATTGCAAGGTGCAATTCTGAAATTTTTTGCTTTTTCCTGCTAATCCTAGCATGATAAAGAAGATTCAAAGAGAGTGAGATGCCAGCTCCTTTCATTCAGTCAGTAGCTTCAAACATTTCTGGTATATGAAAAACATGTTTTTCAATGGCAAAAATCAATGAATATTGTAAATGCACAAACAGTAATATCTCCACATTGCACGGTGCAATTCTGAAATTTTTAGCTTTTTCCTGTTAATCCTAGCATGATAAAGAAGATTCAAAGAGAGTGAGATGCCAGCTCCTTTCATTCAGTCAGTAGCTTCAAACATTTCTGGTATATGAAAAACATGTTTTTCAATGGCAAAAATCAATGAATATTGTAAATGCACAAACAGTAATATCTCCACATTGCAAGGTGCAATTCTGAAATTTTTTGCTTTTTCCTGCTAATCCTAGCATGATAAAGAAGATTCAAAGAGAGTGAGATGCCAGCTCCTTTCATTCAGTCAGTAGCTTCAAACATTTCTGGTATATGAAAAACATGTTTTTCAATGGCAAAAATCAATGAATATTGTAAATGCACAAACAGTAATATCTCCACATTGCACGGTGCAATTCTGAAATTTTTAGCTTTTTCCTGTTAATCCTAGCATGATAGAAGATACAAAGAGAGTGAGATGCCAGCTCCTTTCATTCAGTCAGTAGCTTCAAACATTTCTGGTATATGAAAAACATGTTTTTCAATGGCAAAAATCAATGAATATTGTAAATGCACAAACAGTAATATCTCCACATTGCAAGGTGCAATTCTGAAATTTTTTGCTTTTTCCTGCTAATCCTAGCATGATAAAGAAGATTCAAAGAGAGTGAGATGCCAGCTCCTTTCATTCAGTCAGTAGCTTCAAACATTTCTGGTATATGAAAAACATGTTTTTCAATGGCAAAAATCAATGAATATTGTAAATGCACAAACAGTAATATCTCCACATTGCACGGTGCAATTCTGAAATTTTTAGCTTTTTCCTGTTAATCCTAGCATGATAAAGAAGATTCAAAGAGAGTGAGATGCCAGCTCCTTTCATTCAGTCAGTAGCTTCAAACATTTCTGGTATATGAAAAACATGTTTTTCAATGGCAAAAATCAATGAATATTGTAAATGCACAAACAGTAATATCTCCACATTGCAAGGTGCAATTCTGAAATTTTTTGCTTTTTCCTGCTAATCCTAGCATGATAAAGAAGATTCAAAGAGAGTGAGATGCCAGCTCCTTTCATTCAGTCAGTAGCTTCAAACATTTCTGGTATATGAAAAACATGTTTTTCAATGGCAAAAATCAATGAATATTGTAAATGCACAAACAGTAATATCTCCACATTGCATGGTGCAATTCTGAAATTTTTAGCTTTTTCCTGTTAATCCTAGCATGATAGAAGATTCAAAGAGAGTGAGATGCCAGCTCCTTTCATTCAGTCAGTAGCTTCAAACATTTCTGGTATATGAAAAACATGTTTTTCAATGGCAAAAATCAATGAATATTGTAAATGCACAAACAGTAATATCTCCACATTGCAAGGTGCAATTCTGAAATTTTTTGCTTTTTCCTGCTAATCCTAGCATGATAAAGAAGATTCAAAGAGAGTGAGATGCCAGCTCCTTTCATTCAGTCAGTAGCTTCAAACATTTCTGGTATATGAAAAACATGTTTTTCAATGGCAAAAATCAATGAATATTGTAAATGCACAAACAGTAATATCTCCACATTGCATGGTGCAATTCTGAAATTTTTAGCTTTTTCCTGTTAATCCTAGCATGATAGAAGATTCAAAGAGAGTGAGATGCCAGCTCCTTTCATTCAGTCAGTAGCTTCAAACATTTCTGGTATATGAAAAACATGTTTTTCAATGGCAAAAATCAATGAATATTGTAAATGCACAAACAGTAATATCTCCACATTGCAAGGTGCAATTCTGAAATTTTTTGCTTTTTCCTGCTAATCCTAGCATGATAAAGAAGATTCAAAGAGAGTGAGATGCCAGCTCCTTTCATTCAGTCAGTAGCTTCAAACATTTCTGGTATATGAAAAACATGTTTTTCAATGGCAAAAATCAATGAATATTGTAAATGCACAAACAGTAATATCTCCACATTGCAAGGTGCAATTCTGAAATTTTTTGCTTTTTCCTGCTAATCCTAGCATGATAAAGAAGATTCAAAGAGAGTGAGATGCCAGCTCCTTTCATTCAGTCAGTAGCTTCAAACATTTCTGGACGTTTTTCAATGGCAAAAATCAATGAATATTGTAAATGCACAAACAGTAATATCTCCACATTGCAAGGTGCAATTCTGAAATTTTTTGCTTTTTCCTGTTAATCCTAGCATGATAAAGAAGATTCAAAGAGAGTGAGATGCCAGCTCCTTTCATTCAGTCAGTAGCTTCAAACATTTCTGGTATATGAAAAACATGTTTTTCAATGGCAAAAATCAATGAATATTGTAAATGCACAAACAGTAATATCTCCACATTGCAAGGTGCAATTCTGAAATTTTTTGCTTTTTCCTGTTAATCCTAGCATGATAAAGAAGATTCAAAGAGAGTGAGATGCCACCTCCTTTCATTCAGTCAGTAGCTTCAAACATTTCTGGTATATGAAAAACATGTTTTTCAATGGCAAAAATCAATGAATATTGTAAATGCACAAACAGTAATATCTCCACATTGCAAGGTGCAATTCTGAAATATTTTGCTTTTTCCTGCTAATCCTAGCATGATAAAGAAGATTCAAAGAGAGTGAGATGCCAGCTCCTTTCATTCAGTCAGTAGCTTCAAACATTTCTGGTATATGAAAAACATGTTTTTCAATGGCAAAAATCAATGAATATTGTAAATGCACAAACAGTAATATCTCCACATTGCAAGGTGCAATTCTGAAATTTTTTGCTTTTTCCTGTTAATCCTAGCATGATAAAGAAGATTCAAAGAGAGTGAGATGCCAGCTCCTTTCATTCAGTCAGTAGCTTCAAACATTTCTGGTATATGAAAAACATGTTTTTCAATGGCAAAAATCAATGAATATTGTAAATGCACAAACAGTAATATCTCCACATTGCAAGGTGCAATTCTGAAATTTTTTGCTTTTTCCTGCTAATCCTAGCATGATAAAGAAGATTCAAAGAGAGTGAGATGCCAGCTCCTTTCATTCAGTCAGTAGCTTCAAACATTTCTGGTATATGAAAAACATGTTTTTCAATGGCAAAAATCAATGAATATTGTAAATGCACAAACAGTAATATCTCCACATTGCACGGTGCAATTCTGAAATTTTTAGCTTTTTCCTGTTAATCCTAGCATGATAAAGAAGATTCAAAGAGAGTGAGATGCCAGCTCCTTTCATTCAGTCAGTAGCTTCAAACATTTCTGGTATATGAAAAACATGTTTTTCAATGGCAAAAATCAATGAATATTGTAAATGCACAAACAGTAATATCTCCACATTGCAAGGTGCAATTCTGAAATTTTTTGCTTTTTCCTGCTAATCCTAGCATGATAAAGAAGATTCAAAGAGAGTGAGATGCCAGCTCCTTTCATTCAGTCAGTAGCTTCAAACATTTCTGGTATATGAAAAACGTTTTTCAATGGCAAAAATCAATGAATATTGTAAATGCACAAACAGTAATATCTCCACATTGCACGGTGCAATTCTGAAATTTTTAGCTTTTTCCTGTTAATCCTAGCATGATAAAGAAGATTCAAAGAGAGTGAGATGCCAGCTCCTTTCATTCAGTCAGTAGCTTCAAACATTTCTGGTATATGAAAAACATGTTTTTCAATGGCAAAAATCAATGAATATTGTAAATGCACAAACAGTAATATCTCCACATTGCAAGGTGCAATTCTGAAATTTTTTGCTTTTTCCTGCTAATCCTAGCATGATAAAGAAGATTCAAAGAGAGTGAGATGCCAGCTCCTTTCATTCAGTCAGTAGCTTCAAACATTTCTGGTATATGAAAAACGTTTTTCAATGGCAAAAATCAATGAATATTGTAAATGCACAAACAGTAATATCTCCACATTGCACGGTGCAATTCTGAAATTTTTAGCTTTTTCCTGTTAATCCTAGCATGATAAAGAAGATTCAAAGAGAGTGAGATGCCAGCTCCTTTCATTCAGTCAGTAGCTTCAAACATTTCTGGTATATGAAAAACATGTTTTTCAATGGCAAAAATCAATGAATATTGTAAATGCACAAACAGTAATATCTCCACATTGCAAGGTGCAATTCTGAAATTTTTTGCTTTTTCCTGTTAATCCTAGCATGATAAAGAAGATTCAAAGAGAGTGAGATGCCAGCTCCTTTCATTCAGTCAGTAGCTTCAAACATTTCTGGTATATGAAAAACATGTTTTTCAATGGCAAAAATCAATGAATATTGTAAATGCACAAACAGTAATATCTCCACATTGCAAGGTGCAATTCTGAAATTTTTTGCTTTTTCCTGCTAATCCTAGCATGATAAAGAAGATTCAAAGAGCGTGAGATGCCAGCTCCTTTCATTCAGTCAGTAGCTTCAAACATTTCTGGTATATGAAAAACATGTTTTTCAATGGCAAAAATCAATGAATATTGTAAATGCACAAACAGTAATATCTCCACATTGCACGGTGCAATTCTGAAATTTTTAGCTTTTTCCTGTTAATCCTAGCATGATAAAGAAGATTCAAAGAGAGTGAGATGCCAGCTCCTTTCATTCAGTCAGTAGCTTCAAACATTTCTGGTATATGAAAAACATGTTTTTCAATGGCAAAAATCAATGAATATTGTAAATGCACAAACAGTAATATCTCCACATTGCAAGGTGCAATTCTGAAATTTTTTGCTTTTTCCTGCTAATCCTAGCATGATAAAGAAGATTCAAAGAGAGTGAGATGCCAGCTCCTTTCATTCAGTCAGTAGCTTCAAACATTTCTGGTATATGAAAAACATGTTTTTCAATGGCAAAAATCAATGAATATTGTAAATGCACAAACAGTAATATCTCCACATTGCACGGTGCAATTCTGAAATTTTTAGCTTTTTCCTGTTAATCCTAGCATGATAAAGAAGATTCAAAGAGAGTGAGATGCCAGCTCCTTTCATTCAGTCAGTAGCTTCAAACATTTCTGGTATATGAAAAACATGTTTTTCAATGGCAAAAATCAATGAATATTGTAAATGCACAAACAGTAATATCTCCACATTGCAAGGTGCAATTCTGAAATTTTTTGCTTTTTCCTGCTAATCCTAGCATGATAAAGAATATTCAAAGAGAGTGAGATGCCAGCTCCTTTCAGTCAGTAGCTTCAAACATTTCTGGTATATGAAAAACATGTTTTTCAATGGCAAAAATCAATGAATATTGTAAATGCACAAACAGTAATATCTCCACATTGCACGGTGCAATTCTGAAATTTTTAGCTTTTTCCTGTTAATCCTAGCATGATAAAGAAGATTCAAAGAGAGTGAGATGCCAGCTCCTTTCATTCAGTCAGTAGCTTCAAACATTTCTGGTATATGAAAAACATGTTTTTCAATGGCAAAAATCAATGAATATTGTAAATGCACAAACAGTAATATCTCCACATTGCAAGGTGCAATTCTGAAATTTTTTGCTTTTTCCTGTTAATCCTAGCATGATAAAGAAGATTCAAAGAGAGTGAGATGCCAGCTCCTTTCATTCAGTCAGTAGCTTCAAACATTTCTGGTATATGAAAAACATGTTTTTCAATGGCAAAAATCAATGAATATTGTAAATGCACAAACAGTAATATCTCCACATTGCAAGGTGCAATTCTGAAATTTTTTGCTTTTACCTGCTAATCCTAGCATGATAAAGAAGATTCAAAGAGAGTGAGATGCCAGCTCCTTTCATTCAGTCAGTAGCTTCAAACATTTCTGGTATATGAAAAACATGTTTTTCAATGGCAAAAATCAATGAATATTGTAAATGCACAAACAGTAATATCTCCACATTGCAAGGTGCAATTCTGAAATTTTTTGCTTTTTCCTGCTAATCCTAGCATGATAAAGAAGATTCAAAGAGAGTGAGATGCCAGCTCCTTTCATTCAGTCAGTAGCTTCAAACATTTCTGGTATATGAAAAACATGTTTTTCAATGGCAAAAATCAATGAATATTGTAAATGCACAAACAGTAATATCTCCACATTGCACGGTGCAATTCTGAAATTTTTAGCTTTTTCCTGTTAATCCTAGCATGATAAAGAAGATTCAAAGAGAGTGAGATGCCAGCTCCTTTCATTCAGTCAGTAGCTTCAAACATTTCTGGTATATGAAAAACATGTTTTTCAATGGCAAAAATCAATGAATATTGTAAATGCACAAACAGTAATATCTCCACATTGCAAGGTGCAATTCTGAAATTTTTTGCTTTTTCCTGCTAATCCTAGCATGATAAAGAAGATTCAAAGAGAGTGAGATGCCAGCTCCTTTCATTCAGTCAGTAGCTTCAAACATTTCTGGTATATGAAAAACATGTTTTTCAATGGCAAAAATCAATGAATATTGTAAATGCACAAACAGTAATATCTCCACATTGCACGGTGCAATTCTGAAATATTTAGCTTTTTCCTGTTAATCCTAGCATGATAAAGAAGATTCAAAGAGAGTGAGATGCCAGCTCCTTTCATTCAGTCAGTAGCTTCAAACATTTCTGGTATATGAAAAACATGTTTTTCAATGGCAAAAATCAATGAATATTGTAAATGCACAAACAGTAATATCTCCACATTGCAAGGTGCAATTCTGAAATTTTTTGCTTTTTCCTGCTAATCCTAGCATGATAAAGAAGATTCAAAGAGAGTGAGATGCCAGCTCCTTTCATTCAGTCAGTAGCTTCAAACATTTCTGGTATATGAAAAACATGTTTTTCAATGGCAAAAATCAATGAATATTGTAAATGCACAAACAGTAATATCTCCACATTGCACGGTGCAATTCTGAAATTTTTAGCTTTTTCCTGTTAATCTTAGCATGATAGAAGATTCAAAGAGGGTGAGATGCCAGCTCCTTTCATTCAGTCAGTAGCTTCAAACATTTCTGGTATATGAAAAACATGTTTTTCAATGGCAAAAATCAATGAATATTGTAAATGCACAAACAGTAATATCTCCACATTGCAAGGTGCAATTCTGAAATTTTTTGCTTTTTCCTGCTAATCCTAGCATGATAAAGAAGATTCAAAGAGAGTGAGATGCCAGCTCCTTTCATTCAGTCAGTAGCTTCAAACATTTCTGGTATATGAAAAACATGTTTTTCAATGGCAAAAATCAATGAATATTGTAAATGCACAAACAGTAATATCTCCACATTGCAAGGTGCAATTCTGAAATTTTTTGCTTTTTCCTGCTAATCCTAGCATGATAAAGAAGATTCAAAGAGAGTGAGATGCCAGCTCCTTTCATTCAGTCAGTAGCTTCAAACATTTCTGGACGTTTTTCAATGGCAAAAATCAATGAATATTGTAAATGCACAAACAGTAATATCTCCACATGGCAAGGTGCAATTCTGAAATTTTTTGCTTTTTCCTGTTAATCCTAGCATGATAAAGAAGATTCAAAGAGAGTGAGATGCCAGCTCCTTTCATTCAGTCAGTAGCTTCAAACATTTCTGGTATATGAAAAACATGTTTTTCAATGGCAAAAATCAATGAATATTGTAAATGCACAAACAGTAATATCTCCACATTGCAAGGTGCAATTCTGAAATTTTTTGCTTTTTCCTGTTAATCCTAGCATGATAAAGAAGATTCAAAGAGAGTGAGATGCCAGCTCCTTTCATTCAGTCAGTAGCTCCAAACATTTCTGGTATATGAAAAACATGTTTTTCAATGGCAAAAATCAATGAATATTGTAAATGCACAAACAGTAATATCTCCACATTGCAAGGTGCAATTCTGAAATATTTTGCTTTTTCCTGCTAATCCTAGCATGATAAAGAAGATTCAAAGAGAGTGAGATGCCAGCTCCTTTCATTCAGTCAGTAGCTTCAAACATTTCTGGTATATGAAAAACATGTTTTTCAATGGCAAAAATCAATGAATATTGTAAATGCACAAACAGTAATATCTCCACATTGCAAGGTGCAATTCTGAAATTTTTTGCTTTTTCCTGTTAATCCTAGCATGATAAAGAAGATTCAAAGAGAGTGAGATGCCAGCTCCTTTCATTCAGTCAGTAGCTTCAAACATTTCTGGTATATGAAAAACATGTTTTTCAATGGCAAAAATCAATGAATATTGTAAATGCACAAACAGTAATATCTCCACATTGCAAGGAGCAATTCTGAAATTTTTTGCTTTTTCCTGCTAATCCTTGCATGATAAAGAAGATTCAAAGAGAGTGAGATGCCAGCTCCTTTCATTCAGTCAGTAGCTTCAAACATTTCTGGTATATGAAAAACATGTTTTTCAATGGCAAAAATCAATGAATATTGTAAATGCACAAACAGTAATATCTCCACATTGCACGGTGCAATTCTGAAATTTTTAGCTTTTTCCTGTTAATCCTAGCATGATAAAGAAGATTCAAAGAGAGTGAGATGCCAGCTCCTTTCATTCAGTCAGTAGCTTCAAACATTTCTGGTATATGAAAAACATGTTTTTCAATGGCAAAAATCAATGAATATTGTAAATGCACAAACAGTAATATCTCCACATTGCAAGGTGCAATTCTGAAATTTTTTGCTTTTTCCTGCTAATCCTAGCATGATAAAGAAGATTCAAAGAGAGTGAGATGCCAGCTCCTTTCATTCAGTCAGTAGCTTCAAACATTTCTGGTATATGAAAAACGTTTTTCAATGGCAAAAATCAATGAATATTGTAAATGCACAAACAGTAATATCTCCACATTGCACGGTGCAATTCTGAAATTTTTAGCTTTTTCCTGTTAATCCTAGCATGATAAAGAAGATTCAAAGAGAGTGAGATGCCAGCTCCTTTCATTCAGTCAGTAGCTTCAAACATTTCTGGTATATGAAAAACATGTTTTTCAATGGCAAAAATCAATGAATATTGTAAATGCACAAACAGTAATATCTCCACATTGCAAGGTGCAATTCTGAAATTTTTTGCTTTTTCCTGCTAATCCTAGCATGATAAAGAAGATTCAAAGAGAGTGAGATGCCAGCTCCTTTCATTCAGTCAGTAGCTTCAAACATTTCTGGTATATGAAAAACGTTTTTCAATGGCAAAAATCAATGAATATTGTAAATGCACAAACAGTAATATCTCCACATTGCACGGTGCAATTCTGAAATTTTTAGCTTTTTCCTGTTAATCCTAGCATGATAAAGAAGATTCAAAGAGAGTGAGATGCCAGCTCCTTTCATTCAGTCAGTAGCTTCAAACATTTCTGGTATATGAAAAACGTTTTTCAATGGCAAAAATCAATGAATATTGTAAATGCACAAACAGTAATATCTCCACATTGCACGGTGCAATTCTGAAATTTTTAGCTTTTTCCTGTTAATCCTAGCATGATAAAGAAGATTCAAAGAGAGTGAGATGCCAGCTCCTTTCATTCAGTCAGTAGCTTCAAACATTTCTGGTATATGAAAAACATGTTTTTCAATGGCAAAAATCAATGAATATTGTAAATGCACAAACAGTAATATCTCCACATTGCAAGGTGCAATTCTGAAATTTTTTGCTTTTTCCTGCTAATCCTAGCATGATAAAGAAGATTCAAAGAGAGTGAGATGCCAGCTCCTTTCATTCAGTCAGTAGCTTCAAACATTTCTGGTATATGAAAAACGTTTTTCAATGGCAAAAATCAATGAATATTGTAAATGCACAAACAGTAATATCTCCACATTGCACGGTGCAATTCTGAAATTTTTAGCTTTTTCCTGTTAATCCTAGCATGATAAAGAAGATTCAAAGAGAGTGAGATGCCAGCTCCTTTCATTCAGTCAGTAGCTTCAAACATTTCTAGTATATGAAAAACATGTTTTTCAATGGCAAAAATCAATGAATATTGTAAATGCACAAACAGTAATATCTCCACATTGCACGGTGCAATTCTGAAATTTTTAGCTTTTTCCTGTTAATCCTAGCATGATAAAGAAGATTCAAAGAGAGTGAGATGCCAGCTCCTTTCATTCAGTCAGTAGCTTCAAACATTTCTGGTATATGAAAAACATGTTTTTCAATGGCAAAAATCAATGAATATTGTAAATGCACAAACAGTAATATCTCCACATTGCAAGGTGCAATTCTGAAATTTTTTGCTTTTTCCTGCTAATCCTAGCATGATAAAGAAGATTCAAAGAGAGTGAGATGCCAGCTCCTTTCATTCAGTCAGTAGCTTCAAACATTTCTGGTATATGAAAAACATGTTTTTCAATGGCAAAAATCAATGAATATTGTAAATGCACAAACAGTAATATCTCCACATTGCACGGTGCAATTCTGAAATTTTTAGCTTTTTCCTGTTAATCCTAGCATGATAAAGAAGATTCAAAGAGAGTGAGATGCCAGCTCCTTTCATTCAGTCAGTAGCTTCAAACATTTCTGGTATATGAAAAACATGTTTTTCAATGGCAAAAATCAATGAATATTGTAAATGCACAAACAGTAATATCTCCACATTGCAAGGTGCAATTCTGAAATTTTTTGCTTTTTCCTGCTAATCCTAGCATGATAAAGAAGATTCAAAGAGAGTGAGATGCCAGCTCCTTTCAGTCAGTAGCTTCAAACATTTCTGGTATATGAAAAACATGTTTTTCAATGGCAAAAATCAATGAATATTGTAAATGCACAAACAGTAATATCTCCACATTGCACGGTGCAATTCTGAAATTTTTAGCTTTTTCCTGTTAATCCTAGCATGATAAAGAAGATTCAAAGAGAGTGAGATGCCAGCTCCTTTCATTCAGTCAGTAGCTTCAAACATTTCTGGTATATGAAAAACATGTTTTTCAATGGCAAAAATCAATGAATATTGTAAATGCACAAACAGTAATATCTCCACATTGCAAGGTGCAATTCTGAAATTTTTTGCTTTTTCCTGTTAATCCTAGCATGATAAAGAAGATTCAAAGAGAGTGAGATGCCAGCTCCTTTCATTCAGTCAGTAGCTTCAAACATTTCTGGTATATGAAAAACATGTTTTTCAATGGCAAAAATCAATGAATATTGTAAATGCACAAACAGTAATATCTCCACATTGCAAGGTGCAATTCTGAAATTTTTTGCTTTTAAGTGCTAATCCTAGCATGATAAAGAAGATTCAAAGAGAGTGAGATGCCAGCTCCTTTCATTCAGTCAGTAGCTTCAAACATTTCTGGTATATGAAAAACATGTTTTTCAATGGCAAAAATCAATGAATATTGTAAATGCACAAACAGTAATATCTCCACATTGCAAGGTGCAATTCTGAAATTTTTTGCTTTTTCCTGCTAATCCTAGCATGATAAAGAAGATTCAAAGAGAGTGAGATGCCAGCTCCTTTCATTCAGTCAGTAGCTTCAAACATTTCTGGTATATGAAAAAACATGTTTTTCAATGGCAAAAATCAATGAATATTGTAAATGCACAAACAGTAATATCTCCACATTGCACGGTGCAATTCTGAAATTTTTAGCTTTTTCCTGTTAATCCTAGCATGATAAAGAAGATTCAAAGAGAGTGAGATGCCAGCTCCTTTCATTCAGTCAGTAGCTTCAAACATTTCTGGTATATGAAAAACATGTTTTTCAATGGCAAAAATCAATGAATATTGTAAATGCACAAACAGTAATATCTCCACATTGCAAGGTGCAATTCTGAAATTTTTTGCTTTTTCCTGCTAATCCTAGCATGATAAAGAAGATTCAAAGAGAGTGAGATGCCAGCTCCTTTCATTCAGTCAGTAGCTTCAAACATTTCTGGTATATGAAAAACATGTTTTTCAATGGCAAAAATCAATGAATATTGTAAATGCACAAACAGTAATATCTCCACATTGCACGGTGCAATTCTGAAATATTTAGCTTTTTCCTGTTAATCCTAGCATGATAAAGAAGATTCAAAGAGAGTGAGATGCCAGCTCCTTTCATTCAGTCAGTAGCTTCAAACATTTCTGGTATATGAAAAACATGTTTTTCAATGGCAAAAATCAATGAATATTGTAAATGCACAAACAGTAATATCTCCACATTGCAAGGTGCAATTCTGAAATTTTTTGCTTTTTCCTGCTAATCCTAGCATGATAAAGAAGATTCAAAGAGAGTGAGATGCCAGCTCCTTTCATTCAGTCAGTAGCTTCAAACATTTCTGGTATATGAAAAACATGTTTTTCAATGGCAAAAATCAATGAATATTGTAAATGCACAAACAGTAATATCTCCACATTGCACGGTGCAATTCTGAAATTTTTAGCTTTTTCCTGTTAATCCTAGCATGATAGAAGATTCAAAGAGAGTGAGATGCCAGCTACTTTCATTCAGTCAGTAGCTTCAAACATTTCTGGTATATGAAAAACATGTTTTTCAATGGCAATTGGGATTGAGATAGTGCAATTGTGAGATATAGAATCTGTATTACGTGTTCATCAAGAACAATACGTCATGATGCGCTGCAAAGATTGGCATTAAGAATAACATAGTGAAACCAATGGATTTCTTTTTGAACTTACCAAATAGTGATTCATTGGTCATTGCCCTTCTTGACAACCTTTTGCACTTGTGATGTTCCAGTGGCTTACTTGGTTATTGCGCCTGTCTTATAAACAGGTGTTCATGAGTTCTAATTCTCAGAGAGTTTTTTCATTTACTTACTAATAAGCTCCCTATAGAGACAATGGAAATTTGCATTGATTTTGGGCTTGAGATAGTGCAATTGTGAGATAGAATCTGCACTAAGTGTTCATAAAGAACAATATGTCATTACAAGCTGTTTAGATTGGCATTAAGAATAGCATAGTAAAACCAATGGATTTCTTTTTGATCTTACCTAATAGTGATTCATTGTTCACTGCCCTTCTTGACATCACTTTGCACCTGTGATGTTACTGTGGCTTACTGGGTTAATGCACCTGTCTTGTCAAAAGGATTTCATGAGTTCTAATCCTTGGAGAGTCTTTTTCTTACTGATAAGCTTCCTATGGAGCCAATGTAAATTTGCATTGATTTTGGGATTGAGATAGTGCAATTGTGAGATATAGAATCTGTATTACGTGTTCATCAAGAACAATACGTCATGATGCGCTGCAAAGATTGGCATTAAGAATAACATAGTGAAACCAATGGATTTCTTTTTGAACTTACCTAATAGTGATTCAATGTTCGCTGCCCTTCTTGACATCACTTTGCACTTGTGATGTTCCAATGGCTTAGTGGGTTAATGCCCCTGTCTTTTAAACAGGAGTTCATGAATTCTAGTCCTCAGAGAGCCCTTTTTCATTTACTTACCAATAAGTTTCCTATAGAGCCAATGGAAATTTGCATTGATTTTGGGATTGAGATGTGCAATTGTGAGATAGAATCTGTACTAAGTGTTCATAAAAAACAATATGTCATTACAAGCTGTTTAGATTGGCATTAAGAATAACATAGTAAAACCAATGGATTTCTATTTGAACTTACCTAATAGTGATTCATTGGTCACTGCCCTTCTTGACATAAATTTGCACCTGTGATGTTGCTGTGGCTTACTGGGTTAATGCACCTGTCTTGTAAAAAGGATTTCATGAGTTCTAATCCTTGGAGAGTCTTTTTCATTTACTTACTAATAAGCTTCCTATGGAGCAATGGAAATTTCCATTGATTTTGAGATATAGAATCTGTATTACGTGTTCATCAAGAACAATGCGTCATGATGCGCTGCAAAGATTGGCATTAAGAATAACATAGTGAAACCAATGGATTTCTTTTTGAACTTACCTAATAGTGATTCATTGGTCATTGCCCTTCTTGACAACCTTTTGCACTTGTGATGTTCCAGTGGCTTACTTGGTTATTGCGCCTGTCTTATAAACAGGAGTTCATGAGTTCTAATTCTCAGAGAGTTTTTTCATTTACTTACTAATAAGCTTCCTATAGAGACAATGGAAATTTGCATTGATTTTGGGCTTGAGATAGTGCAATTGTGAGATATAGAATCTGTATTACGTGTTCATCAAGAACAATACGTCATGATGAGCTGCAAAGATTGGCATTAAGAATAACATAGTGAAACCAATGGATTTCTTTTTGAACTTACCTAATAGTGATTCAATGTTCGCTACCCTTCTTGACATCACTTTGCACTTGTGATGTTCCAATGGCTTAGTGGGTTAATGCCCCTGTCTTTTAAACAGGAGTTCATGAGTTCTAGTCCTCAGAGAGCTCTTTTTTATTTACTTTCCAATAAGTTTCCTATAGAGCCAATGGAAATTTGCATTGATTTTGGGATTGAGATAGTGCAATTGTGAGATAGAATCTGTACTAAGTGTTCATAAAAAACAATATGTCATTACAAGCTGTTTAGATTGGCATTAAGAATAACATAGTAAAACCAAAGGATTTCTATTTGAATTTACCTAATAGTGATTCATTGGTCACTGCCCTTCTTGACATAATTTTGCACATGTGATGTTGCTGTGGCTTACTGGGTTAATGCACCTGTCTTGTAAAAAGGATTTCATGAGTTCTAATCCTTGGAGAGTCTTTTTCATTTACTTACTAATAAGCTTCCTATGGAGCCAATGTAAATTTGCATTGATTTTGGGATTGAGATAGTGCAATTGTGAGATAGAATCTGTACTAAGTGTTCATAAAGAACAATATGTCATCACAATCTGTTTAGATTGGCTTTAAGAATAACATAGTAAAACCAATGGATTTCTTTTTGATCTTACCTAATAGTGATTCATTGTTCACTGCCCTTCTTGACATCACTTTGCACCTGTGATGTTCCTGTGGTTTACTGGGTTAATGCACCTGTCTTGTAAAAAGGATTTCATGAGTTCTAATCCTTGGAAAGTCTTTTTCATTTACTTACTGATAAGCTTCCTATGGAGCCAATGTAAATTTGCATTGATTTTGGGATTGAGATAGTGCAATTGTGAGATATAGAATCTGTATTACGTGTTCATCAAGAACAATACGTCATGATGCGCTGCAAAGATTGGCATTAAGAATAACATAGTGAAACCAATGGATTTCTTTTTGAACTTACCTAATAGTGATTCAATGTTCACTGCCCTTCTTGACATCACTTTGCAATTGTAATGTTCCAATGGCTTACTGGGTTAATGCCCCTGTCTTTTAAATAGGAGTTCATGAATTCTAGTCATCAGATAGCTCTTTTTCATTTACTTACCAATAAGTTTCCGATAGAGCCAATGGAAATTTGCATTGATTTTGGGATTGAGATAGTGCAATTGTGAGATAGAATCTGTACTAAGTGTTCATAAAGAACAATATGTCATTACAAGCTGTTTAGATTGGCATTAAGAATAGCATAGTAAAACCAATGGATTTCTTTTTGAACTTACCTAATAGTGATTCATTGGTCACTGCCCTTCTTGACATAAATTTGCATCCGTGATGTTGCTGTGGCTTACTGGGTTAATGCACCTGTCTTGTCAAAAGGATTTCATGAGTTCTAATCCTTGGAGAGTCTTTTTCTTACTGATAAGCTTCCTATGGAGCCAATGTAAATTTGCATTGATTTTGGGATTGAGATAGTGCAATTGTGAGATAGAATCTGTACTAAGTGTTCATAAAAAACAATATGTCATTACAAGCTGTTTAGATTGGCATTAAGAATAGCATAGTAAAACCAATGGATTTCTATTTGAACTTACCTAATAGTGATTCATTGGTCACTGCCCTTCTTGACATAAATTTGCACCTGTGATGTTGCTGTGGCTTACTGGGTTAATGCACCTGTCTTGTAAAAAGGATTTCATGAGTTCTAATCCTTGGAGAGTCTTTTTTCATTTACTTACTAATAAGCTTCCTATGGAGCAATGGAAATTTGCATTGATTTTGAGATATAGAATCTGTATTACGTATTCATCAAGAACAATGCGTCATGATGCGCTGCAAAGATTGGCATTAAGAATAACATAGTGAAACCAATGGATTTGTTTTTGATCTTACCTAATAGTGATTCATTGGTCATTGCCCTTCTTGACAACCTTTTGCACTTGTGATGTTCCAGTGGCTTACTTGGTTATTGCGCCTGTTTTATAAACAGGAGTTCATGAGTTCTAATTCTCAGAGAGTTTTTTCATTTACTTACTAATAAGCTTCCTATAGAGACAATGGAAATTTGCATTGATTTTGGGCTTGAGATAGTGCAATTGTGAGATATAGAATCTGTATTACGTGTTCATCAAGAACAATACGTCATGATGCGCTGCAAAGATTGGCAATAAGAATAACATAGTGAAACCAATGGATTTCTTTTTGAACTTACCTAATAGTGATTCAATGTTCACTGCCCTTCTTGACATCACTTTGCACTTGTGGTGTTCCAATGGCTTAGTGGGTTAATGCCCCTGTCTTTTAAACAGGAGTTCATGAATTCTAGTACTCAGAGAGCTCTTTTTCATTTACTTACCAATAAGTTTCCTATAGAGCCAATGGAAATTTGCATTGATTTTGGGATTGAGATAGTGCAATTGTGAGATAGAATCTGTACTAAGTGTTCATAAAGAACAATATGTCATTACAAGCTGTTTAGATTGGCATTAAGAATAGCATAGTAAAACCAATGGATTTCTTTTTGAACTTACCTAATAGTGATTCATTGTTCACTGCCCTTCTTGACATCACTTTGCACCTGTGATGTTCCTGTGGTTTACTGGGTTAATGCACCTGTCTTGTAAAAAGGATTTCATGAGTTCTAATCCTTGGAGAGTCTTTTTCATTTACTTACTAATAAGCTTCCTATGGAGCAATGGAAATTTCCATTGATTTTGAGATATAGAATCTGTATTACGTGTTCATCAAGAACAATGCGTCATGATGCGCTGCAAAGATTGGCATTAAGAATAACATAGTGAAACCAATGGATTTCTTTTTGAACTTACCTAATAGTGATTCATTGGTCATTGCCCTTCTTGACAACCTTTTGCACTTGTGATGTTCCAGTGGCTTACTTGGTTATTGCGCCTGTCTTATAAACAGGAGTTCATGAGTTCTAATTCTCAGAGAGTTTTTTCATTTACTTACTAATAAGCTTCCTATAGAGACAATGGAAATTTGCATTGATTTTGGGCTTGAGATAGTGCAATTGTGAGATATAGAATCTGAATTACGTGTTCATCAAGAACAATACGTCATGATGAGCTGCAAAGATTGGCATTAAGAATAACATAGTGAAACCAATGGATTTCTTTTTGAACTTACCTAATAGTGATTCAATGTTCGCTACCCTTCTTGACATCACTTTGCACTTGTGATGTTCCAATGGCTTAGTGGGTTAATGCCCCTGTCTTTTAAACAGGAGTTCATGAGTTCTAGTCCTCAGAGAGCTCTTTTTTATTTACTTTCCAATAAGTTTCCTATAGAGCCAATGGAAATTTGCATTGATTTTGGGATTGAGATAGTGCAATTGTGAGATAGAATCTGTACTAAGTGTTCATAAAAAACAATATGTCATTACAAGCTGTTTAGATTGGCATTAAGAATAACATAGTAAAACCAAAGGATTTCTATTTGAATTTACCTAATAGTGATTCATTGGTCACTGCCCTTCTTGACATAAATTTGCACATGTGATGTTGCTGTGGCTTACTGGGTTAATGCACCTGTCTTGTAAAAAGGATTTCATGAGTTCTAATCCTTGGAGAGTCTTTTTCATTTACTTACTAATAAGCTTCCTATGGAGCCAATGTAAATTTGCATTGATTTTGGGATTGAGATAGTGCAATTGTGAGATAGAATCTGTACTAAGTGTTCATAAAGAACAATATGTCATCACAATCTGTTTAGATTGGCTTTAAGAATAACATAGTAAAACCAATGGATTTCTTTTTGATCTTACCTAATAGTGATTCATTGTTCACTGCCCTTCTTGACATCACTTTGCACCTGTGATGTTCCTGTGGTTTACTGGGTTAATGCACCTGTCTTGTAAAAAGGATTTCATGAGTTCTAATCCTTGGAAAGTCTTTTTCATTTACTTACTGATAAGCTTCCTATGGAGCCAATGTAAATTTGCATTGATTTTGGGATTGAGATAGTGCAATTGTGAGATATAGAATCTGTATTACGTGTTCATCAAGAACAATACGTCATGATGCGCTGCAAAGATTGGCATTAAGAATAACATAGTGAAACCAATGGATTTCTTTTTGAACTTACCTAATAGTGATTCAATGTTCACTGCCCTTCTTGACATCACTTTGCAATTGTAATGTTCCAATGGCTTACTGGGTTAATGCCCCTGTCTTTTAAATAGGAGTTCATGAATTCTAGTCATCAGATAGCTCTTTTTCATTTACTTACCAATAAGTTTCCGATAGAGCCAATGGAAATTTGCATTGATTTTGGGATTGAGATAGTGCAATTGTGAGATAGAATCTGTACTAAGTGTTCATAAAGAACAATATGTCATTACAAGCTGTTTAGATTGGCATTAAGAATAGCATAGTAAAACCAATGGATTTCTTTTTGAACTTACCTAATAGTGATTCATTGGTCACTGCCCTTCTTGACATAAATTTGCATCCGTGATGTTGCTGTGGCTTACTGGGTTAATGCACCTGTCTTGTCAAAAGGATTTCATGAGTTCTAATCCTTGGAGAGTCTTTTTCTTACTGATAAGCTTCCTATGGAGCCAATGTAAATTTGCATTGATTTTGGGATTGAGATAGTGCAATTGTGAGATAGAATCTGTACTAAGTGTTCATAAAAAACAATATGTCATTACAAGCTGTTTAGATTGGCATTAAGAATAGCATAGTAAAACCAATGGATTTCTATTTGAACTTACCTAATAGTGATTCATTGGTCACTGCCCTTCTTGACATAAATTTTCACCTGTGATGTTGCTGTGGCTTACTGGGTTAATGCACCTGTCTTGTAAAAAGGATTTCATGAGTTCTAATCCTTGGAGAGTCTTTTTTCATTTACTTACTAATAAGCTTCCTATGGAGCAATGGAAATTTGCATTGATTTTGAGATATAGAATCTGTATTACGTGTTCATCAAGAACAATGCGTCATGATGCGCTGCAAAGATTGGCATTAAGAATAACATAGTGAAACCAATGGATTTCTTTTTGATCTTACCTAATAGTGATTCATTGGTAATTGCCCTTCTTGACAACCTTTTGCACTTGTGATGTTCCAGTGGCTTACTTGGTTATTGCGCCTGTTTTATAAACAGGAGTTCATGAGTTCTAATTCTCAGAGAGTTTTTTCATTTACTTACTAATAAGCTTCCTATAGAGACAATGGAAATTTGCATTGATTTTGGGCTTGAGATAGTGCAATTGTGAGATATAGAATCTGTATTACGTGTTCATCAAGAACAATACGTCATGATGCGCTGCAAAGATTGGCAATAAGAATAACATAGTGAAACCAATGGATTTCTTTTTGAACTTACCTAATAGTGATTCAATGTTCACTGCCCTTCTTGACATCACTTTGCACTTGTGGTGTTCCAATGGCTTAGTGGGTTAATGCCCCTGTCTTTTAAACAGGAGTTCATGAATTCTAGTACTCAGAGAGCTCTTTTTCATTTACTTACCAATAAGTTTCCTATAGAGCCAATGGAAATTTGCATTGATTTTGGGATTGAGATAGTGCAATTGTGAGATAGAATCTGTACTAAGTGTTCATAAAGAACAATATGTCATTACAAGCTGTTTAGATTGGCATTAAGAATAGCATAGTAAAACCATTGGATTTCTTTTTGAACTTACCTAATAGTGATTCATTGTTCACTGCCCTTCTTGACATCACTTTGCACCTGTGATGTTCCTGTGGTTTACTGGGTTAATGCACCTGTCTTGTAAAAAGGATTTCATGAGTTCTAATCCTTGGAGAGTCTTTTTCATTTACTTACTGATAAGCTTCCTATGGAGCCAATGTAAATTTGCATTGATTTTGGGATTGAGATAGTGCAATTGTGAGATATAGAATCTGTATTACGTGTTCATCAAGAACAATACGTCATGATGCGCTGCAAAGATTGGCATTAAGAATAACATAGTGAAACCAATGGATTTCTTTTTGAACTTACCTAATAGTGATTCAATATTCGCTGCCCTTCTTGACATCGCTTTGCACTTGTGATGTTCCAATGGCTTAGTGGGTTAATGCCCCTGTCTTTTAAACAGGAGTTCATGAATTCTAGTCCTCAGAGAGCTCTTTTTCATTTACTTACCAATAAGTTTCCTATAGAGCCAATGGAAATTTGCATTGATTTTGGGATTAAGATAGTGCAATTGTGAGATAGAATCTGTACTAAGTGTTCATAAAAAACAATATGTCATTACAAGCTGTTTAGATTGGCATTAAGAATAACATAGTAAAACCAATGGATTTCTATTTGAACTTACCTAATAGTTATTCATTGGTCACTGCCCTTCTTGACATAAAGTTGCACCTGTGATGTTGCTGTGGCTTACTGGGTTAATGCACCTGTCTTGTAAAAAAGATTTCATGAGTTCTAATCCTTGGAGAGTCTTTTTCATTTACTTACTAATAAGCTTCCTATGGAGCAATGGAAATTTCCATTGATTTTGAGATATAGAATCTGTATTACGTGTTCATCAAGAACAATGCGTCATGATGCGCTGCAAAGATTGGCATTAAGAATAACATAGTGAAACCAATGGATTTCTTTTTGAACTTACCTAATAGTGATTCATTGGTCATTGCCCTTCTTGACAACCTTTTACACTTGTGATGTTCCAGTGGCTTACTTGGTTATTGTGCCTGTCTTATAAACAGGAGTTCATGAGTTCTAATTCTCAGAGAGTTTTTTCATTTACTTACTAATAAGCTTCCTAGAGAGACAATGGAAATTTGCATTGATTTTGGGCTTGAGATAGTGCAATTGTGAGATATAGAATCTGTATTACGTGTTCATCAAGAACAAAACGTCATGATGCGCTGCAAAGATTGGCATTAAGAATAACATAGTGAAACCAATGGATTTCTTTTTGAACTTACCTAATAGTGATTCAATGTTCGCTACCCTTCTTGACATCACTTTGCACTTGTGATGTTCCAATGGCTTAGTGGGTTAATGCCCCTGTCTTTTAAACAGGAGTTCATGAATTCTAGTCCTCAGAGAGCTCTTTTTCATTTACTTACCAATAAGTTTCCTATAGAGCCAATGGAAATTTGCATTGATTTTGGGATTGAGATAGTGCAATTGTGAGATAGAATCTGTACTAAGTGTTCATAAAGAACAATATGTCATTACAAGCTGTTTAGATTGGCATTAAGAATAGCATAGTAAAACCAATGGATTTCTTTTTGAACTTACCTAATAGTGATTCATTGTTCACTGCCCTTCTTGACATCACTTTGCACCTGTGATGTTCATGTGGTTTACTGGGTTAATGCACCTGTCTTGTAAAAAGGATTTCATGAGTTCTAATCCTTGGAGAGTCTTTTTCATTTACTTACTAATAAGCTTCCTATGGAGCCAATGTAAATTTGCATTGATTTTGGGATTGAGATAGTGCAATTGTGAGATAGAATCTGTACTAAGTGTTCATAAAGAACAATATGTCATCACAATCTGTATAGATTGGCTTTAAGAATAACATAGTAAAACCAATGGATTTCTTTTTGATCTTACCTAATAGTGATTCATTGTTCACTGCCCTTCTTGACATCACTTTGCACCTGTGATGTTCCTGTGGTTTACTGGGTTAATGCACTTGTCTTGTAAAAAGGATTTCATGAGTTCTAATCCTTGGAGAGTCTTTTTCATTTACTTACTGATAAGCTTCCTAGAGAGACAATGGAAATTTGCATTGATTTTGGGCTTGAGATAGTGCAATTGTGAGATATAGAATCTGTATTACGTGTTCATCAAGAACAAAACGTCATGATGCGCTGCAAAGATTGGCATTAAGAATAACATAGTGAAACCAATGGATTTCTTTTTGAACTTACCTAATAGTGATTCAATGTTCGCTACCCTTCTTGACATAACTTTGCACTTGTGATGTTCCAATGGCTTAGTGGGTTAATGCCCCTGTCTTTTAAACAGGAGTTCATGAATTCTAGTCCTCAGAGAGCTCTTTTTCATTTACTTACCAATAAGTTTCCTATAGAGCCAATGGAAATTTGCATTGATTTTGGGATTGAGATAGTGCAATTGTGAGATAGAATCTGTACTAAGTGTTCATAAAGAACAATATGTCATTACAAGCTGTTTAGATTGGCATTAAGAATAGCATAGTAAAACCAATGGATTTCTTTTTGAACTTACCTAATAGTGATTCATTGTTCACTGCCCTTCTTGACATCACTTTGCACCTGTGATGTTCATGTGGTTTACTGGGTTAATGCACCTGTCTTGTAAAAAGGATTTCATGAGTTCTAATCCTTGGAGAGTCTTTTTCATTTACTTACTAATAAGCTTCCTATGGAGCCAATGTAAATTTGCATTGATTTTGGGATTGAGATAGTGCAATTGTGAGATAGAATCTGTACTAAGTGTTCATAAAGAACAATATGTCATCACAATCTGTTTAGATTGGCTTTAAGAATAACATAGTAAAACCAATGGATTTCTTTTTGATCTTACCTAATAGTGATTCATTGTTCACTGCCCTTCTTGACATCACTTTGCACCTGTGATGTTCCTGTCATTTACTGGGTTAATGCACTTGTCTTGTAAAAAGGATTTCATGAGTTCTAATCCTTGGAGAGTCTTTTTCATTTACTTACTGATAAGATTCCTATGGAGCCAATGTAAATTTGCATTGATTTTGGGATTGAGATAGTGCAATTGTGAGATATAGAATCTGTATTACGTGTTCATCAAGAACAATACGTCATGATGCGCTGCAAAGATTGGCATTAAGAATAACATAGTGAAACCAATGGATTTCTTTTTGAACTTACCTAATAGTGATTCAATGTTCGCTGCCCTTCTTGACATCGCTTTGCACTTGTGATCTTCCAATGGCTTAGTGGGTTAATGCCCCTGTCTTTTAAACAGGAGTTCATGAATTCTAGTCCTCAGAGAGCTCTTTTTCATTTACTTACCAATAAGTTTCCTATAGAGCCAATGGAAATTTGCATTGATTTTGGGATTAAGATAGTGCAATTGTGAGAAAGAATCTGTACTAAGTGTTCATAAAAAACAATATGTCATTACAAGCTGTTTAGATTGGCATTAAGAATAACATAGTAAAACCAATGGATTTCTATTTGAACTTACCTAATAGTGATTCATTGGTCACTGCCCTTCTTGACATAAATTTGCACCTGTGATGTTGCTGTGGCTTACTGGGTTAATGCACCTGTCTTGTAAATAGGATTTCATGAGTTCTAATCCTTGGAGAGTCTTTTTCATTTACTTACTAATAAGCTTCCTATGGAGCAATGGAAATTTCCATTGATTTTGAGATATAGAATCTGTATTACGTGTTCATCAAGAACAATGCGTCATGATGCGCTGCAAAGATTGGCATTAAGAATAACATAGTGAAACCAGTGGATTTCTTTTTGAACTTACCTAATAGTGATTCATTGGTCATTGCCCTTCTTGACAACATTTTGCACTTGTGATGTTCCAGTGGCTTACTTGGTTATTGCGCCTGTCTTATAAACAGGAGTTCATGAGATCTAATTCTCAGAGAGTTTTTTCATTTACTTACTAATAAGCTTCCTATAGAGACAATGGAAATTTGCATTGATTTTGGGCTTGAGATAGTGCAATTGTGAGATATAGAATCTGTATTACGTGTTCATCAAGAACAATACGTCATGATGCGCTGCAAAGATTGGCATTAAGAATAACATAGTGAAACCAATGGATTTCTTTTTGAACTTACCTAATAGTGATTCAATGTTCACTGCCCCTCTTGACATCACTTTGCACTTGTGATGTTCCAATGGCTTAGTGGGTTAATGCCCCTGTCTTTTCAACAGGAGTTCATGAATTCTAGTCCTCAGAGAGCTCTTTTTCATTTACTTACCAATAAGTTTCCGATAGAGCCAATGGAAATTTGCATTGATTTTGGGATTGAGATAGTGCAATTGTGAGATAGAATCTGCACTAAGTGTTCATAAAGAACAATATGTCATTACAAGCTGTTTAGATTGGCATTAAGAATAGCATAGTAAAACCAATGGATTTCTTTTTGAACTTACCTAATAGTGATTCATTGGTCACTGCCCTTCTTGACATAAATTTGCTTCCATGATGTTACTGTGGCTTACTGGGTTAATGCACCTGTCTTGTAAAAAGGATTTCATGAGTTCTAATCCTTGGAGAGTGTTTTTCATTTACTTACTGATAAGCTTCCTATGGAGCCAATGTAAATTTGCATTGATTTTGGGATTGAGATAGTGCAATTGTGAGATATGGAATCTGTATTACGTGTTCATCAAGAACAATACGTCATGATGCGCTGCAAAGATTGGCATTAAGAATAACATAGTGAAACCAATGGATTTCTTTTTGAACTTACCTAATAGTGATTCAATGTTCGCTGCCCTTCTTGACATCACTTTGCACTTGTGATGTTCCAATGGCTTAGTGGGTTAATGCCCCTGTCTTTTAAACAGGAGTTCATGAATTCTAGTCCTCAGAGAGCTCTTTTTCATTTACTTACCAATAAGTTTCCTATAGAGCCAATGGAAATTTGCATTGATTTTGGGATTGAGATAGTGCAATTGTGAGATAGAATCTGTACTAAGTGTTCATAAAAAACAATATGTCATTACAAGCTGTTTAGATTGTCATTAAGAATAACATAGTAAAACCAATGGATTTCTATTTGAACTTACCTAATAGTGATTCATTGTTCACTGCCCTTCTTGACATAAATTTGCACCTGTGATGTTGCTGTGGCTTACTGGGTTAATGCACCTGTCTTGTAAAAAGGATTTCATGAGTTCTAATCCTTGGAGAGTCTTTTTCATTTACTTACTAATAAGGTTCCTATGGAGCAATGGAAATTTCCATTGATTTTGAGATATAGAATCTGTATTACGTGTTCATCAAGAACAATGAGTCATGATGCGCTGCAAAGTATGGCATTAAGAATAACATAGTGAAACCAATGGATTTCTTTTTGAACTTACCTAATAGTGATTCATTGGTCATTGCCCTTCTTGACAACCTTTTGCACTTGTGATGTTCCAGTGGCTTACTTGGTTATTGCGCCTGTCTTATAAACAGGAGTTCATGAGTTCTAATTCTCAGAGAGTTTTTTCATTTACTTACTAATAAGCTTCCTATAGAGACAATGGAAATTTGCATTGATTTTGGGCTTGAGATAGTGCAATTGTGAGATATAGAATCTGTATTACGTGTTCATCAAGAACAATACGTCATGATGCGCTGCAAAGATTGGCATTAAGAATAACATAGTGAAACCAATGGATTTCTTTTTGAACTTACCTAATAGTGATTCAATGTTCGCTACCCTTCTTGACATCACTTTGCACTTGTGATGTTCCAATGGCTTAGTGGGTTAATGCCCCTGTATTTTAAACAGGAGTTCATGAATTCTAGTCCTCAGAGAGCTCTTTTTCATTTACTTACCAATAAGTTTCCTATAGAGCCAATGGAAAATTGCATTGATTTTGGGATTGAGATAGTGCAATTGTGAGATAGAATCTGTACTAAGTGTTGATAAAAAACAATATGTCGTTACAAGCTGTTTAGATTGGCATTAAGAATAACATAGTAAAACCAATGGATTTCTATTTGAACTTACCTAATAGTGATTCATTGGTCACTGCCCTTCTTGACATAAATTTGCACCTGTGATGTTGCTGTGGCTTACTTGGTTAATGCACCTGTCTTGTAAAAAGGATTTCATGAGTTCTAATCCTTGGAGAGTCTTTTTCATTTACTTACTAATAAGCTTCCTATGGAGCCAATGTAAATTTGCATTGATTTTGGGATTGAGATAGTGCAATTGTGAGATAGAATCTGTACTAAGTGTTCATAAAGAACAATATGTCATCACAATCTGTTTAGATTGGCTTTAAGAAATACATAGTAAAACCAATGGATTTCTTTTTGATCTTACCTAATAGTGATTCATTGTTCACTGCCCTTCTTGACATCACTTTGCACCTGTGATGTTCCTGTGGTTTACTGGGTTAATGCACCTGTCTTGTAAAAAGGATTTCATGAGTTCTAATCCTTGGAGAGTCTTTTTCATTTACTTACTAATAAGGTTCCTATGGAGCAATGGAAATTTCCATTGATTTTGAGATATAGAATCTGTATTACGTGTTCATCAAGAACAATGAGTCATGATGCGCTGCAAAGATTGGCATTAAGAATAATATAGTGAAACCAATGGATTTCTTTTTGAACTTACCTAATAGTCATTCATTGGTCATTGCCCTTCTTGACAACCTTTTGCACTTGTGATGTTCCAGTTGCTTACTTGGTTATTGCGCCTGTCTTATAAACAGGAGTTCTAATTCTCAGAGAGTTTTTTCATTTACTTACTAATAAGCTTCCTATAGAGACAATGGAAATTTGCATTGATTTTGGGCTTGAGATAGTGCAATTGTGAGATATAGAATCTGTATTACGTGTTCATCAAGAACAATACGTCATGATGCGCTGCAAAGATTGGCATTAAGAATAACATAGTGAAACCAATGGATTTCTTTTTGAACTTACCTAATAGTGATTCAATGTTCGCTACCCTTCTTGACATCACTTTGCACTTGTGATGTTCCAATGGCTTAGTGGGTTAATGCCCCTGTATTTTAAACAGGAGTTCATGAATTCTAGTCCTCAGAGAGCTCTTTTTCATTTACTTACCAATAAGTTTCCTATAGAGCCAATGGAAAATTGCATTGATTTTGGGATTGAGATAGTGCAATTGTGAGATAGAATCTGTACTAAGTGTTGATAAAAAACAATATGTCGTTACAAGCTGTTTAGATTGGCATTAAGAATAACATAGTAAAACCAATGGATTTCTATTTGAACTTACCTAATAGTGATTCATTGGTCACTGCCCTTCTTGACATAAATTTGCACCTGTGATGTTGCTGTGGCTTACTTGGTTAATGCACCTGTCTTGTAAAAAGGATTTCATGAGTTCTAATCCTTGGAGAGTCTTTTTCATTTACTTACTAATAAGCTTCCTATGGAGCAAATGTAAATTTGCATTGATTTTGGGATTGAGATAGTGCAATTGTGAGATATAGAATCTGTATTACGTGTTCATCAAGAACAATACGTCATGATGCGCTGCAAAGATTGTCATTAAGAATAACATAGTGAAACCAATGGATTTCTTTTTGAACTTACCTAATAGTGATTCAATGTTCACTGCCCTTCTTGACATCACTTTGCACTTGTGATGTTCCAATGGCTTAGTGGGTTAATGCCCCTGTCTTTTCAACAGGAGTTCATGAATTCTAGTCCTCAGAGAGCTCTTTTTCATTTACTTACCAATAAGTTTCCGATAGAGCCAATGGAAATTTGCATTGATTTTGGGATAGAGATAGTGCAATTGTGAGATAGAATCTGCACTAAGTGTTCATAAAGAACAATATGTCATTACAAGCTGTTTAGATTGGCATTAAGAATAGCATAGTAAAACCAATGGATTTCTTTTTGAACTTACCTAATAGTGATTCATTGGTCACTGCCCTTCTTGACAAAAATTTGCTTCCATGATGTTACTGTGGCTTACTGGGTTAATGCACCTGTCTTGTAAAAAGGATTTCATGAGTTCTAATCCTTGGAGAGTGTTTTTCATTTACTTACTGATAAGCTTCCTATGGAGCCAATGTAAATTTGCATTGATTTTGGGATTGAGATAGTGCAATTGTGAGATATAGAATCTGTATTACGTGTTCATCAAGAACAATACGTCATGATGCGCTGCGAAGATTGGCATTAAGAATAACATAGTGAAACCAATGGATTTCTTTTTGAACTTACCTAATAGTGATTCAATGTTCGCTGCCCTTCTTGACATCACTTTGCACTTGTGATGTTCCAATGGCTTAGTGGGTTAATGCCCCTGTCTTTTAAACAGGAGTTCATGAATTCTAGTCCTCAGAGAGCTCTTTTTCATTTACTTACCAATAAGTTTCCTATAGAGCCAATGGAAATTTGCATTGATTTTGGGATTGAGATAGTGCAATTGTGAGATAGAATCTGTACCAAGTGTTCATAAAAAACAATATGTCATTACAAGCTGTTTAGATTGGCATTAAGAATAACATAGTAAAACCAATGGATTTCTATTTGAACTTACCTAATAGTGATTCATTGTTCACTGCCCTTCTTGACATAAATTTGCACCTGTGATGTTGCTGTGGCTTACTGGGTTAATGCACCTGTCTTGTCAAAAGGATTTCATGAGTTCTAATCCTTGGAGAGTCTTTTTCATTTACTTACTAATAAGGTTCCTATGGAGCAATGGAAATTTCCATTGATTTTGAGATATAGAATCTGTATTACGTGTTCATCAAGAACAATGAGTCATGATGCGCTGCAAAGATTGGCATTAAGAATAACATAGTGAAACCAATGGATTTCTTTTTGAACTTACCTAATAGTGATTCATTGGTCATTGCCCTTCTTGACAACCTTTTGCACTTGTGATGTTCCAGTGGCTTACTTGGTTATTGCGCCTGTCTTATAAACAGGAGTTCATGAGTTCTAATTCTCAGAGAGTTTTTTCATTTACTTACTAATAAGCTTCCTATAGAGACAATGGAAATTTGCATTGATTTTGGGCTTGAGATAGTGCAATTGTGAGATATAGAATCTGTATTACGTGTTCATCAAGAACAATACGTCATGATGCGCTGCAAAGATTGGCATTAAGAATAACATAGTGAAACCAATGGATTTCTTTTTGAACTTACCTAATAGTGATTCAATGTTCGCTACCCTTCTTGACATCACTTTGCACTTGTGATGTTCCAATGGCTTAGTGGGTTAATGCCCCTGTATTTTAAACAGGAGTTCATGAATTCTAGTCCTCAAAGAGCTCTTTTTCATTTACTTACCAATAAGTTTCCTATAGAGCCAATGGAAAATTGCATTGATTTTGGGATTGAGATAGTGCAATTGTGAGATAGAATCTGTACTAAGTGTTCATAAAAAACAATATGTCGTTACAAGCTGTTTAGATTGGCATTAAGAATAACATAGTAAAACCAATGGATTTCTATTTGAACTTACCTAATAGTGATTCATTGTTCACTGCCCTTCTTGACATAAATTTGCACCTGTGATGTTGCTGTGGCTTACTGGGTTAATGCACCTGTCTTGTCAAAAGGATTTCATGAGTTCTAATCCTTGGAGAGTCTTTTTCATTTACTTACTAATAAGGTTCCTATGGAGCAATGGAAATTTCCATTGATTTTGAGATATAGAATCTGTATTACGTGTTCATCAAGAACAATGAGTCATGATGCGCTGCAAAGATTGGCATTAAGAATAACATAGTGAAACCAATGGATTTCTTTTTGAACTTACCTAATAGTGATTCATTGGTCATTGCCCTTCTTGACAACCTTTTGCACTTGTGATGTTCCAGTGGCTTACTTGGTTATTGCGCCTGTCTTATAAACAGGAGTTCATGAGTTCTAATTCTCAGAGAGTTTTTTCATTTACTTACTAATAAGCTTCCTATAGAGACAATGGAAATTTGCATTGATTTTGGGCTTGAGATAGTGCAATTGTGAGATATAGAATCTGTATTACGTGTTCATCAAGAACAATACGTCATGATGCGCTGCAAAGATTGGCATTAAGAATAACATAGTGAAACCAATGGATTTCTTTTTGAACTTACCTAATAGTGATTCAATGTTCGCTACCCTTCTTGACATCACTTTGCACTTGTGATGTTCCAATGGCTTAGTGGGTTAATGCCCCTGTATTTTAAACAGGAGTTCATGAATTCTAGTCCTCAAAGAGCTCTTTTTCATTTACTTACCAATAAGTTTCCTATAGAGCCAATGGAAAATTGCATTGATTTTGGGATTGAGATAGTGCAATTGTGAGATAGAATCTGTACTAAGTGTTCATAAAAAACAATATGTCGTTACAAGCTGTTTAGATTGGCATTAAGAATAACATAGTAAAACCAATGGATTTCTATTTGAACTTACCTAATAGTGATTCATTGGTCACTGCCCTTCTTGACATAAATTTGCTTCCATGATGTTGCTGTGGCTTACTTGGTTAATGCACCTGTCTTGTAAAAAGGATTTCATGAGTTCTAATCCTTGGAGAGTCTTTTTCATTTACTTACTAATAAGCTTCCTATGGAGCCAATGTAAATTTGCATTGATTTTGGGATTGAGATAGTGCAATTGTGAGATAGAATCTGTACTAAGTGTTCATAAAGAACAATATGTCATCACAATCTGTTTAGATTGGCTTTAAGAATAACATAGTAAAACCAATGGATTTCTTTTTGATCTTACCTAATAGTGATTCATTGTTCACTGCCCTTCTTGACATCACTTTGCACCTGTGATGTTCCTGTGGTTTACTGGGTTAATGCACCTGTCTTGTAAAAAGGATTTCATGAGTTCTAATCCTTGGAGAGTCTTTTTCATTTACTTACTAATAAGGTTCCTATGGAGCAATGGAAATTTCCATTGATTTTGAGATATAGAATCTGTATTACGTGTTCATCAAGAACAATGAGTCATGATGCGCTGCAAAGATTGGCATTAAGAATAACATAGTGAAACCAATGGATTTCTTTTTGAACTTACCTAATAGTGATTCATTGGTCATTGCCCTTCTTGACAACCTTTAGCACTTGTGATGTTCCAGTTGCTTACTTGGTTATTGCGCCTGTCTTATAAACAGGAGTTCATGAGTTCTAATTCTCAGAGAGTTTTTTCATTTACTTACTAATAAGCTTCCTATAGAGACAATGGAAATTTGCATTGATTTTGGGCTTGAGATAGTGCAATTGTGAGATATAGAATCTGTATTACGTGTTCATCAAGAACAATACGTCATGATGCGCTGCAAAGATTGGCATTAAGAATAACATAGTGAAACCAATGGATTTCTTTTTGAACTTACCTAATAGTGATTCAATGTTCGCTACCCTTCTTGACATCACTTTGCACTTGTGATGTTCCAATGGCTTAGTGGGTTAATGCCCCTGTATTTTAAACAGGAGTTCATGAATTCTAGTCCTCAGAGAGCTCTTTTTCATTTACTTACCAATAATTTTCCTATAGAGCCAATGGAAAATTGCATTGATTTTGGGATTGAGATAGTGCAATTGTGAGATAGAATCTGTACTAAGTGTTGATAAAAAACAATATGTCGTTACAAGCTGTTTAGATTGGCATTAAGAATAACATAGTAAAACCAATGGATTTCTATTTGAACTTACCTAATAGTGATTCATTGGTCACTGCCCTTCTTGACATAAATTTGCACCTGTGATGTTGCTGTGGCTTACTTGGTTAATGCACCTGTCTTGTAAAAAGGATTTCATGAGTTCTAATCCTTGGAGAGTCTTTTTCATTTACTTACTAATAAGCTTCCTATGGAGCCAATGTAAATTTGCATTGATTTTGGGATTGAGATAGTGCAATTGTGAGATAGAATCTGTACTAAGTGTTCATAAAGAACAATATGTCATCACAATCTGTTTAGATTGGCTTTAAGAATAACATAGTAAAACCAATGGATTTCTTTTTGATCTTACCTAATAGTGATTCATTGTTCACTGCCCTTCTTGACATCACTTTGCACCTGTGATGTTCCTGTGGTTTACTGGGTTAATGCACCTGTCTTGTAAAAAGGATTTCATGAGTTCTAATCCTTGGAGAGTCTTTTTCATTTACTTACTAATAAGGTTCCTATGGAGCAATGGAAATTTCCATTGATTTTGAGATATAGAATCTGTATTACGTGTTCATCAAGAACAATGAGTCATGATGCGCTGCAAAGATTGGCATTAAGAATAACATAGTGAAACCAATGGATTTCTTTTTGAACTTACCTAATAGTGATTCATTGGTCATTGCCCTTCTTGACAACCTTTAGCACTTGTGATGTTCCAGTTGCTTACTTGGTTATTGCGCCTGTCTTATAAACAGGAGTTCATGAGTTCTAATTCTCAGAGAGTTTTTTCATTTACTTACTAATAAGCTTCCTATAGAGACAATGGAAATTTGCATTGATTTTGGGCTTGAGATAGTGCAATTGTGAGATATAGAATCTGTATTACGTGTTCATCAAGAACAATACGTCATGATGCGCTGCAAAGATTGGCATTAAGAATAACATAGTGAAACCAATGGATTTCTTTTTGAACTTACCTAATAGTGATTCAATGTTCGCTACCCTTCTTGACATCACTTTGCACTTGTGATGTTCCAATGGCTTAGTGGGTTAATGCCCCTGTATTTTAAACAGGAGTTCATGAATTCTAGTCCTCAGAGAGCTCTTTTTCATTTACTTACCAATAAGTTTCCTATAGAGCCAATGGAAAATTGCATTGATTTTGGGATTGAGATAGTGCAATTGTGAGATAGAATCTGTACTAAGTGTTCATAAAAAACAATATGTCGTTACAAGCTGTTTAGATTGGCATTAAGAATAACATAGTAAAACCAATGGATTTCTATTTGAACTTACCTAATAGTGATTCATTGGTCACTGCCCTTCTTGACATAAATTTGCTTCCATGATGTTGCTGTGGCTTACTTGGTTAATGCACCTGTCTTGTAAAAAGGATTTCATGAGTTCTAATCCTTGGAGAGTCTTTTTCATTTACTTACTAATAAGCTTCCTATGGAGCCAATGTAAATTTGCATTGATTTTGGGATTGAGATAGTGCAATTGTGAGATAGAATCTGTACTAAGTGTTCATAAAGAACAATATGTCATCACAATCTGTTTAGATTGGCTTTAAGAATAACATAGTAAAACCAATGGATTTCTTTTTGATCTTACCTAATAGTGATTCATTGTTCACTGCCCTTCTTGACATCACTTTGCACCTGTGATGTTCCTGTGGTTTACTGGGTTAATGCACCTGTCTTGTAAAAAGGATTTCATGAGTTCTAATCCTTGGAGAGTCTTTTTCATTTACTTACTGATAAGCTTCCTATGGAGCCAATGTAAATTTGCATTGATTTTGGGATTGAGATAGTGCAATTGTGAGATATATAATCTGTATTACGTGTTCATCAAGAACAATACGTCATGATGCGATGCAAAGATTGGCATTAAGAATAACATAGTGAAACCAATGGATTTCTTTTTGAACTTACCTAATAGTGATTCAATGTTCGCTGCCCTTCTTGACATCGCTTTGCACTTGTGATGTTCCAATTGCTTAGTGGGTTAATGCCCCTGTCTTTTAAACAGGAGTTCATGAATTCTAGTCCTCAGAGAGCTCTTTTTCATTTACTTACCAATAAGTTTCCTCTAGAGCCAATGGAAATTTGCATTGATTTTGGGATTAAGATAGTACAATTGTGAGATAGAATCTGTACTAAGTGTTCATAAAAAACAATATGTCATTACAAGCTGTTTAGATTGGCATTAAGAATAACATAGTAAAACCAATGGATTTCTATTTGAACTTACCTAATAGTGATTCATTGGTCACTGCCCTTCTTGACATAAATTTGGACCTGTGATGTTGCTGTGGCTTACTGGGTTAATGCACCTGTCTTGTAAAAAGGATTTCATGAGTTCTAATCCTTGGAGAGTCTTTTTCATTTACTTACTAATAAGCTTCCTATGGAGCAATGGAAATTTCCATTGATTTTGAGATATAGAATCTGTATTACGTGTTCATCAAGAACAATGCGTCATGATGCGCTGCAAAGATTGGCATTAAGAATAACATAGTGAAACCAATGGATTTCTTTTTGAACTTACCTAATAGTGATTCATTGGTCATTGCCCTTCTTGACAACCTTTTGCACTTGTGATGTTCCAGTGGCTTACTTGGTTATTGCGCCTGTCTTATAAACAGGAGTTCATGAGTTCTAATTCTCAGATAGTTTTTTCATTTACTTACTAATAAGCTTCCTATAGAGACAATGGAAATTTGCATTGATTTTGGGCTTGAGATAGTGCAATTGTGAGATATAGAATCTGTATTACGTGTTCATCAAGAACAATACGTCATGATGCGCTGCAAAGATTGGCATTAAGAATAACATAGTGAAACCAATGGATTTCTTTTTGAACTTACCTAATAGTGATTCAATGTTCGCTGCCCTTCTTGACATCGCTTTGCACTTGTGATGTTCCAATGGCTTAGTTGGTTAATGCCCCTGTCTTTTAAACAGGAGTTCATGAATTCTAGTCCTCAGAGAGCTCTTTTTCATTTACTTACCAATAAGTTTCCTATAGAGCCAATGGAAATTTGCATTGATTTTGGGATTAAGATAGTGCAATTGTGAGATAGAATCTGTACTAGTTGTTCATAAAAAACAATATGTCATTACAAGCTGTTTAGATTGGCATTAAGAATAACATAGTAAAACCAATGGATTTCTATTTGAACTTACCTAATAGTGATTCATTGGTCACTGCCCTTCTTGACATAAATTTGCACCTGTGATGTTGCTGTGGCTTACTGGGTTAATGCACCTGTCTTGTAAAAAGGATTTCATGAGTTCTAATCCTTGGAGAGTCTTTTTCATTTACTTACTAATAAGCTTCCTATGGAGCAATGGAAATTTCCATTGATTTTGAGATATAGAATCTGTATTACGTGTTCATCAAGAACAATGCGTCATGATGCGCTGCAAAGATTGGCATTAAGAATAACATAGTGAAACCAATGGATTTCTTTTTGAACTTACCTAATAGTGATTCATTGGTCATTGCCCTTCTTGACAACCTTTTGCACTTGTGATGTTCCAGTGGCTTACTTGGTTATTGCGCCTGTCTTATAAACAGGAGTTCATGAGTTCTAATTCTCAGAGAGTTTTTTCATTTACTTACTAATACGCTTCCTATAGAGCCAATGGAAATTTGCATTGATTTTGGGATTGAGATAGTGTAATTTTGAGATAGAATCTGTACTAAGTGTTCATAAAGAACAATATGTCATTACAAGCTGTTTAGATTGGCATTAAGAATAGCATAGTAAAACCAATGGATTTCTTTTTGAACTTACCTAATAGTGATTCATTGTTCACTGCCCTTCTTGACATCACTTTGCACCTGTGATGTTCCTGTGGTTTACTGGGTTAATGCACCTGTCTTGTAAAAAGGATTTCATGAGTTCTAATCCTTGGAGAGTCTTTTTCATTTACTTACTAATAAGCTTCCTATGGAGCCAATGTAAATTTGCATTGACTTTGGGATTGAGATAGTGCAATTGTGAGATATAGAATCTGTATTACGTGTTCATCAAGAACAATACGTCATGATGCGCTGCAAAGATTGGCATTAAGAATAACATAGTGAAACCAATGGATTTCTTTTTGAACTTACCTAATAGTGATTCAATGTTCGCTGCCCTTCTTGACATCGCTTTGCACTTGTGATGTTCCAATGGCTTAGTGGGTTAATGCCCCTGTCTTTTAAACAGGAGTTCATGAATTCTAGTCCTCAGGGAGCTCTTTTTCATTTACTTACCAATAAGTTTCCTATAGAGCCAATGGAAATTTGCATTGATTTTGGGATTAAGATAGTGCAATTGTGAGATAGAATCTGTAATAAGTGTTCATAAAAAACAATATGTCATTACAAGCTGTTTAGATTGGCATTAAGAATAACATAGTAAAACCAATGGATTTCTATTTGAACTTACCTAATTCATTGGTCACTGCCCTTCTTGACATAAGTTTGCACCTGTGATGTTGCTGTGGCTTACTGGGTTAATGCACCTGTCTTGTAAAAAGGATTTCATGAGTTCTAATCCTTGGAGAGTCTTTTTCATTTACTTACTAATAAGCTTCCTATGGATCAATGGAAATTTCCATTGATTTTGAGATATAGAATCTGTATTACGTGTTCATCAAGAACAATGCGTCATGATGCGCTGCAAAGATTGGCATTAAGAATAACATAGTGAAACCAATGGATTTCTTTTTGAACTTACCTAATAGTGATTCATTGGTCATTGCCGTTCTTGACAACCTTTTGCACTTGTGATGTTTCAGTGGCTTACTTGGTTATTGCGCCTGTCTTATAAACAGGAGTTCATGAGTTCTAATTCTCAGAGAGTTTTTTCATTTACTTACTAATAAGCTTCCTATAGAGACAATGGAAATTTGCATTGATTTTGGGCTTGAGATAGTGCAATTGTGAGATATAGAATCTGTATTACGTGTTCATCAAGAACAATACGTCATGATGCGCTGCAAAGATTGGCATTAAGAATAACATAGTGAAACCAATGGATTTCTTTTTGAACTTACCTAATAGTGATTCAATGTTCGCTACCCTTCTTGACATCACTTTGCACTTGTGATGGTCCAATGGCTTAGTGGGTTAATGCCCCTGTATTTTAAACAGGAGTTCATGAATTCTAGTCCTCAGAGAGCTCTTTTTCATTTACTTACCAATAAGTTTCCTATAGAGCCAATGGAAATTTGCATTGATTTTGGGATTGAGATAGTGCAATTGTGAGATAGAATCTGTACTAAGTGTTCATAAAAAACAATATGTCATTACAAGCTGTTTAGATTGGCATTAAGAATAACATAGTAAAACCAATGGATTTCTATTTGAACTTACCTAATAGTGATTCATTGGTCACTGCCCTTCTTGACATAAATTTGCACCTGTGATGTTGCTGTGGCTTACTGGGTTAATGCACCTGTCTTGTAAAAAGGATTTCATGAGTTCTAATCCTTGGAGAGTCTTTTTCATTTACTTACTAATAAGCTTCCTATGGAGCAATGGAAATTTCCATTGATTTTGAGATATAGAATCTGTATTACGTGTTCATCAAGAACAATGCGTCATGATGCGCTGCAAAGATTGGCATTAAGAATAACATAGTGAAACCAATGGATTTCTTTTTGAACTTACCTAATAGTGATTCATTGGTCATTGCCGTTCTTGACAACCTTTTGCACTTGTGATGTTCCAGTGGCTTACTTGGTTATTGCGCCTGTTTTATAAACAGGAGTTCATGAGTTCTAATTCTCAGAGAGTTTTTTCATTTACTTACTAATAAGCTTCCTATAGAGACAATGGAAATTTGCATTGATTTTGGGCTTGAGATAGTGCAATTGTGAGATATAGAATCTGTATTACGTGTTCATCAAGAACAATACGTCATGATGCGCTGCAAAGATTGGCATTAAGAATAACATAGTGAAACCAATGGATTTCTTTTTGAACTTACCTAATAGTGATTCAATGTTCGCTACCCTTCTTGACATCACTTTGCACTTGTGATGGTCCAATGGCTTAGTGGGTTAATGCCCCTGTATTTTAAACAGGAGTTCATGAATTCTAGTCCTCAGAGAGCTCTTTTTCATTTACTTACCAATAAGTTTCCTATAGAGCCAATGGAAATTTGCATTGATTTTGGGATTGAGATAGTGCAATTGTGAGATAGAATCTGTACTAAGTGTTCATAAAAAACAATATGTCATTACAAGCTGTTTAGATTGGCATTAAGAATAACATAGTAAAACCAATGGATTTCTATTTGAACTTACCTAATAGTGATTCATTGGTCACTGCCCTTCTTGACATAAATTTGCACCTGTGATGTTGCTGTGGCTTACTGGGTTAATGCACCTGTCTTGTAAAAAGGATTTCATGAGTTCTAATCCTTGGAGAGTCTTTTTCATTTACTTACTAATAAGCTTCCTATGGAGCCAATGTAAATTTGCATTGATTTTGGGATTGAGATAGTGCAATTGTGAGATAGAATCTGTACTAAGTGTTCATAAAGAACAATATGTCATCACAATCTGTTTAGATTGGCTTTAAGAATAACATAGTAAAACCAATGGATTTCTTTTTGATCTTACCTAATAGTGATTCATTGTTCACTGCCCTTCATTTACTTACTAATAAGCTTCCTATGGAGCAATGGAAATTTCCATTGATTTTGAGATATAGAATCTGTATTACGTGTTCATCAAGAACAATGCGTCATGATGCGCTGCAAAGATTGGCATTAAGAATAACATAGTGAAACCAATGGATTTCTTTTTGAACTTACCTAATAGTGATTCATTGGTCATTGCCCTTCTTGACAACCTTTTGCACTTGTGATGTTCCAGTGGCTTACTTGGTTATTGCGCCTGTCTTATAAACAGGAGTTCATGAGTTCTAATTCTCAGAGAGTTTTTTCATTTACTTACTAATAAGCTTCCTATAGAGACAATGGAAATTTGCATTGATTTTGGGCTTGAGATAGTGCAATTGTGAGATATAGAATCTGTATTACGTGTTCATCAAGAACAATACGTCATGATGCGCTGCAAAGATTGGCATTAAGAATAACATAGTGAAACCAATGGATTTCTTTTTGAACTTACCTAATAGTGATTCAATGTTCGCTGCCCTTCTTGACATCGCTTTGCACTTGTGATGTTCCAATGGCTTAGTTGGTTAATGCCCCTGTCTTTTAAACAGGAGTTCATGAATTCTAGTCCTCAGAGAGCTCTTTTTCATTTACTTACCAATAAGTTTCCTATAGAGCCAATGGAAATTTGCATTGATTTTGGGATTAAGATAGTGCAATTGTGAGATAGAATCTGTACTAGTTGTTCATAAAAAACAATATGTCATTACAAGCTGTTTAGATTGGCATTAAGAATAACATAGTAAAACCAATGGATTTCTATTTGAACTTACCTAATAGTGATTCATTGGTCACTGCCCTTCTTGACATAAATTTGCACCTGTGATGTTGCTGTGGCTTACTGGGTTAATGCACCTGTCTTGTAAAAAGGATTTCATGAGTTCTAATCCTTGGAGAGTCTTTTTCATTTACTTACTAATAAGCTTCCTATGGAGCAATGGAAATTTCCATTGATTTTGAGATATAGAATCTGTATTACGTGTTCATCAAGAACAATGCGTCATGATGCGCTGCAAAGATTGGCATTAAGAATAACATAGTGAAACCAATGGATTTCTTTTTGAACTTACCTAATAGTGATTCATTGGTCATTGCCCTTCTTGACAACCTTTTGCACTTGTGATGTTCCAGTGGCTTACTTGGTTATTGCGCCTGTCTTATAAACAGGAGTTCATGAGTTCTAATTCTCAGAGAGTTTTTTCATTTACTTACTAATACGCTTCCTATAGAGACAATGGAAATTTGCATTGATTTTGGGCTTGAGATAGTGCAATTGTGAGATATAGAATCTGTATTACATGTTCATCAAGAACAATACGTCATGATGCGCTGCAAAGATTGGCATTAAGAATAACATAGTGAAACCAATGGATTTCTTTTTGAACTTACCTAATAGTGATTCAATGTTCGCTACCCTTCTTGACATCACTTTGCACTTGTGATGTTCCAATGGCTTAGTGGGTTAATGCCCCTGTCTTTTAAACAGGAGTTCATGAATTCTAGTCCTCAGAGAGCTCTTTTTCATTTACTTACCAATAAGTTTCCTATAGAGCCAATGGAAATTTGCATTGATTTTGGGATTGAGATAGTGTAATTTTGAGATAGAATCTGTACTAAGTGTTCATAAAGAACAATATGTCATTACAAGCTGTTTAGATTGGCATTAAGAATAGCATAGTAAAACCAATGGATTTCTTTTTGAACTTACCTAATAGTGATTCATTGTTCACTGCCCTTCTTGACATCACTTTGCACCTGTGATGTTCCTGTGGTTTACTGGGTTAATGCACCTGTCTTGTAAAAAGGATTTCATGAGTTCTAATCCTTGGAGAGTCTTTTTCATTTACTTACTAATAAGCTTCCTATGGAGCCAATGTAAATTTGCATTGACTTTGGGATTGAGATAGTGCAATTGTGAGATATAGAATCTGTATTACGTGTTCATCAAGAACAATACGTCATGATGCGCTGCAAAGATTGGCATTAAGAATAACATAGTGAAACCAATGGATTTCTTTTTGAACTTACCTAATAGTGATTCAATGTTCGCTGCCCTTCTTGACATCGCTTTGCACTTGTGATGTTCCAATGGCTTAGTGGGTTAATGCCCCTGTCTTTTAAACAGGATTTCATGAATTCTAGTCCTCAGGGAGCTCTTTTTCATTTACTTACCAATAAGTTTCCTATAGAGCCAATGGAAATTTGCATTGATTTTGGGATTAAGATAGTGCAATTGTGAGATAGAATCTGTACTAAGTGTTCATAAAAAACAATATGTCATTACAAGCTGTTTAGATTGGCATTAAGAATAACATAGTAAAACCAATGGATTTCTATTTGAACTTACCTAATTCATTGGTCACTGCCCTTCTTGACATAAGTTTGCACCTGTGATGTTGCTGTGGCTTACTGGGTTAATGCACCTGTCTTGTAAAAAGGATTTCATGAGTTCTAATCCTTGGAGAGTCTTTTTCATTTACTTACTAATAAGCTTCCTATGGATCAATGGAAATTTCCATTGATTTTGAGATATAGAATCTGTATTACGTGTTCATCAAGAACAATGCGTCATGATGCGCTGCAAAGATTGGCATTAAGAATAACATAGTGAAACCAATGGATTTCTTTTTGAACTTACCTAATAGTGATTCATTGGTCATTGCCGTTCTTGACAACCTTTTGCACTTGTGATGTTTCAGTGGCTTACTTGGTTATTGCGCCTGTCTTATAAACAGGAGTTCATGAGTTCTAATTCTCAGAGAGTTTTTTCATTTACTTACTAATAAGCTTCCTATAGAGACAATGGAAATTTGCATTGATTTTGGGCTTGAGATAGTGCAATTGTGAGATATAGAATCTGTATTACGTGTTCATCAAGAACAATACGTCATGATGCGCTGCAAAGATTGGCATTAAGAATAACATAGTGAAACCAATGGATTTCTTTTTGAACTTACCTAATAGTGATTCAATGTTCGCTACCCTTCTTGACATCACTTTGCACTTGTGATGGTCCAATGGCTTAGTGGGTTAATGCCCCTGTATTTTAAACAGGAGTTCATGAATTCTAGTCCTCAGAGAGCTCTTTTTCATTTACTTACCAATAAGTTTCCTATAGAGCCAATGGAAATTTGCATTGATTTTGGGATTGAGATAGTGCAATTGTGAGATAGAATCTGTACTAAGTGTTCATAAAAAACAATATGTCATTACAAGCTGTTTAGATTGGCATTAAGAATAACATAGTAAAACCAATGGATTTCTATTTGAACTTACCTAATAGTGATTCATTGGTCACTGCCCTTCTTGACATAAATTTGCACCTGTGATGTTGCTGTGGCTTACTGGGTTAATGCACCTGTCTTGTAAAAAGGATTTCATGAGTTCTAATCCTTGGAGAGTCTTTTTCATTTACTTACTAATAAGCTTCCTATGGAGCAATGGAAATTTCCATTGATTTTGAGATATAGAATCTGTATTACGTGTTCATCAAGAACAATGCGTCATGATGCGCTGCAAAGATTGGCATTAAGAATAACATAGTGAAACCAATGGATTTCTTTTTGAACTTACCTAATAGTGATTCATTGGTCATTGCCGTTCTTGACAACCTTTTGCACTTGTGATGTTCCAGTGGCTTACTTGGTTATTGCGCCTGTTTTATAAACAGGAGTTCATGAGTTCTAATTCTCAGAGAGTTTTTTCATTTACTTACTAATAAGCTTCCTATAGAGACAATGGAAATTTGCATTGATTTTGGGCTTGAGATAGTGCAATTGTGAGATATAGAATCTGTATTACGTGTTCATCAAGAACAATACGTCATGATGCGCTGCAAAGATTGGCATTAAGAATAACATAGTGAAACCAATGGATTTCTTTTTGAACTTACCTAATAGTGATTCAATGTTCGCTACCCTTCTTGACATCACTTTGCACTTGTGATGGTCCAATGGCTTAGTGGGTTAATGCCCCTGTATTTTAAACAGGAGTTCATGAATTCTAGTCCTCAGAGAGCTCTTTTTCATTTACTTACCAATAAGTTTCCTATAGAGCCAATGGAAATTTGCATTGATTTTGGGATTGAGATAGTGCAATTGTGAGATAGAATCTGTACTAAGTGTTCATAAAAAACAATATGTCATTACAAGCTGTTTAGATTGGCATTAAGAATAACATAGTAAAACCAATGGATTTCTATTTGAACTTACCTAATAGTGATTCATTGGTCACTGCCCTTCTTGACATAAATTTGCACCTGTGATGTTGCTGTGGCTTACTGGGTTAATGCACCTGTCTTGTAAAAAGGATTTCATGAGTTCTAATCCTTGGAGAGTCTTTTTCATTTACTTACTAATAAGCTTCCTATGGAGCCAATGTAAATTTGCATTGATTTTGGGATTGAGATAGTGCAATTGTGAGATAGAATCTGTACTAAGTGTTCATAAAGAACAATATGTCATCACAATCTGTTTAGATTGGCTTTAAGAATAACATAGTAAAACCAATGGATTTCTTTTTGATCTTACCTAATAGTGATTCATTGTTCACTGCCCTTCATTTACTTACTAATAAGCTTCCTATGGAGCAATGGAAATTTCCATTGATTTTGAGATATAGAATCTGTATTACGTGTTCATCAAGAACAATGCGTCATGATGCGCTGCAAAGATTGGCATTAAGAATAACATAGTGAAACCAATGGATTTCTTTTTGAACTTACCTAATAGTGATTCATTGGTCATTGCCCTTCTTGACAACCTTTTGCACTTGTGATGTTCCAGTGGCTTACTTGGTTATTGCGCCTGTCTTATAAACAGGAGTTCATGAGTTCTAATTCTCAGAGAGTTTTTTCATTTACTTACTAATAAGCTTCCTATAGAGACAATGGAAATTTGCATTGATTTTGGGCTTGAGATAGTGCAATTGTGAGATATAGAATCTGTATTACGTGTTCATCAAGAACAATACGTCATGATGCGCTGCAAAGATTGGCATTAAGAATAACATAGTGAAACCAATGGATTTCTTTTTGAACTTACCTAATAGTGATTCAATGTTCGCTACCCTTCTTGACATCACTTTGCACTTGTGATGTTCCAATGGCTTAGTGGGTTAATGCCCCTGTATTTTAAACAGGAGTTCATGAATTCTAGTCCTCAGAGAGCTCTTTTTCATTTACTTAACAATAAGTTTCCTATAGAGCCAATGGAAATTTGCATTGATTTTGGGATTGAGATAGTGCAATTGTGAGATAGAATCTGTACTAAGTGTTCATAAAAAACAATATGTCATTACAAGCTGTTTAGATTGGCATTAAGAATAACATAGTAAAACCAATGGATTTCTATTTGAACTTACCTAATAGTGATTCATTGGTCACTGCCCTTCTTGACATAAATTTGCACCTGTGATGTTGCTGTGGCTTACTGGGTTCATGCACCTGTCTTGTAAAAAGGATTTCATGAGTTCTAATCCTTGGAGAGTCTTTTTCATTTACTTACTAATAAGCTTCCTATGGAGCCAATGTAAATTTGCATTGATTTTGGGATTGAGATAGTGTAATTTTGAGATAGAATCTGTACTAAGTGTTCATAAAGAACAATATGTCATTACAAGCTGTTTAGATTGGCATTAAGAATAGCATAGTAAAACCAATGGATTTCTTTTTGAACTTACCTAATAGTGATTCATTGTTCACTGCCCTTCTTGACATCACTTTGCACCTGTGTTGTTCCTGTGGTTTACTGGGTTAATGCACCTGTCTTGTAAAAAGGATTTCATGAGTTTTAATCCTTGGAGAGTCTTTTTCATTTACTTACTAATAAGTTTCCTATGGAGCCAATGTAAATTTGCATTGATTTTGGGATTGAGATAGTGCAATTGTGAGATATAGAATCTGTATTACATGTTCATCAAGAACAATACGTCATGATGCGCTGCAAAGATTGGCATTAAGAATAACATAGTGAAACCAATGGATTTCTTTTTGAACTTACCTAATAGTGATTCAATGTTCGCTACCCTTCTTGACATCACTTTGCACTTGTGATGGTCCAATGGCTTAGTGGGTTAATGCCCCTGTATTTTAAACAGGAGTTCATGAATTCTAGTCCTCAGAGAGCTCTTTTTCATTTACTTACCAATAAGTTTCCTATAGAGCCAATGGAAATTTGCATTGATTTTGGGATTGAGATAGTGCAATTGTGAGATAGAATCTGTACTAAGTGTTCATAAAAAACAATATGTCATTACAAGCTGTTTAGATTGGCATTAAGAATAACATAGTAAAACCAATGGATTTCTATTTGAACTTACCTAATAGTGATTCATTGGTCACTGCCCTTCTTGACATAAATTTGCACCTGTGATGTTGCTGTGGCTTACTGGGTTAATGCACCTGTCTTGTAAAAAGGATTTCATGAGTTCTAATCCTTGGAGAGTCTTTTTCATTTACTTACTAATAAGCTTCCTATGGAGCCAATGTAAATTTGCATTGATTTTGGGATTGAGATAGTGCAATTGTGAGATAGAATCTGTACTAAGTGTTCATAAAGAACAATATGTCATCACAATCTGTTTAGATTGGCTTTAAGAATAACATAGTAAAACCAATGGATTTCTTTTTGATCTTACCTAATAGTGATTCATTGTTCACTGCCCTTCATTTACTTACTAATAAGCTTCCTATGGAGCAATGGAAATTTCCATTGATTTTGAGATATAGAATCTGTATTACGTGTTCATCAAGAACAATGCGTCATGATGCGCTGCAAAGATTGGCATTAAGAATAACATAGTGAAACCAATGGATTTCTTTTTGAACTTACCTAATAGTGATTCATTGGTCATTGCCCTTCTTGACAACCTTTTGCACTTGTGATGTTCCAGTGGCTTACTTGGTTATTGCGCCTGTCTTATAAACAGGAGTTCATGAGTTCTAATTCTCAGAGAGTTTTTTCATTTACTTACTAATAAGCTTCCTATAGAGACAATGGAAATTTGCATTGATTTTGGGCTTGAGATAGTGCAATTGTGAGATATAGAATCTGTATTACGTGTTCATCAAGAACAATACGTCATGATGCGCTGCAAAGATTGGCATTAAGAATAACATAGTGAAACCAATGGATTTCTTTTTGAACTTACCTAATAGTGATTCAATGTTCGCTACCCTTCTTGACATCACTTTGCACTTGTGATGTTCCAATGGCTTAGTGGGTTAATGCCCCTGTATTTTAAACAGGAGTTCATGAATTCTAGTCCTCAGAGAGCTCTTTTTCATTTACTTAACAATAAGTTTCCTATAGAGCCAATGGAAATTTGCATTGATTTTGGGATTGAGATAGTGCAATTGTGAGATAGAATCTGTACTAAGTGTTCATAAAAAACAATATGTCATTACAAGCTGTTTAGATTGGCATTAAGAATAACATAGTAAAACCAATGGATTTCTATTTGAACTTACCTAATAGTGATTCATTGGTCACTGCCCTTCTTGACATAAATTTGCACCTGTGATGTTGCTGTGGCTTACTGGGTTCATGCACCTGTCTTGTAAAAAGGATTTCATGAGTTCTAATCCTTGGAGAGTCTTTTTCATTTACTTACTAATAAGCTTCCTATGGAGCCAATGTAAATTTGCATTGATTTTGGGATTGAGATAGTGTAATTTTGAGATAGAATCTGTACTAAGTGTTCATAAAGAACAATATGTCATTACAAGCTGTTTAGATTGGCATTAAGAATAGCATAGTAAAACCAATGGATTTCTTTTTGAACTTACCTAATAGTGATTCATTGTTCACTGCCCTTCTTGACATCACTTTGCACCTGTGATGTTCCTGTGGTTTACTGGGTTAATGCACCTGTCTTGTAAAAAGGATTTCATGAGTTTTAATCCTTGGAGAGTCTTTTTCATTTACTTACTAATAAGTTTCCTATGGAGCCAATGTAAATTTGCATTGATTTTGGGATTGAGATAGTGCAATTGTGAGATATAGAATCTGTATTACATGTTCATCAAGAACAATACGTCATGATGCGCTGCAAAGATTGGCATTAAGAATAACATAGTGAAACCAATGGATTTCTTTTTGAACTTACCTAATAGTGATTCAATGTTCGCTACCCTTCTTGACATCACTTTGCACTTGTGATGTTCCAATGGCTTAGTGGGTTAATGCCCCTGTCTTTTAAACAGGAGTTCATGAATTCTAGTCCTCAGAGAGCTCTTTTTCATTTACTTACCAATAAGTTTCCTATAGAGCCAATGGAAATTTGCATTGATTTTGGGATTGAGATAGTGTAATTTTGAGATAGAATCTGTACTAAGTGTTCATAAAGAACAATATGTCATTACAAGCTGTTTAGATTGGCATTAAGAATAGCATAGTAAAACCAATGGATTTCTTTTTGAACTTACCTAATAGTGATTCATTGTTCACTGCCCTTCTTGACATCACTTTGCACCTGTGATGTTCCTGTGGTTTACTGGGTTAATGCACCTGTCTTGTAAAAAGGATTTCATGAGTTCTAATCCTTGGAGAGTCTTTTTCATTTACTTACTAATAAGCTTCCTATGGAGCCAATGTAAATTTGCATTGATTTTGGGATTGAGATAGTGCAATTGTGAGATATAGAATCTGTATTACGTGTTCATCAAGAACAATACGTCATGATGCGCTGCAAAGATTGGCATTAAGAATAACATAGTGAAACCAATGGATTTCTTTTTGAACTTACCTAATAGTGATTCAATGTTCGCTGCCCTTCTTGACATCGCTTTGCACTTGTGATGTTCCAATGGCTTAGTGGGTTAATGCCCCTGTCTTTTATAACAGGAGTTCATGAATTCTAGTCCTCAGGGAGCTCTTTTTCATTTACTTACCAATAAGTTTCCTATAGAGCCAATGGAAATTTGCATTGATTTTGGGATTAAGATAGTGCAATTGTGAGATAGAATCTGTACTAAGTGTTCATAAAAAACAATATGTCATTACAAGCTGTTTAGATTGGCATTAAGAATAACATAGTAAAACCAATGGATTTCTATTTGAACTTACCTAATTCATTGGTCACTGCCCTTCTTGACATAAATTTGCACCTGTGATGTTGCTGTGGCTTACTGGGTTAATGCACCTGTCTTGTAAAAAGGATTTCATGAGTTCTAATCCTTGGAGAGTCTTTTTCATTTACTTACTAATAAGCTTCCTATGGAGCAATGGAAATTTCCATTGATTTTGAGATATAGAATCTGTATTACGTGTTCATCAAGAACAATGCGTCATGATGCGCTGCAAAGATTGGCATTAAGAATAACATAGTGAAACCAATGGATTTCTTTTTGAACTTACCTAATAGTGATTCATTGGTCATTGCCGTTCTTGACAACCTTTTGCACTTGTGATGTTCCAGTGGCTTACTTGGTTATTGCGCCAGTCTTATAAACAGGAGTTCATGAGTTCTAATTCTCAGAGAGTTTTTTCATTTACTTACTAATAAGCTTCCTATAGAGACAATGGAAATTTGCATTGATTTTGGGCTTGAGATAGTGCAATTGTGAGATATAGAATCTGTATTACGTGTTCATCAAGAACAATACGTCATGATGCGCTGCAAAGATTGGCATTAAGAATAACATAGTGAAACCAATGGATTTCTTTTTGAACTTACCTAATAGTGATTCAATGTTCGCTACCCTTCTTGACATCACTTTGCACTTGTGATGTTCCAATGGCTTAGTGGGTTAATGCCCCTGTATTTTAAACAGGAGTTCATGAATTCTAGTCCTCAGAGAGCTCTTTTTCATTTACTTACCAATAAGTTTCCTATAGAGCCAATGGAAATTTGCATTGATTTTGGGATTGAGATAGTGCAATTGTGAGATAGAATCTGTACTAAGTGTTCATAAAAAACAATATGTCATTACAAGCTGTTTAGATTGGCATTAAGAATAACATAGTAAAACCAATGGATTTCTATTTGAACTTACCTAAAAGTGATTCATTGGTCACTGCCCTTCTTGACATAAATTTGCACCTGTGATGTTGCTGTGGCTTACTGGGTTAATGCACCTGTCTTGTAAAAAGGATTTCATGAGTTCTAATCCTTGGAGAGTCTTTTTCATTTACTTACTAATAAGCTTCCTATGGAGCCAATGTAAATTTGCATTGATTTTGGGATTGAGATAGTGCAATTGTGAGATAGAATCTGTACTAAGTGTTCATAAAGAACAATATGTCATCACAATCTGTTTAGATTGGCTTTAAGAATAACATAGTAAAACCAATGGATTTCTTTTTGATCTTACCTAATAGTGATTCATTGTTCACTGCCCTTCATTTACTTACTAATAAGCTTCCTATGGAGCAATGGAAATTTCCATTGATTTTGAGATATAGAATCTGTATTACGTGTTCATCAAGAACAATGCGTCATGATGCGCTGCAAAGATTGGCATTAAGAATAACATAGTGAAACCAATGGATTTCTTTTTGAACTTACCTAATAGTGATTCATTGGTCATTGCCCTTCTTGACAACCTTTTGCACTTGTGATGTTCCAGTGGCTTACTTGGTTATTGCGCCTGTCTTATAAACAGGAGTTCATGAGTTCTAATTCTCAGAGAGTTTTTTCATTTACTTACTAATAAGCTTCCTATAGAGACAATGGAAATTTGCATTGATTTTGGGCTTGAGATAGTGCAATTGTGAGATATAGAATCTGTATTACGTGTTCATCAAGAACAATACGTCATGATGCGCTGCAAAGATTGGCATTAAGAATAACATAGTGAAACCAATGGATTTCTTTTTGAACTTACCTAATAGTGATTCAATGTTCGCTACCCTTCTTGACATCACTTTGCACTTGTGATGGTCCAATGGCTTAGTGGGTTAATGCCCCTGTATTTTAAACAGGAGTTCATGAATTCTAGTCCTCAGAGAGCTCTTTTTCATTTACTTAACAATAAGTTTCCTATAGAGCCAATGGAAATTTGCATTGATTTTGGGATTGAGATAGTGCAATTGTGAGATAGAATCTGTACTAAGTGTTCATAAAAAACAATATGTCATTACAAGCTGTTTAGATTGGCATTAAGAATAACATAGTAAAACCAATGGATTTCTATTTGAACTTACCTAATAGTGATTCATTGGTCACTGCCCTTCTTGACATAAATTTGCACCTGTGATGTTCCTGTGGCTTACTGGGTTCATGCACCTGTCTTGTAAAAAGGATTTCATGAGTTCTAATCCTTGGAGAGTCTTTTTCATTTACTTACTAATAAGCTTCCTATGGAGCCAATGTAAATTTGCATTGATTTTGGGATTGAGATAGTGTAATTTTGAGATAGAATCTGTACTAAGTGTTCATAAAAAACAATATGTCATTACAAGCTGTTTAGATTGGCATTAAGAATAACATAGTAAAACCAATGGATTTCTATTTGAACTTACCTAATAGTGATTCATTGGTCACTGCCCTTCTTGACATAAATTTGCACCTGTGATGTTCCTGTGGCTTACTGGGTTCATGCACCTGTCTTGTAAAAAGGATTTCATGAGTTCTAATCCTTGGAGAGTCTTTTTCATTTACTTACTAATAAGCTTCCTATGGAGCAATGGAAATTTCCATTGATTTTGAGATATAGAATCTGTATTACGTGTTCATCAAGAACAATGCGTCATGATGCGCTGCAAAGATTGGCATTAAGAATAACATAGTGAAACCAATGGATTTCTTTTTGAACTTACCTAATAGTGATTCATTGGTCATTGCCCTTCTTGACAACCTTTTGCACTTGTGATGTTCCAGTGGCTTACTTGGTTATTGCGCCTGTTTTATAAACAGGAGTTCATGAGTTCTAATTCTCAGAGAGTTTTTTCATTTACTTACTAATACGCTTCCTATAGAGACAATGGAAATTTGCATTGATTTTGGGCTTGAGATAGTGCAATTGTGAGATATAGAATCTGTATTACATGTTCATCAAGAACAATACGTCATGATGCGCTGCAAAGATTGGCATTAAGAATAACATAGTGAAACCAATGGATTTCTTTTTGAACTTACCTAATAGTGATTCAATGTTCGCTACCCTTCTTGACATCACTTTGCACTTGTGATGTTCCAATGGCTTAGTGGGTTAATGCCCCTGTCTTTTAAACAGGAGTTCATGAATTCTAGTCCTCAGAGAGCTCTTTTTCATTTACTTACCAATAAGTTTCCTATAGAGCCAATGGAAATTTGCATTGATTTTGGGATTGAGATAGTGTAATTTTGAGATAGAATCTGTACTAAGTGTTCATAAAGAACAATATGTCATTACAAGCTGTTTAGATTGGCATTAAGAATAGCATAGTAAAACCAATGGATTTCTTTTTGAACTTACCTAATAGTGATTCATTGTTCACTGCCCTTCTTGACATCACTTTGCACCTGTGATGTTCCTGTGGTTTACTGGGTTAATGCACCTGTCTTGTAAAAAGAATTTCATGAGTTCTAATCCTTGGAGAGTCTTTTTCATTTACTTACTAATAAGCTTCCTATGGAGCCAATGTAAATTTGCATTGATTTTGGGATTGAGATAGTGCAATTGTGAGATATAGAATCTATATTACGTGTTCATCAAGAACAATACGTCATGATGCGCTGCAAAGATTGGCATTAAGAATAACATAGTGAAACCAATGGATTTCTTTTTGAACTTACCTAATAGTGATTCAATGTTCGCTGCCCTTCTTGACATCGCTTTGCACTTGTGATGTTCCAATGGCTTAGTGTGTTAATGCCCCTGTCTTTTAAACAGGAGTTCATGAATTCTAGTCCTCAGGGAGCTCTCTTTCATTTACTTACCAATAAGTTTCCTATAGAGCCAATGGAAATTTGCATTGATTTTGGGATTAAGATAGTGCAATTGTGAGATAGAATCTGTACTAAGTGTTCATAAAAAACAATATGTCATTACAAGCTGTTTAGATTGGCATTAAGAATAACATAGTAAAACCAATGGATTTCTATTTGAACTTACCTAATTCATTGGTCACTGCCCTTCTTGACATAAATTTGCACCTGTGATGTTGCTGTGGCTTACTGGGTTAATGCACCTGTCTTGTAAAAAGGATTTCATGAGTTCTAATCCTTGGAGAGTCTTTTTCATTTACTTACTAATAAGCTTCTTATGGAGCAATGGAAATTTCCATTGATTTTGAGATATAGAATCTGTATTACGTGTTCATCAAGAACAATGCGTCATGATGCGCTGCAAAGATTGGCATTAAGAATAACATAGTGAAACCAATGGATTTCTTTTTGAACTTACCTAATAGTGATTCATTGGTCATTGCCCTTCTTGACAACCTTTTGCACATGTGATGTTCCAGTGGCTTACTTGGTTATTGCGCCTGTCTTATAAACAGGAGTTCATGAGTTCTAATTCTCACAGAGTTTTTTCATTTACTTACTAATAAGCTTCCTATAGAGACAATGGAAATTTGCATTGATTTTGGGCTTGAGATAGTGCAATTGTGAGATATAGAATCTGTATTACGTGTTCATCAAGAACAATACGTCATGATGCGCTGCAAAGATTGGCATTAAGAATAACATAGTGAAACCAATGGATTTCTTTTTGAACTTACCTAATAGTGATTCATTGGTCACTGCCCTTCTTGCCATAAATTTGCACCTGTGATGTTGCCGTGGCTTACTGGGTTCATGCACCTGTCTTTTAAACAGGAGTTCATGAATTCTAGTCCTCAGAGAGCTCTTTTTCATTTACTTACCAATAAGTTTCCTATAGAGCCAATGGAAATTTGCATTGATTTTGGGATTGAGATAGTGTAATTTTGAGATAGAATCTGTACTAAGTGTTCATAAAGAACAATATGTCATTACAAGCTGTTTAGATTGGCATTAAGAATAGCATAGTAAAACCAATGGATTTCTTTTTGAACTTACCTAATAGTGATTCATTGTTCACTGCCCTTCTTGACATCACTTTGCACCTGTGATGTTCCTGTGGTTTACTGGGTTAATGCACTTGTCTTGTAAAAAGGATTTCATGAGTTCTAATCCTTGGAGAGTCTTTTTCATTTACTTACTAATAAGCTTCCTATGGAGCCAATGTAAATTTGCATTGATTTTGGGATTGAGATAGTGCAATTGTGAGATATAGAATCTATATTACGTGTTCATCAAGAACAATACGTCATGATGCGCTGCAAAGATTGGCATTAAGAATAACATAGTGAAACCAATGGATTTCTTTTTGAACTTACCTAATAGTGATTCAATGTTCGCTGCCCTTCTTGACATCGCTTTGCACTTGTGATGTTCCAATGGCTTAGTGGGTTAATGCCCCTGTCTTTTAAACAGGAGTTCATGAATTCTAGTCCTCAGGGAGCTCTTTTTCATTTACTTACCAATAAGTTTCCTATAGAGCCAATGGAAATTTGCATTGATTTTGGGATTAAGATAGTGCAATTGTGAGATAGAATCTGTACTAAGTGTTCATAAAAAACAATATGTCATTACAAGCTGTTTAGATTGGCATTAAGAATAACATAGTAAAACCAATGGATTTCTATTTGAACTTACCTAATTCATTGGTCACTGCCCTTCTTGACATAAATTTGCACCTGTGATGTTGCTGTGGCTTACTGGGTTAATGCACCTGTCTTGTAAAAAGGATTTCATGAGTTCTAATCCTTGGAGAGTCTTTTTCATTTACTTACTAATAAGCTTCCTATGGAGCAATGGAAATTTCCATTGATTTTGAGATATAGAATCTGTATTACGTGTTCATCAAGAACAATGCGTCATGATGCGCTGCAAAGATTGGCATTAAGAATAACATAGTGAAACCAATGGATTTCTTTTTGAACTTACCTAATAGTGATTCATTGGTCATTGCCCTTCTTGACAACCTTTTGCACTTGTGATGTTCCAGTGGCTTACTTGGTTATTGCGCCTGTCTTATAAACAGGAGTTCATGAGTTCTAATTCTCAGAGAGTTTTTTCATTTACTTACTAATAAGCTTCCTATAGAGACAATGGAAATTTGCATTGATTTTGGGCTTGAGATAGTGCAATTGTGAGATATAGAATCTGTATTACGTGTTCATCAAGAACAATACGTCATGATGCGCTGCAAAGATTGGCATTAAGAATAACATAGTGAAACCAATGGATTTCTTTTTGAACTTACCTAATAGTGATTCAATGTTCGCTACCCTTCTTGACATCACTTTGCACTTCGTGATGTTCCAATGGCTTAGTGGGTTAATGCCCCTGTATTTTAAACAGGAGTTCATGAATTCTAGTCCTCAGAGAGCTCTTTTTCATTTACTTAACAATAAGTTTCCTATAGAGCCAATGGAAATTTGCATTGATTTTGGGATTGAGATAGTGCAATTGTGAGATAGAATCTGTACTAAGTGTTCATAAAAAACAATATGTCATTACAAGCTGTTTAGATTGGCATTAAGAATAACATAGTAAAACCAATGGATTTCTATTTGAACTTACCTAATAGTGATTCATTGGTCACTGCCCTTCTTGACATAAATTTGCACCTGTGATGTTGCTGTGGCTTACTGGGTTCATGCACCTGTCTTGTAAAAAGGATTTCATGAGTTCTAATCCTTGGAGAGTCTTTTTCATTTACTTACTAATAAGCTTCCTATGGAGCCAATGTAAATTTGCATTGATTTTGGGATTGAGATAGTGTAATTTTGAGATAGAATCTGTACTAAGTGTTCATAAAGTACAATATGTCATTACAAGCTGTTTAGATTGGCATTAAGAATAGCATAGTAAAACCAATGGATTTCTTTTTGAACTTACCTAATAGTGATTCATTGTTCACTGCCCTTCTTGACATCACTTTGCACCTGTGATGTTCCTGTGGTTTACTGGGTTAATGCACCTGTCTTGTAAAAAGGATTTCATGAGTTCTAATCCTTGGAGAGTCTTTTTCATTTACTTACTAATAAGCTTCCTATGGAGCCAATGTAAATTTGCATTGATTTTGGGATTGAGATAGTGCAATTGTGAGATATAGAATCTGTATTACATGTTCATCAAGAACAATACGTCATGATGCGCTGCAAAGATTGGCATTAAGAATAACATAGTGAAACCAATGGATTTCTTTTTGAACTTACCTAATAGTGATTCAATGTTCGCTACCCTTCTTGACATCACTTTGCACTTGTGATGTTCCAATGGCTTAGTGGGTTAATGCCCCTGTCTTTTAAACAGGAGTTCATGAATTCTAGTCCTCAGAGAGCTCTTTTTCATTTACTTACCAATAAGTTTCCTATAGAGCCAATGGAAATTTGCATTGATTTTGGGATTGAGATAGTGTAATTTTGAGATAGAATCTGTACTAAGTGTTCATAAAGAACAATATGTCATTACAAGCTGTTTAGATTGGCATTAAGAATAGCATAGTAAAACCAATGGATTTCTTTTTGAACTTACCTAATAGTGATTCATTGTTCACTGCCCTTCTTGACATCACTTTGCACCTGTGATGTTCCTGTGGTTTACTGGGTTAATGCACCTGTCTTGTAAAAAGGATTTCATGAGTTCTAATCCTTGGAGAGTCTTTTTCATTTACTTACTAATAAGCTTCCTATGGAGCCAATGTAAATTTGCATTGATTTTGGGATTGAGATAGTGCAATTGTGAGATATAGAATCTATATTACGTGTTCATCAAGAACAATACGTCATGATGCGCTGCAAAGATTGGCATTAAGAATAACATAGTGAAACCAATGGATTTCTTTTTGAACTTACCTAATAGTGATTCAATGTTCGCTGCCCTTCTTGACATCGCTTTGCACTTGTGATGTTCCAATGGCTTAGTGGGTTAATGCCCCTGTCTTTTAAACAGGAGTTCATGAATTCTAGTCCTCAGGGAGCTCTTTTTCATTTACTTACCAATAAGTTTCCTATAGAGCCAATGGAAATTTGCATTGATTTTGGGATTAAGATAGTGCAATTGTGAGATAGAATCTGTACTAAGTGTTCATAAAAAACAATATGTCATTACAAGCTGTTTAGATTGGCATTAAGAATAACATAGTAAAACCAATGGATTTCTATTTGAACTTACCTAATTCATTGGTCACTGCCCTTCTTGACATAAATTTGCACCTGTGATGTTGCTGTGGCTTACTGGGTTAATGCACCTGTCTTGTAAAAAGGATTTCATGAGTTCTAATCCTTGGAGAGTCTTTTTCATTTACTTACTAATAAGCTTCCTATGGAGCAATGGAAATTTCCATTGATTTTGAGATATAGAATCTGTATTACGTGTTCATCAAGAACAATGCGTCATGATGCGCTGCAAAGATTGGCATTAAGAATAACATAGTGAAACCAATGGATTTCTTTTTGAACTTACCTAATAGTGATTCATTGGTCATTGCCCTTCTTGACAACCTTTTGCACTTGTGATGTTCCAGTGGCTTACTTGGTTATTGCGCCTGTCTTATAAACAGGAGTTCATGAGTTCTAATTCTCAGAGAGTTTTTTCATTTACTTACTAATAAGCTTCCTATAGAGACAATGGAAATTTGCATTGATTTTGGGCTTGAGATAGTGCAATTGTGAGATATAGAATCTGTATTACGTGTTCATCAAGAACAATACGTCATGATGCGCTGCAAAGATTGGCATTAAGAATAACATAGTGAAACCAATGGATTTCTTTTTGAACTTACCTAATAGTGATTCAATGTTCGCTACCCTTCTTGACATCACTTTGCACTTGTGATGTTTCAATGGCTTAGTGGGTTAATGCCCCTGTATTTTAAACAGGAGTTCATGAATTCTAGTCCTCAGAGAGCTCTTTTTCATTTACTTACCAATAAGTTTCCTATAGAGCCAATGGAAATTTGCATTGATTTTGGGATTGAGATAGTGCAATTGTGAGATAGAATCTGTACTAAGTGTTCATAAAAAACAATATGTCATTACAAGCTGTTTAGATTGGCATTAAGAATAACATAGTAAAACCAATGGATTTCTATTTGAACTTACCTAATAGTGATTCATTGGTCACTGCCCTTCTTGACATAAATTTGCACCTGTGATGTTGCTGTGGCTTACTGGGTTCATGCACCTGTCTTGTAAAAAGGATTTCATGAGTTCTAATCCTTGGAGAGTCTTTTTCATTTACTTACTAATAAGCTTCCTATGGAGCCAATGTAAATTTGCATTGATTTTGGGATTGAGATAGTGTAATTTTGAGATAGAATCTGTACTAAGTGTTCATAAAGTACAATATGTCATTACAAGCTGTTTAGATTGGCATTAAGAATAGCATAGTAAAACCAATGGATTTCTTTTTGAACTTACCTAATAGTGATTCATTGTTCACTGCCCTTCTTGACATCACTTTGCACCTGTGATGTTCCTGTGGTTTACTGGGTTAATGCACCTGTCTTGTAAAAAGGATTTCATGAGTTCTAATCCTTGGAGAGTCTTTTTCATTTACTTACTAATAAGCTTCCTATGGAGCCAATGTAAATTTGCATTGATTTTGGGATTGAGATAGTGCAATTGTGAGATATAGAATCTATATTACGTGTTCATCAAGAACAATACGTCATGATGCGCTGCAAAGATTGGCATTAAGAATAACATAGTGAAACCAATGGATTTCTTTTTGAACTTACCTAATAGTGATTCAATGTTCGCTGCCCTTCTTGACATCGCTTTGCACTTGTGATGTTCCAATGGCTTAGTGGGTTAATGCCCCTGTCTTTTAAACAGGAGTTCATGAATTCTAGTCCTCAGGGAGCTCTCTTTCATTTACTTACCAATAAGTTTCCTATAGAGCCAATGGAAATTTGCATTGATTTTGGGATTAAGATAGTGCAATTGTGAGATAGAATCTGTACTAAGTGTTCATAAAAAACAATATGTCATTACAAGCTGTTTAGATTGGCATTAAGAATAACATAGTAAAACCAATGGATTTCTATTTGAACTTACCTAATTCATTGGTCACTGCCCTTCTTGACATAAATTTGCACCTGTGATGTTGCTGTGGCTTACTGGGTTAATGCACCTGTCTTGTAAAAAGGATTTCATGAGTTCTAATCCTTGGAGAGTCTTTTTCATTTACTTACTAATAAGCTTCTTATGGAGCAATGGAAATTTCCATTGATTTTGAGATATAGAATCTGTATTACGTGTTCATCAAGAACAATGCGTCATGATGCGCTGCAAAGATTGGCATTAAGAATAACATAGTGAAACCAATGGATTTCTTTTTGAACTTACCTAATAGTGATTCATTGGTCATTGCCCTTCTTGACAACCTTTTGCACTTGTGATGTTCCAGTGGCTTACTTGGTTATTGCGCCTGTCTTATAAACAGGAGTTCATGAGTTCTAATTCTCACAGAGTTTTTTCATTTACTTACTAATAAGCTTCCTATAGAGACAATGGAAATTTGCATTGATTTTGGGCTTGAGATAGTGCAATTGTGAGATATAGAATCTGTATTACGTGTTCATCAAGAACAATACGTCATGATGCGCTGCAAAGATTGGCATTAAGAATAACATAGTGAAACCAATGGATTTCTTTTTGAACTTACCTAATAGTGATTCAATGTTCGCTACCCTTCTTGACATCACTTTGCACTTGTGATGTTCCAATGGCTTAGTGGGTTAATGCCCCTGTATTTTAAACAGGAGTTCATGAATTCTAGTCCTCATAGAGCTCTTTTTCATTTACTTAACAATAAGTTTCCTATAGAGCCAATGGAAATTTGCATTGATTTTGGGATTGAGATAGTGCAATTGTGAGATAGAATCTGTACTAAGTGTTCATAAAAAACAATATGTCATTACAAGCTGTTTAGATTGGCATTAAGAATAACATAGTAAAACCAATGGATTTCTATTTGAACTTACCTAATAGTGATTCATTGGTCACTGCCCTTCTTGACATAAATTTGCACCTGTGATGTTGCTGTGGCTTACTGGGTTCATGCACCTGTCTTGTAAAAAGGATTTCATGAGTTCTAATCCTTGGAGAGTCTTTTTCATTTACTTACTAATAAGCTTCCTATGGAGCCAATGTAAATTTGCATTGATTTTGGGATTGAGATAGTGTAATTTTGAGATAGAATCTGTACTAAGTGTTCATAAAGTACAATATGTCATTACAAGCTGTTTAGATTGGCATTAAGAATAGCATAGTAAAACCAATGGATTTCTTTTTGAACTTACCTAATAGTGATTCATTGTTCACTGCCCTTCTTGACATCACTTTGCACCTGTGATGTTCCTGTGGTTTACTGGGTTAATGCACCTGTCTTGTAAAAAGGATTTCATGAGTTCTAATCCTTGGAGAGTCTTTTTCATTTACTTACTAATAAGCTTCCTATGGAGCCAATGTAAATTTGCATTGATTTTGGGATTGAGATAGTGCAATTGTGAGATATAGAATCTGTATTACATGTTCATCAAGAACAATACGTCATGATGCGCTGCAAAGATTGGCATTAAGAATAACATAGTGAAACCAATGGATTTCTTTTTGAACTTACCTAATAGTGATTCAATGTTCGCTACCCTTCTTGACATCACTTTGCACTTGTGATGTTCCAATGGCTTAGTGGGTTAATGCCCCTGTCTTTTAAACAGGAGTTCATGAATTCTAGTCCTCAGAGAGCTCTTTTTCATTTACTTACCAATAAGTTTCCTATAGAGCCAATGGAAATTTGCATTGATTTTGGGATTGAGATAGTGTAATTTTGAGATAGAATCTGTACTAAGTGTTCATAAAGAACAATATGTCATTACAAGCTGTTTAGATTGGCATTAAGAATAGCATAGTAAAACCAATGGATTTCTTTTTGAACTTACCTAATAGTGATTCATTGTTCACTGCCCTTCTTGACATCACTTTGCACCTGTGATGTTCCTGTGGTTTACTGGGTTAATGCACCTGTCTTGTAAAAAGGATTTCATGAGTTCTAATCCTTGGAGAGTCTTTTTCATTTACTTACTAATAAGCTTCCTATGGAGCCAATGTAAATTTGCATTGATTTTGGGATTGAGATAGTGCAATTGTGAGATATAGAATCTATATTACGTGTTCATCAAGAACAATACGTCATGATGCGCTGCAAAGATTGGCATTAAGAATAACATAGTGAAACCAATGGATTTCTTTTTGAACTTACCTAATAGTGATTCAATGTTCGCTGCCCTTCTTGACATCGCTTTGCACTTGTGATGTTCCAATGGCTTAGTGGGTTAATGCCCCTGTCTTTTAAACAGGAGTTCATGAATTCTAGTCCTCAGGGAGCTCTTTTTCATTTACTTACCAATAAGTTTCCTATAGAGCCAATGGAAATTTGCATTGATTTTGGGATTAAGATAGTGCAATTGTGAGATAGAATCTGTACTAAGTGTTCATAAAAAACAATATGTCATTACAAGCTGTTTAGATTGGCATTAAGAATAACATAGTAAAACCAATGGATTTCTATTTGAACTTACCTAATTCATTGGTCACTGCCCTTCTTGACATAAATTTGCACCTGTGATGTTGCTGTGGCTTACTGGGTTAATGCACCTGTCTTGTAAAAAGGATTTCATGAGTTCTAATCCTTGGAGAGTCTTTTTCATTTACTTACTAATAAGCTTCCTATGGAGCAATGGAAATTTCCATTGATTTTGAGATATAGAATCTGTATTACGTGTTCATCAAGAACAATGCGTCATGATGCGCTGCAAAGATTGGCATTAAGAATAACATAGTGAAACCAATGGATTTCTTTTTGAACTTACCTAATAGTGATTCATTGGTCATTGCCCTTCTTGACAACCTTTTGCACTTGTGATGTTCCAGTGGCTTACTTGGTTATTGCGCCTGTCTTATAAACAGGAGTTCATGAGTTCTAATTCTCAGAGAGTTTTTTCATTTACTTACTAATAAGCTTCCTATAGAGACAATGGAAATTTGCATTGATTTTGGGCTTGAGATAGTGCAATTGTGAGATATAGAATCTGTATTACGTGTTCATCAAGAACAATACGTCATGATGCGCTGCAAAGATTGGCATTAAGAATAACATAGTGAAACCAATGGATTTCTTTTTGAACTTACCTAATAGTGATTCAATGTTCGCTACCCTTCTTGACATCACTTTGCACTTGTGATGTTCCAATGGCTTAGTGGGTTAATGCCCCTGTATTTTAAACAGGAGTTCATGAATTCTAGTCCTCAGAGAGCTCTTTTTCATTTACTTAACAATAAGTTTCCTATAGAGCCAATGGAAATTTGCATTGATTTTGGGATTGAGATAGTGCAATTGTGAGATAGAATCTGTACTAAGTGTTCATAAAAAACAATATGTCATTACAAGCTGTTTAGATTGGCATTAAGAATAACATAGTAAAACCAATGGATTTCTATTTGAACTTACCTAATAGTGATTCATTGGTCACTGCCCTTCTTGACATAAATTTGCACCTGTGATGTTGCTGTGGCTTACTGGGTTCATGCACCTGTCTTGTAAAAAGGATTTCATGAGTTCTAATCCTTGGAGAGTCTTTTTCATTTACTTACTAATAAGCTTCCTATGGAGCCAATGTAAATTTGCATTGATTTTGGGATTGAGATAGTGTAATTTTGAGATAGAATCTGTACTAAGTGTTCATAAAGTACAATATGTCATTACAAGCTGTTTAGATTGGCATTAAGAATAGCATAGTAAAACCAATGGATTTCTTTTTGAACTTACCTAATAGTGATTCATTGTTCACTGCCCTTCTTGACATCACTTTGCACCTGTGATGTTCCTGTGGTTTACTGGGTTAATGCACCTGTCTTGTAAAAAGGATTTCATGAGTTCTAATCCTTGGAGAGTCTTTTTCATTTACTTACTAATAAGCTTCCTATGGAGCCAATGTAAATTTGCATTGATTTTGGGATTGAGATAGTGCAATTGTGAGATATAGAATCTGTATTACATGTTCATCAAGAACAATACGTCATGATGCGCTGCAAAGATTGGCATTAAGAATAACATAGTGAAACCAATGGATTTCTTTTTGAACTTACCTAATAGTGATTCAATGTTCGCTACCCTTCTTGACATCACTTTGCACTTGTGATGTTCCAATGGCTTAGTGGGTTAATGCCCCTGTCTTTTAAACAGGAGTTCATGAATTCTAGTCCTCAGAGAGCTCTTTTTCATTTACTTACCAATAAGTTTCCTATAGAGCCAATGGAAATTTGCATTGATTTTGGGATTGAGATAGTGTAATTTTGAGATAGAATCTGTACTAAGTGTTCATAAAGAACAATATGTCATTACAAGCTGTTTAGATTGGCATTAAGAATAGCATAGTAAAACCAATGGATTTCTTTTTGAACTTACCTAATAGTGATTCATTGTTCACTGCCCTTCTTGACATCACTTTGCACCTGTGATGTTCCTGTGGTTTACTGGGTTAATGCACCTGTCTTGTAAAAAGGATTTCATGAGTTCTAATCCTTGGAGAGTCTTTTTCATTTACTTACTAATAAGCTTCCTATGGAGCCAATGTAAATTTGCATTGATTTTGGGATTGAGATAGTGCAATTGTGAGATATAGAATCTATATTACGTGTTCATCAAGAACAATACGTCATGATGCGCTGCAAAGATTGGCATTAAGAATAACATAGTGAAACCAATGGATTTCTTTTTGAACTTACCTAATAGTGATTCAATGTTCGCTGCCCTTCTTGACATCGCTTTGCACTTGTGATGTTCCAATGGCTTAGTGGGTTAATGCCCCTGTCTTTTAAACAGGAGTTCATGAATTCTAGTCCTCAGGGAGCTCTTTTTCATTTACTTACCAATAAGTTTCCTATAGAGCCAATGGAAATTTGCATTGATTTTGGGATTAAGATAGTGCAATTGTGAGATAGAATCTGTACTAAGTGTTCATAAAAAGCAATATGTCATTACAAGCTGTTTAGATTGGCATTAAGAATAACATAGTAAAACCAATGGATTTCTATTTGAACTTACCTAATTCATTGGTCACTGCCCTTCTTGACATAAATTTGCACCTGTGATGTTGCTGTGGCTTACTGGGTTAATGCACCTGTCTTGTAAAAAGGATTTCATGAGTTCTAATCCTTGGAGAGTCTTTTTCATTTACTTACTAATAAGCTTCCTATGGAGCAATGGAAATTTCCATTGATTTTGAGATATAGAATCTGTATTACGTGTTCATCAAGAACAATGCGTCATGATGCGCTGCAAAGATTGGCATTAAGAATAACATAGTGAAACCAATGGATTTCTTTTTGAACTTACCTAATAGTGATTCATTGGTCATTGCCCTTCTTGACAACCTTTTGCACTTGTGATGTTCCAGTGGCTTACTTGGTTATTGCGCCTGTCTTATAAACAGGAGTTCATGAGTTCTAATTCTCAGAGAGTTTTTTCATTTACTTACTAATAAGCTTCCTATAGAGACAATGGAAATTTGCATTGATTTTGGGCTTGAGATAGTGCAATTGTGAGATATAGAATCTGAATTACGTGTTCATCAAGAACAATACGTCATGATGCGCTGCAAAGATTGGCATTAAGAATAACATAGTGAAACCAATGGATTTCTTTTTGAACTTACCTAATAGTGATTCAATGTTCGCTACCCTTCTTGACATCACTTTGCACTTGTGATGTTTCAATGGCTTAGTGGGTTAATGCCCCTGTATTTTAAACAGGAGTTCATGAATTCTAGTCCTCAGAGAGCTCTTTTTCATTTACTTACCAATAAGTTTCCTATAGAGCCAATGGAAATTTGCATTGATTTTGGGATTGAGATAGTGCAATTGTGAGATAGAATCTGTACTAAGTGTTCATAAAAAACAATATGTCATTACAAGCTGTTTAGATTGGCATTAAGAATAACATAGTAAAACCAATGGATTTCTATTTGAACTTACCTAATAGTGATTCATTGGTCACTGCCCTTCTTGACATAAATTTGCACCTGTGATGTTGCTGTGGCTTACTGGGTTCATGCACCTGTCTTGTAAAAAGGATTTCATGAGTTCTAATCCTTGGAGAGTCTTTTTCATTTACTTACTAATAAGCTTCCTATGGAGCCAATGTAAATTTGCATTGATTTTGGGATTGAGATAGTGTAATTTTGAGATAGAATCTGTACTAAGTGTTCATAAAGTACAATATGTCATTACAAGCTGTTTAGATTGGCATTAAGAATAGCATAGTAAAACCAATGGATTTCTTTTTGAACTTACCTAATAGTGATTCATTGTTCACTGCCCTTCTTGACATCACTTTGCACCTGTGATGTTCCTGTGGTTTACTGGGTTAATGCACCTGTCTTGTAAAAAGGATTTCATGAGTTCTAATCCTTGGAGAGTCTTTTTCATTTACTTACTAATAAGCTTCCTATGGAGCCAATGTAAATTTGCATTGATTTTGGGATTGAGATAGTGCAATTGTGAGATATAGAATCTGTATTACATGTTCATCAAGAACAATACGTCATGATGCGCTGCAAAGATTGGCATTAAGAATAACATAGTGAAACCAATGGATTTCTTTTTGAACTTACCTAATAGTGATTCAATGTTCGCTACCCTTCTTGACATCACTTTGCACTTGTGATGTTCCAATGGCTTAGTGGGTTAATGCCCCTGTCTTTTAAACAGGAGTTCATGAATTCTAGTCCTCAGAGAGCTCTTTTTCATTTACTTACCAATAAGTTTCCTATAGAGCCAATGGAAATTTGCATTGATTTTGGGATTGAGATAGTGTAATTTTGAGATAGAATCTGTACTAAGTGTTCATAAAGAACAATATGTCATTACAAGCTGTTTAGATTGGCATTAAGAATAGCATAGTAAAACCAATGGATTTCTTTTTGAACTTACCTAATAGTGATTCATTGTTCACTGCCCTTCTTGACATCACTTTGCACCTGTGATGTTCCTGTGGTTTACTGGGTTAATGCACCTGTCTTGTAAAAAGGATTTCATGAGTTCTAATCCTTGGAGAGTCTTTTTCATTTACTTACTAATAAGCTTCCTATGGAGCCCATGTAAATTTGCATTGATTTTGGGATTGAGATAGTGCAATTGTGAGATATAGAATCTGTATTACGTGTTCATCAAGAACAATACGTCATGATGCGCTGCAAAGATTGGCATTAAGAATAACATAGTGAAACCAATGGATTTCTTTTTGAACTTACCTAATAGTGATTCATTGGTCATTGCCCTTCTTGACAACCTTTTGCACTTGTGATGTTCCAGTGGCTTACTTGGTTATTGCGCCTGTCTTATAAACAGGAGTTCATGAGTTCTAATTCTCAGAGAGTTTTTTCATTTACTTACTAATAAGCTTCCTATAGAGACAATGGAAATTTGCATTGATTTTGGGCTTGAGATAGTGCAATTGTGAGATATAGAATCTGTATTACGTGTTCATCAAGAACAATACGTCATGATGCGCTGCAAAGATTGGCATTAAGAATAACATAGTGAAACCCATGGATTTCTTTTTGAACTTACCTAATAGTGATTCAATGTTCGCTACCCTTCTTGACATGACTTTGCACTTGTGATGTTCCAATGGCTTAGTGGGTTAATGCCCCTGTATTTTAAACAGGAGTTCATGAATTCTAGTCCTCAGAGAGCTCTTTTTCATTTACTTAACAATAAGTTTCCTATAGAGCCAATGGAAATTTGCATTGATTTTGGGATTGAGATAGTGCAATTGTGAGATAGAATCTGTACTAAGTGTTCATAAAAAACAATATGTCATTACAAGCTGTTTAGATTGGCATTAAGAATAACATAGTAAAACCAATGGATTTCTATTTGAACTTACCTAATAGTGATTCATTGGTCACTGCCCTTCTTGACATAAATTTGCACCTATGATGTTGCTGTGGCTTACTGGGTTCATGCACCTGTCTTGTAAAAAGGATTTCATGAGTTCTAATCCTTGGAGAGTCTTTTTCATTTACTTACTAATAAGCTTCCTATGGAGCCAATGTAAATTTGCATTGATTTTGGGATTGAGATAGTGTAATTTTGAGATAGAATCTGTACTAAGTGTTCATAAAGTACAATATGTCATTACAAGCTGTTTAGATTGGCATTAAGAATAGCATAGTAAAACCAATGGATTTCTTTTTGAACTTACCTAATAGTGATTCATTGTTCACTGCCCTTCTTGACATCACTTTGCACCTGTGATGTTCCTGTGGTTTACTGGGTTAATGCACCTGTCTTGTAAAAAGGATTTCATGAGTTCTAATCCTTGGAGAGTCTTTTTCATTTACTTACTAATAAGCTTCCTATGGAGCCAATGTAAATTTGCATTGATTTTGGGATTGAGATAGTGCAATTGTGAGATATAGAATCTGTATTACATGTTCATCAAGAACAATACGTCATGATGCGCTGCAAAGATTGGCATTAAGAATAACATAGTGAAACCAATGGATTTCTTTTTGAACTTACCTAATAGTGATTCAATGTTCGCTACCCTTCTTGACATCACTTTGCACTTCTGATGTTCCAATGGCTTAGTGGGTTAATGCCCCTGTCTTTTAAACAGGAGTTCATGAATTCTAGTCCTCAGAGAGCTCTTTTTCATTTACTTACCAATAAGTTTCCTATAGAGCCAATGGAAATTTGCATTGATTTTGGGATTGAGATAGTGTAATTTTGAGATAGAATCTGTACTAAGTGTTCATAAAGAACAATATGTCATTACAAGCTGTTTAGATTGGCATTAAGAATAGCATAGTAAAACCAATGGATTTCTTTTTGAACTTACCTAATAGTGATTCATTGTTCACTGCCCTTCTTGACATCACTTTGCACCTGTGATGTTCCTGTGGTTTACTGGGTTAATGCACCTGTCTTGTAAAAAGGATTTCATGAGTTCTAATCCTTGGAGAGTCTTTTTCATTTACTTACTAATAAGCTTCCTATGGAGCCAATGTAAATTTGCATTGATTTTGGGATTGAGATAGTGCAATTGTGAGATATAGAATCTATATTACGTGTTCATCAAGAACAATACGTCATGATGCGCTGCAAAGATTGGCATTAAGAATAACATAGTGAAACCAATGGATTTCTTTTTGAACTTACCTAATAGTGATTCAATGTTCGCTGCCCTTCTTGACATCGCTTTGCACTTGTGATGTTCCAATGGCTTAGTGGGTTAATGCCCCTGTCTTTTAAACAGGAGTTCATGAATTCTAGTCCTCAGGGAGCTCTTTTTCATTTACTTACCAATAAGTTTCCTATAGAGCCAATGGAAATTTGCATTGATTTTGGGATTAAGATAGTGCAATTGTGAGATAGAATCTGTACTAAGTGTTCATAAAAAACAATATGTCATTACAAGCTGTTTAGATTGGCATTAAGAATAACATAGTAAAACCAATGGATTTCTATTTGAACTTACCTAATTCATTGGTCACTGCCCTTCTTGACATAAATTTGCACCTGTGATGTTGCTGTGGCTTACTGGGTTAATGCACCTGTCTTGTAAAAAGGATTTCATGAGTTCTAATCCTTGGAGAGTCTTTTTCATTTACTTACTAATAAGCTTCCTATGGAGCAATGGAAATTTCCATTGATTTTGAGATATAGAATCTGTATTACGTGTTCATCAAGAACAATGCGTCATGATGCGCTGCAAAGATTGGCATTAAGAATAACATAGTGAAACCAATGGATTTCTTTTTGAACTTACCTAATAGTGATTCATTGGTCATTGCCCTTCTTGACAACCTTTTGCACTTGTGATGTTCCAGTGGCTTACTTGGTTATTGCGCCTGTCTTATAAACAGGAGTTCATGAGTTCTAATTCTCAGAGAGTTTTTTCATTTACTTACTAATAAGCTTCCTATAGAGACAATGGAAATTTGCATTGATTTTGGGCTTGAGATAGTGCAATTGTGAGATATAGAATCTGTATTACGTGTTCATCAAGAACAATACGTCATGATGCGCTGCAAAGATTGGCATTAAGAATAACATAGTGAAACCAATGGATTTCTTTTTGAACTTACCTAATAGTGATTCAATGTTCGCTACCCTTCTTGACATCACTTTGCACTTGTGATGTTCCAATGGCTTAGTGGGTTAATGCCCCTGTATTTTAAACAGGAGTTCATGAATTCTAGTCCTCAGAGAGCTCTTTTTCATTTACTTAACAATAAGTTTCCTATAGAGCCAATGGAAATTTGCATTGATTTTGGGATTGAGATAGTGCAATTGTGAGATAGAATCTGTACTAAGTGTTCATAAAAAACAATATGTCATTACAAGCTGTTTAGATTGGCATTAAGAATAACATAGTAAAACCAATGGATTTCTATTTGAACTTACCTAATAGTGATTCATTGGTCACTGCCCTTCTTGACATAAATTTGCACCTGTGATGTTGCTGTGGCTTACTGGGTTCATGCACCTGTCTTGTAAAAAGGATTTCATGAGTTCTAATCCTTGGAGAGTCTTTTTCATTTACTTACTAATAAGCTTCCTATGGAGCCAATGTAAATTTGCATTGATTTTGGGATTGAGATAGTGTAATTTTGAGATAGAATCTGTACTAAGTGTTCATAAAGTACAATATGTCATTACAAGCTGTTTAGATTGGCATTAAGAATAGCATAGTAAAACCAATGGATTTCTTTTTGAACTTACCTAATAGTGATTCATTGTTCACTGCCCTTCTTGACATCACTTTGCACCTGTGATGTTCCTGTGGTTTACTGGGTTAATGCACCTGTCTTGTAAAAAGGATTTCATGAGTTCTAATCCTTGGAGAGTCTTTTTCATTTACTTACTAATAAGCTTCCTATGGAGCCAATGTAAATTTGCATTGATTTTGGGATTGAGATAGTGCAATTGTGAGATATAGAATCTGTATTACATGTTCATCAAGAACAATACGTCATGATGCGCTGCAAAGATTGGCATTAAGAATAACATAGTGAAACCAATGGATTTCTTTTTGAACTTACCTAATAGTGATTCAATGTTCGCTACCCTTCTTGACATCACTTTGCACTTGTGATGTTCCAATGGCTTAGTGGGTTAATGCCCCTGTCTTTTAAACAGGAGTTCATGAATTCTAGTCCTCAGAGAGCTCTTTTTCATTTACTTACCAATAAGTTTCCTATAGAGCCAATGGAAATTTGCATTGATTTTGGGATTGAGATAGTGTAATTTTGAGATAGAATCTGTACTAAGTGTTCATAAAGAACAATATGTCATTACAAGCTGTTTAGATTGGCATTAAGAATAGCATAGTAAAACCAATGGATTTCTTTTTGAACTTACCTAATAGTGATTCATTGTTCACTGCCCTTCTTGACATCACTTTGCACCTGTGATGTTCCTGTGGTTTACTGGGTTAATGCACCTGTCTTGTAAAAAGGATTTCATGAGTTCTAATCCTTGGAGAGTCTTTTTCATTTACTTACTAATAAGCTTCCTATGGAGCCAATGTAAATTTGCATTGATTTTGGGATTGAGATAGTGCAATTGTGAGATATAGAATCTATATTACGTGTTCATCAAGAACAATACGTCATGATGCGCTGCAAAGATTGGCATTAAGAATAACATAGTGAAACCAATGGATTTCTTTTTGAACTTACCTAATAGTGATTCAATGTTCGCTGCCCTTCTTGACATCGCTTTGCACTTGTGATGTTCCAATGGCTTAGTGGGTTAATGCCCCTGTCTTTTAAACAGGAGTTCATGAATTCTAGTCCTCAGGGAGCTCTTTTTCATTTACTTACCAATAAGTTTCCTATAGAGCCAATGGAAATTTGCATTGATTTTGGGATTAAGATAGTGCAATTGTGAGATAGAATCTGTACTAAGTGTTCATAAAAAGCAATATGTCATTACAAGCTGTTTAGATTGGCATTAAGAATAACATAGTAAAACCAATGGATTTCTATTTGAACTTACCTAATTCATTGGTCACTGCCCTTCTTGACATAAATTTGCACCTGTGATGTTGCTGTGGCTTACTGGGTTAATGCACCTGTCTTGTAAAAAGGATTTCATGAGTTCTAATCCTTGGAGAGTCTTTTTCATTTACTTACTAATAAGCTTCCTATGGAGCAATGGAAATTTCCATTGATTTTGAGATATAGAATCTGTATTACGTGTTCATCAAGAACAATGCGTCATGATGCGCTGCAAAGATTGGCATTAAGAATAACATAGTGAAACCAATGGATTTCTTTTTGAACTTACCTAATAGTGATTCATTGGTCATTGCCCTTCTTGACAACCTTTTGCACTTGTGATGTTCCAGTGGCTTACTTGGTTATTGCGCCTGTCTTATAAACAGGAGTTCATGAGTTCTAATTCTCAGAGAGTTTTTTCATTTACTTACTAATAAGCTTCCTATAGAGACAATGGAAATTTGCATTGATTTTGGGCTTGAGATAGTGCAATTGTGAGATATAGAATCTGTATTACGTGTTCATCAAGAACAATACGTCATGATGCGCTGCAAAGATTGGCATTAAGAATAACATAGTGAAACCAATGGATTTCTTTTTGAACTTACCTAATAGTGATTCAATGTTCGCTACCCTTCTTGACATCACTTTGCACTTGTGATGTTTCAATGGCTTAGTGGGTTAATGCCCCTGTATTTTAAACAGGAGTTCATGAATTCTAGTCCTCAGAGAGCTCTTTTTCATTTACTTACCAATAAGTTTCCTATAGAGCCAATGGAAATTTGCATTGATTTTGGGATTGAGATAGTGCAATTGTGAGATAGAATCTGTACTAAGTGTTCATAAAAAACAATATGTCATTACAAGCTGTTTAGATTGGCATTAAGAATAACATAGTAAAACCAATGGATTTCTATTTGAACTTACCTAATAGTGATTCATTGGTCACTGCCCTTCTTGACATAAATTTGCACCTGTGATGTTGCTGTGGCTTACTGGGTTCATGCACCTGTCTTGTAAAAAGGATTTCATGAGTTCTAATCCTTGGAGAGTCTTTTTCATTTACTTACTAATAAGCTTCCTATGGAGCCAATGTAAATTTGCATTGATTTTGGGATTGAGATAGTGTAATTTTGAGATAGAATCTGTACTAAGTGTTCATAAAGTACAATATGTCATTACAAGCTGTTTAGATTGGCATTAAGAATAGCATAGTAAAACCAATGGATTTCTTTTTGAACTTACCTAATAGTGATTCATTGTTCACTGCCCTTCTTGACATCACTTTGCACCTGTGATGTTCCTGTGGTTTACTGGGTTAATGCACCTGTCTTGTAAAAAGGATTTCATGAGTTCTAATCCTTGGAGAGTCTTTTTCATTTACTTACTAATAAGCTTCCTATGGAGCCAATGTAAATTTGCATTGATTTTGGGATTGAGATAGTGCAATTGTGAGATATAGAATCTGTATTACATGTTCATCAAGAACAATACGTCATGATGCGCTGCAAAGATTGGCATTAAGAATAACATAGTGAAACCAATGGATTTCTTTTTGAACTTACCTAATAGTGATTCAATGTTCGCTACCCTTCTTGACATCACTTTGCACTTGTGATGTTCCAATGGCTTAGTGGGTTAATGCCCCTGTCTTTTAAACAGGAGTTCATGAATTCTAGTCCTCAGAGAGCTCTTTTTCATTTACTTACCAATAAGTTTCCTATAGAGCCAATGGAAATTTGCATTGATTTTGGGATTGAGATAGTGTAATTTTGAGATAGAATCTGTACTAAGTGTTCATAAAGAACAATATGTCATTACAAGCTGTTTAGATTGGCATTAAGAATAGCATAGTAAAACCAATGGATTTCTTTTTGAACTTACCTAATAGTGATTCATTGTTCACTGCCCTTCTTGACATCACTTTGCACCTGTGATGTTCCTGTGGTTTACTGGGTTAATGCACCTGTCTTGTAAAAAGGATTTCATGAGTTCTAATCCTTGGATAGTCTTTTTCATTTACTTACTAATAAGCTTCCTATGGAGCCCATGTAAATTTGCATTGATTTTGGGATTGAGATAGTGCAATTGTGAGATATAGAATCTGTATTACGTGTTCATCAAGAACAATACGTCATGATGCGCTGCAAAGATTGGCATTAAGAATAACATAGTGAAACCAATGGATTTCTTTTTGAACTTACCTAATAGTGATTCATTGGTCATTGCCCTTCTTGACAACCTTTTGCACTTGTGATGTTCCAGTGGCTTACTTGGTTATTGCGCCTGTCTTATAAACAGGAGTTCATGAGTTCTAATTCTCAGAGAGTTTTTTCATTTACTTACTAATAAGCTTCCTATAGAGACAATGGAAATTTGCATTGATTTTGGGCTTGAGATAGTGCAATTGTGAGATATAGAATCTGTATTACGTGTTCATCAAGAACAATACGTCATGATGCGCTGCAAAGATTGGCATTAAGAATAACATAGTGAAACCCATGGATTTCTTTTTGAACTTACCTAATAGTGATTCAATGTTCGCTACCCTTCTTGACATGACTTTGCACTTGTGATGTTCCAATGGCTTAGTGGGTTAATGCCCCTGTATTTTAAACAGGAGTTCATGAATTCTAGGCCTCAGAGAGCTCTTTTTCATTTACTTAACAATAAGTTTCCTATAGAGCCAATGGAAATTTGCATTGATTTTGGGATTGAGATAGTGCAATTGTGAGATAGAATCTGTACTAAGTGTTCATAAAAAACAATATGTCATTACAAGCTGTTTAGATTGGCATTAAGAATAGCATAGTAAAACCAATGGATTTCTTTTTGAACTTACCTAATAGTGATTCATTGTTCACTGCCCTTCTTGACATCACTTTGCACCTGTGATGTTCCTGTGGTTTACTGGGTTAATGCACCTGTCTTGTAAAAAGGATTTCATGAGTTCTAATCCTTGGAGAGTCTTTATCATTTACTTACTAATAAGCTTCCTATGGAGCAATGGAAATTTCCATTGATTTTGAGATATAGAATCTGTATTACGTGTTCATCAAGAACAATGCGTCATGATGCGCTGCAAAGATTGGCATTAAGAATAACATAGTGAAACCAATGGATTTCTTTTTGAACTTACCTAATAGTGATTCATTGGTCATTGCCCTTCTTGACAACCTTTTGCACTTGTGATGTTCCAGTGGCTTACTTGGTTATTGCGCCTGTCTTATAAACAGGAGTTCATGAGTTCTAATTCTCAGAGAGTTTTTTCATTTACTTACTAATAAGCTTCCTATAGAGACAATGGAAATTTGCATTGATTTTGGGCTTGAGATAGTGCAATTGTGAGATATAGAATCTGTATTACGTGTTCATCAAGAACAATACGTCATGATGCGCTGCAAAGATTGGCATTAAGAATAACATAGTGAAACCAATAGATTTCTTTTTGAACTTACCTAATAGTGATTCAATGTTCGCTACCCTTCTTGACATCACTTTGCACTTGTGATGTTCCAATGGCTTAGTGGGTTAATGCCCCTGTCTTTTAAACAGGAGCTCATGAATTCTAGTCCTCAGAGAGCTCTTTTTCATTTACTTACCAATAGGTTTCCTATAGAGCCAATGGAAATTTGCATTGATTTTGGGATTGAGATAGTGCAATTGTGAGATAGAATCTGTACTAAGTGTTCATAAAGAACAATATGTCATTACAAGCTGTTTAGATTGGCATTAAGAATAGCATAGTAAAACCAATGGATTTCTTTTTGAACTTACCTAATAGTGATTCATTGTTCACTGCCCTTCTTGACATCACTTTGCACCTGTGATGTTCCTGTGGTTTACTGGGTTAATGCACCTGTCTTGTAAAAAGGATTTCATGAGTTCTAATCCTTGGAGAGTCTTTTTCATTTACTTACTAATAAGCTTCCTATGGAGCCAATGTAAATTTGCATTGATTTTGGGATTGAGATAGTGCAATTGTGAGATATAGAATCTGTATTACGTGTTCATCAAGAACAATACGTCATGATGCGCTGCAAAGATTGGCATTAAGAATAACATAGTGAAACCAATGGATTTCTTTTTGAACTTACCTAATAGTGATTCATTGGTCATTGCCCTTCTTGACAACCTTTTGCACTCGTGATGTTCCAGTGGCTTACTTGGTTATTGCGCCTGTCTTATAAACAGGAGTACATGAGTTCTAATTCTCAGAGAGTTTTTTCATTTACTTACTAATAAGCTTCCTATAGAGCCAATGGAAATTTGCATTGATTTTGGGATTGAGATAGTGCAATTGTGAGATAGAATCTGTACTAAGTGTTCATAAAGAACAATATGTCATTACAAGCTGTTTAGATTGGCATTAAGAATAGCATAGTAAAACCAATGGATTTCTTTTTGAACTTACCTAATAGTGATTCATTGGTCACTGCCCTTCTTGACATAAATTTGCACCAGTGATGTTGCTGTGGCTTACTGGGTTAATGCACCTGTCTTGTAAAAAGGATTTCATGAGTTCTAATCCTTGGAGAGTCTTTTTCATTTACTTACTAGTAAGCTTCCTATGGAGCCAATGTAAATTTGCATTGATTTTGGGATTGAGATAGTGCAATTGTGAGATATAGAATGTGTATTACGTGTTGATCAAGAACAATACGTCATGATGCGCTGCAAAGATTGGCATTAAGAATAACATAGTGAAACCAATGGATTTCTTTTTGAACTTACCTAATAGTGATTCAATGTTCGCTACCCTTCTTGACATTATTTTGCACTTGTGATGTTCCAATGGCTTAGTGGGTTAATGCCCCTGTCTTTTAAACAGGAGTTCATGAATTCTAGTCCTCAGAGAGCTCTTTTTCATTTACTTACCAATAAGTTTCCTATAGAGCCAATGGAAATTTGCATTGATTTTGGGATTGAGATAGTGCAATTGTGAGATAGAATCTGTACTAAGTGTTCATAAAAAACAATATGTCATTACAAGCTGTTTAGATTGGCATTAAGAATAACATAGTAAAACCAATGGATTTCTATTTGAACTTACCTAATAGTGATTCATTGGTCACTGCCCTTCTTGACATAAATTTGCACCTGTGATGTTGCTGTGGCTTACTGGGTTAATGCACCTGTCTTGTTAAAAGGATTTCATGAGTTCTAATCCTTAGAGAGTCTTTTTCATTTACTTACTAATAAGCTTCCTATGGAGCCAATGTAAATTTGCATTGATTTTGGGATTGAGATAGTGCAATTGTGAGATAGAATCTGTACTAAGTGTTCATAAAGAACAATATGTCATCACAATCTGTTTAGATTGGCTTTAAGAATAACATAGTAAAACCAATGGATTTCTTTTTGATCTTACGTAATAGTGATTCATTGTTCACTGCCCTTCTTGACATCACTTTGCACCTGTGATGTTCCTGTGGTTTACTGGGTTAATGCACCTGTCTTGTAAAAAGGATTTCATGAGTTCTAATCCTTGGAGAGTCTTTTTCATTTACTTACTGATAAGCTTCCTATGGAGCCAATGTAAATTTGCATTGATTTTGGGATTGAGATAGTGCAATTGTGAGATATAGAATCTGTATTATGTGTTCATCAAGAACAATACGTCATGATGCGCTGCAAAGATTGGCATTAAGAATAACATAGTGAAACCAATGGATTTCTTTTTGAACTTACCTAATAGTGATTCAATGTTCGCTGCCCTTCTTGACATCACTTTGCACTTGTGATGTTCCAATGGCTTAGTGTGTTAATGCCCCTGTCTTTTAAACATGAGTTCATGAATTCTAGTCCTCAGAGAGCTCTTTTTCATTTACTTACCAATAAGTTTCCTATAGAGCCAATGGAAATTTGCATTGATTTTGGGATTAAGATAGTGCAATTGTGAGATAGAATCTGTACTAAGTGTTCATAAAAAACAATATGTCATTACAAGCTGTTTAGATTGGCATTAAGAATAACATAGTAAAACCAATGGATTTCTTTTTGATCTTACGTAATAGTGATTCATTGTTCACTGCCCTTCTTGACATAAATTTGCACCCGTGATGTTGCTGTGGCTTACTGGGTTAATGCACCTGTCTTGTAAAAAGGATTTCATGAGTTCTAATCCTTGGAGAGTCTTTTTCATTTACTTACTAGTAAGCTTCCTATGGAGCCAATGTAAATTTGCATTGATTTTGGGATTGAGATAGTGCAATTGTGAGATATAGAATCTGTATTACGTGTTCATCAAGAACAATACGTCATGATGCGCTGGAAAGATTGGCATTAAGAATAACATAGTGAAACCAATGGATTTCTTTTTGAACTGACCTAATAGTGATTCAATGTTCGCTGCCCTTCTTGACATCCCTTTGCACTTGTGATGTTCCAATGGCTTAGTGGGTTAATGCCCCTGTCTTTTAAACAGGAGTTCATGAATTCTAGTCCTCAAAGAGCTCTTTTTCATTTACTTACCAATAAGTTTCCTATAGAGCCAATGGAAATTTGCATTGATTTTGGGATTGAGATAGTGCAATTGTGAGATAGAATCTGTACTAAGTGTTCATAAAGAACAATATGTCATTACAAGCTGTTTAGATTGGCATTAAGAATAGCATAGTAAAACCAATGGATTTCTTTTTGAACTTACCTAATAGTGATTCATTGTTCACTGCCCTTCTTGACATCAGTTTGCACCTGTGATGTTCCTGTGGTTTACTGGGTTAATGCACCTGTCTTGTAAAAAGGATTTCATGAGTTCTAATCCTTGGAGAGTCTTTTTCATTTACTTACTAATAAGCTTCCTATGGAGCCAATGTAAATTTGCATTGATTTTGGGATTGAGATAGTGCAATTGTGAGATATAGAATCTGTATTACGTGTTCATCAAGAACAATACGTCATGATGCGCTGCAAAGATTGGCATTAAGAATAACATAGTGAAACCAATGGATTTCTTTTTGAACTTACTTAATAGTGATTCAATGTTCACTGCCCTTCTTGACATCGCTTTGCACTTGTGATGTTCCAATGGCTTAGTGGGTTAATGCCCCTGTCTTTGAAACAGGAGTTCATGAATTCTAGTCCTCAGAGAGCTCTTTTTCATTTACTTGCCAATAAGTTTCCGATAGAGCCAATGGAAATTTGCATTGATTTTGGGATTGAGATAGTGCAATTGTGAGATATAGAATCTGTATTACGTGTTCATCAAGAACAATACGTCATGATGCGCTGCAAAGATTGGCATTAAGAATAACATAGTGAAACCAATGGATTTCTTTTTGAACTTACCTAATAGTGATTCATTGGTCATTGCCCTTCTTGACAACCTTTTGCACTTGTGATGTTCCAGTGGCTTACTTGGTTATTGCGCCTGTCTTATAAACAGGAGTACATGAGTTCTAATTCTCAGAGAGTTTTTTCATTTACTTACTAATAAGCTTCCTATAGAGCCAATGGAAATTTGCATTGATTTTGGGATTGAGATAGTGCAATTGTGAGATAGAATCTGTACTAAGTGTTCATAAAGAACAATATGTCATTACAAGCTGTTTAGATTGGCATTAAGAATAGCATAGTAAAACCAATGGATTTCTTTTTGAACTTACCTAATAGTGATTCATTGGTCACTGCCCTTCTTGACATAAATTTGCACCCGTGATGTTGCTGTGGCTTACTGGGTTAATGCACCTGTCTTGTAAAAAGGATTTCATGAGTTCTAATCCTTGGAGAGTCTTTTTCATTTACTTACTAGTAAGCTTCCTATGGAGCCAATGTAAATTTGCATTGATTTTGGGATTGAGATAGTGCAATTGTGAGATATAGAATCTGTATTACGTGTTCATCAAGAACAATACGTCATGATGCGCTGGAAAGATTGGCATTAAGAATAACATAGTGAAACCAATGGATTTCTTTTTGAACTTACCTAATAGTGATTCAATGTTCGCTGCCCTTCTTGACATCCCTTTGCACTTGTGATGTTCCAATGGCTTAGTGGGTTAATGCCCCTGTCTTTTAAACAGGAGTTCATGAATTCTAGTCCTCAGAGAGCTCTTTTTCATTTACTTACCAATAAGTTTCCTATAGAGCCAATGGAAATTTGCATTGATTTTGGGATTGAGATAGTGCAATTGTGAGATAGAATCTGTACTAAGTGTTCATAAAGAACAATATGTCATTACAAGCTGTTTAGATTGGCATTAAGAATAACATAGTAAAACCAATGGATTTCTATTTGAACTTACCTAATAGTGATTCATTGGTCACTGCCCTTCTTGACATAAATTTGCACCTGTGATGTTGCTGTGGCTTACTGGGTTAATGCACCTGTCTTGTAAAAAGGATTTCATGAGTTCTAATCCTTGGAGAGTCTATTTCATTTACTTACTAATAAGCTTCCTATGGAGCAATGGAAATTTGCATTGATTTTGAGATATAGAATCTGTATTACGTGTTCATCAAGAACAATACGTCATGATGCGCTGCAAAGATTGGCATTAAGAATAACATAGTGAAACCAATGGATTTCTTTTTGAACTTACCTAATAGTGATTCGTTGGTCATTGCCCTTCTTGACAATCTTGGCACTTGTGATGTTCCAGTGGCTCACTTGGTTATTGCGCCTGTCTTATAAACAGGAGTTCATGAGTTCTAATTCTCAGAGTTTTTTCATTTACTTACTAATAAGCTTCCTATAGAGCCAATGGAAATTTGCATTGATTTTGGGCTTGAGATAGTGCAATTGTGAGATATAGAATCTGTATTACGTGTTCATCAAGAACAATACGTCATGATGCGATGTAAAGATTGGCATTAAGAATAACATAGTGAAACCAATGGATTTCTTTTTGAACTTAGCTAATAGTGATTCAATGTTTACTGCCCTTCTTGACATCACATTGCACTTGTGATGTTATAATGGCTTAGTGGGTTAATGTCCATGTCTTTTAAACAGGAGTTTGTGAGTTCTAGTCCTCAGAGAGCTTTTTTTCATTTACTTACCAATAAGTTTCCGATAGAGCCAATGGAAATTTGCATTGATTTTGGGATTGAGATAGTGCAATTGTGAGATAGAATCTGTACTAAGTGTTCATAAAGAACAATATGTCATCACAATTTGTTTAGATTGGCTTTAAGAATAACATAGTAAAACCAATGGATTTCTTTTTGAACTTACCTAATAGTGATTCATTGTTCACTGCCCTTCTTGACATCACTTTGCACCTGTGATGTTGCTGTGGCTTACTGGGTTAATGCACCTGTCTTGTAAAAAGGATTTCATGAGTTCTAATCCTTGGAGAGTCTTTTTCATTTACTTACTAGTAAGCTTCCTATGGAGCCAATGTAAATTTGCATTGATTTTGGGATTGAGATAGTGCAATTGTGAGATATAGAATCTGTACTACGTGTTCATCAAGAACAATACGTCATGATGCGCTGCAAAGATTGGCATTAAGAATAACATAGTGAAACCAATGGATTTCTTTTTGAACTTACCTAATAGTGATTCAATGTTCGCTGCCCTTCTTGACATCCCTTTGCACTTGTGATGTTCCAATGGCTTAGTGGGTTAATGTCCCTGTCTTTTAAACAGGAGTTCATGAATTCTAGTCCTCAGAGAGCTCTTTTTCATTTACTTACCAATAAGTTTTCTATAGAGCCAATGGAAATTTGCATTGATTTTGGGATTGAGATAGTGCAATTGTGAGATAGAATCTGTACTAAGTGTTCATAAAGAACAATATGTCATTACAAGCTGTTTAGATTGGCATTAAGAATAACATAGTAAAACCAATGGATTTCTATTTGAACTTACCTAATAGTGATTCATTGGTCACTGCCCTTCTTGACATAAATTTGCACCTGTGATGTTGCTGTGGCTTACTGGGTTAATGCACCTGTCTTGTAAAAAGGATTTCATGAGTTCTAATCCTTGGAGAGTCTTTTTCATTTACTTACTAATAAGCTTCCTATGGAGCAATGGAAATTTCCATTGATTTTGAGATATAGAATCTGTATTACGTGTTCATCAAGAACAATGCGTCATGATGCGCTGCAAAGATTGGCATTAAGAATAACATAGTGAAACCAATGGATTTCTTTTTGAACTTACCTAATAGTGATTCATTGGTCATTGCCCTTCTTGACAACCTTTTGCACTTGTGATGTTCCAGTGGCTTACTTGGTTATTGCGCCTGTCTTATAAACAGGAGTTCATGAGTTCTAATTCTCAGAGAGTTTTTTCATTTACTTACTAATAAGCTTCCTATAGAGACAATAGAAATTTGCATTGATTTTGGGCTTGAGATAGTGCAATTGTGAGATATAGAATTTGTATTACGAGTTCATCAAGAACAATACGTCATGATGCGCTGCAAAGATTGGCATTAAGAATAACATAGTGAAACCAATGGATTTCTTTTTGAACTTACCTAATAGTGATTCAATGTTCGCTACCCTTCTTGACATCACTTTGCACTTGTGATGTTCCAATGGCTTAGTGTGTTAATGCCCCTGTCTTTTAAACATGAGTTCATGAATTCTAGTCCTCAGAGAGCTCTTTTTCATTTACTTACCAATAAGTTTCCTATAGAGCCAATGGAAATTTGCATTGATTTTGGGATTAAGATAGTGCAATTGTGAGATAGAATCTGTACTAAGTGTTCATAAAAAACAATATGTCATTACAAGCTGTTTAGATTGGCATTAAGAATAACATAGTAAAACCAATGGATTTCTTTTTGATCTTACGTAATAGTGATTCATTGTTCACTGCCCTTCTTGACATAAATTTGCACCCGTGATGTTGCTGTGGCTTACTGGGTTAATGCACCTGTCTTGTAAAAAGGATTTCATGAGTTCTAATCCTTGGAGAGTCTTTTTCATTTACTTACTAGTAAGCTTCCTATGGAGCCAATGTAAATTTGCATTGATTTTGGGATTGAGATAGTGCAATTGTGAGATATAGAATCTGTATTACGTGTTCATCATGAACAATACGTCATGATGCGCTGGAAAGATTGGCATTAAGAATAACATAGTGAAACCAATGGATTTCTTTTTGAACTGACCTAATAGTGATTCAATGTTCGCTGCCCTTCTTGACATCCCTTTGCACTTGTGATGTTCCAATGGCTTAGTGGGTTAATGCCCCTGTCTTTTAAACAGGAGTTCATGAATTCTAGTCCTCAAAGAGCTCTTTTTCATTTACTTACCAATAAGTTTCCTATAGAGCCAATGGAAATTTGCATTGATTTTGGGATTGAGATAGTGCAATTGTGAGATAGAATCTGTACTAAGTGTTCATAAAGAACAATATGTCATTACAAGCTGTTTAGATTGGCATTAAGAATAGCATAGTAAAACCAATGGATTTCTTTTTGAACTTACCTAATAGTGATTCATTGTTCACTGCCCTTCTTGACATCAGTTTGCACCTGTGATGTTCCTGTGGTTTACTGGGTTAATGCACCTGTCTTGTAAAAAGGATTTCATGAGTTCTAATCCTTGGAGAGTCTTTTTCATTTACTTACTAATAAGCTTCCTATGGAGCCAATGTAAATTTGCATTGATTTTGGGATTGAGATAGTGCAATTGTGAGATATAGAATCTGTATTACGTGTTCATCAAGAACAATACGTCATGATGCGCTGCAAAGATTGGCATTAAGAATAACATAGTGAAACCAATGGATTTCTTTTTGAACTTACTTAATAGTGATTCAATGTTCACTGCCCTTCTTGACATCGCTTTGCACTTGTGATGTTCCAATGGCTTAGTGGGTTAATGCCCCTGTCTTTGAAACAGGAGTTCATGAATTCTAGTCCTCAGAGAGCTCTTTTTCATTTACTTGCCAATAAGTTTCCGATAGAGCCAATGGAAATTTGCATTGATTTTGGGATTGAGATAGTGCAATTGTGAGATATAGAATCTGTATTACGTGTTCATCAAGAACAATACGTCATGATGCGCTGCAAAGATTGGCATTAAGAATAACATAGTGAAACCAATGGATTTCTTTTTGAACTTACCTAATAGTGATTCATTGGTCATTGCCCTTCTTGACAACCTTTTGCACTTGTGATGTTCCAGTGGCTTACTTGGTTATTGCGCCTGTCTTATAAACAGGAGTACATGAGTTCTAATTCTCAGAGAGTTTTTTCATTTACTTACTAATAAGCTTCCTATAGAGCCAATGGAAATTTGCATTGATTTTGGGATTGAGATAGTGCAATTGTGAGATAGAATCTGTACTAAGTGTTCATAAAGAACAATATGTCATTACAAGCTGTTTAGATTGGCATTAAGAATAGCATAGTAAAACCAATGGATTTCTTTTTGAACTTACCTAATAGTGATTCATTGGTCACTGCCCTTCTTGACATAAATTTGCACCCGTGATGTTGCTGTGGCTTACTGGGTTAATGCACCTGTCTTGTAAAAAGGATTTCATGAGTTCTAATCCTTGGAGAGTCTTTTTCATTTACTTACTAGTAAGCTTCCTATGGAGCCAATGTAAATTTGCATTGATTTTGGGATTGAGATAGTGCAATTGTGAGATATAGAATCTGTATTACGTGTTCATCAAGAACAATACGTCATGATGCGCTGGAAAGATTGGCATTAAGAATAACATAGTGAAACCAATGGATTTCTTTTTGAACTTACCTAATAGTGATTCAATGTTCGCTGCCCTTCTTGACATCCCTTTGCACTTGTGATGTTCCAATGGCTTAGTGGGTTAATGCCCCTGTCTTTTAAACAGGAGTTCATGAATTCTAGTCCTCAGAGAGCTCTTTTTCATTTACTTACCAATAAGTTTCCTATAGAGCCAATGGAAATTTGCATTGATTTTGGGATTGAGATAGTGCAATTGTGAGATAGAATCTGTACTAAGTGTTCATAAAGAACAATATGTCATTACAAGCTGTTTAGATTGGCATTAAGAATAACATAGTAAAACCAATGGATTTCTATTTGAACTTACCTAATAGTGATTCATTGGTCACTGCCCTTCTTGACATAAATTTGCACCTGTGATGTTGCTGTGGCTTACTGGGTTAATGCACCTGTCTTGTAAAAAGGATTTCATGAGTTCTAATCCTTGGAGAGTCTATTTCATTTACTTACTAATAAGCTTCCTATGGAGCAATGGAAATTTGCATTGATTTTGAGATATAGAATCTGTATTACGTGTTCATCAAGAACAATACGTCATGATGCGCTGCAAAGATTGGCATTAAGAATAACATAGTGAAACCAATGGATTTCTTTTTGAACTTACCTAATAGTGATTCGTTGGTCATTGCCCTTCTTGACAACCTTGGCACTTGTGATGTTCCAGTGGCTCACTTGGTTATTGCGCCTGTCTTATAAACAGGAGTTCATGAGTTCTAATTCTCAGAGTTTTTTCATTTACTTACTAATAAGCTTCCTATAGAGCCAATGGAAATTTGCATTGATTTTGGGCTTGAGATAGTGCAATTGTGAGATATAGAATCTGTATTACGTGTTCATCAAGAACAATACGTCATGATGCGATGTAAAGATTGGCATTAAGAATAACATAGTGAAACCAATGGATTTCTTTTTGAACTTAGCTAATAGTGATTCAATGTTTACTGCCCTTCTTGACATCACATTGCACTTGTGATGTTATAATGGCTTAGTGGGTTAATGTCCATGTCTTTTAAACAGGAGTTCGTGAGTTCTAGTCCTCAGAGAGCTTTTTTTCATTTACTTACCAATAAGTTTCCGATAGAGCCAATGGAAATTTGCATTGATTTTGGGATTGAGATAGTGCAATTGTGAGATAGAATCTGTACTAAGTGTTCATAAAGAACAATATGTCATCACAATTTGTTTAGATTGGCTTTAAGAATAACATAGTAAAACCAATGGATTTCTTTTTGAACTTACCTAATAGTGATTCATTGTTCACTGCCCTTCTTGACATCACTTTGCACCTGTGATGTTGCTGTGGCTTACTGGGTTAATGCACCTGTCTTGTAAAAAGGATTTCATGAGTTCTAATCCTTGGAGAGTCTTTTTCATTTACTTACTAGTAAGCTTCCTATGGAGCCAATGTAAATTTGCATTGATTTTGGGATTGAGATAGTGCAATTGTGAGATATAGAATCTGTATTACGTGTTCATCAAGAACAATACGTCATGATGCGCTGCAAAGATTGGCATTAAGAATAACATAGTGAAACCAATGGATTTCTTTTTGAACTTACCTAATAGTGATTCAATGTTCGCTGCCCTTCTTGACATCCCTTTGCACTTGTGATGTTCCAATGGCTTAGTGGGTTAATGTCCCTGTCTTTTAAACAGGAGTTCATGAATTCTAGTCCTCAGAGAGCTCTTTTTCATTTACTTACCAATAAGTTTTCTATAGAGCCAATGGAAATTTGCATTGATTTTGGGATTGAGATAGTGCAATTGTGAGATAGAATCTGTACTAAGTGTTCATAAAGAACAATATGTCATTACAAGCTGTTTAGATTGGCATTAAGAATAACATAGTAAAACCAATGGATTTCTATTTGAACTTACCTAATAGTGATTCATTGGTCACTGCCCTTCTTGACATAAATTTGCACCTGTGATGTTGCTGTGGCTTACTGGGTTAATGCACCTGTCTTGTAAAAAGTATTTCATGAGTTCTAATCCTTGGAGAGTCTTTTTCATTTACTTACTAATAAGCTTCCTATGGAGCAATGGAAATTTCCATTGATTTTGAGATATAGAATCTGTATTACGTGTTCATCAAGAACAATGCGTCATGATGCGCTGCAAAGATTGGCATTAAGAATAACATAGTGAAACCAATGGATTTCTTTTTGAACTTACCTAATAGTGATTCATTGGTCATTGCCCTTCTTGACAACCTTTTGCACTTGTGATGTTCCAGTGGCTTACTTGGTTATTGCGCCTGTCTTATAAACAGGAGTTCATGAGTTCTAATTCTCAGAGAGTTTTTTCATTTACTTACTAATAAGCTTCCTATAGAGACAATAGAAATTTGCATTGATTTTGGGCTTGAGATAGTGCAATTGTGAGATATAGAATTTGTATTACGAGTTCATCAAGAACAATACGTCATGATGCGCTGCAAAGACTGGCATTAAGAATAACATAGTGAAACCAATGGATTTCTTTTTGAACTTACCTAATAGTGATTCAATGTTCGCTACCCTTCTTGACATCGCTTTGCACTTGTGATGTTCCAATGGCTTAGTGGGTTAATGCCCCTGTCTTTTAAACAGGAGTTCATGAATTCTAGTCCTCAGAGAGCTCTTTTTCATTTACTTACCAATAAGTTTCTTATAGAGCCAATGGAAATTTGCATTGATTTTGGGATTGAGATAGTGCAATTGTGAGATAGAATCTGTACTAAGTGTTCATAAAGAACAATATGTCATTACAAGCTGTTTAGATTGGCATTAAGAATAGCATAGTAAAACCAATGGATTTCTTTTTGAACTTACCTAATAGTGATTCATTGTTCACTGCCCTTCTTGACATCACTTTGCACCTGTGATGTTCCTGTGGTTTGCTGGGTTAATGCACCTGTCTTGTAAAAAGGATTTCATGAGTTCTAATCCTTGGAGAGTCTTTTTCATTTACTTACTAATAAGCTTCCTATGGAGCCAATGTAAATTTGCATTGATTTTGGGATTGAGATAGTGCAATTGTGAGATATAGAATCTGTATTACATGTTCATCAAGAACAATATGTCATGATGCGCTGCAAAGATTGGCATTAAGAATAACATAGTGAAACCAATGGATTTCTTTTTGAACTTACCTAATAGTGATTCAATGTTCACTGCCCTTCTTGACATCACTTTGCACTTGTGATGTTCCAATGGCTTAGTGGTTTAATGCCCCTGTCTTTTAAACAGGAGTTCATGAATTCTAGTCCTCAGAGAGCTCTTTTTCATTTACTTACCAATAAGTTTCCGATAGAGCCAAAGGAAATTTGCATTGATTTTGGGATTGAGATAGTGCAATTGTGAGATATAGAATCTGTATTACGTGTTCATCAAGAACAATACGTCATGATGCGCTGCAAAGATTGGCATTAAGAATAACATAGTGAAACCAATGGATTTCTTTTTGAACTTACCTAATAGTGATTCATTGGTCATTGCCCTTCTTGACAACCTTTTGCACTTGTGATGTTTCAGTGGCTTACTTCGTTATTGCGCCTGTCTTATAAACAGGAATACATGAGTTCTAATTCTCAGAGAGATTTTTCATTTACTTACTAATAAGCTTCCTATAGAGCCAATGGAAATTTGCATTGATTTTGGGATTGAGATAGTGCAATTGTGAGATAGAATCTGTACTAAGTGTTCATAAAGAACAATATGTCATTACAAGCTGTTTAGATTGGCATTAAGAATAGCATAGTAAAACCAATGGATTTCTTTTTGAACTTACCTAATAGTGATTCATTGGTCACTGCCCTTCTTGACATAAATTTGCACCCGTGATGTTGCTGTGGCTTACTGGGTTAATGCACCTGTCTTGTAAAAAGGAATTCATGAGTTGTAATCCTTGGAGAGTCTTTTTCATTTACTTACTAGTAAGCTTCCTATGGAGCCAATGTAAATTTGCATTGATTTTGGGATTGAGATAGTGCAATTGTTTGATATAGAATCTGTATTACGTGTTCATCAAGAACAATACGTCATGATGCGCTGCAAAGATTGGCATTAAGAATAACATAGTGAAACCAATGGATTTCTTTTTGAACTTACCTAATAGTGATTCAATGTTCGCTGCCCTTCTTGACATCCCTTTGCACTTGTGATGTTCCAATGGCTTAGTGGGTTAATGCCCCTGTCTTTTAAACAGGAGTTCATGAATTCTAGTCCTCAGAGAGCTCTTTTTCATTTACTTACCAATAAGTTTTCTATAGAGCCAATGGAAATTTGAATTGATTTTGGGATTGAGATAGTGCAATTGTGAGATAGAATCTGTACTAAGTGTTCATAAAGAACAATATGTCATTACAAGCTGTTTAGATTGGCATTAAGAATAACATAGTAAAACCAATGGATTTCTATTTGAACTTACCTAATAGTGATTCATTGGTCACTGCCCTTCTTGACATAAATTTGCACCTGTGATGTTGCTGTGGCTTACTGGGTTAATGCACCTGTCTTGTAAAAAGGATTTCATGAGTTCTAATCCTTGGAGAGTCTTTTTCATTTACTTACTAATAAGCTTCCTATGGAGCAATGGAAATTTGCATTGATTTTGAGATATAGAATCTGTATTACGTGTTCATCAAGAACAATACGTCATGATGCGCTGCAAAGATTGGCATTAAGAATAACATAGTGAAACCAATGGATTTCTTTTTGAACTTACCTAATAGTGATTCATTGGTCATTGCCCTTCTTGACAACCTTGGCACTTGTGATGTTCCAGTGGCTCACTTGGTTATTCCGCCTGTCTTATAAACAGGAGTTCATGAGTTCTAATTCTCAGAGTTTTTTCATTTACTTACTAATAAGCTTCCTATAGAGCCAATGGAAATTTGCATTGATTTTGGGCTTGAGATAGTGCAATTGTGAGATATAGAATCTGTATTACGTGTTCATCAAGAACAATACGTCATGATGCGATGTAAAGATTGGCATTAAGAATAACATAGTGAAACCAATGGATTTCTTTTTGAACTTAGCTAATAGTGATTCAATGTTTACTGCCCTTCTTGACATCACATTGCACTTGTGATGTTACAATGGCTTAGTGGGTTAATGTCCATGTCTTTTAAACAGGAGTTCGTGAGTTCTAGTCCTCAGAGAGCTTTTTTTCATTTACTTACCAATAAGTTTCCGATAGAGCCAATGGAAATTTGCATTGATTTTGGGATTGAGATAGTGCAATTGTGAGATAGAATCTGTACTAAGTGTTCATAAAGAACAATATGTCATCACAATTTGTTTAGATTGGCTTTAAGAATAACATAGTAAAACCAATGGATTTCTTTTTTAACTTACCTAATAGTGATTCATTGTTCACTGCCCTTCTTGACATCACTTTGCACCTGTGATGTTTCTGTGGTTTACTGGGTTAATGCACCTGTCTTGTAAAAAGGATCTCATGAGATCTAATATTTGGAGAGTCTTTTTCTTTTACTTACTAATAAGCTTCCTATGGAGCCAATGTAAATTTGCATTGATTTTGGGATTGAGATAGTGCAATTGTGAGATATAGAATCTGTATTACATGTTCATCAAGAACAATATGTCATGATGCGCTGCAAAGATTGGCATTAAGAATAACATAGTGAAACCAATGGATTTCTTTTTGAACTTACCTAATAGTGATTCAATGTTCACTGCCCTTCTTGACATCACTTTGCACTTGTGATGTTCCAATGGCTTAGTGGTTTAATGCCCCTGTCTTTTAAACAGGAGTTCATGAATTCTAGTCCTCAGAGAGCTCTTTTTCATTTACTTACCAATAAGTTTCCGATAGAGCCAAAGGAAATTTGCATTGATTTTGGGATTGAGATAGTGCAATTGTGAGATATAGAATCTGTATTACGTGTTCATCAAGAACAATACGTCATGATGCGCTGCAAAGATTGGCATTAAGAATAACATAGTGAAACCAATGGATTTCTTTTTGAACTTACCTAATAGTGATTCATTGGTCATTGCCCTTCTTGACAACCTTTTGCACTTGTGATGTTTCAGTGGCTTACTTGGTTATTGCGCCTGTCTTATAAACAGGAGTACATGAGTTCTAATTCTCAGAGAGATTTTTCATTTACTTACTAATAAGCTTCCTATAGAGCCAATGGAAATTTGCATTGATTTTGGGATTGAGATAGTGCAATTGTGAGATAGAATCTGTACTAAGTGTTCATAAAGAACAATATGTCATTACAAGCTGTTTAGATTGGCATTAAGAATAGCATAGTAAAACCAATGGATTTCTTTTTGAACTTACCTAATAGTGATTCATTGGTCACTGCCCTTCTTGACATAAATTTGCACCCGTGATGTTGCTGTGGCTTACTGGGTTAATGCACCTGTCTTGTAAAAAGGAATTCATGAGTTGTAATCCTTGGAGAGTCTTTTTCATTTACTTACTAGTAAGCTTCCTATGGAGCAATGGAAATTTGCATTGATTTTGAGATATAGAATCTGTATTATGTGTTCATCAAGAACAATACGTCATGATGCGCTGCAAAGATTGGCATTAAGAATAACATAGTGAAACCAATGGATTTCTTTTTGAACTTACCTAATAGTGATTCATTGGTCATTGTCCTTCTTGACAACCTTGGCACTTGTGATGTTCCAGTGGCTTACTTGGTTATTGCGCCTGTCTTATAAACAGGAGTTCATGAGTTCTAATTCTCAGAGTTTTTTCATTTACTTACTAATAAGCTTCCTATAGAGCCAATGGAAATTTGCATTGATTTTGGGCTTGAGATAGTGCAATTGTGAGATATAGAATCTGTATTACGTGTTCATCAAGAACAATATGTCATGATGCGATGTAAAGATTGGCATTAAGAATACCATAGTGAAACCAATGGATTTCTTTTTGAACTTAGCTAATAATGATTCAATGTTTACTGCCCTTCTTGACATCACGTTGCACTTGTGATGTTCCAATGGCTGAGTGGGTTAATGCCCTGTCTTTTAAACAGGAGTTCATGAGTTCTAGTCCTCAGAGACCTTTTTTTCATTTACTTACCAATAAGTTTCCGATAGAGCCAATGGAAATTTGCATTGATTTTGGGATTGAGATAGTGCAATTGTGAGATAGAATCTGTACTAAGTGTTCATAAAGAACAATATGTCATTACAAGCTGTTTAGATTGGCATTAAGAATAACATAGTAAAACCAATGGATTTCTATTTGAACTTACCTAATAGTGATTCATTGGTCACTGCCCTTCTTGACATAAATTTGCACCTGTGATGTTGCTGTGGCTTACTGGGTTAATGCACCTGTCTTGTAAAAAGGATTTCATGAGTTCTAATCCTTGGAGAGTCTTTTTCATTTACTTACTAATAAGCTTCCTATGGAGCAATGGAAATTTGCATTGATTTTGAGATATAGAATCTGTATTACGTGTTCATCAAGAACAATACGTCATGATGCGCTGCAAAGATTGGCATTAAGAATAACATAGTGAAACCAATGGATTTCTTTTTGAACTTACCTAATAGTGATTCATTGGTCATTGCCCTTCTTGACAACCTTGGCACTTGTGATGTTCCAGTGGCTTACTTGGTTATTGCGCCTGTCTTATAAACAGGAGTTCATGAGTTCTAATTCTCAGAGTTCTTTCATTTACTTACTAATAAGCTTCCTATAGAGCCAATGGAAATTTGCATTGATTTTGGGCTTGAGATAGTGCAATTGTGAGATATAGAATCTGTATTACGTGTTCATCAAGAACAATACGTCATGATGCGATGTAAAGATTGGCATTAAGAATAACATAGTGAAACCAATGGATTTCTTTTTGAACTTAGCTAATAGTGATTCAATGTTTACTGCCCTTCTTGACATCACGTTGCACTTGTGATGTTCCAATGGCTTAGTGGGTTAATGTCCCTGTCTTTTAAACAGGAGTTCGTGAGTTCTAGTCCTCAGAGAGCTTTTTTTCATTTACTTACCAATAAGTTTCCGATAGAGCCAATGGAAATTTGCATTGATTTTGGGATTGAGATAGTGCAATTGTGAGATAGAATCTGTACTAAGTGTTCATAAAGAACAATATGTCATCACAATTTGTTTAGATTGGCTTTAAGAATAACATAGTAAAACCAATGGATTTCTTTTTGAACTTACCTAATAGTGATTCATTGTTCACTGCCCTTCTTGACATCACTTTGCACCTCTGATGTTCCTGTGGTTTACTGGGTTAATGCACCTGTCTTGTTAAAAGGATCTCATGAGATCTAATCCTTGGAGACTCTTTTTCATTTACTTACTAATAAGCTTGCTATGGAGCCAATGTAAATTTGCATTGATTTTGGGATTGAGATAGTGCAATTGTGAGATATAGAATCTGTATTACATGTTCATCAAGAACAATATGTCATGATGCGCTGCAAAGATTGGCATTAAGAATAACATAGTGAAACCAATGGATTTCTTTTTGAACTTACCTAATAGTGATTCAATGTTCACTGCCCTTCTTGACATCACTTTGCGCTGGTGATGTTCCAATGGCTTAGTGGGTTAATGCCCCTGTCTTTTAAACAGGAGTTCATGAATTCTAGTCCTCAGAGAGCTCTTTTTCATTTACTTACCAATAAGTTTCCGATAGAGCCAATGGAAATTTGCATTGATTTTGGGATTGAGATAGTGCAATTGTGAGATATAGAATCTGTATTACGTGTTCATCAAGAACAATACGTCATGATGCGCTGCAAAGATTGGCATTAAGAATAACATAGTGAAACCAATGGATTTCTTTTTGAACTTACCTAATAGTGATTCATTGGTCATTGCCCTTCTTGACAACCTTTTGCATTTGTGATGTTCCAGTGGCTTACTTGGTTATTGCGCCTGTCTTATAAACAGGAGTACATGAGTTCTAATTCTCAGAGAGTTTTTTCATTTACTTACTAATAAGCTTCCTATAGAGCCAATGGAAATTTGCATTGATTTTGGGATTGAGATAGTGCAATTGTGAGATAGAATCTGTACTAAGTGTTCATAAAGAACAATATGTCATTGCAAGCTGTTTAGATTGGCATTAAGAATAGCATAGTAAAACCAATGGATTTCTTTTTGAACTTACCTAATAGTGATTCATTGGTCACTGCCCTTCTTGACATAAATTTGCACCCGTGATGTTGCTGTGGCTTACTGGGTTAATGCACCTGTCTTGTAAAAAGGATTTCTTGAGTTCTAATCCTTGGAGAGTCTTTTTCATTTACTTACTAGTAAGCTTCCTATGGAGCCAATGTAAATTTGCATTGATTTTGGGATTGAGATAGTGCAATTGTGAGATATAGAATCTGTATTACGTGTTCATCAAGAACAATACGTCATGATGCGCTGCAAAGATTGGCATTAAGAATAACATAGTGAAACCAATGGATTTCTTTTTGAACTTAACTAATAGTGATTCAATGTTCGCTGCCCTTCTTGACATCCCTTTGCACTTGTGATGTTCCAATGGCTTAGTGGGTTAATGTCCCTGTCTTTTAAACAGGAGTTCATGAATTCTAGTCCTCATAGAGCTCTTTTTCATTTACTTACTAATAAGCTTCCTTTAGAGCCAATGGAAATTTGCATTGATATTGGGCTTGAGATTGTGCAATTGTGAGATAGAATTTGTACTACAGTAAGTGTTTATAAAGTACAATGTCATTATACGCTCAAAGATTGGCATTAAGAATAACATAGTGAAACCAATGGATTTCTTTTTGAACTTACCTAAGAGTGATTCATTGGTCACTGCCCTTCTTGACAACCTTTTGCACTTGTGATGTTCCAGTGGCTTACTTGGTTATTGCGCCTGTCTTATAAACAGGAGTTCTTGAGTTCTAATTCTCAGAGAGTTTTTTCATTTACTTACTAATAAGCTTCCTATAGAGCCAATGGAAATTTGCATTGATTTTGGGCTTGAGATAGTGCCATTGTGAGATATAGAATCTGTATTACGTGTTCATCAAGAATAATACGTCATGATGCGCTGCAAAGATTAGCATTAAGAAAAACATAGTAAAACCAATGGATTTCTTTTTGAACTTACCTAATAGTGATTCATTGGTCACTGCCCTTCTTGACATCACTTTGCACCTGTGATGTTCCTGTGTCTTACTGGGTTAATGCACCTGTCTTGTAAAAATGATTTCATGAGTTCTAGTCCTCAGAGAGCTTTTTTTTCATTTACTTACTAATTAACTTCCCATAGAGCCAATGTAAATTTGCATTGATTTTGGGCTTGAGAGCAATTGTGAGATAGAATCTGTAGTAAGTGTTCATAAAGAACAATATGTCATCATACGATCAAAGATTGGCATTAAGAATAACATAGTGAAACCAATGGATTTATTTTTGAACTTACCTAATAGTGATTCATTGGTCACCTTTTGCACTTGTGATGCTCCAGTGGCTTACTGGGTTAATGCCCCTGTCTTTTAAACATGAGTTCTAGTCCGCAGAGACCTCTTTTTCATTTACTTACCAATAAGTTTCCTATAGAGCCAATGGAAATTTGCATTGATTTTGGGATTGAGATTGTGCAATTGTGAGATAGAATCTGTACTAAGTGTTCATAAAGAACAATATGTCATTACAAGCTGTTTAGATTGGCATTAAGAATAACATAGTAAAACCAATGGATTTCTATTTGAACTTACCTAATAGTGATTCATTGGTCACTGCCCTTCTTGACATAAATTTGCACCTGTGATGTTGCTGTGGCTTACTGGGTTAATGCACCTGTCTTGTAAAAAGGATTTCATGAGTTCTAATCCTTGGAGAGGCTTTTTCATTTACTTACTAGTAAGATTCCTATGGAGCCAATGTAAATTTGCATTGATTTTGGGATTGAGATAGTGCAATTGTGAGATATAGAATCTGTATTACGTGTTCATCAACAACAATACGTCATGATGCGATGCAAAGATTGGCATTAAGAATAACATAGTGAAACCAATGGATTTCTTTTTGAACTTACCTAATAGTGATTCATTGTTCACTGCCCTTCTTGACATCACTTTGCATTTGTGATGTTCTAATGGCTTAGTGGGTTAATGACCCTGTCTTTTAAACAGGAGTTTCGTGAGTTCTAGTCCTCAGAGAGCTTTTTTTCATTTACTTACCAATAAGTTTCCTATAGAGCCAATGAAAATTTGCATTGATTTTGGGATTGAGATAGTGCAATTGTGAGATAGAATCTGTACTAAGTGTTCATAAAGAACAATATGTCATTACAAGCTGTTTAGATTGGCATTAAGAATAACATAGTAAAACCAATGGATTTCTTTTTGAACTTACCAAATAGTGATTCATTGTTCACTGCCCTTCTTGACATAAGTTTGCACCTGTGATGTTCCAGTGGCTTACTGGGTTTATGCACCTATCTTGTAAAAAGGAGTTCATGAGTTCTAATCCTTGAAGAGTCTTTTTCATTTACTTACTAATAAGCTTCCTATGGAGCAATGGAAATTTGCATTGATTTTGAGATATAGAATCTGTATTACGTATTCATCAAGAACAATACGTCATTGTGCGCTGCAAAGATTGGCATTAAGAATAACATAGTGAAACCAATGGATTTCTTTTTGAACTTACCTAATAGTGATTCATTGGTCATTGCCCTTCTTGACAACCTTTTGCACATGTGATGGTCCAGTGGCTTACTGGGTTAATGCGCTTGTCTTATAAACAGGAGTTCATGAGTTCTAATTCTCAGAGAGTTTTTTCATTTACTTACTAATAAGCTTCCTATAAAGCCAATGGAAATTTGCATTGATTTTGTGCTTGAGATAGTTCAATTGTGAGATATAGAATCTGTATTACGTGTTCATCAAGAACAATACGTCATGATCCGCTGCAAAGATTGGCATTAAGAATAACATTGTGAAACCAATGGATTTCTTTTTTAACTTACCTAATAGTGATTCAATGTTCACTGCCCTTCTTGACATCACTTTGCACTTGTGATGTTCCAATGACTTAGTGGGTTAATGTCCCTGTCTTTTAAACAGGAGTTCGTGAGTTCTAGTCCTCAGAGAGCTCTTTTTCATTTACTTACCAATAAGTTTCCTATAGAACCAATGGAAATTTGCATTGATTTTGAGATATAGAATCTGTATTACGTGTTCATCAAGAACAATACGTCATGATGCGCTGCAAAGATTGGCATTAAGAATAACATAGTGAAACCAATGGATTTCTTTTTGAACTTTCCTAATAGTGATTCATTACTCACTGCACTTCTTGACATCACTTTGCGCCTGTGATGTTCCTGTGGCTTACTGGGATAATGCACCTGTCCTGTAAAAAGGATTTCATGAGTTCTAATCCTTTGAGAGTCTTTTTCATTTACTTACTAATAAGCTTCCTATGGAGCCAATGGAAATTTGCATTGATTTTGAGATATAGAATCTGTATTACGTGTTCATCAAGAACAATACGTCATGATGCGCTGCAAAGATTAGCATTAAGAATAACATAGTGAAACCAATGGATTTCTTTTTGAACTTACCAAATAGTGATTTTTTGTTCACTGCCCTTCTTGACATAAATTTGCACCTGTGTTGTTCCAGTGGCTTACTGGGTTAGTGCACCTGTCTTGTAAAAAGGATTTCATGAGTTCTAATCCTTGGAGAGTCTTTTTCATTTACTTACTAATAAGCTTCCTATGGAGCCAATGGAAATTTGCATTGATTTTGGGCTTGAGATAGTGCAATTGTGAGATATAGAATCTGTATTACGTGTTCATCAAGAACAATATGTCATGATGCGCTGCAATGATTAGCATTAAGAATAACATAGTGAAACCAATGGATTTCTTTTTGAACTTACCTAATAGTGATTCATTGTTCACTGCCCTTCTTGACATCTCTTTGCACTTGTGATGTTCTAATGGCTTAGTGGGTTAATGTCCCTGTCTTCTAAACAGGATTTTCGTGAGTTCTAATCCTCAGAGAGCTTTTTTTTCACTTACTTACCAATAAGTTTCCTATAGAGCCAATGGAAATTTGCATTGATTTTGGGATTTAGATAGTGCAATTGTGAGATAGAATCTGTACTAAGTGTTCATAAAGAACAATATGTCATTACAAGCTGTTTAGATTGGCATTAAGAATAACATAGTAAAACCAATGGATTTCTTTTTCAACTTACCAAATAGTGATTTTTTGTTCACTGCCCTTCTTGACATAAATTTGCACCTGTGATGTTCCAGTGGCTTACTGGGTTTTTGCACCTGTCTTGTAAACAGGAGTTCATGAGTTCTAATCCATGGAGAGTCTTTTTCATTTACTTACTAATAAGCTTCCTATGGAGCAATGGAAATTTGCATTGATTTTGAGATATAGAATCTGTATTACGTGTTCATCAAGAACAATACGTCATGATGCGCTGCAAAGATTGGCATTAAGAATAACATAGTAAAACCAATGGATTTCTTTTTGAACTTACCGAATAGTGATTCATTGTTCACTGCCCTTCTTGACATAAATTTGCACCTGTGATGTTCCAGTGGCTTACTGGGTTTATGCACCTCTCTTGTAAACAGGAGTTCTTGAGTTCTAATCCTTGGAGAGCCTTTTTCATTTATTACTAATAAGCTTCCTATAGAGCCAATGTAAATTTGCATTGATTTTGGGCTTGAGATAGTGCAATTGTGAGATATAGAATCTGTATTACGTGTTCATCAAGAACAATACGTCATGATGCGCTGCAAAGATTGGCATTAAGAATAACATAGTGAAACCAATGGATTTCTTTTTGAACTTACCTAATAGTGATTCAATGTTCACTGCCCTTCTTGACATCACTTTGCACTTGTGATGTTCCAATGGCTTAGTGGGTTAATGCCCCTGTCTTTTAAACAGGAGTTCATGAATTCTAGTCCTCAGGGAGCTCTTTTTCATTTACTTACCAATAAGTTTCCGATAGAGCCAATGGAAATTTGCATTGATTTTGGGATTGAGATAGTGCAATTGTGAGATATAGAATCTGTATTACGTGTTCATCAAGAACAATACGTCATGATGCGCTGCAAAGATTGGCATTAAGAATAACATAGTGAAACCAATGGATTTCTTTTTGAACTTACCTAATAGTGATTCATTGGTCATTGCCCTTCTTGACAACCTTATGCACTTGTGATGTTCCAGTGGCTTATTGGTTATTGCGCCTGTCTTATAAACAGGAGTACATGAGTTCTAATTCTCAGAGAGTTTTTTCATTTACTTACTAATAAGCTTCCTATAGAGCCAATGTAAATTTGCATTGATTTTGGCCTTGAGATAGTGCAATTGTGAGATAGAATCTGTAGTAAGTGTTAATAAAGAACAATATGTCATCACAATCTGTTTCGATTGGCTTTAAGAATAACATAGTAAAACCAATGGATTTCTTTTTGAACTTACCTAATAGTGATTCATTGTTCACTGCCCTTCTTGACATCACTTTGCACCTGTGATGTTCCTGTGGCTTACTGGGTAAATGCACCTGTCTTGTAAAAAGGATTTCATGAGTTCTAATCCTTGGAGAGTCTTTTTCATTTACTTACTAATAAGCTTCCTATGGAGCCAATGTAAATTTGCATTGATTTTGGGATTGAGATAGTGCAATTGTGAGATATAGAATCTGTATTACGTGTTCATCAAGAACAATACGTCATGATGCGCTGCAAAGATTGGCATTAAGAATAACATAGTGAAACCAATGGATTTCTTTTTGAACTTAACTAATAGTGATTCAATGTTCGCTGCCCTTCTTGACATCCCTTTGCGTTTGTGATGTTCCAATGGCTTAGTGGGTTAATGCCCTTGTCTTTTAAACAGGAGTTCATGAATTCTAGTCCTCAGAGAGCTCTTTTTCATTTACTTACTAATAAGCTTCCTTTAGAGCCAATGGAAATTTGCATTGATATTGGGCTTGAGATTGTGCAATTGTGAGATAGAATTTGGACTACAGTAAGTGTTTATAAAGTACAATGTCATTATACGCTCAAAGATTGGCATTAAGAATAACATAGTGAAACCAATGGATTTCTTTTTGAACTTACCTAATAGTGATTCATTGGTCACTGCCCTTCTTGACAACCTTTTGCACTTGTGATGTTCCAGTGGCTTACTTGGTTATTGCGCCTGTCTTATAAACAGGAGTTCTTAAGTTCTAATTCTCAGAGAGTTTTTTCATTTACTTACTAATAAGCTTCCTATAGAGCCAATGGAAATTTGCATTGATTTTGGGCTTGAGATAGTGCCATTGTGAGATATAGAATCCGTATTACGTGTTCATCAAGAATAATACGTCATGATGCGCTGCAAAGATTAGCATTAAGAAAAACATAGTAAAACCAATGGATTTCTTTTTGAACTTACCTAATAGTGATTCATTGGTCACTGCCCTTCTTGACATCACTTTGCACCTGTGATGTTCCTGTGTCTTACTGGGTTAATGCACCTGTCTTGTAAAAATGATTTCATGAGTTCTAGTCCTCAGAGAGCTTTTTTTTCATTTACTTACTAATTAACTTCCCATAGAGCCAATGTAAATTTGCATTGATTTTGGGCTTGAGAGCAATTGTGAGATAGAATCTGTAGTAAGTGTTCATAAAGAACAATATGTCATCATACGATCAAAGATTGGCATTAAGAATAACATAGTGAAACCAATGGATTTATTTTTGAACTTACCTAATAGTGATTCATTGGTCACCTTTTGCACTTGTGATGCTCCAGTGGCTTACTGGGTTAATGCCCCTGTCTTTTAAACAGGAGTTCATGAGTTCTAGTCCGCAGAGACATCTTTTTCATTTACTTACCAATAAATTTCCTATAGAGACAATGGAAATTTGCATTGATTTTGGGATTGAGATTGTGCAATTGTGAGATAGAATCTGTACTAAGTGTTCATAAAGAACAATATGTCATTACAAGCTGTTTAGATTGGCATTAAGAATAACATAGTAAAACCAATGGATTTCTATTTGAACTTACCTAATAGTGATTCATTGGTCACTGCCCTTCTTGACATAAATTTGCACCTGTGATGTTGCTGTGGCTTACTGGGTTAATGCACCTGTCTTGTAAAAAGGATTTCATGAGTTCTAATCCTTGGAGAGTCTTTTTCATTTACTTACTAGTAAGATTCCTATGGAGCCAATGTAAATTTGCATTGATTTTGGGATTGAGATAGTGCAATTGTGAGATATAGAATCTGTATTACGTGTTCATCAACAACAATACGTCATGATGCGATGCAAAGATTGGCATTAAGAATAACATAGTGAAACCAATGGATTTCTTTTTGAACTTACCTAATAGTGATTCATTGTTCACTGCCCTTCTTGACATCACTTTGCACTTGTGATGTTCTAATGGCTTAGTGGGTTAATGACCCTGTCTTTTAAACAGGAGTTTCGTGAGTTCTAGTCCTCAGAGAGCTTTTTTTCATTTACTTACCAATAAGTTTCCTATAGAGCCAATGAAAATTTGCATTGATTTTGGGATTGAGATAGTGCAATTGTGAGATAGAATCTGTACTAAGTGTTCATAAAGAACAATATGTCATTACAAGCTGTTTAGATTGGCATTAAGAATAACATAGTAAAACCAATGGATTTCTTTTTGAACTTACCAAATAGTGATTCATTGTTCACTGCCCTTCTTGACATAAGTTTGCACCTGTGATGTTCCAGTGGCTTACTGGGTTTATGCACCTATCTTGTAAACAGGAGTTCATGAGTTCTAATCCTTGGAGAGTCTTTTTCATTTACTTACTAATAAGCTTCATATGGAGCAATGGAAATTTGCATTGATTTTGAGATATAGAATCTGTATTACGTGTTCATGAAGAACAATACGTCATTGTGCGCTGCAAAGATTGGCATTAAGAATAACATAGTGAAACCAATGGATTTCTTTTTGAACTTACCTAATAGTGATTCATTGGTCATTGCCCTTCTTGACAACCTTTTGCACATGTGATGGTCCAGTGGCTTACTGGGTTAATGCGCTTGTCTTATAAACAGGAGTTCATGAGTTCTAATTCTCAGAGAGTTTTTTCATTTACTTACTAATAAGCTTCCTATAAAGCCAATGGAAATTTGCATTGATTTTGTGCTTGAGATAGTTCAATTGTGAGATATAGAATCTGTATTACGTGTTCATCAAGAACAATATGTCATGATCCGCTGCAAAGATTGGCATTAAGAATAACATTGTGAAACCAATGGATTTCTTTTTGAACTTACCTAATAGTGATTCAATGTTCACTGCCCTTCTTGACATCACTTTGCACTTGTGATGTTCCAATGACTTAGTGGGTTAATGTCCCTGTCTTTTAAACAGGAGTTCGTGAGTTCTAGTCCTCAGAGAGCTCTTTTTCATTTACTTACCAATAAGTTTCCTATAGAACCAATGGAAATTTGCATTGATTTTGAGATATAGAATCTGTATTACGTGTTCATCAAGAACAATACGTCATGATGCGCTGCAAAGATTGGCATTAAGAATAACATAGTGAAAGCAATGGATTTCTTTTTGAACTTTCCTAATAGTGATTCATTACTCACTGCACTTCTTGACATCACTTTGTGCCTGTGATGTTCCTGTGGCTTACTGGGATAATGCACCTGTCTTGTAAAAAGGATTTCATGAGTTCTAATCCTTTGAGAGTCTTTTTCATTTACTTACTAATAAGCTTCCTATGGAGCCAATGGAAATTTACATTGATTTTGGGCTTGAGATAGTGCAATTGTGAGATATAGAATCTGTATTACGTGTTCATCAAGAACAATATGTCATGATGCGCTGCAATGATTAGCATTAAGAATAACATAGTGAAACCAATGGATTTCTTTTTGAACTTACCTAATAGTGATTCATTGTTCACTGCCCTTCTTGACATCTCTTTGCACTTGTGATGTTCTAATGGCTTAGTGGGTTAATGTCCCTGTCTTCTAAACAGGATTTTCGTGAGTTCTAATCCTCAGAGAGCTTTTTTTCACTTACTTACCAATAAGTTTCCTATAGAGCCAATGGAAATTTGCATTGATTTTGGGATTGAGATAGTGCAATTGTGAGATAGAATCTGTACTAAGTGTTCATAAAGAACAATATGTCATTACAAACTGTTTAGATTGGCATTAAGAATAACATAGTAAAACCAATGGATTTCTTTTTGAACTTACCTAATAGTGATTCATTGGTCACTGCCCTTCTTGACATCACTTTGCACTTGTGATGTTCCAATGGCTTAGTGGGTTAATGTCCCTGTCTTTTAATCAGGAGTTTGTGCGTTCTAGTCCTCAGAGAGCTTTTTTTCATTTACTTACCAATAAGTTTCCTATAGAGCCAATGGAAATTTGCATTGATTTTGGGATTGAGATAGTGCAATTGTGAGATAGAATCTGTACTAAGTGTTCATAAAGAACAATATGTCATTACAAACTGTTTAGATTGGCATTAAGAATAACATAGTAAAACCAATGGATTTCTTTTTGAACTTTCCTAATAGTGATTCATTACTCACTGCACTTCTTGACATCACTTTGTGCCTGTGATGTTCCTGTGGCTTACTGGGATAATGCACCTGTCTTGTAAAAAGGATTTCATGAGTTCTAATCCTTTGAGAGTCTTTTTCATTTACTTACTAATAAGCTTCCTATGGAGCCAATGGAAATTTGCATTGATTTTGAGATATAGAATCTGTATTACGTGTTCATCAAGAACAATATGTCATGATGCGCTGCAATGATTAGCATTAAGAATAACATAGTGAAACCAATGGATTTCTTTTTGAACTTACCTAATAGTGATTCATTGTTCACTGCCCTTCTTGACATCTCTTTGCACTTGTGATGTTCTAATGGCTTAGTGGGTTAATGTCCCTGTCTTCTAAACAGGATTTTCGTGAGTTCTAATCCTCAGAGAGCTTTTTTTCACTTACTTACCAATAAGTTTCCTATAGAGCCAATGGAAATTTGCATTGATTTTGGGATTGAGATAGTGCAATTGTGAGATAGAATCTGTACTAAGTGTTCATAAAGAACAATATGTCATTACAAACTGTTTAGATTGGCATTAAGAATAACATAGTAAAACCAATGGATTTCTTTTTGAACTTACCTAATAGTGATTCATTGGTCACTGCCCTTCTTGACATCACTTTGCACTTGTGATGTTCCAATGGCTTAGTGGGTTAATGTCCCTGTCTTTTAATCAGGAGTTTGTGCGTTCTAGTCCTCAGAGAGCTTTTTTTCATTTACTTACCAATAAGTTTCCTATAGAGCCAATGGAAATTTGCATTGATTTTGGGATTGAGATAGTGCAATTGTGAGATAGAATCTGTACTAAGTGTTCATAAAGAACAATATGTCATTACAAACTGTTTAGATTGGCATTAAGAATAACATAGTAAAACCAATGGATTTCTTTTTGAACTTTCCTAATAGTGATTCATTACTCACTGCACTTCTTGACATCACTTTGTGCCTGTGATGTTCCTGTGGCTTACTGGGATAATGCACCTGTCTTGTAAAAAGGATTTCATGAGTTCTAATCCTTTGAGAGTCTTTTTCATTTACTTACTAATAAGCTTCCTATGGAGCCAATGGAAATTTGCATTGATTTTGAGATATAGAATCTGTATTACGTGTTCATCAAGAACAATACGTCATGATGCGCTGCAAAGATTAGCATTAAGAATAACATAGTGAAACCAATGGATTTCTTTTTGAACTTACCGAATAGTGATTCATTGTTCACTGCCCTTATTGACATAAATTTGCACCTGTGATGTTCCAGTGGCTTACTGGGTTAATGCACCTGTCTTGTAAAAAGGATTTCATGAGTTCTAATCCTTGGAGAGTCTTTTTCATTTACTTACTAATAAGCTTCCTAGGAAACCAATGTAAATTTCCATTGATTTTGGGATTGAGATAGTGCAATTGTGAGATATAGAATCTGTATTACGTGTTCATCAAGAACAATATGTCATGATGCGCTGCAATGATTAGCATTAAGAATAACATAGTGAAACCAATGGATTTCTTTTTGAACTTACCTAATAGTGATTCATTGGTCACTGCCCTTCTTGACATCCCTTTGCACTTGTGATGTTCCAATGGCTTAGTGGGTTAATGCCCCTGTCTTTTAAACAGGAGTTCATGAGTTCTAGTCCTCAGAGACTTCTTTTTCATTTACTTACCAATAAGTTTCCTATAGAGCCAATGGAAGTTTGCATTGATTTTGGGATTGAGATTGTGCAATTGTGGGATAGAATCTGTAGTAAGTGTTCATAAAGAACAATATGTCATCACAATCTGTTTAGAATGGCTTTAAGAATAACATAGTAAAACCAATGGATTTCTTTTTGAACTTACCTAATAGTGATTCATTGTTCACTGCCCTTCTTGACATCTCTGTGCACCTGTGATGTTCCTGTGGCTTACTGGGTTTATGCACCTGTCTTATAAACAGGAGTTCATGAGTTCTAATCCATGGAGAGTCTTTTTCATTTACTTACTAATAAGCTTCCTATGGAGCAATGGAAATTTGCATTGATTTTGAGATATAGAATCTGTATTACGTGTTCATCAAGAACAATACGTCATGATGCGCTGCAAAGATTGGCATTAAGAATAACATAGTGAAACCAATGGATTTCTTTTTGAACTTTCCAAATAGTGATTCATTACTCACTGCACTTCTTGACATCAATTTGCGCCTGTGATGTTCCTGTGGCTTACTGGGATAATGCACTTGTCTTGTAAAAAGGATTTCATGAGTTATAATCCTTTGAGAGTCTTTTTCATTTACTTACTAATAAGCTTCCTATGGAGCCAATGGAAATTTGCATTGATTTTGAGATATAGAATCTGTATTACGTGTTCATCAAGAACAATACGTCATGATGCGCTGCAAAGGTTAGCATTAAGAATAACATAGTGAAACCAATGGATTTCTTTTTGAACTTACCGAATAGTGATTCATTGTTCACTGCCCTTCTTGACATAAATTTGCACCTGTGATGTTCCAGTGGCTTACTGGGTTAATGCACCTGTCTTGTAAACAGGAGTTCATGAGTTCTAGTCCTCAGAGACCTCTTTTTCATTTACTTACCAATAAGTTTCCTATAGAGCCAATGGAAGTTTGCATTGATTTTGGGATTGAGATTGTGCAATTGTGAGATAGAATCTGTACTAAGTGTTCATAAAGAACAATATGTCATTACAAGCTGTTTAGATTGGCATTAAGAATAACATAGTAAAACCAATGGATTTCTTTTTGAACTTACCAAATAGTGATTTTTTGTTCACTGCCCTTCTTGACATAAATTTGCACCTGTGCTGTTCCAGTGGCTTACTGGGTTTATGCACCTGTCTTGTAAACAGGAGTTCATGAGTTCTAATCCATGGAGAGTCTTTTTCATTTACTTACTAATAAGCTTCCTATGGAGCAATGGAAATTTGCATTGATTTTGAGATATAGAATCTGTATTACGTGTTCATCAAGAACAATACGTCATGATGCGCTGCAAAGATTGGCATTAAGAATAACATAGTGAAACCAATGGATTTCTTTTTGAACTTTCCTAATAGTGATTCAATGTTCACTGCCCTTCTTGACATCACTTTGCACTTGTGATGTTCCAATGGCTTAGTGGGTTAATTCCCCTGTCTTAAACAGGAGTTCATGAGTTCTAGTCCTCAGAAACCTCTTTTTCATTTACTTACCAATAAGTTTCCTATACAGCCAATGGAAGTTTGCATTGATTTTGGGTATGAGATTGTGCAATTGTGAGATAGATTCTGTACTAAGTGTTCATAAAGAACAATATGTTATTTCAAGCTGTTTAGATTGGCATTAAGAATAACATAGTAAAATCAATGGATTTCTTTTTGAACTTACCAAATAGTGATTTTTTGTTCACTGCCCTTCTTGACATAAATTTGCACCTGTGCTGTTCCAGTGGCTTACTGGGTTTATGCGCCTGTCTTGTAAACAGGAGTTCATGAGTTCTAATCCATGGAGAGTCTTTTTCATTTACTTACTAATAAGCTTCCTATGGAGCAATGGAAATTTGCATTGATTTTGAGATATAGAATCTGTATTACGTGTTCAACAAGAACAATACGTCATGATGCGCTGCAAAGATTGGCATTAAGAATAACATAGTGAAACCAATGGATTTCTTTTTGAACTTTCCAAATAGTGATTCATTACTCACTGCACTTCTTGACATCACTTTGCACCTGTGATGTTCCTGTGGCTTACTGGGATAATGCAGCTGTCTTGTAAAAAGGATTTCATGACTTCTAATCCTTTGAGAGTCTTTTTCATTTACTTACTAATAAGCTTCCTATGGAGCCAATGGAAATTTGCATTGATTTTGAGATATAGAATCTGTATTACGTGTTCATCAAGAACAATACGTCATGATGCGCTGCAAAGATTGGCATTAAGAATAACATAGTGAAACCAATGGATTTCTTTTTGAACTTACCTAATAGTGATTCAATGTTCACTGCCCTTCTTGACATCTCTTTGCACTTGTGATGTTCCAATGGCTTAGTGGCTTAATGCCCCTGTCTTTTAAACAGGAGTTCATGAGTTCTAGTCCTCAGAGACCTCTTTTTCATTTACTTACCAATAAGTTTCCTATAGAGCCAATGGAAGTTTGCATTGATTTTGGGATTGAGATTGTGCAATTGTGAGATAGAATCTGTACTAAGTGTTCATAAAGAACAATATGTCATTACAAGCTGTTTAGATTGGCATTAAGAATAACATAGTAAAACCAATGGATTTCTTTTTGAACTTACCAAATAGTGATTTTTTGTTCACTGCCCTTCTTGACATATATTTGCACCTGTGCTGTTCCAGTGGCTTACTGGGTTTATGCACCTGTCATGTAAACAGGAGTTCATGAGTTCTAATCCATGGAGAGTCTTTTTCATTTACTTACTAATAAGCTTCCTATGGAGCAATGGAAATTTGCATTGATTTTGAGATATAGAATCTGTATTACGTGTTCATCAAGAACAATACGTCATGATGCGCTGCAAAGATTAGCATTAAGAATAACATAGTGAAACCAATGGATTCTTTTTTGAACTTACCGAATAGTGATTCATTGTTCACTGCCCTTCTTGACATAAATTTGCACCTGTGATGTTCCAGTGGCTTACTGGGTTAATGCACCTGTCTTGTAAAAAGGATTTCATGAGTTCTAATCCTTGGAGAGTCTTTTTCATTTACTTACTAATAAGCTTCCTATGGAGCCAATGGAAATTTGCATTGATTTTGGGCTTGAGATAGTGCAATTGTGAGATATAGAATCTGTATTACGTGTTCATCAAGAACAATACGTCATGATGGGCTGCAACGATTGGCATTAAGAATAACATAGTGAAACCAATGGATTTCTTTTTGAACTTACCTAATAGTGATTCATTGTTAACTGCCCTTCTTGACATCACTTTGCCCTTGTGATGTTCTAATGGCTTAGTGGGTTAATGTCCCTGTCTTTTAAACAGGAGTTTCGTGAGTTCTAATCCTCAGAGACCTTTTTTTCATTTACTTACCAATAAGTTTCCTATAGAGCCAATGGAAATTTGCATTGATTTTGGGATTGAGATAGTGCAATTGCGAGATAGAATCTGTACTAAGTGTTCATAAAGAACAATATGTCATTACAAGCTGTTTAGATTGGCATTAAGAATAACATAGTAAAACCAATGGATTTCTTTTTGAACTTACCTAATAGTGATTCATTGGTCACTGCCCTTCTTGACATTACTTTGCACTTGTGATGTTCCAATGGCTTAGTGGGTTAATGTTCCTGTCTTTTAAACAGGAGTTCGTGCGTTCTAATCCTCAGAGAGTTTTTTTTCATTTACTTATCAATAAGTTTCCTATAGAGCCAATGGAAATTTGCATTGATTTTGGGATTGAGATAGTGCAATTGTGAGATAGAATCTGTGCTAAGTGTTCATAAAGAACAATATGTCATTACAAGCTGTTTAGATTGGCATTAAGAATAACACTGCCCTTCTTGACATAAATTTGCACCTGTGCTTTTCCTGTGGCTTACTGGGTTTATGCACCTGTCTTGTAAACAGGAGTTCATGAGTTCTAATCCATGGAGAGTATTTTTCATTTACTTACTAATAAGCTTCCTATGGAGCAATGGAAATTTGCATTGATTTTGAGATATAGAATCTGTATTACGTGTTCATCAAGAACAATACGTCATGATGGGCTGCAACGATTGGCATTAAGAATAACATAGTGAAACCAATGGATTTCTTTTTGAACTTACCTAATAGTGATTCATTGTTCACTGCCCTTCTTGACATCACTTTGCACTTGTGTTTTGCATTGATTTGCAATTGATTTGCATTGATTTTGGGATTGAGATAGTGCAATTGTGAGATAGAATCTGTACTAAGTGTTCATAAAGAACAATATGTCATTACAAGCTGTTTAGATTGGCATTAAGAATAACATAGTAAAACCAATGGATTTCTTTTTGAACTTACCAAATAGTGATTCATTGTTCACTGCCCTTCTTGACATAAATTTGCACCTGTGATGTTCCAGTAACTTACTGGGTTTATGCACCTGTCTTATAAACAGGAGTTCATGAGTTCTAATCCATGGAGAGTCTTTTTCATTTACTTACTAATAAGCTTCCTATGGAGCAATGGAAATTTGCATTGATTTTGAGATATAGAATCTGTATTACGTGTTCATCAAGAACAATACGTCATGATGCGCTGCAAATATTGGCATTAAGAATAACATAGTGAAACCAATGGATTTCTTTTTGAACTTTCCTAATAGTGATTCATTACTCACTGCACTTCTTGACATTACTTTGCGCATGTGATGTTCCTGTGGCTTAGTGGGTTAATGTCCCTGTCTTTTAAACAGGAGTTCGTGCGTTCTAGTCCTCAGAGAGTTTTTTTTCATTTACTTATCAATAAGTTTCCTATAGAGCCAATGGAAATTTGCATTGATTTTGGGATTGAGATAGTGCAATTGTGAGATAGAATCTGTGCTAAGTGTTCATAAAGAACAATATGTCATTACAAGCTGTTTAGATTGGCATTAAGAATAACATAGTAAAACCAATGGATTTCTTTTTGAACTTACCAAATAGTGATTTTTTGTTCACTGCCCTTCTTGACATAAATTTGCACCTGTGCTTTTCCTGTGGCTTACTGGGTTTATGCACCTGTCTTGTAAACAGGAGTTCATGAGTTCTAATCCATGGAGAGTATTTTTCATTTACTTACTAATAAGCTTCCTATGGAGCAATGGAAATTTGCATTGATTTTGAGATATAGAATCTGTATTACGTGTTCATCAAGAACAATACGTCATGATGGGCTGCAACGATTGGCATTAAGAATAACATAGTGAAACCAATGGATTTCTTTTTGAACTTTCCTAATAGTGATTCATTACTCACTGCACTTCTTGACATCACCTTGCGCCTGTGATGTCCCTGTGGCTTACTGGGATAATGCACCTGTCTCGTAAAAAGGATTTCATGAGTTCTAATCCTTTGAGAGGCTTTTTCATTTACTTACTAATAAGCTTCCTATGGAGCCAATGGAAATTTGCATTGATTTTGAGATATAGAATCTGTATTACGTGTTGATCAAGAACAATACGTCATGATGCGCTGCAAAGATTAGCATTAAGAATAACATAGTGAAACCAATGGATTTCTTTTTGAACTTACCGAATAGTGATTCATTGTTCACTGCCCTTCTTGACATAAATTTGCACCTGTGATGTTCCAGTGGCTTACTGGGTTAATGCACCTGTCTTTTAAAAAGGATTTCATGAGTTCTAATCCTTGGAGAGTATTTTTCATTTACTTACTAATAAGCTTCCTATGGAGCCAATGTAAATTTGCATTGATTTTGGGATTGAGATAGTGCAATTGTGAGATATAGAATCTGTATTACGTGTTCATCAAGAACAATATGTCATGATGCGCTGCAATGATTAGCATTAAGAATAACATAGTGAAACCAATGGATTTCTTTTTGAACTTACCTAATAGTGATTCATTGTTCACTGCCCTTCTTGACATCACTTTGCACTTGTGATGTTCTAATGGCTTAGTGGGTTAATGTCCCTGTCTTTTAAACAGGAGTTTCGTGAGTTCTAGTCCTCAGAGAGCTTTTTTTCATTTACTTACCAATAAGTTTCCTATAGAGCCAATGGAAATTTGCATTGATTTTGGGCTTGAGATAGTGCAATTGTGAGATATAGAATCTGTATTACGTGTTCATCAAGAACAATATGTCATGATGCGCTGCAATGATTAGCATTAAGAATAACATAGTGAAACCAATGGATTTCTTTTTGAACTTACCTAATAGTGATTCATTGTTCACTGCCCTTCTTGACATCACTTTGCACTTGTGATGTTCTAATGGCTTAGTGGGTTAATGTCCCTGTCTTTTAAACAGGAGTTTCGTGAGTTCTAGTCCTCAGAGAGCTTTTTTTCATTTACTTACCAATAAGTTTCCTATAGAGCCAATGGAAATTTGCATTGATTTTGGGATTGAGATAGTGCAATTGTGAGATAGAATCTGTACTAAGTGTTCATAAAGAACAATATGTCATTACAAGCTGTCTAGATTGGCATTAAGAATAACATAGTAAAACCAATGGATTTCTTTTTGAACTTACCGAATAGTGATTCATTGTTCACTGCCCTTCTTGACATAAATTTGCACCTGTGATGTTCCAGTGGCTTACTGGGTTTATGCACCTGTCTTGTAAACAGGAGTTCATGAGTTCTAATCCATTGAGAGTCTTTTTCATTTACTTACTAATAAGCTTCCTATGGAGCAATGGAAATTTGCATTGATTTTGAGATATAGAATCTGTATTACGTGTTCATCAAGAACAATACGTCATGATGCGCTGCAAAGATTGGCATTAAGAATAACATAGTGAAACCAATGGATTTCTTTTTGAACTTTCCTAATAGTGATTCATTACTCACTGCACTTCTTGACATCACTTTGCGCATGTGATGTTCCTGTGGCTTACTGGGATAATGCACCTGTCTTGTAAAAAGGATTTCATGAGTTCTAATCCTTTGAGAGTCTTATTCATTTACTTACTAATAAGCTTCCTATGGAGCCAATGGAAATTTGCATTGATTTTGAGATATAAAATCTGTATTACGTGTTCATCAAGAACAATACGTCATGATGTGCTGCAAAGATTAGCATTAAGAATAACATAGTGAAACCAATGGATTTCTTTTTGAACTTACCGAATAGTGATTCATTGTTCACTACCCTTCTTGACATAAATTTGCACCTGTGATGTTCCAGTGGCTTAATGGGTTTATGCACCTGTCTTGTAAACAGGAGTTCATGAGTTCTAATCCTTGGAGAGCCTTTTTCATTTATTACTAATAAGCTTCCTATAGAGCCAATGTAAATTTGCATTGATTTTGGCCTTGAGATAGTGCAATTGTGAGATAGAATCTGTAGTAAGTGTTCATAAAGAACAATATGTCATCACAATCTGTTTCGATTGGCTTTAAGAATAACATAGTAAAACCAATGGATTTCTTTTTGAACTTACCTAATAGTGATTCATTGTTCACTGCCCTTCTTGACATCACTTTGCACCTGTGATGTTCCTGTGGCTTACTGGGTAAATGCACCTGTCTTGTAAAAAGGATTTCATGAGTTCTAATCCTTGGAGAGTATTTTTCATTTACTTACTAATAAGCTTCCTATGGAGCCAATGTAAATTTGCATTGATTTTGGGATTGAGATAGTGCAATTGTGAGATATAGAATCTGTATTACGTGTTCATCAAGAACAATATGTCATGATGCGCTGCAATGATTAGCATTAAGAATAACATAGTGAAACCAATGGATTTCTTTTTGAACTTACCTAATAGTGATTCATTGTTCACTGCCCTTCTTGACATCACTTTGCACTTGTGATGTTCTAATGGCTTAGTGGGTTAATGTCCCTGTCTTTTAAACAGGAGTTTCGTGAGTTCTAGTCCTCAGAGAGCTTTTTTTCATTTACTTACCAATAAGTTTCCTATAGAGCCAATGGAAATTTGCATTGATTTTGGGCTTGAGATAGTGCAATTGTGAGATATAGAATCTGTATTACGTGTTCATCAAGAACAATATGTCATGATGCGCTGCAATGATTAGCATTAAGAATAACATAGTGAAACCAATGGATTTCTTTTTGAACTTACCTAATAGTGATTCATTGTTCACTGCCCTTCTTGACATCACTTTGCACTTGTGATGTTCTAATGGCTTAGTGGGTTAATGTCCCTGTCTTTTAAACAGGAGTTTCGTGAGTTCTAGTCCTCAGAGAGCTTTTTTTCATTTACTTACCAATAAGTTTCCTATAGAGCCAATGGAAATTTGCATTGATTTTGGGATTGAGATAGTGCAATTGTGAGATAGAATCTGTACTAAGTGTTCATAAAGAACAATATGTCATTGCAAGCTGTCTAGATTGGCATTAAGAATAACATAGTAAAACCAATGGATTTCTTTTTGAACTTACCGAATAGTGATTCATTGTTCACTGCCCTTCTTGACATAAATTTGCACCTGTGATGTTCCAGTGGCTTACTGGGTTTATGCACCTGTCTTGTAAACAGGAGTTCATGAGTTCTAATCCATTGAGAGTCTTTTTCATTTACTTACTAATAAGCTTCCTATGGAGCAATGGAAATTTGCATTGATTTTGAGATATAGAATCTGTATTACGTGTTCATCAAGAACAATACGTCATGATGCGCTGCAAAGATTGGCATTAAGAATAACATAGTGAAACCAATGGATTTCTTTTTGAACTTTCCTAATAGTGATTCATTACTCACTGCACTTCTTGACATCACTTTGCGCATGTGATGTTCCTGTGGCTTACTGGGATAATGCACCTGTCTTGTAAAAAGGATTTCATGAGTTCTAATCCTTTGAGAGTCTTATTCATTTACTTACTAATAAGCTTCCTATGGAGCCAATGGAAATTTGCATTGATTTTGAGATATAAAATCTGTATTACGTGTTCATCAAGAACAATACGTCATGATGTGCTGCAAAGATTAGCATTAAGAATAACATAGTGAAACCAATGGAATTCTTTTTGAACTTACCGAATAGTGATTCATTGTTCACTACCCTTCTTGACATAAATTTGCACCTGTGATGTTCCAGTGGCTTAATGGGTTTATGCACCTGTCTTGTAAACAGGAGTTCATGAGTTCTAATCCTTGGAGAGCCTTTTTCATTTATTACTAATAAGCTTCCTATAGAGCCAATGTAAATTTGCATTGATTTTGGCCTTGAGATAGTGCAATTGTGAGATAGAATCTGTAGTAAGTGTTCATAAAGAACAATATGTCATCACAATCTGTTTCGACTGGCTTTAAGAATAACATAGTAAAACCAATGGATTTCTTTTTGAACTTACCTAATAGTGATTCATTGTTCACTGCCCTTCTTGACATCACTTTGCACCTGTGATGTTCCTGTGGCTTACTGGGTAAATGCACCTGTCTTGTAAAAAGGATTTCATGAGTTCTAATCCTTGGAGAGTCTTTTTCATTTACTTACTAATAAGCTTCCTATGGAGCCAATGTAAATTTGCATTGATTTTGGGATTGAGATAGTGCAATTGTGAGATATAGAATCTGTATTACGTGTTCATCAAGAACAATATGTCATGATGCGCTGCAATGATTAGCATTAAGAATAACATAGTGAAACCAATGGATTTCTTTTTGAACTTACCTAATAGTGATTCATTGTTCACTGCCCTTCTTGACATCACTTTGCACTTGTGATGTTCTAATGGCTTAGTGGGTTAATGTCCCTGTCTTTTAAACAGGAGTTTCGTGAGTTCTAGTCCTCAGAGAGCTTTTTTTCATTTACTTACCAATAAGTTTCCTATAGAGCCAATGGAAATTTGCATTGATTTTGGGATTGAGATAGTGCAATTGTGAGATAGAATCTGTACTAAGTGTTCATAAAGAACAATATGTCATTACAAGCTGTCTAGATTGGCATTAAGAATAACATAGTAAAACCAATGGATTTCTTTTTGAACTTACCGAATAGTGATTCATTGTTCACTGCCCTTCTTGACATAAATTTGCACCTGTGATGTTCCAGTGGCTTACTGGGTTTATGCACCTGTCTTGTAAACAGGAGTTCATGAGTTCTAATCCATTGAGAGTCTTTTTCATTTACTTACTAATAAGCTTCCTATGGAGCAATGGAAATTTGCATTGATTTTGAGATATAGAATCTGTATTACGTGTTCATCAAGAACAATACGTCATGATGCGCTGCAAAGATTGGCATTAAGAATAACATAGTGAAACCAATGGATTTCTTTTTGAACTTTCCTAATAGTGATTCATTACTCACTGCACTTCTTGACATCACTTTGCGCATGTGATGTTCCTGTGGCTTACTGGGATAATGCACCTGTCTTGTAAAAAGGATTTCATGAGTTCTAATCCTTTGAGAGTCTTATTCATTTACTTACTAATAAGCTTCCTATGGAGCCAATGGAAATTTGCATTGATTTTGAGATATAAAATCTGTATTACGTGTTCATCAAGAACAATACGTCATGATGTGCTGCAAAGATTAGCATTAAGAATAACATAGTGAAACCAATGGAATTCTTTTTGAACTTACCGAATAGTGATTCATTGTTCACTACCCTTCTTGACATAAATTTGCACCTGTGATGTTCCAGTGGCTTAATGGGTTTATGCACCTGTCTTGTAAACAGGAGTTCATGAGTTCTAATCCTTGGAGAGCCTTTTTCATTTATTACTAATAAGCTTCCTATAGAGCCAATGTAAATTTGCATTGATTTTGGCCTTGAGATAGTGCAATTGTGAGATAGAATCTGTAGTAAGTGTTCATAAAGAACAATATGTCATCACAATCTGTTTCGACTGGCTTTAAGAATAACATAGTAAAACCAATGGATTTCTTTTTGAACTTACCTAATAGTGATTCATTGTTCACTGCCCTTCTTGACATCACTTTGCACCTGTGATGTTCCTGTGGCTTACTGGGTAAATGCACCTGTCTTGTAAAAAGGATTTCATGAGTTCTAATCCTTGGAGAGTCTTTTTCATTTACTTACTAATAAGCTTCCTATGGAGCCAATGTAAATTTGCATTGATTTTGGGATTGAGATAGTGCAATTGTGAGATATAGAATCTGTATTACGTGTTCATCAAGAACAATACGTCATGATGCGCTGCAAAGATTGGCATTAAGAATAACATAGTGAAACCAATGCATTTTTTTACCTAATAGTGATTCATTGTTCACTGCCCTTCTTGACATCACTTTGCACTTGTGATGTTCTAATGGCTTAGTGGGTTAATGTCCGTGTCTTTTAAAAAGGAGTTTGTGATTTCTAGTCCTCAGAGAGCTTTTTTTCATTTACTTACCAATAAGTTTCCTATAGAGCCAATGGAAATTTGCATTGATTTTGGGCTTGAGATAGTGCAATTGTGAGATATAGAATCTGTATTACGTGTTCATCAAGAACAATATGTCATGATGCGCTGCAATGATTAGCATTAAGAATAACATAGTGAAACCAATGGATTTCTTTTTGAACTTACCTAATAGTGATTCATTGTTCACTGCCCTTCTTGACATCACTTTGCACTTGTGATGTTCTAATGGCTTAGTGGGTTAATGTCCCTGTCTTTTAAACAGGAGTTTTGTGAGTTCTAGTCCTCAGAGAGCTTTTTTTCATTTACTTACCAATAAGTTTCCTATAGAGCCAATGGAAATTTGCATTGATTTTGGGATTGAGATAGTGCAATTGTGAGATAGAATCTGTACTAAGTGTTCATAAAGAACAATATGTCATTACAAGCTGTTTAGATTGGCATTAAGAATAACATAGTAAAACCAATGGATTTCTTTTTGAACTTACCGAATAGTGATTCATTGTTCACTGCCCTTCTTGACATCACTTTGCACTTGTGATGTTCCAGTGGCTTACTGGGTTTATGCACCTGTCTTGTAAACAGGAGTTCATGAGTTCTAATCCATGGAGAGCCTTTTTCATTTACTTACTAATAAGCTTCCTATGGAGCAATGGAAATTTGCATTGATTTTGAGATATAGAATCTGTATTACGTGTTCATCAAGAACAATACGTCATGATGCGCTGCAAAGATTGGCATTAAGAATAACATAGTGAAACCAATGGATTTCTTTTTGAACTTTCCTAATAGTGATTCATTACTCACTGCACTTCTTGACATCACTTTGCGCATGTGATGTTCCTGTGCCTTACTCGGATAATGCACCTGTCTTGTAAAAAGGATTTCATGAGTTCTAATCCTTTGAGAGTCTTTTTCATTTACTTACTAATAAGCTTCCTATGGAGCCAATGGAAATTTGCATTGATTTTGAGATATAGAATCTGTATTACGTGTTCATCAAGAACAATACGTCATGATGCGCTGCAAAGATTAGCATTAAGAATAACATAGTGAAACCAATGGATTTCTTTTTGAACTTACCGAATAGTGATTCATTGTTCACTGCCCTTCTTGACATAAATTTGCACCTGTGATGTTCCAGTGGCTTAATGGGTTTATGCACCTGTCTTGTAAACAGGAGTTCATGAGTTCTAATCCTTGGAGACCCTTTTTCATTTATTACTAATAAGCTTCCTATAGAGCCAATGTAAATTTGCATTGATTTTGGGCTTGAGATAGTGCAATTGTGAGATAGAATCTGTAGTAAGTGTTCATAAAGAACAATATGTCATCACAATCTGTTTAGATTGGCTTTAAGAATAACATAGTAAAACCAATGGATTTCTTTTTGAACTTACCTAATAGTGATTCATTGTTCACTGCCCTTCTTGACATCACTTTGCACTTGTGATGTTCTAATGGCTTAGTGGGTTAATGTCCCTGTCTTTTAAACAGGAGTTTCGTGAGTTCTAGTCCTCAGAGAGCTTTTTTTCATTTACTTACCAATAAGTTTCCTATAGAGCCAATGGAAATTTGCATTGATTTTGGGATTGAGATAGTGCAATTGTGAGATAGAATCTGTACTAAGTGTTCATAAAGAACAATATGTCATTACATGCTGTTTAGATTGGCATTAAAAATAACATAGTAAAACCAATGGATTTCTTTTTGAACTTACCTAATAGTGATTCATTGGTCACTGCCCTTCTTGACATCACTTTGCTCTTGTGATGTTCCAATGGTTAGTGGCTTAATGCCAATGTCTATTAAACAGGAGTTCATGAGTTCTATTCCTCAGAGGGCTCTTTTTCATTTACTTAGCAATAAGCTTCCTATAGAGCCAATGGAAATTTGCATTGATTTTGGGATTGAGATAGTGCAATTGTGAGATAGAATCTGTACTAAGTGTTCATAAAGAACAATATGTCATTACAAGCTGTTTAGATTGGCATTAAGAATAACATAGTAAAACCAATGGATTTCTTTTTGAACTTACCGAATAGTGATTCATTGTTCACTGCCCTTCTTGACATAAATTTGCACCTGTGATGTTCCAGTGGCTTACTGGGTTTATGCACCTGTCTTGTAAACAGGAGTTCATGAGTTCTAATCCATGGAGAGCCTTTTTCATTTACTTACTAATAAGCTTCCTATGGAGCAATGGAAATTTGCATTGATTTTGAGATATAGAATCTGTATTACGTGTTCATCAAGAACAATACGTCATGATGCGCTGCAAAGATTGGCATTAAGAATAACATAGTGAAACCAATGGATTTCTTTTTGAACTTTCCTAATAGTGATTCATTACTCACTGCACTTCTTGACATCACTTTGCGCATGTGATGTTCCTGTGGCTTACTGGGATAATGCACCTGTCTTGTAAAAAGGATTTCATGAGTTCTAATCCTTTGAGAGTCTTTTTCATTTACTTACTAATAAGCTTCCTATGGAGCCAATGGAAATTTGCATTGATTTTGAGATATAGAATCTGTATTACGTGTTCATCAAGAACAATACGTCATGATGCGCTGCAAAGATTAGCATTAAGAATAACATAGTGAAACCAATGGATTTCTTTTTGAACTTACCGAATAGTGATTCATTGTTCACTGCCCTTCTTGACATAAATTTGCACCTGTGATGTTCCAGTGGCTTAATGGGTTTATGCACCTGTCTTGTAAACAGGAGTTCATGAGTTCTAATCCTTGGAGACCCTTTTTCATTTATTACTAATAAGCTTCCTATAGAGCCAATGTAAATTTGCATTGATTTTGGGCTTGAGATAGTGCAATTGTGAGATAGAATCTGTAGTAAGTGTTCATAAAGAACAATATGTCATCACAATCTGTTTAGATTGGCTTTAAGAATAACATAGTAAAACCAATGGATTTCTTTTTGAACTTACCTAATAGTGATTCATTGTTCACTGCCCTTCTTGACATCACTTTGCACCTGTGATGTTCCTGTGGTTTACTGGGTCAATGCACCTGTCTTGTAAAAAGGATTTCATGAGTTCTAATCCTTGGAGAGTCTTTTTCATTTACTTACTAATAAGCTTCCTATGGAGCCAATGTAAATTTGCATTGATTTTGGGCTTGAGATAGTGCAATTGTGAGATATAGAATCTGTATTACGTGTTCATCAAGAACAATACGTCATGATGCGTTGCAAAGATTGGCATTAAGAATAATATAGTGAAACCAATGGATTTTTTTACGTAATAGTGATTCATTGTTCACTGCCCTTCTTGACATCACTTTGCACTTGTGATGTTCCAATGGCTTAGTGGGTTAATATCCGTGTCTTTTAAAAAGGAGTTCGTGATTTCTAGTCCTCAGAGAGCTTTTTTTCATTTACTTACCAATAAGTTTCCTATAGAGCCAATGGAAATTTCCATTGATTTTGGGATTGAGATAGTGCGATTGTGAGATAGAATCTGTGCTAAGTGTTCATAAAGAACAATATGTCATTACAAGCTGTTTAGATTGGCATTAAGAATAACATAGTAAAACCAATGGATTTCTTTTTGAACTTACCAAATAGTGATTCATTGTTCACTGCCCTTCTTGACATAAATTTGCACTTGTGATGTTCCAGTGGCTTACTGGGTTTATGCACCTGTCTTGTAAACATGAGTTCTAATCCATGGAGAGTCTTTTTCGTTTACTTACTAATAAGCTTCCTATGGATCAATGGAAATTTGCATTGATTTTGAGATATAGAATCTGTATTACGTGTTCATCAAGAACAATACGTCATGATGCGCTGCAAAGATTGGCATTAAGAATAACATAGTGAAACCAATGGATTTCTTTTTGAACTTACCTAATAGTGATTCATTGTTCACTGCCCTTCTTGACATAACTTTGCACCTGTGATGTTCCAGTGGCTTACAGGGTTTATGCACCTGTCTTGTAAACAGAAGTTCATGAGTTCTAATCCTTGGAGAACCTTTTTCATTTACTTACCAATAAGCTTCCTATGGAGTCAATGGAAATTTGCATTGATTTTGGGCTTGAGATAGTGCAATTGTGAGATATAGAATCTGTATTACGTGTTCATCAAGAACAATATGTCATGATGCGCTGCAATGATTAGCATTAAGAATAACATAGTGAAACCAATGGATTTCTTTTTGAACTTACCTAATAGTGATTCATTGTTCACTGCCCTTCTTGACATCTCTTTGCACTTGTAATGTTCCAATGGCTTAGTGGGTTATTGTCCCTGTCTTTTAAATAGGAGTTCGTAAGTTCTAGTCCTCAGAGAGCTTTTTTTCATTTACTTACCAATAAGTTTCCTATAGAGCCAATGGAAATTTGCATTGATTTTGGGATTGAGATAGTGCAATTGTGAGATAGAATCTGTACTAAGTGTTCATAAAGAACAATATGTCATTACAAGCTGTTTAAATTGGCATTAAGAATAACATAGTGAAACCAATGGATTTCTTTTTGAACTTACCTAATAGTGATTCATTGTTCACTGCCCTTCTTGACATCACTTTGCACTTGTGATGTTCTAATGGCTTAGTGGGTTAATGTCCCTGTCTTTTAAACAGGAGTTTCGTGAGTTCTAGTCCTCAGAGAGGTTTTTTTCATTTACTTACCAATAAGTTTCCTATAGAGCCAATGGAAATTTGCATTGATTTTGGGCTTGAGATTGTGCAATTGTGAGATATAGAATCTGTATTACGTGTTCATCAAGAACAATATGTCATGATGCGCTGCAATGATTAGCATTAAGAATAACATAGTGAAACCAATGGATTTCTTTTTGAACTTACCTAATAGTGATTCATTGTTCACTGCCCTTCTTGACATCACTTTGCACTTGTGATGTTCCAATGGCTTAGTGGGTTATTGTCCCTGTCTTTTAAATAGGAGTTTCGTGAGTTCTAGTCCTCAGAGAGCTTTTTTTCATTTACTTACCAATAAGTTTCCTATAGAGCCAATGGAAATTTGCATTGATTTTGGGATTGAGATAGTGCAATTGTGAGATAGAATGTGTACTAAGTGTTCATAAAGAACAATATGTCATTACAATCTGTTTAGATTGGCTTTAAGAATAACATAGTAAAACCAATGGATTTCTTTTTGAACTTACCTAATAGTGATTCATTGTTCACTGCCCTTCTTGACATCACTTTGCACCTGTGATGTTCCTGTGGCTTACTGGGTTAATGCACCTGTCTTGTAAAAAGGATTTCATGAGTTCTAATCCTTGGATAGTCATTTTCATTTATATACTAATAAGCTTCCTATGGAGCCAATGTAAATTTGCATTGATTTTGGGATTGAGATAGTGCAATTGTGAGATATAGAATCTGTATTACGTGTTCATCAAGAACAATATGTCATGATGCGCTGCAAAGATTAGCATTAAGAATAACATAGTGAAACTAATGGATTTCTTTACCTAATAGTGATTCATTGTTCACTGCCCTTCTTGACATCACTTTGCACTTGTGATGTTGCAATGGCTTAGTGGGTTAATGTCCGTGTCTTTTAAAAAGGAGTTCGTGAGTTCTAGTCCTCAGAGAGCTTTTTTTTCATTTACTTACCAATAAGTTTCCTATAGAGCCAATGGAAATTTGCATTGATTTTGGGATTGAGATAGTGCAACTGTGAGATAGAATCTGTACTAAGTGTTCATAAAGAACAATATGTCATTACAAGCTGTTTAGATTGGCATTAAGAATAACATAGTAAAACCAATGGATTTCTTTTTGAACTTACCAAATAGTGATTCATTGTTCACTGCCCTTCTTGACATAAATTTGCATTTGTGATGTTCCAGTGGCTTACTGGGTTTATGCACCTGTCTTGTAAACATGAGTTCTAATCCATGGAGAGTCTTTTTCATTTACTTACTAATAAGCTTCCTATGGATCAATGGAAATTTGCATTGATTTTGAGATATAGAATCTGTATTACGTGTTCATCAAGAACAATATGTCATGATGCGCTGCAATGATTAGCATTAAGAATAACATAGTGAAACCAATGGATTTCTTTTTGAACTTACCTAATAGTGATTCATTGTTCACTGCCCTTCTTGACATCACTTTGCACTTGTGATGTTCTAATGGCTAAGTGGGTTAATGTCTTTGTCTTTTAAACAGGAGTTTCATGAGTTCTAGTCCTCAGAGAGGTTTTTTTCATTTACTTACCAATAAGTTTCCTATAGAGCCAATGGAAATTTGCATTTATTTTGGTATTGAGATAGTGCAATTGTGAGATAGAATCTGTACTAAGTGTTCATAAAGAACAATATGTCATTACAAGCTGTTTAGATTGGCATTAAGAATAACATAGTAAAACCAATGGATTTCTTTTTGAACTTACCTAATAGTGATTCATTGTTCACTGCCCTTCTTGACATAAATTTGCACCTGTGATGTTCCATTGGCTTACTGGGTTTATGCACCTGTCTTGTAAACAGGAGTTCATGAGTTCTAATCCTTGGAGAGACTTTTTCATTTATTACTAATAAGCTTCCTATAGAGTCAATGTAAATTTGCATTGATTTTGGGCTTGAGATAGTGCAATTGTGAGATAGTGCAATTGTGAGATAGAATCTGTAGTAAGTGTTCATAAAGAACAATATGTCATCACAATCTGTTTAGATTGGCTTTAAGAATAACATAGTAAAACCAATGGATTTCTTTTTGATCTTACCTAATAGTGATTCATTGTTCACTGCCCTTCTTGACATCGCTTTGCACCTGTGATGTTCCTGTGGCTTACTGGGTTAATGCACCTGTCTTGTAAAAAGGATTTCATGAGTTCTAATCTTTGGAGAGTCTTTTTCATTTATATACTAATAAGCTTCCTATGGAGCCAATGTAAATTTGCATTGATTTTGGGATTGAGATAGTGCAATTGTGAGATATAGAATCTGTATTACGTGTTCATCAAGAACAATATGTCATGATGCGCTGCAAAGATTAGCATTAAGAATAACATAGTGAAACTAATGGATTTCTTTACCTAATAGTGATTCATTGTTCACTGCCCTTCTTGACATCACTTTGCACTTGTGATGTTGCAATGGCTTAGTGGGTTAATGTCCGTGTCTTTTAAAAAGGAGTTCGTGAGTTCTAGTCCTCAGAGAGCTTTTTTTTCATTTACTTACCAATAAGTTTCCTATAGAGCCAATGGAAATTTGCATTGATTTTGGGATTGAGATAGTGCAACTGTGAGATAGAATCTGTACTAAGTGTTCATAAAGAACAATATGTCATTACAAGCTGTTTAGATTGGCATTAAGAATAACATAGTAAAACCAATGGATTTCTTTTTGAACTTACCAAATAGTGATTCATTGTTCACTGCCCTTCTTGACATAAATTTGCATTTGTGATGTTCCAGTGGCTTACTGGGTTTATGCACCTGTCTTGTAAACATGAGTTCTAATCCATGGAGAGTCTTTTTCATTTACTTACTAATAAGCTTCCTATGGATCAATGGAAATTTGCATTGATTTTGAGATATAGAATCTGTATTACGTGTTCATCAAGAACAATATGTCATGATGCGCTGCAATGATTAGCATTAAGAATAACATAGTGAAACCAATGGATTTCTTTTTGAACTTACCTAACAGTGATTCATTGTTCACTGCCCTTCTTGACATCACTTTGCACTTGTGATGTTCTAATGGCTTAGTGCGTTAATGTCCCTGTCTTTTAAACAGGAGTTTCATGAGTTCTAGTCCTCAGAGAGGTTTTTTTCATTTACTTACCAATAAGTTTCCTATAGAGCCAATGGAAATTTGCATTGATTTTGGGATTGAGATAGTGCAATTGTGAGATAGAATCTGTACTAAGTGTTCATAAAGAACAATATGTCATTACAAGCTGTTTAGATTGGCATTAAGAATAACATAGTAAAACCAATGGATTTCTTTTTGAACTTACCTAATAGTGATTCATTGTTCACTGCCCTTCTTGACATATATTTGCACCTGTGATGTTCCATTGGCTTACTGGGTTTATGCACCTGTCTTGTAAACAGGAGTTCATGAGTTCTAATCGTTGGAGAGACTTTTTCATTTATTACTAATAAGCTTCCTATAAAGTCAATGTAAATTTGCATTGATTTTGGGCTTGAGATAGTGCAATTGTGAGATAGAATCTGTAGTAAGTGTTCATAAAGAACAATATGTCATCACAATCTGTTTAGATTGGCTTTAAGAATAACATAGTAAAACCAATGGATTTCTTTTTGAACTTACCTAATAGTGATTCATTGTTCACTGCCCTTCTTGACATCACTTTGCACCTGTGATGTTCCTGTGGTTTACTGGGTTAATGCACCTGTCTTGTAAAAAGGATTTCATGAGTTCTAATCCTTGGAGAGTCTTTTTCATTTATATACTAATAAGCTTCCTATGGAGCCAATGTAAATTTGCATTGATTTTGGGATTGAGATAGTGCAATTGTGAGATATAGAATCTGTATTACGTGTTCATCAAGAACAATATGTCATGATGCGCTGCAAAGATTAGCATTAAGAATAACATAGTGAAACTAATGGATTTCTTTACCTAATAGTGATTCATTGTTCACTGCCCTTCTTGACATCACTTTGCACTTGTGATGTTGCAATGGCTTAGTGGGTTAATGTCCGTGTCTTTTAAAAAGGAGTTCGTGAGTTCTAGTCCTCAGAGAGCTTTTTTTTCATTTACTTACCAATAAGTTTCCTATAGAGCCAATGGAAATTTGCATTGATTTTGGGATTGAGATAGTGCAACTGTGAGATAGAATCTGTACTAAGTGTTCATAAAGAACAATATGTCATTACAAGCTGTTTAGATTGGCATTAAGAATAACATAGTAAAACCAATGGATTTCTTTTTGAACTTACCAAATAGTGATTCATTGTTCACTGCCCTTCTTGACATAAAATTGCATTTGTGATGTTCCAGTGGCTTACTGGGTTTATGCACCTGTCTTGTAAACATGAGTTCTAATCCATGGAGAGTCTTTTTCATTTACTTACTAATAAGCTTCCTATGGATCAATGGAAATTTGCATTGATTTTGAGATATAGAATCTGTATTACGTGTTCATCAAGAACAATATGTCATGATGCGCTGCAATGATTAGCATTAAGAATAACATAGTGAAACCAATGGATTTCTTTTTGAACTTACCTAATAGTGATTCATTGTTCACTGCCCTTCTTGACATCACTTTGCACTTGTGATGTTCTAATGGCTTAGTGGGTTAATGTCCCTGTCTTTTAAACAGGAGTTTCATGAGTTCTAGTCCTCAGAGAGGTTTTTTTCATTTACTTACCAATAAGTTTCCTATAGAGCCAATGGAAATTTGCATTGATTTTGGGATTGAGATAGTGCAATTGTGAGATAGAATCTGTACTAAGTGTTCATAAAGAACAATATGTCATTACAAGCTGTTTAGATTGGCATTAAGAATAACATAGTAAAACCAATGGATTTCTTTTTGAACTTACCTAATAGTGATTCATTGTTCACTGCCCTTCTTGACATAAATTTGCACCTGTGATGTTCCATTGGCTTACTGGGTTTATACACCTGTCTTGTAAAAAGGATTTCATGAGTTCTAATCCTTGGAGAGTCTTTTTCATTTATATACTAATAAGCTTCCTATGGAGCCAATGTAAATTTGCATTGATTTTGGGATTGAGATAGTGCAATTGTGAGATAGTGCAATTGTGAGATAGAATCTGTAGTAAGTGTTCATAAAGAACAATATGTCATCACAATCTGTTTAGATTGGCTTTAAGAATAACATAGTAAAACCAATGGATTTCTTTTTGAACTTACCTAATAGTGATTCATTGTTCACTGCCCTTCTTGACATCACTTTGCACCTGTGATGTTCCTGTGGCTTACTGGGTTAATGCACCTGTCTTGTAAAAAGGATTTCATGAGTTCTAATCCTTGGAGAGTCTTTTTCATTTATATACTAATAAGCTTCCTATGGAGCCAATGTAAATTTGCATTGATTTTGGGATTGAGATAGTGCAATTGTGAGATATAGAATCTGTATTACGTGTTCATCAAGAACAATATGTCATGATGCGCTGCAATGATTAGCATTAAAAATAACATAGTGAAACCAATGGATTTCTTTTTGAACTTACCTAATAGTGATTCATTGGTCACTGCCCTTCTTGACATCACTTTGCACTTGTGAAGTTCCAATGGCTTAGTGGGTTAATGCCAATGTCTTTTAAACAGGAGTTCATGAGTTCTAGTCCTCAGAGATCTCTTTTTCATTTACTTACCAATAAGTTTCCTATAGAGCCAATGGAAATTTGCATTCATTTTGGGATTGAGATAGTGCAATAGTGAGATAGAATCTGTAGTAAGTGTTCATAAAGAACAATATGTCATCACAATCTGTTTACAATGGCTTTAAGAATAACATAGTAAAACCAATGGATTTCTTTTTGAACTTACCTAATAGTGATTCATTGTTTACTGCCCTTCTTGACATCACTGTGCACCTGTGATGTTCCTGTGGCTTACTGGGTTAATGCACCTGTCTTGTAAAAAGGATTTCATGAGTTCTAATCCTTGGAGAGTCTTTTTCATTTACTTACTAATAAGCTTCCTATGGAGCCAATGGAAATTTGCATTGATTTTGGGCTTGAGATTGTGCAATTGTGAGATATAGAATCTGTATTACGTGTTCATCAAGAACAATATGTCATGATGCGCTGCAATGATTAGCATTAAAAATAACATAGTGAAACCAATGGATTTCTTTTTGAACTTACCTAATAGTGATTCATTGGTCACTGCCCTTCTTGACATCACTTTGCACTTGTGAAGTTCCAATGGCTTAGTGGGTTAATGCCAATGTCTTTTAAACAGGAGTTCATGAGTTCTAGTCCTCAGAGATCTCTTTTTCATTTACTTACCAATAAGTTTCCTATAGAGCCAATGGAAATTTGCATTGATTTTGGGATTGAGATAGTGCAATTGTGAGATAGAATCTGTAATAAGTGTTCATAAAGAACAATGTGTCATTACAAGCTGTTTAGATTGGCATTAAGAATAACATAGTAAAACCAATGGATTTCTTTTTGAACTTACCTAATAGTGATTCATTGGTCACTGCCCTTCTTGACATCACTTTGCACTTGTGATGTTCCAATGGCTTAGAGGGTTAATGCCAATGTCTATTAAACAGGAGTTCATGAGTTCTAGTCCTCAGAGGGCTCTTTTTCATTTACTTACCAATAAGTTTCCTATAGAGCCAATGGAAATTTGCATTGATTTTGAGATATAGAATCAGTATTACGTTTTCATCAAGAATAATACGTCATGATGCGCTGCAAAGATTGGCATTAAGAATAACATAGTAAAACCAATGGATTTCTTTTTGAGCTTACCTAATAGTGATTCATTGTTCACTGCCCTTCTTGACATAACATTGCACCTGTGATGTTCCAGTGGCTTACTGGGTTTATGCACCTGTCTTGTAAACATGAGTTCTAATCCTTGGAGAGCCTTTTTCATTTACTTACTAATAAGCTTACTATGGAGTCAATGGAAATTTGCATTGATTTTGGGCTTGAGATAGTGCAATTGTGAGATATAGAATCTGTATTACGTGTTCATCAAGAACAATATGTCATGATGCGCTGCAAAGATTAGCATTAAGAATAACATAGTCAAACCAATGGATTTCTTTTTGAACTTACCTAATAGTGATTCATTGTTCACTGCCCTTCTTGACATCACTTTGCACTTGTGATGTTCCAATGGCTCAGTGGGTTAATGTCCCTGTCTTTTAAACAGGAGTTCGTGAGTTCTAGTCCTCAGAGAGCTTTTTTTCATTTACTTACCAATAAGTTTCCTATAGAGCCAATGGAAATTTGCATTGATTTTGGGATTGAGATAGTGCAATAGTGAGATAGAATCTGTACTAAGTGTTCATAAAGAACAATATGTCATTACAAGCTGTTTAGATTGGCATTAAGAATAACATAGTAAAACCATTGGATTTCTATTTGAACTTACCTAATAGTGATTCATTGGTCACTGCCCTTCTTGACATAAATTTGCAGCTGTGATGTTGCTGTGGCTTACTGGGTTAATGCACCTGTCTTGTAAAAAGGATTTAATGAGTTCTAATCCTGGGAGAGTCTTTTTCATTTACTTACTAATAAGCTTCCTATGGAGCCAATGTAAATTTGCATTGATTTTTGGCTTGAGATAGTGCAATTGTGAGATAGAATCTGTACTAAGTGTTCATAAAGAACAATATGTCATTACAAGCTCTTTAGATTGGCATTAAGAATAACATAGTAAAACCAATGGATTTCTTTTTGAACTTACCTAATAGTGATTCATTGGTCACTGCCCTTCTTGACATCACTTTGCCCTTGCGATGTTCCAATGGCTTAGTGGGTTAATGCCAATGTCTTTTAAACAGGAGTTCATGAGTTCTAGTCCTCAGAGATCTCTTTTTCATTTACTTACAAATAAGTTTCCTATAGAGCCAATGGAAATTTGCATTGATTTTGGGATTGAGATAGTGCAATTGTGAGATAGAATCTGTACTAAGTGTTCATAAAGAACAGTATGTCATTACAAGCTGTTTAGATTGGCATTAAGAATAACATAGTAAAACCAATGGATTTCTTTTTGAACTTACCAAATAGTGATTTTTTGTTCACTGCCCTTCTTGACATAAATTTGCACCTGTGATGTTCCATTGGCTTACTGGGTTTATGCACCTGTCTTGTAAACAGGAGTTCATGAGTTCTAATCCATGGAGAGTCTTTTTCATTTACTTACTAATAAGCTTCCTATGGAGCAATTTTGCATTGATTTTGAGATATAGAATCTGTATTACGTGTTCATCAAGAAGAATACGTCATGATGCGCTGCAAAGATTGGCATTAAGAATAACATAGTGAAACCAATGGATTTCTTTTTGAACTTACCTAATAGTGAATCATTGTTCACTGCCCTTCTTGACATATCTTTGCACCTGTGATGTTCCAGTGGCTTACTGGGTTTATGCACCTGTCTTGTAAACATGAGTTCTAATCCTTGGAGAGCCTTCTTCATTTACTTACTAATAAGCTTCCTATGGAGCCAATGGAAATTTGCATTGATTTTGGGCTTGAGATAGTGCAATTGTGAGATATAGAATCTGTATTACGTGTTCATCAAGAACAATATGTCATGATGCGCTGCAAAGATTAGTATTAAGAATAACATAGTCAAACCAATGGATTTCTTTTTGAACTTACCTAATAGTGATTCATTGTTCACTGCCCTTCTTGACATCACTTTGCACTTGTGATGTTCTAATGGCTTAGTGGGTTAATGTCCCTGTCTTTTAAACAGGAGTTTCGTGAGTTCTAGTCCTCAGAGAGGTTTTTTTCATTTACTTACCCATAAGTTTCCTATAGAGCCAATGGAAATTTGCATTGATTTTGGGATTGAGATAGTGCAATTGTGAGATAGAATCTGTACTAAGTGTTCATAAAGAACAATATGTCATTACAAGCTGTTTAGATTGGCATTAAGAATAACATAGTAAAACCAATGGATTTCTTTTTGAACTTACCAAATAGTGATTCATTGGTCACTGCCCTTCTTGCCATAATTTTGCACCTGTAATGTTCCAGTGGCTTACTGGGTTTATGCACCTATCTTGTAAACAGGAGTTCATGAGTTCTAATCCTTGGAGAGTCTTTTTCATTTACTTACTAATAAGCTTCCTATGGAGCAATGGAAATTTTTATTGATTTTGAGATATAGAATCTGTATTACGTGTTCATCAAGAACAATACGTCATGATGCGCTGCAAAGATTGGCATTAAGAATAACATAGTGAAACCAATGGATTTCTTTTTGAACTTACCTAATAGTGATTCATTGGTCATTGCCCTTCTTGACAACCTTTTGCACTTGTGATGTTCCAGTGGCTTACTGGGTTAATGTGCTTGTCTTATTAACAGGAGTTCATGAGTTCTAATTCTCAGAGAGTTTTTTCATTTACTTACTAATAAGCTTCCTATGGAGCCAATGTAAATTTGCATTGATTTTGGGATTGAGATAGTGGAATTGTGAGATATAGAATCTGTATTACGTGTTCATCAAGAACAATATGTCATGATGCGCTGCAAAGATTAGCATTAAGAATAACATAGTCAAACCAATGGATTTCTTTTTGAACTTACCTAATAGTGATTCATTGTTCACTGCCCTTCTTGACATCACTTTGCACTTGTGATGTTCCAATGGCTCAGTGGGTTAATGTCCCTGTCTTTTAAACAGGAGTTCATGAGTTCTAGTCCTCAGAGAGCTTTTTTTCATTTACTTACCAATAAGTTTCCTATAGAGCCAATGGAAATTTGCATTGATTTTGGGATTGAGATAGTGCAATAGTGAGATAGAATCTGTACTAAGTGTTCATAAAGAACAATATGTCATTACAAGTTGTTTAGATTGGCATTAAGAATAACATAGTAAAACCAATGGATTTCTATTTGAACTTACCTAATAGTGATTCATTGGTCACTGCCCTTCTTGACATAAATTTGCAACTGTGATGTTGCTGTGGCTTACTGGGTTAATGCACCTGTCTTGTAAAAAGGATTTCATGAGTTCTAATCCTGGGAGAGTCTTTTTCATTTACTTACTAATAAGCTTCCTATGGAGCCAATGTAAATTTGCATTGATTTTTGGCTTGAGATAGTGCAATTGTGAGATAGAATCTGTAGTAAGTGTTCATAAAGAACAATATGTCATCACAATCTGTTTACAATGGATTTAAGAATAACATAGTAAAACCAATGGATTTCTTTTTGAACTTACCTAATAGTGATTCATTGTTTACTGCCCTTCTTGACATCACTGTGCACCTGTGATGTTCCTGTGGCTTACTGGGTTAATGCACCTGTCTTGTAAAAAGGATTTCATGAGTTCTAATCCTTGGAGAGTCTTTTTCATTTACTTACTAATAAGCTTCCTATGGAGCCAATGGAAAATTGCATTGATTTTGGGCTTGAGATTGTGCAATTGTGAGATATAGAATCTGTATTACGTGTTCATCAAGAACAATATGTCATGATGCGCTGCAATGATTAGCATTAAAAATAACATAGTGAAACCAATGGATTTCTTTTTGAACTTACCTAATAGTGATTCATTGTTTACTGCCCTTCTTGACATCACTGTGCACCTGTGATGTTCCTGTGGCTTACTGGGTTAATGCACCTGTCTTGTAAAAAGGATTTCATGAGTTCTAATCCTGGGAGAGTCTTTTTCATTTACTAACTAATAAGCTTCCTATGGAGCCAATGTAAATTTGCATTGATTTTTGGCTTGAGATAGTGCAATTGTGATATAGAATCTGTACTAAGTGTTCATAAAGAACAATATGTCATTACAAGCTGTTTAGATTGGCATTAAGAATAACATAGTAAAACCAATGGATTTCTTTTTGAACTTACCAAATAGCGATTTTTTGTTCACTGCCCTTCTTGACATAAATTTGCACCTGTGATGTTCCATTGGCTTACTGGGTTTATGCACCTGTCTTGTAAACAGGAGTTCATGAGTTCTAATCCTTGGAGAGTCTTTTTCATTTACTTACTAATAAGCTTCCTATGGAGCCAATGGAAATTTGCATTGATTTTGGGCTTGAGATTGTGCAATTGTGAGATATAGAATCTGCATTACGTGTTCATCAAGAACAATATGTCATGATGCGCTGCAATGATTAGCATTAAAAATAACATAGTGAAACCAATGGATTTCTTTTTGAACTTACCTAATAGTGATTCATTGTTCACTGCCCTTCTTGACATCATTTTGCACTTGTGATGTTCTAATGGCTTAGTGGGTTAATGTCCCTGTCTTTTAAACAGGAGTTTCGTGAGTTCTAGTCCTCAGAGAGGTTTTTTTCACTTACTTACCCATAAGTTTCCTATAGAGCCAATGGAAATTTGCATTGATTTTGGGATTGAGATAGTGCAATTGTGAGATAGAATCTGTACTAAGTGTTCATAAAGAACAATATGTCATTACAAGCTGTTTAGATTGGCATTAAGAATAACATAGTAAAACCAATGGATTTCTTTTTGAACTTACCAAATAGTGATTCATTGTTCACTGCCCTTCTTGCCATAATTTTGCACCTGTAATGTTCCAGTGGCTTTCTGGGTTTATGCACCTATCTTGTAAACAGGAGTTCATGAGTTCTAATCCTTGGAGAGTCTTTTTCATTTACTTACTAATAAGCTTCCTATGGAGCAATGGAAATTTTCATTGATTTTGAGATATAGAATCTGTATTACGTGTTCATCAAGAACAATACGTCATGATGCGCTGCAAAGATTGGCATTAAGAATAACATAGTGAAACCAATGGATTTCTTTTTGAACTTACCTAATAGTGATTCATTGGTCATTACCCTTCTTGACAACCTTTTGCTATTGTGATGTTCCAGTGGCTTACTGGGTTAATGTGCTTGTCTTATTAACAGGAGTTCATGAGTTCTAATTCTCAGAGAGTTTTTTCATTTACTTACTAATAAGCTTCCTATGGAGCCAATGTAAATTTGCATTGATTTTGGGATTGAGATAGTGGAATTGTGAGATATAGAATCTGTATTACGTGTTCATCAAGAACAATATGTCATGATGCGCTGCAAAGATTAGCATTAAGAATAACATAGTCAAACCAATGGATTTCTTTTTGAGCTTACCTAATAGTGATTCATGGTTCACTGCCCTTCTTGACATCACTTTGCACTTGTGATGTTCTAATGGCTTAGTGGGTTAATGTCCCTGTCTTTTAAACAGGAGTTTCGTGAGTTCTAGTCCTCAGAGAGCTTTTTTTCATTTACATACCAATTAGTTTCCTATAGAGCCAATGGAAATTTGCATTGATTTTGGGATTGAGATAGTGCAATAGTGAGATAGAATCTGTACTAAGTGTTCATAAAGAACAATATGTCATTACAAGCTGTTTAGATTGGCATTAAGAATAACATAGTAAAACCAATGGATTTCTATTTGAACTTACCTAATAGTGATTCATTGGTCACTGCCCTTCTTGACATAAATTTGCACCTGTGATGTTGCTGTGGCTTACTGGGTTATTGCACCTGTCTTGTAAAAAGGATATCATGAGTTCTAATCATTGGAGAGTCTTTTTCATTTACTTACTAATAAGCTTCCTATGGAGCCAATGTAAATTTGCATTGATTTTTGGCTTGAGATAGTGCAATTGTGAGATAGAATCTGTACTAAGTGTTCATAAAGAACAATATGTCATTACAAGCTGTTTAGATTGGCATTAAGAATAACATAGTAAAACCAATGGATTTCTTTTTGAACTTACCTAATAGTGATTCATTGGTCACTGCCCTTCTTGACATAAATTTGCACCTGTGATGTTGCTGTGGCTTACTGCACCTGTCTTGTAAAAAGGATATCATGAGTTCTAATCATTGGAGAGTCTTTTTCATTTACTTACTAATAAGCTTCCTATGGAGCCAATGTAAATTTGCATTGATTTTTGGCTTGAGATAGTGCAATTGTGAGATAGAATCTGTACTAAGTGTTCATAAAGAACAATATGTCATTACAAGCTGTTTAGATTGGCATTAAGAATAACATAGTAAAACCAATGGATTTCTTTTTGAACTTACCTAATAGTGATTCATTGGTCACTGCCCTTCTTGACATCACTTTGCACTTGTGATGTTCCAATGGCTTAGTGGGTTAATGTCCCTGTCTTTTAAAGAGGAGTTCGTGCGTTCTAGTCCTCAGGGAGCTTTTTTTCATTTACTTACCAATAAGTTTCCTATAGAGCCAATGGAAATTTGCATTGATTTTGGGATTGAGATAGTGCAATTGTGAGATAGAATCTGTACTAAGTGTTCATAAAGAACAGTATGTCATTACAAGCTGTTTAGATTGGCATTAAGAATAACATAGTAAAACCAATGGATTTCTTTTTGAACTTACCAAATAGTGATTTTTTGTTCACTGCCCTTCTTGACATAAATTTGCACCTGTGATGTTCCAGTGGCTTACTGGTTTATGCACCTGTCTCGTAAACATGAGTTCATGAGTTCTAATTGATGGAGAGTCTTTTTCATTTACTTACTAATAAGCTTCCTATGGAGCAATGGAAATTTGCATTGATTTTGAGATATAGAATCTGTATTACGTGTTCATCAAGAACAATACGTCATGATGCGCTGCAAAGATTGGCAATAAGAATAACATAGTGAAACCAATGGATTTCTTTTTGAACTTTCCTAATAGTGATTCAGTGTTCACTGCCCTTCTTGACATAACTTTGCACCTGTGATGTTCCAGTGGCTTACTGGGTTTATGCACCTGGCTTGTTAACATGAGTTCTAATCCTTGGAGAGCCTTTTTCATTTACTTACTAATAAGCTTGCTATGAAGCCAATGGAAATTTGCATTGATTTTGGGCTTGAGATAGTGCAATTGTGAGATATAGAATCTGTATTACGTGTTCATCAAGAACAATATGTCATGATGCGCTGCAAAGATTAGCATTAAGAATAACATAGTCAAACCAATGGATTTCTTTTTGAACTTACCTAATAGTGATTCATTGTTCACTGCCCTTCTTGACATCACTTTGCACTTGTGATGTTCCAATGGCTCAGTGGGTTAATGTCCCTGACTTTTAAACAGGAGTTCGTGAGTTCTAGTTCTCAGAAAGCTTTTTTTCATTTACTTACCAATAAGTTTCCTATAGAGACTATGGAAATTTGCATTGATTTTGGGATTGAGATAGTGCAATAGTGAGATAGAATCTGTACTAAGTGTTCATAAAGAACAATATGTCATTACAAGCTGTTTAGATTGTTATTAAGAATAACATAGTAAAACCAATGGATTTCTATTTGAACTTACCTAATAGTGATTCATTGGTCACTGCCCTTCTTGACATAAAGTTGCACCAGTGATGATGCTGTGGCTTACTGGGTTAATGCACCTGTCTTGTAAAAAGTATTTCATGAGTTCTAATCCTTGGAGAGTCTTTTTCATTTACTTACTAATAAGCTTCCTATGGAGCCAATGGAAATTTGCATTGATTTTGGGCTTGAGATAGTGCAATTGTGAGATATAGAATCTGTATTACGTGTTCATCAAGAACAATATGTCATGATGCGCTGCAATGATTAGCATTAAGAATAACATAGTGAAACCAATGGATTTCTTTTTGAACTTACCTAATAGTGATTCATTGTTCACTGCCCTTCTTGACATCACTGTGCACCTGTGATGTTCCAATGGCTTAGTGGGTTAATGCCAATGTCTTTTAAACAGGAGTTCATGAGTTCTAGTCCTCAGAGAGATCGTTTTCATTTACTTACCAATAAGTTTCCTATAGAGCCAATGGAAATTTGCATTGATTTTGGGATTGAGATAGTGCAATTGTGAGATAGAATCTGTACTAAGTGTTCATAAAGAACAATATGTCATTACAAGCTGTTTAGATTGGCATTAAGAATAACATAGTAAAACCAATGGATTTCTTTTTGAACTTACCTAATAGTGATTCATTGTTCACTGCCCTTCTTGACATCACTTTGCACTTGTGAAGTACCAATGGCTTAGTGGGTTAATGTCCCTGTCTTTTAAAAAGGAGTTCGTGAGTTCTAGTCCTCAGAGAGCTTTCTTTCATTTACTTAACAATAAGTTTCCTATAGAGCCAATGGAAATTTCTATTGATTTTGGGATTGAGATAGTGCAATTGTGAGATAGAATCTGTACTAAGTGTTCATAAAGAACAATATGTCATTACAAGCTGTTTAGATTGACATTAAGAATAACATAGTAAAACCAATGGATTTCTTTTTGAACTTACCAAATAGTGATTCATTGTTCACTGCCCTTCTTGACATAAATTGGCACCTGTGATGTTCCAGTGGCTTACTGGGTTTATGCACCTATCTTGTGAACAGGAGTTCATGAGTTCTTATCCTTGGAGAGTCTTTTTCATTTACTTACTAATAAGCTTCCTATGGAGCAATGGAAATTAGCATTGATTTTGAGATATAGAATCTGTATTACGTGTTCATCAAGAACAATACGTCATGATGCGCTGCAAAGATTGGCATTAAGAATAACATAGTGAAACCAATGGATTTGTTTTTGAACTTGCCTAATAGTGATTCATTGGTCATTGCCCTTCTTGACAACCTTCTGCACTTGTGATGTTCCAGTGGCTTACTGGGTTAATGCGCTTGTCTTATAAACAGGAGTTCATGAGTTCTAATTCTCAGAGAGTTTTTTCATTTACTTACTAATAAGCTTCCTATAGAGCCAATGGAAATTTGCATTGATTTTGTGCTTGAGATAGTGCAATTGTGAGATATAGAATCTGTATTACGTGTTCATCAAGAACAATACGTCATGATGCGCTGCAAAGATTGGCATTAAGAATAACATAGTGAAACCAATGGATTTATTTTTGAATTTACCTAATAGTGATTCAATGTTCACTGCCCTTCTTGACATCACTTTGCACTTGTGATGTTCCAATGGCTTAGTGGGTTAATGCCCCTGTCTTTTAAACAGGAGTTCATGAGTTCTAGTCCTCAGAGAGCTCTTTTTCATTTACTTACCAATAAGTTTCCTATAGAGCCAATGGAAATTTTCATTGAATTTGGGATAGAGATAGTGCAATAGTGAGATAGAATCTGTACTAAGTGTTCATAAAGAACAATATGTCATTACAAGCTGTTTAGATTGGCATTAAGAATAACATAGTAAAACCAATGGATTTCTTTTTGAACTTACCTAATAGTGATTCATTGGTCACTGCCCTTCTTGACATCACTTTGCTCTTGTGATGTTCCAATGGCTTAGTGGGTTAATGTCCCTGTCTTTTAAAGAGGAGTTCGTGCGTTCTAGTCCTCAGAGAGCTTTTTTTCATTTACTTACCAATAAGTTTCCTATAGAGCCAATGGAAATTTGCATTGATTTTGGGATTGAGATAGTGCAATTGTGAGATAGAATCTGTACTAAGTGTTCATAAAGAACAGTATGTCATTACAAGCTGTTTAGATTGGCATTAAGAATAACATAGTAAAACCAATGAATTTCTTTTTGAACTTACCAAATAGTGATTTTTTGTTCACTGCCCTTCTTGACATAAATTTGCACCTGTGATGTTCCATTGGCTTACTGGTTTATGCACCTGTCTCGTAAACAGGAGTTCATGAGTTCTAATCGATGGAGAGTCTTTTTCATTTACTTACTAATAAGCTTCCTATGGAGCAATGGAAATTTGCATTGATTTTGAGATATAGAATCTGTATTACGTGTTCATCAAGAACAATACGTCATGATGCGCTGCAAAGTTTGGCAATAAGAATAACATAGTGAAACCAATGGATTTGTTTTTGAACTTTCCTAATAGTGATTCATTGTTCACTGCCCTTCTTGACATAACTTTGCACCTGTGATGTTCCAGTGGCTTACTGGGTTTATGCACCTGTCTTGTTAACATGAGTTCTAATCCTTGGAGAGCCTTTTTCATTTACTTACTAATAAGCTTACTATGAAGCCAATGGAAATTTGCATTGATTTTGGGCTTGAGATAGTGAAATTGTGAGATATAGAATCTGTATTACGTGTTCATCAAGAACAATATGTCATGATGCGCTGCAAAGATTAGCATTAAGAATAACATAGTCAAACCAATGGATTTATTTTTGAACTTACCTAATAGTGATTCATTGTTCACTGCCCTTCTTGACATCACTTTACACTTGTGATGTTCCAATGGCTCAGTGGGTTAATGTCCCTGTCTTTTAAACAGGAGTTCGTGAGTTCTAGTTCTCAGAAAGCTTTTTTTCATTTACTTACCAATAAGTTTCCTATAGAGACTATGGAAATTTGCATTGATTTTGGGATTCAGATAGTGCAATAGTGAGATAGAATCTGTACTAAGTGTTCATAAAGAACAATATGTCATTACAAGCTGTTTAGATTGTTATTAAGAATAACATAGTAAAACCAATGGATTTCTATTTGAACTTACCTAATAGTGATTCATTGGTCACTGCCCTTCTTGACATAAAGTTGCACCAGTGATGATGCTGTGGCTTACTGGGTTAATGCACCTGTCTTGTAAAAAGTATTTCATGAGTTCTAATCCTTGGAGAGTCTTTTTCATTTACTTACTAATAAGCTTCCTATGGAGCCAATGGAAATTTGCATTGATTTTGGGCTTGAGATAGTGCAATTGTGAGATATAGAATCTGTATTACGTGTTCATCAAGAACAATATGTCATGATGCGCTGCAATGATTAGCATTAAGAATAACATAGTGAAACCAATGGATTTCTTTTTGAACTTACCTAATAGTGATTCATTGTTCACTGCCCTTCTTGACATCACTGTGCACCTGTGATGTTCCAATGGCTTAGTGGGTTAATGCCAATGTCTTTTAAACAGGAGTTCATGAGTTCTAGTCCTCAGAGAGATCGTTTTCATTTACTTACCAATAAGTTTCCTATAGAGCCAATGGAAATTTCAATTGATTTTGGGATTGAGATAGTGCAATTGTGAGATAGAATCTGTACTAAGTGTTCATAAAGAACAATATGTCATTACAAGCTGTTTATATTGGCATTAAGAATAACATAGTAAAACCAATGGATTTCTTTTTGAACTTACCTAATAGTGATTCATTGTTCACTGCCCTTCTTGACATCACTTTGCACTTGTGAAGTACCAATGGCTTAGTGGGTTAATGTCCCTGTCTTTTAAAAAGGAGTTCGTGAGTTCTAGTCCTCAGAGAGCTTTCTTTCATTTACTTAACAATAAGTTTCCTATAGAGCCAATGGAAATTTCTATTGATTTTGGGATTGAGATAGTGCAATTGTGAGATAGAATCTGTACTAAGTGTTCATAAAGAACAATATGTCATTACAAGCTGTTTAGATTGACATTAAGAATAACATAGTAAAACCAATGGATTTCTTTTTGAACTTACCAAATAGTGATTCATTGTTCACTGCCCTTCTTGACATAAATTGGCACCTGTGATGTTCCAGTGGCTTACTGGGTTTATGCACCTATCTTGTGAACAGGAGTTCCTGAGTTCTTATCCTTGGAGAGTCTTTTTCATTTACTTACTAATAAGCTTCCTATGGAGCAATGGAAATTAGCATTGATTTTGAGATATAGAATCTGTATTACGTGTTCATCAAGAACAATACGTCATGATGCGCTGCAAAGATTGGCATTAAGAATAACATAGTGAAACCAATGGATTTGTTTTTGAACTTGCCTAATAGTGATTCATTGGTCATTGCCCTTCTTGACAACCTTCTGCACTTGTGATGTTCCAGTGGCTTACTGGGTTAATGCGCTTGTCTTATAAACAGGAGTTCATGAGTTCTAATTCTCAGAGAGTTTTTTCATTTACTTACTAATAAGCTTCCTATAGAGCCAATGGAAATTTGCATTGATTTTGTGCTTGAGATAGTGCAATTGTGAGATATAGAATCTGTATTACGTGTTCATCAAGAACAATACGTCATGATGCGCTGCAAAGATTGGCATTAAGAATAACATAGTGAAACCAATGGATTTATTTTTGAATTTACCTAATAGTGATTCAATGTTCACTGCCCTTCTTGACATCACTTTGCACTTGTGATGTTCCAATGGCTTAGTGGGTTAATGCCCCTGTCTTTTAAACAGGAGTTCATGAGTTCTAGTCCTCAGAGAGCTCTTTTTCATTTACTTACCAATAAGTTTCCTATAGAGCCAATGGAAATTTTCATTGAATTTGGGATAGAGATAGTGCAATAGTGAGATAGAATCTGTACTAAGTGTTCATAAAGAACAATATGTCATTACAAGCTGTTTAGATTGTTATTAAGAATAACATAGTAAAACCAATGGATTTCTATTTGAACTTACCTAATAGTGATTCATTGGTCACTGCCCTTCTTGACATAAAGTTGCACCAGTGATGATGCTGTGGCTTACTGGGTTAATGCACCTGTCTTGTAAAAAGTATTTCATGAGTTCTAATCCTTGGAGGGTCTTTTTCATTTACTTACTAATAAGCTTCCTATGGAGCCAATGGAAATTTGCATTGATTTTGGGCTTGAGATAGTGCAATTGTGAGATATAGAATCTGTATTACGTGTTCATCAACAACAATATGTCATGATGCGCTGCAATGATTAGCATTAAGAATAACATAGTGAAACCAATGGATTTCTTTTTGAACTTACCTAATAGTGATTCATTGTTCACTGCCCTTCTTGACATCACTTTGCACTTGTGATGTTCCAATGGCTAAGTGGGTTAATGTCCTTGTCTTTTAAGCAGGAGTTCGTGAGTTCTAGTCCTCAGAGAGCTTTTTTTCATTTACTTACCAATAAGTTTCCTATAGAGCCAATGGAAATTTGCATTGATTTTGGGATTGAGATAGTGCAATTGTGAGATAGAATCTGTAGTAAGTGTTCATAAAGAACAATATGTCATCACAATCTGTTTAGAATGGCTTTAAGAATAACATAGTAAAACCAATGGATTTCTTTTTGAACTTACCTAATAGTGATTCATTGTTCACTGCCCTTCTTGACATCACTGTGCAAATGTGTTGTTTCTGTGGCTTACTGGGTTAATGCACCTGTCTTGTAAAAAGGATTTCATGAGTTCTAATCCTTGGAGAGTCTTTTTCATTTACTTACTAATAAGCTTCCTATGGAGCCAATGGAAATTTGCATTGATTTTGGGCTTGAGATAGTGCAATTGTGAGATATAGAATCTGTATTACGTGTTCATCAAGAACAATATGTCATGATGCGCTGCAATGATTAGCATTAAGAATAACATAGTGAAACCAATGGATTTCTTTTTGAACTTACCTAATAGTGATTCATTGTTCACTGCCCTTCTTGACATCACTGTGCACCTGTGATGTTCCAATGGCTTAGTGGGTTAATGCCAATGTCTTTTAAACAGGAGTTCATGAGTTCTAGTCCTCAGAGAGATCGTTTTCATTTACTTACCAATAAGTTTCCTATAGAGCCAATGGAAATTTCTATTGATTTTGGGATTGAGATAGTGCAATTGTGAGATAGAATCTGTACTAAGTGTTCATAAAGAACAATATGTCATTACAAGCTGTTTAGATTGACATTAAGAATAACATAGTAAAACCAATGGATTTCTTTTTGAACTTACCAAATAGTGATTCATTGTTCACTGCCCTTCTTGACATAAATTGGCACCTGTGATGTTCCAGTGGCTTACTGGGTTAATGCGCTTGTCTTATAAACAGGAGTTCATGAGTTCTAATTCTCAGAGAGTTTTTTCATTTACTTACTAATAAGCTTCCTATAGAGCCAATGGAAATTTGCATTGATTTTGTGCTTGAGATAGTGCAATTGTGAGATATAGAATCTGTATTACGTGTTCATCAAGAACAATACGTCATGATGCGCTGCAAAGATTGGCATTAAGAATAACATAGTGAAACCAATGGATTTATTTTTGAATTTACCTAATAGTGATTCAATGTTCACTGCCCTTCTTGACATCACTTTGCACTTGTGATGTTCCAATGGCTTAGTGGGTTAATGCCCCTGTCTTTTAAACAGGAGTTCATGAGTTCTAGTCCTCAGAGAGCTCTTTTTCATTTACTTACCAATAAGTTTCCTATAGAGCCAATGGAAATTTTCATTGAATTTGGGATAGAGATAGTGCAATAGTGAGATAGAATCTGTACTAAGTGTTCATAAAGAACAATATGTCATTACAAGCTGTTTAGATTGTTATTAAGAATAACATAGTAAAACCAATGGATTTCTATTTGAACTTACCTAATAGTGATTCATTGGTCACTGCCCTTCTTGACATAAAGTTGCACCAGTGATGATGCTGTGGCTTACTGGGTTAATGCACCTGTCTTGTAAAAAGTATTTCATGAGTTCTAATCCTTGGAGGGTCTTTTTCATTTACTTACTAATAAGCTTCCTATAGAGCCAATGGAAATTTGCATTGATTTTGGGCTTGAGATAGTGCAATTGTGAGATATAGAATCTGTATTACGTGTTCATAAAGAACAATATGTCATCACAATCTGTTTAGAATGGCTTTAAGAATAACATAGTAAAACCAATGGATTTCTTTTTGAACTTACCTAATAGTGATTCATTGTTCACTGCCCTTCTTGACATCACTGTGCAAATGTGATGTTTCTGTGGCTTACTGGGTTAATACACCTGTCTTGTAAAAAGGATTTCATGAGTTCTAATCCTTGGAGAGTCTTTTTCATTTACTTACCAATAAGTTTCCTATAGAGCCAATGGAAATTTCTATTGATTTTGGGATTGAGATAGTGCAATTGTGAGATAGAATCTGTAGTAAGTGTTCATAAAGAACAATATGTCATCACAATCTGTTTAGATTGGCATTAAGAATAACATAGTAAAACCAATGGATTTCTTTTTGAACTTACCAAATAGTAATTCATTGTTCACTGCCCTTCTTGACATAAATTTGCACCTGTGATGTTCCAGTAGCTTATTGGGTTTATGCACCTGTCTTGTAAACAGGAGTTCATGAGTTCTAATCCATGGAGAGCCTTTTTCATTTACTTACTAATAAGCTTCCTATGGAGCAATGGAAATTTGCATTGATTTTGAGATATAGAATCTGTATTACGTGTTCATCAAGAACAATACGTCATGATGCGCTGCAAAGATTGGCATTAAGAATAACATATTGAAACCAATGGATTTCTTTATGAACTTACCTAATAGTGATTCATTGTTCACTGCCCTTCTTGACATAACTTTGCACTGGTGATGTTCCAGTGGCTTACTGGGTTTATGCACCTGTCTTGTAAACAGGAGCTCATGAGTTCTAATCCTTGGAGAGTTTTTTTCATTTACTTACTAATAAGCTTCCTATGGAGCCAATGGAAATTTGCATTGATTTTGGGCTTGAGATAGTGCAATTGTGAGATATAGAATCTGTATTACGTGTTCATCAAGAACAATATGTCATGATGCGCTGCAAATATTAGCATTAAGAATAACATAGTGAAACCAATGGATTTCTTTTTGAACTTACCTAATAGTGATTCATTGTTCACTGCCCTTCTTGACATCACTTTGCACTTGTGATGTTCCAATGGCTTAGTGGGTTAATGTCCCTGTCTTTTAAAAAGGAGTTCGTGAGTTCTAGTCCTCAGAGAGCTTTTTTTCATTTACTTACCAATCAGTTTCCTATAGAGCCAATGGAAATTTGCATTGATTTTGGGATTGAGATAGTGCAATTGTGAGATAGAATCTGTACTAAGTGTTCATAAAGAACAATATGTCATTACAAGCTGCTTAGATTGTATTGCATGCATTTGGGGACCCCATGACTTGAGCCATGCATTTGGGGCCCCCATGACATGGGGCATGCACGTGGGGCCCTCATCACATGCAGCATGCATTTGGGGCCCCCATGACTTGAGCCATGCATTTGGGGCCCCCATGACATGCGGCATGCACGTGGGGCCATCATGACATGCAGCATGAATTTGGGGCCACTATGACATGCGGCAAGCATTTGGGCCCCATTACATGCGGCATGCATGTGGAGCCCCCATGACATGCGGCATGCATTTGGGGCCCCCATGACATGCTTCATGCATGTGGGGCCCCCATGACATGCGTCATGCATTTGGGCCCCCATGACATGCGGCATGCATTTGGGGACTGCATAACATGCTGCATGCATTTGGGGTACCTGAGATATGCGGCATGCACATAGGGCCCCCATGACATGCGGCATATGCTTGGGGCCCCAATGACATGCGGTATGAGTTTGGATCCCCCATGACATGCGGCATGCACGTGGGGCCCCCATGACATGAGTCATGCATTTGGGGCCTCCATGACATGCGGCATGCATATGGGGCCCACATGACATGCGTCATGCAGGTGGGGTCCCCATGAAATGCGGTATGCATTTGCGGGCCCCCAGGACATGAGTCATGCATTTGGGGCCGCCATGACATGCGGCATGCATTTGGGGCCCCCATGACATGCGGCATGCATTTGGGTCCCCCATGAAATGCGGCATGCATGTGGGGGCCCCATGACATGTGGCATGCATGTGGGCCCCGCATGACATGCGCCATGCATGTGGGCCCCTATGACATGCGGCATGCATGTGGGACCCCCATTGACATGCGGCATGCATGTGGGGCCTCTATGACATGCGGCATGCATGTGGGGCCCCCATGATATGCTCCATGCATGTGGGGCCCCTTTGACATGTGGCATGCATGTGGGGCCCCTATGACATGCGGCATGCATTTGGGGGGGCCCATGACATGCGGCATGCACGTGGGGCCCCCATGACATGCGGCATACATTTGTGGCCCCCGTGACATGAGGCATGCACGTGGGGCCCCCATGACATGCGGCAAGCACGCGGGGCCCCAATGACATGCAGCATGTACGTGGGGCCCCCATGACATGCGGAATGCACGTGAGGCCCCCATGACATGCGGAATGCCTGCGGGGCCCCAATGACATGCAGCATGTACGTGGGGCCCCCATGACATGCGGAATGCACGTGAGGCCCCCATGACATGTGGCATGCATGTGGGGCCCCATGATATCCGGCATGCATTTATGGTCCCCATGACATGCGGCATGCATTTGGGCCTCCATGACATGCGACAAGCATGTGGGGCCCTAATGACATGCAGCATGCACGTGGGGCCCTCATGACATGCAGCATGCATTTGGCGCCCCCATTACTTGAGCCATGCATTTGGGGCCCCCATGACATGCGGCATGCACGTGGGGCCATCATGTCATGTAGCATGCATTTGGGGCCACGATGACATGCGGCAAGCATTTGGGCCCCCATGACATGCGGCATGCATTTGGGGCCTACATAACATGCTGCATGCATTTGGGGTACCTGATACATGCGGCATGCACATGGGGCCCCCATAACATGCTGCATGCATTTGGGGTGCCCGAGGCATGCGGCATGCACGTGGGGCCATCATGACATGCAGCATGCATTTGGGGCCACTATGACATGCGGCAAGCATTTGGGCCCCCATGACATGCGGCATGCATGTGGGGCCCCCATGACATGCGGCATGCATTTGGGGCCTGCATAACATGCTGCATGCATTTGGGGTACCTGAGACATGCGGCATGCACATGGGGCCCCCATAACATGCTGCATGCATTTGGGGTGCCCGAGGCATGCGGCATGCACGTGTTGCCCCTATGACATGACGCATGCATTTGGGGCCCCCATTACATGTGGCATGCACATGAAGCCCCCATGACATGAGGCATATGCTTGGGGCCCCAATGACATGCGGCATGAGTTTGGACCCCCCATGACATGCGGCATGCACGTGGGGCCACCATGACATGAGTCATGCATTTGGGGCCGCCATGACATGGGGCATGCATTTGGGGCCGCCATGACATGCGGCATGCATTTGGGGCCCCCATGACATGCGGCATGCATTTGGGTCCCTCATGAAATGCGGCATGCATGTGGGGCCCCCATGACATGTGGCATGCATGTGGGCCCCCCATGACATGCGCCATGCATGTGGGGCCCCTATGACATGCGGCATGCATGTGGGACCCCCATGACATGCGGAATGCCTTCGGGGCTACCATGAGATGCTGCATGCATGCGGCACCCTCATGACATGCGGCATGCATTTGGGGCCCCAATGACTTGAGGCATGCATTTGGGGCCCTCATGACATGCGGCATGCATTTGGGGGCCCCATTACATGCGGCATGCATGTGGAGCCCCCATGACATGCGGAATGCCTTCGGGGCCCCCATGAGATGCGGCATGCATGCGGCACCCTCATGACATGCGGCATGCATTTGGGGCACCCATGACTTGCGACATGCACGTGGGGCCCCTATGACATGCGGCATGAATTTGGGTGCCCCATTACATGCGGCATGCATGTGGAGCCCCCATGACATGCGGCATGCATTTGAGGCCCCCATGACATGCTTCATGCATGTGGGGCCCCCATGACATGCGTCATGCATTTGGGCCCCCATGACATGCGGCATGCATTTGGGACCTGCATAACATGCTGCATGCATTTGGGGTACCTGAGACATGCGGCATGCACATGGGGCCCCCATGACATGCGGCATATGCTTGGGGCCCCAATGACATGCGGTATGAGTTTGGATCCCCCATGACATGCGGCATGCACGTGGGGCCCCCATGACATGAGTCATGCATTTGGGGCGGCCATGACATGCGGCATGCATTTGGGGCCCCCATGACATGCAACATGCACGTGGGGCCCCCATGACATGCGGTATGCATTTGCGGGCCCCATGACATGCGGCATGCATTTGGGGCCCCCAGGACATGAGTCATGCATTTGGGGCCGCCATGACATGTGGCATGCATTTGGGGCCCCCACGACATGCGGTATGCATTTGGGTCCCCCATGAAATGCGGCATGCATTTGGGGCCCCCATGACATGTGGCATGCATGTGGGCCCCCCATGACATGCGCCATGCATGTGGGCCCCTATGACATGCGGCATGCATGTGGGACCCCCAATGACATGCTCCATGCATGTGGGGCCCCTATGACATGCGGCATGCATGTGGGGCCCCTATGACATGCGGCATGCATTTGGGGGGCCCCATGACATGCGGCATACACGTGGGGCACCCATGACATGCGGCATACATTTGTGGCCCCCGTGACATGAGGCATGCACGTGGGGCCCCCATGACATGCGGCAAGCACGCGGGACCCCAATGACATGCAGCATGTACTTGGGGCCCCCATGACATGCGGAATGCACGTGAGGCCCCCATGACATGCGGAATGCCTGCGGGGCCCCAATGCCTTGCTGCATGCATGCATTTGGGTCACCCATGAAATACGGCATGCATGTGGGGCCCCCATGACATGTGGCATGCATGTGGGGCCCCATGATATCCGGCATGCATTTATGGCCCCCATGACATGCGGCATGCATTTGGGCCTCCATGACATGCGACAAGCACGTGGGGCCCCAATGACATGCAGCATGCACGTGGGTCCCCTATGACATGCGGAATGCACGTGAGGCCACCATGACATGCGGAATGCCTGCGGGGCCCCTATGACATGCGGCATGCATGCGGGGCCCTCATGACATGCGGCATGCATTTGGGGCCCCCAATATATGCGGCAGGCACGTGGGGCCCCCATGATATGTGGCATGCATTTGGGGCCCCCATGACTTGAGCCATGCATTTGGGGCCCCCATGACATGTGGCATGCACGTGGGGCCCTCATCACATGCAGCATGCATTTGGGGCCCCCATGACTTGAGCCATGCATTTGGGGCCCCCATGACATGCGGCATGCACGTGGGGCCATCATGCCATGCAGCATGCATTTGGGGCCACTATGACATGCGGCAAGCATTTGGGCCCCCATGACATGCGGCATGCATGTGGGGCCCCCATGACATGCGTCTTGCATTTGGGCCCCCATGACATGCGGCATGCATTTGGGGCCTGCATAACATGCTGCATGCATTTGGGGTGCCCGAGACATGCGGCAAGCACGCGGGGCCCCAATGACATGCAGCATGTACGTGGGGCCCCCATGACATGCGGAATGCACGTGAGGCCCCCATGACATGCGGAATGCCTGCGGGGCCCCAATGCCATGCGGCATGCATGCATTTGGGTCACCCATGAAATGCGGCATGCATGTGGGGCCCCCATGACATGTGGCATGCATGTGGGGCCCCATGATATCCGGCATGCATTTATGGCCCCCATGACATGCGGCATGCATTTGGGCCTCCATGACATGCGAAAAGCACATGGGGCCCCAATGACATGCAGAATGCACGTGGGGCCCCCATGACATGCGGCATGCATTTGGGGCCCCCATGACATGCGGCATGCACGTGGGGCCATCATGACATGCAGCATGAATTTGGGGCCACTATGGCATGCGGCAAGCATTTGGGCCCCATTACATGCGGCATGCATGTGGAGCCCCCATGACATGCGGCATGCATTTGGGCCCCCATGACATGCGGCATGCATTTGGGGACTGCATAACATGCTGCATGCATTTGGGGTACCTGAGACATGCGGCATGCACATGGGGCCCCCATGACATGCGGCATATGCTTTGGGCCCCAATGACATGCGGTATGAGTTTGGATCCCCCATGACATGCGGCATGCACGTGGGGCCCCCATGACATGAGTCATGCATTTGGGGCCTCCATGACATGCGGCATGCATATGGGGCCCACATGACATGCGACATGCACGTGGGGCCCCCATGACATGCGGTATGCATTTGCGGGCCCCCAGGACATGAGTCATGCATTTGGGGCCGCCATGACATGCGGCATGCATTTGGGCCCCCATGACATGCGGCATGCATTTGGGTCCCCCATGAAATGCGGCATGCATGTGGGGCCCCCATGACATGTGGCATGCATGTGGGCCCCCCATGACATGCGCCATGCATGTGGGCCCCTTTGACATGCGGCATGCATGTGGGACCCCCATTGACATGCGGCATGCATGTGGGGCCCCTATGACATGCGGCATGCATGTGGGGCCCCCATGATATGCTCCATGCATGTGGGGCCCCTTTGACATGTGGCATGCATGTGGGGCCCCTATGACATGCGGCATGCATTTGGGGGGCCCCATGACATGCGGCATGCACGTGGGGCCCCCATGACATGCGGCATACATTTGTGGCCCCCGTGACATGAGGCATGCACGTGGGGCCCCCATGACATGGGGCAAGCACGCGGGGCCCCAATGACATGCAGCATGTACGTGGGGCCCCCATGACATGCGGAATGCACGTGAGGCCCCCATGACATGTGGCATGCATGTGGGGCCCCATGATATCCGGCATGCATTTATGGTCCCCATGACATGCGGCATGCATTTGGGACTCCATGACATGAGACAAGCACGTGGGGCCCCAATGACATGCAGCATGCACGTGGGGCCCTCATGACATGCAGCATGCATTTGGCGCCCCCATTACTTGAGCCATGCATTTGGGGCCCCCATGACATGCGGAATGCACGTGGGGCCATCATGACATGCAGCATGCATTTGGGGCCACTATGACATGCGACAAGCATTTGGGCCCCCATGACATGCGGCATGCATGTGGGGCCCCCATGACATGCGTCATGCATTTGGGCCCCCATGACATGCGGCATGCATTTGGGGCCTGCATAACATGCTGCATGCATTTGGGGTACCTGAGACATGCGGCATGCACATGGGCCCCCATAACATGCTGCATGCATTTGGGGTGCCCGAGGCATGCGGCATGCACGTGGGGCCATCATGACATGCAGCATGCATTTGGGGCCACTATGACATGCGGCAAGCATTTGGGCCCCCATGATATGCGGCATGCATGTGGGGCCCCCATGACATGCGTCATGCATTTGGGCCCCCATGACATGCGGCATGCACATGGGACCCCCATAACATGCTGCATGCATTTGGGGTGCCCGAGGCATGCGGCATGCACGTGTTGCCCCTATGACATGACGCATGCATTTGGGGCCCCCATTACATGTGGCATGCACATGAAGCCCCCATGACATGAGGCATATGCTTTGGGCCCCAATGACATGCGGCATGAGTTTGGACCCCCCATGACATGCGGCATGCACGTGGGGCCACCATGACATGAGTCATGCATTTGGGGCCGCCATGACATGGGGCATGCATTTGGGGCCGCCATGACATGCGGCATGCATTTGGGGCCCCCATGACATGCGGCATGCATTTGGGTCCCTCATGAAATGCGGCATGCATGTGGGGCCCCCATGACATGTGGCATGCATGTGGGCCCCCCATGACATGCGCCATGCATTTGGGGCCCCCATGACATGCGAAATGCCTTCGGGGCTCCCATGAGATGCTGCATGCATGCGGCACCCTCATGACATGCGGCATGCATTTGGGGCCCCCATGACTTGAGGCATGCATTTGGGGCCCCCATGACATGCGGCATGCATTTGGGGGCCCCATTACATGCGGCATGCATGTGGAGCCCCCATGACATGCGGAATGCCTTCGGGGCCCCCATGAGATGCGGCATGCATGCGGCACCCTCATGACATGCGGCATGCATTTGGGGCACCCATGACTTGCGACATGCACGTGGGGCCCCTATGACATGCGGCATGAATTTGGGTGCCCCATTACATGCGGCATGCATGTGGAGCCCCCATGACATGCGGCATGCATTTGGGGCCCCCATCACATGCTTCATGCATGTGGGGGCCCCATGACATGCGTCATGCATTTGGGCCCCCATGACATGCGGCATGCATTTGGGACCTGCATAACATGCTGCATGCATTTGGGGTACCTGAGACATGCGGCATGCACATGGGGCCCCCATGACATGCGGCATATGCTTGGGGCCCCAATGACATACGGTATGAGTTTGGATCCCCCATGACATGCGGCATGCACGTGGGGCCCCCATGACATGCGGCATGCACGTGTGGCCCCATGAAATGCGGCATGCATTTGGGGCCCCCATGACATGCGGCATGCCTGCGGGGCCCCCATGACATGCGGCATGCATGCGGGGCCCTCATGACATGTGGCATGCATTTGGGGCCCCCGTGAAATGTGCCATGCATGTGGGCCCCCCATGACATGCAGCATGCCTGCGGGGCCCCCATGAAATGCGGCATGCATGTGGAGCCCACGTGATATGTGTCATGCATTTGGGGCCCCATGACTTGAGGCATGCATTTGGGGCCCCGATGACATGGGGCATGCATGTGGGGCCCCCATGACATGCTCCATGCATGTGGGGCCCCCATGAAATGTGCCATGCATGTGGGCCCCCCATGACATGCGGCATGCTTGCGGGGCCCCCATGACATGCGGCATGCACGTGGAGCCCACATGATATGTGGCATGCATTTGGGGCCCCATGACTTGAGGCATGCATTTGGGGCCCCCATGACATGCGGCATGCATGTGGGGCCCCCATGACATGCTCCATGCATGTGGGGACCCATTACATGCGGCATGCACGTGGAGCCCCCATGACATGCGGCATGCATTTGGGCCCCAATGACATGCGGCATGAGTTTGGATCACCCATGAAATGCGGCATGCATGTGGGGCCCCCATGACATGCGGAATACCTGCGGGCCCCCATGACATGCGGCATGCATGCGGGGCCCTCATGACATGCGGGATGAATTTGGGCCCCCCAATACATGCGGCATGCACGTTGGGCCCCCATGACATGCGGCATACATTTATGGAACCCATGACATGCGGCAAGCATTTGGGCCCCCCTGACATGCGGCATGCATTTGGGGCCTCCATGACATGCGGCATGCATGTGGGGCCCCCTATGACATGCTGCATGCAAGTGGGGCCCCATGACATGCGGCATGCATGTGGGCCCCCCATGACATGTGGCATGCACGTGGGGCCCCCATGACATGCTGCATGCATTTGGGGCCCCCATGATATGCGGCACACATTTGGGGCCCCCATGACTTGCGCATGCATGTGGGGCATCCATGAAATGCGCCATGCATGTAGGGCCCCGATGACATGCATTTGTGGGCCCCAAGACATGCTGCATGCATTTGGGGGGACCCATGACATGCAACATGCACGTGGGGCCACCATGAAATGCGGCATGCACGTGGGGCCCCCATGATATGAAGCATGCATGTGGGGCCCCCATGACTTGAGGCATGCATTTTGGGCCCCCATGACATGCGGCATGCACATGGGGCCCCCATGACATGCGGCATGCATGTGGGGCCCCCATTACATGCGGCATGCATTTGGGCCCCCATGACATGTGGCATGCATTTGGGGCCCCCTTGACATGCGGCATGCATGTGGGCCCCTATGACATGCGGCATGCAATTGGGGCCCCTATGACATGCGGCATGCACGTGGGGCCCTCATGACATGCAGCATGCATCTGGGGCCACTATGACATGCGCCATGCATGTGGGGCCCCTATGACATGCGGCATGCAATTGGGGCCCCTCTGACGTGGGGCCCTCATGACATGCAGCATGCATCTGGGACCACTATGACATGCGGCATGCATTTGTGGCCCCCATGACATGCGGCATGCATGTGGGACCCCCATCATATGTGGCATGCATGTGGGACCCCCATGATATGCGGCATGCATTTGGGGCCCCCATGACTTGAGGCATGCATTCAGGGCCCCCATGAAATGCGCCATGCATGTGGGGCCCCTATGACATGCGGCATGCATTTGTGGGCCCCAAGACATGCGGCATGCATGTGGGGCCCCCATGAAATGCGGCATTCATTTGGGGCCCCCATGACATGCGGCATGCACGTGAGGCCCCCATGAAATGCTGCATTAATTTGGGGCCCCCATGACTTGAGGCATGCATTTGGGGCCCCCATGAAATGCGCCATGCATGTGGGGCCCCTATGACATGCTGCATGCGTTTGGGGCCCCCATGACATGTGGAATGCACGTGAGGCCCCCATGACATGCGGCATGCACGTGGGGCCCCCATGACGTGCAGCATGCATTTGGATCCCCCATTACATGCTGCATGCAATTGGGACCCCCATGACATGCGGCATGCACGTGTGGCCCCCATGAAATGCGGCATGCATTTGGGGCCCCCATGACATGCGGCATGCCTGCGGGGCCCCATGACATGCGGCATGCATGTGGGGCCCTCATGGCATGCGGCATGCATTTGGGGCCCCCAATATATGCGGCATGCAAGTGGGGCCCACATGATATGCGCCATGCATGTGGGCCCCCATGAAATGCGCCATGCACGTGGGCCCCCATGACATGCGGCATGCATGTGGGGCCCCCATGACATGCTGCATGCATTTGAGGCCCCCATGATATGCGGCACGCATGTGGGGCCCCCATGAAATGCGTCATTTATTTGGGGCCCCCTTGACATGTGGAATGCCTGCGGGGCCCCCATGACATGCGGCATGCATGCGGGGCCCTCATGACGTGCAGCATGCATTTGGATCCCCCATTACATGCTGCATGCAAGTGGGGCCCCCATGACATGCGGCATGCATGTGGGCCCCCCATGACATGCAGCATGCATGTGGGACCCCCATGACATGCGGCATGCATTTTGATCCCCCTTACATGCGGCATGCACGTGTGGCCCCCATGAAATGTGGCATGCATTTGGGGCCCCCATGACATGCGGCATGCCTGCGGGGCTCCCATGACATGCAGCATGCATGCGGGGCCCTCATGACTTGCGGCATGCATTTGGGGCCCCCATGAAATGTGCCATGCATGTGGGCCCCCCGTGACATGCGGCATGCCTGCGGGGCCCCCATGAAATGCGGCATGCACGTGGAGCCCAAATGATATGTGTCATGCATTTGGGGCCCCATGACTTGAGGCATGCATTTGGGGCCCCCATGACATGGGGCATGCATGTGGGGCCCCCATGAAATGCGCCATGCACGTGGGCCCCCCATGAAATGCACCATGCACGTGGGGCCCCCATGGCATGCTGCATGCGTTTGGGACCCCCATGACATGCGGCATGCATTTGGATGCCCCTTGCATGCGGCATGCACGTGTGGCCCCCATGAAATGCGGCATGCAAGTGGGGCCCACATGATATGTGGCATGCATTTGGGGCCCCCATGACTTGAGGCATGCATTTGGGGCCCCCATGACATGCGACATGCATGTGGGGCCCCCATAACATGCGGCATGCATGTGGGGCCCCCATAACATGCAGCATGCATGTGGGGCCCCTATGACATGCGCCATGCATGTGGGCCCCCATGAAATGCGCCATGCATGTGGGGTCCCCATGACATGCGGCATGCATGTGGAGGCCCCATGACATGCGGCCTGCATTTGGGGCCCCCATGACATGCGGCATGCATGTGGGGCCCCCATGATATGCTCCATGCATGTTGGGCCCCATGACATGCGGCATGCATTTGGGGTACCTGAGACATGTGGCATGCACGTGGGGCCCCCATGACATGCTGCATGTATTTGGGGTGCCCGAGACATGCGGCATGCACGTGGGGCCCCCATGACATGTGGTATACGCTTGGGTCCCCCATGACATGCGGCATGCACGTGGGGCCCCCATAACCTGAGTCATTCATTTGTGGTGCCCGAGACATGCGGCATGCATGTGGGGCCCCTATGACATGCGGCATACGCTTGGGGCCCCAATGACATGCGGCATGAGTTTGGATCCCCCATGACATGCGGCATGCACGTGGGGCCCCCATGACATGAGTCATGCATTTGGGGCCGCCATGACATGCGGCATGCATTTGGGGCCCCCATGACATGCGGCATGCATTTGGGTGCCCCATGAAATGCGGCAAGCATGTGGGGCCCCCAGGACATGCGGCATGCATTTGGGGCCCCCATGACATGTGGTATGCACGTGGGGCCCCAATGACATGCGGCATGCATGTGGGACCCCCATGACATGCGTCAAGCATTTCGATCCCCATTACATGCTGCATGCAAGTGGGGCCCCCATGACATGAGGCATGCATGTGGGCCCCCCATGACATGCGGCATGCATGTGGGGCCCCTATGACATGCGGCATGCATTTGGGGGGCCCCATGACATGCGGCATGCATGTGGGACCCCCATGACATGCGTGATTCATTTGGATCCCCCATTACATGCTGCATGCAAGTGGGGCCCCCATGACATGCGGCATGCATGTGGCCCCCCATGACATGTGGCATGCACGTGGGGCCCCCATGACATGCTGCACGCATTTGGGGCCCCCATGATTTGCGGCACGCATTTGGGGCCCCCATGACATGCGCCATGCATGTGGGGCCCACATGATATGCGGCATGCATTTGGGGCCCCCATGACATGCGGCATGCACGTGGGGCCCCCATGACATGCGTCATGCATGTGGGGCCCCTATGACATGCAGCATGCCTGCGGGGCCCCCATGACATGCAGCATGCATGTGGGACCCCCATGACATGCGGCATGCATTTGGATCCCCCTTACATGCGGCATGCACGTGTGGCCCCATTAAATACGGCCCCATGAAATGTGCCATGCATGTGGGCCCCCCATGACATGCGGCATGCCTGCGGGGCCCCCATGAAATGCGGCATGCAAGTGGGGCCCACATGATATGTGGCATGCATTTGGGGCCCCATGACTTGAGGCATGCATTTGGGGCCCCCATGACATGCGGCATGCATGTGGGGCCCCCATGACATGCTCCATGCATGTGGGGACCCATTACATGCGGCATGCACGTGGAGCCCCCATGACATGCGGCATGCATTTGGGCCCCAATGACATGCGGCATGAGATTGGATCACCCATGAAATGCGGCATGCATGTGGGGCCCCCATGACATGCGGAATACCTGCGGGCCCCCATGACATGCGGCATGCATGCGGGGCCCTCATGACATGCGGGATGAATTTGGGGCCCCCAATACATGCGGCATGCACGTTGGGCCCCCATGACATGCGGCATACATTTATGGAACCCATGACATGCGGCAAGCATTTGGGCCCCCATGACATGCGGCATGCATGTGGGGCCTCCATGACATGCGGCATGCATGTGGGGCCCCCATGACATGCGGCATGCATCTGGGGCCCCCATGACATGCGGCATGCATTTGGGGCCTCCATGACATGCGGCATGCATGTGGGGCCCCCTATGACATGCACCATGCATGTGGGGGCCCTATGACACGCGGCATGAATTTGGGGGCCCCATTACATGCGGCATGCACGTGGAGTCCCCATGACATGCGGCATGCATTTGGGGCCCCATGACATGCGGCATGCATTTGGGCCCCCTTGACAAGCGGCATGCATGTGGGGCCCCATGACATGTGGCATGCATGTGGGGCCCCATGATATGCGACATACAGTTGGGGCCCCCAATACATGCGGCATGCACGTTGGGCACCCATGACATGCGGCATGCTTTTATGGCCCCCATGACATGCGGCATGCACGTTGGGCACCCATGACATGCGGCATGCTTTTATGGCCCCCATGACATGCGGCATGCATTTGGGCCCCCATGACATGCGGCATGCACGTGGGGCCCCTATGACATGCCGCATGCATTTGGGGCCCCCATGACATGTGGTATGCACGTGGGGCCCCTATGACATGCCGCATGCATGTGGGACCCCCATGACATGCGTCATGCATTTGGGACCCCATGACATGCGGCATGCATGTGGGACCCCCGGGACATGCAGCATGCATTTGGGGCCCCCATGACATGTGGTATGCACGTGGGGCCCCTATGACATGCCGCATGCATGTGGGGCCCCCATGACTTGAGGCATGCATTTATGGCCCCCATGACATGCAGCAAGCATTTGGGCCCCCATGACATGCGGCATGCATGTGGGCCCCTCATGACATGCGGCATGCATGTAGGGCCCTCATGACATGCGGCATGCATTTGTGGGCCCCAAGACATGCGGCATGCACGTGGGGCCACCATGACATGCGGGATGCATTTGGGCCTCCCATGACATGCCGCATGCCTGCGGGGCCCCCATGACATGCGGCATGCACGTGGAGCCCACATGATATGTGGCATGCATTTGGGGCCCCATGACTTGAGGCATGCATTTGGGGCCCCCTTGACATGCGGCATGCATGTGGGGCCCCCATGACATGCTCCATGCATGTGGGGACCCATTACATGCGGCATGCACGTGGAGCCCCCATGACATGCGGAATGCACGTGAGGCCCCCATGACATGCGGAATGCCTGCGGGGCCCCAATGACATGTGGCATGCATGCGGGCCCTCATGACATGCGGCATGCATTTGGGGCCCCCAATATATGCGGCATGCACGTGGGGCCCCCATGATATGTGGCATGCATTTGGGGCCCACATGACTTGAGCCATGCATTTGGGGCCCCCATGACATGCGGCATGCATTTGGGTCCCCCATGAAATGCGGCATGCATGGGGGGCCCCCATGACATGTGGCATGCATGTGGGGCCCCATGATATGCGGCATGCAGTTGGGGCCCCCAATACATGCGGCATGCACGTTGGGCACCCATGACATGCGGCATGCGTTTATGGCCCCCATGACATGCTGCGTGCATTTGGGCCCCAATGACATGCGGCAAGCACGTGGGGCCCCAATGACATGCAGCATGCACGTGGGGCCCCCATGACATGCGGAATGCACGTGAGGCCCCCATGACATGCGGAATGCCTGCGGGGCCCCAATGACATGCGTCATGCATGCGGGGCCCTCATGACATGTGGCATGCATTTGGGGCCCCCATGACTTGAGCCATGCATTTGGGGCCCCCATGACATGCGGCATGCACCTGGGGCCCCCATGACATGCGACATGCATTTGGGTCCCCCATGAAATGTGGGATGCATGTGGGGCTCCCAGGACATGCGGCATGCATTTGGGGCCCACATGACATGTGGTATGCACGTGGGGCCCCTATGACATGCGGCATGCATGTGGGGCCCCATGACATGCTCCATGCATGTCAGGCCCCTATGACATGCGGCAAGCACGCGGGGCCCCCATGACATGCGGCAAGAACATGGGGCCCCCAGGACATGCGGCAAGCATTTAGGACCCCCATGACATGCAGCATGTACGTGGGACCCCATGACATGCGGCATGCATGTGGGCCCCCCATAACATGTGGCATGCATTTATGGCCCCCATGACATGCGGCAAGCTTTTGGGCCCCATGACATGCGGCATGCATGTGGGGCCCCCATGACATGCGGCATGCATTTGGGGTCCCCATGACATGCGGCATTCATGTGGGGCTACCATGACATGCGGCATGCATTTCGGGCCTCCATGACATGCGGCATGCATGTGGGGCCCCCATGACATGCGGCATGCATTTGGGGTCCCCATGACATGCGGCATGCACGTGGGGCCCCCTTTACATGCGACATTCATTTGGGGCACCCATGACATGTGGCATGCATGTGGGGCTCCCATGACATGCGGCATGCATTTATGGCCCCCATGGCATGCGGCATGCATGTGGGGCCCAAATGCTTGCCGCATGTCATGGGGGCCTGCATAACATGCTGCATGCACTTGGGGTACCTGAGACATGCGGCATGCACGTGGGGCCCCCATAACATGCTGCATGCATTTGGGGTGCCCGAGACATGCGGAATGCACGTGGGGCCCCTATGACATGCCGCATGCATTTGGGGCCCCCATTACATGTGGCATGCACATGGGGCCTCCATGACATGCGGCATATGCTTGGGGTCCCAATGACATGCAGCATGAGTTTGGATCCCCCATGACATGCGACATGCACGTGGGGCCCCCATGACATGAGTCATGCATTTGGGTCCCCCATGACATGCGCTATGCATGTGGGGCCCCTATGACATGCGGCATCCATTTGTGGGCCCCAAGACATGCTGCATGCATTTGGGGCCCTCCATGACATGCAGCATGCATGTGGGTCCCCATGACATGCGTCATGCACGTGGGGCCCCCTTGACATGCGACATTCATTTGGGGCCCCCATGACATGCGGCATGCATGTGGGGCCCCCATGACATGTGCCATGCATGTGGGGCCCCTATGACATGCGGCATGCATTTGAGGCCCCATTGACATGCGGCATGCATGTGGGGCACCCATGACTTGCGGCATGCATTTGGGGCCACTATGACATGCGGCATGCATTTGGGGCCCCCATGACATGCGGCATGCATTTGGAGCCACTATGACATGCGGCATGCATTTGGGGCCCCAATGACATGCGGCATGCATGCATTTGGGTCCCCCATGAAATGTGGCATGCATGTGGGGGCCCCATGACATGCGGCATGCACGTGGGGCCCCCATGACATGCGGCATACATTTGTGGCCCCCGTGACATGAGGCATGCACGTGGGGCCCCATGACATGCGGCAAGCACGTGGGGCCCCAATGACATGCAGCATGCACGTGGAGCCCCCATGACATGCGGAATGCACGTGAGGCCCCCATGACATGCGGAATGCCTGCGGGGCCCCAATGACATGCGGCATGCAAGCGGGGCCCTCATGACATGTGGCATGCATTTGGGGCCCCCAATATATGCAGCATGCACGTGGGGCCCCCATGATATGTGGCATGCATTTGGGGCCCCCATGACTTGAGCCATGCATTTGGAGCCCCCATGACATGCGTCATGCACGTGGGCCCGTCATGACATGCGGCATGCATTTGGGGCCCCCATGACATGCGGAATGCCTGCGGGGCCCCCATGACATGCGGCATGAATTTGGGGCCCCCAATACATGCGGCATGCACGTTGGGCTCCCATGACATGCAGCATGCATTTGGAGCCCCCATGAATTGAGGCATGCATTTGGGGCCCCCATGACTTGACGCATGCAATTGGGGCCCCCATGACATGCAGCATGCATGTGGGACCCCCAAGCCATGCGGCATACATTTGAATCCCCATGACATGCGGCATGCACGTGGGACCCCCATGACATGTGGCATGCATTTGAATCCCCCATTACATGCGGCATGCACGTGGGGACCCCATGACATGCGGCATGCATTTGGGCCCCCCATGACATGCGGAATGCCTGCGGGGCCCCCATGACATGCGGCATGCATGCAGGGCCCTCATGACATGCAGCATGAATTTGGGGCCCACAATACATGCGGCATGCACGTTGGGCCCCCATGACATGCGGCATGCATTTATGGCCCCCATGACATGCGGCATGCATTTGGGGTCCCCATGACATGCGGCATGCACGTGGGGCCCCCTTGACATGCGACATTCATATGGGGCTCCCATGGCATGCGGCATGCATTTGGGGCCTCCGTGACAAGCGGCATGCATGTGGGGCCCCCATGACATGCGTCATGCATGTGGGGCCCCTATGACATGCGGCATGCATTTAGGGCCCCGATGACATGCGGCATGCATGTGGGCACCCATGACTTGCGCCAAGCACGTGGGGCCCCCATGACATGCGGCATGTATTTGGGGCCCCATGACATGCGGCGTGCATGTGGGCCCCCCATGACATGCGGCATGCATTTGGGGCATGCATAACATGCTGCATGCATTTGGGGTACCTGAGACATGCGGCATGCATGTGGGGCCCCCATGACATGCGGCATGCATGTGGGGCCCCCATGACATGCGGCATGCACGTGGGGCCCCCTTGACATGCAACATTCGTTTGGGGCCCCCATGACATGTGGCATGCATGTGGGGCTCCCATGACATGCGGCATCCATTTATGGCCCCCATGACATGCGGCAAGCATTTGGGCCCCCATGACATGCGGCATGCATTTGGGGGCCCCATGGCATGCGGCATGCATGTGGGCCCCCATGACATGCTGCATGCAAGTGGGGCCCAAATGCTTGTCGCATGTCATGGGGGCCTCCATGACATGCGGCATGCATGTGGGTCCCCATGACATGCGGCATGCACGTGGGGCCCCCTTGACATGCGTCATGCATTTGGATCCCCCATTACATGCTGCATGCAAGTGGTGCCCCCATGACATGCGGCATGCATTTGGGGCCCCCATGATATGCGGCACGCATTTGAGGCCCCCATGACATGCGCATGCATGTGGGGACCCCATGAAATGCGCCATGCATGTGGGCCCCCTATGACATGCGGCATGCATTTGTCGGCACCAAGACATGCTGCATGCATTTGGGGGGGGCCATGACATGCGGCATGCATTTGGGTCCCCTATGAAATGCGGCATGCATGTGGGGCCCCTATGACATGCGGCATGCATTTGGGGCCCCGATGACATGCGGCATGCATGTGGGGCACCCATGATTTGCGCCATGCACGTGGGGCCCCTATGACATGCGGCATGCATTTGGGCCCCCATTACATGTGGCATGCACATGGGGCCTCCATGACATGCGGCATACGCTTGGGTCCCCAATGACATGCAGCATGAGTTTGGATCCCCCATGAAATGCGGCATGCATGTGGGACCCCCATGACATGCGGCATGCACGTGGGGCCCCTATGACATGCGGCATGCACATGGGGCCCTCATGACATGCAGCATGCATTTGGGGCCACTATGACATGCGGCATGCATTTGGGGCCCCCATGACATGCGGCATGCATGTGGGACCCCTGTGACATGCGGCCTGCATTTGGGGGGCCCCATGACATGCGGCAAGCACATGGGGCCCCAATGACATGCAGCATGTACGTGGGGCCCCCATGACATGCGGAATGCACGTGAGGCCCCCGTGACATGCGGAATGCCTGCGGGACCCCAATGACATGCGGCATGCATGCATTTGCGTCCCCCATTAAATACGGCAAGCACGTGGGGCCCCAATGACATGCAGCATGCTTTCGGGGCCCCAATGACATGCAGCATGCACGTGGGGCCCCCATGATATGTGGCATGCATTTGGGGCCCCCATGACATGCGGCATGCATTTGGGGCCCCCATGACATGCGGAATGCACGTGTGGCCCCTATGACATGCGACATGAATTTGGGGGCCCCATTACATGCGGCATGCACGTGGAGCATCCATGACATGCGTCATGCATTTGGGCCCCATGACATGCGGCATGCATGTGGGGCCCCCATGACATGTGGTATGCACGTGGGGCCACTATGACATGCCGCATGCATTTGGGGCCCCCATGACATGCGTCATGCATTTGGATCCCCATTACATGCTGCATGCAAGTGTGGCCCCCATGACATGCGGCATGCATGTGGGCCCCCAATGACATGTGGCATGCACGTGGGGCCCCCATGACATGCTGCATGCATTTGGGGCCCCCATGATATGCGGCATGCATGTGGGGCCCCTATGACATGCGGCATCCATTTGGGGGGCCCCATGACATGCGGCATGCACGTGGGGCCCCCATGAAATGCAGCATTTATTTGGGGCCCCCATGACATGTGGAATGCCTGCGGGGCCCCCATGACATGCGGCATGCATTTGGGGGCCCCATTGCATGCAGCATGCATGTGGGGCCCAAATGCTTGCCACATGTCATGGGGGCTTCCATGACATGCGGCATGCATGTGGGACCCCCTTGACATGCGGCATGCATTTGGGGGCCCCATTGCATGCAGCATGCATGTGGGGCCCAAATGCTTGCCACATGTCATGGGGGCCTCCATGACATGCGGCATGCATGTGGGGCCCCATGACATGCGTCATGCACGTGGGGCCCCCTTGACATGCGACATGCATTTATGGCCCCCATGACTTGCGGCATGAATTTGGGGCCCCCATGATATGCGGCACGCATTTGGGGGCCCCATGAAATACGTCATGCATGTGGGGCCCCTATGACATGCGGCATGCATTTGTGGGCCCCAAGACATGTTGCATGCATTTGTGGCCCCCGTGACATGAGGCATGCACGTGGGGCCCCCATGACATGGGGCAAGCACGCGGGGCCCCAATGACATGCAGCATGTACGTGGGGCCCCCATGACATGCGGAATGCACGTGAGGCCCCATGACATGCGGAATGCCTGCGGGGCCCCAATGACATGCAGCATGTACGTGGGGCCCCCATGACATGCGGAATGCACGTGAGGCCCCCATGACATTTGGCATGCATGTGGGGCCCCATGATATCCGGCATGCATTTATGGTCCCCATGACATGCGGCATGCATTTGGGACTCCATGACATGAGACAAGCACGTGGGGCCCCAATGACATGCAGCATGCACGTGGGGCCCTCATGACATGCAGCATGCATTTGGCGCCCCCATTACTTGAGCCATGCATTTGGGGCCCCCATGACATGCGGAATGCACGTGGGGCCATCATGACATGCAGCATGCATTTGGGGCCACTATGACATGCGACAAGCATTTGGGCCCCCATGACATGCGGCATGCATGTGGGGCCCCCATGACATGCGTCATGCATTTGGGCCCCCATGACATGCGGCATGCATTTGGGGCCTGCATAACATGCTGCATGCATTTGGGGTACCTGAGACATGCGGCATGCACATGGGCCCCCATAACATGCTGCATGCATTTGGGGTGCCCGAGGCATGCGGCATGCACGTGGGGCCATCATGACATGCAGCATGCATTTGGGGCCACTATGACATGCGGCAAGCATTTGGGCCCCCATGATATGCGGCATGCATGTGGGGCCCCCATGACATGCGTCATGCATTTGGGCCCCCATGACATGCGGCATGCACATGGGACCCCCATAACATGCTGCATGCATTTGGGGTGCCCGAGGCATGCGGCATGCACGTGTTGCCCCTATGACATGACGCATGCATTTGGGGCCCCCATTACATGTGGCATGCACATGAAGCCCCCATGACATGAGGCATATGCTTTGGGCCCCAATGACATGCGGCATGAGTTTGGACCCCCCATGACATGCGGCATGCACGTGGGGCCACCATGACATGAGTCATGCATTTGGGGCCGCCATGACATGGGGCATGCATTTGGGGCCGCCATGACATGCGGCATGCATTTGGGGCCCCCATGACATGCGGCATGCATTTGGGTCCCTCATGAAATGCGGCATGCATGTGGGGCCCCCATGACATGTGGCATGCATGTGGGCCCCCCATGACATGCGCCATGCATTTGGGGCCCCCATGACATGCGAAATGCCTTCGGGGCTCCCATGAGATGCTGCATGCATGCGGCACCCTCATGACATGCGGCATGCATTTGGGGCCCCCATGACTTGAGGCATGCATTTGGGGCCCCCATGACATGCGGCATGCATTTGGGGGCCCCATTACATGCGGCATGCATGTGGAGCCCCCATGACATGCGGAATGCCTTCGGGGCCCCCATGAGATGCGGCATGCATGCGGCACCCTCATGACATGCGGCATGCATTTGGGGCACCCATGACTTGCGACATGCACGTGGGGCCCCTATGACATGCGGCATGAATTTGGGTGCCCCATTACATGCGGCATGCATGTGGAGCCCCCATGACATGCGGCATGCATTTGGGGCCCCCATCACATGCTTCATGCATGTGGGGGCCCCATGACATGCGTCATGCATTTGGGCCCCCATGACATGCGGCATGCATTTGGGACCTGCATAACATGCTGCATGCATTTGGGGTACCTGAGACATGCGGCATGCACATGGGGCCCCCATGACATGCGGCATATGCTTGGGGCCCCAATGACATACGGTATGAGTTTGGATCCCCCATGACATGCGGCATGCACGTGGGGCCCCCATGACATGCGGCATGCACGTGTGGCCCCATGAAATGCGGCATGCATTTGGGGCCCCCATGACATGCGGCATGCCTGCGGGGCCCCCATGACATGCGGCATGCATGCGGGGCCCTCATGACATGTGGCATGCCTTTGGGGCCCCCGTGAAATGTGCCATGCATGTGGGCCCCCCATGACATGCAGCATGCCTGCGGGGCCCCCATGAAATGCGGCATGCATGTGGAGCCCACGTGATATGTGTCATGCATTTGGGGCCCCATGACTTGAGGCATGCATTTGGGGCCCCGATGACATGGGGCATGCATGTGGGGCCCCCATGACATGCTCCATGCATGTGGGGCCCCCATGAAATGTGCCATGCATGTGGGCCCCCCATGACATGCGGCATGCTTGCGGGGCCCCCATGACATGCGGCATGCAAGTGGAGCCCACATGATATGTGGCATGCATTTGGGGCCCCATGACTTGAGGCATGCATTTGGGGCCCCCATGACATGCGGCATGCATGTGGGGCCCCCATGACATGCTCCATGCATGTGGGGACCCATTACATGCGGCATGCACGTGGAGCCCCCATGACATGCGGCATGCATTTGGGCCCCAATGACATGCGGCATGAGTTTGGATCACCCATGAAATGCGGCATGCATGTGGGGCCCCCATGACATGCGGAATACCTGCGGGCCCCCATGACATGCGGCATGCATGCGGGGCCCTCATGACATGCGGGATGAATTTGGGGCCCCCAATACATGCGGCATGCACGTTGGGCCCCCATGACATGCGGCATACATTTATGGAACCCATGACATGCGGCAAGCATTTGGGCCCCCCTGACATGCGGCATGCATTTGGGGCCTCCATGACATGCGGCATGCATGTGGGGCCCCCTATGACATGCTGCATGCAAGTGGGGCCCCATGACATGCGGCATGCATGTGGACCCCCCATGACATGTGGCATGCACGTGGGGCCCCCATGACATGCTGCATGCATTTGGGGCCCCCATGATATGCGGCACACATTTGGGGCCCCCATGACTTGCGCATGCATGTGGGGCATCCATGAAATGCGCCATGCATGTAGGGCCCCTATGACATGCATTTGTGGGCCCCAAGACATGCTGCATGCATTTGGGGGGACCCATGACATGCAACATGCACGTGGGGCCACCATGAAATGCGGCATGCACGTGGGGCCCCCATGATATGAAGCATGCATGTGGGGCCCCCATTACTTGAGGCATGCATTTTGGGCCCCCATGACATGCGGCATGCACATGGGGCCCCCATGACATGCGGCATGCATGTGGGGCCCCCATGACATGTGGCATGCATTTGGGGCCCCCTTGACATGCGGCATGCATGTGGGCCCCTATGACATGCGGCATGCAATTGGGGCCCCTATGACATGCGGCATGCACGTGGGGCCACCATGACATGAGTCATGCATTTGGGGCCGCCATGACATGGGGCATGCATTTGGGGCCGCCATGACATGCGGCATGCATTTGGGGCCCCCATGACATGCGGCATGCATTTGGGTCCCTCATGAAATGCGGCATGCATGTGGGGCCCCCATGACATGTGGCATGCATGTGGGCCCCCCATGACATGCGCCATGCATGTGGGGCCCCTATGACATGCGGCATGCATGTGGGACCCCCATGACATGCGGAATGCCTTCGGGGCTACCATGAGATGCTGCATGCATGCGGCACCCTCATGACATGCGGCATGCATTTGGGGCCCCAATGACTTGAGGCATGCATTTGGGGCCCTCATGACATGCGGCATGCATTTGGGGGCCCCATTACATGCGGCATGCATGTGGAGCCCCCATGACATGCGGAATGCCTTCGGGGCCCCCATGAGATGCGGCATGCATGCGGCACCCTCATGACATGCGGCATGCATTTGGGGCACCCATGACTTGCGACATGCACGTGGGGCCCCTATGACATGCGGCATGAATTTGGGTGCCCCATTACATGCGGCATGCATGTGGAGCCCCCATGACATGCGGCATGCATTTGAGGCCCCCATGACATGCTTCATGCATGTGGGGCCCCCATGACATGCGTCATGCATTTGGGCCCCCATGACATGCGGCATGCATTTGGGACCTGCATAACATGCTGCATGCATTTGGGGTACCTGAGACATGCGGCATGCACATGGGGCCCCCATGACATGCGGCATATGCTTGGGGCCCCAATGACATGCGGTATGAGTTTGGATCCCCCATGACATGCGGCATGCACGTGGGGCCCCCATGACATGAGTCATGCATTTGGGGCGGCCATGACATGCGGCATGCATTTGGGGCCCCCATGACATGCAACATGCACGTGGGGCCCCCATGACATGCGGTATGCATTTGCGGGCCCCATGACATGCGGCATGCATTTGGGGCCCCCAGGACATGAGTCATGCATTTGGGGCCGCCATGACATGTGGCATGCATTTGGGGCCCCCACGACATGCGGTATGCATTTGGGTCCCCCATGAAATGCGGCATGCATTTGGGGCCCCCATGACATGTGGCATGCATGTGGGCCCCCCATGACATGCGCCATGCATGTGGGCCCCTATGACATGCGGCATGCATGTGGGACCCCCAATGACATGCTCCATGCATGTGGGGCCCCTATGACATGCGGCATGCATGTGGGGCCCCTATGACATGCGGCATGCATTTGGGGGGCCCCATGACATGCGGCATACACGTGGGGCACCCATGACATGCGGCATACATTTGTGGCCCCCGTGACATGAGGCATGCACGTGGGGCCCCCATGACATGCGGCAAGCACGCGGGACCCCAATGACATGCAGCATGTACTTGGGGCCCCCATGACATGCGGAATGCACGTGAGGCCCCCATGACATGCGGAATGCCTGCGGGGCCCCAATGCCTTGCTGCATGCATGCATTTGGGTCACCCATGAAATACGGCATGCATGTGGGGCCCCCATGACATGTGGCATGCATGTGGGGCCCCATGATATCCGGCATGCATTTATGGCCCCCATGACATGCGGCATGCATTTGGGCCTCCATGACATGCGACAAGCACGTGGGGCCCCAATGACATGCAGCATGCACGTGGGTCCCCTATGACATGCGGAATGCACGTGAGGCCACCATGACATGCGGAATGCCTGCGGGGCCCCTATGACATGCGGCATGCATGCGGGGCCCTCATGACATGCGGCATGCATTTGGGGCCCCCAATATATGCGGCAGGCACGTGGGGCCCCCATGATATGTGGCATGCATTTGGGGCCCCCATGACTTGAGCCATGCATTTGGGGCCCCCATGACATGTGGCATGCACGTGGGGCCCTCATCACATGCAGCATGCATTTGGGGCCCCCATGACTTGAGCCATGCATTTGGGGCCCCCATGACATGCGGCATGCACGTGGGGCCATCATGCCATGCAGCATGCATTTGGGGCCACTATGACATGCGGCAAGCATTTGGGCCCCCATGACATGCGGCATGCATGTGGGGCCCCCATGACATGCGTCTTGCATTTGGGCCCCCATGACATGCGGCATGCATTTGGGGCCTGCATAACATGCTGCATGCATTTGGGGTGCCCGAGACATGCGGCAAGCACGCGGGGCCCCAATGACATGCAGCATGTACGTGGGGCCCCCATGACATGCGGAATGCACGTGAGGCCCCCATGACATGCGGAATGCCTGCGGGGCCCCAATGCCATGCGGCATGCATGCATTTGGGTCACCCATGAAATGCGGCATGCATGTGGGGCCCCCATGACATGTGGCATGCATGTGGGGCCCCATGATATCCGGCATGCATTTATGGCCCCCATGACATGCGGCATGCATTTGGGCCTCCATGACATGCGAAAAGCACATGGGGCCCCAATGACATGCAGAATGCACGTGGGGCCCCCATGACATGCGGCATGCATTTGGGGCCCCCATGACATGCGGCATGCACGTGGGGCCATCATGACATGCAGCATGAATTTGGGGCCACTATGGCATGCGGCAAGCATTTGGGCCCCATTACATGCGGCATGCATGTGGAGCCCCCATGACATGCGGCATGCATTTGGGGCCCCCATGACATGCTTCATGCATGTGGGGCCCCCATGACATGCGGCATGCATTTGGGCCCCCATGACATGCGGCATGCATTTGGGGACTGCATAACATGCTGCATGCATTTGGGGTACCTGAGACATGCGGCATGCACATGGGGCCCCCATGACATGCGGCATATGCTTTGGGCCCCAATGACATGCGGTATGAGTTTGGATCCCCCATGACATGCGGCATGCACGTGGGGCCCCCATGACATGAGTCATGCATTTGGGGCCTCCATGACATGCGGCATGCATATGGGGCCCACATGACATGCGACATGCACGTGGGGCCCCCATGACATGCGGTATGCATTTGCGGGCCCCCAGGACATGAGTCATGCATTTGGGGCCGCCATGACATGCGGCATGCATTTGGGCCCCCATGACATGCGGCATGCATTTGGGTCCCCCATGAAATGCGGCATGCATGTGGGGCCCCCATGACATGTGGCATGCATGTGGGCCCCCCATGACATGCGCCATGCATGTGGGCCCCTTTGACATGCGGCATGCATGTGGGACCCCCATTGACATGCGGCATGCATGTGGGGCCCCTATGACATGCGGCATGCATGTGGGGCCCCCATGATATGCTCCATGCATGTGGGGCCCCTTTGACATGTGGCATGCATGTGGGGCCCCTATGACATGCGGCATGCATTTGGGGGGCCCCATGACATGCGGCATGCACGTGGGGCCCCCATGACATGCGGCATACATTTGTGGCCCCCGTGACATGAGGCATGCACGTGGGGCCCCCATGACATGGGGCAAGCACGCGGGGCCCCAATGACATGCAGCATGTACGTGGGGCCCCCATGACATGCGGAATGCACGTGAGGCCCCCATGACATGTGGCATGCATGTGGGGCCCCATGATATCCGGCATGCATTTATGGTCCCCATGACATGCGGCATGCATTTGGGACTCCATGACATGAGACAAGCACGTGGGGCCCCAATGACATGCAGCATGCACGTGGGGCCCTCATGACATGCAGCATGCATTTGGCGCCCCCATTACTTGAGCCATGCATTTGGGGCCCCCATGACATGCGGAATGCACGTGGGGCCATCATGACATGCAGCATGCATTTGGGGCCACTATGACATGCGACAAGCATTTGGGCCCCCATGACATGCGGCATGCATGTGGGGCCCCCATGACATGCGTCATGCATTTGGGCCCCCATGACATGCGGCATGCATTTGGGGCCTGCATAACATGCTGCATGCATTTGGGGTACCTGAGACATGCGGCATGCACATGGGCCCCCATAACATGCTGCATGCATTTGGGGTGCCCGAGGCATGCGGCATGCACGTGGGGCCATCATGACATGCAGCATGCATTTGGGGCCACTATGACATGCGGCAAGCATTTGGGCCCCCATGATATGCGGCATGCATGTGGGGCCCCCATGACATGCGTCATGCATTTGGGCCCCCATGACATGCGGCATGCACATGGGACCCCCATAACATGCTGCATGCATTTGGGGTGCCCGAGGCATGCGGCATGCACGTGTTGCCCCTATGACATGACGCATGCATTTGGGGCCCCCATTACATGTGGCATGCACATGAAGCCCCCATGACATGAGGCATATGCTTTGGGCCCCAATGACATGCGGCATGAGTTTGGACCCCCCATGACATGCGGCATGCACGTGGGGCCACCATGACATGAGTCATGCATTTGGGGCCGCCATGACATGGGGCATGCATTTGGGGCCGCCATGACATGCGGCATGCATTTGGGGCCCCCATGACATGCGGCATGCATTTGGGTCCCTCATGAAATGCGGCATGCATGTGGGGCCCCCATGACATGTGGCATGCATGTGGGCCCCCCATGACATGCGCCATGCATTTGGGGCCCCCATGACATGCGAAATGCCTTCGGGGCTCCCATGAGATGCTGCATGCATGCGGCACCCTCATGACATGCGGCATGCATTTGGGGCCCCCATGACTTGAGGCATGCATTTGGGGCCCCCATGACATGCGGCATGCATTTGGGGGCCCCATTACATGCGGCATGCATGTGGAGCCCCCATGACATGCGGAATGCCTTCGGGGCCCCCATGAGATGCGGCATGCATGCGGCACCCTCATGACATGCGGCATGCATTTGGGGCACCCATGACTTGCGACATGCACGTGGGGCCCCTATGACATGCGGCATGAATTTGGGTGCCCCATTACATGCGGCATGCATGTGGAGCCCCCATGACATGCGGCATGCATTTGGGGCCCCCATCACATGCTTCATGCATGTGGGGGCCCCATGACATGCGTCATGCATTTGGGCCCCCATGACATGCGGCATGCATTTGGGACCTGCATAACATGCTGCATGCATTTGGGGTACCTGAGACATGCGGCATGCACATGGGGCCCCCATGACATGCGGCATATGCTTGGGGCCCCAATGACATACGGTATGAGTTTGGATCCCCCATGACATGCGGCATGCACGTGGGGCCCCCATGACATGCGGCATGCACGTGTGGCCCCATGAAATGCGGCATGCATTTGGGGCCCCCATGACATGCGGCATGCCTGCGGGGCCCCCATGACATGCGGCATGCATGCGGGGCCCTCATGACATGTGGCATGCATTTGGGGCCCCCGTGAAATGTGCCATGCATGTGGGCCCCCCATGACATGCAGCATGCCTGCGGGGCCCCCATGAAATGCGGCATGCATGTGGAGCCCACGTGATATGTGTCATGCATTTGGGGCCCCATGACTTGAGGCATGCATTTGGGGCCCCGATGACATGGGGCATGCATGTGGGGCCCCCATGACATGCTCCATGCATGTGGGGCCCCCATGAAATGTGCCATGCATGTGGGCCCCCCATGACATGCGGCATGCTTGCGGGGCCCCCATGACATGCGGCATGCACGTGGAGCCCACATGATATGTGGCATGCATTTGGGGCCCCATGACTTGAGGCATGCATTTGGGGCCCCCATGACATGCGGCATGCATGTGGGGCCCCCATGACATGCTCCATGCATGTGGGGACCCATTACATGCGGCATGCACGTGGAGCCCCCATGACATGCGGCATGCATTTGGGCCCCAATGACATGCGGCATGAGTTTGGATCACCCATGAAATGCGGCATGCATGTGGGGCCCCCATGACATGCGGAATACCTGCGGGCCCCCATGACATGCGGCATGCATGCGGGGCCCTCATGACATGCGGGATGAATTTGGGCCCCCCAATACATGCGGCATGCACGTTGGGCCCCCATGACATGCGGCATACATTTATGGAACCCATGACATGCGGCAAGCATTTGGGCCCCCCTGACATGCGGCATGCATTTGGGGCCTCCATGACATGCGGCATGCATGTGGGGCCCCCTATGACATGCTGCATGCAAGTGGGGCCCCATGACATGCGGCATGCATGTGGGCCCCCCATGACATGTGGCATGCACGTGGGGCCCCCATGACATGCTGCATGCATTTGGGGCCCCCATGATATGCGGCACACATTTGGGGCCCCCATGACTTGCGCATGCATGTGGGGCATCCATGAAATGCGCCATGCATGTAGGGCCCCGATGACATGCATTTGTGGGCCCCAAGACATGCTGCATGCATTTGGGGGGACCCATGACATGCAACATGCACGTGGGGCCACCATGAAATGCGGCATGCACGTGGGGCCCCCATGATATGAAGCATGCATGTGGGGCCCCCATGACTTGAGGCATGCATTTTGGGCCCCCATGACATGCGGCATGCACATGGGGCCCCCATGACATGCGGCATGCATGTGGGGCCCCCATTACATGCGGCATGCATTTGGGCCCCCATGACATGTGGCATGCATTTGGAGCCCCCTTGACATGCGGCATGCATGTGGGCCCCTATGACATGCGGCATGCAATTGGGGCCCCTATGACATGCGGCATGCACGTGGGGCCCTCATGACATGCAGCATGCATCTGGGGCCACTATGACATGCGCCATGCATGTGGGGCCCCTATGACATGCGGCATGCAATTGGGGCCCCTCTGACGTGGGGCCCTCATGACATGCAGCATGCATCTGGGACCACTATGACATGCGGCATGCATTTGTGGCCCCCATGACATGCGGCATGCATGTGGGACCCCCATCATATGTGGCATGCATGTGGGACCCCCATGATATGCGGCATGCATTTGGGGCCCCCATGACTTGAGGCATGCATTCAGGGCCCCCATGAAATGCGCCATGCATGTGGGGCCCCTATGACATGCGGCATGCATTTGTGGGCCCCAAGACATGCGGCATGCATGTGGGGCCCCCATGAAATGCGGCATTCATTTGGGGCCCCCATGACATGCGGCATGCACGTGGGGCCCCCATGAAATGCTGCATTAATTTGGGGCCCCCATGACTTGAGGCATGCATTTGGGGCCCCCATGAAATGCGCCATGCATGTGGGGCCCCTATGACATGCTGCATGCGTTTGGGGCCCCCATGACATGTGGAATGCACGTGAGGCCCCCATGACATGCGGCATGCACGTGGGGCCCCCATGACGTGCAGCATGCATTTGGATCCCCCATTACATGCTGCATGCAATTGGGACCCCCATGACATGCGGCATGCACGTGTGGCCCCCATGAAATGCGGCATGCATTTGGGGCCCCCATGACATGCGGCATGCCTGCGGGGCCCCATGACATGCGGCATGCATGTGGGGCCCTCATGGCATGCGGCATGCATTTGGGGCCCCCAATATATGCGGCATGCAAGTGGGGCCCACATGATATGCGCCATGCATGTGGGCCCCCATGAAATGCGCCATGCACGTGGGCCCCCATGACATGCGGCATGCATGTGGGGCCCCCATGACATGCTGCATGCATTTGAGGCCCCCATGATATGCGGCACGCATGTGGGGCCCCCATGAAATGCGTCATTTATTTGGGGCCCCCTTGACATGTGGAATGCCTGCGGGGCCCCCATGACATGCGGCATGCATGCGGGGCCCTCATGACGTGCAGCATGCATTTGGATCCCCCATTACATGCTGCATGCAAGTGGGGCCCCCATGACATGCGGCATGCATGTGGGCCCCCCATGACATGCAGCATGCATGTGGGACCCCCATGACATGCGGCATGCATTTTGATCCCCCTTACATGCGGCATGCACGTGTGGCCCCCATGAAATGTGGCATGCATTTGGGGCCCCCATGACATGCGGCATGCCTGCGGGGCTCCCATGACATGCAGCATGCATGCGGGGCCCTCATGACTTGCGGCATGCATTTGGGGCCCCCATGAAATGTGCCATGCATGTGGGCCCCCCGTGACATGCGGCATGCCTGCGGGGCCCCCATGAAATGCGGCATGCACGTGGAGCCCAAATGATATGTGTCATGCATTTGGGGCCCCATGACTTGAGGCATGCATTTGGGGCCCCCATGACATGGGGCATGCATGTGGGGCCCCCATGAAATGCGCCATGCACGTGGGCCCCCCATGAAATGCACCATGCACGTGGGGCCCCCATGGCATGCTGCATGCGTTTGGGACCCCCATGACATGCGGCATGCATTTGGATGCCCCTTGCATGCGGCATGCACGTGTGGCCCCCATGAAATGCGGCATGCAAGTGGGGCCCACATGATATGTGTCATGGGGCCCCCATGACTTGAGGCATGCATTTGGGGCCCCCATGACATGCGACATGCATGTGGGGCCCCCATAACATGCGGCATGCATGTGGGGCCCCCATAACATGCAGCATGCATGTGGGGCCCCTATGACATGCGCCATGCATGTGGGCCCCCATGAAATGCGCCATGCATGTGGGGTCCCCATGACATGCGGCATGCATGTGGAGGCCCCATGACATGCGGCCTGCATTTGGGGCCCCCATGACATGCGGCATGCATGTGGGGCCCCCATGATATGCTCCATGCATGTTGGGCCCCATGACATGCGGCATGCATTTGGGGTACCTGAGACATGTGGCATGCACGTGGGGCCCCCATGACATGCTGCATGTATTTGGGGTGCCCGAGACATGCGGCATGCACGTGGGGCCCCCATGACATGTGGTATACGCTTGGGTCCCCCATGACATGCGGCATGCACGTGGGGCCCCCATAACCTGAGTCATTCATTTGGGGTGCCCGAGACATGCGGCATGCATGTGGGGCCCCTATGACATGCGGCATACGCTTGGGGCCCCAATGACATGCGGCATGAGTTTGGATCCCCCATGACATGCGGCATGCACGTGGGGCCCCCATGACATGAGTCATGCATTTGGGGCCGCCATGACATGCGGCATGCATTTGGGGCCCCCATGACATGCGGCATGCATTTGGGTGCCCCATGAAATGCGGCAAGCATGTGGGGCCCCCAGGACATGCGGCATGCATTTGGGGCCCCCATGACATGTGGTATGCACGTGGGGCCCCAATGACATGCGGCATGCATGTGGGACCCCCATGACATGCGTCAAGCATTTCGATCCCCATTACATGCTGCATGCAAGTGGGGCCCCCATGACATGAGGCATGCATGTGGGCCCCCCATGACATGCGGCATGCATGTGGGGCCCCTATGACATGCGGCATGCATTTGGGGGGCCCCATGACATGCGGCATGCATGTGGGACCCCCATGACATGCGTGATTCATTTGGATCCCCCATTACATGCTGCATGCAAGTGGGGCCCCCATGACATGCGGCATGCATGTGGCCCCCCATGACATGTGGCATGCACGTGGGGCCCCCATGACATGCTGCACGCATTTGGGGCCCCCATGATTTGCGGCACGCATTTGGGGCCCCCATGACATGCGCCATGCATGTGGGGCCCACATGATATGCGGCATGCATTTGGGGCCCCCATGAAATGCGGCATGCACGTGGGGCCCCCATGACATGCGTCATGCATGTGGGGCCCCTATGACATGCAGCATGCCTGCGGGGCCCCCATGACATGCAGCATGCATGTGGGACCCCCATGACATGCGGCATGCATTTGGATCCCCCTTACATGCGGCATGCACGTGTGGCCCCATTAAATACGGCCCCATGAAATGTGCCATGCATGTGGGCCCCCCATGACATGCGGCATGCCTGCGGGGCCCCCATGAAATGCGGCATGCAAGTGGGGCCCACATGATATGTGGCATGCATTTGGGGCCCCATGACTTGAGGCATGCATTTGGGGCCCCCATGACATGCGGCATGCATGTGGGGCCCCCATGACATGCTCCATGCATGTGGGGACCCATTACATGCGGCATGCACGTGGAGCCCCCATGACATGCGGCATGCATTTGGGCCCCCATGACATGCGGCATGAGATTGGATCACCCATGAAATGCGGCATGCATGTGGGGCCCCCATGACATGCGGAATACCTGCGGGCCCCCATGACATGCAGCATGCATGCGGGGCCCTCATGACATGCGGGATGAATTTGGGGCCCCCAATACATGCGGCATGCACGTTGGGCCCCCATGACATGCGGCATACATTTATGGAACCCATGACATGCGGCAAGCATTTGGGCCCCCATGACATGCGGCATGCATGTGGGGCCTCCATGACATGCGGCATGCATGTGGGGCCCCCATGACATGCGGCATGCATCTGGGGCCCCCATGACATGCGGCATGCATTTGGGGCCTCCATGACATGCGGCATGCATGTGGGGCCCCCTATGACATGCACCATGCATGTGGGGGCCCTATGACACGCGGCATGAATTTGGGGGCCCCATTACATGCGGCATGCACGTGGAGTCCCCATGACATGCGGCATGCATTTGGGGCCCCATGACATGCGGCATGCATTTGGGCCCCCTTGACAAGCGGCATGCATGTGGGGCCCCATGACATGTGGCATGCATGTGGGGCCCCATGATATGCGACATACAGTTGGGGCCCCCAATACATGCGGCATGCACGTTGGGCACCCATGACATGCGGCATGCTTTTATGGCCCCCATGACATGCGGCATGCACGTTGGGCACCCATGACATGCGGCATGCTTTTATGGCCCCCATGACATGCGGCATGCATTTGGGCCCCCATGACATGCGGCATGCACGTGGGGCCCCTATGACATGCCGCATGCATTTGGGGCCCCCATGACATGTGGTATGCACGTGGGGCCCCTATGACATGCCGCATGCATGTGGGACCCCCATGACATGCGTCATGCATTTGGGACCCCATGACATGCGGCATGCATGTGGGACCCCCGGGACATGCAGCATGCATTTGGGGCCCCCATGACATGTGGTATGCACGTGGGGCCCCTATGACATGCCGCATGCATGTGGGGCCCCCATGACTTGAGGCATGCATTTATGGCCCCCATGACATGCAGCAAGCATTTGGGCCCCCATGACATGCGGCATGCATGTGGGCCCCTCATGACATGCGGCATGCATGTAGGGCCCTCATGACATGCGGCATGCATTTGTGGGCCCCAAGACATGCGGCATGCACGTGGGGCCACCATGACATGCGGGATGCATTTGGGCCTCCCATGACATGCCGCATGCCTGCGGGGCCCCCATGACATGCGGCATGCACGTGGAGCCCACATGATATGTGGCATGCATTTGGGGCCCCATGACTTGAGGCATGCATTTGGGGCCCCCTTGACATGCGGCATGCATGTGGGGCCCCCATGACATGCTCCATGCATGTGGGGACCCATTACATGCGGCATGCACGTGGAGCCCCCATGACATGCGGAATGCACGTGAGGCCCCCATGACATGCGGAATGCCTGCGGGGCCCCAATGACATGCGGCATGCATGCGGGCCCTCATGACATGCGGCATGCATTTGGGGCCCCCAATATATGCGGCATGCACGTGGGGCCCCCATGATATGTGGCATGCATTTGGGGCCCACATGACTTGAGCCATGCATTTGGGGCCCCCATGACATGCGGCATGCATTTGGGTCCCCCATGAAATGCGGCATGCATGGGGGGCCCCCATGACATGTGGCATGCATGTGGGGCCCCATGATATGCGGCATGCAGTTGGGGCCCCCAATACATGCGGCATGCACGTTGGGCACCCATGACATGCGGCATGCGTTTATGGCCCCCATGACATGCTGCGTGCATTTGGGCCCCAATGACATGCGGCAAGCACGTGGGGCCCCAATGACATGCAGCATGCACGTGGGGCCCCCATGACATGCGGAATGCACGTGAGGCCCCCATGACATGCGGAATGCCTGCGGGGCCCCAATGACATGCGTCATGCATGCGGGGCCCTCATGACATGTGGCATGCATTTGGGGCCCCCATGACTTGAGCCATGCATTTGGGGCCCCCATGACATGCGGCATGCACCTGGGGCCCCCATGACATGCGACATGCATTTGGGTCCCCCATGAAATGTGGGATGCATGTGGGGCTCCCAGGACATGCGGCATGCATTTGGGGCCCACATGACATGTGGTATGCACGTGGGGCCCCTATGACATGCGGCATGCATGTGGGGCCCCATGACATGCTCCATGCATGTCAGGCCCCTATGACATGCGGCAAGCACGCGGGGCCCCCATGACATGCGGCAAGAACATGGGGCCCCCAGGACATGCGGCAAGCATTTAGGACCCCCATGACATGCAGCATGTACGTGGGACCCCATGACATGCGGCATGCATGTGGGCCCCCCATAACATGTGGCATGCATTTATGGCCCCCATGACATGCGGCAAGCTTTTGGGCCCCATGACATGCGGCATGCATGTGGGGCCCCCATGACATGCGGCATGCATTTGGGGTCCCCATGACATGCGGCATTCATGTGGGGCTACCATGACATGCGGCATGCATTTCGGGCCTCCATGACATGCGGCATGCATGTGGGGCCCCCATGACATGCGGCATGCATTTGGGGTCCCCATGACATGCGGCATGCACGTGGGGCCCCCTTGACATGCGACATTCATTTGGGGCACCCATGACATGTGGCATGCATGTGGGGCTCCCATGACATGCGGCATGCATTTATGGCCCCCATGGCATGCGGCATGCATGTGGGGCCCAAATGCTTGCCGCATGTCATGGGGGCCTGCATAACATGCTGCATGCACTTGGGGTACCTGAGACATGCGGCATGCACGTGGGGCCCCCATAACATGCTGCATGCATTTGGGGTGCCCGAGACATGCGGAATGCACGTGGGGCCCCTATGACATGCCGCATGCATTTGGGGCCCCCATTACATGTGGCATGCACATGGGGCCTCCATGACATGCGGCATATGCTTGGGGTCCCAATGACATGCAGCATGAGTTTGGATCCCCCATGACATGCGACATGCACGTGGGGCCCCCATGACATGAGTCATGCATTTGGGTCCCCCATGACATGCGCTATGCATGTGGGGCCCCTATGACATGCGGCATCCATTTGTGGGCCCCAAGACATGCTGCATGCATTTGGGGCCCTCCATGACATGCAGCATGCATGTGGGTCCCCATGACATGCGTCATGCACGTGGGGCCCCCTTGACATGCGACATTCATTTGGGGCCCCCATGACATGCGGCATGCATGTGGGGCCCCCATGACATGTGCCATGCATGTGGGGCCCCTATGACATGCGGCATGCATTTGAGGCCCCATTGACATGCGGCATGCATGTGGGGCACCCATGACTTGCGGCATGCATTTGGGGCCACTATGACATGCGGCATGCATTTGGGGCCCCCATGACATGCGGCATGCATTTGGAGCCACTATGACATGCGGCATGCATTTGGGGCCCCAATGACATGCGGCATGCATGCATTTGGGTCCCCCATGAAATGTGGCATGCATGTGGGGGCCCCATGACATGCGGCATGCACGTGGGGCCCCCATGACATGCGGCATACATTTGTGGCCCCCGTGACATGAGGCATGCACGTGGGGCCCCATGACATGCGGCAAGCACGTGGGGCCCCAATGACATGCAGCATGCACGTGGAGCCCCCATGACATGCGGAATGCACGTGAGGCCCCCATGACATGCGGAATGCCTGCGGGGCCCCAATGACATGCGGCATGCAAGCGGGGCCCTCATGACATGTGGCATGCATTTGGGGCCCCCAATATATGCAGCATGCACGTGGGGCCCCCATGATATGTGGCATGCATTTGGGGCCCCCATGACTTGAGCCATGCATTTGGAGCCCCCATGACATGCGTCATGCACGTGGGCCCGTCATGACATGCGGCATGCATTTGGGGCCCCCATGACATGCGGAATGCCTGCGGGGCCCCCATGACATGCGGCATGAATTTGGGGCCCCCAATACATGCGGCATGCACGTTGGGCTCCCATGACATGCAGCATGCATTTGGAGCCCCCATGAATTGAGGCATGCATTTGGGGCCCCCATGACTTGACGCATGCAATTGGGGCCCCCATGACATGCAGCATGCATGTGGGACCCCCAAGCCATGCGGCATACATTTGAATCCCCATGACATGCGGCATGCACGTGGGACCCCCATGACATGTGGCATGCATTTGAATCCCCCATTACATGCGGCATGCATGTGGGGACCCCATGACATGCGGCATGCATTTGGGCCCCCCATGACATGCGGAATGCCTGCGGGGCCCCCATGACATGCGGCATGCATGCAGGGCCCTCATGACATGCAGCATGAATTTGGGGCCCACAATACATGCGGCATGCACGTTGGGCCCCCATGACATGCGGCATGCATTTATGGCCCCCATGACATGCGGCATGCATTTGGGGTCCCCATGACATGCGGCATGCACGTGGGGCCCCCTTGACATGCGACATTCATATGGGGCTCCCATGGCATGCGGCATGCATTTGGGGCCTCCGTGACAAGCGGCATGCATGTGGGGCCCCCATGACATGCGTCATGCATGTGGGGCCCCTATGACATGCGGCATGCATTTAGGGCCCCGATGACATGCGGCATGCATGTGGGCACCCATGACTTGCGCCAAGCACGTGGGGCCCCCATGACATGCGGCATGTATTTGGGGCCCCATGACATGCGGCGTGCATGTGGGCCCCCCATGACATGCGGCATGCATTTGGGGCATGCATAACATGCTGCATGCATTTGGGGTACCTGAGACATGCGGCATGCATGTGGGGCCCCCATGACATGCGGCATGCATGTGGGGCCCCCATGACATGCGGCATGCACGTGGGGCCCCCTTGACATGCAACATTCGTTTGGGGCCCCCATGACATGTGGCATGCATGTGGGGCTCCCATGACATGCGGCATCCATTTATGGCCCCCATGACATGCGGCAAGCATTTGGGCCCCCATGACATGCGGCATGCATTTGGGGGCCCCATGGCATGCGGCATGCATGTGGGCCCCCATGACATGCTGCATGCAAGTGGGGCCCAAATGCTTGTCGCATGTCATGGGGGCCTCCATGACATGCGGCATGCATGTGGGTCCCCATGACATGCGGCATGCACGTGGGGCCCCCTTGACATGCGTCATGCATTTGGATCCCCCATTACATGCTGCATGCAAGTGGTGCCCCCATGACATGCGGCATGCATTTGGGGCCCCCATGATATGCGGCACGCATTTGAGGCCCCCATGACATGCGCATGCATGTGGGGACCCCATGAAATGCGCCATGCATGTGGGCCCCCTATGACATGCGGCATGCATTTGTCGGCACCAAGACATGCTGCATGCATTTGGGGGGGGCCATGACATGCGGCATGCATTTGGGTCCCCTATGAAATGCGGCATGCATGTGGGGCCCCTATGACATGCGGCATGCATTTGGGGCCCCGATGACATGCGGCATGCATGTGGGGCACCCATGATTTGCGCCATGCACGTGGGGCCCCTATGACATGCGGCATGCATTTGGGCCCCCATTACATGTGGCATGCACATGGGGCCTCCATGACATGCGGCATACGCTTGGGTCCCCAATGACATGCAGCATGAGTTTGGATCCCCCATGAAATGCGGCATGCATGTGGGACCCCCATGACATGCGGCATGCACGTGGGGCCCCTATGACATGCGGCATGCACATGGGGCCCTCATGACATGCAGCATGCATTTGGGGCCACTATGACATGCGGCATGCATTTGGGGCCCCCATGACATGCGGCATGCATGTGGGACCCCTGTGACATGCGGCCTGCATTTGGGGGGCCCCATGACATGCGGCAAGCACATGGGGCCCCAATGACATGCAGCATGTACGTGGGGCCCCCATGACATGCGGAATGCACGTGAGGCCCCCGTGACATGCGGAATGCCTGCGGGACCCCAATGACATGCGGCATGCATGCATTTGCGTCCCCCATTAAATACGGCAAGCACGTGGGGCCCCAATGACATGCAGCATGCTTTCGGGGCCCCAATGACATGCAGCATGCACGTGGGGCCCCCATGATATGTGGCATGCATTTGGGGCCCCCATGACATGCGGCATGCATTTGGGGCCCCCATGACATGCGGAATGCACGTGTGGCCCCTATGACATGCGACATGAATTTGGGGGCCCCATTACATGCGGCATGCACGTGGAGCATCCATGACATGCGTCATGCATTTGGGCCCCATGACATGCGGCATGCATGTGGGGCCCCCATGACATGTGGTATGCACGTGGGGCCACTATGACATGCCGCATGCATTTGGGGCCCCCATGACATGCGTCATGCATTTGGATCCCCATTACATGCTGCATGCAAGTGTGGCCCCCATGACATGCGGCATGCATGTGGGCCCCCAATGACATGTGGCATGCACGTGGGGCCCCCATGACATGCTGCATGCATTTGGGGCCCCCATGATATGCGGCATGCATGTGGGGCCCCTATGACATGCGGCATCCATTTGGGGGGCCCCATGACATGCGGCATGCACGTGGGGCCCCCATGAAATGCAGCATTTATTTGGGGCCCCCATGACATGTGGAATGCCTGCGGGGCCCCCATGACATGCGGCATGCATTTGGGGGCCCCATTGCATGCAGCATGCATGTGGGGCCCAAATGCTTGCCACATGTCATGGGGGCTTCCATGACATGCGGCATGCATGTGGGACCCCCTTGACATGCGGCATGCATTTGGGGGCCCCATTGCATGCAGCATGCATGTGGGGCCCAAATGCTTGCCACATGTCATGGGGGCCTCCATGACATGCGGCATGCATGTGGGGCCCCATGACATGCGTCATGCACGTGGGGCCCCCTTGACATGCGACATGCATTTATGGCCCCCATGACTTGCGGCATGAATTTGGGGCCCCCATGATATGCGGCACGCATTTGGGGGCCCCATGAAATACGTCATGCATGTGGGGCCCCTATGACATGCGGCATGCATTTGTGGGCCCCAAGACATGTTGCATGCATTTGTGGCCCCCGTGACATGAGGCATGCACGTGGGGCCCCCATGACATGGGGCAAGCACGCGGGGCCCCAATGACATGCAGCATGTACGTGGGGCCCCCATGACATGCGGAATGCACGTGAGGCCCCATGACATGCGGAATGCCTGCGGGGCCCCAATGACATGCAGCATGTACGTGGGGCCCCCATGACATGCGGAATGCACGTGAGGCCCCCATGACATTTGGCATGCATGTGGGGCCCCATGATATCCGGCATGCATTTATGGTCCCCATGACATGCGGCATGCATTTGGGACTCCATGACATGAGACAAGCACGTGGGGCCCCAATGACATGCAGCATGCACGTGGGGCCCTCATGACATGCAGCATGCATTTGGCGCCCCCATTACTTGAGCCATGCATTTGGGGCCCCCATGACATGCGGAATGCACGTGGGGCCATCATGACATGCAGCATGCATTTGGGGCCACTATGACATGCGACAAGCATTTGGGCCCCCATGACATGCGGCATGCATGTGGGGCCCCCATGACATGCGTCATGCATTTGGGCCCCCATGACATGCGGCATGCATTTGGGGCCTGCATAACATGCTGCATGCATTTGGGGTACCTGAGACATGCGGCATGCACATGGGCCCCCATAACATGCTGCATGCATTTGGGGTGCCCGAGGCATGCGGCATGCACGTGGGGCCATCATGACATGCAGCATGCATTTGGGGCCACTATGACATGCGGCAAGCATTTGGGCCCCCATGATATGCGGCATGCATGTGGGGCCCCCATGACATGCGTCATGCATTTGGGCCCCCATGACATGCGGCATGCACATGGGACCCCCATAACATGCTGCATGCATTTGGGGTGCCCGAGGCATGCGGCATGCACGTGTTGCCCCTATGACATGACGCATGCATTTGGGGCCCCCATTACATGTGGCATGCACATGAAGCCCCCATGACATGAGGCATATGCTTTGGGCCCCAATGACATGCGGCATGAGTTTGGACCCCCCATGACATGCGGCATGCACGTGGGGCCACCATGACATGAGTCATGCATTTGGGGCCGCCATGACATGGGGCATGCATTTGGGGCCGCCATGACATGCGGCATGCATTTGGGGCCCCCATGACATGCGGCATGCATTTGGGTCCCTCATGAAATGCGGCATGCATGTGGGGCCCCCATGACATGTGGCATGCATGTGGGCCCCCCATGACATGCGCCATGCATTTGGGGCCCCCATGACATGCGAAATGCCTTCGGGGCTCCCATGAGATGCTGCATGCATGCGGCACCCTCATGACATGCGGCATGCATTTGGGGCCCCCATGACTTGAGGCATGCATTTGGGGCCCCCATGACATGCGGCATGCATTTGGGGGCCCCATTACATGCGGCATGCATGTGGAGCCCCCATGACATGCGGAATGCCTTCGGGGCCCCCATGAGATGCGGCATGCATGCGGCACCCTCATGACATGCGGCATGCATTTGGGGCACCCATGACTTGCGACATGCACGTGGGGCCCCTATGACATGCGGCATGAATTTGGGTGCCCCATTACATGCGGCATGCATGTGGAGCCCCCATGACATGCGGCATGCATTTGGGGCCCCCATCACATGCTTCATGCATGTGGGGGCCCCATGACATGCGTCATGCATTTGGGCCCCCATGACATGCGGCATGCATTTGGGACCTGCATAACATGCTGCATGCATTTGGGGTACCTGAGACATGCGGCATGCACATGGGGCCCCCATGACATGCGGCATATGCTTGGGGCCCCAATGACATACGGTATGAGTTTGGATCCCCCATGACATGCGGCATGCACGTGGGGCCCCCATGACATGCGGCATGCACGTGTGGCCCCATGAAATGCGGCATGCATTTGGGGCCCCCATGACATGCGGCATGCCTGCGGGGCCCCCATGACATGCGGCATGCATGCGGGGCCCTCATGACATGTGGCATGCCTTTGGGGCCCCCGTGAAATGTGCCATGCATGTGGGCCCCCCATGACATGCAGCATGCCTGCGGGGCCCCCATGAAATGCGGCATGCATGTGGAGCCCACGTGATATGTGTCATGCATTTGGGGCCCCATGACTTGAGGCATGCATTTGGGGCCCCGATGACATGGGGCATGCATGTGGGGCCCCCATGACATGCTCCATGCATGTGGGGCCCCCATGAAATGTGCCATGCATGTGGGCCCCCCATGACATGCGGCATGCTTGCGGGGCCCCCATGACATGCGGCATGCAAGTGGAGCCCACATGATATGTGGCATGCATTTGGGGCCCCATGACTTGAGGCATGCATTTGGGGCCCCCATGACATGCGGCATGCATGTGGGGCCCCCATGACATGCTCCATGCATGTGGGGACCCATTACATGCGGCATGCACGTGGAGCCCCCATGACATGCGGCATGCATTTGGGCCCCAATGACATGCGGCATGAGTTTGGATCACCCATGAAATGCGGCATGCATGTGGGGCCCCCATGACATGCGGAATACCTGCGGGCCCCCATGACATGCGGCATGCATGCGGGGCCCTCATGACATGCGGGATGAATTTGGGGCCCCCAATACATGCGGCATGCACGTTGGGCCCCCATGACATGCGGCATACATTTATGGAACCCATGACATGCGGCAAGCATTTGGGCCCCCCTGACATGCGGCATGCATTTGGGGCCTCCATGACATGCGGCATGCATGTGGGGCCCCCTATGACATGCTGCATGCAAGTGGGGCCCCATGACATGCGGCATGCATGTGGACCCCCCATGACATGTGGCATGCACGTGGGGCCCCCATGACATGCTGCATGCATTTGGGGCCCCCATGATATGCGGCACACATTTGGGGCCCCCATGACTTGCGCATGCATGTGGGGCATCCATGAAATGCGCCATGCATGTAGGGCCCCTATGACATGCATTTGTGGGCCCCAAGACATGCTGCATGCATTTGGGGGGACCCATGACATGCAACATGCACGTGGGGCCACCATGAAATGCGGCATGCACGTGGGGCCCCCATGATATGAAGCATGCATGTGGGGCCCCCATTACTTGAGGCATGCATTTTGGGCCCCCATGACATGCGGCATGCACATGGGGCCCCCATGACATGCGGCATGCATTTGGGGCCGCCATGACATGGGGCATGCATTTGGGGCCGCCATGACATGCGGCATGCATTTGGGGCCCCCATGACATGCGGCATGCATTTGGGTCCCTCATGAAATGCGGCATGCATGTGGGGCCCCCATGATATGAAGCATGCATGTGGGCCCCTATGACATGCGGCATGCAATTGGGGCCCCTATGACATGCGGCATGCACGTGGGGCCACCATGACATGAGTCATGCATTTGGGGCCGCCATGACATGGGGCATGCATTTGGGGCCGCCATGACATGCGGCATGCATTTGGGGCCCCCATGACATGCGGCATGCATTTGGGTCCCTCATGAAATGCGGCATGCATGTGGGGCCCCCATGACATGTGGCATGCATGTGGGCCCCCCATGACATGCGCCATGCATGTGGGGCCCCTATGACATGCGGCATGCATGTGGGACCCCCATGACATGCGGAATGCCTTCGGGGCTACCATGAGATGCTGCATGCATGCGGCACCCTCATGACATGCGGCATGCATTTGGGGCCCCAATGACTTGAGGCATGCATTTGGGGCCCTCATGACATGCGGCATGCATTTGGGGGCCCCATTACATGCGGCATGCATGTGGAGCCCCCATGACATGCGGAATGCCTTCGGGGCCCCCATGAGATGCGGCATGCATGCGGCACCCTCATGACATGCGGCATGCATTTGGGGCACCCATGACTTGCGACATGCACGTGGGGCCCCTATGACATGCGGCATGAATTTGGGTGCCCCATTACATGCGGCATGCATGTGGAGCCCCCATGACATGCGGCATGCATTTGAGGCCCCCATGACATGCTTCATGCATGTGGGGCCCCCATGACATGCGTCATGCATTTGGGCCCCCATGACATGCGGCATGCATTTGGGACCTGCATAACATGCTGCATGCATTTGGGGTACCTGAGACATGCGGCATGCACATGGGGCCCCCATGACATGCGGCATATGCTTGGGGCCCCAATGACATGCGGTATGAGTTTGGATCCCCCATGACATGCGGCATGCACGTGGGGCCCCCATGACATGAGTCATGCATTTGGGGCGGCCATGACATGCGGCATGCATTTGGGGCCCCCATGACATGCAACATGCACGTGGGGCCCCCATGACATGCGGTATGCATTTGCGGGCCCCATGACATGCGGCATGCATTTGGGGCCCCCAGGACATGAGTCATGCATTTGGGGCCGCCATGACATGTGGCATGCATTTGGGGCCCCCACGACATGCGGTATGCATTTGGGTCCCCCATGAAATGCGGCATGCATTTGGGGCCCCCATGACATGTGGCATGCATGTGGGCCCCCCATGACATGCGCCATGCATGTGGGCCCCTATGACATGCGGCATGCATGTGGGACCCCCAATGACATGCTCCATGCATGTGGGGCCCCTATGACATGCGGCATGCATGTGGGGCCCCTATGACATGCGGCATGCATTTGGGGGGCCCCATGACATGCGGCATACACGTGGGGCACCCATGACATGCGGCATACATTTGTGGCCCCCGTGACATGAGGCATGCACGTGGGGCCCCCATGACATGCGGCAAGCACGCGGGACCCCAATGACATGCAGCATGTACTTGGGGCCCCCATGACATGCGGAATGCACGTGAGGCCCCCATGACATGCGGAATGCCTGCGGGGCCCCAATGCCTTGCTGCATGCATGCATTTGGGTCACCCATGAAATACGGCATGCATGTGGGGCCCCCATGACATGTGGCATGCATGTGGGGCCCCATGATATCCGGCATGCATTTATGGCCCCCATGACATGCGGCATGCATTTGGGCCTCCATGACATGCGACAAGCACGTAGGGCCCCAATGACATGCAGCATGCACGTGGGTCCCCTATGACATGCGGAATGCACGTGAGGCCACCATGACATGCGGAATGCCTGCGGGGCCCCTATGACATGCGGCATGCATGCGGGGCCCTCATGACATGCGGCATGCATTTGGGGCCCCCAATATATGCGGCAGGCACGTGGGGCCCCCATGATATGTGGCATGCATTTGGGGCCCCCATGACTTGAGCCATGCATTTGGGGCCCCCATGACATGTGGCATGCACGTGGGGCCCTCATCACATGCAGCATGCATTTGGGGCCCCCATGACTTGAGCCATGCATTTGGGGCCCCCATGACATGCGGCATGCACGTGGGGCCATCATGCCATGCAGCATGCATTTGGGGCCACTATGACATGCGGCAAGCATTTGGGCCCCCATGACATGCGGCATGCATGTGGGGCCCCCATGACATGCGTCTTGCATTTGGGCCCCCATGACATGCGGCATGCATTTGGGGCCTGCATAACATGCTGCATGCATTTGGGGTGCCCGAGACATGCGGCAAGCACGCGGGGCCCCAATGACATGCAGCATGTACGTGGGGCCCCCATGACATGCGGAATGCACGTGAGGCCCCCATGACATGCGGAATGCCTGCGGGGCCCCAATGCCATGCGGCATGCATGCATTTGGGTCACCCATGAAATGCGGCATGCATGTGGGGCCCCCATGACATGTGGCATGCATGTGGGGCCCCATGATATCCGGCATGCATTTATGGCCCCCATGACATGCGGCATGCATTTGGGCCTCCATGACATGCGAAAAGCACATGGGGCCCCAATGACATGCAGAATGCACGTGGGGCCCCCATGACATGCGGCATGCATTTGGGGCCCCCATGACATGCGGCATGCACGTGGGGCCATCATGACATGCAGCATGAATTTGGGGCCACTATGACATGCGGCAAGCATTTGGGCCCCATTACATGCGGCATGCATGTGGAGCCCCCATGACATGCGGCATGCATTTGGGGCCCCCATGACATGCTTCATGCATGTGGGGCCCCCATGACATGCGGCATGCATTTGGGCCCCCATGACATGCGGCATGCATTTGGGGACTGCATAACATGCTGCATGCATTTGGGGTACCTGAGACATGCGGCATGCACATGGGGCCCCCATGACATGCGGCATATGCTTTGGGCCCCAATGACATGCGGTATGAGTTTGGATCCCCCATGACATGCGGCATGCACGTGGGGCCCCCATGACATGAGTCATGCATTTGGGGCCTCCATGACATGCGGCATGCATATGGGGCCCACATGACATGCGACATGCACGTGGGGCCCCCATGACATGCGGTATGCATTTGCGGGCCCCCAGGACATGAGTCATGCATTTGGGGCCGCCATGACATGCGGCATGCATTTGGGCCCCCATGACATGCGGCATGCATTTGGGTCCCCCATGAAATGCGGCATGCATGTGGGGCCCCCATGACATGTGGCATGCATGTGGGCCCCCCATGACATGCGCCATGCATGTGGGCCCCTTTGACATGCGGCATGCATGTGGGACCCCCATTGACATGCGGCATGCATGTGGGGCCCCTATGACATGCGGCATGCATGTGGGGCCCCCATGATATGCTCCATGCATGTGGGGCCCCTTTGACATGTGGCATGCATGTGGGGCCCCTATGACATGCGGCATGCATTTGGGGGGCCCCATGACATGCGGCATGCACGTGGGGCCCCCATGACATGCGGCATACATTTGTGGCCCCCGTGACATGAGGCATGCACGTGGGGCCCCCATGACATGGGGCAAGCACGCGGGGCCCCAATGACATGCAGCATGTACGTGGGGCCCCCATGACATGCGGAATGCACGTGAGGCCCCCATGACATGTGGCATGCATGTGGGGCCCCATGATATCCGGCATGCATTTATGGTCCCCATGACATGCGGCATGCATTTGGGACTCCATGACATGAGACAAGCACGTGGGGCCCCAATGACATGCAGCATGCACGTGGGGCCCTCATGACATGCAGCATGCATTTGGCGCCCCCATTACTTGAGCCATGCATTTGGGGCCCCCATGACATGCGGAATGCACGTGGGGCCATCATGACATGCAGCATGCATTTGGGGCCACTATGACATGCGACAAGCATTTGGGCCCCCATGACATGCGGCATGCATGTGGGGCCCCCATGACATGCGTCATGCATTTGGGCCCCCATGACATGCGGCATGCATTTGGGGCCTGCATAACATGCTGCATGCATTTGGGGTACCTGAGACATGCGGCATGCACATGGGCCCCCATAACATGCTGCATGCATTTGGGGTGCCCGAGGCATGCCGCATGCACGTGGGGCCATCATGACATGCAGCATGCATTTGGGGCCACTATGACATGCGGCAAGCATTTGGGCCCCCATGATATGCGGCATGCATGTGGGGCCCCCATGACATGCGTCATGCATTTGGGCCCCCATGACATGCGGCATGCACATGGGACCCCCATAACATGCTGCATGCATTTGGGGTGCCCGAGGCATGCGGCATGCACGTGTTGCCCCTATGACATGACGCATGCATTTGGGGCCCCCATTACATGTGGCATGCACATGAAGCCCCCATGACATGAGGCATATGCTTTGGGCCCCAATGACATGCGGCATGAGTTTGGACCCCCCATGACATGCGGCATGCACGTGGGGCCACCATGACATGAGTCATGCATTTGGGGCCGCCATGACATGGGGCATGCATTTGGGGCCGCCATGACATGCGGCATGCATTTGGGGCCCCCATGACATGCGGCATGCATTTGGGTCCCTCATGAAATGCGGCATGCATGTGGGGCCCCCATGACATGTGGCATGCATGTGGGCCCCCCATGACATGCGCCATGCATTTGGGGCCCCCATGACATGCGAAATGCCTTCGGGGCTCCCATGAGATGCTGCATGCATGCGGCACCCTCATGACATGCGGCATGCATTTGGGGCCCCCATGACTTGAGGCATGCATTTTTGGGCCCCCATGACATGCGGCATGCATTTGGGGGCCCCATTACATGCGGCATGCATGTGGAGCCCCCATGACATGCGGAATGCCTTCGGGGCCCCCATGAGATGCGGCATGCATGCGGCACCCTCATGACATGCGGCATGCATTTGGGGCACCCATGACTTGCGACATGCACGTGGGGCCCCTATGACATGCGGCATGAATTTGGGTGCCCCATTACATGCGGCATGCATGTGGAGCCCCCATGACATGCGGCATGCATTTGGGGCCCCCATCACATGCTTCATGCATGTGGGGGCCCCATGACATGCGTCATGCATTTGGGCCCCCATGACATGCGGCATGCATTTGGGACCTGCATAACATGCTGCATGCATTTGGGGTACCTGAGACATGCGGCATGCACATGGGGCCCCCATGACATGCGGCATATGCTTGGGGCCCCAATGACATACGGTATGAGTTTGGATCCCCCATGACATGCGGCATGCACGTGGGGCCCCCATGACATGCGGCATGCACGTGTGGCCCCATGAAATGCGGCATGCATTTGGGGCCCCCATGACATGCGGCATGCCTGCAGGGCCCCCATGACATGCGGCATGCATGCGGGGCCCTCATGACATGTGGCATGCATTTGGGGCCCCCGTGAAATGTGCCATGCATGTGGGCCCCCCATGACATGCAGCATGCCTGCGGGGCCCCCATGAAATGCGGCATGCATGTGGAGCCCACGTGATATGTGTCATGCATTTGGGGCCCCATGACTTGAGGCATGCATTTGGGGCCCCGATGACATGGGCATGCATGTGGGGCCCCCATGACATGCTCCATGCATGTGGGGCCCCCATGAAATGTGCCATGCATGTGGGCCCCCCATGACATGCGGCATGCTTGCGGGGCCCCCATGACATGCGGCATGCACGTGGAGCCCACATGATATGTGGCATGCATTTGGGGCCCCATGACTTGAGGCATGCATTTGGGGCCCCCATGACATGCGGCATGCATGTGGGGCCCCCATGACATGCTCCATGCATGTGGGGCCCCAATGACATGCGTCATGCATGCGGGGCCCTCATGACATGTGGCATGCATTTGGGGCCCCCATGACTTGAGCCATGCATTTGGGGCCCCCATGACATGCGGCATGCACCTGGGGCCCCCATGACATGCGACATGCATTTGGGTCCCCCATGAAATGTGGGATGCATGTGGGGCTCCCAGGACATGCGGCATGCATTTGGGGCCCACATGACATGTGGTATGCACGTGGGGCCCCTATGACATGCGGCATGCATGTGGGGCCCCATGACATGCTCCATGCATGTCAGGCCCCTATGACATGCGGCAAGCACGCGGGGCCCCCATGACATGCGGCAAGAACATGGGGCCCCCAGGACATGCGGCAAGCATTTAGGACCCCCATGACATGCAGCATGTACGTGGGACCCCATGACATGCGGCATGCATGTGGGCCCCCCATAACATGTGGCATGCATTTATGGCCCCCATGACATGCGGCAAGCTTTTGGGCCCCATGACATGCGGCATGCATGTGGGGCCCCCATGACATGCGGCACGCATTTGGGGTCCCCTTGACATGCAACATTCATGTGGGGCTTCCATGACATGCGGCATGCATTTGGGGCCTCCATGACATGCGGCATGCATGTGGGGCCCCCATGACATGCGGCATGCATTTGGCGTCCCCTTGACATGCGACATTCATGTGGGGCTACCATGACATGCGGCATGCATTTCGGGCCTCCATGACATGCGGCATGCATGTGGGGCCCCCATGACATGCGGCATGCATTTGGGGTCCCCATGACATGCGGCATGCACGTGGGGCCCCCTTGACATGCGACATTCATTTGGGGCACCCATGACATGTGGCATGCATGTGGGGCTCCCATGACATGCGGCATGCATTTATGGCCCCCATGACATGCGGCAAGCATTTGGGCCCCCATGACATGCGGCATGCATGTGGGGCCCCCATGACATGCGGCATGCATTTGGGGGCCCCATGGCATGCGGCATGCATGTGGGGCCCAAATGCTTGCCGCATGTCATGGGGGCCTGCATAACATGCTGCATGCACTTGGGGTACCTGAGACATGCGGCATGCACGTGGGGCCCCCATAACATGCTGCATGCATTTGGGGTGCCCGAGACATGCGGAATGCACGTGGGGCCCCTATGACATGCCGCATGCACTTGGGGCCCCCATTACATGTGGCATGCACATGGGGCCTCCATGACATGCGGCATATGCTTGGGGTCCCAATGACATGCAGCATGAGTTTGGATCCCCCATGACATGCGACATGCACGTGGGGCCCCCATGACATGAGTCATGCATTTGGGTCCCCCATGACATGCGCTATGCATGTGGGGCCCCTATGACATGCGGCATCCATTTGTGGGCCCCAAGACATGCTGCATGCATTTGGGGCCCTCCATGACATGCAGCATGCATGTGGGTCCCCATGACATGCGTCATGCACGTGGGGCCCCCTTGACATGCGACATTCATTTGGGGCCCCCATGACATGCGGCATGCATGTGGGGCCCCCATGACATGTGCCATGCATGTGGGGCCCCTATGACATGCGGCATGCATTTGAGGCCCCATTGACATGCGGCATGCATGTGGGGCACCCATGACTTGCGGCATGCATTTGGGGCCACTATGACATGCGGCATGCATTTGGGGCCCCCATGACATGCGGCATGCATTTGGAGCCACTATGACATGCGGCATGCATTTGGGGCCCCAATGACATGCGGCATGCATGCATTTGGGTCCCCCATGAAATGTGGCATGCATGTGGGGGCCCCATGACATGCGGCATGCACGTGGGGCCCCCATGACATGCGGCATACATTTGTGGCCCCCGTGACATGAGGCATGCACGTGGGGCCCCATGACATGCGGCAAGCACGTGGGGCCCCAATGACATGCAGCATGCACGTGGAGCCCCCATGACATGCGGAATGCACGTGAGGCCCCCATGACATGCGGAATGCCTGCGGGGCCCCAATGACATGCGGCATGCAAGCGGGGCCCTCATGACATGTGGCATGCATTTGGGGCCCCCAATATATGCAGCATGCACGTGGGGCCCCCATGATATGTGGCATGCATTTGGGGCCCCCATGACTTGAGCCATGCATTTGGAGCCCCCATGACATGCGTCATGCACGTGGGCCCGTCATGACATGCGGCATGCATTTGGGGCCCCCATGACATGCGGAATGCCTGCGGGGCCCCCATGACATGCGGCATGAATTTGGGGCCCCCAATACATGCGGCATGCACGTTGGGCTCCCATGACATGCAGCATGCATTTGGAGCCCCCATGAATTGAGGCATGCATTTGGGGCCCCCATGACTTGACGCATGCATTTGGGGCCCCCATGACATGCAGCATGCATGTGGGACCCCCAAGCCATGCGGCATACATTTGAATCCCCATGACATGCGGCATGCACGTGGGACCCCCATGACATGTGGCATGCATTTGAATCCCCCATTACATGCGGCATGCACGTGGGGACCCCATGACATGCGGCATGCATTTGGGCCCCCCATGACATGCGGAATGCCTGCGGGGCCCCCATGACATGCGGCATGCATGCAGGGCCCTCATGACATGCAGCATGAATTTGGGGCCCACAATACATGCGGCATGCACGTTGGGCCCCCATGACATGCGGCATGCATTTATGGCCCCCATGGCATGCGGCATGCATTTGGGGTCCCCATGACATGCGGCATGCACGTGGGGCCCCCTTGACATGCGACATTCATATGGGGCTCCCATGGCATGCGGCATGCATTTGGGGCCTCCGTGACAAGCGGCATGCATGTGGGGCCCCCATGACATGCGTCATGCATGTGGGGCCCCTATGACATGCGGCATGCATTTAGGGCCCCGATGACATGCGGCATGCATGTGGGCACCCATGACTTGCGCCAAGCACGTGGGGCCCCCATGACATGCGGCATGTATTTGGGGCCCCATGACATGCGGCATGCATGTGGGCCCCCCATGACATGCGGCATGCATTTTGGGGCATGCATAACATGCTGCATGCATTTGGGGTACCTGAGACATGCGGCATGCATGTGGGGCCCCCATGACATGCGGCATGCATGTGGGGCCCCCATGACATGCGGCATGCACGTGGGGCCCCCTTGACATGCAACATTCGTTTGGGGCCCCCATGACATGTGGCATGCATGTGGGGCTCCCATGACATGCGGCATTCATTTATGGCCCCCATGACATGCGGCAAGCATTTGGGCCCCCATGACATGCGGCATGCATTTGGGGGCCCCATGGCATGCGGCATGCATGTGGGCCCCCATGACATGCTGCATGCAAGTGGGGCCCAAATGCTTGTCGCATGTCATGGGGGCCTCCATGACATGCGGCATGCATGTGGGTCCCCATGACATGCGGCATGCACGTGGGGCCCCCTTGACATGCGTCATGCATTTGGATCCCCCATTACATGCTGCATGCAAGTGGTGCCCCCATGACATGCGGCATGCATTTGGGGCCCCCATGATATGCGGCACGCATTTGAGGCCCCCATGACATGCGCATGCATGTGGGGACCCCATGAAATGCGCCATGCATGTGGGCCCCCTATGACATGCGGCATGCATTTGTCGGCACCAAGACATGCTGCATGCATTTGGGGGGGCCATGACATGCGACATGCATTTGGGGCCCCATTACATGCGGCATGCATTTGGGTCCCCTATGAAATGCGGCATGCATGTGGGGCCCCTATGACATGCGGCATGCATTTGGGGCCCCGATGACATGCGGCATGCATGTGGGGCACCCATGATTTGCGCCATGCACGTGGGGCCCCTATGACATGCGGCATGCATTTGGGCCCCCATTACATGTGGCATGCACATGGGGCCTCCATGACATGCGGCATACGCTTGGGTCCCCAATGACATGCAGCATGAGTTTGGATCCCCCATGAAATGCGGCATGCATGTGGGACCCCCATGACATGCGGCATGCACGTGGGGCCCCTATGACATGCGGCATGCACATGGGGCCCTCATGACATGCAGCATGCATTTGGGGCCACTATGACATGCGGCATGCATTTGGGGCCCCCATGACATGCGGCATGCATGTGGGACCCCTGTGACATGCGGCCTGCATTTGGGGGGCCCCATGACATGCGGCAAGCACATGGGGCCCCAATGACATGCAGCATGTACGTGGGGCCCCCATGACATGCGGAATGCACGTGAGGCCCCCGTGACATGCGGAATGCCTGCGGGACCCCAATGACATGCGGCATGCATGCATTTGCGTCCCCCATTAAATGCGGCAAGCACGTGGGGCCCCAATGACATGCAGCATGCCTTCGGGGCCCCAATGACATGCAGCATGCACGTGGGGCCCCCATGATATGTGGCATGCATTTGGGGCCCCCATGACATGCGGCATGCATTTGGGGCCCCCATGACATGCGGAATGCACGTGTGGCCCCTATGACATGCGACATGAATTTGGGGGCCCCATTACATGCGGCATGCACGTGGAGCATCCATGACATGCGTCATGCATTTGGGCCCCATGACATGCGGCATGCATGTGGGGCCCCCATGACATGTGGTATGCACGTGGGGCCACTATGACATGCCGCATGCATTTGGGGCCCCCATGACATGCGTCATGCATTTGGATCCCCATTACATGCTGCATGCAAGTGTGGCCCCCATGGCATGCGGCATGCATGTGGGCCCCCAATGACATGTGGCATGCACGTGGGGCCCCCATGACATGCTGCATGCATTTGGGGCCCCCATGATATGCGGCATGCATGTGGGGCCCCTATGACATGCGGCATCCATTTGGGGGGCCCCATGACATGCGGCATGCACGTGGAGCCCCCATGAAATGCAGCATTTATTTGGGGCCCCCATGACATGTGGAATGCCTGCGGGGCCCCCATGACATGCGGCATGCATTTGGGGGCCCCATTGCATGCAGCATGCATGTGGGGCCCAAATGCTTGCCACATGTCATGGGGGCCTCCATGACATGCGGCATGCATGTGGGACCCCCTTGACATGCGGCATGCATTTGGGGGCCCCATTGCATGCAGCATGCATGTGGGGCCCAAATGCTTGCCACATGTCATGGGGGCCTCCATGACATGCGGCATGCATGTGGGGCCCCATGACATGCGTCATGCACGTGGGGCCCCCTTGACATGCGACATGCATTTATGGCCCCCATGACTTGCGGCATGAATTTGGGGCCCCCATGATATGCGGCACGCATTTGGGGGCCCCATGAAATACGTCATGCATGTGGGGCCCCTATGACATGCGGCATGCATTTGTGGGCCCCAAGACATGTTGCATGCATTTGTGGCCCCCGTGACATGAGGCATGCACGTGAGGCCCCCATGACATGGGGAAAGCACGCGGGGCCCCAATGACATGCAGCATGTACGTGGGGCCCCCATGACATGCGGAATGCACGTGAGGCCCCCATGACATGCGGAATGCCTGCGGGGCCCCAATGACATGCAGCATGTACGTGGGGCCCCCATGACATGCGGAATGCACGTGAGGCCCCCATGACATTTGGCATGCATGTGGGGCCCCATGATATCCGGCATGCATTTATGGTCCCCATGACATGCGGCATGCATTTGGGACTCCATGACATGAGACAAGCACGTGGGGCCCCAATGACATGCAGCATGCACGTGGGGCCCTCATGACATGCAGCATGCATTTGGCGCCCCCATTACTTGAGCCATGCATTTGGGGCCCCCATGACATGCGGAATGCACGTGGGGCCATCATGACATGCAGCATGCATTTGGGGCCACTATGACATGCGACAAGCATTTGGGCCCCCATGACATGCGGCATGCATGTGGGGCCCCCATGACATGCGTCATGCATTTGGGCCCCCATGACATGCGGCATGCATTTGGGGCCTGCATAACATGCTGCATGCATTTGGGGTACCTGAGACATGCGGCATGCACATGGGCCCCCATAACATGCTGCATGCATTTGGGGTGCCCGAGGCATGCGGCATGCACGTGGGGCCATCATGACATGCAGCATGCATTTGGGGCCACTATGACATGCGGCAAGCATTTGGGCCCCCATGATATGCGGCATGCATGTGGGGCCCCCATGACATGCGTCATGCATTTGGGCCCCCATGACATGCGGCATGCACATGGGACCCCCATAACATGCTGCATGCATTTGGGGTGCCCGAGGCATGCGGCATGCACGTGTTGCCCCTATGACATGACGCATGCATTTGGGGCCCCCATTACATGTGGCATGCACATGAAGCCCCCATGACATGAGGCATATGCTTTGGGCCCCAATGACATGCGGCATGAGTTTGGACCCCCCATGACATGCGGCATGCACGTGGGGCCACCATGACATGAGTCATGCATTTGGGGCCGCCATGACATGGGGCATGCATTTGGGGCCGCCATGACATGCGGCATGCATTTGGGGCCCCCATGACATGCGGCATGCATTTGGGTCCCTCATGAAATGCGGCATGCATGTGGGGCCCCCATGACATGTGGCATGCATGTGGGCCCCCCATGACATGCGCCATGCATTTGGGGCCCCCATGACATGCGAAATGCCTTCGGGGCTCCCATGAGATGCTGCATGCATGCGGCACCCTCATGACATGCGGCATGCATTTGGGGCCCCCATGACTTGAGGCATGCATTTGGGGCCACCATGACATGCGGCATGCATTTGGGGGCCCCATTACATGCGGCATGCATGTGGAGCCCCCATGACATGCGGAATGCCTTCGGGGCCCCCATGAGATGCGGCATGCATGCGGCACCCTCATGACATGCGGCATGCATTTGGGGCACCCATGACTTGCGACATGCACGTGGGGCCCCTATGACATGCGGCATGAATTTGGGTGCCCCATTACATGCGGCATGCATGTGGAGCCCCCATGACATGCGGCATGCATTTGGGGCCCCCATCACATGCTTCATGCATGTGGGGGCCCCATGACATGCGTCATGCATTTGGGCCCCCATGACATGCGGCATGCATTTGGGACCTGCATAACATGCTGCATGCATTTGGGGTACCTGAGACATGCGGCATGCACATGGGGCCCCCATGACATGCGGCATATGCTTGGGGCCCCAATGACATACGGTATGAGTTTGGATCCCCCATGACATGCGGCATGCACGTGGGGCCCCCATGACATGCGGCATGCACGTGTGGCCCCATGAAATGCGGCATGCATTTGGGGCCCCCATGACATGCGGCATGCCTGCGGGGCCCCCATGACATGCGGCATGCATGCGGGGCCCTCATGACATGTGGCATGCCTTTGGGGCCCCCATGAAATGTGCCATGCATGTGGGCCCCCCATGACATGCAGCATGCCTGCGGGGCCCCCATGAAATGCGGCATGCATGTGGAGCCCACGTGATATGTGTCATGCATTTGGGGCCCCATGACTTGAGGCATGCATTTGGGGCCCCGATGACATGGGGCATGCATGTGGGGCCCCCATGACATGCTCCATGCATGTGGGGCCCCCATGAAATGTGCCATGCATGTGGGCCCCCCATGACATGCGGCATGCTTGCGGGGCCCCCATGACATGCGGCATGTACGTGGAGCCCACATGATATGTGGCATGCATTTGGGGCCCCATGACTTGAGGCATGCATTTGGGGCCCCCATGACATGCGGCATGCATGTGGGGCCCCCATGACATGCTCCATGCATGTGGGGACCCATTACATGCGGCATGCACGTGGAGCCCCCATGACATGCGGCATGCATTTGGGCCCCAATGACATGCGGCATGAGTTTGGATCACCCATGAAATGCGGCATGCATGTGGGGCCCCCATGACATGCGGAATACCTGCGGGCCCCCATGACATGCGGCATGCATGCGGGGCCCTCATGACATGCGGGATGAATTTGGGGCCCCCAATACATGCGGCATGCACGTTGGGCCCCCATGACATGCGGCATACATTTATGGAACCCATGACATGCGGCAAGCATTTGGGCCCCCCTGACATGCGGCATGCATTTGGGGCCTCCATGACATGCGGCATGCATGTGGGGCCCCCTATGACATGCTGCATGCAAGTGGGGCCCCATGACATGCGGCATGCATGTGGGCCCCCCATGACATGTGGCATGCACGTGGGGCCCCCATGACATGCTGCATGCATTTGGGGCCCCCATGATATGCGGCACACATTTGGGGCCCCCATGACTTGCGCATGCATGTGGGGCATCCATGAAATGCGCCATGCATGTAGGGCCCCTATGACATGCATTTGTGGGCCCCAAGACATGCTGCATGCATTTGGGGGGACCCATGACATGCAACATGCACGTGGGGCCACCATGAAATGCGGCATGCACGTGGGGCCCCCATGATATGAAGCATGCATGTGGGGCCCCCATTACTTGAGGCATGCATTTTGGGCCCCCATGACATGCGGCATGCACATGGGGCCCCCATGACATGCGGCATGCATGTGGGGCCCCCATTACATGCGGCATGCATTTGGGCCCCCATGACATGTGGCATGCATTTGGGGCCCCCTTGACATGCGGCATGCATGTGGGCCCCTATGACATGCGGCATGCAATTGGGGCCCCTATGACATGCGGCATGCACGTGGGGCCCTCATGACATGCAGCATGCATCTGGGGCCACTATGACATGCGCCATGCATGTGGGGCACCTATGACATGCGGCATGCAATTGGGGCCCCTCTGACGTGGGGCCCTCATGACATGCAGCATGCATCTGGGACCACTATGACATGCGGCATGCATTTGTGGCCCCCATGACATGCGGCATGCATGTGGGACCCCCATCATATGTGGCATGCATGTGGGACCCCCATGATATGCGGCATGCATTTGGGGCCCCCATGACTTGAGGCATGCATTCAGGGCCCCCATGAAATGCGCCATGCATGTGGGGCCCCTATGACATGCGGCATGCATTTGTGGGCCCCAAGGCATGCGGCATGCATGTGGGGCCCCCATGAAATGCGGCATTCATTTGGGGCCCCCATGACATGCGGCATGCACGTGGGGCCCCCATGAAATGCTGCATTAATTTGGGGCCCCCATGACTTGAGGCATGCATTTGGGGCCCCCATGAAATGCGCCATGCATGTGGGGCCCCTATGACATGCTGCATGCGTTTGGGGCCCCCATGACATGTGGAATGCACGTGAGGCCCCCATGACATGCGGCATGCACGTGGGGCCCCCATGACGTGCAGCATGCATTTGGATCCCCCATTACATGCTGCATGCAATTGGGACCCCCATGACATGCGGCATGCACGTGTGGCCCCCATGAAATGCGGCATGCATTTGGGGCCCCCATGACATGCGGCATGCCTGCGGGGCCCCATGACATGCGGCATGCATGCGGGGCCCTCATGGCATGCGGCATGCATTTGGGGGCCCCAATATATGCGGCATGCAAGTGGGGCCCACATGATATGCGCCATGCATGTGGGCCCCCATGAAATGCGCCATGCACGTGGGCCCCCATGACATGCGGCATGCATGTGGGGCCCCCATGACATGCTGCATGCATTTGAGGCCCCCATGATATGCGGCACGCATGTGGGGCCCCCATGAAATGCGTCATTTATTTGGGGCCCCCTTGACATGCGGCATGCATGCGGGGCCCTCATGACGTGCAGCATGCATTTGGATCCCCCATTACATGCTGCATGCAAGTGGGGCCCCCATGACATGCGGCATGCATGTGGGCCCCCCATGACATGCAGCATGCATGTGGGACCCCCATGACATGCGGCATGCATTTTGATCCCCCTTACATGCGGCATGCACGTGTGGCCCCCATGAAATGTGGCATGCATTTGGGGCCCCCATGACATGCTGCATGCATTTGGGGCCCCCATGATATGCGGCATGCATGTGGGGCCCCTATGACATGCGGCATCCATTTGGGGGGCCCCATGACATGCGGCATGCACGTGGGGCCCCCATGAAATGCAGCATTTATTTGGGGCCCCCATGACATGTGGAATGCCTGCGGGGCCCCCATGACATGCGGCATGCATTTGGGGGCCCCATTGCATGCAGCATGCATGTGGGGCCCAAATGCTTGCCACATGTCATGGGGGCCTCCATGACATGCGGCATGCATGTGGGACCCCCTTGACATGCGGCATGCATTTGGGGGCCCCATTGCATGCAGCATGCATGTGGGGCCCAAATGCTTGCCACATGTCATGGGGGCCTCCATGACATGCGGCATGCATGTGGGGCCCCATGACATGCGTCATGCACGTGGGGCCCCCTTGACATGCGACATGCATTTATGGCCCCCATGACTTGCGGCATGAATTTGGGGCCCCCATGATATGCGGCACGCATTTGGGGGCCCCATGAAATACGTCATGCATGTGGGGCCCCTATGACATGCGGCATGCATTTGTGGGCCCCAAGACATGTTGCATGCATTTGTGGCCCCCGTGACATGAGGCATGCACGTGGGGCCCCCATGACATGGGGCAAGCACGCGGGGCCCCAATGACATGCAGCATGTACGTGGGGCCCCCATGACATGCGGAATGCACGTGAGGCCCCCATGACATGCGGAATGCCTGCGGGGCCCCAATGACATGCAGCATGTACGTGGGGCCCCCATGACATGCGGAATGCACGTGAGGCCCCCATGACATTTGGCATGCATGTGGGGCCCCATGATATCCGGCATGCATTTATGGTCCCCATGACATGCGGCATGCATTTGGGACTCCATGACATGAGACAAGCACGTGGGGCCCCAATGACATGCAGCATGCACGTGGGGCCCTCATGACATGCAGCATGCATTTGGCGCCCCCATTACTTGAGCCATGCATTTGGGGCCCCCATGACATGCGGAATGCACGTGGGGCCATCATGACATGCAGCATGCATTTGGGGCCACTATGACATGCGACAAGCATTTGGGCCCCCATGACATGCGGCATGCATGTGGGGCCCCCATGACATGCGTCATGCATTTGGGCCCCCATGACATGCGGCATGCATTTGGGGCCTGCATAACATGCTGCATGCATTTGGGGTACCTGAGACATGCGGCATGCACATGGGCCCCCATAACATGCTGCATGCATTTGGGGTGCCCGAGGCATGCGGCATGCACGTGGGGCCATCATGACATGCAGCATGCATTTGGGGCCACTATGACATGCGGCAAGCATTTGGGCCCCCATGATATGCGGCATGCATGTGGGGCCCCCATGACATGCGTCATGCATTTGGGCCCCCATGACATGCGGCATGCACATGGGACCCCCATAACATGCTGCATGCATTTGGGGTGCCCGAGGCATGCGGCATGCACGTGTTGCCCCTATGACATGACGCATGCATTTGGGGCCCCCATTACATGTGGCATGCACATGAAGCCCCCATGACATGAGGCATATGCTTTGGGCCCCAATGACATGCGGCATGAGTTTGGACCCCCCATGACATGCGGCATGCACGTGGGGCCACCATGACATGAGTCATGCATTTGGGGCCGCCATGACATGGGGCATGCATTTGGGGCCGCCATGACATGCGGCATGCATTTGGGGCCCCCATGACATGCGGCATGCATTTGGGTCCCTCATGAAATGCGGCATGCATGTGGGGCCCCCATGACATGTGGCATGCATGTGGGCCCCCCATGACATGCGCCATGCATTTGGGGCCCCCATGACATGCGAAATGCCTTCGGGGCTCCCATGAGATGCTGCATGCATGCGGCACCCTCATGACATGCGGCATGCATTTGGGGCCCCCATGACTTGAGGCATGCATTTGGGGCCCCCATGACATGCGGCATGCATTTGGGGGCCCCATTACATGCGGCATGCATGTGGAGCCCCCATGACATGCGGAATGCCTTCGGGGCCCCCATGAGATGCGGCATGCATGCGGCACCCTCATGACATGCGGCATGCATTTGGGGCACCCATGACTTGCGACATGCACGTGGGGCCCCTATGACATGCGGCATGAATTTGGGTGCCCCATTACATGCGGCATGCATTTGGGGCCCCCATCACATGCTTCATGCATGTGGGGGCCCCATGACATGCGTCATGCATTTGGGCCCCCATGACATGCGGCATGCATTTGGGACCTGCATAACATGCTGCATGCATTTGGGGTACCTGAGACATGCGGCATGCACATGGGGCCCCCATGACATGCGGCATATGCTTGGGGCCCCAATGACATACGGTATGAGTTTGGATCCCCCATGACATGCGGCATGCACGTGGGGCCCCCATGACATGCGGCATGCACGTGTGGCCCCATGAAATGCGGCATGCATTTGGGGCCCCCATGACATGCGGCATGCCTGCGGGGCCCCCATGACATGCGGCATGCATGCGGGGCCCTCATGACATGTGGCATGCCTTTGGGGCCCCCATGAAATGTGCCATGCATGTGGGCCCCCCATGACATGCAGCATGCCTGCGGGGCCCCCATGAAATGCGGCATGCATGTGGAGCCCACGTGATATGTGTCATGCATTTGGGGCCCCATGACTTGAGGCATGCATTTGGGGCCCCGATGACATGGGGCATGCATGTGGGGCCCCCATGACATGCTCCATGCATGTGGGGCCCCCATGAAATGTGCCATGCATGTGGGCCCCCCATGACATGCGGCATGCTTGCGGGGCCCCCATGACATGCGGCATGCAAGTGGAGCCCACATGATATGTGGCATGCATTTGGGGCCCCATGACTTGAGGCATGCATTTGGGGCCCCCATGACATGCGGCATGCATGTGGGGCCCCCATGACATGCTCCATGCATGTGGGGACCCATTACATGCGGCATGCACGTGGAGCCCCCATGACATGCGGCATGCATTTGGGCCCCAATGACATGCGGCATGAGTTTGGATCACCCATGAAATGCGGCATGCATGTGGGGCCCCCATGACATGCGGAATACCTGCGGGCCCCCATGACATGCGGCATGCATGCGGGGCCCTCATGACATGCGGGATGAATTTGGGGCCCCCAATACATGCGGCATGCACGTTGGGCCCCCATGACATGCGGCATACATTTATGGAACCCATGACATGTGGCAAGCATTTGGGCCCCCCTGACATGCGGCATGCATTTGGGGCCTCCATGACATGCGGCATGCATGTGGGGCCCCCTATGACATGCTGCATGCAAGTGGGGCCCCATGACATGCGGCATGCATGTGGACCCCCCATGACATGTGGCATGCACGTGGGGCCCCCATGACATGCTGCATGCATTTGGGGCCCCCATGATATGCGGCACACATTTGGGGCCCCCATGACTTGCGCATGCATGTGGGGCATCCATGAAATGCGCCATGCATGTAGGGCCCCTATGACATGCATTTGTGGGCCCCAAGACATGCTGCATGCATTTGGGGGGACCCATGACATGCAACATGCACGTGGGGCCACCATGAAATGCGGCATGCACGTGGGGCCCCCATGATATGAAGCATGCATGTGGGGCCCCCATTACTTGAGGCATGCATTTTGGGCCCCCATGACATGCGGCATGCACATGGGGCCCCCATGACATGCGGCATGCATGTGGGGCCCCCATGACATGTGGCATGCATTTGGGGCCCCCTTGACATGCGGCATGCATGTGGGCCCCTATGACATGCGGCATGCAATTGGGGCCCCTATGACATGCGGCATGCACGTGGGGCCACCATGACATGAGTCATGCATTTGGGGCCGCCATGACATGGGGCATGCATTTGGGGCCGCCATGACATGCGGCATGCATTTGGGGCCCCCATGACATGCGGCATGCATTTGGGTCCCTCATGAAATGCGGCATGCATGTGGGGCCCCCATGACATGTGGCATGCATGTGGGCCCCCCATGACATGCGCCATGCATGTGGGGCCCCTATGACATGCGGCATGCATGTGGGACCCCCATGACATGCGGAATGCCTTCGGGGCTACCATGAGATGCTGCATGCATGCGGCACCCTCATGACATGCGGCATGCATTTGGGGCCCCAATGACTTGAGGCATGCATTTGGGGCCCTCATGACATGCGGCATGCATTTGGGGGCCCCATTACATGCGGCATGCATGTGGAGCCCCCATGACATGCGGAATGCCTTCGGGGCCCCCATGAGATGCGGCATGCATGCGGCACCCTCATGACATGCGGCATGCATTTGGGGCACCCATGACTTGCGACATGCACGTGGGGCCCCTATGACATGCGGCATGAATTTGGGTGCCCCATTACATGCGGCATGCATGTGGAGCCCCCATGACATGCGGCATGCATTTGAGGCCCCCATGACATGCTTCATGCATGTGGGGCCCCCATGACATGCGTCATGCATTTGGGCCCCCATGACATGCGGCATGCATTTGGGACCTGCATAACATGCTGCATGCATTTGGGGTACCTGAGACATGCGGCATGCACATGGGGCCCCCATGACATGCGGCATATGCTTGGGGCCCCAATGACATGCGGTATGAGTTTGGATCCCCCATGACATGCGGCATGCACGTGGGGCCCCCATGACATGAGTCATGCATTTGGGGCGGCCATGACATGCGGCATGCATTTGGGGCCCCCATGACATGCAACATGCACGTGGGGCCCCCATGACATGCGGTATGCAATTGGGGCCCCCAGGACATGAGTCATGCATTTGGGGCCGCCATGACATGTGGCATGCATTTGGGGCCCCCACGACATGCGGTATGCATTTGGGTCCCCCATGAAATGCGGCATGCATTTGGGGCCCCCATGACATGTGGCATGCATGTGGGCCCCCCATGACATGCGCCATGCATGTGGGGCCCCTATGACATGCGGCATGCATGTGGGGCCCCTATGACATGCGGCATGCATTTGGGGGGCCCCATGACATGCGGCATACACGTGGGGCACCCATGACATGCGGCATACATTTGTGGCCCCCGTGACATGAGGCATGCACGTGGGGCCCCCATGACATGCGGCAAGCACGCGGGACCCCAATGACATGCAGCATGTACTTGGGGCCCCCATGACATGCGGAATGCACGTGAGGCCCCCATGACATGCGGAATGCCTGCGGGGCCCCAATGCCTTGCTGCATGCATGCATTTGGGTCACCCATGAAATACGGCATGCATGTGGGGCCCCCATGACATGTGGCATGCATGTGGGGCCCCATGATATCCGGCATGCATTTATGGCCCCCATGACATGCGGCATGCATTTGGGCCTCCATGACATGCGACAAGCACGTGGGGCCCCAATGACATGCAGCATGCACGTGGGTCCCCTATGACATGCGGAATGCACGTGAGGCCACCATGACATGCGGAATGCCTGCGGGGCCCCTATGACATGCGGCATGCATGCGGGGCCCTCATGACATGCGGCATGCATTTGGGGCCCCCAATATATGCGGCAGGCACGTGGGGCCCCCATGATATGTGGCATGCATTTGGGGCCCCCATGACTTGAGCCATGCATTTGGGGCCCCCATGACATGTGGCATGCACGTGGGGCCCTCATCACATGCAGCATGCATTTGGGGCCCCCATGACTTGAGCCATGCATTTGGGGCCCCCATGACATGCGGCATGCACGTGGGGCCATCATGCCATGCAGCATGCATTTGGGGCCACTATGACATGCGGCAAGCATTTGGGCCCCCATGACATGCGGCATGCATGTGGGGCCCCCATGACATGCGTCTTGCATTTGGGCCCCCATGACATGCGGCATGCATTTGGGGCCTGCATAACATGCTGCATGCATTTGGGGTGCCCGAGACATGCGGCAAGCACGCGGGGCCCCAATGACATGCAGCATGTACGTGGGGCCCCCATGACATGCGGAATGCACGTGAGGCCCCCATGACATGCGGAATGCCTGCGGGGCCCCAATGCCATGCGGCATGCATGCATTTGGGTCACCCATGAAATGCGGCATGCATGTGGGGCCCCCATGACATGTGGCATGCATGTGGGGCCCCATGATATCCGGCATGCATTTATGGCCCCCATGACATGCGGCATGCATTTGGGCCTCCATGACATGCGAAAAGCACATGGGGCCCCAATGACATGCAGAATGCACGTGGGGCCCCCATGACATGCGGCATGCATTTGGGGCCCCCATGACATGCGGCATGCACGTGGGGCCATCATGACATGCAGCATGAATTTGGGGCCACTATGACATGCGGCAAGCATTTGGGCCCCATTACATGCGGCATGCATGTGGAGCCCCCATGACATGCGGCATGCATTTGGGGCCCCCATGACATGCTTCATGCATGTGGGGCCCCCATGACATGCGGCATGCATTTGGGCCCCCATGACATGCGGCATGCATTTGGGGACTGCATAACATGCTGCATGCATTTGGGGTACCTGAGACATGCGGCATGCACATGGGGCCCCCATGACATGCGGCATATGCTTTGGGCCCCAATGACATGCGGTATGAGTTTGGATCCCCCATGACATGCGGCATGCACGTGGGGCCCCCATGACATGAGTCATGCATTTGGGGCCTCCATGACATGCGGCATGCATATGGGGCCCACATGACATGCGACATGCACGTGGGGCCCCCATGACATGCGGTATGCATTTGCGGGCCCCCAGGACATGAGTCATGCATTTGGGGCCGCCATGACATGCGGCATGCATTTGGGCCCCCATGACATGCGGCATGCATTTGGGTCCCCCATGAAATGCGGCATGCATGTGGGGCCCCCATGACATGTGGCATGCATGTGGGCCCCCCATGACATGCGCCATGCATGTGGGCCCCTTTGACATGCGGCATGCATGTGGGACCCCCATTGACATGCGGCATGCATGTGGGGCCCCTATGACATGCGGCATGCATGTGGGGCCCCCATGATATGCTCCATGCATGTGGGGCCCCTTTGACATGTGGCATGCATGTGGGGCCCCTATGACATGCGGCATGCATTTGGGGGGCCCCATGACATGCGGCATGCACGTGGGGCCCCCATGACATGCGGCATACATTTGTGGCCCCCGTGACATGAGGCATGCACGTGGGGCCCCCATGACATGGGGCAAGCACGCGGGGCCCCAATGACATGCAGCATGTACGTGGGGCCCCCATGACATGCGGAATGCACGTGAGGCCCCCATGACATGTGGCATGCATGTGGGGCCCCATGATATCCGGCATGCATTTATGGTCCCCATGACATGCGGCATGCATTTGGGACTCCATGACATGAGACAAGCACGTGGGGCCCCAATGACATGCAGCATGCACGTGGGGCCCTCATGACATGCAGCATGCATTTGGCGCCCCCATTACTTGAGCCATGCATTTGGGGCCCCCATGACATGCGGAATGCACGTGGGGCCATCATGACATGCAGCATGCATTTGGGGCCACTATGACATGCGACAAGCATTTGGGCCCCCATGACATGCGGCATGCATGTGGGGCCCCCATGACATGCGGCATGCATGCGGGGCCCTCATGACATGTGGCATGCATTTGGGGCCCCCGTGAAATGTGCCATGCATGTGGGCCCCCCATGACATGCAGCATGCCTGCGGGGCCCCCATGAAATGCGGCATGCATGTGGAGCCCACGTGATATGTGTCATGCATTTGGGGCCCCATGACTTGAGGCATGCATTTGGGGCCCCGATGACATGGGGCATGCATGTGGGGCCCCCATGACATGCTCCATGCATGTGGGGCCCCCATGAAATGTGCCATGCATGTGGGCCCCCCATGACATGCGGCATGCTTGCGGGGCCCCCATGACATGCGGCATGCACGTGGAGCCCACATGATATGTGGCATGCATTTGGGGCCCCATGACTTGAGGCATGCATTTGGGGCCCCCATGACATGCGGCATGCATGTGGGGCCCCCATGACATGCTCCATGCATGTGGGGACCCATTACATGCGGCATGCACGTGGAGCCCCCATGACATGCGGCATGCATTTGGGCCCCAATGACATGCAGCATGAGTTTGGATCACCCATGAAATGCGGCATGCATGTGGGGCCCCCATGACATGCGGAATACCTGCGGGCCCCCATGACATGCGGCATGCATGCGGGGCCCTCATGACATGCGGGATGAATTTGGGGCCCCCAATACATGCGGCATGCACGTTGGGCCCCCATGACATGCGGCATACATTTATGGAACCCATGACATGCGGCAAGCATTTGGGCCCCCCTGACATGCGGCATGCATTTGGGGCCTCCATGACATGCGGCATGCATGTGGGGCCCCCTATGACATGCTGCATGCAAGTGGGGCCCCATGACATGCGGCATGCATGTGGGCCCCCCATGACATGTGGCATGCACGTGGGGCCCCCATGACATGCTGCATGCATTTGGGGCCCCCATGATATGCGGCACACATTTGGGGCCCCCATGACTTGCGCATGCATGTGGGGCATCCATGAAATGCGCCATGCATGTAGGGCCCCCATGACTTGAGGCATGCATTTTGGGCCCCCATGACATGCGGCATGCACATGGGGCCCCCATGACATGCGGCATGCATGTGGGGCCCCCATTACATGCGGCATGCATTTGGGCCCCCATGACATGTGGCATGCATTTGGGGCCCCCTTGACATGCGGCATGCATGTGGGCCCCTATGACATGCGGCATGCAATTGGGGCCCCTATGACATGCGGCATGCACGTGGGGCCCTCATGACATGCAGCATGCATCTGGGGCCACTATGACATGCGCCATGCATGTGGGGCCCCTATGACATGCGGCATGCAATTGGGGCCCCTCTGACGTGGGGCCCTCATGACATGCAGCATGCATCTGGGACCACTATGACATGCGGCATGCATTTGTGGCCCCCATGACATGCGGCATGCATGTGGGACCCCCATCATATGTGGCATGCATGTGGGACCCCCATGATATGCGGCATGCATTTGGGGCCCCCATGACTTGAGGCATGCATTCAGGGCCCCCATGAAATGCGCCATGCATGTGGGGCCCCTATGACATGCGGCATGCATTTGTGGGCCCCAAGACATGCGGCATGCATGTGGGGCCCCCATGAAATGCGGCATTCATTTGGGGCCCCCATGACATGCGGCATGCACGTGGGGCCCCCATGAAATGCTGCATTAATTTGGGGCCCCCATGACTTGAGGCATGCATTTGGGGCCCCCATGAAATGCGCCATGCATGTGGGGCCCCTATGACATGCTGCATGCGTTTGGGGCCCCCATGACATGTGGAATGCACGTGAGGCCCCCATGACATGCGGCATGCACGTGGGGCCCCATGACGTGCAGCATGCATTTGGATCCCCCATTACATGCTGCATGCAATTGGGACCCCCATGACATGCGGCATGCACGTGTGGCCCCCATGAAATGCGGCATGCATTTGGGGCCCCCATGACATGCGGCATGCCTGCGGGGCCCCATGACATGCGGCATGCATGCGGGGCCCTCATGGCATGCGGCATGCATTTGGGGCCCCCAATATATGCGGCATGCAAGTGGGGCCCACATGATATGCGCCATGCATGTGGGCCCCCATGAAATGCGCCATGCACGTGGGCCCCCATGACATGCGGCATGCATGTGGGGCCCCCATGACATGCTGCATGCATTTGAGGCCCCCATGATATGCGGCACGCATGTGGGGCCCCCATGAAATGCGTCATTTATTTGGGCCCCCTTGACATGTGGAATGCCTGCGGGGCCCCCATGACATGCGGCATGCATGCGGGGCCCTCATGACGTGCAGCATGCATTTGGATCCCCCATTACATGCTGCATGCAAGTGGGGCCCCCATGACATGCGGCATGCATGTGGGCCCCCCATGACATGCAGCATGCATGTGGGACCCCCATGACATGCGGCATGCATTTTGATCCCCCTTACATGCGGCATGCACGTGTGGCCCCCATGAAATGTGGCATGCATTTGGGGCCCCCATGACATGCGGCATGCCTGCGGGGCTCCCATGACATGCAGCATGCATGCGGGGCCCTCATGACTTGCGGCATGCATTTGGGGCCCCCATGAAATGTGCCATGCATGTGGGCCCCCCGTGACATGCGGCATGCCTGCGGGGCCCCCATGAAATGCGGCATGCACGTGGAGCCCAAATGATATGTGTCATGCATTTGGGGCCCCATGACTTGAGGCATGCATTTGGGGCCCCCATGCCATGGGGCATGCATGTGGGGCCCCCATGAAATGCGCCATGCACGTGGGGCCCCCATAACATGCTGAATGCATTTGGGGTGCCCGAGACATGCGGCATGCACGTGGGACCAATATGACATGCCACATGCATTTTGGGCCCCCATTACATGCGGCATGCCTGTGGGGCCCCTATGACATGCTGCATGCATTTGGGGGCCCCAAGACACGTGGTATGCACGTGGGGCCCCCATGACATGCGGCATGCATTTGGGGCCCCCATGAAATGCACCATGCACGTGGGGCCCCCATGGCATGCTGCATGCGTTTGGGACCCCCATGACATGCGGCATGCATTTGGATGCCCCTTGCATGCGGCATGCACGTGTGGCCCCCATGAAATGCGGCATGCAAGTGGGGCCCACATGATATGTGGCATGCATTTGGGGCCCCCATGACTTGAGGCATGCATTTGGGGCCCCCATGACATGCGACATGCATGTGGGGCCCCCATAACATGCGGCATGCATGTGGGGCCCCCATAACATGCAGCATGCATGTGGGGCCCCTATGACATGCGCCATGCATGTGGACTCCCATGAAATGCGCCATGCATGTGGGGTCCCCATGACATGCGGCATGCATGTGGAGGCCCCATGACATGCGGCATGCATGTGGGGCCCCCATGATATGCTCCATGCATGTTGGGCCCCATGACATGCGGCATGCATTTGGGGTACCTGAGACATGTGGCATGCACGTGGGGCCCCCATGACATGCTGCATGTATTTGGGGTGCCCGAGACATGCGGCATGCACGTGGGGCCCCCATGACATGTGGTATACGCTTGGGTCCCCCATGACATGCGGCATGCACGTGGGGCCCCCATAACCTGAGTCATTCATTTGGGGCCGCCATGACATGCGGCATGCATTTGGGGCCCCCATGACATGCGGCATGCATTTGGGTCCTGCATAACATGCTGCATGCATTTGGGGTACCTGAGACATGCGGCATGCACGTGGGGCCCCCATAACATGCTGCATGCATTTGAGGTGCCCGAGACATGCGGCATGCATGTGGGGCCCCTATGACATGCGGCATACGCTTGGGGCCCCAATGACATGCGGCATGAGTTTGGATCCCCCATGACATGCGGCATGCACGTGGGGCCCCCATGACATGAGTCATGCATTTGGGGCCGCCATGACATGCGGCATGCATTTGGGGCCCCCATGACATGCGGCATGCATTTGGGTGCCCCATGAAATGCGGCAAGCATGTGGGGCCCCCAGGACATGCGGCATGCATTTGGGGCCCCCATGACATGTGGTATGCACGTGGGGCCCCAATGACATGCGGCATGCATGTGGGACCCCCATGACATGCGTCAAGCATTTCGATCCCCCATTACATGCTGCATGCAAGTGGGGCCCCCATGACATGAGGCATGCATGTGGGCCCCCCATGACATGCGGCATGAATGTGGGGCCCCTATGACATGCGGCATGCATTTGGGGGGCCCCATGACATGCGGCATGCATGTGGGACCCCCATGACATGCGTGATTCATTTGGATCCCCCATTACATGCTGCATGCAAGTGGGGCCCCCATGACATGCGGCATGCATGTGGCCCCCCATGACATGTGGCATGCACGTGGGGCCCCCATGACATGCTGCACGCATTTGGGGCCCCCATGATTTGCGGCACGCATTTGGGGCCCCCATGACATGCGCCATGCATGTGGGGCCCACATGATATGCGGCATGCATTTGGGGCCCCCATGACATGCGGCATGCACGTGGGGCCCCCATGACATGCGTCATGCATGTGGGGCCCCTATGACATGCAGCATGCCTGCGGGGCCCCCATGACATGCAGCATGCATGTGGGACCCCCATGACATGCGGCATGCATTTGGATCCCCCTTACATGCGGCATGCACGTGTGGCCCCATTAAATACGGCCCCATGAAATGTGCCATGCATGTGGGCCCCCCATGACATGCGGCATGCCTGCGGGGCCCCCATGAAATGCGGCATGCAAGTGGGGCCCACATGATATGTGGCATGCATTTGGGGCCCCATGACTTGAGGCATGCATTTGGGGCCCCCATGACATGCGGCATGCATGTGGGGCCCCCATGACATGCTCCATGCATGTGGGGACCCATTACATGCGGCATGCACGTGGAGCCCCCATGACATGCGGCATGCATTTGGGCCCCAATGACATGCGGCATGAGTTTGGATCACCCATGAAATGCGGCATGCATGTGGGGCCCCCATGACATGCGGAATACCTGCGGGCCCCCATGACATGCGGCATGCATGCGGGGCCCTCATGACATGCGGGATGAATTTGGGGCCCCCAATACATGCGGCATGCACGTTGGGCCCCCATGACATGCGGCATACATTTATGGAACCCATGACATGCGGCAAGCATTTGGGCCCCCATGACATGCGGCATGCATGTGGGGCCTCCATGACATGCGGCATGCATGTGGGGCCCCCATGACATGCGGCATGCATCTGGGGCCCCCATGACATGTGGCATGCATTTGGGGCCTCCATGACATGCGGCATGCATGTGGGGCCCCCTATGACATGCACCATGCATGTGGGGGCCCTATGACACGCGGCATGAATTTGGGGGCCCCATTACATGCGGCATGCACGTGGAGTCCCCATGACATGCGGCATGCATTTGGGGCCCCATGACATGCGGCATGCATTTGGGCCCCCTTGACAAGCGGCATGCATGTGGGGCCCCATGACATGTGGCATGCATGTGGGGCCCCATGATATGCGACATACAGTTGGGGCCCCCAATACATGCGGCATGCACGTTGGGCACCCATGACATGCGGCATGCTTTTATGGCCCCCATGACATGCGGCATGCACGTTGGGCACCCATGACATGCGGCATGCTTTTATGGCCCCCATGACATGCGGCATGCATTTGGGCCCCCATGACATGCGGCATGCACGTGGGGCCCCTATGACATGCCGCATGCATTTGGGGCCCCCATGACATGTGGTATGCACGTGGGGCCCCTATGACATGCCGCATGCATGTGGGACCCCCATGACATGCGTCATGCATTTGGGACCCCATGACATGCGGCATGCATGTGGGACCCCCGGGACATGCAGCATGCATTTGGGGCCCCCATGACATGTGGTATGCACGTGGGGCCCCTATGACATGCCGCATGCATGTGGGACCCCCATGACTTGAGGCATGCATTTATGGCCCCCATGACATGCAGCAAGCATTTGGGCCCCCATGACATGCGGCATGCATGTGGGCCCCTCATGACATGCGGCATGCATGTAGGGCCCTCATGACATGCGGCATGCATTTGTGGGCCCCAAGACATGCGGCATGCACGTGGGGCCACCATGACATGCGGGATGCATTTGGGCCTCCCATGACATGCCGCATGCCTGCGGGGCCCCCATGACATGCGGCATGCACGTGGAGCCCACATGATATGTGGCATGCATTTGGGGCCCCATGACTTGAGGCATGCATTTGGGGCCCCCTTGACATGCGGCATGCATGTGGGGCCCCCATGACATGCTCCATGCATGTGGGGACCCATTACATGCGGCATGCACGTGGAGCCCCCATGACATGCGGAATGCACGTGAGGCCCCAATGACATGCGGAATGCCTGCGGGGCCCCAATGACATGCGGCATGCATGCGGGCCCTCATGACATGCGGCATGCATTTGGGGCCCCCAATATATGCGGCATGCACGTGGGGCCCCCATGATATGTGGCATGCATTTGGGGCCCACATGACTTGAGCCATGCATTTGGGGCCCCCATGACATGCGGCATGCATTTGGGTCCCCCATGAAATGCGGCATGCATGTGGGGCCCCCATGACATGTGGCATGCATGTGGGGCCCCATGATATGCGGCATGCAGTTGGGGCCCCCAATACATGCGGCATGCACGTTGGGCACCCATGACATGCGGCATGCGTTTATGGCCCCCATGACATGCTGCGTGCATTTGGGCCCCAATGACATGCGGCAAGCACGTGGGGCCCCAATGACATGCAGCATGCACGTGGGGCCCCCATGACATGCGGAATGCACGTGAGGCCCCCATGACATGCGGAATGCCTGCGGGGCCCCAATGACATGCGTCATGCATGCGGGGCCCTCATGACATGTGGCATGCATTTGGGGCCCCCATGACTTGAGCCATGCATTTGGGGCCCCCATGACATGCGGCATGCACCTGGGGCCCCCATGACATGCGACATGCATTTGGGTCCCCCATGAAATGTGGGATGCATGTGGGGCTCCGAGGACATGCGGCATGCATTTGGGGCCCACATGACATGTGGTATGCACGTGGGGCCCCTATGACATGCGGCATGCATGTGGGGCCCCATGACATGCTCCATGCATGTCAGGCCCCTATGACATGCGGCAAGCACGCGGGGCCCCCATGACATGCGGCAAGAACATGGGGCCCCCAGGACATGCGGCAAGCATTTAGGACCCCCATGACATGCAGCATGTACGTGGGACCCCATGACATGCGGCATGCATGTGGGCCCCCCATAACATGTGGCATGCATTCATGGCCCCCATGACATGCGGCAAGCTTTTGGGCCCCATGACATGCGGCATGCATGTGGGGCCCCCATGACATGCGGCACGCATTTGGGGTCCCCTTGACATGCAACATTCATGTGGGGCTTCCATGACATGCGGCATGCATTTGGGGCCTCCATGACATGCGGCATGCATGTGGGGCCCCCATGACATGCGGCATGCATTTGGCGTCCCCTTGACATGCGACATTCATGTGGGGCTACCATGACATGCGGCATGCATTTCGGGCCTCCATGACATGCGGCATGCATGTGGGGCCCCCATGACATGCGGCATGCATTTGGGGTCCCCATGACATGCGGCATGCACGTGGGGCCCCCTTGACATGCGACATTCATTTGGGGCACCCATGACATGTGGCATGCATGTGGGGCTCCCATGACATGCGGCATGCATTTATGGCCCCCATGACATGCGGCAAGCATTTGGGCCCCCATGACATGTGGCATGCATGTGGGGCCCCCATGACATGCGGCATGCATTTGGGGGCCCCATGGCATGCGGCATGCATGTGGGGCCCAAATGCTTGCCGCATGTCATGGGGGCCTGCATAACATGCTGCATGCACTTGGGGTACCTGAGACATGCGGCATGCACGTGGGGCCCCCATAACATGCTGCATGCATTTGGGGTGCCCGAGACATGCGGAATGCACGTGGGGCCCCTATGACATGCCGCATGCACTTGGGGCCCCCATTACATGTGGCATGCACATGGGGCCTCCATGACATGCGGCATATGCTTGGGGTCCCAATGACATGCAGCATGAGTTTGGATCCCCCATGACATGCGACATGCACGTGGGGCCCCCATGACATGAGTCATGCATTTGGGTCCCCCATGACATGCGCTATGCATGTGGGGCCCCTATGACATGCGGCATCCATTTGTGGGCCCCAAGACATGCTGCATGCATTTGGGGCCCTCCATGACATGCAGCATGCATGTGGGTCCCCATGACATGCGTCATGCACGTGGGGCCCCCTTGACATGCGACATTCATTTGGGGCCCCCATGACATGCGGCATGCATGTGGGGCCCCCATGACATGTGCCATGCATGTGGGGCCCCTATGACATGCGGCATGCATTTGAGGCCCCATTGACATGCGGCATGCATGTGGGGCACCCATGACTTGCGGCATGCATTTGGGGCCACTATGACATGCGGCATGCATTTGGGGCCCCCATGACATGCGGCATGCATTTGGAGCCACTATGACATGCGGCATGCATTTGGGGCCCCAATGACATGCGGCATGCATGCATTTGGGTCCCCCATGAAATGTGGCATGCATGTGGGGGCCCCATGACATGCGGCATGCACGTGGGGCCCCCATGACATGCGGCATACATTTGTGGCCCCCGTGACATGAGGCATGCACGTGGGGCCCCATGACATGCGGCAAGCACGTGGGGCCCCAATGACATGCAGCATGCACGTGGAGCCCCCATGACATGCGGAATGCACGTGAGGCCCCCATGACATGCGGAATGCCTGCGGGGCCCCAATGACATGCGGCATGCAAGCGGGGCCCTCATGACATGTGGCATGCATTTGGGGCCCCCAATATATGCAGCATGCACGTGGGGCCCCCATGATATGTGGCATGCATTTGGGGCCCCCATGACTTGAGCCATGCATTTGGAGCCCCCATGACATGCGTCATGCACGTGGGCCCGTCATGACATGCGGCATGCATTTGGGGCCCCCATGACATGCGGAATGCCTGCGGGGCCCCCATGACATGCGGCATGAATTTGGGGCCCCCAATACATGCGGCATGCACGTTGGGCTCCCATGACATGCAGCATGCATTTGGAGCCCCCATGAATTGAGGCATGCATTTGGGGCCCCCATGACTTGACGCATGCATTTGGGGCCCCCATGACATGCAGCATGCATGTGGGACCCCCAAGCCATGCGGCATACATTTGAATCCCCATGACATGCGGCATGCACGTGGGACCCCCATGACATGTGGCATGCATTTGAATCCCCCATTACATGCGGCATGCACGTGGGGACCCCATGACATGCGGCATGCATTTGGGCCCCCCATGACATGCGGAATGCCTGCGGGGCCCCCATGACATGCGGCATGCATGCAGGGCCCTCATGACATGCAGCATGAATTTGGGGCCCACAATACATGCGGCATGCACGTTGGGCCCCCATGACATGCGGCATGCATTTATGGCCCCCATGGCATGCGGCATGCATTTGGGGTCCCCATGACATGCGGCATGCACGTGGGGCCCCCTTGACATGCGACATTCATATGGGGCTCCCATGGCATGCGGCATGCATTTGGGGCCTCCGTGACAAGCGGCATGCATGTGGGGCCCCCATGACATGCGTCATGCATGTGGGGCCCCTATGACATGCGGCATGCATTTAGGGCCCCGATGACATGCGGCATGCATGTGGGCACCCATGACTTGCGCCAAGCACGTGGGGCCCCCATGACATGCGGCATGTATTTGGGGCCCCATGACATGCGGCATGCATGTGGGCCCCCCATGACATGCGGCATGCATTTTGGGGCATGCATAACATGCTGCATGCATTTGGGGTACCTGAGACATGCGGCATGCATGTGGGGCCCCCATGACATGCGGCATGCATGTGGGGCCCCCATGACATGCGGCATGCACGTGGGGCCCCCTTGACATGCAACATTCGTTTGGGGCCCCCATGACATGTGGCATGCATGTGGGGCTCCCATGACATGCGGCATTCATTTATGGCCCCCATGACATGCGGCAAGCATTTGGGCCCCCATGACATGCGGCATGCATTTGGGGGCCCCATGGCATGCGGCATGCATGTGGGCCCCCATGACATGCTGCATGCAAGTGGGGCCCAAATGCTTGTCGCATGTCATGGGGGCCTCCATGACATGCGGCATGCATGTGGGTCCCCATGACATGCGGCATGCACGTGGGGCCCCCTTGACATGCGTCATGCATTTGGATCCCCCATTACATGCTGCATGCAAGTGGTGCCCCCATGACATGCGGCATGCATTTGGGGCCCCCATGATATGCGGCACGCATTTGAGGCCCCCATGACATGCGCATGCATGTGGGGACCCCATGAAATGCGCCATGCATGTGGGCCCCCTATGACATGCGGCATGCATTTGTCGGCACCAAGACATGCTGCATGCATTTGGGGGGGGCCATGACATGCGACATGCATTTGGGGCCCCATTACATGCGGCATGCATTTGGGTCCCCTATGAAATGCGGCATGCATGTGGGGCCCCTATGACATGCGGCATGCATTTGGGGCCCCGATGACATGCGGCATGCATGTGGGGCACCCATGATTTGCGCCATGCACGTGGGGCCCCTATGACATGCGGCATGCATTTGGGCCCCCATTACATGTGGCATGCACATGGGGCCTCCATGACATGCGGCATACGCTTGGGTCCCCAATGACATGCAGCATGAGTTTGGATCCCCCATGAAATGCGGCATGCATGTGGGACCCCCATGACATGCGGCATGCACGTGGGGCCCCTATGACATGCGGCATGCACATGGGGCCCTCATGACATGCAGCATGCATTTGGGGCCACTATGACATGCGGCATGCATTTGGGGCCCCCATGACATGCGGCATGCATGTGGGACCCCTGTGACATGCGGCCTGCATTTGGGGGGCCCCATGACATGCGGCAAGCACATGGGGCCCCAATGACATGCAGCATGTACGTGGGGCCCCCATGACATGCGGAATGCACGTGAGGCCCCCGTGACATGCGGAATGCCTGCGGGACCCCAATGACATGCGGCATGCATGCATTTGCGTCCCCCATTAAATGCGGCAAGCACGTGGGGCCCCAATGACATGCAGCATGCCTTCGGGGCCCCAATGACATGCAGCATGCACGTGGGGCCCCCATGATATGTGGCATGCATTTGGGGCCCCCATGACATGCGGCATGCATTTGGGGCCCCCATGACATGCGGAATGCACGTGTGGCCCCTATGACATGCGACATGAATTTGGGGGCCCCATTACATGCGGCATGCACGTGGAGCATCCATGACATGCGTCATGCATTTGGGCCCCATGACATGCGGCATGCATGTGGGGCCCCCATGACATGTGGTATGCACGTGGGGCCACTATGACATGCCGCATGCATTTGGGGCCCCCATGACATGCGTCATGCATTTGGATCCCCATTACATGCTGCATGCAAGTGTGGCCCCCATGGCATGCGGCATGCATGTGGGCCCCCAATGACATGTGGCATGCACGTGGGGCCCCCATGACATGCTGCATGCATTTGGGGCCCCCATGATATGCGGCATGCATGTGGGGCCCCTATGACATGCGGCATCCATTTGGGGGGCCCCATGACATGCGGCATGCACGTGGGGCCCCCATGAAATGCAGCATTTATTTGGGGCCCCCATGACATGTGGAATGCCTGCGGGGCCCCCATGACATGCGGCATGCATTTGGGGGCCCCATTGCATGCAGCATGCATGTGGGGCCCAAATGCTTGCCACATGTCATGGGGGCCTCCATGACATGCGGCATGCATGTGGGACCCCCTTGACATGCGGCATGCATTTGGGGGCCCCATTGCATGCAGCATGCATGTGGGGCCCAAATGCTTGCCACATGTCATGGGGGCCTCCATGACATGCGGCATGCATGTGGGGCCCCATGACATGCGTCATGCACGTGGGGCCCCCTTGACATGCGACATGCATTTATGGCCCCCATGACTTGCGGCATGAATTTGGGGCCCCCATGATATGCGGCACGCATTTGGGGGCCCCATGAAATACGTCATGCATGTGGGGCCCCTATGACATGCGGCATGCATTTGTGGGCCCCAAGACATGTTGCATGCATTTGTGGCCCCCGTGACATGAGGCATGCACGTGGGGCCCCCATGACATGGGGAAAGCACGCGGGGCCCCAATGACATGCAGCATGTACGTGGGGCCCCCATGACATGCGGAATGCACGTGAGGCCCCCATGACATGCGGAATGCCTGCGGGGCCCCAATGACATGCAGCATGTACGTGGGGCCCCCATGACATGCGGAATGCACGTGAGGCCCCCATGACATTTGGCATGCATGTGGGGCCCCATGATATCCGGCATGCATTTATGGTCCCCATGACATGCGGCATGCATTTGGGACTCCATGACATGAGACAAGCACGTGGGGCCCCAATGACATGCAGCATGCACGTGGGGCCCTCATGACATGCAGCATGCATTTGGCGCCCCCATTACTTGAGCCATGCATTTGGGGCCCCCATGACATGCGGAATGCACGTGGGGCCATCATGACATGCAGCATGCATTTGGGGCCACTATGACATGCGACAAGCATTTGGGCCCCCATGACATGCGGCATGCATGTGGGGCCCCCATGACATGCGTCATGCATTTGGGCCCCCATGACATGCGGCATGCATTTGGGGCCTGCATAACATGCTGCATGCATTTGGGGTACCTGAGACATGCGGCATGCACATGGGCCCCCATAACATGCTGCATGCATTTGGGGTGCCCGAGGCATGCGGCATGCACGTGGGGCCATCATGACATGCAGCATGCATTTGGGGCCACTATGACATGCGGCAAGCATTTGGGCCCCCATGATATGCGGCATGCATGTGGGGCCCCCATGACATGCGTCATGCATTTGGGCCCCCATGACATGCGGCATGCACATGGGACCCCCATAACATGCTGCATGCATTTGGGGTGCCCGAGGCATGCGGCATGCACGTGTTGCCCCTATGACATGACGCATGCATTTGGGGCCCCCATTACATGTGGCATGCACATGAAGCCCCCATGACATGAGGCATATGCTTTGGGCCCCAATGACATGCGGCATGAGTTTGGACCCCCCATGACATGCGGCATGCACGTGGGGCCACCATGACATGAGTCATGCATTTGGGGCCGCCATGACATGGGGCATGCATTTGGGGCCGCCATGACATGCGGCATGCATTTGGGGCCCCCATGACATGCGGCATGCATTTGGGTCCCTCATGAAATGCGGCATGCATGTGGGGCCCCCATGACATGTGGCATGCATGTGGGCCCCCCATGACATGCGCCATGCATTTGGGGCCCCCATGACATGCGAAATGCCTTCGGGGCTCCCATGAGATGCTGCATGCATGCGGCACCCTCATGACATGCGGCATGCATTTGGGGCCCCCATGACTTGAGGCATGCATTTGGGGCCACCATGACATGCGGCATGCATTTGGGGGCCCCATTACATGCGGCATGCATGTGGAGCCCCCATGACATGCGGAATGCCTTCGGGGCCCCCATGAGATGCGGCATGCATGCGGCACCCTCATGACATGCGGCATGCATTTGGGGCACCCATGACTTGCGACATGCACGTGGGGCCCCTATGACATGCGGCATGAATTTGGGTGCCCCATTACATGCGGCATGCATGTGGAGCCCCCATGACATGCGGCATGCATTTGGGGCCCCCATCACATGCTTCATGCATGTGGGGGCCCCATGACATGCGTCATGCATTTGGGCCCCCATGACATGCGGCATGCATTTGGGACCTGCATAACATGCTGCATGCATTTGGGGTACCTGAGACATGCGGCATGCACATGGGGCCCCCATGACATGCGGCATATGCTTGGGGCCCCAATGACATACGGTATGAGTTTGGATCCCCCATGACATGCGGCATGCACGTGGGGACCCCATGACATGCGGCATGCACGTGTGGCCCCATGAAATGCGGCATGCATTTGGGGCCCCCATGACATGCGGCATGCCTGCGGGGCCCCCATGACATGTGGCATGCATGCGGGGCCCTCATGACATGTGGCATGCCTTTGGGGCCCCCATGAAATGTGCCATGCATGTGGGCCCCCCATGACATGCAGCATGCCTGCGGGGCCCCCATGAAATGCGGCATGCATGTGGAGCCCACGTGATATGTGTCATGCATTTGGGGCCCCATGACTTGAGGCATGCATTTGGGGCCCCGATGACATGGGGCATGCATGTGGGGCCCCCATGACATGCTCCATGCATGTGGGGCCCCCATGAAATGTGCCATGCATGTGGGCCCCCCATGACATGCGGCATGCTTGCGGGGCCCCCATGACATGCGGCATGTACGTGGAGCCCACATGATATGTGGCATGCATTTGGGGCCCCATGACTTGAGGCATGCATTTGGGGCCCCCATGACATGCGGCATGCATGTGGGGCAACCATGACATGCTCCATGCATGTGGGGACCCATTACATGCGGCATGCACGTGGAGCCCCCATGACATGCGGCATGCATTTGGGCCCCAATGACATGCGGCATGAGTTTGGATCACCCATGAAATGCGGCATGCATGTGGGGCCCCCATGACATGCGGAATACCTGCGGGCCCCCATGACATGCGGCATGCATGCGGGGCCCTCATGACATGCGGGATGAATTTGGGGCCCCCAATACATGCGGCATGCACGTTGGGCCCCCATGACATGCGGCATACATTTATGGAACCCATGACATGCGGCAAGCATTTGGGCCCCCCTGACATGCGGCATGCATTTGGGGCCTCCATGACATGCGGCATGCATGTGGGGCCCCCTATGACATGCTGCATGCAAGTGGGGCCCCATGACATGCGGCATGCATGTGGGCCCCCCATGACATGTGGCATGCACGTGGGGCCCCCATGACATGCTGCATGCATTTGGGGCCCCCATGATATGCGGCACACATTTGGGGCCCCCATGACTTGCGCATGCATGTGGGGCATCCATGAAATGCGCCATGCATGTAGGGCCCCTATGACATGCATTTGTGGGCCCCAAGACATGCTGCATGCATTTGGGGGGACCCATGACATGCAACATGCACGTGGGGCCCCCATGATATGAAGCATGCATGTGGGGCCCCCATTACTTGAGGCATGCATTTTGGGCCCCCATGACATGCGGCATGCACATGGGGCCCCCATGACATGCGGCATGCATGTGGGGCCCCCATTACATGCGGCATGCATTTGGGCCCCCATGACATGTGGCATGCATTTGGGGCCCCCTTGACATGCGGCATGCATGTGGGCCCCTATGACATGCGGCATGCAATTGGGGCCCCTATGACATGCGGCATGCACGTGGGGCCCTCATGACATGCAGCATGCATCTGGGGCCACTATGACATGCGCCATGCATGTGGGGCACCTATGACATGCGGCATGCAATTGGGGCCCCTCTGACGTGGGGCCCTCATGACATGCAGCATGCATCTGGGACCACTATGACATGCGGCATGCATTTGTGGCCCCCATGACATGCGGCATGCATGTGGGACCCCCATCATATGTGGCATGCATGTGGGACCCCCATGATATGCGGCATGCATTTGGGGCCCCCATGACTTGAGGCATGCATTCAGGGCCCCCATGAAATGCGCCATGCATGTGGGGCCCCTATGACATGCGGCATGCATTTGTGGGCCCCAAGGCATGCGGCATGCATGTGGGGCCCCCATGAAATGCGGCATTCATTTGGGGCCCCCATGACATGCGGCATGCACGTGGGGCCCCCATGAAATGCTGCATTAATTTGGGGCCCCCATGACTTGAGGCATGCATTTGGGGCCCCCATGAAATGCGCCATGCATGTGGGGCCCCTATGACATGCTGCATGCGTTTGGGGCCCCCATGACATGTGGAATGCACGTGAGGCCCCCATGACATGCGGCATGCACGTGGGGCCCCCATGACGTGCAGCATGCATTTGGATCCCCCATTACATGCTGCATGCAATTGGGACCCCCATGACATGCGGCATGCACGTGTGGCCCCCATGAAATGCGGCATGCATTTGGGGCCCCCATGACATGCGGCATGCCTGCGGGGCCCCATGACATGCGGCATGCATGCGGGGCCCTCATGGCATGCGGCATGCATTTGGGGGCCCCAATATATGCGGCATGCAAGTGGGGCCCACATGATATGCGCCATGCATGTGGGCCCCCATGAAATGCGCCATGCACGTGGGCCCCCATGACATGCGGCATGCATGTGGGGCCCCCATGACATGCTGCATGCATTTGAGGCCCCCATGATATGCGGCACGCATGTGGGGCCCCCATGAAATGCGTCATTTATTTGGGGCCCCCTTGACATGTGGAATGCCTGCGGGGCCCCCATGACATGCGGCATGCATGCGGGGCCCTCATGACGTGCAGCATGCATTTGGATCCCCCATTACATGCTGCATGCAAGTGGGGCCCCCATGACATGCGGCATGCATGTGGGCCCCCCATGACATGCAGCATGCATGTGGGACCCCCATGACATGCGGCATGCATTTTGATCCCCCTTACATGCGGCATGCACGTGTGGCCCCCATGAAATGTGGCATGCATTTGGGGCCCCCATGACATGCTGCATGCATTTGGGGCCCCCATGATATGCGGCATGCATGTGGGGCCCCTATGACATGCGGCATCCATTTGGGGGGCCCCATGACATGCGGCATGCACGTGGGGCCCCCATGAAATGCAGCATTTATTTGGGGCCCCCATGACATGTGGAATGCCTGCGGGGCCCCCATGACATGCGGCATGCATTTGGGGGCCCCATTGCATGCAGCATGCATGTGGGGCCCAAATGCTTGCCACATGTCATGGGGGCCTCCATGACATGCGGCATGCATGTGGGACCCCCTTGACATGCGGCATGCATTTGGGGGCCCCATTGCATGCAGCATGCATGTGGGGCCCAAATGCTTGCCACATGTCATGGGGGCCTCCATGACATGCGGCATGCATGTGGGGCCCCATGACATGCGTCATGCACGTGGGGCCCCCTTGACATGCGACATGCATTTATGGCCCCCATGACTTGCGGCATGAATTTGGGGCCCCCATGATATGCGGCACGCATTTGGGGGCCCCATGAAATACGTCATGCATGTGGGGCCCCTATGACATGCGGCATGCATTTGTGGGCCCCAAGACATGTTGCATGCATTTGTGGCCACCGTGACATGAGGCATGCACGTGGGGCCCCCATGACATGGGGCAAGCACGCGGGGCCCCAATGACATGCAGCATGTACGTGGGGCCCCCATGACATGCGGAATGCACGTGAGGCCCCCATGACATGCGGAATGCCTGCGGGGCCCCAATGACATGCAGCATGTACGTGGGGCCCCCATGACATGCGGAATGCACGTGAGGCCCCCATGACATTTGGCATGCATGTGGGGCCCCATGATATCCGGCATGCATTTATGGTCCCCATGACATGCGGCATGCATTTGGGACTCCATGACATGAGACAAGCACGTGGGGCCCCAATGACATGCAGCATGCACGTGGGGCCCTCATGACATGCAGCATGCATTTGGCGCCCCCATTACTTGAGCCATGCATTTGGGGCCCCCATGACATGCGGAATGCACGTGGGGCCATCATGACATGCAGCATGCATTTGGGGCCACTATGACATGCGACAAGCATTTGGGCCCCCATGACATGCGGCATGCATGTGGGGCCCCCATGACATGCGTCATGCATTTGGGCCCCCATGACATGCGGCATGCATTTGGGGCCTGCATAACATGCTGCATGCATTTGGGGTACCTGAGACATGCGGCATGCACATGGGCCCCCATAACATGCTGCATGCATTTGGGGTGCCCGAGGCATGCGGCATGCACGTGGGGCCATCATGACATGCAGCATGCATTTGGGGCCACTATGACATGCGGCAAGCATTTGGGCCCCCATGATATGCGGCATGCATGTGGCGCCCCCATGACATGCGTCATGCATTTGGGCCCCCATGACATGCGGCATGCACATGGGACCCCCATAACATGCTGCATGCATTTGGGGTGCCCGAGGCATGCGGCATGCACGTGTTGCCCCTATGACATGACGCATGCATTTGGGGCCCCCATTACATGTGGCATGCACATGAAGCCCCCATGACATGAGGCATATGCTTTGGGCCCCAATGACATGCGGCATGAGTTTGGACCCCCCATGACATGCGGCATGCACGTGGGGCCACCATGACATGAGTCATGCATTTGGGGCCGCCATGACATGGGGCATGCATTTGGGGCCGCCATGACATGCGGCATGCATTTGGGGCCCCCATGACATGCGGCATGCATTTGGGTCCCTCATGAAATGCGGCATGCATGTGGGGCCCCCATGACATGTGGCATGCATGTGGGCCCCCCATGACATGCGCCATGCATTTGGGGCCCCCATGACATGCGAAATGCCTTCGGGGCTCCCATGAGATGCTGCATGCATGCGGCACCCTCATGACATGCGGCATGCATTTGGGGCCCCCATGACTTGAGGCATGCATTTGGGGCCCCCATGACATGCGGCATGCATTTGGGGGCCCCATTACATGCGGCATGCATGTGGAGCCCCCATGACATGCGGAATGCCTTCGGGGCCCCCATGAGATGCGGCATGCATGCGGCACCCTCATGACATGCGGCATGCATTTGGGGCACCCATGACTTGCGACATGCACGTGGGGCCCCTATGACATGCGGCATGAATTTGGGTGCCCCATTACATGCGGCATGCATTTGGGGCCCCCATCACATGCTTCATGCATGTGGGGGCCCCATGACATGCGTCATGCATTTGGGCCCCCATGACATGCGGCATGCATTTGGGACCTGCATAACATGCTGCATGCATTTGGGGTACCTGAGACATGCGGCATGCACATGGGGCCCCCATGACATGCGGCATATGCTTGGGGCCCCAATGACATACGGTATGAGTTTGGATCCCCCATGACATGCGGCATGCACGTGGGGCCCCCATGACATGCGGCATGCACGTGTGGCCCCATGAAATGCGGCATGCATTTGGGGCCCCCATGACATGCGGCATGCCTGCGGGGCCCCCATGACATGCGGCATGCATGCGGGGCCCTCATGACATGTGGCATGCCTTTGGGGCCCCCATGAAATGTGCCATGCATGTGGGCCCCCCATGACATGCAGCATGCCTGCGGGGCCCCCATGAAATGCGGCATGCATGTGGAGCCCACGTGATATGTGTCATGCATTTGGGGCCCCATGACTTGAGGCATGCATTTGGGGCCCCGATGACATGGGGCATGCATGTGGGGCCCCCATGACATGCTCCATGCATGTGGGGCCCCCATGAAATGTGCCATGCATGTGGGCCCCCCATGACATGCGGCATGCTTGCGGGGCCCCCATGACATGCGGCATGCAAGTGGAGCCCACATGATATGTGGCATGCATTTGGGGCCCCATGACTTGAGGCATGCATTTGGGGCCCCCATGACATGCGGCATGCATGTGGGGCCCCCATGACATGCTCCATGCATGTGGGGACCCATTACATGCGGCATGCACGTGGAGCCCCCATGACATGCGGCATGCATTTGGGCCCCAATGACATGCGGCATGAGTTTGGATCACCCATGAAATGCGGCATGCATGTGGGGCCCCCATGACATGCGGAATACCTGCGGGCCCCCATGACATGCGGCATGCATGCGGGGCCCTCATGACATGCGGGATGAATTTGGGGCCCCCAATACATGCGGCATGCACGTTGGGCCCCCATGACATGCGGCATACATTTATGGAACCCATGACATGTGGCAAGCATTTGGGCCCCCCTGACATGCGGCATGCATTTGGGGCCTCCATGACATGCGGCATGCATGTGGGGCCCCCTATGACATGCTGCATGCAAGTGGGGCCCCATGACATGCGGCATGCATGTGGACCCCCCATGACATGTGGCATGCACGTGGGGCCCCCATGACATGCTGCATGCATTTGGGGCCCCCATGATATGCGGCACACATTTGGGGCCCCCATGACTTGCGCATGCATGTGGGGCATCCATGAAATGCGCCATGCATGTAGGGCCCCTATGACATGCATTTGTGGGCCCCAAGACATGCTGCATGCATTTGGGGGGACCCATGACATGCAACATGCACGTGGGGCCACCATGAAATGCGGCATGCACGTGGGGCCCCCATGATATGAAGCATGCATGTGGGGCCCCCATTACTTGAGGCATGCATTTTGGGCCCCCATGACATGCGGCATGCACATGGGGCCCCCATGACATGCGGCATGCATGTGGGGCCCCCATGACATGTGGCATGCATTTGGGGCCCCCTTGACATGCGGCATGCATGTGGGCCCCTATGACATGCGGCATGCAATTGGGGCCCCTATGACATGCGGCATGCACGTGGGGCCACCATGACATGAGTCATGCATTTGGGGCCGCCATGACATGGGGCATGCATTTGGGGCCGCCATGACATGCGGCATGCATTTGGGGCCCCCATGACATGCGGCATGCATTTGGGTCCCTCATGAAATGCGGCATGCATGTGGGGCCCCCATGACATGTGGCATGCATGTGGGCCCCCCATGACATGCGCCATGCATGTGGGGCCCCTATGACATGCGGCATGCATGTGGGACCCCCATGACATGCGGAATGCCTTCGGGGCTACCATGAGATGCTGCATGCATGCGGCACCCTCATGACATGCGGCATGCATTTGGGGCCCCAATGACTTGAGGCATGCATTTGGGGCCCTCATGACATGCGGCATGCATTTGGGGGCCCCATTACATGCGGCATGCATGTGGAGCCCCCATGACATGCGGAATGCCTTCGGGGCCCCCATGAGATGCGGCATGCATGCGGCACCCTCATGACATGCGGCATGCATTTGGGGCACCCATGACTTGCGACATGCACGTGGGGCCCCTATGACATGCGGCATGAATTTGGGTGCCCCATTACATGCGGCATGCATGTGGAGCCCCCATGACATGCGGCATGCATTTGAGGCCCCCATGACATGCTTCATGCATGTGGGGCCCCCATGACATGCGTCATGCATTTGGGCCCCCATGACATGCGGCATGCATTTGGGACCTGCATAACATGCTGCATGCATTTGGGGTACCTGAGACATGCGGCATGCACATGGGGCCCCCACGACATGCGGCATATGCTTGGGGCCCCAATGACATGCGGTATGAGTTTGGATCCCCCATGACATGCGGCATGCACGTGGGGCCCCCATGACATGAGTCATGCATTTGGGGCGGCCATGACATGCGGCATGCATTTGGGGCCCCCATGACATGCAACATGCACGTGGGGCCCCCATGACATGCGGTATGCATTTGCGGGCCCCATGACATGCGGCATGCATTTGGGGCCCCCAGGACATGAGTCATGCATTTGGGGCCGCCATGACATGTGGCATGCATTTGGGGCCCCCACGACATGCGGTATGCATTTGGGTCCCCCATGAAATGCGGCATGCATTTGGGGCCCCCATGACATGTGGCATGCATGTGGGCCCCCCATGACATGCGCCATGCATGTGGGCCCCTATGACATGCGGCATGCATGTGGGACCCCCAATGACATGCTCCATGCATGTGGGGCCCCTATGACATGCGGCATGCATGTGGGGCCCCTATGACATGCGGCATGCATTTGGGGGGCCCCATGACATGCGGCATACACGTGGGGCACCCATGACATGCGGCATACATTTGTGGCCCCCGTGACATGAGGCATGCACGTGGGGCCCCCATGACATGCGGCAAGCACGCGGGACCCCAATGACATGCAGCATGTACTTGGGGCCCCCATGACATGCGGAATGCACGTGAGGCCCCCATGACATGCGGAATGCCTGCGGGGCCCCAATGCCTTGCTGCATGCATGCATTTGGGTCACCCATGAAATACGGCATGCATGTGGGGCCCCCATGACATGTGGCATGCATGTGGGGCCCCATGATATCCGGCATGCATTTATGGCCCCCATGACATGCGGCATGCATTTGGGCCTCCATGACATGCGACAAGCACGTGGGGCCCCAATGACATGCAGCATGCACGTGGGTCCCCTATGACATGCGGAATGCACGTGAGGCCACCATGACATGCGGAATGCCTGCGGGGCCCCTATGACATGCGGCATGCATGCGGGGCCCTCATGACATGCGGCATGCATTTGGGGCCCCCAATATATGCGGCAGGCACGTGGGGCCCCCATGATATGTGGCATGCATTTGGGGCCCCCATGACTTGAGCCATGCATTTGGGGCCCCCATGACATGTGGCATGCACGTGGGGCCCTCATCACATGCAGCATGCATTTGGGGCCCCCATGACTTGAGCCATGCATTTGGGGCCCCCATGACATGCGGCATGCACGTGGGGCCATCATGCCATGCAGCATGCATTTGGGGCCACTATGACATGCGGCAAGCATTTGGGCCCCCATGACATGCGGCATGCATGTGGGGCCCCCATGACATGCGTCTTGCATTTGGGCCCCCATGACATGCGGCATGCATTTGGGGCCTGCATAACATGCTGCATGCATTTGGGGTGCCCGAGACATGCGGCAAGCACGCGGGGCCCCAATGACATGCAGCATGTACGTGGGGCCCCCATGACATGCGGAATGCACGTGAGGCCCCCATGACATGCGGAATGCCTGCGGGGCCCCAATGCCATGCGGCATGCATGCATTTGGGTCACCCATGAAATGCGGCATGCATGTGGGGCCCCCATGACATGTGGCATGCATGTGGGGCCCCATGATATCCGGCATGCATTTATGGCCCCCATGACATGCGGCATGCATTTGGGCCTCCATGACATGCGAAAAGCACATGGGGCCCCAATGACATGCAGAATGCACGTGGGGCCCCCATGACATGCGGCATGCATTTGGGGCCCCCATGACATGCGGCATGCACGTGGGGCCATCATGACATGCAGCATGAATTTGGGGCCACTATGACATGCGGCAAGCATTTGGGCCCCATTACATGCGGCATGCATGTGGAGCCCCCATGACATGCGGCATGCATTTGGGGCCCCCATGACATGCTTCATGCATGTGGGGCCCCCATGACATGCGGCATGCATTTGGGCCCCCATGACATGCGGCATGCATTTGGGGACTGCATAACATGCTGCATGCATTTGGGGTACCTGAGACATGCGGCATGCACATGGGGCCCCCATGACATGCGGCATATGCTTTGGGCCCCAATGACATGCGGTATGAGTTTGGATCCCCCATGACATGCGGCATGCACGTGGGGCCCCCATGACATGAGTCATGCATTTGGGGCCTCCATGACATGCGGCATGCATATGGGGCCCACATGACATGCGACATGCACGTGGGGCCCCCATGACATGCGGTATGCATTTGCGGGCCCCCAGGACATGAGTCATGCATTTGGGGCCGCCATGACATGCGGCATGCATTTGGGCCCCCATGACATGCGGCATGCATTTGGGTCCCCCATGAAATGCGGCATGCATGTGGGGCCCCCATGACATGTGGCATGCATGTGGGCCCCCCATGACATGCGCCATGCATGTGGGCCCCTTTGACATGCGGCATGCATGTGGGACCCCCATTGACATGCGGCATGCATGTGGGGCCCCTATGACATGCGGCATGCATGTGGGGCCCCCATGATATGCTCCATGCATGTGGGGCCCCTTTGACATGTGGCATGCATGTGGGGCCCCTATGACATGCGGCATGCATTTGGGGGGCCCCATGACATGCGGCATGCACGTGGGGCCCCCATGACATGCGGCATACATTTGTGGCCCCCGTGACATGAGGCATGCACGTGGGGCCCCCATGACATGGGGCAAGCACGCGGGGCCCCAATGACATGCAGCATGTACGTGGGGCCCCCATGACATGCGGAATGCACGTGAGGCCCCCATGACATGTGGCATGCATGTGGGGCCCCATGATATCCGGCATGCATTTATGGTCCCCATGACATGCGGCATGCATTTGGGACTCCATGACATGAGACAAGCACGTGGGGCCCCAATGACATGCAGCATGCACGTGGGGCCCTCATGACATGCAGCATGCATTTGGCGCCCCCATTACTTGAGCCATGCATTTGGGGCCCCCATGACATGCGGAATGCACGTGGGGCCATCATGACATGCAGCATGCATTTGGGGCCACTATGACATGCGACAAGCATTTGGGCCCCCATGACATGCGGCATGCATGTGGGGCCCCCATGACATGCGGCATGCATGCGGGGCCCTCATGACATGTGGCATGCATTTGGGGCCCCCGTGAAATGTGCCATGCATGTGGGCCCCCCATGACATGCAGCATGCCTGCGGGGCCCCCATGAAATGCGGCATGCATGTGGAGCCCACATGATATGTGTCATGCATTTGGGGCCCCATGACTTGAGGCATGCATTTGGGGCCCCGATGACATGGGGCATGCATGTGGGGCCCCCATGACATGCTCCATGCATGTGGGGCCCCCATGAAATGTGCCATGCATGTGGGCCCCCCATGACATGCGGCATGCTTGCGGGGCCCCCATGACATGCGGCATGCACGTGGAGCCCACATGATATGTGGCATGCATTTGGGGCCCCATGACTTGAGGCATGCATTTGGGGCCCCCATGACATGCGGCATGCATGTGGGGCCCCCATGACATGCTCCATGCATGTGGGGACCCATTACATGCGGCATGCACGTGGAGCCCCCATGACATGCGGCATGCATTTGGGCCCCAATGACATGCGGCATGAGTTTGGATCACCCATGAAATGCGGCATGCATGTGGGGCCCCCATGACATGCGGAATACCTGCGGGCCCCCATGACATGCGGCATGCATGCGGGGCCCTCATGACATGCGGGATGAATTTGGGACCCCCAATACATGCGGCATGCACGTTGGGCCCCCATGACATGCGGCATACATTTATGGAACCCATGACATGCGGCAAGCATTTGGGCCCCCCTGACATGCGGCATGCATTTGGGGCCTCCATGACATGCGGCATGCATGTGGGGCCCCCTATGACATGCTGCATGCAAGTGGGGCCCCATGACATGCGGCATGCATGTGGGCCCCCCATGACATGTGGCATGCACGTGGGGCCCCCATGACATGCTGCATGCATTTGGGGCCCCCATGATATGCGGCACACATTTGGGGCCCCCATGACTTGCGCATGCATGTGGGGCATCCATGAAATGCGCCATGCATGTAGGGCCCCCATGACTTGAGGCATGCATTTTGGGCCCCCATGACATGCGGCATGCACATGGGGCCCCCATGACATGCGGCATGCATGTGGGGCCCCCATTACATGCGGCATGCATTTGGGCCCCCATGACATGTGGCATGCATTTGGGGCCCCCTTGACATGCGGCATGCATGTGGGCCCCTATGACATGCGGCATGCAATTGGGGCCCCTATGACATGCGGCATGCACGTGGGGCCCTCATGACATGCAGCATGCATCTGGGGCCACTATGACATGCGCCATGCATGTGGGGCCCCTATGACATGCGGCATGCAATTGGGGCCCCTCTGACGTGGGGCCCTCATGACATGCAGCATGCATCTGGGACCACTATGACATGCGGCATGCATTTGTGGCCCCCATGACATGCGGCATGCATGTGGGACCCCCATCATATGTGGCATGCATGTGGGACCCCCATGATATGCGGCATGCATTTGGGGCCCCCATGACTTGAGGCATGCATTCAGGGCCCCCATGAAATGCGCCATGCATGTGGGGCCCCTATGACATGCGGCATGCATTTGTGGGCCCCAAGACATGCGGCATGCATGTGGGGCCCCCATGAAATGCGGCATTCATTTGGGGCCCCCATGACATGCGGCATGCACGTGGGGCCCCCATGAAATGCTGCATTAATTTGGGGCCCCCATGACTTGAGGCATGCATTTGGGGCCCCCATGAAATGTGCCATGCATGTGGGGCCCCTATGACATGCTGCATGCGTTTGGGGCCCCCATGACATGTGGAATGCACGTGAGGCCCCCATGACATGCGGCATGCACGTGGGGCCCCATGACGTGCAGCATGCATTTGGATCCCCCATTACATGCTGCATGCAATTGGGACCCCCATGACATGCGGCATGCACGTGTGGCCCCCATGAAATGCGGCATGCATTTGGGGCCCCCATGACATGCGGCATGCCTGCGGGGCCCCATGACATGCGGCATGCATGCGGGGCCCTCATGGCATGCGGCATGCATTTGGGGCCCCCAATATATGCGGCATGCAAGTGGGGCCCACATGATATGCGCCATGCATGTGGGCCCCCATGAAATGCGCCATGCACGTGGGCCCCCATGACATGCGGCATGCATGTGGGGCCCCCATGACATGCTGCATGCATTTGAGGCCCCCATGATATGCGGCACGCATGTGGGGCCCCCATGAAATGCGTCATTTATTTGGGCCCCCTTGACATGTGGAATGCCTGCGGGGCCCCCATGACATGCGGCATGCATGCGGGGCCCTCATGACGTGCAGCATGCATTTGGATCCCCCATTACATGCTGCATGCAAGTGGGGCCCCCATGACATGCGGCATGCATGTGGGCCCCCCATGACATGCAGCATGCATGTGGGACCCCCATGACATGCGGCATGCATTTTGATCCCCCTTACATGCGGCATGCACGTGTGGCCCCCATGAAATGTGGCATGCATTTGGGGCCCCCATGACATGCGGCATGCCTGCGGGGCTCCCATGACATGCAGCATGCATGCGGGGCCCTCATGACTTGCGGCATGCATTTGGGGCCCCCATGAAATGTGCCATGCATGTGGGCCCCCCGTGACATGCGGCATGCCTGCGGGGCCCCCATGAAATGCGGCATGCACGTGGAGCCCAAATGATATGTGTCATGCATTTGGGGCCCCATGACTTGAGGCATGCATTTGGGGCCCCCATGCCATGGGGCATGCATGTGGGGCCCCCATGAAATGCGCCATGCACGTGGGGCCCCCATAACATGCTGAATGCATTTGGGGTGCCCGAGACATGCGGCATGCACGTGGGACCAATATGACATGCCACATGCATTTTGGGCCCCCATTACATGCGGCATGCCTGTGGGGCCCCTATGACATGCTGCATGCATTTGGGGGCCCCAAGACACGTGGTATGCACGTGGGGCCCCCATGACATGCGGCATGCATTTGGGGCCCCCATGAAATGCACCATGCACGTGGGGCCCCCATGGCATGCTGCATGCGTTTGGGACCCCCATGACATGCGGCATGCATTTGGATGCCCCTTGCATGCGGCATGCACGTGTGGCCCCCATGAAATGCGGCATGCAAGTGGGGCCCACATGATATGTGGCATGCATTTGGGGCCCCCATGACTTGAGGCATGCATTTGGGGCCCCCATGACATGCGACATGCATGTGGGGCCCCCATAACATGCGGCATGCATGTGGGGCCCCCATAACATGCAGCATGCATGTGGGGCCCCTATGACATGCGCCATGCATGTGGACCCCCATGAAATGCGCCATGCATGTGGGGTCCCCATGACATGCGGCATGCATGTGGAGGCCCCATGACATGCGGCATGCATGTGGGGCCCCCATGATATGCTCCATGCATGTTGGGCCCCATGACATGCGGCATGCATTTGGGGTACCTGAGACATGTGGCATGCACGTGGGGCCCCCATGACATGCTGCATGTATTTGGGGTGCCCGAGACATGCGGCATGCACGTGGGGCCCCCATGACATGTGGTATACGCTTGGGTCCCCCATGACATGCGGCATGCACGTGGGGCCCCCATAACCTGAGTCATTCATTTGGGGCCGCCATGACATGCGGCATGCATTTGGGGCCCCCATGACATGCGGCATGCATTTGGGTCCTGCATAACATGCTGCATGCATTTGGGGTACCTGAGACATGCGGCATGCACGTGGGGCCCCCATAACATGCTGCATGCATTTGAGGTGCCCGAGACATGCGGCATGCATGTGGGGCCCCTATGACATGCGGCATACGCTTGGGGCCCCAATGACATGCGGCATGAGTTTGGATCCCCCATGACATGCGGCATGCACGTGGGGCCCCCATGACATGAGTCATGCATTTGGGGCCGCCATGACATGCGGCATGCATTTGGGGCCCCCATGACATGCGGCATGCATTTGGGTGCCCCATGAAATGCGGCAAGCATGTGGGGCCCCCAGGACATGCGGCATGCATTTGGGGCCCCCATGACATGTGGTATGCACGTGGGGCCCCAATGACATGCGGCATGCATGTGGGACCCCCATGACATGCGTCAAGCATTTCGATCCCCCATTACATGCTGCATGCAAGTGGGGCCCCCATGACATGAGGCATGCATGTGGGCCCCCCATGACATGCGGCATGCATGTGGGGCCCCTATGACATGCGGCATGCATTTGGGGGGCCCCATGACATGCGGCATGCATGTGGGACCCCCATGACATGCGTGATTCATTTGGATCCCCCATTACATGCTGCATGCAAGTGGGGCCCCCATGACATGCGGTATGCATGTGGCCCCCCATGACATGTGGCATGCACGTGGGGCCCCCATGACATGCTGCACGCATTTGGGGCCCCCATGATTTGCGGCACGCATTTGGGGCCCCCATGAAATGCGCCATGCATGTGGGGCCCACATGATATGCGGCATGCATTTGGGGCCCCCATGACATGCGGCATGCACGTGGGGCCCCCATGACATGCGTCATGCATGTGGGGCCCCTATGACATGCAGCATGCCTGCGGGGCCCCCATGACATGCAGCATGCATGTGGGACCCCCATGACATGCGGCATGCATTTGGATCCCCCTTACATGCGGCATGCACGTGTGGCCCCATTAAATACGGCCCCATGAAATGTGCCATGCATGTGGGCCCCCCATGACATGCGGCATGCCTGCGGGGCCCCCATGAAATGCGGCATGCAAGTGGGGCCCACATGATATGTGGCATGCATTTGGGGCCCCATGACTTGAGGCATGCATTTGGGGCCCCCATGACATGCGGCATGCATGTGGGGCCCCCATGACATGCTCCATGCATGTGGGGACCCATTACATGCGGCATGCACGTGGAGCCCCCATGACATGCGGCATGCATTTGGGCCCCAATGACATGCGGCATGAGTTTGGATCACCCATGAAATGCGGCATGCATGTGGGGCCCCCATGACATGCGGAATACCTGCGGGCCCCCATGACATGCGGCATGCATGCGGGGCCCTCATGACATGCGGGATGAATTTGGGGCCCCCAATACATGCGGCATGCACGTTGGGCCCCCATGACATGCGGCATACATTTATGGAACCCATGACATGCGGCAAGCATTTGGGCCCCCATGACATGCGGCATGCATGTGGGGCCTCCATGACATGCGGCATGCATGTGGGGCCCCCATGACATGCGGCATGCATCTGGGGCCCCCATGACATGTGGCATGCATTTGGGGCCTCCATGACATGCGGCATGCATGTGGGGCCCCCTATGACATGCACCATGCATGTGGGGGCCCTATGACACGCGGCATGAATTTGGGGGCCCCATTACATGCGGCATGCACGTGGAGTCCCCATGACATGCGGCATGCATTTGGGGCCCCATGACATGCGGCATGCATTTGGGCCCCCTTGACAAGCGGCATGCATGTGGGGCCCCATGACATGTGGCATGCATGTGGGGCCCCATGATATGCGACATACAGTTGGGGCCCCCAATACATGCGGCATGCACGTTGGGCACCCATGACATGCGGCATGCTTTTATGGCCCCCATGACATGCGGCATGCACGTTGGGCACCCATGACATGCGGCATGCTTTTATGGCCCCCATGACATGCGGCATGCATTTGGGCCCCCATGACATGCGGCATGCACGTGGGGCCCCTATGACATGCCGCATGCATTTGGGGCCCCCATGACATGTGGTATGCACGTGGGGCCCCTATGACATGCCGCATGCATGTGGGACCCCCATGACATGCGTCATGCATTTGGGACCCCATGACATGCGGCATGCATGTGGGACCCCCGGGACATGCAGCATGCATTTGGGGCCCCCATGACATGTGGTATGCACGTGGGGCCCCTATGACATGCCGCATGCATGTGGGACCCCCATGACTTGAGGCATGCATTTATGGCCCCCATGACATGCAGCAAGCATTTGGGCCCCCATGACATGCGGCATGCATGTGGGCCCCTCATGACATGCGGCATGCATGTAGGGCCCTCATGACATGCGGCATGCATTTGTGGGCCCCAAGACATGCGGCATGCACGTGGGGCCACCATGACATGCGGGATGCATTTGGGCCTCCCATGACATGCCGCATGCCTGCGGGGCCCCCATGACATGCGGCATGCACGTGGAGCCCACATGATATGTGGCATGCATTTGGGGCCCCATGACTTGAGGCATGCATTTGGGGCCCCCTTGACATGCGGCATGCATGTGGGGCCCCCATGACATGCTCCATGCATGTGGGGACCCATTACATGCGGCATGCACGTGGAGCCCCCATGACATGCGGAATGCACGTGAGGCCCCCATGACATGCGGAATGCCTGCGGGGCCCCAATGACATGCGGCATGCATGCGGGCCCTCATGACATGCGGCATGCATTTGGGGCCCCCAATATATGCGGCATGCACGTGGGGCCCCCATGATATGTGGCATGCATTTGGGGCCCACATGACTTGAGCCATGCATTTGGGGCCCCCATGACATGCGGCATGCATTTGGGTCCCCCATGAAATGCGGCATGCATGTGGGGCCCCCATGACATGTGGCATGCATGTGGGGCCCCATGATATGCGGCATGCAGTTGGGGCCCCCAATACATGCGGCATGCACGTTGGGCACCCATGACATGCGGCATGCGTTTATGGCCCCCATGACATGCTGCGTGCATTTGGGCCCCAATGACATGCGGCAAGCACGTGGGGCCCCAATGACATGCAGCATGCACGTGGGGCCCCCATGACATGCGGAATGCACGTGAGGCCCCCATGACATGCGGAATGCCTGCGGGGCCCCAATGACATGCGTCATGCATGCGGGGCCCTCATGACATGTGGCATGCATTTGGGGCCCCCATGACTTGAGCCATGCATTTGGGGCCCCCATGACATGCGGCATGCACCTGGGGCCCCCATGACATGCGACATGCATTTGGGTCCCCCATGAAATGTGGGATGCATGTGGGGCTCCCAGGACATGCGGCATGCATTTGGGGCCCACATGACATGTGGTATGCACGTGGGGCCCCTATGACATGCGGCATGCATGTGGGGCCCCATGACATGCTCCATGCATGTCAGGCCCCTATGACATGCGGCAAGCACGCGGGGCCCCCATGACATGCGGCAAGAACATGGGGCCCCCAGGACATGCGGCAAGCATTTAGGACCCCCATGACATGCAGCATGTACGTGGGACCCCATGACATGCGGCATGCATGTGGGCCCCCCATAACATGTGGCATGCATTTATGGCCCCCATGACATGCGGCAAGCTTTTGGGCCCCATGACATGCGGCATGCATGTGGGGCCCCCATGACATGCGGCACGCATTTGGGGTCCCCTTGACATGCGACATTCATGTGGGGCTTCCATGACATGCGGCATGCATTTGGGGCCTCCATGACATGCGGCATGCATGTGGGGCCCCCATGACATGCGGCATGCATTTGGCGTCCCCTTGACATGCGACATTCATGTGGGGCTACCATGACATGCGGCATGCATTTCGGGCCTCCATGACATGCGGCATGCATGTGGGGCCCCCATGACATGCGGCATGCATTTGGGGTCCCCATGACATGCGGCATGCACGTGGGGCCCCCTTGACATGCGACATTCATTTGGGGCACCCATGACATGTGGCATGCATGTGGGGCTCCCATGACATGCGGCATGCATTTATGGCCCCCATGACATGCGGCAAGCATTTGGGCCCCCATGACATGCGGCATGCATGTGGGGCCCCCATGACATGCGGCATGCATTTGGGGGCCCCATGGCATGCGGCATGCATGTGGGGCCCAAATGCTTGCCGCATGTCATGGGGGCCTGCATAACATGCTGCATGCACTTGGGGTACCTGAGACATGCGGCATGCACGTGGGGCCCCCATAACATGCTGCATGCATTTGGGGTGCCCGAGACATGCGGAATGCACGTGGGGCCCCTATGACATGCCGCATGCATTTGGGGCCCCCATTACATGTGGCATGCACATGGGGCCTCCATGACATGCGGCATATGCTTGGGGTCCCAATGACATGCAGCATGAGTTTGGATCCCCCATGACATGCGACATGCACGTGGGGCCCCCATGACATGAGTCATGCATTTGGGTCCCCCATGACATGCGCTATGCATGTGGGGCCCCTATGACATGCGGCATCCATTTGTGGGCCCCAAGACATGCTGCATGCATTTGGGGCCCTCCATGACATGCAGCATGCATGTGGGTCCCCATGACATGCGTCATGCACGTGGGGCCCCCTTGACATGCGACATTCATTTGGGGCCCCCATGACATGCGGCATGCATGTGGGGCCCCCATGACATGTGCCATGCATGTGGGGCCCCTATGACATGCGGCATGCATTTGAGGCCCCATTGACATGCGGCATGCATGTGGGGCACCCATGACTTGCGGCATGCATTTGGGGCCACTATGACATGTGGCATGCATTTGGGGCCCCCATGACATGCGGCATGCATTTGGAGCCACTATGACATGCGGCATGCATTTGGGGCCCCAATGACATGCGGCATGCATGCATTTGGGTCCCCCATGAAATGTGGCATGCATGTGGGGGCCCCATGACATGCGGCATGCACGTGGGGCCCCCATGACATGCGGCATACATTTGTGGCCCCCGTGACATGAGGCATGCACGTGGGGCCCCATGACATGCGGCAAGCACGTGGGGCCCCAATGACATGCAGCATGCACGTGGAGCCCCCATGACATGCGGAATGCACGTGAGGCCCCCATGACATGCGGAATGCCTGCGGGGCCCCAATGACATGCGGCATGCAAGCGGGGCCCTCATGACATGTGGCATGCATTTGGGGCCCCCAATATATGCAGCATGCACGTGGGGCCCCCATGATATGTGGCATGCATTTGGGGCCCCCATGACTTGAGCCATGCATTTGGAGCCCCCATGACATGCGTCATGCACGTGGGCCCGTCATGACATGCGGCATGCATTTGGGGCCCCCATGACATGCGGAATGCCTGCGGGGCCCCCATGACATGCGGCATGAATTTGGGGCCCCCAATACATGCGGCATGCACGTTGGGCTCCCATGACATGCAGCATGCATTTGGAGCCCCCATGAATTGAGGCATGCATTTGGGGCCCCCATGACTTGACGCATGCATTTGGGGCCCCCATGACATGCAGCATGCATGTGGGACCCCCAAGCCATGCGGCATACATTTGAATCCCCATGACATGCGGCATGCACGTGGGACCCCCATGACATGTGGCATGCATTTGAATCCCCCATTACATGCGGCATGCACGTGGGGACCCCATGACATGCGGCATGCATTTGGGCCCCCCATGACATGCGGAATGCCTGCGGGGCCCCCATGACATGCGGCATGCATGCAGGGCCCTCATGACATGCAGCATGAATTTGGGGCCCACAATACATGCGGCATGCACGTTGGGCCCCCATGACATGCGGCATGCATTTATGGCCCCCATGGCATGCGGCATGCATTTGGGGTCCCCATGACATGCGGCATGCACGTGGGGCCCCCTTGACATGCGACATTCATATGGGGCTCCCATGGCATGCGGCATGCATTTGGGGCCTCCGTGACAAGCGGCATGCATGTGGGGCCCCCATGACATGCGTCATGCATGTGGGGCCCCTATGACATGCGGCATGCATTTAGGGCCCCGATGACATGCGGCATGCATGTGGGCACCCATGACTTGCGCCAAGCACGTGGGGCCCCCATGACATGCGGCATGTATTTGGGGCCCCATGACATGCGGCATGCATGTGGGCCCCCCATGACATGCGGCATGCATTTTGGGGCATGCATAACATGCTGCATGCATTTGGGGTACCTGAGACATGCGGCATGCATGTGGGGCCCCCATGACATGCGGCATGCATGTGGGGCCCCCATGACATGCGGCATGCACGTGGGGCCCCCTTGACATGCAACATTCGTTTGGGGCCCCCATGACATGTGGCATGCATGTGGGGCTCCCATGACATGCGGCATCCATTTATGGCCCCCATGACATGCGGAATGCACGTGGGGCCATCATGACATGCAGCATGCATTTGGGGCCACTATGACATGCGACAAGCATTTGGGCCCCCATGACATGCGGCATGCATGTGGGGCCCCCATGACATGCGTCATGCATTTGGGCCCCCATGACATGCGGCATGCATTTGGGGCCTGCATAACATGCTGCATGCATTTGGGGTACCTGAGACATGCGGCATGCACATGGGCCCCCATAACATGCTGCATGCATTTGGGGTGCCCGAGGCATGCGGCATGCACGTGGGGCCATCATGACATGCAGCATGCATTTGGGGCCACTATGACATGCGGCAAGCATTTGGGCCCCCATGATATGCGGCATGCATGTGGGGCCCCCATGACATGCGTCATGCATTTGGGCCCCCATGACATGCGGCATGCACATGGGACCCCCATAACATGCTGCATGCATTTGGGGTGCCCGAGGCATGCGGCATGCACGTGTTGCCCCTATGACATGACGCATGCATTTGGGGCCCCCATTACATGTGGCATGCACATGAAGCCCCCATGACATGAGGCATATGCTTTGGGCCCCAATGACATGCGGCATGAGTTTGGACCCCCCATGACATGCGGCATGCACGTGGGGCCACCATGACATGAGTCATGCATTTGGGGCCGCCATGACATGGGGCATGCATTTGGGGCCGCCATGACATGCGGCATGCATTTGGGGCCCCCATGACATGCGGCATGCATTTGGGTCCCTCATGAAATGCGGCATGCATGTGGGGCCCCCATGACATGTGGCATGCATGTGGGCCCCCCATGACATGCGCCATGCATTTGGGGCCCCCATGACATGCGAAATGCCTTCGGGGCTCCCATGAGATGCTGCATGCATGCGGCACCCTCATGACATGTGGCATGCATTTGGGGCCCCCATGACTTGAGGCATGCATTTGGGGCCCCCATGACATGCGGCATGCATTTGGGGGCCCCATTACATGCGGCATGCATGTGGAGCCCCCATGACATGCGGAATGCCTTCGGGGCCCCCATGAGATGCGGCATGCATGCGGCACCCTCATGACATGCGGCATGCATTTGGGGCACCCATGACTTGCGACATGCACGTGGGGCCCCTATGACATGCGGCATGAATTTGGGTGCCCCATAACATGCGGCATGCATGTGGAGCCCCCATGACATGCGGCATGCATTTGGGGCCCCCATCACATGCTTCATGCATGTGGGGGCCCCATGACATGCGTCATGCATTTGGGCCCCCATGACATGCGGCATGCATTTGGGACCTGCATAACATGCTGCATGCATTTGGGGTACCTGAGACATGCGGCATGCACATGGGGCCCCCATGACATGCGGCATATGCTTGGGGCCCCAATGACATACGGTATGAGTTTGGATCCCCCATGACATGCGGCATGCACGTGGGGCCCCCATGACATGCGGCATGCACGTGTGGCCCCATGAAATGCGGCATGCATTTGGGGCCCCCATGACATGCGGCATGCCTGCGGGGCCCCCATGACATGCGGCATGCATGCGGGGCCCTCATGACATGTGGCATGCCTTTGGGGCCCCCATGAAATGTGCCATGCATGTGGGCCCCCCATGACATGCAGCATGCCTGCGGGGCCCCCATGAAATGCGGCATGCATGTGGAGCCCACGTGATATGTGTCATGCATTTGGGGCCCCATGACTTGAGGCATGCATTTGGGGCCCCGATGACATGGGGCATGCATGTGGGGCCCCCATGACATGCTCCATGCATGTGGGGCCCCCATGAAATGTGCCATGCATGTGGGCCCCCCATGACATGCGGCATGCTTGCGGGGCCCCCATGACATGCGGCATGCACGTGGAGCCCACATGATATGTGGCATGCTTTTGGGGCCCCATGACTTGAGGCATGCATTTGGGGCCCCCATGACATGCGGCATGCATGTGGGGCCCCCATGACATGCTCCATGCATGTGGGGACCCATTACATGCGGCATGCACGTGGAGCCCCCATGACATGCGGCATGCATTTGGGCCCCAATGACATGCGGCATTAGTTTGGATCACCCATGAAATGTGGCATGCATGTGGGGCCCCCATGACATGCGGAATACCTGCGGGCCCCCATGACATGCGGCATGCATGCGGGGCCCTCATGACATGCGGGATGAATTTGGGGCCCCCAATACATGCGGCATGCACGTTGGGCCCCCATGACATGCGGCATACATTTATGGAACCCATGACATGCGGCAAGCATTTGGGCCCCCCTGACATGCGGCATGCATTTGGGGCCTCCATGACATGCGGCATGCATGTGGGGCCCCCTATGACATGCTGCATGCAAGTGGGGCCCCATGACATGCGGCATGCATGTGGGCCCCCCATGACATGTGGCATGCACGTGGGGCCCCCATGACATGCTGCATGCATTTGGGGCCCCCATGATATGCGGCACACATTTGGGGCCCCCATGACTTGCGCATGCATGTGGGGCATCCATGAAATGCGCCATGCATGTAGGGCCCCTATGACATGCATTTGTGGGCCCCAAGACATGCTGCATGCATTTGGGGGGACCCATGACATGCAACATGCACGTGGGGCCACCATGAAATGCGGCATGCACGTGGGGCCCCCATGATATGAAGCATGCATGTGGGGCCCCCATTACTTGAGGCATGTATTTTGGGCCCCCATGACATGCGGCATGCACATGGGGCCCCCATGACATGCGGCATGCATGTGGGGCCCCCATTACATGCGGCATGCATTTGGGCCCCCATGACATGTGGCATGCATTTGGGGCCCCCTTGACATGCGGCATGCATTTGGGCCCCTATGACATGCGGCATGCAATTGGGGCCCCTATGACATGCGGCATGCACGTGGGGCCCTCATGACATGCAGCATGCATCTGGGGCCACTATGACATGCGCCATGCATGTGGGGCACCTATGACATGCGGCATGCAATTGGGGCCCCTCTGACGTGGGGCCCTCATGACATGCAGCATGCATCTGGGACCACTATGACATGCGGCATGCATTTGTGGCCCCCATGACATGCGGCATGCATGTGGGACCCCCATCATATGTGGCATGCATGTGGGACCCCCATGATATGCGGCATGCATTTGGGGCCCCCATGACTTGAGGCATGCATTCAGGGCCCCCATGAAATGCGCCATGCATGTGGGGCCCCTATGACATGCGGCATGCATTTGTGGGCCCCAAGGCATGCGGCATGCATGTGGGGCCCCCATGAAATGCGGCATTCATTTGGGGCCCCCATGACATGCGGCATGCACGTGGGGCCCCCATGAAATGCTGCATTAATTTGGGGCCCCCATGACTTGAGGCATGCATTTGGGGCCCCCATGAAATGCGCCATGCATGTGGGGCCCCTATGACATGCTGCATGCGTTTGGGGCCCCCATGACATGTGGAATGCACGTGAGGCCCCCATGACATGCGGCATGCACGTGGGGCCCCCATGACGTGCAGCATGCATTTGGATCCCCCATTACATGCTGCATGCAATTGGGACCCCCATGACATGCGGCATGCACGTGTGGCCCCCATGAAATGCGGCATGCATTTGGGGCCCCCATGACATGCGGCATGCCTGCGGGGCCCCATGACATGCGGCATGCATGCGGGGCCCTCATGGCATGCGGCATGCATTTGGGGCCCCCAATATATGCGGCATGCAAGTGGGGCCCACATGATATGCGCCATGCATGTGGGCCCCCATGAAATGCGCCATGCACGTGGGCCCCCATGACATGCGGCATGCATGTGGGGCCCCCATGACATGCTGCATGCATTTGAGGCCCCCATGATATGCGGCACGCATGTGGGGCCCCCATGAAATGCGTCATTTATTTGGGGCCCCCTTGACATGTGGAATGCCTGCGGGGCCCCCATGACATGCGGCATGCATGCGGGGCCCTCATGACGTGCAGCATGCATTTGGATCCCCCATTACATGCTGCATGCAAGTGGGGCCCCCATGACATGCGGCATGCATGTGGGCCCCCCATGACATGCAGCATGCATGTGGGACCCCCATGACATGCGGCATGCATTTTGATCCCCCTTACATGCGGCATGCACGTGTGGCCCCCATGAAATGTGGCATGCATTTGGGGCCCCCATGACATGCGGCATGCCTGCGGGGCTCCCATGACATGCAGCATGCATGCGGGGCCCTCATGACTTGCGGCATGCATTTGGGGCCCCCATGAAATGTGCCATGCATGTGGGCCCCCCGTGACATGCGGCATGCCTGCGGGGCCCCCATGAAATGCGGCATGCACGTGGAGCCCAAATGATATGTGTCATGCATTTGGGGCCCCATGACTTGAGGCATGCATTTGGGGCCCCCATGACATGGGGCATGCATGTGGGGCCCCCATGAAATGCGCCATGCACGTGGGGCCCCCATAACATGCTGAATGCATTTGGGGTGCCCGAGACATGCGGCATGCACGTGGGACCCCTATGACATGCCACATGCATTTTGGGCCCCCATTACATGCGGCATGCCTGTGGGGCCCCTATGACATGCTGCATGCATTTGGGGGCCCCAAGACACGTGGTATGCACGTGGGGCCCCCATGACATGCGGCATGCATTTGGGGCCCCCATGAAATGCACCATGCACGTGGGGCCCCCATGGCATGCTGCATGCGTTTGGGACCCCCATGACATGCGGCATGCATTTGGATGCCCCTTGCATGCGGCATGCACGTGTGGCCCCCATGAAATGCGGCATGCAAGTGGGGCCCACATGATATGTGGCATGCAATTGGGGCCCCCATGACTTGAGGCATGCATTTGGGGCCCCCATGACATGCGACATGCATGTGGGGCCCCCATAACATGCGGCATGCATGTGGGGCCCCCATAACATGCAGAATGCATGTGGGGCCCCTATGACATGCGCCATGCATGTGGGCCCCCATGAAATGCGCCATGCATGTGGGGTCCCCATGACATGCGGCATGCATGTGGAGGCCCCATGACATGCGGCCTGCATTTGGGGCCCCCATGACATGCGGCATGCATGTGGGGCCCCCATGATATGCTCCATGCATGTTGGGCCCCGTGACATGCGGCATGCATTTGGGGTACCTGAGACATGTGGCATGCACGTGGGGCCCCCATGACATGTGGTATACGCTTGGGTCCCCCATGACATGCGGCATGCACGTGGGGCCCCCATAACCTGAGTCATTCATTTGGGGCCGCCATGACATGCGGCATGCATTTGGGGCCCCCATGACATGCGGCATGCATTTGGGTCCTGCATAACATGCTGCATGCATTTGGGGTACCTGAGACATGCGGCATACGCTTGGGGCCCCAATGACATGCGGCATGAGTTTGGATCCCCCATGACATGCGGCATGCACGTGGGGCCCCCATGACATGAGTCATGCATTTGGGGCCGCCATGACATGCGGCATGCATTTGGGGCCCCCATGACATGCGGCATGCATTTGGGTGCCCCATGAAATGCGGCAAGCATGTGGGGCCCCCAGGACATGCGGCATGCATTTGGGGCCCCCATGACATGTGGTATGCACGTGGGGCCCCAATGACATGCGGCATGCATGTGGGACCCCCATGACATGCGTCAAGCATTTCGATCCCCCATTACATGCTGCATGCAAGTGGGGCCCCCATGACATGAGGCATGCATGTGGGCCCCCCATGACATGCGGCATGCATGTGGGGCCCCTATGACATGCGGCATGCATTTGGGGGGCCCCATGACATGCGGCATGCATGTGGGACCCCCATGACATGCGTGATTCATTTGGATCCCCCATTACATGCTGCATGCAAGTGGGGCCCCCATGACATGCGGCATGCATGTGGCCCCCCATGACATGTGGCATGCACGTGGGGCCCCCATGACATGCTGCACGCATTTGGGGCCCCCATGATTTGCGGCACGCATTTGGGGCCCCCATGACATGCGCCATGCATGTGGGGCCCACATGATATGCGGCATGCATTTGGGGCCCCCATGACATGCGGCATGCACGTGGGGCCCCCATGACATGCGTCATGCATGTGGGGCCCCTATGACATGCAGCATGCCTGTGGGGCCCCCATGACATGCAGCATGCATGTGGGACCCCCATGACATGCGGCATGCATTTGGATCCCCCTTACATGCGGCATGCACGTGTGGCCCCATTAAATACGGCCCCATGAAATGTGCCATGCATGTGGGCCCCCCATGACATGCGGCATGCCTGCGGGGCCCCCATGAAATGCGGCATGCAAGTGGGGCCCACATGATATGTGGCATGCATTTGGGGCCCCATGACTTGAGGCATGCATTTGGGGCCCCCATGACATGCGGCATGCATGTGGGGCCCCCATGACATGCTCCATGCATGTGGGGACCCATTACATGCGGCATGCACGTGGAGCCCCCATGACATGCGGCATGCATTTGGGCCCCAATGACATGCGGCATGAGTTTGGATCACCCATGAAATGCGGCATGCATGTGGGGCCCCCATGACATGCGGAATACCTGCGGGCCCCCATGACATGCGGCATGCATGCGGGGCCCTCATGACATGCGGGATGAATTTGGGGCCCCCAATACATGCGGCATGCACGTTGGGCCCCCATGACATGCGGCATACATTTATGGAACCCATGACATGCGGCAAGCATTTGGGCCCCCATGACATGCGGCATGCATGTGGGGCCTCCATGACATGCGGCATGCATGTGGGGCCCCCATGACATGCGGCATGCATCTGGGGCCCCCATGACATGCGGCATGCATTTGGGGCCTCCATGACATGTGGCATGCATGTGGGGCCCCCTATGACATGCACCATGCATGTGGGGGCCCTATGACACGCGGCATGAATTTGGGGGCCCCATTACATGCGGCATGCACGTGGAGTCCCCATGACATGCGGCATGCATTTGGGGCCCCATGACATGCGGCATGCATTTGGGCCCCCTTGACAAGCGGCATGCATGTGGGGCCCCATGACATGTGGCATGCATGTGGGGCCCCATGATATGCGACATACAGTTGGGGCCCCCAATACATGCGGCATGCACGTTGGGCACCCATGACATGCGGCATGCTTTTATGGCCCCCATGACATGCGGCATGCACGTTGGGCACCCATGACATGCGGCATGCTTTTATGGCCCCCATGACATGCGGCATGCATTTGGGCCCCCATGACATGCGGCATGCACGTGGGGCCCCTATGACATGCCGCATGCATTTGGGGCCCCCATGACATGTGGTATGCACGTGGGGCCCCTATGACATGCCGCATGCATGTGGGACCCCCATGACATGCGTCATGCATTTGGGACCCCATGACATGCGGCATGCATGTGGGACCCCCGGGACATGCAGCATGCATTTGGGGCCCCCATGACATGTGGTATGCACGTGGGGCCCCTATGACATGCCGCATGCATGTGGGACCCCCATGACTTGAGGCATGCATTTATGGCCCCCATGACATGCAGCAAGCATTTGGGCCCCCATGACATGCGGCATGCATGTGGGCCCCTCATGACATGCGGCATGCATGTAGGGCCCTCATGACATGCGGCATGCATTTGTGGGCCCCAAGACATGCGGCATGCACGTGGGGCCACCATGACATGCGGGATGCATTTGGGCCTCCCATGACATGCCGCATGCCTGCGGGGCCCCCATGACATGCGGCATGCACGTGGAGCCCACATGATATGTGGCATGCATTTGGGGCCCCATGACTTGAGGCATGCATTTGGGGCCCCCTTGACATGCGGCATGCATGTGGGGGCCCCATGACATGCTCCATGCATGTGGGGACCCATTACATGCGGCATGCACGTGGAGCCCCCATGACATGCGGAATGCACGTGAGGCCCCCATGACATGCAGAATGCCTGCGGGCCCTCATGACATGCGGCATGCATTTGGGGCCCCCAATATATGCGGCATGCACGTGGGGCCCCCATGATATGTGGCATGCATTTGGGGCCCACATGACTTGAGCCATGCATTTGGGGCCCCCATGACATGCGGCATGCATTTGGGTCCCCCATGAAATGCGGCATGCATGTGGGGCCCCCATGACATGTGGCATGCATGTGGGGCCCCATGATATGCGGCATGCAGTTGGGGCCCCCAATACATGCGGCATGCACGTTGGGCACCCATGACATGCGGCATGCGTTTATGGCCCCCATGACATGCTGCGTGCATTTGGGCCCCAATGACATGCGGCAAGCACGTGGGGCCCCAATGACATGCAGCATGCACGTGGGGCCCCCATGACATGCGGAATGCACGTGAGGCCCCCATGACATGCGGAATGCCTGCGGGGCCCCAATGACATGCGTCATGCATGCGGGGCCCTCATGACATGTGGCATGCATTTGGGGCCCCCATGACTTGAGCCATGCATTTGGGGCCCCCATGACATGCGGCATGCACCTGGGGCCCCCATGACATGCGACATGCATTTGGGTCCCCCATGAAATGTGGGATGCATGTGGGGCTCCCAGGACATGCGGCATGCATTTGGGGCCCACATGACATGTGGTATGCACGTGGGGCCCCTATGACATGCGGCATGCATGTGGGGCCCCATGACATGCTCCATGCATGTCGGGCCCCTATGACATGCGGCAAGCACGCGGGGCCCCCATGACATGCGGCAAGTACGTGGGACCCCATGACATGCGGGATGCATGTGGGCCCCCCATAACATGTGGCATGCATTTATGGCCCCCATGACATGCGGCAAGCTTTTGGGCCCCATGACATGCGGCATGCATGTGGGGCCCCATGACATGCGGCACGCATTTGGGGTCCCCTTGACATGCGACATTCATGTGGGGCTTCCATGACATGCGGCATGCATTTGGGGCCTCCATGACATGCGGCATGCATGTGGGGCCCCCATGACATGCGGCATGCATTTGGCGTCCCCTTGACATGCGACATTCATGTGGGGCTACCATGACATGCGGCATGCATTTCGGGCCTCCATGACATGCGGCATGCATGTGGGGCCCCCATGACATGCGGCATGCATTTGGGGTCCCCATGACATGCGGCATGCACGTGGGGCCCCCTTGACATGCGACATTCATTTGGGGCACCCATGACATGTGGCATGCATGTGGGGCTCCCATGACATGCGGCATGCATTTATGGCCCCCATGACATGCGGCAAGCATTTGGGCCCCCATGACATGCGGCATGCATGTGGGGCCCCCATGACATGCGGCATGCATTTGGGGGCCCCATGGCATGCGGCATGCATGTGGGGCCCAAATGCTTGCCGCATGTCATGGGGGCCTGCATAACATGCTGCATGCACTTGGGGTACCTGAGACATGCGGCATGCACGTGGGGCCCCCATAACATGCTGCATGCATTTGGGGTGCCCGAGACATGCGGAATGCACGTGGGGCCCCTATGACATGCCGCATGCATTTGGGGCCCCCATTACATGTGGCATGCACATGGGGCCTCCATGACATGCGGCATACGCTTGGGGTCCCAATGACATGCAGCATGAGTTTGGATCCCCCATGACATGCGACATGCACGTGGGGCCCCCATGACATGAGTCATGCATTTGGGTCCCCCATGACATGCGCTATGCATGTGGGGCCCCTATGACATGCGGCATCCATTTGTGGGCCCCAAGACATGCTGCATGCATTTGGGGCCCTCCATGACATGCAGCATGCATGTGGGTCCCCATGACATGCGTCATGCACGTGGGGCCCCCTTGACATGCGACATTCATTTGGGGCCCCCATGACATGCGGCATGCATGTGGGGCCCCCATGACATGTGCCATGCATGTGGGGCCCCTATGACATGCGGCATGCATTTGAGGCCCCATTGACATGCGGCATGCATGTGGGGCACCCATGACTTGCGGCATGCATTTGGGGCCACTATGACATGCGGCATGCATTTGGGGCCCCCATGACATGCGGCATGCATTTGGAGCCACTATGACATGCGGCATGCATTTGGGGCCCCAATGACATGCGGCATGCATGCATTTGGGTCCCCCATGAAATGTGGCATGCATGTGGGGGCCCCATGACATGCGGCATGCACATGGGGCCTCCATGACATGCGGCATACGCTTGGGGTCCCAATGACATGCAGCATGAGTTTGGATCCCCCATGACATGCGACATGCACGTGGGGCCCCCATGACATGAGTCATGCATTTGGGTCCCCCATGACATGCGCTATGCATGTGGGGCCCCTATGACATGCGGCATCCATTTGTGGGCCCCAAGACATGCTGCATGCATTTGGGGCCCTCCATGACATGCAGCATGCATGTGGGTCCCCATGACATGCGTCATGCACGTGGGGCCCCCTTGACATGCGACATTCATTTGGGGCCCCCTTGACTTGCGACATTCATTTGGGGCCCCCATGACATGCGGCATGCATGTGGGGCCCCCATGACATGTGCCATGCATGTGGGGCCCCTATGACATGCGGCATGCATTTGAGGCCCCATTGACATGCGGCATGCATGTGGGGCACCCATGACTTGCGGCATGCATTTGGGGCCACTATGACATGCGGCATGCATTTGGGGCCCCCATGACATGCGGCATGCATTTGGAGCCACTATGACATGCGGCATGCATTTGGGGCCCCAATGACATGCGGCATGCATGCATTTGGGTCCCCCATGAAATGTGGCATGCATGTGGGGGCCCCATGACATGCGGCATGCACGTGGGGCCCCCATGACATGCGGCATACATTTGTGGCCCCCGTGACATGAGGCATGCACGTGGGGCCCCATGACATGCGGCAAGCACGTGGGGCCCCAATGACATGCAGCATGCACGTGGAGCCCCCATGACATGCGGAATGCACGTGAGGCCCCCATGACATGCGGAATGCCTGCGGGCCCCAATGACATGCGGCATGCAAGCGGGGCCCTCATGACATGTGGCATGCATTTGGGGCCCCCAATATATGCAGCATGCACGTGGGGCCCCCATGATATGTGGCATGCATTTGGGGCCCCCATGACTTGAGCCATGCATTTGGAGCCCCCATGACATGCGTCATGCACGTGGGCCCGTCATGACATGCGGCATGCATTTGGGGCCCCCATGACATGCGGAATGCCTGCGGGGCCCCCATGACATGCGGCATGAATTTGGGGCCCCCAATACATGCGGCATGCACGTTGGGCTCCCATGACATGCAGCATGCATTTGGAGCCCCCATGAATTGAGGCATGCATTTGGGGCCCCCATGACTTGACGCATGCATTTGGGGCCCCCATGACATGCAGCATGCATGTGGGACCCCCAAGCCATGCGGCATACATTTGAATCCCCATGACATGCGGCATGCACGTGGGACCCCCGTGACATGTGGCATGCATTTGAATCCCCCATTACATGCGGCATGCACGTGGGGACCCCATGACATGCGGCATGCATTTATGGCCCCCATGGCATGCGGCATGCATTTGGGGTCCCCATGACATGCGGCATGCACGTGGGGCCCCCTTGACATGCGACATTCATATGGGGCTCCCATGGCATGCGGCATGCATTTGGGGCCTCCGTGACAAGCGGCATGCATGTGGGGCCCCCATGACATGCGTCATGCATGTGGGGCCCCTATGACATGCGGCATGCATTTAGGGCCCCGATGACATGCGGCATGCATGTGGGCACCCATGACTTGCGCCAAGCACGTGGGGCCCCCATGACATGCGGCATGTATTTGGGGCCCCATGACATGCGGCATGCATTTGGGGCATGCATAACATGCTGCATGCATTTGGGGTACCTGAGACATGCGGCATGCATGTGGGGCCCCCATGACATGCGGCATGCATGTGGGGTCCCCATGACATGCGGCATGCACGTGGGGCCCCCTTGACATGCAACATTCGTTTGGGGCCCCCATGACATGTGGCATGCATGTGGGGCTCCCATGACATGCGGCATCCATTTATGGCCCCCATGACATGCGGCAAGCATTTGGGCCCCCATGACATGCGGCATGCATTTGGGGGCCCCATGGCATGCGGCATGCATGTGGGCCCCCATGACATGCTGCATGCAAGTGGGGCCCAAATGCTTGTCGCATGTCATGGGGGCCTCCATGACATGCGGCATGCATGTGGGTCCCCATGACATGCGGCATGCACGTGGGGCCCCCTTGACATGCGTCATGCATTTGGATCCCCCATTACATGCTGCATGCAAGTGGTGCCCCCATGACATGCGGCATGCATTTGGGGCCCCCATGATATGCGGCACGCATTTGAGGCCCCCATGACATGCGCATGCATGTGGGGGCCCCATGAAATGCGCCATGCATGTGGGGCCCCTATGACATGCGGCATGCATTTGTCGGCACCAAGACATGCTGCATGCATTTGGGGGGGCCATGACATGCGACATGCATTTGGGGCCCCATTACATGCGGCATGCATTTGGGTCCCCTATGAAATGCGGCATGCATGTGGGGCCCCTATGACATGCGGCATGCATTTGGGGCCCCGATGACATGCGGCATGCATGTGGGGCACCCATGATTTGCGCCATGCACGTGGGGCCCCTATGACATGCGGCATGCATTTGGGGCCCCATTACATGTGGCATGCACATGGGGCCTCCATGACATGCGGCATACGCTTGGGTCCCCAATGACATGCAGCATGAGTTTGGATCCCCCATGAAATGCGGCATGCATGTGGGACCCCCATGACATGCGGCATGCACGTGGGCCCCCTATGACATGCGGCATGCACATGGGGCCCTCATGACATGCAGCATGCATTTGGGGCCACTATGACATGCGGCATGCATTTGGGGCCCCCATGACATGCGGCATGCATGTGGGACCCCTGTGACATGCGGCCTGCATTTGGGGGGCCCCATGACATGCGGCAAGCACATGGGGCCCCAATGACATGCAGCATGTACGTGGGGCCCCCATGACATGCGGAATGCACGTGAGGCCCCCGTGACATGCGGAATGCCTGCGGGACCCCAATGACATGCGGCATGCATGCATTTGCGTCCCCCATTAAATGCGGCAAGCACGTGGGGCCCCAATGACATGCAGCATGCCTTCGGGGCCCCAATGACATGCAGCATGCACGTGGGGCCCCATGATATGTGGCATGCATATGGGGCCCCCATGACATGCGGCATGCATTTGGGGCCCCCATGACATGCGGAATGCACGTGTGGCCCCTATGACATGCGACATGAATTTGGGGGCCCCATTACATGCGGCATGCACGTGGAGCATCCATGACATGCGTCATGCATTTGTGCCCCATGACATGCGGCATGCATGTGGGGCCCCCATGACATGTGGTATGCACGTGGGGCCACTATGACATGCCGCATGCATTTGGGGCCCCCATGACATGCGTCATGCATTTGGATCCCCATTACATGCTGCATGCAAGTGTGGCCCCCATGACATGCGGCATGCATGTGGGCCCCCAATGACATGTGGCATGCACGTGGGGCCCCCATGACATGCTGCATGCATTTGGGGCCCCCATGATATGCGGCATGCATGTGGGGCCCCTATGACATGCGGCATCCATTTGGGGGGCCCCATGACATGCGGCATGCACGTGGGGCCCCCATGAAATGCAGCATTTATTTGGGGCCCCCATGACATGTGGAATGCCTGCGGGGCCCCCATGACATGCGGCATGCATTTGGGGGCCCCATTGCATGCAGCATGCATGTGGGGCCCAAATGCTTGCCACATGTCATGGGGGCCTCCATGACATGCGGCATGCATGTGGGACCCCCTTGACATGCGGCATGCATTTGGGGGCCCCATTGCATGCAGCATGCATGTGGGGCCCAAATGCTTGCCACATGTCATGGGGGCCTCCATGACATGCGGCATGCATGTGGGGCCCCATGACATGCGTCATGCACGTGGGGCCCCCTTGACATGCGACATGCATTTATGGCCCCCATGACTTGCGGCATGAATTTGGGGCCCCCATGATATGCGGCACGCATTTGGGGGCCCCATGAAATACGTCATGCATGTGGGGCCCCTATGACATGCGGCATGCATTTGTGGGCCCCAAGACATGTTGCATGCATTTGGGGGGCCCCATGACATGCGGCATGCATTTGGGTCCCCATGAAATGCGGCATGCACGTGGAGCCCCCATGACATGCGGCATGCATTTGGGGCACCCATGACATGCTGCATGCATGTGGGGGCCCCATGACATGCGGCATGCATTTGGGCCCCCATGACATGCAGCATGCATTTGGGGCCTGCATAACATGCTGCATGCATTTGGGGTACCTGAGACATGCGGCATGCACGTGGGGCCCCCATAACATGCTGCATGCATTTGGGGTGCCCGAGACATGCGGCATGCACGTGGGGCCTCTATGACATGCCGCATGCATTTGGGGCCCACATTACATGTGGCATGCACATGGGGCCCCCATGAAATGCGGCATACGCTTGGGGCCCCAATGACATGCGGCATGAGTTTGGATCCCCCATGACATGCGGCATGCACCTGGGCCCCCATGACATGCTCCATGCATGTGGGGCCCCTATGATATGCGGCATGCATGAGGGCTCCCCATGACATGTGGCATGCACGTGGGGCCCCCATGACATGCTGCATGCATTTGGGGGGCCCCATGACATGCGGCATGCACGTGGGGCCCCCATGACATGCGGCATACATTTGTGGCCCTCGTGACATGCGGCAAGCACGTGGGGCCCCAATGACATGCAGCATGCACGTGGGACCCCCATGACATGCGGCATGCATGCGGGGCCCTCATGACATGCTGCATGCATGTGGGACCCCCATTACATGATGCATGCAAGTGGGGCCCCCATGACATGCGGCATGCATTTGGGCCCCCCATGACATGTGGCATGCACGTGGGGCCCCCATGACATGCTGCATGCATTTGGGGCCCCCATGACATGCGGCATGCACGTGGGGCCCCCATTACATGCGGCATGCATTTGGGGCCCCCATGACATGCGGCATGCACATGGGGCCCCCATAACATGCGGCATGCATTTGGGGCCCCCATGACATGCGCCATGCATGTGGGGCCCCTATGGCATGCGGCATGCAGGTGGGGCACCCATGACATGAGCCATGTACGTGGGGCTCCTATGACATGTGCCATGCATGTGGGGCCCCTATGACATGCGGCATGCATTTGTGGGCCCCAAGATATGCGTCATGCATGTGGGGCCCCTATGAAATGCGGCATCCATTTGGGGGGCCCCATGACTTGAGGCATGCATTTGGGGCCCCCATGACATGCGGCATGCATGTGGGACCCCCATGACATGCGGCATGCATCTGAATCCCCCATTACATGCGGCATGCATTTGGGGCCCCCATGACATGCGGCATGCATTTGGGCCCCCCATGACATGCGGAATGCATGCAGGGCCCTCATGACTTGTGGCATGAATTTGGGGCCCCCAATACATGCGGCATGCACGTTGGGCCCCCTTGACATGCGCCATTCATGTGGGGCTCCCATGACATGCGGCATGCATTTATGGCCCCCATGACATGCGGCAAGCTTTTGGGCCCCATGACATGCGGCATGCATGTGGGGCCCCCATGACATGCGGCAAGCATTTGGGCCCCCATGACATGCGACATGCATGTTGGGCCCCCTTGACATGCGGCATGCATTTGGGGGCCCCATGGCATGCAGCATGCATGTGGGGCCAAAATGCTTGCCGCATGTCATGGGGGCCTCCATGACATGTGGCATGCATGTGGGTCCCCATGACATGCGTCATGCACGTGGGGGCCCCTTGACATGCGGCATGCATTTATGGCCCCCATGACCTGCGGCATGAATTTGGGGCCCCCATTATATGCGGCATGCATTTGGGGTGCCCGAGACATGCGGCATGCACGTGGGGCCCCTATGACATGCCGCATGCATTTGGGGCCCCCATTACATGTGGCATGCACATGGGGCCTCCATGACATGCGGCATACGCTTGGGGCCCCAATGACATGCAGCATGAGTTTGGATCCCCCATGACATGCACCATGCATTTGGGGCCCCCATGACATGCGGCATGCATTTGGGTCCCCCATGAAATGCGCCATGCACGTGGGGCCCTCATGACATGCAGCATGCATTTGGGGACACTATGACATGCGGCATGCATTTGGGGCCCCCATGACATGCGGCATGCATGTGGGACCCCTATGACATGCGGCATGCATTTGGGGGGGCCATGACATGCGGCATGCACGTGGGGCCCCCATGACATGCGGCATACATTTGTGACCCCCGTGACATGAGGCATGCACGTGGGGCCCCATGATATGCGGCATGCAGTTGGGGACCCCAATACATGCGGCATGCACGTTGGGCCCCCATGACATGCGGCATGCATTTGGGCCCCATGACATGCGGAATGCACGTGAGGCCCCCATGACATGCGGAATGCCTGCGGGGCCCCAATGACATGCGGCATGCATTTGGCGCCACTATGACATGCGGCATGCATTTGGGGCCCCCATGACATGAGGCATGCACTTGGGGCCCCCATGACATGCGGCATGCATGTAGGGCCCCCATGAAATGCGCCATGCATGTGGGGCCCCTATGACATGCGGCATGCATTTCTGGCCCCCATGACATGCGGCAAGCATTTGGGTCCCCATGACATGCGGCATGCATGTGGGGCCCCATGACATGCGTCATGCATGTGGGGCCCCTATGACATGCGGCATGCATTTGGGGCCCCGATGACATGCGTCATGCATGTGGGGCACCCATGACTTGCGCCAAGCACGTGGGGCCCCCATGACATGCGGCATGCATTTGGGGCCCCCATGACATGCGGCATGCATGTGTGGCCCCCATGACATGCGGCATGCGTTTGGGCTCCCATGACATGCGGCATGCATTTGGGGCATGCATAACATGCTGCATGCATTTGGGGTACCTGAGACATGCGGCATGCATTTGGGGCCCCCATGACATGCGGCATGCATTTATGGCCCCCATGACATTTGGCAAGCATTTGGGCCCCCATGACATGCGGCATGCATGTGGGGCCCCCATGACATGCGGCATGCATTTGGGGGGCATGGCATGCGGCATGCATGTGGGGCCCAAATGCTTGTCGCATGTCATGGGGCCTCCATGACATGCTGCATGCATGTGGGTCCCCATGACTTGCGGCATGCACATGGGGCCCCCTTGACATGCGACATTCATTTGGGGCTCCCTTGACACGTGGCATGCATGTGGGGCCACTATGACATGTGGCATGCATGTGGGGCCCCCATGACATGAGGCATGCCTTTGGGGATGCCATGACATGAGGCATGCATTTGGAGCCCCCATGACATGAGGCATGCATGTGGGGCACCCATGACATGCGGCATGCACGTGGGGCCCCCATGAAAGGGGGCATGCATTTGGGGCTCCCATGACACGCGGCATGTATGTGGGGCCCCCATGACCTGTGGCATGCATGTGGGGACGAAATGACATGCGGCAAGCATTTGGGGCTCCCATGACACGCGACATTTATGTGGGGCCCTCTTGACATTTGGCACATATTTGGGGCCCACATGACATGCAGCACATATTTGCGGCCCCCATAACATGCGGCATGCATTTGGGGCCACCATGACATACGCCATGCATGTGGGGCCCTCATGACATGCGGCACGTATTTGGGGCCCCCCATGATATGCAGCATACTTTTGGGGCCCAAATGACATGCGGCATGCATTTGTGGCCCCCATGAAATGTGGCATGCATGTGCAGCCTCCATAACATGGGTCATGCAATTGGGGCCCCAATGACATGCAGCATGAATTTGGGGGCCACATGCATGCCACGTGTCATGGGGGTCCCACATGCATGCCGCATGTCATGACATGCGGCATGCATGTGGGGCCCCCATGACACGCGGCATGCATTTGGGCCCCAATAACACCCAGCTTGCATGTGGGGCCCCCATTACATGCGGCATGCACGTGTTGCCCTCATGATATGTGGCATGCATGTGGGGCCCCTAAGACATGCGCCATGCATTTGGTGCCCCCATTACAAGCGGCATGTATTTGGGGCTTCCATGACATGCAGCAAGCATTTGGAGCCCCTGACATGTAGCATGCATTTAGGGTCCCCCATGAAATGCGGCACGCACGGGGGCCCCCATGACATGCGGCATGTATTTGGGGCCCCCATGACATGCGGCATACATTTGGGGCCTCCATGACATGCGGCATGCATTTGGGGCCCTCATGACATGCGGCATACATTTGGGGCCCCCATGAAATGCGACATGCACATGGGGCCCCCATGACATGCGGCATGCATGTGGAGCCCCCATGACATGCGGAATGCACGTGGGGACCCCATGACACGTGGCATGCATGTGGGGCTCCCACGACTTGCGGCAAATATTTGGGGCCCCAAGACATGCGGCATGCACGTTGGGCCCCCATGACATGCGGCACATATTTGTGGCCCCCATGACATGCGGCATGCCTTTGGGGCCCCCATGACATGCGCCATGCATGTGGGGCCCTCATGACATGCAGCACGTATTTGGGGCCCCCATGACATGCGTCATGTACGTGGCGCCCCCATGACATGCGGCATAGATTTGGGGCCCCCTTGACATGCGGCATGCATTTAGGGACCCCATGACATGAGGCATGCACGTGGGCCCCCCATGACATGGGGCATGCATTTGGGACCCCATGAAATGCAGCATGCATGTGGGGCACCCATGACATGCGGCATGCACGTGGGGCCCCCTGATATGTGGCACGTATTTTGGGCCCCCATGACATGCGGCATACATTTAGGGTCCCCATGACATGCGGCATGCATTTGGGGTCCCCATGACATGCAGCATGCACTTGGGGCCCCCGTGTAATGAGGCATGCGTTTGGTGCCCCCATGACACAAGGCATGCACGTGTGGCCCCGATGACTTGCGCCATGCATGTGGGGCCCTCATGACATGCGGAATGCATGTGGGGACCCCATGACACATGGCAGGCATGTGGGGCCCCCATGACATGCGGCAAATATTTGGGGCCCAAAGACATGCGGCATGCACGTTGGGCTCCCATGAAATGCGGCACATATTTGTGGCCCCCATGACATGCGGCATGCATTTGGGGCCCCCATGACATGCGCCATGCATGTGGGGCCCTCATGACATGCGGCATGCATGTGGGGCCCCCATGACATGCGGCATGCATTTGGGGGCCCCATGGCATGCGGCATGCATGTGGGGCCCAAATGCTTGCCGCATGTCATGGGGGCCTGCATAACATGCTGCATGCACTTGGGGTACCTGAGACATGCGGCATGCACGTGGGGCCCCCATAACATGCTGCATGCATTTGGGGTGCCCGAGACATGCAGAATGCACGTGGGGCCCCTATGACATGCCGCATGCATTTGGGGCCCCCATTACATGTGGCATGCACATGGGGCCTCCATGACATGCGGCATACGTTTGGGGTCCCAATGACATGCAGCATGAGTTTGGATCCCCCATGACATGCGACATGCACGTGGGGCCCCCATGACATGAGTCATGCATTTGGGTCCCCCATGACATGCGCTATGCATGTGGGGCCCCTATGACATGCGGCATGCATTTGTGGGCCCCAAGACATGCTGCATGCATTTGGGGGCCTCCATGACATGCAGCATGCATGTGGGTCCCCACGACATGCGTCATGCACGTGGGGCCCCCTTGACATGCGACATTCATTTGGGGCCCCCATGACATGCGGCATGCATGTGGGGCCCCCATGACATGTGCCATACATGTGGGGCCCCTATGACATGCGGCATGCATTTGGGGCCCCGATGACATGCGGCATGCATGTGGGGCACCCATGACTTGCGGCATGCATTTGGGGCCACTATGACATGCGGCATGCATTTGGGGCACCCATGACATGTGGCATGCATGTGGGACCCCTATGACATGCGGCATGCATTTGGGGGGACCCATGACATGCGGCATGCACGTGGGGCCCCCATGACATGCGGCATACATTTGTGGGCCCGATGACATGCGGCATGCATGTGGGGCACCCATGACTTGCGGCATGCATTTGGAGCCACTATGACATGCGGCATGCATTTGGGGCCCCAATGACATGCGGCATGCATGCATTTGGGTCCCCCATGAAATGTGGCATGCATGTGGGGGCCCCATGACATGCGGCATGCACGTGGGGCCCCCATGACATGCGGCATACATTTGTGGCCCCCGTGACATGAGGCATGCACGTGGGGCCCCATGACATGCGGCAAGCACGTGGGGCCCCAATGACATGCAGCATGCACGTGGAGCCCCCATGACATGCGGAATGCACGTGAGGCCCCCATGACATGCGGAATGCCTGCGGGGCCCCAATGACATGCGGCATGCAAGCGGGTCCCTCATGACATGTGGCATGCATTTGGGGCCCCCAATATATGCAGCATGCACGTGGGGCCCCCATGATATGTGGCATGCATTTGGGGCCCCCATGACTTGAGGCATGCATTTGGAGCCCCCATGACTTGACGCATGCATTTGGGGCCCCCATGACATGCAGCATGCATGTGGGGCCCCCAAGACATGCGGCATACATTTAAATCCCCATGACATGCGGCATGCACGTGGGACCCCATGACATGCGGCATGCATTTGAATCCCCCATTACATGCGGCATGCACGTGGGGACCCCATGACATGCGGCATGCATTTGGGCCCCCATGACATGCGGAATGCCTGCGGGGCCCCCATGACATGCGGCATGCATGCAGGGCCCTCATGACATGCAGCATGAATTTGGGGCCCACAATACATGCGGCATGCACGTTGGGCCCCCATGACATGCGGCATGCATTTATGGCCCCCATGACATGCGGCATGCATTTGGGGCCTCCGTGACATGCGGCATGCATGTGGGGCCCCCATGACATGCGTCATGCATGTGGGGCCCCTATGACATGTGGCATGCATTTAGGGCCCCGATGACATGCGGCATGCATGTGGGGCACCCATGACTTGCGCCAAGCACGTGGGGCCCCCATGACATGCGGCATGCATTTGGGGCATGCATAACATGCTGCATGCATTTGGGGTACCTGAGACATGCGGCATGCATGTGGGGCCCCCATGACATGCGGCATGCATGTGGGGTCCCCATGACATGCGGCATGCACGTGGGGCCCCCTTGACATGCAACATTCATTTGGGGCCCCCATGACATGTGGCATGCATGTGGGGCTCCCATGACATGCGGCATCCATTTATGGCCCCCATGACATGCGGCAAGCATTTGGGCCCCCATGACATGCGGCATGCATTTGGGGGCCCCATGGCATGCGGCATGCATGTGGGGCCCAAATGCTTGTCGCATGTCATGGGGGCCTCCATGACATCCGGCATGCATGTGGGTCCCCATGACATGCGGCATGCACGTGGGCCCCCTTGAAATGCGTCATGCATTTGGATCCCCCATTACATGCTGCATGCAAGTGGTGCCCCCATGACATGCGGCATGCATGTGGGCCCCCATGACATGCGGCATGCATGTGGGACCCCCATGACATGCGTCATGCATTTGGATCCCCCATTACATGCTGCATGCAAGTGGTGCCCCCATTACATGCTGCATGCAAGTGGTGCCCCCATGACATGCGGCATGCATGTGGGCCCCCATGACATGCGGCATGCATTTGGGGCCCCCATAATATGCGGCACGCATTTGAGGCCCCTATGACATGCGGCATGCATTTGTGGGCACCAAGACATGCTGCATGCATTTGGGGGGCCCCATGACATGCGGCATGCATTTGGGGCCCCCATGACATGCGGTATGCATTTGGGGCCCCCATGACATGCAGCATGCATGTGGGTCCCCCATGACATGCGACATGCATTTGGGGCCCCATGACATGCGGCATGCATTTGGGTCCCCCATGACATGTGGCATGCACATGGGGCCTCCATGACATGCGGCATACGCTTGGGGACCCAATGACATGCAGCATGAGTTTGGATCCCCCATGACATGCGGCATGCATGTGGGGCTCCCATGACATGCGGCATGCACGTGGGGCCCCTATGACATGCGGCATGCACGTGGGGCCCTCATGACATGCAGCATGCATTTGGGGCCACTATGACATGCGGCATGCATTTGGGGCCCCCATGACATGCGGCATGCATGTGGGACCCCTATGACATGCGGCATGCATTTGGGGGGGCCATGACATGCGGCATGCACGTGGGGCCCCCATGACATGCGGCATACATTTGTGACCCCCGTGACATGAGGCATGCACGTGGGGCCCCATGATATGCGGCATGCAGTTGGGGACCCCAATACATGCGGCATGCACATTGGGCCCCCATGACATGCGGCATGCATTTGGGCCCCATGACATGCGGAATGCACGTGAGGCCCCCATGACATGCGGAATGCCTGCGGGGCCCCAATGACATGCGGCATGCATTTGGCGCCACTATGACATGCGGCATGCATTTGGGGCCCCCATGACATGAGGCATGCACTTGGGGCCCCCATGACATGCGGCATGCATGTAGGGCCCCCATGAAATGCGCCATGCATGTGGGGCCCCTATGACATGCGGCATGCATTTCTGGCCCCCATGACATGCGGCAAGCATTTGGGTCCCCATGACATGCGGCATGCATGTGGGGCCCCATGACATGCGTCATGCATGTGGGGCCCCTATGACATGCGGCATGCATTTGGGGCCCCGATGACATGCGTCATGCATGTGGGGCACCCATGACTTGCGCCAAGCACGTGGGGCCCCCATGACATGCGGCATGCATTTGGGGCCCCCATGACATGCGGCATGCATGTGTGGCCCCCATGACATGCGGCATGCGTTTGGGCTCCCATGACATGCGGCATGCATTTGGGGCATGCATAACATGCTGCATGCATTTGGGGTACCTGAGACATGCGGCATGCATTTGGGGCCCCCATGACATGCGGCATGCATTTATGGCCCCCATGACATTTGGCAAGCATTTGGGCCCCCATGACATGCGGCATGCATGTGGGGCCCCCATGACATGCGGCATGCATTTGGGGGGCATGGCATGCGGCATGCATGTGGGGCCCAAATGCTTGTCGCATGTCATGGGGCCTCCATGACATGCTGCATGCATGTGGGTCCCCATGACTTGCGGCATGCACATGGGGCCCCCTTGACATGCGACATTCATTTGGGGCTCCCTTGACACGTGGCATGCATGTGGGGCCACTATGACATGTGGCATGCATGTGGGGCCCCCATGACATGAGGCATGCCTTTGGGGACGCCATGACATGAGGCATGCATTTGGAGCCCCCATGACATGAGGCATGCATGTGGGGCACCCATGACATGCGGCATGCACGTGGGGCCCCCATGAAAGGGGGCATGCATTTGGGGCTCCCATGACACGCGGCATGTATGTGGGGCCCCCATGACCTGTGGCATGCATGTGGGGACGAAATGACATGCGGCAAGCATTTGGGGCTCCCATGACACGCGACATTCATGTGGGGCCCTCTTGACATTTGGCACATATTTGGGGCCCACATGACATGCAGCACATATTTGCGGCCCCCATAACATGCGGCATGCATTTGGGGCCACCATGACATACGCCATGCATGTGGGGCCCTCATGACATGCGGCACGTATTTGGGGCCCCCCATGATATGCAGCATACTTTTGGGGCCCAAATGACATGCGGCATGCATTTGTGGCCCCCATGAAATGTGGCATGCATGTGCAGCCTCCATAACATGGGTCATGCAATTGGGGCCCCAATGACATGCAGCATGAATTTGGGGGCCACATGCATGCCACGTGTCATGGGGGTCCCACATGCATGCCGCATGTCATGACATGCGGCATGCATGTGGGGCCCCCATGACACGCGGCATGCATTTGGGCCCCAATAACACCCAGCTTGCATGTGGGGCCCCCATTACATGCGGCATGCACGTGTTGCCCTCATGATATGTGGCATGCATGTGGGGCCCCTATGACATGCGCCATGCATTTGGTGCCCCCATTACAAGCGGCATGTATTTGGGGCTTCCATGACATGCAGCAAGCATTTGGAGCCCCTGACATGTAGCATGCATTTAGGGTCCCCCATGAAATGCGGCACGCACGGGGGCCCCCATGACATGCGGCATGTATTTGGGGCCCCCATGACATGCGGCATACATTTGGGGCCTCCATGACATGCGGCATGCATTTGGGGCCCTCATGACATGCGGCATACATTTGGGGCCCCCATGAAATGCGACATGCACATGGGGCCCCCATGACATGCGGCATGCATGTGGAGCCCCCATGACATGCGGAATGCACGTGGGGACCCCATGACACGTGGCATGCATGTGGGGCTCCCACGACTTGCGGCAAATATTTGGGGCCCCAAGACATGCGGCATGCACGTTGGGCCCCCATGACATGCGGCACATATTTGTGGCCCCCATGACATGCGGCATGCCTTTGGGGCCCCCATGACATGCGCCATGCATGTGGGGCCCTCATGACATGCAGCACGTATTTGGGGCCCCCATGACATGCGTCATGTACGTGGCGCCCCCATGACATGCGGCATAGATTTGGGGCCCCCTTGACATGCGGCATGCATTTAGGGACCCCATGACATGAGGCATGCACGTGGGCCCCCCATGACATGGGGCATGCATTTGGGACCCCATGAAATGCAGCATGCATGTGGGGCACCCATGACATGCGGCATGCACGTGGGGCCCCCTGATATGTGGCACGTATTTTGGGCCCCCATGACATGCGGCATACATTTAGGGTCCCCATGACATGCGGCATGCATTTGGGGTCCCCATGACATGCAGCATGCACTTGGGGCCCCCGTGTAATGAGGCATGCGTTTGGGGCCCCCATGACACGAGGCATGCACGTGTGGCCCCGATGACTTGCGCCATGCATGTGGGGCCCTCATGACATGCGGAATGCATGTGGGGACCCCATGACACATGGCAGGCATGTGGGGCCCCCATGACATGCGGCAAATATTTGGGGCCCAAAGACATGCGGCATGCACGTTGGGCTCCCATGAAATGCGGCACATATTTGTGGCCCCCATGACATGCGGCATGCATTTGGGGCCCCCATGACATGCGCCATGCATGTGGGGCCCTCATGACATGCGGCATGCATGTGGGGCCCCCATGACATGCGGCATGCATTTGGGGGCCCCATGGCATGCGGCATGCATGTGGGGCCCAAATGCTTGCCGCATGTCATGGGGGCCTGCATAACATGCTGCATGCACTTGGGGTACCTGAGACATGCGGCATGCACGTGGGGCCCCCATAACATGCTGCATGCATTTGGGGTGCCCGAGACATGCAGAATGCACGTGGGGCCCCTATGACATGCCGCATGCATTTGGGGCCCCCATTACATGTGGCATGCACATGGGGCCTCCATGACATGCGGCATACGCTTGGGGTCCCAATGACATGCAGCATGAGTTTGGATCCCCCATGACATGCGACATGCACGTGGGGCCCCCATGACATGAGTCATGCATTTGGGTCCCCCATGACATGCGCTATGCATGTGGGGCCCCTATGACATGCGGCATGCATTTGTGGGCCCCAAGACATGCTGCATGCATTTGGGGGCCTCCATGACATGCAGCATGCATGTGGGTCCCCATGACATGCGTCATGCACGTGGGGCCCCCTTGACATGCGACATTCATTTGGGGCCCCCATGACATGCGGCATGCATGTGGGGCCCCCATGACATGTGCCATACATGTGGGGCCCCTATGACATGCGGCATGCATTTGGGGCCCCGATGACATGCGGCATGCATGTGGGGCACCCATGACTTGCGGCATGCATTTGGGGCCACTATGACATGCGGCATGCATTTGGGGCACCCATGACATGTGGCATGCATGTGGGACCCCTATGACATGCGGCATGCATTTGGGGGGCCCCATGACATGCGGCATGCACGTGGGGCCCCCATGACATGCGGCATACATTTGTGGGCCCGATGACATGCGGCATGCATGTGGGGCACCCATGACTTGCGGCATGCATTTGGAGCCACTATGACATGCGGCATGCATTTGGGGCCCCAATGACATGCGGCATGCATGCATTTGGGTCCCCCATGAAATGTGGCATGCATGTGGGGGCCCCATGACATGCGGCATGCACGTGGGGCCCCCATGACATGCGGCATACATTTGTGGCCCCCGTGACATGAGGCATGCACGTGGGGCCCCATGACATGCGGCAAGCACGTGGGGCCCCAATGACATGCAGCATGCACGTGGAGCCCCCATGACATGCGGAATGCACGTGAGGCCCCCATGACATGCGGAATGCCTGCGGGGCCCCAATGACATGCGGCATGCAAGCGGGTCCCTCATGACATGTGGCATGCATTTGGGGCCCCCAATATATGCAGCATGCACGTGGGGCCCCCATGATATGTGGCATGCATTTGGGGCCCCCATGACTTGAGGCATGCATTTGGAGCCCCCATGACTTGACGCATGCATTTGGGGCCCCCATGACATGCAGCATGCATGTGGGGCCCCCAAGACATGCGGCATACATTTAAATCCCCATGACATGCGGCATGCACGTGGGACCCCATGACATGCGGCATGCATTTGAATCCCCCATTACATGCGGCATGCACGTGGGGACCCCATGACATGCGGCATGCATTTGGGCCCCCCATGACATGCGGAATGCCTGCGGGGCCCCCATGACATGCGGCATGCATGCAGGGCCCTCATGACATGCAGCATGAATTTGGGGCCCACAATACATGCGGCATGCACGTTGGGCCCCCATGACATGCGGCATGCATTTATGGCCCCCATGACATGCGGCATGCATTTGGGGCCTCCGTGACATGCGGCATGCATGTGGGGCCCCCATGACATGCGGCATGCATGTGGGGCCCCTATGACATGTGGCATGCATTTAGGGCCCCGATGACATGCGGCATGCATGTGGGGCACCCATGACTTGCGCCAAGCACGTGGGGCCCCCATGACATGCGGCATGCATTTGGGGCATGCATAACATGCTGCATGCATTTGGGGTACCTGAGACATGTGGCATGCATGTGGGGCCCCCATGACATGCGGCATGCATGTGGGGTCCCCATGACATGCGGCATGCACGTGGGGCCCCCTTGACATGCAACATTCATTTGGGGCCCCCATGACATGTGGCATGCATGTGGGGCTCCCATGACATGCGGCATCCATTTATGGCCCCCATGACATGCGGCAAGCATTTGGGCCCCCATGACATGCGGCATGCATTTGGGTGCCCCATGGCATGCGGCATGCATGTGGGGCCCAAATGCTTGTCGCATGTCATGGGGGCCTCCATGACATCCGGCATGCATGTGGGTCCCCATGACATGCGGCATGCACGTGGGCCCCCTTGAAATGCGTCATGCATTTGGATCCCCCATTACATGCTGCATGCAAGTGGTGCCCCCATGACATGCGGCATGCATGTGGGCCCCCATGACATGCGGCATGCATGTGGGACCCCCATGACATGCGTCATGCATTTGGATCCCCCATTACATGCTGCATGCAAGTGGTGCCCCCATTACATGCTGCATGCAAGTGGTGCCCCCATGACATGCGGCATGCATGTGGGCCCCCATGACATGCGGCATGCATTTGGGGCCCCCATAATATGCGGCACGCATTTGAGGCCCCTATGACATGCGGCATGCATTTGTGGGCACCAAGACATGCTGCATGCATTTGGGGGGCCCCATGACATGCGGCATGCATTTGGGGCCCCCATGACATGCGGTATGCATTTGGGGCCCCCATGACATGCAGCATGCATGTGGGTCCCCCATGACATGCGACATGCATTTGGGGCCCCATGACATGCGGCATGCATTTGGGTCCCCCATGACATGTGGCATGCACATGGGGCCTCCATGACATGCGGCATACGCTTGGGGACCCAATGACATGCAGCATGAGTTTGGATCCCCCATGACATGCGGCATGCATGTGGGGCTCCCATGACATGCGGCATGCACGTGGGGCCCCTATGACATGCGGCATGCACGTGGGGCCCTCATGACATGCAGCATGCATTTGGGGCCACTATGACATGCGGCATGCATTTGGGGCCCCCATGACATGCGGCATGCATGTGGGACCCCTGTGACATGCGGCCTGCATTTGGGGGGCCCCATGACATGCGGCAAGCACGTGGGGCCCCAATGACATGCAGCATGTACGTGGGGCCCCCATGACATGCGGAATGCACGTGAGGCCCCCATGACATGCGGAATGCCTGCGGGGCCCCAATGACATGTGGCATGCATGCATTTGCGTCCCCCATTAAATGCGGCAAGCACGTGGGGCCCCAATGACATGCAGCATGTACGTGGGGCCCCCATGACATGCGGAATGCCTGCGGGGCCCCAATGACATGCGGCATGCAAGCGGGGCCCTCATGACATGTGGCATGCATTTGGGGCCCCCAATATATGCAGCATGCACGTGGGGCCCCCATGATATGTGGCATGCATTTGGGGCCCCCATGACTTGCGGCATGCACGTGGGCCCCTCATGACATGCAGCATGCATTTGGAAACCACTATGACATGCGGCATGCATTTGGGGCCCCCATGACATGATGCATGCATTTGGGGCCCCCATGACATGCGGCATGCATGTAGGGACCCCATGAAATGCGCCATGCATGTGGGGCCCCCATGACATGCGGCATACATTTGGGGCCTCCATGACATGCGGCATGCATTTGGGGCCCTCATGACATGCGGCATACATTTGGGGCCCCCATGAAATGCGACATGCACATGGGGCCCCCATGACATGCGGCATGCATGTGGAGCCCCCATGACATGCGGAATGCACGTGGGGACCCCATGACACGTGGCATGCATGTGGGGCTCCCACGACTTGCGGCAAATATTTGGGGCCCCAAGACATGCGGCATGCACGTTGGGCCCCCATGACATGCGGCACATATTTGTGGCCCCCATGACATGCGGCATGCCTTTGGGGCCCCCATGACATGCGCCATGCATGTGGGGCCCTCATGACATGCAGCACGTATTTGGGGCCCCCATGACATGCGTCATGTACGTGGCGCCCCCATGACATGCGGCATACATTTGGGGCCCCCTTGACATGCGGCATGCATTTAGGGACCCCATGACATGAGGCATGCATTTGGGGACCCCATGACTTGCGGCATGCACGTGGGCCCCCCATGACATGGGGCATGCATTTGGGACCCCATGAAATGCAGCATGCATGTGGGGCACCCATGACATGCGGCATGCACGTGGGGCCCCCTGATATGTGGCACGTATTTTGGGCCCCCATGACATGCGGCATACATTTAGGGTCCCCATGACATGCGGCATGCATTTGGGGTCCCCATGACATGCAGCATGCACTTGGGGCCCCCGTGTAATGAGGCATGCGTTTGGGGCCCCCATGACACGAGGCATGCACGTGTGGCCCCGATGACTTGCGCCATGCATGTGGGGCCCTCATGACATGCGGAATGCATGTGGGGACCCCATGACACATGGCAGGCATGTGGGGCCCCCATGACATGCGGCAAATATTTGGGGCCCAAAGACATGCGGCATGCACGTTGTGCTCCCATGAAATGCGGCACATATTTGTGGCCCCCATGACATGCGGCATGCATTTGGGGCCCCCATGACATGCGCCATGCATGTGGGGCCCCCATGACTTGCGGCATGCACGTGGGCCCCCCATGACATGGGGCATGCATTTGGGACCCCATGAAATGCGGCATGCACGTGGGGCCCCCATGAAAGGGGGCATGCATTTGGGGCTCCCATGACACGCGGCATGTATGTGGGGCCCCCATGACCTGTGGCATGCATGTGGGGACGAAATGACATGCGGCAAGCATTTGGGGCTCCCATGACACGCGACATTCATGTGGGGCCCTCTTGACATTTGGCACATATTTGGGGCCCACATGACATGCAGCACATATTTGCGGCCCCCATAACATGCGGCATGCATTTGGGGCCACCATGACATAAGCCATGCATGTGGGGCCCTCATGACATGCGGCACGTATTTGGGGCCCCCCATGATATGCAGCATACTTTTGGGGCCCAAATGACATGCGGCATGCATTTGTGGCCCCCATGAAATGTGGCATGCATGTGCAGCCTCCATAACATGGGTCATGCAATTGGGGCCCCAATGACATGCAGCATGAATTTGGGGGCCACATGCATGCCACGTGTCATGGGGGTCCCACATGCATGCCGCATGTCATGACATGCGGCATGCATGTGGGGCCCCCATGACACGCGGCATGCATTTGGGCCCCAATAACACCCAGCTTGCATGTGGGGCCCCCATTACATGCGGCATGCACGTGTTGCCCTCATGATATGTGGCATGCATGTGGGGCCCCTATGACATGCGCCATGCATTTGGTGCCCCCATTACAAGCGGCATGTATTTGGGGCTTCCATGACATGCAGCAAGCATTTGGAGCCCCTGACATGTAGCATGCATTTAGGGTCCCCCATGAAATGCGGCACGCACGGGGGCCCCCATGACATGCGGCATGTATTTGGGGCCCCCATGACATGCGGCATACATTTGGGGCCTCCATGACATGCGGCATGCATTTGGGGCCCTCATGACATGCGGCATACATTTGGGGCCCCCATGAAATGCGACATGCACATGGGGCCCCCATGACATGCGGCATGCATGTGGAGCCCCCATGACATGCGGAATGCACGTGGGGACCCCATGACACGTGGCATGCATGTGGGGCTCCCACGACTTGCGGCAAATATTTGGGGCCCCAAGACATGCGGCATGCACGTTGGGCCCCCATGACATGCGGCACATATTTGTGGCCCCAATGACATGCGGCATGCCTTTGGGGCCCCCATGACATGCGCCATGCATGTGGGGCCCTCATGACATGCAGCACGTATTTGGGGCCCCCATGACATGCGTCATGTACGTGGCGCCCCCATGACATGCGGCATAGATTTGGGGCCCCCTTGACATGCGGCATGCATTTAGGGACCCCATGACATGAGGCATGCACGTGGGCCCCCCATGACATGGGGCATGCATTTGGGACCCCATGAAATGCAGCATGCATGTGGGGCACCCATGACATGCGGCATGCACGTGGGGCCCCCTGATATGTGGCACGTATTTTGGGCCCCCATGACATGCGGCATACATTTAGGGTCCCCATGACATGCGGCATGCATTTGGGGTCCCCATGACATGCAGCATGCACTTGGGGCCCCCGTGTAATGAGGCATGCGTTTGGGGCCCCCATGACACGAGGCATGCACGTGTGGCCCCGATGACTTGCGCCATGCATGTGGGGCCCTCATGACATGCGGAATGCATGTGGGGACCCCATGACACATGGCAGGCATGTGGGGCCCCCATGACATGCGGCAAATATTTGGGGCCCAAAGACATGCGGCATGCACGTTGGGCTCCCATGAAATGCGGCACATATTTGTGGCCCCCATGACATGCGGCATGCATTTGGGGCCCCCATGACATGCGCCATGCATGTGGGGCCCTCATGACATGCGGCATGCATGTGGGGCCCCCATGACATGCGGCATGCATTTGGGGGCCCCATGGCATGCGGCATGCATGTGGGGCCCAAATGCTTGCCGCATGTCATGGGGGCCTGCATAACATGCTGCATGCACTTGGGGTACCTGAGACATGCGGCATGCACGTGGGGCCCCCATAACATGCTGCATGCATTTGGGGTGCCCGAGACATGCAGAATGCACGTGGGGCCCCTATGACATGCCGCATGCATTTGGGGCCCCCATTACATGTGGCATGCACATGGGGCCTCCATGACATGCGGCATACGCTTGGGGTCCCAATGACATGCAGCATGAGTTTGGATCCCCCATGACATGCGACATGCACGTGGGGCCCCCATGACATGCGACATGCACGTGGGGCCCCCATGACATGCGACATGCACGTGGGGCCCCCATGACATGAGTCATGCATTTGGGTCCCCCATGACATGCGCTATGCATGTGGGGCCCCTATGACATGCGGCATGCATTTGTGGGCCCCAAGACATGCTGCATGCATTTGGGGGCCTCCATGACATGCAGCATGCATGTGGGTCCCCATGACATGCGTCATGCACGTGGGGCCCCCTTGACATGCGACATTCATTTGGGGCCCCCATGACATGCGGCATGCATGTGGGGCCCCCATGACATGTGCCATACATGTGGGGCCCCTATGACATGCGGCATGCATTTGGGGCCCCGATGACATGCGGCATGCATGTGGGGCACCCATGACTTGCGGCATGCATTTGGGGCCATTATGACATGCGGCATGCATTTGGGGCACCCATGACATGTGGCATGCATGTGGGACCCCTATGACATGCGGCATGCATTTGGGGGGCCCCATGACATGCGGCATGCACGTGGGGCCCCCATGACATGCGGCATACATTTGTGGGCCCGATGACATGCGGCATGCATGTGGGGCACCCATGACTTGCGGCATGCATTTGGAGCCACTATGACATGCGGCATGCATTTGGGGCCCCAATGACATGCGGCATGCATGCATTTGGGTCCCCCATGAAATGTGGCATGCATGTGGGGGCCCCATGACATGCGGCATGCACGTGGGGCCCCCATGACATGCGGCATACATTTGTGGCCCCCGTGACATGAGGCATGCACGTGGGGCCCCATGACATGCGGCAAGCACGTGGGGCCCCAATGACATGCAGCATGCACGTGGAGCCCCCATGACATGCGGAATGCACGTGAGGCCCCCATGACATGCGGAATACCTGCGGGGCCCCAATGACATGCGGCATGCAAGCGGGTCCCTCATGACATGTGGCATGCATTTGGGGCCCCCAATATATGCAGCATGCACGTGGGGCCCCCATGATATGCGGCATGCACGTGGGACCCCATGACATGCGGCATGCATTTGAATCCCCCATTACATGCGGCATGCACGTGGGGACCCCATGACATGCGGCATGCATTTGGGCCCCCCATGACATGCGGAATGCCTGCGGGGCCCCCATGACATGCGGCATGCATGCAGGGCCCTCATGACATGCAGCATGAATTTGGGGCCCACAATACATGCGGCATGCACGTTGGGCCCCCATGACATGCGGCATGCATTTATGGCCCCCATGACATGCGGCATGCATTTGGGGCCTCCGTGACATGCGGCATGCATGTGGGGCCCCCATGACATGCGTCATGCATGTGGGGCCCCTATGACATGTGGCATTCATTTAGGGCCCCGATGACATGCGGCATGCATGTGGGGCACCCATGACTTGCGCCAAGCACGTGGGGCCCCCATGACATGCGGCATGCATTTGGGGCATGCATAACATGCTGCATGCATTTGGGGTACCTGAGACATGCGGCATGCATGTGGGGCCCCCATGACATGCGGCATGCATGTGGGGTCCCCATGACATGCGGCATGCACGTGGGGCCCCCTTGACATGCAACATTCATTTGGGGCCCCCATGACATGTGGCATGCATGTGGGGCTCCCATGACATGCGGCATCCATTTATGGCCCCCATGACATGCGGCAAGCATTTGGGCCCCCATGACATGCGGCATGCATTTGGGGGCCCCATGGCATGCGGCATGCATGTGGGGCCCAAATGCTTGTCGCATGTCATGGGGGCCTCCATGACATCCGGCATGCATGTGGGTCCCCATGACATGCGGCATGCACGTGGGCCCCCTTGAAATGCGTCATGCATTTGGATCCCCCATTACATGCTGCATGCAAGTGGTGCCCCCATGACATGCGGCATGCATGTGGGCCCCCATGACATGCGGCATGCATGTGGGACCCCCATGACATGCGTCATGCATTTGGATCCCCCATTACATGCTGCATGCAAGTGGTGCCCCCATTACATGCTGCATGCAAGTGGTGCCCCCATGACATGCGGCATGCATGTGGGCCCCCATGACATGCGGCATGCATTTGGGGCCCCCATAATATGCGGCACGCATTTGAGGCCCCTATGACATGCGGCATGCATTTGTGGGCACCAAGACATGATGCATGCATTTGGGGGGCCCCATGACATGCGGCATGCATTTGGGGCCCCCATGACATGCGGTATGCATTTGGGGCCCCCATGACATGCAGCATGCATGTGGGTCCCCCATGACATGCGACATGCATTTGGGGCCCCATGACATGCGGCATGCATTTGGGTCCCCCATGACATGTGGCATGCACATGGGGCCTCCATGACATGCGGCATACGCTTGGGGACCCAATGACATGCAGCATGAGTTTGGATCCCCCATGACATGCGGCATGCATGTGGGGCTCCCATGACATGCGGCATGCACGTGGGGCCCCTATGACATGCGGCATGCACGTGGGGCCCTCATGACATGCAGCATGCATTTGGGGCCACTATGACATGCGGCATGCATTTGGGGCCCCCATGACATGCGGCATGCATGTGGGACCCCTGTGACATGCGGCCTGCATTTGGGGGGCCCCATGACATGCGGCAAGCACGTGGGGCCCCAATGACATGCAGCATGTACGTGGGGCCCCCATGACATGCGGAATGCACGTGAGGCCCCCATGACATGCGGAATGCCTGCGGGGCCCCAATGACATGTGGCATGCATGCATTTGCGTCCCCCATTAAATGCGGCAAGCACGTGGGGCCCCAATGACATGCAGCATGTACGTGGGGCCCCCATGACATGCGGAATGCCTGCGGGGCCCCAATGACATGCGGCATGCAAGCGGGGCCCTCATGACATGTGGCATGCATTTGGGGCCCCCAATATATGCAGCATGCACGTGGGGCCCCCATGATATGTGGCATGCATTTGGGGCCCCCATGACTTGCGGCATGCACGTGGGCCCCTCATGACATGCAGCATGCATTTGGAAACCACTATGACATGCGGCATGCATTTGGGGCCCCCATGACATGATGCATGCATTTGGGGCCCCCATGACATGCGGCATGCATGTAGGGCCCCCATGAAATGTGCCATGCATGTGGGGCCCCCATGACATGCGGCATACATTTGGGGCCTCCATGACATGCGGCATGCATTTGGGGCCCTCATGACATGCGGCATACATTTGGGGCCCCCATGAAATGCGACATGCACATGGGGCCCCCATGACATGCGGCATGCATGTGGAGCCCCCATGACATGCGGAATGCACGTGGGGACCCCATGACACGTGGCATGCATGTGGGGCTCCCACGACTTGCGGCAAATATTTGGGGCCCCAAGACATGCGGCATGCACGTTGGGCCCCCATGACATGCGGCACATATTTGTGGCCCCCATGACATGCGGCATGCCTTTGGGGCCCCCATGACATGCGCCATGCATGTGGGGCCCTCATGACATGCAGCACGTATTTGGGGCCCCCATGACATGCGTCATGTACGTGGCGCCCCCATGACATGCGGCATACATTTGGGGCCCCCTTGACATGCGGCATGCATTTAGGGACCCCATGACATGAGGCATGCATTTGGGGACCCCATGACTTGCGGCATGCACGTGGGCCCCCCATGACATGGGGCATGCATTTGGGACCCCATGAAATGCAGCATGCATGTGGGGCACCCATGACATGCGGCATGCACGTGGGGCCCCCTGATATGTGGCACGTATTTTGGGCCCCCATGACATGCGGCATACATTTAGGGTCCCCATGACATGCGGCATGCATTTGGGGTCCCCATGACATGCAGCATGCACTTGGGGCCCCCGTGTAATGAGGCATGCGTTTGGGGCCCCCATGACACGAGGCATGCACGTGTGGCCCCGATGACTTGCGCCATGCATGTGGGGCCCTCATGACATGCGGAATGCATGTGGGGACCCCATGACACATGGCAGGCATGTGGGGCCCCCATGACATGCGGCAAATATTTGGGGCCCAAAGACATGCGGCATGCACGTTGTGCTCCCATGAAATGCGGCACATATTTGTGGCCCCCATGACATGCGGCATGCATTTGGGGCCCCCATGACATGCGCCATGCATGTGGGGCCCCCATGACTTGCGGCATGCACGTGGGCCCCCCATGACATGGGGCATGCATTTGGGACCCCATGAAATGCAGCATGCATGTGGGGCACCCATGACATGCGGCATGCACGTGGGGCCCCCTGATATGTGGCACGTATTTTGGGCCCCCATGACATGCGGCATACATTTAGGGTCCCCATGACATGCGGCATGCATTTGGGGTCCCCATGACATACAGCATGCACTTGGGGCCCCCGTGTAATGATGCATGCATTTGGGGCCCCCATGACACGAGGCATGCACGTGTGGCCCCGATGACTTGCGCCATGCATGTGGGGCCCTCATGACATGCGGAATGCATGTGGGGACCCCATGACACATGGCAGGCATGTGGGGCCCCCATGACATGCGGCAAATATTTGGGGCCCAAAGACATGCGGCATGCACGTTGGGCTCCCATGAAATGCGGCACATATTTGTGGCCCCCATGACATGTGGCATGCATTTGGGGCCCACATGACATGTGCCATGCATGTGGGGCCCTCATGACATGCGGCATGCATGTGGGGCCCCCATGACATGCGGCATGCATTTGGGGGCCCCATGGCATGCGGCATGCATGTGGGGCCCAAATGCTTGCCGCATGTCATGGGGGCCTGCATAACATGCTGCATGCACTTGGGGTACCTGAGACATGCGGCATGCACGTGGGGCCCCCATAACATGCTGCATGCATTTGGGGTGCCCGAGACATGCAGAATGCACGTGGGGCCCCTATGACATGCCGCATGCATTTGGGGCCCCCATTACATGTGGCATGCACATGGGGCCTCCATGACATGCGGCATACGCTTGGGGTCCCAATGACATGCAGCATGAGTTTGGATCCCCCATGACATGCGACATGCACGTGGGGCCCCCATGACATGAGTCATGCATTTGGGTCCCCCATGACATGCGCTATGCATGTGGGGCCCCTATGACATGCGGCATGCATTTGTGGGCCCCAAGACATGCTGCATGCATTTGGGGGCCTCCATGACATGCAGCATGCATGTGGGTCCCCATGACATGCGTCATGCACGTGGGGCCCCCTTGACATGCGACATTCATTTGGGGCCCCCATGACATGCGGCATGCATGTGGGGCCCCCATGACATGTGCCATACATGTGGGGCCCCTATGACATGCGGCATGCATTTGGGGCCCCGATGACATGCGGCATGCATGTGGGGCACCCATGACTTGCGGCATGCATTTGGGGCCACTATGACATGCGGCATGCATTTGGGGCACCCATGACATGTGGCATGCATGTGGGACCCCTATGACATGCGGCATGCATTTGGGGGGCCCCATGACATGCGGCATGCACGTGGGGCCCCCATGACATGCGGCATACATTTGTGGGCCCGATGACATGCGGCATGCATGTGGGGCACCCATGACTTGCGGCATGCATTTGGAGCCACTATGACATGCGGCATGCATGCATTTGGGTCCCCCATGAAATGTGGCATGCATGTGGGGGCCCCATGACATGCGGCATGCACGTGGGGCCCCCATGACATGCGGCATACATTTGTGGCCCCCGTGACATGAGGCATGCACGTGGGGCCCCATGACATGCGGCAAGCACGTGGGGCCCCAATGACATGCAGCATGCACGTGGAGCCCCCATGACATGCGGAATGCACGTGAGGCCCCCATGACATGCGGAATGCCTGCGGGGCCCCAATGACATGCGGCATGCAAGCGGGTCCCTCATGACATGTGGCATGCATTTGGGGCCCCCAATATATGCAGCATGCACGTGGGGCCCCCATGATATGTGGCATGCATTTGGGGCCCCCATGACTTGAGCCATGCATTTGGGGCCCCCATGACATGCGGCATGCACGTGGGCCCGTCATGACATGCAGCATGCATTTGGGGCCACTATGACATGCGGCATGCATTTGGCGCCCCCATGACATGCGGCATGCACGTGGGGCCCCCATGACATGCGGCATGCATTTGGGGTCCCCATGACATGCGGCATGAATTTGGGGCCCCCAATACATGCGGCATGCACGTTGGGCCCCCATGACATGCAGCATGCATTTATGGCCCCCATGACATGCGGGAAGCATTTGGGCCCCCATGACATGCGGCATGCATGTGGGAACCCCATGACATGCGGCATGCATTTGGGGGCCCCATGACATGCGGCATGCATGTGGGGCCCCCATGACATGCGGCATGCATTTGGAGCCCCCATGAATTGAGGCATGCATTTGGAGCCCCCATGACTTGACGCATGCATTTGGGGCCCCCATGACATGCAGCATGCATGTGGGACCCCCAAGACATGCGGCATACATTTGAATCCCCATGACATGCGGCATGCACGTGGGACCCCCATGACATGCGGCATGCATTTGAATCCCCCATTACATGCGGCATGCACGTGGGGACCCCATGACATGCGGCATGCATTTGGGCCCCCCATGACATGCGGAATGCCTGCGGGGCCCCCATGACATGCGGCATGCATGCAGGGCCCTCATGACATGCAGCATGAATTTGGGGCCCACAATACATGCGGCATGCACGTTGGGCCCCCATGACATGCGGCATGCATTTATGGCCCCCATGACATGCGGCATGCATTTGGGGTCCCCATGACATGCGGCATGCACGTGGGGCCCCCTTGACATGCGACATTCATGTGGGGCTCCCATGACATGCGGCATGCATTTGGGGCCTCCGTGACATGCGGCATGCATGTGGGGCCCCCATGACATGCGTCATGCATGTGGGGCCCCTATGACATGTGGCATGCATTTAGGGCCCCGATGACATGCGGCATGCATGTGGGGCACCCATGACTTGCGCCAAGCACGTGGGGCCCCCATGACATGCGGCATGTATTTGGGGCCCCCATGACATGCGGCATGCATGTGGGGCCCCCATGACATGCGGCATGCATTTGGGGCATGCATAACATGCTGCATGCATTTGGGGTACCTGAGACATGCGGCATGCATTTGGGCCCCCATGACATGCGGCATGCATTTGGGGGCCCCATGGCATGCGGCATGCATGTGGGGCCCAAATGCTTGTCGCATGTCATGGGGGCCTCCATGACATCCGGCATGCATGTGGGTCCCCATGACATGCGGCATGCACGTGGGCCCCCTTGACATGCGTCATGCATTTGGATCCCCTATTACATGATGCATGCAAGTGGTGCCCCCATGACATGCGGCATGCATGTGGGCCCCCATGACATGCGGCATGCATGTGGGACCCCCATGACATGCGTCATGCATTTGGATCCCCAATTACATGCTGCATGCAAGTGGTGCCCCCATTACATGATGCATGCAAGTGGTGCCCCCATGACATGCGGCATGCATGTGGGCCCCCATGACATGCGGCATGCATTTGGGGCCCCCATAATATGCGGCACGCATTTGAGGCCCCCATGACATGCGCATGCATGTGGGGGGCCCATGACATGCGCCATGCATGTGGGCCCCCTATGACATGCGGCATGCATTTGTGGGCACCAAGACATGCTGCATGCATTTGGGGGGCCCCATGACATGCGGCATGCATTTGGGGCCCCCATGACATGCGGTATGCATTTGGGGCCCCCATGACATGCAGCATGCATGTGGGTCCCCCATGACATGCGACATGCATTTGGGGCCCCATGACATGCGGCATGCATTTGGGTCCCCCATGACATGTGGCATGCACGTGGGGCCCCTATGACATGCGGCATGCATTTGGGCCCCCCATGACATGCGGAATGCCTGCGGGGCCCCCATGACATGCGGCATGCATGCAGGGCCCTCATGACATGCAGCATGAATTTGGGGCCCACAATACATGCGGCATGCACGTTGGGCCCCCATGACATGCGGCATGCATTTATGGCCCCCATGACATGCGGCATGCATTTGGGGTCCCCATGACATGCGGCATGCACGTGGGGCCCCCATGACATGCGGCATGCATTTGGGGCATGCATAACATGCTGCATGCATTTGGGGTACCTGAGACATGCGGCATGCATGTGGGGCCCCCATGACATGCGGCATGCATGTGGGGTCTCCATGACATGCGGCATGCACGTGGGGCCCCCTTGACATGCAACATTCATTTGGGGCCCCCATGACATGTGGCATGCATGTGGGGCTCCCATGATATTCGGCATCCATTTATGGCCCCCATGACATGCGGCAAGCATTTGGGCCCCCATGACATGCGGCATGCATTTGGGGGCCCCATGGCATGCGGCATGCATGTGGGGCCCAAATGCTTGTCGCATGTCATGGGGGCCTCCATGACATCCGGCATGCATGTGGGTCCCCATGACATGCGGCATGCACGTGGGCCCCCTTGACATGCGTCATGCATTTGGATCCCCCATTACATGCTGCATGCAAGTGGTGCCCCCATTACATGATGCATGCAAGTGGTGCCCCCATGACATGCGGCATGCATGTGGGCCCCCATGACATGCGGCATGCATTTGGGGGCCCCATAATATGCGGCACGCATTTGAGGCCCCCATGACATGCGCATGCATGTGGGGGGCCCATGAAATGCGCCATGCATGTGGGCCCCCTATGACATGCGGCATGCATTTGTGGGCACCAAGACATGCTGCATGCATTTGGGGGGCCCCATGACATGCGGCATGCATTTGGGGCCCCCATGACATGCGGTATGCATTTGGGGCCCCCATGACATGCAGCATGCATGTGGGTCCCCCATGACATGCGACATGCATTTGGGGCCCCATGACATGCGGCATGCATTTGGGTCCCCCATGACATGTGGCATGCACATGGGGCCTCCATGACATGCGGCATACGCTTGGGGCCCCAATGACATGCAGCATGAGTTTGGATCCCCCATGACATGCGGCATGCACGTGGGGCCCTCATGACATGCAGCATGCATTTGGGGCCTCTATGACATGCGGCATGCATTTGGGGCCCCCATGACATGCGGAATGCCTGCGGGGCCCCAATGACATGCGTCCCCCATTAAATGCGGCAAGCACGTGGGGCCCCAATGACATGCAGCATGTACGTGGGGCCCCCATGACATGCGGAATGCCTGCGGGGCCCCAATGACATGCGGCATGCAAGCGGGGCCCTCATGACATGTGGCATGCATTTGGGGCCCCCAATATATGCAGCATGCACGTGGGGCCCCCATGATATGTGGCATGCATTTGGGGCCCCCATGACTTGCGGCATGCACGTGGGCCCCTCATGACATGCAGCATGCATTTGGAAACCACTATGACATGCGGCATGCATTTGGGGCCCCCATGACATGAGGCATGCATTTGGGGCCCCCATGACATGCGGCATGCATGTAGGGCCCCCATGAAATGCGCCATGCATGTGGGGCCCCTATGACATGCGGCATGCATTTGTGGGCCCCAAGACATGCGGCATGCACGTGGGGCCCCATGACATGCGGCATGCATTTGGGGCCCCCATGACATGCGGAATGCACGTGGGGCCCCTATGACATGCAACATGAATTTGGGGGCCCCATTACATGCGGCATGCACGTGGAGCATCCATGACATGCGTCATGCATTTGGGCCCCCATGACATGCGGCATGCATGTGGGCCCCCAATGACATGTGGCATGCACGTGGGGCCCCCATGACATGTGGCATGCATTTGGGGCCCACATGACATGCGACATGCAAGTGGGCCCCCCATGAAATGCGGCATGCATGTGGGGCCCCCATGACTTGCGGCATGCACGTGGGGCCCCGATGACATGAGTCATGCAGTTGGGACTCCCATGAAATGCGGTATGCATGTGGGGCCCCCTTGACATGTGGCTTGCACGTGGGGCCACTATGACATGCCGCATGCATTTGGGGCCCCCATGACATGCGTCATGCATTTGGATCCCCATTACATGCTGCATGCAAGTGTGGCCCCCATGACATGCGGCATGCATGTGGGCCCCCAATGACATGTGGCATGCACGTGGGGCCCCCATGACATGCGGCATGCATTCATGGCCCCCATGACATGCGCATGCATTTGGTATCCCCATGACATGCGGCATGCACGTGGGGCCCCCTTGACATGCGACATTCATGTGGGGCTCCCATGACATGCGGCATGCATTTGGGGCCTCCGTGACATGCGGCATGCATGTGGGGCCCCCATGACATGCGTCATGCATGTGGGGCCCCTATGACATGCGGCATGCATTTAGGGCCCCGATGACATGCGGCATGCATGTGGGGCACCCATGACTTGCGCCAAGCACGTGGGGCCCCCATGACATGCGGCATGTATTTGGGGCCCCCATGACATGCGGCATGCATGTGGGGCCCCCATGACATGCGCCATGCATGTGGGGCCCTCATGACATGCGGCACGTATTTGGGGCCCCCCATGATATGCAGCATTCTTTTGGGGCCCAAATGACATTCGGCATGCATTTGTGGCCAACAAACCAAGAAGAAAAAATACCCTTTAAAAGATAACTTTTAATATAACATTTAAAATGTGTACCAAATAGTACAGTTAGGACAAACTACATATATTGAGATGAGATACTAGATAGTAAGGGCATGGTGGGGATAGTCATATAACAATCAAAAAATGTCCCTGAATAACCCTAGTAGAGGAGCTCCCCCTACCTAGCAACGGAGTAATATCACCCTAAGGGTTAAGATGGTGCCCCCCCTACACAAAAAAAGCTATCCCTCACACAACCTTCAATATCCCCACTCAAACACATACACACAGATGACCAGTAATTTATATCGGACACACAGTAATTATGTCAATAGGGATACTAAATACATACACAGAAAATAGATAGGATCGCCTAGAAAAATAAAGGCAATCCTTGAAAGACAATAGCCAATTACAACATATACTGGTCAACCATTATATAGCTTCAAAAATGTATAGCAATGGACTTATTCTTATATAGAGCTTTTTGAGGTATCACTTCAAAAATGTGTAGCAAAGGACTTATACAGAGCTTTCTGAGATTTTTTCTATTAGACAAATGTCCCCTTTAGACCCCAGAACAATATGTATATATAGCTGTGTGGACCAGGTCCAAAAAATGTTCGCAGATAAACATATTCAATACATCAGGTGCCCTTAATAGCAGTTCCTTTAGGCAGGTATAAGATCACCAGCAGGTAAACATATCCCTCAATAATAATCCCAACCTAAAAAGGATCAAAAAAAGAAAAAAGAAGAAAAAATGAAAAAAATATATTGAAAAAATAAGGAAAAAAGGAAAACAATGTCCCAAATAGTCTCAGTAGTTTCAAAAAATTATATAAAACAATGGACTTATCTTGTTCAGATCCTTCTGAGGTTCCGGCTGATCTTCCTGTAGAAAAGATCCCTTCAGACATAAAAAGTTTATAGCTGCAGGAGCCCGGTCCAGAAGATAATCCCTTCAGACATAAAAGATTTATAGCTGTAGAAGCCCGGTCCAGAAGATAATCCCAGCAACAAACTATAAGCAGGTTGCTTCAGAGGCACACCAAAAGTCTTTAGTAATGGTCCCTCAGGCAGGTGCAGAATCAGATTTACTTCAAAAACACACCAGAAGTCCTTAGTAATGGTCCCTCAGGCAGATATAGAATTATCAACAAATAACATATATTTAAATATGGTCCCAAAATCGTCAACGGATCAAAAAGTCCTTTCAGAGTAATCTCATAGTCCCTACGCGTTTCACCCCCCCCCCCCTTTCCTTAATGCGGGGCTCATCAGGGGACAAAATTGTACTGGAGGAGAAAAGGTGCACCGATAATAAGTGCTACCAAGTTAGAGTTCAATCATGCATTTGTGGCCCCCATGAAATGTGGCATGCATGTGCAGCCTCCATAACATGGGTCATGCAATTGGGGCCCCCATGACATGCAGCATGAATTTGGGGGCCACATGCATGCCACGTGTCATGGGGGTCCCACATGCATGCCGCATGTCATGACATGCGGCATGCATGTGGGGCCCCCATGACACGCACCATGCATGTGGGACCCCATTATGCGGCACGTACTTGGGGCCCCTAAGACAAGCGGCATGCACGTGGGGCCCCCATAACATGCGCCATGCATTTGGTCCCCCATGACATGCGGCATGCACATGGGCCCCCATGACATGCGGCATGCATTTGGGCCCCCATGACAACCAGCATGCATGTGGGGCCCCGATGACATGAGGCAAAAATTTGGGGCCCCCTTGACATGCGGCATGCATTTGGGGCCCCCATGACATGCGCCATGTATGTGGGGCCCCCATGACATGCGGCATGCATTTGGGCCCCAATAACACCCAGCTTGCATGTGGGGCCCCCATTACATGCGGCATGCACGTGTTGCCCTCATGATATGTGGCATGCATGTGGGGCCCCTATGACATGCGCCATGCAGTTGGCGCCCCCATTACAAGCGGCATGTATTTGGGGCTTCCATGACATGCAGCAAGCATTTGGAGCCCCTGACATGTAGCATGCATTTAGGGTCCCCAAGGAAATGCGGCATGCTCGTGGGGCCCCCATGACAGGCGGCATGCATTTGGGGACTCCATAACATGCGGCAAGCACGTGGGGCACCCATGACATGCGGCACGTATTTGGGGGCCCCAAAACATGCGACATGTATTTGTGGCCCCCATGACATGCGGCACGCACGGGGGCCCCCATGACATGCGGCATGTATTTGGGGCCCCCATGACATGCGGCATACATTTGGGGCCTCCATGACATGCGGCATGCATTTGGGGCCCTCATGACATGCGGCATACATTTGGGGCCCCCATGAAATGTGACATGCACATGGGGCCCCCATGACATGCGGCATGCATGTGGAACCCCCATGACATGCGGAATGCACGTGGGGACCCCATGACACGTGGCATGCATGTGGGGCTCCCACGACTTGCGGCAAATATTTGGGGCCCCAAGACATGCGGCATGCACGTTGGGCCCCCATGACATGCGGCACATATTTGTGGCCCCCATGACATGCGGCATGCCTTTGGGGCCCCAATGACATGCGCCATGCATGTGGGGCCCTCATGACATGCAGCACGTATTTGGGGCCCCCATGACATGCGTCATGTACGTGGCGCCCCCATGACATGCGGCATACATTTGGGGCCCCCTTGACATGCGGCATGCATTTAGGGACCCCATGACATGAGGCATGCATTTGGGGACCCCATGACTTGCGGCATGCACGTGGGCCCCCCATGACATGGGGCATGCATTTGGGACCCCATGAAATGCAGCATGCATGTGGGGCACCCATGACATGCGGCATGCACATGGGGCCCCCTGATATGTGGCACGTATTTTGGGCCCCCATGACATGCGGCATACATTTAGGGTCCCCATGACATGCGGCATGCATTTGGGGTCCCCATGACATGCAGCATGCACTTGGGGCCCCCGTGTAATGAGGCATGCGTTTGGGGCCCCCATGACACGAGGCATGCACGTGTGGCCCCGATGACTTGCGCCATGCACGTGGGGCCCCGATGACATGAGTCATGCAGTTGGGACTCCCATGAAATGCGGTATGCATGTGGGGCCTCCTTGACATGTGGCTTGCACGTGGGGCCACTATGACATGCCGCATGCATTTGGGGCCCCCATGACATGCGTCATGCATTTGGATCCCCATTACATGCTGCATGCAAGTGTGGCCCCCATGACATGCGGCATGCATGTGGGCCCCCAATGACATGTGGCATGCACGTGGGGCCCCCATGACATGCGGCATGCATTCATGGCCCCCATGACATGCGCATGCATTTGGTATCCCCATGACATGCGGCATGCACGTGGGGCCCCCTTGACATGCGACATTCATGTGGGGCTCCCATGACATGCGGCATGCATTTGGGGCCTCCGTGACATGCGGCATGCATGTGGGGCCCCCATGACATGCGTCATGCATGTGGGGCCCCTATGACATGCGGCATGCATTTAGGGCCCCGATGACATGCGGCATGCATGTGGGGCACCCATGACTTGCGCCAAGCACGTGGGGCCCCCATGACATGCGGCATGTATTTGGGGCCCCCATGACATGCGGCATGCATGTGGGGCCCCCATGACATGCGCCATGCATGTGGGGCCCTCATGACATGCGGCACGTATTTGGGGCCCCCCATGATATGCAGCATTCTTTTGGGGCCCAAATGACATGCGGCATGCATTTGTGGCCAACAAACCAAGAAGAAAAAATACCCTTTAAAAGATAACTTTTAATATAACATTTAAAATGTGTACCAAATAGTACAGTTAGGACAAACTACATATATTGAGATGAGATACTAGATAGTAAGGGCATGGTGGGGATAGTCATATAACAATCAAAAAATGTCCCTGAATAACCCTAGTAGAGGAGCTCCCCCTACCTAGCAACGGAGTAATATCACCCTAAGGGTTAAGATGGTGCCCCCCCTACACAAAAAAAGCTATCCCTCACACAACCTTCAATATCCCCACTCAAACACATACACACAGATGACCAGTAATTTATATCGGACACACAGTAATTATGTCAATAGGGATACTAAATACATACACAGAAAATAGATAGGATCGCCTAGAAAAATAAAGGCAATCCTTGAAAGACAATAGCCAATTACAACATATACTGGTCAACCATTATATAGCTTCAAAAATGTATAGCAATGGACTTATTCTTATATAGAGCTTTTTGAGGTATCACTTCAAAAATGTGTAGCAAAGGACTTATACAGAGCTTTCTGAGATTTTTTCTATTAGACAAATGTCCCCTTTAGACCCCAGAACAATATGTATATATAGCTGTGTGGACCAGGTCCAAAAAATGTTCGCAGATAAACATATTCAATACATCAGGTGCCCTTAATAGCAGTTCCTTTAGGCAGGTATAAGATCACCAGCAGGTAAACATATCCCTCAATAATAATCCCAACCTAAAAAGGATCAAAAAAAGAAAAAAGAAGAAAAAATGAAAAAAATATATTGAAAAAATAAGGAAAAAAGGAAAACAATGTCCCAAATAGTCTCAGTAGTTTCAAAAAATTATATAAAACAATGGACTTATCTTGTTCAGATCCTTCTGAGGTTCCGGCTGATCTTCCTGTAGAAAAGATCCCTTCAGACATAAAAAGTTTATAGCTGCAGGAGCCCGGTCCAGAAGATAATCCCTTCAGACATAAAAGATTTATAGCTGTAGAAGCCCGGTCCAGAAGATAATCCCAGCAACAAACTATAAGCAGGTTGCTTCAGAGGCACACCAAAAGTCTTTAGTAATGGTCCCTCAGGCAGGTGCAGAATCAGATTTACTTCAAAAACACACCAGAAGTCCTTAGTAATGGTCCCTCAGGCAGATATAGAATTATCAACAAATAACATATATTTAAATATGGTCCCAAAATCGTCAACGGATCAAAAAGTCCTTTCAGAGTAATCTCATAGTCCCTACGCGTTTCACCCCCCCCCCCCCCTTTCCTTAATGCGGGGCTCATCAGGGGACAAAATTGTACTGGAGGAGAAAAGGTGCACCGATAATAAGTGCTACCAAGTTAGAGTTCAATCATGCATTTGTGGCCCCCATGAAATGTGGCATGCATGTGCAGCCTCCATAACATGGGTCATGCAATTGGGGCCCCCATGACATGCAGCATGAATTTGGGGGCCACATGCATGCCACGTGTCATGGGGGTCCCACATGCATGCCGCATGTCATGACATGCGGCATGCATGTGGGGCCCCCATGACACGCACCATGCATGTGGGACCCCATTATGCGGCACGTACTTGGGGCCCCTAAGACAAGCGGCATGCACGTGGGGCCCCCATAACATGCGCCATGCATTTGGTCCCCCATGACATGCGGCATGCACATGGGCCCCCATGACATGCGGCATGCATTTGGGCCCCCATGACAACCAGCATGCATGTGGGGCCCCGATGACATGAGGCAAAAATTTGGGGCCCCCTTGACATGCGGCATGCATTTGGGGCCCCCATGACATGCGCCATGTATGTGGGGCCCCCATGACATGCGGCATGCATTTGGGCCCCAATAACACCCAGCTTGCATGTGGGGCCCCCATTACATGCGGCATGCACGTGTTGCCCTCATGATATGTGGCATGCATGTGGGGCCCCTATGACATGCGCCATGCAGTTGGCGCCCCCATTACAAGCGGCATGTATTTGGGGCTTCCATGACATGCAGCAAGCATTTGGAGCCCCTGACATGTAGCATGCATTTAGGGTCCCCAAGGAAATGCGGCATGCTCGTGGGGCCCCCATGACAGGCGGCATGCATTTGGGGACTCCATAACATGCGGCAAGCACGTGGGGCACCCATGACATGCGGCACGTATTTGGGGGCCCCAAAACATGCGACATGTATTTGTGGCCCCCATGACATGCGGCACGCACGGGGGCCCCCATGACATGCGGCATGTATTTGGGGCCCCCATGACATGCGGCATACATTTGGGGCCTCCATGACATGCGGCATGCATTTGGGGCCCTCATGACATGCGGCATACATTTGGGGCCCCCATGAAATGTGACATGCACATGGGGCCCCCATGACATGCGGCATGCATGTGGAACCCCCATGACATGCGGAATGCACGTGGGGACCCCATGACACGTGGCATGCATGTGGGGCTCCCACGACTTGCGGCAAATATTTGGGGCCCCAAGACATGCGGCATGCACGTTGGGCCCCCATGACATGCGGCACATATTTGTGGCCCCCATGACATGCGGCATGCCTTTGGGGCCCCAATGACATGCGCCATGCATGTGGGGCCCTCATGACATGCAGCACGTATTTGGGGCCCCCATGACATGCGTCATGTACGTGGCGCCCCCATGACATGCGGCATACATTTGGGGCCCCCTTGACATGCGGCATGCATTTAGGGACCCCATGACATGAGGCATGCATTTGGGGACCCCATGACTTGCGGCATGCACGTGGGCCCCCCATGACATGGGGCATGCATTTGGGACCCCATGAAATGCAGCATGCATGTGGGGCACCCATGACATGCGGCATGCACATGGGGCCCCCTGATATGTGGCACGTATTTTGGGCCCCCATGACATGCGGCATACATTTAGGGTCCCCATGACATGCGGCATGCATTTGGGGTCCCCATGACATGCAGCATGCACTTGGGGCCCCCGTGTAATGAGGCATGCGTTTGGGGCCCCCATGACACGAGGCATGCACGTGTGGCCCCGATGACTTGCGCCATGCACGTGGGGCCCCGATGACATGAGTCATGCAGTTGGGACTCCCATGAAATGCGGTATGCATGTGGGGCCTCCTTGACATGTGGCTTGCACGTGGGGCCACTATGACATGCCGCATGCATTTGGGGCCCCCATGACATGCGTCATGCATTTGGATCCCCATTACATGCTGCATGCAAGTGTGGCCCCCATGACATGCGGCATGCATGTGGGCCCCCAATGACATGTGGCATGCACGTGGGGCCCCCATGACATGCGGCATGCATTCATGGCCCCCATGACATGCGCATGCATTTGGTATCCCCATGACATGCGGCATGCACGTGGGGCCCCCTTGACATGCGACATTCATGTGGGGCTCCCATGACATGCGGCATGCATTTGGGGCCTCCGTGACATGCGGCATGCATGTGGGGCCCCCATGACATGCGTCATGCATGTGGGGCCCCTATGACATGCGGCATGCATTTAGGGCCCCGATGACATGCGGCATGCATGTGGGGCACCCATGACTTGCGCCAAGCACGTGGGGCCCCCATGACATGCGGCATGTATTTGGGGCCCCCATGACATGCGGCATGCATGTGGGGCCCCCATGACATGCGCCATGCATGTGGGGCCCTCATGACATGCGGCACGTATTTGGGGCCCCCCATGATATGCAGCATTCTTTTGGGGCCCAAATGACATGCGGCATGCATTTGTGGCCAACAAACCAAGAAGAAAAAATACCCTTTAAAAGATAACTTTTAATATAACATTTAAAATGTGTACCAAATAGTACAGTTAGGACAAACTACATATATTGAGATGAGATACTAGATAGTAAGGGCATGGTGGGGATAGTCATATAACAATCAAAAAATGTCCCTGAATAACCCTAGTAGAGGAGCTCCCCCTACCTAGCAACGGAGTAATATCACCCTAAGGGTTAAGATGGTGCCCCCCCTACACAAAAAAAGCTATCCCTCACACAACCTTCAATATCCCCACTCAAACACATACACACAGATGACCAGTAATTTATATCGGACACACAGTAATTATGTCAATAGGGATACTAAATACATACACAGAAAATAGATAGGATCGCCTAGAAAAATAAAGGCAATCCTTGAAAGACAATAGCCAATTACAACATATACTGGTCAACCATTATATAGCTTCAAAAATGTATAGCAATGGACTTATTCTTATATAGAGCTTTTTGAGGTATCACTTCAAAAATGTGTAGCAAAGGACTTATACAGAGCTTTCTGAGATTTTTTCTATTAGACAAATGTCCCCTTTAGACCCCAGAACAATATGTATATATAGCTGTGTGGACCAGGTCCAAAAAATGTTCGCAGATAAACATATTCAATACATCAGGTGCCCTTAATAGCAGTTCCTTTAGGCAGGTATAAGATCACCAGCAGGTAAACATATCCCTCAATAATAATCCCAACCTAAAAAGGATCAAAAAAAGAAAAAAGAAGAAAAAATGAAAAAAATATATTGAAAAAATAAGGAAAAAAGGAAAACAATGTCCCAAATAGTCTCAGTAGTTTCAAAAAATTATATAAAACAATGGACTTATCTTGTTCAGATCCTTCTGAGGTTCCGGCTGATCTTCCTGTAGAAAAGATCCCTTCAGACATAAAAAGTTTATAGCTGCAGGAGCCCGGTCCAGAAGATAATCCCTTCAGACATAAAAGATTTATAGCTGTAGAAGCCCGGTCCAGAAGATAATCCCAGCAACAAACTATAAGCAGGTTGCTTCAGAGGCACACCAAAAGTCTTTAGTAATGGTCCCTCAGGCAGGTGCAGAATCAGATTTACTTCAAAAACACACCAGAAGTCCTTAGTAATGGTCCCTCAGGCAGATATAGAATTATCAACAAATAACATATATTTAAATATGGTCCCAAAATCGTCAACGGATCAAAAAGTCCTTTCAGAGTAATCTCATAGTCCCTACGCGTTTCACCCCCCCCCCCTTTCCTTAATGCGGGGCTCATCAGGGGACAAAATTGTACTGGAGGAGAAAAGGTGCACCGATAATAAGTGCTACCAAGTTAGAGTTCAATCATGCATTTGTGGCCCCCATGAAATGTGGCATGCATGTGCAGCCTCCATAACATGGGTCATGCAATTGGGGCCCCCATGACATGCAGCATGAATTTGGGGGCCACATGCATGCCACGTGTCATGGGGGTCCCACATGCATGCCGCATGTCATGACATGCGGCATGCATGTGGGGCCCCCATGACACGCACCATGCATGTGGGACCCCATTATGCGGCACGTACTTGGGGCCCCTAAGACAAGCGGCATGCACGTGGGGCCCCCATAACATGCGCCATGCATTTGGTCCCCCATGACATGCGGCATGCACATGGGCCCCCATGACATGCGGCATGCATTTGGGCCCCCATGACAACCAGCATGCATGTGGGGCCCCGATGACATGAGGCAAAAATTTGGGGCCCCCTTGACATGCGGCATGCATTTGGGGCCCCCATGACATGCGCCATGTATGTGGGGCCCCCATGACATGCGGCATGCATTTGGGCCCCAATAACACCCAGCTTGCATGTGGGGCCCCCATTACATGCGGCATGCACGTGTTGCCCTCATGATATGTGGCATGCATGTGGGGCCCCTATGACATGCGCCATGCAGTTGGCGCCCCCATTACAAGCGGCATGTATTTGGGGCTTCCATGACATGCAGCAAGCATTTGGAGCCCCTGACATGTAGCATGCATTTAGGGTCCCCAAGGAAATGCGGCATGCTCGTGGGGCCCCCATGACAGGCGGCATGCATTTGGGGACTCCATAACATGCGGCAAGCACGTGGGGCACCCATGACATGCGGCACGTATTTGGGGGCCCCAAAACATGCGACATGTATTTGTGGCCCCCATGACATGCGGCACGCACGGGGGCCCCCATGACATGCGGCATGTATTTGGGGCCCCCATGACATGCGGCATACATTTGGGGCCTCCATGACATGCGGCATGCATTTGGGGCCCTCATGACATGCGGCATACATTTGGGGCCCCCATGAAATGTGACATGCACATGGGGCCCCCATGACATGCGGCATGCATGTGGAACCCCCATGACATGCGGAATGCACGTGGGGACCCCATGACACGTGGCATGCATGTGGGGCTCCCACGACTTGCGGCAAATATTTGGGGCCCCAAGACATGCGGCATGCACGTTGGGCCCCCATGACATGCGGCACATATTTGTGGCCCCCATGACATGCGGCATGCCTTTGGGGCCCCAATGACATGCGCCATGCATGTGGGGCCCTCATGACATGCAGCACGTATTTGGGGCCCCCATGACATGCGTCATGTACGTGGCGCCCCCATGACATGCGGCATACATTTGGGGCCCCCTTGACATGCGGCATGCATTTAGGGACCCCATGACATGAGGCATGCATTTGGGGACCCCATGACTTGCGGCATGCACGTGGGCCCCCCATGACATGGGGCATGCATTTGGGACCCCATGAAATGCAGCATGCATGTGGGGCACCCATGACATGCGGCATGCACATGGGGCCCCCTGATATGTGGCACGTATTTTGGGCCCCCATGACATGCGGCATACATTTAGGGTCCCCATGACATGCGGCATGCATTTGGGGTCCCCATGACATGCAGCATGCACTTGGGGCCCCCGTGTAATGAGGCATGCGTTTGGGGCCCCCATGACACGAGGCATGCACGTGTGGCCCCGATGACTTGCGCCATGCACGTGGGGCCCTCATGACATGCGGAATGCATGTGGGGACCCCATGACACATGGCAGGCATGTGGGGCCCCCATGACATGCGGCAAATATTTGGGGCCCAAAGACATGCGGCATGCACGTTGGGCCCCCATGAAATGCGGCACATATTTGTGGGCCCCATGACATGCGGCATGCATTTGGGGCCCCCATGACATGCGCCATGCATGTGGGGCCCTCATGACATGCGGCACGTATTTGTTGCCCCCATGACATGCGACATGCATTTGGTCCCCCATGACATGAGGCATGCATGTGGGGCCCCCAGGACATGCGGCATGCATTTGGGGCCCCCATGACATGTGGTATGCACGTGGGGCCCCTATGACATGCGGCATGCATTTGGGGACCCCATGACATGCGGCATGCACGTGGGCCCCCCATGACATGGGGCATGCATTTGGGGCCCCCATGAAATGTGGCATGCATGTGGGGCACCCATGATATGCGGCATGCATGTGGAGCCCCCTGACATGTGGCACTTATTTGGGGCCCGCATGACATGCGGAATACATTTAGGGCCCACATGTAATGCGGCATGCGTTTGGGGCCCCCATGACACGAGTCATGCATGTATGGCCCTGATGACATGCGGCATGCATGTGGGGCCCCCATGAGATGCGGAATGCAAGTGGGGACCCCATGACACGCGGCATGCATGTGGGGCCCCATGACATGCAGCACATATTTGTGGCCCCCATGGCATGCGGCATGCATTTGGGGCACTCATGACATGCGCCATGCATGTGGGGCCCTCATGACATGCGGCACGTATTTGGTGCCCCCATGACATGCGGCATGCATTTGGTCCCCCGTGACATGCGGCATGAACGTGGGGCCCCCATGACATGCGGCATACATTTGGGGCCCCCTTGACATGCGGCATGCATTTGGGGACCCCATGACATGCGGCATGCATTTGGGGACCCCATGACATGCAGCATGCACGTGGGCCCCCCATGACATGGGGCATGCATTTGGGGCCCCCATGAAATGCGGCATGCATGTGGGGCACCCATGAAATGCGGCATGCATGTGGGGCCCCCTGACATGTGGCAAGTATTTGGGGTCCCGATGACATGTGGCATGCATTTGGGGCCCCCATGACATGCGGCATGCATTTGGGGCCCCCCCCTGACATGTGACATGCATTTGGGGTACCCTTGACATGCGGCATGCATGAGGGGCAACCAATAAATGCGGCATGCAAGTGGAGACGCCATGACATGCGGCATGCACGTGGGGCCCCCATGAAATGCGGCAGGCATTTGTGGCCCCTATGAAATGCGGCATGCATTTGGGCCCCCATGACTTGCGGCATGCACGTGGGGCCCCCATGACATGGGGCATGCATTTGGGGCACCCTTGACATGCTGCATGCATTTAGGGGCCCCATGACATGCGGCATGCACGTGGGGCCACATGACATGCGGCATGCATGTGGAGCTCCCATGACATGCAGTATGCATTTGGGGCCCCCATGACATGAGTCAAGCTTTGGGGGTCCCCATGACATGCGGTATGCACGTGAGGCCCCATGACATGCACTTTGCATTTGGGGCCCCCATGACATGCGGCATGCATGTGGGGACCCCATGATATGTGGCATGCACGTGGTACCCCCATGACATTCGGCATGCACATGAGTCCCCATGACATGCGGCATGCACGTGGGGCCACATGACATGCGACATGCATTTGGGGTTCCCAAGACACGCAGCATGCATTTGGGGCCCCCATCACATGAGGCATGCATTTGGGGTCCCCTTGACATGCGGAATGCTTTTTTGGCCCCCATGACAGGCAGCTTGCATTTGGGGCCCCCATGACATGCGGCATGGACGTGGGGCCTCCATGATATGTAGAATGCATTTGGGGCCAGCATGACATGCGTCATGCATGTGGGGCCCAAATGACATGCGACATGCATTTGGGGTACTCAAGACATGCGGCATGCATGTGGGGCCCCCATGACAAGCGTCAAGCACGTGGGGCCCCCATGTCACGTGGCATGCATTTTGGGCCCCCATGACATGCGGCATTCATTTGGAGCCCCCATGACATGCGGCATGCATTTGGGGCCCCCATGACATGCGGCATGCACTTGGTGCCCTCATGACATGCGGCATGGATGTAGAGCCCCCATGACATGCGGAATGCATGTGGGGTCCCCATGACATGCGGCATGCATTTGGGGCCCCCATGACATGCAGCATACATTTGAGGCCCCCATGACATGCGGCATGCATGTGGGGCCCCATGACATGCGGCATGCATGTGGGGCCCCTATGACATGCACCATGCATGTGGGGCCCCCATGACATGTGGCACGTATTTGGGGCCCCCATGACATGCGGCATGCGTGTCGGCTACCATGACATGTGCCATGCATTTGGGTCCCCCATCACGTGCAGCATGCATTTGAGGCCCCCAAGACATGGGGCATGCATGTGGGGCCCCATGACATGCAGCATGCATTTGTGGCCTCTGACATGCAGCATGCATTTGGGCCCCCAATGAAATGTGGCATGCACGTGGAGCCCCCATGACATGTGGCATGCACGTGTGGCCCCCATGACATGTGGCATTCATTTTTGGCCCCCATGACATGCGGCATGCATTTGGGGCACCCATAACATGCGTCATGCACGTGGGGCCCCATGACATGCGGTATGCACGTGGAGCCCCATGAGGTGCACCTTTGGTCAAAATCAGAGGCTTCGTGTCCCGTTTGCAACAGGCTTGACCTGAAATGTTGCCGAAAGGCAACAAAAGTTGACCTTTTGTTGCAAACGGGACACAAGATGGCCGACTTTTGTTGCCGGAATGCAACATTTGTTGCATTTGTGCATCAGGCTTGACCTTGATACATTGGAACTGGATTAAAGAGTCAATATGGTAGTATGACCTTCTGTACTATAGTAATATATAGGGACTGATGGGGGGAATTTGTTTTTTGGCATTTGGGACGCTTACGCACGCGGTGGGATGCGCTAAATTTTTTTCAGGGTTAAGGCAAAATTTCTGCTCGAAACTGCACGCTCTGCGGCCTGAAATATCGCTCCTGAGGGGGTCTACGCAATAAAAATGCAAAAAAATGTAACATTAGAGCTGGCTAAATCACTTACCTGATTGACCAATAGCCAGCCCTCATTGACTTTTTTCTTGACATAGTGTGTTCTGAGGAAACTCCACCGGGTGGCAATGTTGTCCAACTTTTTAATTTTTTATTGTAGGATTGTAAAAACACCAGATGGCGATGTTTCTCTTTCTAATGTGCACGCAAGCATGAGAGCTTGCTGCTGGTTGTCCTGGATTACCTGCAGCCAGCCCTCATATTGGGCATATAATGTCTATAGCCAACTCTCAAATTTTTTTTGCTTTAATAACACTAAGGCTATGTAACCACGATGCAGAAATGAAGCATTGTGTTCACGGCTGCCTCTAGCCAGCCCTCAAATTTTTTTTTTCTTTAATAACACTAACACCATGAGGGCTGGCTATCATGTGTCCACGGCTGCCTCTAGCCAGCCCCCCAATTTTTTTTTTCTTTAATAACACAAACAGCATGAGGGCTGGCTATCGTGTGTCCACGGCTGCCTCTAGCCAGCCCCCCAATTTTTTTTTTCTTTAATAACACAAACACCATGAGGGCTGGCTATCGTGTGTCCACAGCTGCCTCTAGCAAGCCCCCCAATTTTTTTTTTTCTTTAATAACACAAACAGCATGAGGGCTGGCTATCGTGTGTCCACGGCTGCCTCTAGCCAGCCCCCCAATTTTTTTTTCTTTAATAACACAAACACCATGAGGGCTGGCTATCGTGTGTCCACGGCTGCCTCTAGCCAGCCCTCAAATTTTTTTTTTCTTTAATAACACAAACACCATGAGGTCTGGCTATCATGTGTCCACGGCTGCCTCTAGCTAGCCCCCCAATTTTTTTTTTCTTTAATAACACAAACAGCATGAGGGCTGGCTATCGTGTGTCCACGGCTGCCTCTAGCAAGCCCCCCAATTTTTTTTTTCTTTAATAACACAAACAGCATGAGGGCTGGCTATCGTGTGTCCACGGCTGCCTCTAGCCAGCCCCCCAATTTTTTTTTTCTTTAATAACACAAACACCATGAGGGCTGGCTATCGTGTGTCCACGGCTGCCTCTAGCCAGCCCCCCAATTTTTTTTTCTTTAATAACACAAACACCATGAGGGCTGGCTATCGTGTGTTCACGGCTGCCTCTAGCCAGCCCCCCAATTTTTTTTTTCTTTAATAACACAAACACCATGAGGGCTGGCTATCGTGTGTCCACGGCTGCCTCTAGCCAGCCCCCCAATTTTTTTTTTTTCTTTAATAACACAAACACCATGAGGGCTGGCTATCGTGTGTTCACGGCTGCCTCTAGCCAGCCCCCCAATTTTTTTTTTCTTTAATAACACAAACACCATAAGGGCTGGCTATCGTGTGTTCACGGCTGCCTCTAGCCAGCCCCCCAATTTTTTTTTTCTTTAATAACACAAACACCATGAGGGCTGACTATCATGTGTCCACGGCTGCCTCTAGCCAGCCCCCCAATTTTTTTTTTCTTTAATAACACAAACAGCATGAGGGCTGGCTATCGTGTGTTCACGGCTGCCTCTAGCCAGCCCCCCAATTTTTTTTTTTTCTTTAATAACACAAACACCATGAGGGCTGGCTATCTTGTGTCCACGGCTGCCTCTAGCCAGCCCCCCAATTTTTTTTTTCTTTAATAACACAAACACCATGAGGGCTGGCTATCGTGTGTCCACGGCTGCCTCTAGCCAGCCCTCAAATTTATTTTTTTTCTTTAATAACACAAACACCATGAGGGCTGGCTATCGTGTGTCCACGGCTGCCTCTAGCCAGCCCTTAAATTTTTTTTTTCTTTAATAACACAAACACCATGAGGGCTTGCTATGGTGTGTCCACGGCTGCCTCTAGCCAGCCCCCCAATTTTTTTTTCATTAATAACACAAACACCATGAGGGCTGGCTATCGTGTGTCCACGGCTGCCTCTAGCCAGCCCTCAAATTATTATTTTTTCTTTTATTACACAAACACCATGAGGGCTGGCTATCATGTGTCCACGGCTGCCTCTAGCCAGCCCTAAAATTATTATTTTTTCTTTAATAACACAAACACCATGAGGGCTGGCTATCATGTGTCCACGGCTGCCTCTAGCCAGCCCTCAAATTTTTTTTTTCTTAAATAACACAAACACCATGAGGGCTGGCTATCATGTGTCCACGGCTGCCTCTAGCCAGCCCTCAATTTTTTTTTTCTTTAATAACACAAACACCATGAGGGCTGGCTATTGTGTGTCCACGGCTGCCTCTAGCCAGCCCTCAAATTTTTTTTTTCTTTAATAACACAAATACCATGAGGGCTGGCTATGAGGAAGGGAGCTATGGCCCTGTAAAGTTAGCTTGTTGTCCTGTGGAGAAGAGTTTGAGGGGATTGTGGCCCTGTGGAAATGCTTGTGGCTCGGCAGAATGAGCCAGTGGTACTGTGGAGAGAGCTGAAGGTGTTGTGGCCCTGTGGAAAGGCCTGTGACCCTGTATAGGGGTCCATTGCCCTGTGGAGAGAGCTGGAGGTGCTCGTGCCCTATGGAAATGACTATGGCCATGTAGAAAGGCCTTTTGGCCTTGAAGAGGGGGCTTGTGCCCTGCATACGGACCTTGTGTCTCTGTGGAGAGAGCTAAAGGGGGCTGTGGCCGTGCAGAAAGTGCATTTGGCCCTGTGGAGGGGAGCTATGGCCCTGTAAAGAGAGCTTGTTGTCCTGTGGAGAAGAGTTGGAGGGGATTGTGGCTCTGTGGAAAGGCTTGTGGCCCGGCAGAAGTAGGCAATGGTGCTGTGGAGAGAGCTGAAGGGGTTGAGGCCCTGTGGAAAGGCCTGTGACCCTGTATAGGGGTCTGTGGCCCCGCAGAGGGGCATGTGGCGATGTAAAGAGAGCTGGAGGGAGTTGTGGCCTGAGGAAAAGGCCATGTGGAGCGGGCTGGAGAGGCCTGTGGAAGGCTCTGGAGTAAGATTTGGGCCTATGAAGTCCTTTGCAGTAAACAACATGCAACATGATTGTCTGTGGAGAGAGCTGGAGGGGCTTGTGGCACTGTGGAAAGGCCTGTGGCCCAGTAGGAGCCTGTGGTCCTGTGGAGAGAGCTGAAGGTGTTGTGGCCCTGTGGAAAGGCCTCTGACCCTGTATAGTGGTCCATTGCCCTGTGGAGAGAGCTGGAGGGGCTCGTGCCCTATGGAAATGACTATGGCCATGTAGAAAGGCCTTTTGGCCTTGAAGAGGGGGCTTGTTCCCTGCAGACGGGCCCTGTGACTCTGTGGAGAGAGCTGTTGGGAGTTGTGGCCGTGTGGAAAGTGCATTTGGCCCTGTGGAGGTGAGCTATGGCCCTGTAAAGAGAGCTTCTTGTCCTGTGGAGAGAGCTGGAGGGTGTTGTGGCCCTGTGGAAAGGTCTGTGGCCCTATGGATAGGCCCTTTAGCCTTGTGGAAGGGGCTGTGGCCCTGTGGTGAGAGCTGGAAGGAGTTGTGGGCTGTGGAAAAGCCTGTGGTCCTGTGGAGACAGCTGAAGGGGTTGAGGCCCTGTGGAAAGGCCTGTGACCCTGTATAGGGGTCTGTGGCCCCGCAGAGGGGCATGTGGCGATGTAAAGAGAGCTGGAGGGAGTTGTGGCCTGAGGTAAAGGCCATGTGGAGCGGGCTGGAGAGGCCTGTGGAAGGCTCTGGAGTAAGATTTGGGCCTATGAAGTCCTTTTCAGTAAACAACATGCAACATGATTGCCTGTGGAGAGAGCTGGAGGGGCTTGTGGCACTGTGGAAAGGCCTGTGGCCCAGTAGGAGCCTGTGGTCCTGTGAAGAGAGCTGAAGGTGTTGTGGCCCTGTGGAAAGGCCTGTGACCCTGTATAGGGGTCCGTTGCCCTGTGGAGAGAGCTGGAGGGGCTCGTGCCCTATGGAAATGACTATAGCCATGTAGAAAGGCCTTTTGGCCTTGAAGAGGGGGCTTGTGCCCTGCAGACATGCCCTGTGACTCTGTGGAGAGAGCTGTTGGGAGTTGTGACCGTGTGGAAAGTGCATTGGCCTTGTGGAGGTGACCTATGGCCCGGTAAAGAGAGCTTCTTGTCCTGTGGAGAGAGCTGGAAGGTGTTGTGGCACTGTGGAAAGGTCTGTGGCTCCATGGATAGGCCCTTAAGCCTTGTGGAAAGGGCTGTGGCCCTGTGGTGAGAGCTGGAAGGAGTTGTGGGCTGTGGAAAAGCCTGTGGTCCTGTGGAGACAGCTGAAGGGGTTGAGGCCCTGTGGAAAGGCCTGTGACCCTGTATAGGGGTCTGTGGCCCCGCAGAGGGGCATGTGGCGATGTAAAGAGAGCTGGAGGGAGTTGTGGCCTGAGGAAAAGGCCATGTGGAGCGGGCTGGAGAGGCCTGTGGAAGGCTCTGGAGTAAGATTTGAGCCTATGAAGTCCTTTGCAGTAAACAACATGCAACATGATTGCCTGCGGAGAGAGCTGGAGGGGCTTGTGGCACTGTAGAAAGGCCTGTGGCCCAGTAGGAGCCTGTGGTCCTGTGGAGAGAGCTGAAGGTGTTGTGGCCCTGTGGAAAGGCCTGTGATCCTGTATAGGGGTCTGTTGCCCTGTGGAGAGAGCTGGAGGGGCTCGTGCCCTATGGAAATGACTATGGCCATATAGAAAGGCCTTTTGGCCTTGAAGAGGGGGCTTGTGCCCTGCAGACGGGCCTTCTGTCTCTGTGGAGAGAGCTAAAGGGGGCTGTGTCCATGCAGAAAGTGCATGTGGAGGGGAGCTATGGCCCGGTAAAGAGAGCTTGTTGTCCTGTGGAGAAGAGTTGGAGGGGATTGTGGCCCTGTGGAATGGCTTGTGACCCTGTATAGGGGTCTGTGGCCCCGCAGAGGGGCATGTGGCGATGTAAAGAGAGCTGGAGGGAGTTGTGGCCTGCGGAAATGGCCATGTGGAGCGGGCTGGAGGGGCCTGTGGAAGGGTCTAAAGTAAGATTTGGGCCTATGAAGTCCTTTTGCGGTAAACAACATGCAACATGATTGCCTGTGGAGAGAGCTGGAGGGACTTGTAGCACTGTGGAAAGGCCTGTGGCCGGGTAGGAGCCTGTGGTCCTGTGGAGAGAGCTGAAGGTGTTGTGGTCACACAAATGAGCCCTTTTAACTGATTAAAGGGGGGTGGAGGAGGCTGTGGCCCTGATGAAAGAGCTGAAAGGGGTTGTAGCCTTGTAGAAGGAGCCTGTGGTCCTTTGGAGAGAGCTGGAGGGGGTTATTGCCTTGGTGAAATGCCTATGGCCCTGCGGAGGGGACCTATGACCCCTTGAAAAAGGCCTTTGGCCTTTTGGAGGGGGCTGTTGCCTTGTAAAGGGAGCCTCTGTCCTTTTTAAGAGAGACAGAGGGGGTTGTGGCCTTATGGAAAGGCCTATGACACAGTGAAAGGGCCCTGTGGAGAGAGGTGAAGGCGGTTGTGGCCCTGTGTAAATGCCTGTAAACCTGTAGAAGGAGCCTGTGGTTCTGTGGAGAGAGCTTGAGGGGGGTTATGGCCCTATGGAAATGACTATGGCCCTGTGGAATGGACCTATGGCTCTTTGCAAAGGGCCTTTGGCCTTGTGGAGGGGGCCCTTGCCCTGTAGAAGGAGCCTGTGGCCCTCTTGAGAGAGCCAGAGGAGGTTGTGGCACTATTTAAAGGCCAGTGGCCCTGTAGAAAGGCCCCTTGGCCTTGATGAAGGGGCTTGTGCCCTGCAGACGGGCCCCATGACTCTGTGTAGAGAGCTGGAGGGGGTTGTGGCCATGTGGAAAGTGCATTTGGCCCTGTGGAGGGGAGCTATGGCCCTGTAAAGAGAGCCTGTTGTCCTGTGGAATTGGAGGGGATTGTGGCCCTGTGGAAAGGCTTGTGGCCGGCAGAAGGAGCCAGTGGTCCTGTGGAGAGAGCTGAAGGGGTTGAGGCCCTGTGGAGAGGCCTGTGACCCTGTATAGGGGTCTGTTGCCCCACAGAGGGGCATGTGGCGATGTAAAGAGAGCTGGATGGAGTTGTGGCCTGTGGAAAAGGCCATGTGGAGCGTGCTGGAGGGGCCTGTGGAAGGCTCTGGAGTAAGATGGGGGCCTATGAAGTCCTTTGCAGTAAACATCTAAATTTTCAAGCTTCGTGTCCGATTTGCCACAGGGTTGACTCCAATGTTGCCGAACTGCAACAAAAATTGACTCTTGTTGCAAAAGTGCAACATGATTGCCTGTGGAGAGAGCTGGATGGTGCTTGTGGCACTGTGGAAAGACCTGTGGCCCGGTAGTAGCCTGTGGTCCTGTGGAGAGAGCTGAAGGTGTTGTGGCCCTGTGGAAAGGCCTGTGACCCTGTATAGGGGTCCGTTGCCCTGTGGAGAGAGCTGGAGGGGCTTGTGCCCTATGGAAATGACTATGGCCATGTAGAAAGGCCCATTGGCCTTGAAGAGGGGGCTTGTGTCCTGCAGACGGGCCCTGTGTCTCTGTGGAGAGAGCTAAAGGGGGCTGTGGCCGTGCAGAAAGTGCATTTGGCCCTGTGGAGGGGAGCTATGGCTCTGTAAAGAGAGCTTGTTGTCCTGTGGAGAAGAGTTGGAGGGGATTGTGGCCCTGTGGAAATGCTTGTGGCCCGGCAGAAGGAGCCAGTGGTCCTGTGGAGAGAGCTGAAGGGGTTGAGGCCCTGTGGAAAGGCCTGTGACCCTGTATAGGGGTCTGTGGCCCTGCAGAGGGGCATGTGGCGATGTAAAGAGAGCTGGAGGGAGTTGTGGCCTGCGGAAAAGGCCATGTGGAGCGGGCTGGAGGGGCCTGTGGAAGGGTCTGAAGTAAGATTTGGGCCTATGAAGTCCTTTTTTCGGTAAACAACATGCAACATGATTGCCTGTGGAGAGAGCTAGAGGGACTTGTAGCACTGTAAAAAAGGCCTGTGGCCGGGTAGGAGCCTGTGGTCCTGTGGAGAGAGCTGAAGGTGTTGTGGCCCTGTGGAAAGGCCTGTGACCCTGTATAGGGGTCCGTTGCCCTGTGGAGAGAGCTGGAGGGGCTTGTGCCCTATGGAAATGACTATGGCCAAGTAGAAAGGCCCTTTGGCCTTGAAGAGGGGGCTTGTGTCCTGCAGAAGGGCCCTGTGTCTCTGTGGAGAGAGCTAAAGGGGGCTGTAGCCGTGCAGAAAGTGCATTTGGCCCTGTGGAGGGGAGCTATGGCTCTGTAAAGAGAGCTTGTTGTCCTGTGGAGAAGAGTTGGAGGGGATTGTGGCCCTGTGGAAATGCTTGTGGCCCGGCAGAAGGAGCCAGTGGTCCTGTGGAGAGAGCTGAAGGGGTTGAGGCCCTGTGGAAAGACCTGTGACCCTGTATAGGGGTCTGTGGCCCCGCAGAGGGGCATGTGGCGATGTAAAGAGAGCTGGAGGGAGTTGTGGCCTGCGGAAAAGGCCATGTGGAGCGGGCTGGAGGGGCCTGTGGAAGGGTCTGAAGTAAGATTTGGGCCTATGAAGTCCTTTTTTCGGTAAACAACATGCAACATGATTGCCTGTGGAGAGAGCTAGAGGGACTTGTAGCACTGTGGAAAAGCCTGTCGCCGGGTAGGAGCCTGTGGTCCTGTGGAGAGAGCTGAAGGTGTTGTCGCCCTGTGGAAAGGCCTGTGAACCTGTATAGCGGTCCGTTGCCCTGTGGAGAGAGCTTGAGGGGCTCGTGCCCTATGGAAATGACTATGGCCATGCAGAAAGGCCTTTTGGCTTTGAAGAGGGGGCTTGTGCCCTGCAGACGGGCCCTGTGACTCTGTGGAGAGGGCTGTTGGGAGTTGTGGCCGTGTGGAAAGTGCATTTGGCACTGTGGAGGTGAGCTATGGCCCTGTAAAGAGAGTTTCTTGTCCTGTGGAGAGAGCTGGAGGGTGTTGTGGCCATGTGGAAAGTTTTGTGGCCCTATGGATAGGCCCTTTGGCCTTTTGGAAGGGGCTGTGGCCCTGTGGTGAGAGGTGGAAGGAGTTGTGGGCTGTGGAAAAGCCTGTGGTCCTGTGGAGATGGCTGAAGGGGTTGAGGCCCTGTGGAAAGGCCTGTGACTCTGTATAGGGGTCTGTGGCCCCGCAGAGGGGCATGTGGCGATGTGAAGAGAGCTGGAGGGAGTTGTGGGATGAGGAAAAGGCCATGTGGAGTGGGCTGGAAAGGCCTGTGGAAGGCTCTGGAGTAAGATTTGGGCCTATGAAGTCCTTTGCAGTAAACAACATGCAACATGATTGCCTGTGGAGAGAGCTGGAGGGGCTTGTGGCACTGTGGAAAGGCCTGTGGCCCAGTAGGAGCCTGTGGTCCTGTGGAGAGAGCTGAAAGTGTTGTGGCCCTGTGGAAAGGCCTGTGACCCTGTATAGCGGTCCGTTGCCCTGTGGAGAGAGCTGGAGGGGCTTGTGCCCTATGGAAATGACTATGGCCATGTAGAAAGGCCTTTTGGCCTTGAAGAGGGGGCTTGTGCCCTGCAGACGGGCCTTGTGTCTCTGTGGAGAGAGCTAAAGGGGGCTGTGGCCATGCAGAAAGTGCATTTGGCCCTGTGGAGGGGAGCTATGGCCCGGTAAAGAGAGCTTGTTGTCGTGTGGAGAAGAGTTGGAGGGGATTGTGGCCCTGGGGAAAGGCCTGTGACCCTGAATAGGGGTCGGTTGCCCTGTGGAGAGAGCTGGAGGGGCTCGTGCCCTATGGAAATGACTATGGCCATGTAGAAAGGCCTTTTGGCCTTGAAGAGGGGGCTTGTGCCCTGCAGACGGGCCTTGTGACTCTGTGGAGAGAGCTGTTGGGAGTTGTGGCCGTGTGGAAAGTGCATTTGGCCCTGTGGAGGTGAGCTATGGCCCTGTAAAGAGAGCTTCTTGTCCTGTGGAGAGAGCTGGAGGGTGTTGTGGCCCTGTGGAAATGTCTGTGGCCCTATGGATAGGCCCTTTAGCCTTGTGGAAGGGGCTGTGGCCCTGTGGTGAGAGCTGGAAGGAGTTGTGGGCTGTGGAAAAGCCTGTGGTCCTGTGGAGAGAGCTGAAGGGGTTGAGGCCCTGTGGAAAGGCCTGTGACCCTGTATAGGGGTCTGTGGCCCCGCAGAGGGGCATGTGGCGATGTAAAGAGAGCTGGAGGGAGTTGTGGCCTGCGGAAAAGGCCATGTGGAGCGGGCTGGAGCGGCCTGTAGAAGGGTCTGAAGTAAGATTTGGGCCTATGAAGTCCTTTTGCGGTAAACAACATGAAACATGATTGCCTGTGGAGAGAGCTGGAGGGACTTGTAGCACTGAGGAAAGGCCTGTGGCCGGGCTGGAGCCTGTGGTCCTGTGGAAGAGCTGAAGGTGTTGTGGCCCTGTGGAAAGGCCTGTGACCCTGTATAGCGGTCCGTTGCCCTGTGGAGAGAGCTGGAGGGGCTCGTGCCCTATGGAAATGACTATGGCCATGTAGAAAGGTCTTTTGGCCTTGAAGAGGGGGCTTGTGCCCTGCAGACGGGCCTTGTGTCTCTGTGGAGAGAGCTAAAGGGGGCTGTGGCCATGCAGAAAGTGCATTTAGCCCTGTGGAGGGGAGCTATGGCCCTGTAAAGAGAGCTTGTTGTCCTGTGGAGAAGAGTTGGAGGGGATTGTGGCCCTGTTGAAAGGCTTGTAGCCCGGCAGAAGGAGGCAGTGGTCCTGTGGAGAGAACTGAAGGGGTTGAGGCCCTGTGGAAAGGCATGTGACCCTGTATAGGGGTCTGTGGCCCCACAGAGGGGCATGTGGCGATGTAAAGAGAGCTGGAGGGAGTTGTGGCCTGAGGAAAAGGCCATGTGCAGCGGGCTGGAGGGGCCTGTGGAAGGCTCTGGAGTAAGGTTTGGGCCTATGAAGTCCTCTGCAGTAAACAACATGCAACATGATTGCCTGTGGAGAGAGCTGAAGCTGTTGTGGCCCTGTGGAAAGGACTGTGACCCTGTACAGGGGTCCGTTGCCCTGTGGAGAGAGCTGGAGGTGCTCGTGCCCTATGGGAATGACTATGGCCATGTAGAAAGGCCTTTTGGCCTTGAAGAGGGGCTTGTGCCCTGCAGACGGGCCCTGTGACTCTGTGGAGAGGGCTGTTGGGAGTTGTGGCCGTGTGGAAAGTGAATTTGGCCCTGTGGAGGTGAGCTATGGCCCTGTAAAGAGAGCTTCTTGTCCTGTGGAGAGAGCTGGAGCGTGTTGTGGCCCTGTGGAAAGGTCTGTGGCCCTATGGGTAGGCCCTTTAGCCTTGTGGAAGGGGCTGTGGCCCTGTGGTGAGAGCTGGAAGGAGTTGTGGGCTGTGGAAAAGCCTGTGGTCCTGTGGAGAGATCTGAAGGGGTTGAGGCCCTGTGGAAAGGCCTGTGACCCTGTATAGGGGTCTGTAGCCCCACAGAGGGGCATGTGGCGATGTAAAGAGAGCTGGAGGGAGTTGTGGCCTGAGGAAAAGGCCATGTGGAGCCGGCTGGAGGGGCCTGTGGAAGGCTCTGGAGTAAGATTTGGGCCCATGAAGTCCTTTGCACTAAAAAACATGCAACATGATTGCCTGTGGAGAGAGCTAGAGGGGCTTGTGGCACTGTGGAAAGTCCTGTGGCTCAGTAGGAGCCTGTGGTCCTGTGGAGAGAGCTGAAGGTGTTGTGGTCACTCAATTGAGCCCTTTTAACTGATTAAAGGGGGGCGGAGGATGCTGTGGCCCTGATGAAAGAGCTCAAAGGGGTTGTAGTCTTGTAGAAGGAGCCTGTGGTCCTGTGGAGAGAGCTGGAGGGGGTTATTGCCTTGGGGAAATGCCTATGGCCCTGCGAAAGGGACCTGTGGCCCTTTGAAAAAGGCCTTTGGCCTTGTGGAGGGGGCTGTTGCCTTGTAAAGGGAGCCTCTGTCCTTTTTGAGAGAGACAGAGGGGGTTGTGGCCTTATGGAAAGGCCTATGACACAGTGAAAGGGCCCTGTCGCCTTGTGGAGAGAGGTGAAGGCGGATGTGGCCCTGTGTATATGCCTGTAAACCTGTAGAAAGAGCCTGCGGTTCTGTGGAGAGAGCTTGAGGGGGGTTATGGCCCTATGGAAATGACTATGACCCTGTGGAATGGACCTATGGCCCTTTGCAAAGGGCCTTTGGCCTTGTGGAGGGGGCCCTTGCCCTGTAGAAGGAGCCTGTGGCCCTCTTGAGAGAGCCAGAGGAGGTTGTGGCACTATTTAAAGGCCAGTGGCCCTGTAGAAAGGCCCCTTGGCCTTGATGAAGGGGCTTGTGCCCTGCAGACGGGCCCCATGACTCTGTGTAGAGAGCTGGAGGGGGTTGTGGCCATGTGGAAAGTGCATTTGGCCCTGTGGAGGGGAGCTATGGCCCTGTAAAGAGAGCCTGTTGTCCTGTGGAATTGGAGGGGATTGTGGCCCTGTGGAAAGGCTTGTGGCCCGGCAGAAGGAGCCAGTGGTCCTGTGGAGAGAGCTGAAAGGGTTGAGGCCCTGTGGAGAGGCCTGTGACCCTGTATAGGGGTCTGTTGCCCCGCAGAGGGGCATGTGGCGATGTAAAGACAGCTGGATGGAGTTGTGGCCTGTGGAAAAGGCCATGTGGAGCGTGCTGGAGGGGCCTGTGGAAGGCTCTGGAGTAAGATGGGGGCATATGAAGTCCTTTGCAGTAAACATCTAAATTTTCAAGCTTCGTGTCCGATTTGCAACAGGGTTGACTCCAATGTTGCCGAACTGCAACAAAAATTGACTCTTGTTGCAAAAGTGCAACATGATTGCCTGTGGAGAGAGCTGGATGGTGCTTGTGGCACTGTGGAAAGACCTGTGGCCCGGTAGTAGCCTGTGGTCCTATGGAGAGAGCTGAAGGTGTTGTGGCCCTGTGGAAAGGCCTGTGACCCTGTATAGGGGTCCGTTGCCCTGTGGAGAGAGCTGGAGGGGCTTGTGCCCTATGGAAATGACTATGGCCATGTAGAAAGGCCTTTTGGCCTTGAAGAGGGGGCTTGTGCCCTGCAGACGGGCCTTGTGTCTCTGTGGAGAGAGCTAAAGGGGGCTGTGGCCATGCAGAAAGTGCATTTGGCCCTGTGGAGGGGAGCTATGGCCCGGTAAAGAGAGCTTGTTTTCGTGTGGAGAAGAGTTGGAGGGGATTGTGGCCCTGGGGAAAGGCCTGTGACCCTGTATAGGGGTCCGTTGCCCTGTGGAGAGAGCTGGAGGGGCTCGTGCCCTATGGAAATGACTATGGCCATGTAGAAAGGCCTTTTGGCCTTGAAGAGGGGGCTTGTGCCCTGCAGACGGGCCTTGTGACTCTGTGGAGAGAGCCGTTGGTAGTTGTGGCCGTGTGGAAAGTGCATTTGGCCCTGTGGAGGTGAGCTATGGCCCTGTAAAGAGAGCTTCTTGTCCTGTGGAGAGAGCTGGAGGGTGTTGTGGCCCTGTGGAAAGGTCTGTGGCCCTATGGATAGGCCCTTTAGCCTTGTGGAAGGGGCTGTGGCTCTGTGGTGAGAGCTGGAAGGAGTTGTGGGCTGTGGAAAAGCCTGTGGTCCTGTGGAGACAGCTGAAGGGGTGGAAGCCCTGTGGAAAGGCCTGTGACCCTGTATAGGGGTCTGTGGCCCCGCAGAGGGGCATGTGGCGATGTAAAGAGAGCTGGAGGGAGTTGTGGCCTGAGGAAAAGGCCATGTGGAGCGGGCTGGAAAGGCCTGTGGAAGGCTATGGAGTAAGATTTGGGCCTATGAAGTCCTTTGCAGTAAACAACATGCAACATGCCTGTGGAGAGAGCTGGAGGGGCTTGTGGCACTGTGGAAAGGCCTGTGGCCCAGTAGGAGCCTGTGGTCCTGTGGAGAGAGCTGAAGGTGTTGTGGCCCTGGGGAAAGGCCTGTGACCCTGTATAGGGGTCCGTTGCCCTGTGGAGAGAGCTGGAGGGGCTCGTGCCCTATGGAAATGACTATGGCCATGTAGAAAGGCCTTTTGGCCTTGAAGAGGGGGCTTGTGCCCTGCAGACGGGCCTTCTGTCTCTGTGGAGAGAGCTAAAGGGGGCTGTGTCCATGCAGAAAGTGCATGTGGAGGGGAGCTATGGCCCGGTAAAGAGAGCTTGTTGTCCTGTGGAGAAGAGTTGGAGGGGATTGTGGCCCTGTGGAATGGCTTGTGACCCTGTATAGGGGTCTGTGGCCCCGCAGAGGGGCATGTGGCGATGTAAAGAGAGCTGGAGGGAGTTGTGGCCTGCGGAAATGGCCATGTGGAGCGGGCTGAAGGGGCCTGTGGAAGGGTCTAAAGTAAGATTTGGGCCTATGAAGTCCTTTTGCGGTAAACAACATGCAACATGATTGCCTGTGGAGAGAGCTGGAGGGACTTGTAGCACTGTGGAAAGGCCTGTGGCCGGGTAGGAGCCTGTGGTCCTGTGGAGAGAGCTGAAGGTGTTGTGGCCCTGTGGAAAGGATTTTTAAGCGCAGCAGAAACGCTGCGGAAAAATCTACAGCATGGGCATTAACATTGCGGAATGCCACTGAGTACCATGGGGTGCAGATTACCAAGTGTTTCACAAGCGTTTCCGCTGCGTAAATTACGCAACATATACGCTTGTAAATCGCTACGTGGGCACGCAGCCTGAGGCTGTGTTCACACACCACCCGGTCCGGAGGAGAAGTGATGTCACAGAGGAGGAAGAAGAATCCTGTTCCTCCTCCCCTTTGTGACATGTCTGCCAGCCCCCATTTCATTTTGTAATGTATTACTATACAGTACGAAATCAAAATTAAATAAATCCAGATGTATTAAAAATAATAAAGAATTAATACTTACCCTTTCAGGCGCCTTTTCGGTCTATCCGGTGCAGAGCCAAGGCCACGTGCTGAGCGACAGGACCTTCCATGATGTCACAGGAAGGTCCTGTCGGTTGGTATTTGGCCTTGGTTCTGCACCGGATAGCCCTAAAAGGCATCGGAAAGGGTAAGTATTAATTCTATTGTGATGTCATAATACCCCACAACTATTAGTATAGGCAAAAAAGTGACACATTTATTCCATTTTAGTTATTGAAAGAAATTAGGCTTAAACCAAAAATGACATGATGGGGCGGATTGCCTGTAAAGATGCCTTCTTTTTAATGTATTGATCTTCATGGAATAAAGTAAAATTCATCATATGGAAACCGGTGCCAGCATTCCTTTTTTCATGTTTGGCTTTCAGGCGGTGGCCTACCGCCACTGAGCACCTGACCGGATCCACTAATTGGAAGGAGGGGGGAGCTTTCTATTTCCCAATTTTCTCATTTGGCTCCAAAAATAACATGTCAATCAAGAAAACTGGTATAAAGGAGCATGGCATAGGTGACATTTCTTTGCCAGCATTCAACCTGTGTAAAGAAAAAAAAGAATATTAAACAGTGCAGTATACTATATCAGGTTCCTTTACTCGAGCTGACCAATGGTCACTCAAATGAGTCCTTTTAACTGATTAAAGTGGGGTGGAGGAGGCTGTGGCCCTGATGAAAGAGCTGAAATGGGTTGTAGCCTTGTAGAAGGAGCCTGTGGTCCTGTGGAGAGAGCTGGAGGGGGTTATTGCCTTGGGGAAATGCCTATGGCCCTGCGGAAGGGACCTGTGGCCCTTTGAAAAAGGCCTTTGGCCTTGTGGAGGGGGCTGTTTCCTTGTAAAGGGAGCCTCTGTCCTTTTTGAGAGAGAGAGAGGGGGTTGTGGCCTTATGGAAAGGCCTATTGCATAGTGAAAGGGCCCTGTTGCCCTGTGGAGAGAGGTAAAGGTGGTTGTGGCCCTGTGTAAATGCCTGTACACCTGTAGAAGGAGCCTGTGGCCCTGTTGAGAGTGCCAGAGGGGGTTGTGGCCCTATTTAAAGGCCAGTGGCCCTGTAGAAAGGCCCCTTGGCCTTGATGAAGGGGCTTGTGCCCTGCAGACGAACCCCGTGACTCTGTGGAGAGAGCTGGAGGGGATTTTTGCCGTGTGGAAAGTGCATTTGGCCCTGTGGAGGGGAGCTATGGCCCTGTAAAGAGAGCCTGTTGTCCTGTGTAGAGAGTTGGAGGGGATTGTGGCCCTGTGGAAAGGCTTGTGGCCCGGCAGAAGGAGCCAGTGGTCCTTTGGAGAGAGCTGAAGGGGTTGCGGCCCTGTGGAAAGGCCTGTGACCCTGCATAGGGGTCTGTTGCCCCGCAGATGGGCATGTGGCGATGTAAAGCGAGCTGGAGGGAGTTGTGGCCTGTGGAGCGGGCTGGAGGGGCCTGTGGAAGGCTCTGGAGTAAGATGGGGGCCTATGAAGTCCTCTGCAGTAAACATCTAAATTTTCAAGCTTTGTGTCCGATCTGCAACAGGGTTGACTCTAATGTTGCCGAACTGCAACAAAGATTGACTCTTTTGTTGCAAAAGTGCAACATGATTGCCTGTGAAGAGAGCTGGATGGGGCTTGTGGCACTGTGGAAAAGCCTGTGGCCCGGTAGTAGCCTGTGGTCCTGTGGAGAGAGTTGGAGGGGGTTATGGCCCTGTGGAAATGCCTATGGCCCTGCGGAAAGGGACCTCTGGCCCTTTGCAAAGGGTCATTGGCCTTGTGGAGTCGGCTATTGCCCTGTTGACGGGCATGTGGCCCTGTGTGATTGTTGATAGCCTGACAAATCATCCCATAAAAACTTGCAAGGATCCTGTAGCTTAAAGATGTTTCCTGACCATTCACTTTAATGTTCAGGAAGCATCCTACACCAACAAGATTCTTAAAAAATACACAAGTGTTAAACACTGTGTAGCTTTGTGGTTAGTTACCAATTCATCTTCTCTGCTGCAACTTGAGTAGTGCTTCTTACCTTTGACCTACAGAAAGAGGTGTGCTCGTGAGAGAGTCATTAAGAGGCACATAGAGGCAAAGAAGGGAGCAAAGGGGCAAAGGTAGGCACATAGAGGGATGCAAAAGGTAAATAGAAGCACAGGGAGGGACAGAGAGGCACAGAGACCGATAGAGAGCCACAGATGGGCAAAGACAGAGATTGAGAAGCTCGTGAAGGCACAGAGACAAAAAAGGCACTTTGGACGGAAAGAGAGCACCAGAGAGAGAGCATGCGAGAGAGTGGTGCAATGGGAAGAGATCAAAAGCGAGCGCCAGTGATGCACTGAAGACAGAGAGCACAAAAGAGAGCAGTGCACTATAAAGACAGAGGAGTGCCAGAGAGCGGTGCAGTAGGGAGAAAGAGAACACGTCAGAGAGTGGTGCACTGGAGAGAGAGTGAAAGAGCACCAGAGAGCATTGCACTGCGGAGAGAGAAAGAGAGAGAGAGACAGAAAGCAGTGTGCCAGTGTAAAAGGGCACCAGAGAGTGATGCACTGACTGGACAAATGGTCATTTTTATAGGCAGTTCTACATGTCGGGTTGCTGGACAGCTGGGGGTCATGCTTACCGTTGTTAGGGATGGTAATATATTCTGCTTCCCTAGGCCCGATTTCCAGGGACTGCACTGCTCTGACTGGCAGGAGCACTTTTATGGCTACCTGACCTTTAAATTATTATGGATTCTAGTAATACTGACAAAGCATTAGACTAAACGGCTCAGAAACCTGACGGTAGTAAATGATTGTGCCATTTGAACAGTTGTCAGAATTGTTTCATCATAGCCATAGGACTATTTATATTTAGCTTTAAAATAGTTATTAAAGGGACTGTGTCACCAGGTTTTTGACATCCCATCTGACAGCAGCATAATGTAGAGATAGAAATCCTGATCCAGCAATGTTTCACTTACTGAGCTCCTTGCTGTCATTTTGATAAAATTACTGTTTTCTCTGTTGCAGATTTGGCAGCTCCCAAGTATGACTGGACTACTGGAGTAGTGCTCTAATGATAATCTCCAGATGATTTAACAGTGTTTTAATGCAAACTACACTGAGCAGCCTAGTAAGTGATACATCACTGGAATAAAGATCTCTGTGTCCACATTATGGTGCGCTCAGATGAGATGGCTAAAACCTGGTGACAGAATCCCTTTAACACTAATACAAACAGTACAAATGTTTATAATAAAGAAAATCTTCTCCCATTGCTTCGAGGGCCCCGTTCACCTGGAATTGTAGAACAACCTAGAACAGAAAAGAAACAAATAAAACATGAATTCTAAAACTTTAACAAGACCGGAACTTTAGTCTCCGAAACGCCTCATTCTTTCTTGGGAGCTGATCACTGCCGTCTTCTTAATCTCTTTAAAGGAAAGAAGGGGAATACATATGTTAAAACAGAAATGTTTATTGTTCAAGGACAATGTGAATGAGTATATTGACCAATTACCCTGGGTGTTTCCTTTTCCTCAACTGCATCCCTGTCTTCATGGACCTTGTTGTGACCCTAGGTTCGATTGGTGCTCTCCGCCTGATATAAATAATAACATTACATTTTCTGGGCACTTAGAGTGGTATAAGTTGGCAGGTCTGATATGACCGAGGTCTGCTGTGATATCATTTAAGTGTGAATGGGAGTAGATGTGTATAGCATGTCTGCATGTAGAACTGGATATTTATTTATACAGTATTATTTGTTTGATTTGAGATCCTGACCTCAAATCTCACGATCGTCGTGTAATTAACCATCGTGCAGGCTGCAGCATTGAAGCATGGAACCATACGATTCACCTATACTTTGCATTGAATTTGCAGAATCGCAGCATGGTACAGAATAGCGCTGCATCGCAACATTGTACATGCGTTATCTACGATAACGCATGTAACAGCGCACGTACGATCAATTAAGGATAGTGTGTGCGATGTGAAACACCTGACGCTTGTGCAATATCGCACACGATATTGAAGAGTGTAATGGTACCTTAAATGTCACGTTGTCAGCCATGGGATATCTGAACCTTCTCCATAGTCATTAGGTTTCACTCCATAATCGAACAAAAGCGCTGTCCCTGGTTTGATATCGCAATTAGCCAGAAATAGTATTGATGGCGTGTTACCATCAATTATAAATTTAAGGACTGGTTTGACGTTGTAATTTTTATAAGAATGATTCATTTTTCGCCCAAATGTGGAAGGCATGTCTGGGTGACAACTGCACGGAACCTCCCTGGCATCAATACACCACTGCTTTTCACCAATGAAGAAAAAAAACATATAACATTCATCCTCGTTCAGAGTTGCCTGTATTTTGCAAGCCTCAGCTCCTTCTCTAAGCACTCCATGATAGTCACAAATGACTTCTCCTTTACTAAAAGCACGAGTTGTGCACAGTCCTTCACCTTTGCCTCGTTCATTTACAATCATTAGGCCTGTCCACGTTTGCAATTTTAGCTTTTCTTGAAGTCTGGCAATGTTCTCTGTATCCCCTCTTTTTGGTTTGGGCTTCCATCCACGTTGGACATCTACTAGGACAGGTAGGTTGGACGTCCAATGCTGTTGATTCAGATAGTGCTTTAAATCATCTTCTTTGGGGAAAAGCCTGAAATAATCTAAAAAAGAGAAAATACTGTAAAATATTCAGCAAAAAAAATATTCAGGCAGCACATCCCAAAGAATACAATAACATCAAGTAGACAGATTTAAATTTAAAGAAAGAGAAAAAAAACTTACCGACAGCACTTGAAACGCGTAGATTGTATTGGTCTCGCCTCCACTTGTCCCGACAGTAGTGTGCGAAACGCTCTGTGTACTGACTGCAGGTGGACAGGGATGGTAATTGGGTGTTTACTCCTACAGGGTACTTTTCAATTAATCTGTTGAAATAGAGCTCTTTTTGAGCATTGTCAGTCTGCTGGACTGCCTCTTCCTCATGGATTTCTGCCGCTTCAGAATGTCTCCGATTGCCGCCGCCTTCTCCTGTGATGTCAATGGAACTTCTGTAAAGTTTAATGGATAGATGGTAAATTAGAATATACTAAAAATGGTGTTGTTCCTCACCGGACTACTTAACCAAGAATTTGGAATTCATCATATACTAAAAGGCAGAATTACTTTACGGAAAGTGCCGCTATTTATTTGTATAATAGATTATTGGTTAGAGAATGATTTTTTGCTTAATACAAAATTAAATATATTAACCATTAACTATGGGGCCCCATTATGATATGGAGGACAGGACTGTAGGGCCACATTATCCTATATGCAAGATGACAGATGCTACATTATGCTATATGAAGGAATATAGAAGCTGTATGCTATACAGAGGATTATAGAGGCTACATTATGCAATATGGATAATTAAAGAAGCTACATTATACTATATGGAGGATTATAGAGCCTACATTATACAATATGATGAACTATAGAGGCTGCTTTATATATTGAGTAGTATGGAGATTACATAATATTGCATAAAGGCTGCAATATGTTATATGGAGGTTACAATAAGTTATATGGAGGACTATGGGTGATGCATTGTAATATACAGAAAACTATGGGAAAGTATTATTCTATATAGAAGGCAATGGGAGGTGCATTATACCATATGGAGAACTACTATGTAGGGCCCATTTCCCATCCATAAGGTATGCGGGGCCATTATAATATTTGAATGGATTTATGGAGGGCATTATAATATGTGGATGGCTATGAAGGAGCCTTTATATCTTATGGATGACTATTTGAGGGCCACTATATTGTATGCCAGCAAATATACAGTGTGAAGGTCTGCGTGGGGTCCATCACACTGTGCGGAAGGCTGTGTGGGGGTATTAATACGACGTACAGTGATAGTAGGGGCCATGATACTGCACGTAGGCCCCATGTACTGCATGGAGGGCTGTATAGGAATCACAATTGAGGATTATACTGTGCTGGGATCACCATTCATCACCAGGGTAGTGGAGGGAGGCACAGTTGGGTCATCATACTGTGTGTGGATGGTACTGTGGAGAAATTAATTGTGGTGGCATCATAGGGTGTCTGTTCAGTCTCCTACCCAGCGCCTTCTGTCTCTTCCTCATCTGCTTGTCCCTCACAGTCCTCTTCTCCCCTGATCCTCCTTCTCTTGGGCAATGTACATCTGTGAAGTTAAAAAAAAAAAACAGTTAAGTTAGGAAAAACTGATAAAGGCATTGTTACCTACTAGACGACTTAACCAAGAATTTGGTTGAAATCATATATACAATAAGGCATAATTACTTAAGTCTCATGCAATAAAAAGATGGATTTTGGGAATGCCTGTGGGGATAAAGTTAGGTCTCTTACACAGAGGTTCCTGCTTGCTCATCTCCCTTCAGTGTAGCCACAATTAACATCCCTGCAGCAAATGGAGATTTATCCACCATGTCGGGTCTGTACACAAAGTGCACGTACGCATTGGCCTGGTCTCTTTCCACCTGTGAAAGACATTCTTCAGCCCACTTTTTGTATGCGTCTATTGCCATCACCCATATTTTTACGGGCAGCTGATACCTGTGGATAAAACATTTGTTAGTCTTGTTAAATGCTTGGTAGTGCAGAGAAGGAGGGCCTCATTTTTTACGAACTTATTATGGAAGCGCTCCATGTCTTTGCCGGGATTCTTGATGTGTTGTCCATTGCAGGACACAAAGAATGTAGGCACCATATCTGCATCCTTGGGTTGATTAGTTGTCCTAATCTTTTCGAAATATGTATTGAAATTCTGTCAAAGTGAAACTCTGTGTTAAAGATGCGATTGCAAATGGCAAAACCTTGAAGAACCTACAGCACAGCTTTATAGGAGTTATGTTTTTAACATTTTACCTTCTCATCCTCCTCCTGCAGTATCAAAAGATTTTTTTTTGTCTTTACCACTGTTAAGGTCTGTCCATCAACATCTAACTTCTCCCTTTCAAGCCAGTCTTTTAACTAAGAGAAAAACATTGAAAATACATAAGATATGGTAAAGCAGCATCTGTCAGCAATATGCTAAGTTGGTTAATTAAATTAAACCTACCATTAGATTTTTTGCCTCAGATGGCTTACGTAGATGCTTATAGATAATAACAGCCTGAAGATAATAACATGCTAGGGTCTTCTCCTTATCACTCAACATCTTACTAATTTCTGCCTGTGTAAAAATATCAGTCACGTGAGGCTTTGCCACTTTCAAAATTTTGCAGCAATCAGCCATAGTCACAGGCGTGGATTCCAATCTGTGGATGATAAAATGAGTTATGTTACAGGTTCATTCTTTTTATTTATTTTTTTTGCATGTTAGCCCATTAGATACATTTAGCATTCTTTGTTTCCATCATTCGACAAATCTTTTATCTAGGGGTTCCATTTTACCGATCCCATAATGGAGCCAGAAGATGTAACCTCAGCGCATTTGTGATTATGAACTCATTTTAGCAAGTTAAAATATTTTGAATTCAATTGAAATGGAAATATGGGATTTGCCTGAGCTTCTAAGAGCTAAATATTACTTTGTTCCAACCTTGCATGGCAGAACAAGTAATAAATAAATCTAGACTTTCTAATAATCAACCTTTCCCATGATGTTTTTATGGCATTTTACATCCCCATGACAGTAAAAATTTAAATTGCAGGTGTAGTATAAACTTGAGCTACTTACCCCCTCTTCCTGCCTTTTTGCAAGCTTCTTGTTTAATCTCTTTACTACAACACTCAAAGTCTCCTTAAAGGGCTCAACTGCATTTTTTGCTTCTTCGTCAAGGAGATAGGGGTAGTCCTTTGAGCATACAAAAGTTACAAATCTCCGCAGGTGACTAATATGCTTTTTTATTGTTTCTTCATTGGTCTTTAAGCTTTCCAAGGAAATAAAATATTCTCTAGTGGCCTTCAAGTTCTTTAAAAAGTCAGCAGAGATGTCTTCCGGGTTTACATAATAAAGAAAGCGAGAAACGATTCGTATCTAAAATTTAAAAAAATGATCATGCATCAGGGTTCACATCTGTAAGGATTCCTCAAACACACGCAAAATGATAAAATTACACTTACCATCGGTGTTATGGTCGATTCGGTACATTTTCCCTTTAAATAGTTTTTAAAAGCCAGTAAAATTGAGGAACTTAAGCTGTGCATCTTATGAAACCCAACCACAGCAAGTTTTTTCCGCATGGGCATCGTGGCATTCGAACTGAAAGAGGCAAGAATATATTAGGGTGATTATTGACATCATAAGCTTCCTTTACTAATAATAGTAAAGCTGTTACAAATGTTTTTAGAAATCTGGTGCATAGTTCTTACCTAGCTTCTTCAACCTCAGGAGGAAGTGTCATAGGCTCCTCTTCTTCAGTGGATGGCCTAAAAAAGAAACCCAAAATCTGCATTAATTCCTCTATAATTGAGAGTATCAACATATAGAACTTTGCAGGCGACTTGGATGGTTGGTCAAGGCCCTTTACCACTATTGTGGTGCCTGTAGGGCCATTCTAGTGACAACAATCTTAGTTTTGACCCAATAGCAAAGGAGAGCTTTGAGACATCTGAGTTAGGAGTAGAAGTGAGAGCCAGCTACAGGGACATCTAGGACCATCAGTAGCCAGCTGTCACATAAACAATATTCTTATTATATTGTAATTATATCATACTATAATTCTATTATTACTACATTATATTATATTTACAATATTAGATTATATACATTTTAATTCTATCATATTATATTAGTAATATATTATTTAATATAGCATTATATTATATTTAATATAATATAATATATTATATTGTTATATTATATGTATATTATCTTGTATTAGATACAATTTTATATTTTTATAGTGTATTAATTATATTATTAATATATTATTATAGTATGCCATGTTATATTTACATTATTATAAGGTATTTACATTATGTTATTATATTTTATTATATTGAAGAAAAAAAAAAAATTATATTTATATATATATGCACACACATGCGCCAATAAAATTCAATACTGGGTGATCAAAACACTGTCTACCTAAAAATGATATCTTTGAATACATCACTCCTAGCCACAAAAAAATGTCATCACATGGATCACAAAAAATAATGCAATAGGTTGGAAAAAATGACCACAAAGTGCAAAACTTTTTTTTTAAAAAAATTCAGAATTTTCTCCAGCACTTAGATAAAAGCAAAAGTATACATTTTTGGTATCCGCAAAGTTATACTGAGTTGAGCTGAGGCATCACTCCATGTAGTGAACGCAGTGTTAAAAAGTGCAATTGCACAGTTTTGCAATTTAAGCGCACATAGAATTTTTTCCCAATTTTACAGTACAATATATGGTAAAAGTAACACTAGCTCACTGAAAAAAAACAAGCCTTTTTTCTATCTAGATTAACAGAAAAATAAAAGTATAAAGTATGAAGCTTACTTAGATGGGTAGGGGTAGACTTTTTGGCACTATGTTGGCATGTCTTTCAGCCATTTTGATAGCACTCAACTAAGATATATTGCATAAGATGTATATAGGTAAAAAACAACATTACGTGCAAAATTAGGATAGGTAATGAATAGGTAAATGCTAGAAAACCCTGAAATATTATGAAGAAACATATACATACCTTTCAGATGGTTTTCCGGTCACGACGCAACCTCGACTTTCCAAAAATTCTGTGAAGAAGTCCTGAGCACTTGTAAATTGGCTGTTTTTGAAATCGAGGCTGTCATAAGGCACAACAGAAAGGGATTCAGCCACCTTGTGCATGTTCCTTTTTGTATTCTTGATTTCATTGTCGATCTCCGCCTGACGGGTTTTCATGCATACGGTCTTTAGATGCCTGCGCAGGTTTTTATAGAGCTTCAGGCATATCTTGCAGAGAAACAGGTCTGGATTTCCAGGAGAGTCCATTTTCTAGCAATAGTAAGAATTAGCAAGTTGCTCCTTCAAAAGCCAGAATATAGACTCAGATACACCAAATACTGTAGGCTCTCATATACCCTGAGGAAGCATTTGAAAAAAGAAAAAAAAAAAAGCTTTGGTTTGTATGTTAATTCAATTGAGATAAGGCTGCAGAAGGACTTGAGATGTTACAACAAGACATTTCTTCATGAGGTGTAAGTTGTGATGTCTTCTACTGATATGTTAGGGAGAGCAAATTAGTTTTTTTGTATGAATGAAAGGCCTTGGGAATGTTTAATTATCTGAAGGTCTGAATTGGACACTGAAGGGGACACTGTATGAAAAATCTAAAAGTTTTGATACTAAAAGGTCACTTCAAGGGCAACAGAGAAAGAAACATTTGGGAATTCAAATTGATAAGGATGTTCAATTCACTGACAACAGGACTAACGATAAAACATAGCTTTATGACTCACTACATGGACACAATTCACACCTCCAGATAATTAAACATTCCCAAGGCCTTTTGCAACTTACACCTCATGAACAAATGTCTTCTTGTAACATCTCTCCAATGCTGTGCCTTTTATCTTATGAATTCATTTGTAATGTTGCCTGAAGAAGAAGCCTCTAATGCTCTGAAAGCTTGCATATATATATATATATTTTCTGGTTAGTCGATAAAGGTATCACCCCAAGAATACTTTTGTCACAAACTCAAAGTTATGGAGGGCACCATCTAATCACTATGGGATCAGCATGCAGCATACGAAATATATATAAACATCGGCAAGAAGAAAAGGGGTATGCTCTTGTGCAGTGATCACCCAATCTAGACAATACTTCAATAAATTACAATGAATTATATTTTTTATAAATACATACAATCAATGTCACAATCCAATTCATGAAAACACAAGTAAAAGTTAATATAGTGGAATTACCCACTAATGGAAAGCCCACCTACTCCAAAATCCATCCCAGAAAAACACATGATTGTAATAGATCAAGTAAAGATCAAATATACACTTAGGCTGTCCCTGGTGATCAATTTTGCACATTAATATACTGACTGGCAAATCCGCCACCAGTATTAGAGGTAATGCACTATAGCACAAAATATATACTATAGCAGACAATATAATAAAATGTAAGAATCCAAGGCAAAAATCACACAAATACAGGGCATTAAACTGGTCAGTGCCATATATTCACACACCAGAAGAAACAATATCCAAAATACAAATAAATAAACACCCCATTCATGCTGTTAGTGCCCCTGCTATTCCTATTAGTACTGGAATCAATAATCACCACACATGGGCAGGGCCGGCTCCAGGTTTATGTGGGCCCTAGGCGAAAGTCTCAGTGGGCCCCTTTAACACATATCACGATTCATAATGCACAGATACTGCAGAAATATATATATATGTGTGTCCACGGCTGCCTCTAGCCAGCCATCAAATTTATTATTTTTCTTTAATAACACAAACACCATGAGGGCTGGCTATCATGTGTCCACGGCTGCCTCTAGCCAGCCCTCAAATTTATTTTTTTTCTTTAATAACACAAACACCATGAGGGCTGGCTATCGTGTGTCCACGGCTGCCTCTAGCCAGCCCTCACCCTTGGAATAGCTCAATGAGGATGAGAGCTGGCTACAGGTACATGCAGGGCGACCCGTAGCCAGCCCTCACCCTTGGAATAGCTCAATGAGGATGAGAGCTGGCTACAGGTGCCTCCAGGGCGACCCCTAGCCAGCCCTCACCCTTGGAGCAGCTCAATGAGGATGAGAGCTGGCTACAGGTGCCTCCAGGGCGACCCCTAGCCAGCCCTCACCCTTGGAGCAGCTCAATGAGGATGAGAGCTGGCTACAGGTGCCTCCAGGGCGACCCCTAGCCAGCCCTCACCCTTGGAGCAGCTCAATGAGGATGAGAGCTGGCTACAGGTGCCTCCAGGCCGACCACTAGCCAGCCCTCACCCTTGGAGCAGCTCAATGAGGATGAGAGCTGGCTACAGGTGCCTCCAGGGCGACCCCTAGCCAGCCCTCACCCTTGGAGCAGCTCAATGAGGATGAGAGCTGGCTACAGGTGCCTCCAGGGCGACCCCTAGCCAGCCCTCACCCTTGGAGCAGCTCAATGAGGATGAGAGCTGGCTACAGGTGCCTCCAGGGTGACCCCTAGCCAGCCCTCACCCTTTGGAGCAGCTCAATGAGGATGAGAGCTGGCTACAGGTGCCTCCAGGGCGACCGACCCCTAGCCAGCCCTCACCCTTGGAGCAGCTCAATGAAGATGAGAGCTGGCTACAGGTGCCTCCAGGGCGAACCCTAGCCAGCCCTCACCCTTGGAGCAGCTCAATGAGGATGAGAGCTGGCTACAGGTGCCTCCAGGGCGACCCCTAGCCAGCCCTCACCCTTGGAGCAGCTCAATGAGGATGAGAGCTGGCTACAGGTGCCTCCAGGGCGACCCCTAGCCAGCCCTCACCCTTGGAGCAGCTCAATGAGGATGAGAGCTGGCTACAGGTGCCTCCAGGGCGACCCCTAGCCAGCCCTCACCCTTGGAGCAGCTCAATGAGGATGAGAGCTGGCTACAGGTGCCTCCAGGGCGACCCGTAGCCAGCCCTCTCCCTTGGAGCAGCTCAATGAGGATGAGAGCTGGCTACAGGTGCCTCCAGGGCGACCCCTAGCCAGCCCTCACCCTTGGAGCAGCTCAATGAGGATGAGAGCTGGCTACAGGTGCCTCCAGGGCGACCCCTAGCCAGCCCTCACCCTTGGAGCAGCTCAATGAGGATGAGAGCTGGCTACAGGTGCTTCCAGGGCGACCCGTAGCCAGCCCTCACCCTTGGAGCAGCTCAATGAGGATGAGAGCTGGCTACAGGTGCCTCCAGGGCGACCCTTAGCCAGCCCTCACCCTTGGAATAGCTCAATGAGGATGAGAGCTGGCTACAGGTTTGATGATACCAAAAGCACTTAAAATTCAATCTGCAACAAAAAAAAGTCGCTCTGACGCCGCCGTTAAGGGCTGCGTCCGTTATCACGCTCATCTGATAAATTACAGAAAAAAAACGTAAACTTTATCGTTTTTTTGGCGCACTTATTTCACCGCCCGTTCCTACGTGCCGCCGTTCAGCACAGCATCCGTTATCACGCTCATCTGATGAATTACGGAAAAAAAACGTAAATTTTATAGTTTTTTTGGCGCGCTTATTTCACCGCCCGTTCCTACGCGCCGCCGTTCAGCGCAGCGTCCGTTATCACCCTCATCTGATGAATTACGGAAATAAAACGTAAACTTTATAGTTTTTTTGGCGCGCTTATTTCACCGCCCGTTCCTATGCGCCGCCGTTCAGCACAGCGTCCGTTATCACGCTCAATGAGGATGAGCGCTGGCTACAGGTGCCTCCAGGGCGACACGTAGCTAGCCCTCACCCTTGGAATAGCTCAATGAGGATGAGAGCTGGCTACAGGTGCCTCCAGGGCGACCCCTAGCCAGCCCTCACCCTTGGAGCAGCTCAATGAGGATGAGAGCTGGCTACAGGTGCCTCCAGGGCGACCCCTAGCCAGCCCTCACCCTTGGAGCAGCTCAATGAGGATGAGAGCTGGCTACAGGTGCCTCCAGGGCGACCCCTAGCCAGCCCGCACCCTTGGAGCAGCTCAATGAGGATGAGAGCTGGCTACAGGTGCCTCCAGGGCGACCCCTAGCCAGCCCTCACCCTTGGAGCAGCTCAATGAGGATGAGAGCTGGCTACAGGTGCCTCCAGGGCGACCCCTAGCCAGCCCTCACCCTTGGAGCAGCTCAATGAGGATGAGAGCTGGCTACAGGTGCCTCCAGGGCGACCCCTAGCCAGCCCTCACCCTTGGAGCAGCTCAATGAGGATGAGAGCTGGCTACAGGTGCCTCCAGGGCGACCCCTAGCCAGCCCTCACCCTTGGAGCAGCTCAATGAGGATGACAGCTGGCTACAGGTGCCTCCAGGGCGACCCCTAGCCAGCCCTCACCCTTGGAGCAGCTCAATGAGGATGACAGCTGGCTACAGGTGCCTCCAGGGCGACCCCTAGCCAGCCCTCACCCTTGGAGCAGCTCAATGAGGATGAGAGCTGGCTACAGGTGCCTCCAGGGCGACCCCTAGCCAGCCCTCACCCTTGGAGCAGCTCAATGAGGATGAGAGCTGGCTACAGGTGCCTCCAGGGCGACCCCTAGCCAGCCCTCCCCCTTGGAGCAGCTCAATGAGGATGAGAGCTGGCTACAGGTGCCTCCAGGGCGACCCCTAGCCAGCCCTCACCCTTGGAGCAGCTCAATGAGGATGAGAGCTGGCTACAGGTGCCTCCAGGGCGACCCCTAGCCAGCCCTCACCCTTGGAGCAGCTCAATGAGGATGAGAGCTGGCTACAGGTGCCTCCAGGGCGACCCCTAGCCAGCCCTCACCCTTGGAGCAGCTCAATGAGGATGAGAGCTGGCTACAGGTGCCTCCAGGGCGACCCCTAGCCAGCCCTCACCCTTGGAGCAGCTCAATGAGGATGAGAGCTGGCTACAGGTGCCTCCAGGGCGACCCCTAGCCAGCCCTCACCCTTGGAGCAGCTCAATGAGGATGAGAGCTGGCTACAGGTGCCTCCAGGGCGACCCCTAGCCAGCCCTCACCCTTTGGAGCAGCTCAATGAGGATGAGAGCTGGCTACAGGTGCCTCCAGGGCGACCGACCCCTAGCCAGCCCTCACCCTTGGAGCAGCTCAATGAGGATGAGAGCTGGCTACAGGTGCCTCCAGGGCGACCCATAGCCAGCCCTCACCCTTGGAGCAGCTCAATGAGGATGAGAGCTGGCTACAGGTGCCTCCAGGGCGACCCCTAGCCAGCCCTCACCCTTGGAGCAGCTCAATGAGGATGAGAGCTGGCTACAGGTGCCTCCAGGGCGACCCCTAGCCAGCCCTCACCCTTGGAGCAGCTCAATGAGGATGAGAGCTGGCTACAGGTGCCTCCAGGGCGACCCGTAGCCAGCCCTCACCCTTGGAGCAGCTCAATGAGGATGAGAGCTGGCTACAGGTGCCTCCAGGGCGACCCCTAGCCAGCCCTCACCCTTGGAGCAGCTCAATGAGGATGAGAGCTGGCTACAGGTGCCTCCAGGGCGACCCGTAGCCAGCCCTCACCCTTGGAGCAGCTCAATGAGGATGAGAGCTGGCTACAGGTGCCTCCAGGGCGACCCTTAGCCAGCCCTCACCCTTGGAATAGCTCAATGAGGATGAGAGCTGGCTACAGGTTTGATGATACCAAAAGCACTTAAAATTCAATCTGCAACAAAAAAAAGTCGCTCTGACGCCGCCGTTAAGGGCTGCGTCCGTTATCACGCTCATCTGATAAATTACAGAAAAAAAACGTAAACTTTATCGTTTTTTTGGCGCACTTATTTCACCGCCCGTTCCTACGTGCCGCCGTTCAGCACAGCATCCGTTATCACGCTCATCTGATGAATTACGGAAAAAAAACGTAAACTTTATAGTTTTTTTGGCGCCCTTATTTCACCGCCCGTTCCTACGCGCCGCCATTCAGCGCAGCGTCCGTTATCACGCTCATCTGATGAATTACGGAAAAAAAACGTAAACTTTATAGTTTTTTTGGCGCGCTTATTTCACCGCCCGTTCCTACGCGCCGCCGTTCAACGCAGCTTCCGTTATCACGCTCATCTAATGAATTATGGAAAAAAAACATACACTTTATAGATTTTTTGGCGCGCTTATTTCACCGCCGGTTAGTACGCGCCGCCGTTCAGCGCAGCTTCCGTTATCACGCTCATCTGATGAATTACGGAAAAAAAACGTAAATTTTATAGTTTTTTTGGCACGCTTATTTCACCGCCCGTTCCTACGCGCCGCCGTTCAGCGCAGCGTCCGTTATCACCCTCATCTGATGAATTACGGAAATAAAACGTAAACTTTATAGTTTTTTTGGCGCGCTTATTTCACCGCCCGTTCCTATGCGCCGCCGTTCAGCGCAGCGTCCGTTATCACGCTCAATGAGGATGAGAGCTGGCTACAGGTGCCTCCAGGGCGACACGTAGCTAGCCCTCACCCTTGGAATAGCTCAATGAGGATGAGAGCTGGCTACAGGTGCCTCCAGGGCGACCCCTAGCCAGCCCTCACCCTTGGAGCAGCTCAATGAGGATGAGAGCTGGCTACAGGTGCCTCCAGGGCGACCCCTAGCCAGCCCTCACCCTTGGAGCAGCTCAATGAGGATGAGAGCTGGCTACAGGTGCCTCCAGGGCGACCCCTAGCCAGCCCTCACCCTTGGAGCAGCTCAATGAGGATGAGAGCTGGCTACAGGTGCCTCCAGGGCGACCCCTAGCCAGCCCTCACCCTTGGAGCAGCTCAATGAGGATGAGAGCTGGCTACAGGTGCCTCCAGGGCGACCCCTAGCCAGCCCTCACCCTTGGAGCAGCTCAATGAGGATGAGAGCTGGCTACAGGTGCCTCCAGGGCGACCCCTAGCCAGCCCTCACCCTTGGAGCAGCTCAATGAGGATGAGAGCTGGCTACAGGTGCCTCCAGGGTGACCCCTAGCCAGCCCTCACCCTTGGAGCAGCTCAATGAGGATGAGAGCTGGCTACAGGTGCCTCCAGGGCGACCCCTAGCCAGCCCTCACCCTTGGAGCAGCTCAATGAGGATGAGAGCTGGCTACAGGTGCCTCCAGGGCGACCCCTAGCCAGCCCTCACCCTTGGAGCAGCTCAATGAGGATGAGAGCTGGCTACAGGTGCCTCCAGGGCGACCCCTAGCCAGCCCTCACCCTTGGAGCAGCTCAATGAGGATGACAGTTGGCTACAGGTGCCTCCAGGGCGACCCCTAGCCAGCCCTCACCCTTGGAGCAGCTCAATGAGGATGAGAGCTGGCTACAGGTGCCTCCAGGGCGACCCCTAGCCAGCCCTCACCCTTGGAGCAGCTCAATGAGGATGAGAGCTGGCTACAGGTGCCTCCAGGGCGACCCCTAGCCAGCCCTCACCCTTGGAGCAGCTCAATGAGGATGAGAGCTGGCTACAGGTGCCTCCAGGGCGACCCCTAGCCAGCCCTCACCCTTGGAGCAGCTCAATGAGGATGAGAGCTGGCTACAGGTGCCTCCAGGGCGACCCCTAGCCAGCCCTCACCCTTGGAGCAGCTCAATGAGGATGAGAGCTGGCTACAGGTGCCTCCAAGGCGACCCCTAGCCAGCCCTCACCCTTGGAGCAGCTCAATGAGGATGAGAGCTGGCTACAGGTGCCTACAGGGCGACCCCTAGCCAGCCCTCACCCTTGGAGCAGCTCAATGAGGATGAGAGCTGGCTACAGGTGCCTCCAGGGCGACCCCTAGCCAGCCCTCACCCTTGGAGCAGCTCAATGAGGATGAGAGCTGGCTACAGGTGCCTCCAGGGCGACCCCTAGCCAGCCCTCACCCTTGGAGCAGCTCAATGAGGATGAGAGCTGGCTACAGGTGCCTCCAGGGCGACCCCTAGCCAGCCCTCACCCTTGGAGCAGCTCAATGAGGATGAGAGCTGGCTACAGGTGCCTCCAGGGCGACCCCTAGCCAGCCCTCACCCTTGGAGCAGCTCAATGAGGATGAGAGCTGGCTACAGGTGCCTCCAGGGCGACCCCTAGCCAGCCCTCACCCTTGGAGCAGCTCAATGAGGATGAGAGCTGGCTACATTTGCCTCCAGGGCGACCCCTAGCCAGCCCTCACCCCTGGAGCAGCTCAATGAGGATGAGAGCTGGCTACAGGTGCCTCCAGGGCGACCCGTAGCCAGCCCTCACCCCTGGAGCAGCTCAATGAGGATGAGAGCTGGCTACAGGTGCCTCCAGGGCGACCCTTAGCCAGCCCTCACCCTTGGAATAGCTCAATGAGGATGAGAGCTGGCTACAGGTTTGATGATACCAAAAGCACTTAAAATTCAATCTGCAACAAAAAAAATTCGCTCTGACGCCGCCGTTGAGGGCTGCGTCCGTTATCACGCTCATCTGATAAATTACAAAAAAAAAACGTAAACTTTATCGTTTTTTTGGCGCACTTATTTTACCGCCTGTTCCTACGTGCCGCCGTTCAGCACAGCATCCATTATCATGCTCATCTGATGAATTACGGAAAAAAAACGTAAACTTTATAGTTTTTTTGGCGCGCTTATTTCACCGCCCGTTCCTACGTGCCGCCATTCAGCGCAGCGTCCGTTATCACGCTCATCTGATGAATTACGGAAAAAAAACGTAAACTTTATAGTTTTTTTGGCGCGCTTATTTCACCGCCCGTTCATACGCGCCGCCGTTCAACACAGCTTCCGTTATCACGCTCATCTAATGAATTATGGAAAAAAAACGTACACTTTATAGCTTTTTTGGCGCGCTTATTTCACCGCCCGTTCCTACGCGCCGCCGTTCAGCGCAGCTTCCGTTATCACGCTCATCTGATGAATTACGGAAAAAAAACGTAAATTTTATAGTTTTTTTGGCGCGCTTATTTCACCGCCCGTTCCTACGCGCCGCCGTTCAGCGCAGCGTCCGTTATCACCCTCATCTGATGAATTACGGAAAAAAAACGTAAACTTTATAGTTTTTTTGGCGCGCTTATTTCACCGCCCGTTCCTATGCGCCGCCGTTCAGCGCAGCGTCCGTTATCACGCTCAATGAGGATGAGAGCTGGCTACAGGTGCCTCCAGGGCGACACGTAGCCAGCCCTCACCCTTGGAATAGCTCAATGAGGATGAGAGCTGGCTACAGGTGCCTCCAGGGCGACCCCTAGCCAGCCCTCACCCTTGGAGCAGCTCAATGAGGATGAGAGCTGGCTACAGGTGCCTCCAGGGCGACCCCTAGCCAGCCCTCACCCTTGGAGCAGCTCAATGAGGATGAGAGCTGGCTACAGGTGCCTCCAGGGCGACCCCTAGCCAGCCCTCACCCTTGGAGCAGCTCAATGAGGATGAGAGCTGGCTACAGGTGCCTCCAGGGCGACCCCTAGCCAGCCCTCACCCTTGGAGCAGCTCAATGAGGATGAGAGCTGGCTACAGGTGCCTCCAGGGCGACCCCTAGCCAGCCCTCACCCTTGGAGCAGCTCAATGAGGATGAGAGCTGGCTACAGGTGCCTCCAGGGCGACCCCTAGCCAGCCCTCACCCTTGGAGCAGCTCAATGAGGATGAGAGCTGGCTACAGGTGCCTCCAGGGCGACCCCTAGCCAGCCCTCACCCTTGGAGCAGCTCAATGAGGATGAGAGCTGGCTACAGGTGCCTCCAGGGCGACCCCTAGCCAGCCCTCACCCTTGGAGCAGCTCAATGAGGATGAGAGCTGGCTACAGGTGCCTCCAGGGCGACCCCTAGCCAGCCCTCACCCTTGGAGCAGCTCAATGAGGATGAGAGCTGGCTACAGGTGCCTCCAGGGCGACCCCTAGCCAGCCCTCACCCTTGGAGCAGCTCAATGAGGATGAGAGCTGGCTACAGGTGCCTCCAGGGCGACCCCTAGCCAGCCCTCACCCTTGGAGCAGCTCAATGAGGATGAGAGCTGGCTACAGGTGCCTCCAGGGCGACCCCTAGCCAGCCCTCACCCTTGGAGCAGCTCAATGAGGATGAGAGCTGGCTACAGGTGCCTCCAGGGCGACCCCTAGCCAGCCCTCACCCATGGAGCAGCTCAATGAGGATGAGAGCTGGCTACAGGTGCCTCCAGGGCGACCCCTAGCCAGCCCTCACCCTTGGAGCAGCTCAATGAGGATGAGAGCTGGCTACAGGTGCCTCCAGGGCGACCCCTAGTCAGCCCTCACCCTTGGAGCAGCTCAATGAGGATGAGAGCTGGCTACAGGTGCCTCCAGGGCGACCCCGAGCCAGCCCTCACCCTTGGAGCAGCTCAATGAGGATGAGAGCTGGCTACAGGTGCCTCCAGGGCGACCCCTAGCCAGCCCTCACCCTTGGAGCAGCTCAATGAGGATGAGAGCTGGCTACAGGTGCCTCCAGGGCGACCCGTAGCCAGCCCTCACCCTTGGAGCAGCTCAATGAGGATGAGAGCTGGCTAGAGGTGACTCCAGGGAGACCCGTAGCCAGCCCTCACCCTTGGAGCAGCTCAATGAGGATGAGAGCTGGCTACAGGTGCCTCCAGGGCGACCCGTAGCCAGCCCTCACCCTTGGAGCAGCTCAATGAGGATGAGAGCTGGCTACAGGTGCCTCCAGGGCGACCCTTAGCCAGCCCTCACCCTTGGAATAGCTCAATGAGGATGAGAGCTGGCTACAGGTTTGATGATACCAAAAGCACTTAAAATTCAATCTGCAACAAAAAAAAGTCGCTCTGACGCCGCCGTTAAGGGCTGCGTCCGTTATCACGCTCATCTGATAAATTACAGAAAAAAAACGTAAACTTTAGCGTTTTTTTGGCGCACTTATTTCACCGCCCGTTCCTACGTGCCGCCGTTCAGCACAGCATCCTTTATCACGCTCATCTGATGAATTACGGAAAAAAAACGTAAACTTTATAGTTTTTTGGCGCGCTTATTTCACCACCCGTTCCTACACGCCGCCATTCAGTGCAGCGTCCGTTATCACGCTCATTTGATGAATTACGGAAAAAAAACGTAAACTTTATAGTTTTTTTGGCGCGCTTATTTCACCACCCGTTCCTACGCGCCGCCGTTCAACGCAGCTTCCGTTATCACGCTCATCTAATGAATTATGGAAAAAAAACGTACACTTTATAGCTTTTTTGGCGCGCTTATTTCACCGCCCGCTCCTACGCGCCGCCGTTCAGCGCAGCTTCCGTTATCACGCTCATCTGATGAATTACGGAAAAAAAACGTAAATTTTATAGTTTTTTTGGCGCGCTTATTTCACCGCCCGTTCCTACGCGCCGCCGTTCAGCGCAGCGTCCGTTATCACCCTCATCTGATGAATTACGGAAAAAAAAACGTAAACTTTATAGTTTTTTTGGCGCGCTTATTTCACCGCCCGTTCCTATGCGCCGCCGTTCAGCGCAGCGTCCATTATCACGCTCAATGAGGATGAGAGCTGGCTACAGGTGCCTCCAGGGCGACACGTAGCCAGCCCTCACCCTTGGAATAGCTCAATGAGGATGAGAGCTGGCTACAGGTGCCTCCAGGGCGACCCCTAGCCAGCCCTCACCCTTGGAATAGCTCAATGAGGATGAGAGCTGGCTACAGGTGCCTCCAGGGCGACCCATAGCCAGCCCTCACCCTTGGAATAGCTCAATGAGGATGAGAGCTGGCTACAGGTGCCTCCAGGGCGACCCGTAACCAGCCCACACCTTTGGAATAGCTCAATGAGGATGAGAGCTGGCTACAGGTGCCTCCAGGGCGACCCGTAGCCAGCCCTCACCCTTGGAATAGCTCAATGAGGATGAGAGCTGGCTACAGGTGCCTCCATGGCGACCCCTAGCCAGCCCTCACCCTTGGAATAGCTCAATGAGGATGAGAGCTGGCTACAGGTGCCTCCAGGGCAACCCCTAGCCAGCCCTCACCCTTGGAATAGCTCAATGAGGATGAGAGCTGGCTACAGGTGCCTCCAGGGCGACCCCTAGCCAGCCCTCACCCTTGGAATAGCTCAATGAGGATGAGAGCTGGCTACAGGTGCCTCCAGGGCGACCCGTAGCCAGCCCTCACCCTTGGAATAGCTCAATGAGGATGAGAGCTGGCTACAGGTTTGATGATACCAAAAGCACTTAAAATTCAATCTGCAACAAAAAAAAGTCGCTCTGACGCCGCCGTTAAGGGCTGCGTCCGTTATCACGCTCATCTGATAAATTACGGAAAAAAAACGTAAACTTTATAGTTTTTTTGGCGCGCTTATTTCACTGCCTTTTCCTACGCGCCGCCGTTCAGCACAGCTTCCGTTATCATGCTCATCTAATGAATTATGGAAAAAAACGTAAACATTATAGTTTCTTTGGCGCGCTTATTTCACCGCCCGTTCCTACGCGCCGCGGTTCAGCGCACCTTCCGTTATCACGCTCATCTGATGAATTACGGAAAAAAAACATAAACCTTATAGTTTTTTTGGCGCGCTTATTTCATCGCCCGTTCCTACGCGCCGCCGTTCAGCGCAGCTTCCGTTATCACGCTCATCTAATGAATTATGGAAAAAAAGTAAACTTTATAGTTTTTTGGCGCGCTTATTTCACCGCCTGTTACTACGCGCCACCGTTCAGTGCAGCTTCCGTTATCACGCTCATCTGATGAATTACGGAAAAAAAACGTAAACTTTATAGTTTTTTTGGCGCGCTTATTTCACCGCCCGTTCCTACGCTTCGCCGTTCAGCGCAGCGTCCGTTATCACGCTCATCTGATGAATTACAGAAAAAAAACGTAAACGTTATCGTTTTTTTGGTGCACTTATTTCACCGCCCGTTCCTACGTGCCGCTGTTCAGCACAGCATCCGTTATCATGCTCATCTGATGAATTACGGAAAAAAAACGTAAACTTTATAGTTTTTTTGGCGCGCTTATTTCACCGCCCGTTCCTACGCGCCGCCATTCAGCGCAGCGTCCGTTATCACGCTCATCTGATGGATTACGGAAAAAAAACGTAAACTTTATAGTTGTTTTGGCGCGCTTATTTCATCCCCCGTTCCTACATGCCGCCATTCAGCGCAGCGTCCGTTATCACGCTCATCTGATGAATTATGGAATAAAAGCGTAAACTTTATTGTTTTTTTGGCACGCTTATTTCACCGCCCGTTCCTACGCGCCGCCGTTCAGCGCAGCGTCCGTTATCACGCTCATCTGATGAATTACAGAAATAAAACGTAAACTTTATAGTTTTTTTGGCGCACTTATTTCACCGCCCGTTCCTACGTGCCGCCGTTCAGCACAGCAACCGTTAACACGCTCATCTGATGGATTACGGAAAAAAAACGTAAACTTTATAGTTTTTTTGGCGCGGTTATTTCACCGCCCGTTCCTACGCCACGGTTTTTACACAACTTTAAGTGTTTTACAACATGGTCACATGCTCTATTTACTTTTACCTATTTTTGATATGAAATATGGGCTCCATCTATGGATGTGATTATTGGCCTCAATACCAGTGATTATTGCTGCCATTTTTGTGTCTTTTTAAATAATGATGTAATAAAATTGCAACTTTTTAAATGCCTTTAATTAAACTCCTTATTCTCATTTGATTATATGGTCACAATCTGTGTTAAAAGAGTTAATGTTTTACAAGGTCAGGCAGCAGCACATTGAAAGTCCTAATCTCAGTGAAACAACAGAGACAAAAATGCTACATCATCATCCCCTCCCCCCATCACAGCCTTTCCACCGAAGGATAAGTGAAAAATCTCCTTATTGTGTGTTTCCTGTGAGGGTCTATCATGAACGAGTGAATGGCTTTTAAAGCACAGCTGCCATCCAGTGTTCAATTTCCAGAAATGCAGCTGAATTCTGGCTGACAAGTAATGAATGATATTTAAAGCACAGATGCCATCTGGTGGTCATTTCCAAGAGATGAAATGTTGTGAGGGCTGGCTAAATGGCTTGTTTTTCGGACCTGGAACAGACGAGGTTTTTGCAAGCCTTTTTTCGGAGCCTTAATGGCGTCGGATCGACCCGGGGCGGCGTGCAGAGCATCTCCCGGGCTGGATCTGTAAAATAGCGAGCGTTGCGTCGTCCAGCGGCAAAGTTTTTTCGTGAGGGCTGGCTATTGTAGGTGAGAGCTGGCTATTAAAGAAGATGGCAGAGAGGATTTCTTTGGAAAAATGTTTTCATCTCGAAACGTTACGAAAAAAGTACAGCGCGTCCGGCATGTGATAAGAGTGCGGCACGCCGAATATCGGCGTCCAGCTCCAAACCGCGTGCGTTCCAGAGCCAGAAAACTGTAGCGCGGACGCCGAGGCTTAATCGCAAATTCCGGAGATGCTTGTCCCCTCGGGACGAGTGTGGGAGCGCCTGACGCGAATCTGGTCAAAAAACGCAAACATTTCCAAAATCCAAAAGTCCAGCTGTTGACATGCGGAATGCATTTGGGGCCCCTATGACATGCGGCATGCTTTTTTGGCCCCCATGACATGTGGCTTGCATTTGGGGCCCCCATGACATGCGGCATGCACGTGGGGCCTCCATGATATGTAGAATGCATTTGGGGCCCCCATGACATGCTTCATGCATGTGGGGCCCAAATGACATGCGACATGCATGTTGGGCCCCCATGACATGCCTCAAGCACTTGGGGCCCCCATGTCATGCGGTATGCTCTTGCGGCCCCCATGACATGTGGCATGCATTTGGGGCCCCTATGACATGCGGCATGCTTTTTTGGCCCCCATGACATGCGGCATGCATTTGGGGCACACATGGCATGCGTCATGCACATGGGGCCCCATGACATGCGGTATGCACGTGGAGCCCCATGACATGCGGTATGCATTTGGGGCCTCCATGACATGTGGCATGCATTTGGGGCCCCCATGACATGTGGCATGCACATGGGGCCCCATGACATGCGGCATGCATTTGGGGCACCTATGACATGCGGTATGCACGTGGGGCCTATGATATGCGGTATGCACATGTTCACTCCATGACATGCGGTATGCATGTGGGCCCCCATGGCATGTGGCAAGCACATGGGGCCACATGACATGCGGCATGCATTTTGGGCCCCAATGCCATGCGGTATGCACGTGGGGCCCCATGATATGCGGTATGCACGTGTTGCCCCCATGACATGCGGTATGCATGAGTGTCCCCCATGACATGCGGCATGAAATTGGTACCCCCATGACATTCGGCATGCACATGGGGCCCCATGACATGCGGCATGCATGTGGGGCCACATGACATGCGGCATGCATGTGGAGCTCCCATGACATGCAGTATGCACGTGGGTCCCTCATGACATGGGGCATGCATTTGGGGTACACATGACATGCGGCATGCATTTGGTGTACCCATGACATGCGGCATGCATTTTGGGCACCCATGACATACGGCATGCATTTGGGGCCCCCATGACATGTGGCATGCATTTGGGGCCCCCATGACATGTGGCATGCATGTGGGGCCCCCATGACATGCGGCATGCACGTGGGGCTTCCATGACATGCGGCATGCACGTGGGTCCCCCATGACATGTGGCATGCATTTGGGGTACCCATGACATGCGGCATGTATGTGGGGCCCCCATGACATGCGGCATGCATTTGGGGCCCCCATGACATGCGGCATTCATGTGGGGCCCCTTGACATGGCCCATGCATGTGGGGCTACCATGACATGTTGCATGCATTTGGGGCCACCATCACATGCAGCATGCATTTGGGGCCCCAGACATGCAGCATGCATTTGGGGCCCCCAATGAAATGCGGCATGCACGTGGGGCCCCCATGACATGCGGAATGCATTTTGGGCCCCTATGACATGCGGCATGCTTTTTTGGCCCCCATGACATGTGGCTTGCATTTGGGGCCCCCATGACATGCTTCATGCATGTGGGGCCCAAATGACATGCGACATGCATTTATGGTACCCAAGACATGCGGCATACATGTTGGGCCCCCATGACATGCCTCAAGCACGTGGGGCCTCCATGTCATGCGGCATGCTCTTGGGGCCCCCATGACATGTGGCATGCATTTGGGGCCCCCATGACATGCGGCATGCATTTGGAGCCACCATGACATGCGTGATGCATTTGGGGCCCCCATGACATGAGGCATGCACTTGGTGCCCCCATGACATGCGGCATGCATGTAGAGCCCCCATGATATTCGGAATGCAAGTGGGGACCACATTACATGCAGCATGCATTTGGGGCCCCATGACATGCGGCATGCATGTGGGGCCCCTATGACATGGCCCATGCATTTGGTGCCCCCATGATATGTGGCACGTATTTGGGGCCCCCATGACATGCAGCATGCATTTGTGGCCCCTGACATGCAGCATGCATTTGGGGCCCCCAATGAAATGCGGCATGCACGTGGGGCCTACATGACATGTGGCATGCATGTGGAGCCCCCATGACATGGGGCATGCACGTGTGACCCCCCATGACATGCGGAATGCATTTGGGGCATCCATGACATGCGGCATGCACTTGGGGCCCCATGACATGCGGTATGCACGTGGAGCCCCATGACATGCGGTATGCATTTGGTGCCTCCATGACATGCGGCATGCATGTGGGCCCCCATGACATGCGGCATGCATGTGGGCCCCCATGACATGCGGCATGCATGTGGGTTCCCCATTCCATGTGGCATGCACATGGAACCCCCATGACATGCGGAATGCTCATGGGGCCCCATGACATGCGGCATGCACTTGGGGCCACATGACATGCGACATGCACATGGGGCCCCATGACATGCGGCATGCATATGGAGATCCCATGACAGGTTGTATGCATTTGGGGCCCCAATGACATTCGGCATGCATTTGGAGCCTCCATGACATGTGGCATGCATTTGAGGCCCCCATGACATGTGGCATGCACATGGTGCCCCATGACATGCGACCTGCATTTGGGGCCCCCATGACATGCGGTATGCACGTGGGGCCCCATGATATGCGGTATGCACGTATTGCCCCCATGACATGCGTTATGCATGTGGGACCCCATGACGTGTGGCATGAACATGGGGCCCCAATGACATGCGGTATGCACGTGGGGCCCCATCATATGCGGTATACACGTGTTGCCCCCATGATATGCGGTATGCATTTGGGTCCCCCATGACATGCGGCATGCACGTGGGGCCACATGACATGCGGCATGCATGTGGAGCTCCCATGACATGCAGAATGCATTTGGGGCCCCCATGACATGAGTCAAGCTTTGGGGGTACCCATGACATGCGGTATGCACGTGAGGCCCCCATGACATGCACTTTGCATTTGGGGCCCCCATGACATGAGGCATGCATGTGGGGACCCCATGATATGTGGCATGCACGTGGTACCCCCATGACATTCGGCATGCACATGGGTCCCCATGACATGCGGCATGCATGTGGGGCCACATGACATGCGACATGCATTTGGGGTTCCCAAGACACGCAGCATGCATTTGGGGCCCCCATGACATGCGGCATGGACGTGGGGCCTCCATGATATGTAGAATGCATTTGGTGCCACCATGACATGCGTCATGCATGTGGGGCCCAAATGACATGCGACATGCATTTGGGGTACTCAAGACATGCGTCATGCATGTGGGGCCCCCATGACATGCGTCAAGCACGTGGGGCCCCCATGTCACGCGGCATGCTCTAGGGGCCACCATGACATGTGGCATGCATTTGGGGCCCCCATGACATGCGGCATTCATTTGGAGCCCCCATGACATGCGGCATGCATTTGGGGCCCCCATGACATGCGGCATGCACTTGGTGCCCTCATGACATGCGGCATGGATGTAGAGCCCCCATGACATACGGAATGCATGTGGGGACCCCATGACATGCAGCATGCATTTGGGGCCCCCATGACATGCAGCATACATTTGAGGCCCCCATGACATGCGGCATGCATGTGGGGCCCCTATGACATGCACCATGCATGTGGGGCCCCCATGACATGTGGCACGTATTTGAGGCCCCCATGACATGCGGCATGCGTGTCGGCTACCATGACATGTGCCATGCATTTGGGTCCCCCATCACGTGCAGCATGCATTTGAGGCCCCCAAGACATGGGGCATGCATGTGGGGCCACATGACATGCAGCATGCATTTGTGGCCCCCATGACATGAGGCATGCATTTGGGGTCCCCTTGACATGCGGAATGCTTTTTTGGCCCCCATGACAGGCGGCTTGCATTTGGGGCCCCCATGACATGCGGCATGCATTTGGGGCCCCCATGACATGCGGCATGCATTTGGGGCCCCCATGACATGCGGCATGCACTTGGTGCCTTCATGACATGCGGCATGGATGTAGAGCCCCCATGACATGCGGAATGCATGTGGGGACCCCATGACATGCGGCATGCATTTGGGGCCCCCATGACATGCAGCATACATTTGAGGCCCCCATGACATGCGGCATGCATGTGGGGCCCCATAACATGTGGCATGCATGTGGGGCCCCTATGACATGCACCATGCATGTGGGGCCCCCATGACATGTGGCACGTATTTGAGGCCCCCATGACATGCGGCATGCGTGTCGGCTACCATGACATGTGCCATGCATTTGGGTCCCCCATCACGTGCAGCATGCATTTGAGGCCCCCAAGACATGGGGCATGCATGTGTAGCCCCATGACATGCAGCATGCATTTGTGGCCTCTGACATGCAGCATGCATTTGGGCCCCCAATGAAATGTGGCATGCACGTGGAGCCCCCATGACATGTGTCATGCACGTGTGGCCCCCATGACATGTGGCATTCATTTTTGGCCCCCATGACATGCGGCATGCATTTGGGGCACCCATAACATGCGTCATGCACGTGGGGCAAAATGACATGCGGTATGCACGTGGAGCCCCATGACATGCGGTATGCATGTGGTGCCCCCATGACATGTGGCATGCATGTGGGCCCTCATGACATGCGGCATGCACAAGGGGCCCCATGACATGCGTCATGCACTTGGGGCCACATGACATGCGGCATGCATTTGGGGCCCCCATGACATGTGGCATGCATGTGGGCCCTCATGACATGCGGCATGCACAAGGGGCCCCATGACATGCGTCATGCACTTGGGGACACATGACATGCGGCATGCATTTGGGGCCCCCATGACATGTGGCATGCATTTGGGTCCCCCATCACGTGCAGCATGCATTTGAGGCCCCCAAGACATGGGGCATGCATGTGGGGCCCCATGACATGCAGCATGCATTTGTGGCCTCTGACATGCAGCGTGCATTTGGGCCCCCAATGAAATGTGGCATGCACGTGGGGCCTCGTTGACATGTGGCATGCATGTGGAGCCCCCATGACATGTGTCATGCACGTGTGGCCCCCATGACATGTGGCATGCATTTTTGGCCCCCATGACATGCGGCATGAATTTGGGCCCCCATAACATGCGTCATGCACGTGGGGCCCCATGACATGCGGTATGCACGTGGAACCCCATGACATGCGGTATGCATGTGGTGCCCCCATGACATGTGGCATGCATGTGGGCCCCCATGACATGCGGCATGCACATGGGGCCCCATAACATACGTCATGCACTTGGGGCCACATAACATGCGGCATGCATTTGGGGCCCCCATGACATGCAGCATGCACATGGGGCCCCATGACATGCGGCATGCATGTGGAGGTCCCATGACAGGCAGTATGCATTTGGGGCCCCAATGACATGCGGCATGCATTTGGGGCCTCCATGACATGTGGCATGCATTTGGGGCCCCCATGACATGAGGCATGCACATGGGGCCCCATGACATGCAGCATGCATTTGGGGCACCTATGACATGCGGTATGCATGTGGGGCCCATGATATGCGGTATGCACATGTTCCCCCAATGACATGCGGTATGCATGTGGACCCCATGGCATGTGGCATGCACATGGGGCCCCATGACATGCGGCATGCATTTTGGGACCAATGCCATGCGGTATGCACGTGGGGCCCCATGATATGCGGTATGCACGTGTTGCCCCCATTACATGCGGTATGCATGAGTGTCCCCCATGACATGCGGCATGAAATTGGTACCCCCATGACATTCGGCATCCACATGGGGCCCCATGACATGCGGCATGCACCTGGGGCCACAAGACATGCGGCATGCATGTGGAGCTCCCAAGACATGCAGTATGCATTTGGGGCCCCCATGACATGAGGCATGCATAGGGGGTCCCCATGACATGCGGTATGCACGTGGGTCCCCCATGACATGGGGTATGCATTTGGGGTACACATGATATGCGGCATGCATTTGGGGTACCCATGACAAGCGGCATGCATTTGGGGCACCCTTGACATACGGCATGCATTTGGGGCCCCCCTGACATGTGGCATGCATTTTGGGCCCCCATGACATGTGGCATGCATGTGGGGCCCCTATGACATGCGGCATGCACGTGGGGCTTTCATGACATGTGGCATGCACGTGGGTCCCCCATGACATGTGGCATGCATGTGGGGCTACCATGACATGTTGCATGCATTTGGGGCCCCCATCACATGCAGCATGCATTTGGGGCCCCAGACATGCAGCATGCATTTGGGGCCCCCAATGAAATGTGGAATGCACGTGGGGCCCCCATGACATGCGACATGAATGTGTGACCCCCATGACATTCGGAATGCATTTGGGGCCCCTATGACACGCGGCATGCTTTTTTGGCCCCCATGACATGTGGCTTGCATTTGGGGCCCCCATGACATGTGGCATGCACGTGGGGCCTCCATGATATGTAGAATGCATTTGGTGCCACCATGACATGCTTCATGCATGTGGGGCCCAAATGACATGCGACATGCATTTGGGGTACCCAAGACATGCGGCATGCATGTTGGGCCCCCATGACATGCCTCAAGCACTTGGGGCCCCCATGTCATGCGGTATGCTCTTGGGGCCCCCATGACATGTGGCATACATTTGGGGCCCCCATGACATGTGGCATACATTTGGGGCCCACATGACATGCGGCATGCTTTTGGAGCCACCATGACATGCGGCATGCATTTTGGGCCCCCATGACATGAGGCATGCACTTGGTGCCCCCATGACATGCGGCATGCATGTAGAGCCCCCATGACATGCGGAATGCACGTGGGGACCACATGACATGCGGCATGCATTTGGGGCCCCCATGACATGTGGCATGCATTTGGGGCCCCCATGACATGTGGCATGCATGTGGGGCCCCTATGACATGCGGCATGCACGTGGGGCTTTCATGACATGCGGCATGGACGTGGGTCCCCCATGACATGTGGCATGCATGTGGGGCTACCATGACATGCAGCATGCATTTGGCGCCCCCATGACATGCAGCATGCATTTGGCGCCCCCATGACATGCGGCATGCACGTGGGGCCCCCATGACATGCGGCATGCATTTGGGGCCCCCATGACATGCGGAAGGCCTGCGGGGCCCCCATGACATGCGGCATGAATTTTGGGGCACCCAATACATGCGGCATGCACGTTGGGCCCCCATGACATGCAGCATGCATTTATGGCCCCCATGACATGCGGCAAGCATTTGGGCCCCCATGACATGCGGCATGCATGTGGGAACCCCATGACATGCGGCATGCATTTGGGGGCCCCATGACATGCGGCATGCATGAGGGGCCCCCATGACATGCGGCATGCATTTGGAGCCCCCATGAATTGATTCATGCATTTGGGGCCCCCATGACTTGACGCATGCATTTGGGGCCCCCATGACATGCAGCATGCATGTGGGACCCCCAAGACATGCGGCATACATTTGAATCCCCATGACATGCGGCATGCACGTGGGATCCCCATGACATGCGGCATGCATTTGAATCCCCCATTACATGCGGCATGCACGTGGGGACCCCATGACATGCGGCATGCATTTGGGCCCCCCATGACATGCGGAATGCCTGCGGGGCCCCCATGACATGCGGCATGCATGCAGGGCCCTCATGACATGCAGCATGAATTTGGGGCCCACAATACATGCGGCATGCACGTTGGGCCCCCATGACATAGGGCATGCATTTATGGCCCCCATGACATGCGGCTTGCATTTGGGGTCCCCATGACATGCGGCATGCACGTGGGGCCCCCTTGACATGCGACATTCATGTGGGGCTCCCATGACATGCGGCATGCATTTGGGGCCTCCGTGACATGCGGCATGCATGTGGGGCCCCTATGATATGCGGCATGCATTTAGGGCCCCGATGACATGCGGCATGCATGTGGGGCACGCATGACTTGCGCCAAGCACGTGGGGCCCCCATGACATGCGGCATGTATTTGGGGCCCCCATGACATGCGGCATACATGTGGGGCCCCCATGACATGCGGCATGCATTTGGGGCATGCATAACATGTTGCATGCATTTGGGGTACCTGAGACATGCGGCATGCATGTGGGGCCCCCATGACATGCGGCATGCATGTGGGGTCACCATGACATGCGGCATGCACGTGGGGCTCCCTTGACATGCAACATTCATTTGGGGCCCCCATGACATGTGGCATGCATGTGGGGCTCCCATGACATGCGGCATCCATTTATGGCCCCCATGACATGCGGCAAGCATTTGGGCCCCCATGACATGCGGCATGCATTTGGGGGCCCCATGGCATGCGGCATGCATGTGGGGCCCAAATGCTTGTCGCATGTCATGGGGGCCTCCATGACATGCGGCATGCATGTGGGTCCCCATGACATGCGGCATGCACGTGGGGCCCCCTTGACATGCGTCATGCATTTGGATCCCCCATTACATGCTGCATGCAAGTGGTGCCCCCATGACATGCGGCATGCATGTGGGCCCCCATGACATGCAGCATGCATGTGGGGGGCCCATGAAATGTGCCATGCATGTGGGGCCCCTATGACATGCTGCATGCATTTGGGGGGCCCCATGACATGCGGCATGCATTTGGGGCCCCCATGACATGCGGTATGCATTTGGGGCCCCCATGACATGCAGCATGCATGTGGGTCCCCCATGACATGCGACATGCATTTTGGGCCCCATGACATGCGGCATGCATTTGCGTCCCCCATGAAATGCGCCATGCATGTGGGGCCCCTATGACATGCGGCATGCATTTGGGGCCCCGATGACATGCGGCATGCATGTGGGGCACCCATGATTTGCGCCATGCACGTGGGGCCCCTATGACATGCGGCATGAATTTGGGGTGCCCGAGAAATGCGGCATGCACGTGGGGCCCCTATGACATGCCGCATGCATTTGTGGCCCCCATTACATGTGGCATGCACATGGGGCCTCCATGACATGCAGCATACGCTTGGGGCCCCAATGACATGCAGCATGAGTTTGGATCCCCCATGACATGCGGCATGCATGTGGGGCCCCCATGACATGTGGCATGCACGTGGGGCCCCTATGACATGCGGCATGCACGTGGGGCCCTCATGACATACAGCATGCATTTGGGGCCACTATGACATGCGGCATGCATTTGGGGCCCCCATGACATGCGGCATGCATGTGGGACCCCTGTGACATGCGGCCTGCATTTGGGGGGCCCCATGACATGCGGCAAGCACGTGGGGCCCCAATGACATGCAGCATGTACGTGTGGCCCCCATGACATGCGGAATGCACGTGAGGCCCCCATGACATGCGGAATGCCTGCGGGGCCCCAATGACATGCGGCATGCATGCATTTGCGTCCCCCATTAAATGCGGCAAGCACGTGGGGCCCCAATGACATGCAGCATGTACGTGGGGCCCCCATGACATGCGGAATGCCTGCGGGGCCCCAATGACATGCAGCATGCAAGCCGGGCCCTCATGACATGTGGCATGCATTTGGGGCCCCCAATATATGCAGCATTTACGTGGGGCCCCCATGATATGTGGCATGCATTTGGGGCCCCCATGACTTGCGGCATGCACGTGGCCCCTCATGACATGCAGCATGCATTTGGAAACCACGATGACATGCGGCATGCATTTGGGGCCCCCATGACATGCGGCATGCATGTAGGGCCCCCATGAAATGAGCCATGCATGTGGGGCCCCTATGACATGCGGCATGCATTTGTGGGCCCCAAGACATGCGGCATGCACGTGGGGCCCCCATGACATGCGGCATGCATTTGGGGCCCCCATGACATGCGGAATGCATGTGGGGCCCCTATGACATGCAACATGAATTTGGGGGCCCCATTACATGCGGCATGCACGTGGAGCATCCATGACATGCGTCATGCATTTGGGCCCCCATGACATGCGGCATGCATGTGGGGCCCCCATGACATGTGGTATGCACGTGGGGCCACTATGACATGCCGCATGCATTTGGGGCCCCCATGACATGCGTCATGCATTTGGATCCCCATTACATGCTGCATGCAAGTGTGGCCCCCATGACATGCGGCATGCATGTGGGCACCCAATGACATGTGGCATGCACGTGGGGCCCCCATGACATGCGGCATGCATTTATGGACCCATGACATGCGGCATGCATTTGGTATCCCCATGACATGCGACATTCATGTGGGGCTCCCATGACATGCGGCATGCATTTGGGGCCTCCGTGACATGCGGCATGCATGTGGGGCCCCCATGACATGCGTCATGCATGTGGGGCCCCTATGACATGCGGCATGCATTTGGGGCCCCCATGACATGCGGCATGTATTTGGGGCCCCCATGACATGCGGCATGCATGTGGGGCCCCCATGACATGCGGCATGAATTTGGGGCATGCATAACATGCTGCATGCATTTGGGGTAACTGAGACATGCGGCATGCATGTGGGGCCCCCATGACATGCGGCATGCATGTGGTGTCCCCATGACATGCGGCATGCACGTGGGGCCCCCTTGACATGCAACATTCATTTGGGGCCCCCATGACATGTGGCATGCATGTGGGGCTCCCATGACATGCGGCATCCATTTATGGCCCCCATGACATGAGGCAAGCATTTGGGCCCCCATGACATGGAAATTTGCATTGATTTTGAGATATAGAATCTGTATTACGTGTTCATCAAGAACAATATGTCATGATGCGCTGCAAAGATTAGCATTAAGAATAACATAGTGAAACCAATGGATTCTTTTTGAGCTTACCTAATAGTGATTCATTGTTCACTGCCCTTCTTGACATCTCTTTGCACTTGTGATGTTCCAATGGCTTCGTGGGTTAATGTCCCTGTCTTTTAAACAGGAGTTCGTGAGTTCTAGTCCTCAGAGAGCTCTTTTTCATTTACTTACCAATAAGTTTCCTATAGAGCCAATGGAAATTTGCATTGATTTTGGGATTGAGATAGTGCAATTGTGAGATAGAATCTGTAGTAAGTGTTCATAAAGAACAATATGTCATCACAATCTGTTTAGATTGGCATTAAGAATAACATAGTAAAACCAATGGATTTCTATTTGAACTTACCTAATAGTGATTCATTGTTCACTGCCCTTCTTGACATAAATTTGCACCTGTGATGTTCCTGTGGCATACTGGGTTAATGCACCTGTCTTGTAAAAAGGGTTTCATGAGTTCTAATCCTTGGAGAGTCTTTTTCATTTACTTACTAATAAGCTTCCTATGGAGCCAATGGAAATCTGCATTGATTTTGGGCTTGAGATAGTACAATTATGAGATATAGAATCTGTATTACGTGTTCATCAAGAACAATATGTCATGATGCGCTGCAAAGATTAGCATTAAGAATAACATAGTGAAACCAATGGATTTCTTTTTGAGCTTACCTAATAGTGATTCATTGTTCACTGCCCTTCTTGACATCTCTTTGCACTTGTGATGTTCCAATGGCTTAGTGGGTTAATGTCCCTGTCTTTTAAACAGGAGTTCGTGAGTTCTAGTCCTCAGAGAGCTTTTTTTCATTTACTTACCAATAAGTTTCCTATAAAGCCAATGGAAATTTGCATTGATTTTGGGATTGAGATAGTGCAATTATGAGATATAGAATCTGTATTACGTGTTCATCAAGAACAATACGTCATGATGCGCTGCAAAGATTGGCATTAAGAATAACATAGTGAAACCAATGGATTTCTATTTGAACTTACCTAATAGTGATTCATTGGTCACTGCCCTTCTTGACATAAATTTGCACCTGTGATGTTGCTGTGGCTTACTGGGTTAATACACCTGTCTTGTAAAACGGATTTCATGAGTTCTAATCCTTGGAGAGTCTTTTTCATTTACTTACTAATAAGCTTCCTATGGAGCAATGGAAATTTGCATTGATTTTGAGACATAGAATCTGTATTACGTGTTCATCAAGAACAATGCGTCATGATGCGCTGCAAAGATTGGCATTAAGAATAACATAGTGAAACCAATGAATTTCTTTTTGAACTTACCTAATAGTGATTCATTGGTCATTGCCCTTCTTGACAACCTTTAGCACTTGTGATGTTCCAGTGGCTTACTTGGTTATTGCGCCTGTCTTATAAACAGGAGTTCATGAGTTCTAATTCTCAGAGAGTTTTTTCATTTACTTACTAATAAGCTTCCTATAGAGACAATGGAAATTTGCATTGATTTTGGGCTTGAGATAGTGCAATTGTGAGATATAGAATCTGTATTACGTGTTCATCAAGAACAATACGTCATGATGCGCTGCAAAGATTGGCATTAAGAATAACATAGTGAAACCAATGGATTTCTTTTTGAACTTACCTAATAGTGATTCAATGTTCACTGCCCTTCTTGACATCACTTTGCACTTGTGATGTTCCAATAGCTTAGTGGGTTAATGCCACTGTCTTTTAAACAGGAGTTCATGAGTTCTAGTCCTCAGAGAGCTCTTTTTCATTTACTTACCAATAAGTTTCCTATAGAGCCAATGGAAATTTGCATTGATTTTGGGATTGAGATAGTGCAATTGTGAGATAGAATCTGTAGTAAGTGTTCATAAAGAACAATATGTCATCACAATCTGTTTAGATTGGCATTAAGAATAACATAGTAAAACCAATGGATTTCTATTTGAACTTACCTAATAGTGATTCATTGTTCACTGCCCTTCTTGACATAAATTTGCACCTGTGATGTTGCTGTGGCATACTGGGTTAATGCACCTGTCTTGTAAAAAGGGTTTCATGAGTTCTAATCCTTGGAGAGTCTTTTTCATTTACTTACTAATAAGCTTCCTATGGAGCCAATGGAAATCTGCATTGATTTTGGGCTTGAGATAGTACAATTATGAGATATAGTATCTGTATTACGTGTTCATCAAGAACAATATGTCATGATGCGCTGCAAAGATTAGCATTAAGAATAACATAGTGAAACCAATGGATTTCTTTTTGAGCTTACCTAATAGTGATTCATTGTTCACTGCCCTTCTTGACATCTCTTTGCACTTGTGATGTTCCAATGGCTTAGTGGGTTAATGTCCCTGTCTTTTAAACAGGAGTTCGTGAGTTCTAGTCCTCAGAGAGCTTTTTTTCATTTACTTACCAATAAGTTTCCTATAAAGCCAATGGAAATTTGCATTGATTTTGGGATTGAGATAGTGCAATTGTGAGATATAGAATCTGTATTACGTGTTCATCAAGAACAATACGTCATGATGCGCTGCAAAGATTGGCATTAAGAATAACATAGTGAAACCAATGGATTTCTTTTTGAACTTACCTAATAGTGATTCATTGGTCATTGCCCTTCTTGACAACATTTTGCACTTGTGATGATCCAGTGGCTTACTTGGTTATTGCGCCTGTCTTATAAACAGGAGTTCGTGAGTTCTAATTCTCAGAGAGTTTTTTCATTTACTTACTAATAAGCTTCCTATATAGCCAATGGAAATTTGCATTGATTTTGGGCTTGAGATAGTGCAATTATGAGATATAGAATCTGTATTACGTGTTCATCAAGAACAATACGTCATGATGCGCTGCAAAGATTGGCATTAAGAATAACATAGTGAAACCAATGGATTTCTATTTGAACTTACCTAATAGTGATTCATTGGTCACTGCCCTTCTTGACATAAATTTGCACCTGTGATGTTGCTGTGGCTTACTGGGTTAATGCACCTGTCTTGTAAAAAGGATTTCATGAGTTCTAATCCTTGGAGAGTCTTTTTCATTTACTTACTAATAAGCTTCCTATGGAGCAATGGAAATTTGCATTGATTTTGAGACATAGAATCTGTATTACGTGTTCATCAAGAACAATGCGTCATGATGCGCTGCAAAGATTGGCATTAAGAATAACATAGTGAAACCAATGGATTTCTTTTTGAACTTACCTAATAGTGATTCATTGGTCATTGCCCTTCTTGACAACCTTTTGCACTTGTGATGTTCCAGTGGCTTACTTGGTTATTGTGCCTGTCTTATAAACAGGAGTTCATGAGTTCTAATTCTCAGAGAGTTTTTTCATTTACTTACTAATAAGCTTCCTATAGAGACAATGGAAATTTGCATTGATTTTGGGCTTGAGATAGTGCAATTGTGAGATATAGAATCTGTATTACGTGTTCATCAAGAACAATACGTCATGATGCGCTGCAAAGATTGGCATTAAGAATAACATAGTGAAACCAATGGATTTCTTTTTGAACTTACCTAATAGTGATTCAATGTTCACTGCCCTTCTTGACAACACTTTGCACTTGTGATGTTCCAATGGCTTAGTGGGTTAATGCCCCTGTCTTTTAAACAGGAGTTCATGAGTTCTAGTCCTCAGAGAACTCTTTTTCATTTACTTACCAATAAGTTTCCTATAGAGCCAATGGAAATTTGCATTGATTTTGGGATTGAGATAGTGCAATTGTGAGATAGAATCTGTAGTAAGTGTTCATAAAGAACAATATGTCATCACAATCTGTTTAGATTGGCTTTAAGAATAACATAGTAAAACCAATGGATTTCTTTTTGAACTTACCTAATAGTGATTCATTGTTCACTGCCCATCTTGACATCACTTTGCCCATGTGTTGTTCCTGTGGTTTACTGGGTTAATGCACCTGTTTTGTAAAAAGGATTTTTATGAGTTCTAATCCTTGGAGAGTCTTTTTCATTTACTTACTAATAAGCTTCCTATGGAGCCAATGGAAATTTGCATTGATTTTGGGCTTGAGATAGTGCAATTATGAGATATAGAATCTGTATTACGTGTTCATCAAGAACAATATGTTATGATGCGCTGCAAAGATTAGCATTAAGAATAACATAGTGAAACCAATGGATTTCTTTTTGAGCTTACCTAATAGTGATTCATTGTTCACTGCCATTCTTGACATTTTTTTGCACTTGTGATGTTCCAATGGCTTAGTGGGTTAATGTCCCTGTCTTTTAAACAGGTGTTTGTGAGTTCTAGTCCTCAGAGAGCTTTTTTTCATTTACTTACCAATAAGTTTCCTATAGAGCCAATGGAAATTTGCATTGATTTTGGGATTGAGATAGTGCAATTGTGAGATATAGAATCTGTATTACGTGTTCATCAAGAACAATACGTTATGATGCGCTGCAAAGATTGGCATTAAGAATAACATAGTGAAACCAATGGATTTCTTTTTGAACTTACCTAATAGTGATTCAATGTTCGCTGCCCTTCTTGACATCACTTTGCACTTGTGATGTTCCAATGGCTTAGTGGGTTAATGCTCCTGTCTTTTAAACAGGAGTTTATGAATTCTAGTCCTCAGAGAGCTCTTTTTCATTTACTTACCAATAAGTTTCCTATAGAGCCAATGGAAATTTGCATTGATTTTGGGATTGAGATAGTGCAATTGTGAGATAGAATCTGTACTAAGTGTTCATAAAAAACAATATGTCATTACAAGCTGTTTAGATTGGCATTAAGAATAACATAGTAAAACCAATGGATTTCTATTTGAACTTACCTAATAGTGATTCATTGGTCACTGCCCTTCTTGACATAAATTTGCACCTGTGATGTTGCTGTGGCTTATTGGGTTAATGCACCTGTCTTGTAAAAAGGATTTCATGAGTTCTAATCCTTGGAGAGTCTTTTTCATTTACTTACTAATAAGCTTCCTATGGAGCAATGGAAATTTGCATTGATTTTGAGACATAGAATCTGTATTACGTGTTCATCAAGAACAATGCGTCATGATGCGCTGCAAAGATTGGCATTAAGAAAAACATAGTGAAACCAATGGATTTCTTTTTGAACTTACCTAATAGTGATTCATTGGTCATTGCCCTTCTTGACAACCTTTTGCACTTGTGATGTTCCAATGGCTTACTTGGTTATTGCGCCTGTCTTATAAACAGGAGTTCATGAGTTCTAATTCTCAGAGAGTTTTTTCATTTACTTACTAATAAGCTTCCTATAGAGACAATGGAAACTTGCATTGATTTTGGGCTTGAGATAGTGCAATTGTGAGATATAGAATCTGTATTACGTGTTCATCAAGAACAATACGTCATGATGCGCTGCAAAAATTGGCATTAAGAATAACATAGTGAAACCAATGGATTCCTTTTTGAACTTACCTAATAGTGATTCAATGTTCACTGCCCTTCTTGACATCACTTTGGACTTGTGATGTTCCAATGGCTTAGTGGGTTAATGCCCCTGTCTTTTAAACAGGAGTTCATGAGTTCTAGTCCTCAGAGAACTCTTTTTCATTTACTTACCAATAAGTTTCCTATAGAGCCAATGGAAATTTGCATTGATTTTGGGATTGAGATAGTGCAATTGTGAGATAGAATCTGTAGTAAGTGTTCATAAAGAACAATATGTCATCACAATCTGTTTAGATTTTCTTTAAGAATAACATAGTAAAACCAATGGATTTCTTTTTGAACTTACCTAATAGTGATTCATTGTTCACTGCCCATCTTGACATCACTTTGCACCTGTGATGTTCCTGTGGTTTACTGGGTTAATGCACCTGTCTTGTAAAAATGATTTTTATGAGTTCTAATCCTTGGAGAGTCTTTTTCATTTACTTACTAATAAGCTTCCTATGGAGCCAATGGAAATTTGCATTGATTTTGGGCTTGAGATAGTGCAATTATGAGATATAGAATCTGTATTACGTGTTCATCAAGAACAATATGTTATGATGCGCTGCAAAGATTAGTATTAAGAATAACATAGTGAAACCAATGGATTTCTTTTTGAGCTTACCTAATAGTGATTCATTGTTCACTGCCATTCTTGACATCTCTTTGCACTTGTGATGTTCCAATGGCTTAGTGGGTTAATGTCCCTGTCTTTTAAACAGGTGTTTGTGAGTTTTAGTCCTCAGAGAGCTTTTTTTCATTTACTTACCAATAAGTTTCCTATAGAGCCAATGGAAATTTGCATTGATTTTGGGATTGAGATAGTGCAATTGTGAGATATAGAATCTGTATTACGTGTTCATCAAGAACAATACGTTATGATGCGCTGCAAAGATTGGCATTAAGAATAACATAGTGAAACCAATGGATTTCTTTTTGAACTTACCTAATAGTGATTCAATGTTCGCTGCCCTTCTTGACATCACTTTGCACTTGTGATGTTCCAATGGCTTAGTGGGTTAATGCCCCTGTCTTTTAAACAGGAGTTTATGAATTCTAGTCCTCAGAGAGCTCTTTTTCATTTACTTACCAATAAGTTTCCTATAGAGCCAATGGAAATTTGCATTGATTTTGGGATTGAGATAGTGCAATTGTGAGATAGAATCTGTACTAAGTGTTCATAAAAAACAATATGTCATTACAAGCTGTTTAGATTGGCATTAAGAATAACATAGTAAAACCAATGGATTTCTATTTGAACTTACCTAATAGTGATTCATTGGTCACTGCCCTTCTTGACATAAATTTGCACCTGTGATGTTGCTGTGGCTTACTGGGTTAATGCACCTGTCTTGTAAAAAGGATTTCATGAGTTCTAATCCTTGGAGAGTCTTTTTCATTTACTTACTAATAAACTTCCTATGGAGCAATGGAAATTTGCATTGATTTTGAGACATAGAATCTGTATTACGTGTTCATCAAGAACAATGCGTCATGATGCGCTGCAAAGATTGGCATTAAGAAAAACATAGTGAAACCAATGGATTTCTTTTTGAACTTACCTAATAGTGATTCATTGGTCATTGCCCTTCTTGACAACCTTTTACACTTGTGATGTTCCAGTGGCTTACTTGGTTATTGCGCCTGTCTTATAAACAGGAGTTCATGAGTTCTAATTCTCAGAGAGTTTTTTCATTTACTTACTAATAAGCTTCCTATAGAGACAATGGAAATTTGCATTGATTTTGGGCTTGAGATAGTGCAATTGTGAGATATAGAATCTGTATTACGTGTTCATCAAGAACAATACGTCATGATGCGCTGCAAAAATTGGCATTAAGAATAACATAGTGAAACCAATGGATTTCTTTTTGAACTTACCTAATAGTGATTCAATGTTCACTGCCCTTCTTGACATCACTTTGGACTTGTGATGTTCCAATGGCTTAGTGGGTTAATGCCCCTGTCTTTTAAACAGGAGTTCATGAGTTCTAGTCCTCAGAGAACTCTTTTTCATTTACTTACCAATAAGTTTCCTATAGAGCCAATGGAAATTTGCATTGATTTTGGGATTGAGATAGTGCAATTGTGAGATAGAATCTGTAGTAAGTGTTCATAAAGAACAATATGTCATCACAATCTGTTTAGATTGGCTTTAAGAATAACATAGTAAAACCAATGGATTTCTTTTTGAACTTACCTAATAGTGATTCATTGTTCACTGCCCATCTTGACATCACTTTGCACCTGTCATGTTCCTGTGGTTTACTGGGTTAATGCACCTGTCTTGTAAAAATGATTTTTATGAGTTCTAATCCTTGGAGAGTCTTTTTCATTTACTTACTAATAAGCTTCCTATGGAGCCAATGGAAATTTGCATTGATTTTGGGCTTGAGATAGTGCAATTATGAGATATAGAATCTGTATTACGTGTTCATCAAGAACAATATGTTATGATGCGCTGCAAAGATTAGTATTAAGAATAACATAGTGAAACCAATGGATTTCTTTTTGAGCTTACCTAATAGTGATTCATTGTTCACTGCCATTCTTGACATCTCTTTGCACTTGTGATGTTCCAATGGCTTAGTGGGTTAATGTCCCTGTCTTTTAAACAGGTGTTTGTGAGTTTTAGTCCTCAGAGAGCTTTTTTTCATTTACTTACCAATAAGTTTCCTATAGAGCCAATGGAAATTTGCATTGATTTTGGGATTGAGATAGTGCAATTGTGAGATATAGAATCTGTATTACGTGTTCATCAAGAACAATACGTTATGATGCGCTGCAAAGATTGGCATTAAGAATAACATAGTGAAACCAATGGATTTCTTTTTGAACTTACCTAATAGTGATTCATTGGTCATTGCCCTTCTTGACAACATTTTGCACTTGTGATGTTCCAGTGGCTTACTTGGTTATTGCGCATGTCTTATAAACAGGAGTTCGTGAGTTCTAATTCTCAGAGAGTTTTTTCATTTACTTACTAATAAGCTTCCTATATAGCCAATGGAAATTTGCATTGATTTTGGGCTTGAGATAGTGCAATTATGAGATATAGAATCTGTATTACGTGTTCATCAAGAACAATACGTCATGATGCGATGCAAAGATTGGCATTAAGAATAACATAGTGAAACCAATGGATTTCTTTTTGAACTTACCTAATAGTGATTCAATGTTCGCTGCCCTTCTTGACATCACTTTGCACTTGTGATGTTCCAATGGCTTAGTGGGTTAATGCCACTGTCTTTTAAACAGGAGTTCATGAATTCTAGTCCTCAGAGAGCTCTTTTTCATTTACTTACCAATAAGTTTCCTATAGAGCCAATGGAAATTTGCACTGATTTTAGGATTGAGATAGTGCAATTGTGAGATAGAATCTGTACTAAGTGTTCATAAAGAACAATATGTCATCACAATCTGTTTAGATTGGCTTTAAGAATAACATAGTAAAACCAATGGATTTCTTTTTGAACTTACCTAATAGTGATTCATTGTTCACTGCCCATCTTGACATCACTTTGCACCTGTGATGTTCCTGTGGTTTACTGGGTTAATGCACCTGTCTTGTAAAAATGATTTTTATGAGTTCTAATCCTTGGAGAGTCTTTTTCATTTACTTACTAATAAGCTTCCTATGGAGCCAATGGAAATTTGCATTGATTTTGGGCTTGAGATAGTGCAATTATGAGATATAGAATCTGTATTACGTGTTCATCAAGAACAATATGTTATGATGCGCTGCAAAGATTAGCATTAAGAATAACATAGTGAAACCAATGGATTTCTTTTTGAGCTTACCTAATAGTGATTCATTGTTCACTGCCCTTCTTGACATCTCTTTGCACTTGTGATGTTCCAATGGCTTAGTGGGTTAATGTCCCTGTCTTTTAAACAGGTGTTTGTGAGTTTTAGTCCTCAGAGAGCTTTTTTTCATTTACTTACCAATAAGTTTCCTATAGAGCCAATGGAAATTTGCATTGATTTTGGGATTGAGATAGTGCAATTGTGAGATATAGAATCTGTATTACGTGTTCATCAAGAACAATACGTTATGATGCGCTGCAAAGATTGGCATTAAGAATAACATAGTGAAACCAATGGATTTCTTTTTGAACTTACCTAATAGTGATTCATTGGTCACTGCCCTTCTTGACATAAATTTGCACCTGTGATGTTGCTGTGGCTTACTGGGTTAATGCACCTGTCTTGTGAAAAGGATTTCATGAGTTCTAATCCTTGGAGAGTCTTTTTCATTTACTTACTAATAAGCTTCCTATGGAGCAATGGAAATTTGCATTGATTTTGAGACATAGAATCTGTATTACGTGTTCATCAAGAACAATGCGTCATGATGCGCTGCAAAGATTGACATTAAGAATAATATATTGAAACCAATGGATTTCTTTTTGAACTTACCTAATAGTGATTCATTGGTCATTGCCCTTCTTGACAACCTTTTGCACTTGTGATGCTCCAGTGGCTTACTTGGTTATTGCGCCTGTCTTAAAAACAGGAGTTCGTGAGTTCTAATTCTCAGAGAGTTTTTTTATTTACTTACTAATAAGCTTCCTATATAGCCAATGGAAATTTGCATTGATTTTGGGCTTGAGATAGTGCAATTATGAGATATAGAATCTGTATTACGTGTTCATCAAGAACAATACGTCATGATGCGCTGCAAAGATTGGCATTAAGAATAACATAGTGAAACCAATGGATTTCTTTTTGAACTTACCTAATAGTGATTCAATGTTCGCTGCCCTTATTGACATCACTTTGCACTTGTGATGTTCCAATGGCTTAGTGGGTTAATGCCCCTGTCTTTTAAACAGGAGTTCATGAATTCTAGTCCTCAGAGAGCTCTTTTTCATTTACTTACCAATAAGTTTCCTATAGAGCCAATGGAAATTTGCATTGATTTTGGGATTGAGATAGTGCAATTGTGAGATAGAATCTGTAGTAAGTGTTCATAAAGAACAATATGTCATCACAATCTGTTTAGATTGGCATTAAGAATAACATAGTAAAACCATTGGATTTCTATTTGAACTTACCTAATAGTGATTCATTGTTCACTGCCCTTCTTGACATAAATTTGCACCTGTGATGTTGCTGTGGCTTACTGGGTTAATGCACCTGTCTTGTAAAAATGGTTTCATGAGATCTAATCCTTGGAGAGTCTTTTTCATTTACTTACTAATAAGCTTCCTATGGAGCCAATGGAAATCTGCATTGACTTTGGGCTTGAGATAGTGCAATTATGAGATATAGAATCTGTATTACGTGTTCATCAAGAACAATATGTCATGATGCGCTGCAAAGATTAGCATTAAGAATAACATAGTGAAACCAATGGATTTCTTTTTGAGCTTACCTAATAGTGATTCATTGTTCACTGCCCTTCTTGACATCTCTTTGCACTTGTGATGTTCCAATGGCTTAGTGGGTTAATGTCCCTGTCTTTTAAACAGGAGTTCGTGAGTTCTAGTCCTCAGAGAGCTTTTTTTTCATTTACTTACCAATAAGTTTCCTATAAAGCCAATGGAAATTTGCATTGATTTTGGAATTGAGATAGTGCAATTGTGAGATAGAATCTGTACTAAGTGTTCATAAAAAACAATATGTCATTACAAGCTGTTTAGATTGGCATTAAGAATAACATAGTGAAACCAATGGATTTCTATTTGAACTTACCTAATAGTGATTCATTGGTCACTGCCCTTCTTGACATAAATTTGCACCTGTGATGTTGCTGTGGCTTACTGGGTTAATGCACCTGTCTTGTAAAAAGGATTTCATGAGTTCTAATCCTTGGAGAATCTTTTTCATTTACTTACTAATAAGCTTCCTATGGAGCAATGGAAATTTGCATTGATTTTGAGACATAGAATCTGTATTACGTGTTCATCAAGAACAATGCGTCATGATGCGCTGCAAAGATTGGCATTAAGAATAACATAGTGAAACCAATGGATTTCTTTTTGAACTTACCTAATAGTGATTCATTGTTCACTGCCCTTCTTGACATCACTTTGCACCTGTGATGTTCCTGTGGTTTACTGGGTTAATGCACCTGTCTTGTAAAAAGGATTTCATGAGTTTAATCCTTGGAGAGTCTTTTTCATTTACTTACTAATAAGCTTCCTATGGAGCCAATGTAAATTTGCATTGATTTTGGGATTGAAATAGTGCAATTGTGAGATAGAATCTGTACTAAGTGTTCATAAAGAACAATATGTCATCACAATCTGTTTAGATTGGCTTTAAGAATAACATAGTAAAACCAATGGATTTTTTTTTGATCTTACCTAATAGTGATTCATTGTTCACTGCCCTTCTTGACATCACTTTGCACCTGTGATGTTCCTGTGGTTTACTGGGTTAATGCACCTGTCTTGTAAAAAGGATTTTATGAGTTCTAATCCTTGGAGAGTCTTTTTCATTTACTTACTGATAAGCTTCCTATGGAGCCAATGTAAATTTGCATTGATTTTGGGATTGAGATAGTGCAATTGTGAGATATAGAATCTGCATTACGTGTTCATCAAGAACAATATGTCATGATGCGCTGCAAAGATTGGAATTAAGAATAACATAGTGAAACCAATGGATTTCTTTTTGAACTTACCTAATAGTGATTCAATGTTCGCTGCCCTTCTTGACATCACTTTGCACTTGTGATGTTCCAATGGCTTAGTGGGTTAATGCCCCTGTCTTTTAAACAGGAGTTCATGAATTCTAGTCCTCAGAGAGCTCTTTTTCATTTACTTACCAATAAGTTTCCTATAGAGCCAATGGAAATTTGCATTGATTTTGGGATTAAGATAGTGCAATTGTGAGATAGAATCTGTACTAAGTGTTCATAAAAAACAATGTCATTACAAGCTGTTTAGATTGGCATTAAGAATAACATAGTAAAACCAATGGATTTCTATTTGAACTTACCTAATAGTGATTCATTGGTCACTGCCCTTCTTGACATAAATTTGCACCTGTGATGTTACTGTGGCTTACTGGGTTAATGCACCTGTCTTGTAAAAAGGATTTCATGAGTTCTAATCCTTGGAGAGTCTTTTTCATTTACTTACTAATAAGCTTCCTATGGAGCAATGGAAATTTCCATTGATTTTGAGATATAGAATCTGTATTACGTGTTCATCAAGAACAATGCGTCATGATGCGCTGCAAAGATTGGCATTAAGAATAACATAGTGAAACCAATGGATTTCTTTTTGAACTTACCTAATAGTGATTCATTGGTCATTGCCCTTCTTGACAACCTTTTGCACTTGTGATGTTCCAGTGGCTTACTTGGTTATTGCGCCTGTCTTATAAACAGGAGTTCATGAGTTCTAATTCTCAGAGAGTTTTTTCATTTACTTACTAATAAGCTTCCTATAGAGACAATGGAAATTTGCATTGATTTTGGGCTTGAGATAGTGCAATTGTGAGATATAGAATCTGTATTACGTGTTCATCAAGAACAATACGTCATGATGCGCTGCAAAGATTGGCATTAAGAATAACATAGTGAAACCAATGGATTTCTTTTTGAACTTACCTGATAGTGATTCAATGTTCGCTGCCCTTATTGACATCACTTTGCACTTGTGATGTTCCAATGGCTTAGTGGGTTAATGCCCCTGTCTTTTAAACAGGAGTTCATGAATTCTAGTCCTCAGAGAGCTCTTTTTCATTTACTTACCAATAAGTTTCCTATAGAGCCAATGGAAATTTGCATTGATTTTGGGATTGAGATAGTGCAATTGTGAGATAGAATCTGTACTAAGTGTTCATAAAAAACAATATGTCATTACAAGCTGTTTAGATTGGCATTAAGAATAACATAGTAAAACCAATGGATTTCTATTTGAACTTACCTAATAGTGATTCATTGGTCACTGCCCTTCTTGACATAAATTTGCACCTGTGATGTTGCTGTGGCTTACTGGGTTAATGCACTTGTCTTGTAAAAAGGATTTCATGAGTTCTAATCCTTGGAGAGTATTTTTCATTTACTTACTAATAAGCTTCCTATGGAGCCAATGTAAATTTGCATTGATTTTGGGATTGAAATAGTGCAATTGTGAGATAGAATCTGTACTAAGTGTTCATAAAGAACAATATGTCATCACAATCTGTTTAGATTGGCTTTAAGAATAACATAGTAAAACCAATGGATTTCTTTTTGATCTTACCTAATAGTGATTCATTGTTCACTGCCCTTCTTGACATCACTTTGCACCTGTGATGTTCCTGTGGTTTACTGGGTTAATGCACCTGTCTTGTAAAAAGGATTTCATGAGTTCTAATCCTTGGAGAGTCTTTTTCATTTACTTACTGATAAGCTTCCTATGGAGCCAATGTAAATTTGCATTGATTTTGGGATTGAGATAGTGCAATTGTGAGATATAGAATCTGTATTACGTGTTCATCAAGAACAATATGTCATGATGCGCTGCAAAGATTGGCATTAAGAATAACATAGTGAAACCAATGGATTTCTTTTTGAACTTACCTAATAGTGATTCAATGTTCGCTGCCCTTCTTGACATCACTTTGCACTTGTGATGTTCCAATGGCTTAGTGGGTTAATGCCCCTGTCTTTTAAACAGGAGTTCATGAATTCTAGTCCTCAGAGAGCTCTTTTTCATTTACTTACCAATAAGTTTCCTATAGAGCCAATGGAAATTTGCATTGATTTTGGGATTAAGATAGTGCAATTGTGAGATAGAATCTGTACTAAGTGTTCATAAAAAACAATATGTCATTACAAGCTGTTTAGATTGGCATTAAGAATAACATAGTAAAACCAATGGATTTCTATTTGAACTTACCTAATAGTGATTCATTGGTCACTGCCCTTCTTGACATAAATTTGCACCTGTGATGTTACTGTGGCTTACTGGGTTAATGCACCTGTCTTGTAAAAAGGATTTCATGAGTTCTAATCCTTGGAGAGTCTTTTTCATTTACTTACTAATAAGCTTCCTATGGAGCAATGGAAATTTCCATTGATTTTGAGATATAGAATCTGTATTACGTGTTCATCAAGAACAATGCGTCATGATGCGCTGCAAAGATTGGCATTAAGAATAACATAGTGAAACCAATGGATTTCTTTTTGAACTTACCTAATAGTGATTCATTGGTCATTGCCCTTCTTGACAACCTTTTGCACTTGTGATGTTCCAGTGGCTTACTTGGTTATTGCGCCTGTCTTATAAACAGGAGTTCATGAGTTCTAATTCTCAGAGAGTTTTTTCATTTACTTACTAATAAGCTTCCTATAGAGACAATGGAAATTTGCATTGATTTTGGGCTTGAGATAGTGCAATTGTGAGATATAGAATCTGTATTACGTGTTCATCAAGAACAATACGTCATGATGCGCTGCAAAGATTGGCATTAAGAATAACATAGTGAAACCAATGGATTTCTTTTTGAACTTACCTGATAGTGATTCAATGTTCACTGCCCTTCTTGACATCACTTTGCACTTGTGATGTTCCAATGGCTTAGTGGGTTAATGCCCCTGTCTTTTAAACAGGAGTTCATGAATTCTAGTCCTCAGAGAGCTCTTTTTCATTTACTTACCAATAAGTTTCCTATAGAGCCAATGGAAATTTGCATTGATTTTGGGATTGAGATAGTGCAATTGTGAGATAGAATCTGTACTAAGTGTTCATAAAAAACAATATGTCATTACAAGCTGTTTAGATTGGCATTAAGAATAACATAGTAAAACCAATGGATTTCTATTTGAACTTACCTAATAGTGATTCATTGGTCACTGCCCTTCTTGACATAAATTTGCGCCTGTGATGTTGCTGTGGCTTACTGGGTTAATGCACTTGTCTTGTAAAAAGGATTTCATGAGTTCTAATCCTTGGAGAGTATTTTTCATTTACTTACTAATAAGCTTCCTATGGAGCCAATGTAAATTTGCATTGATTTTGGGATTGAAATAGTGCAATTGTGAGATAGAATCTGTACTAAGTGTTCATAAAGAACAATATGTCATCACAATCTGTTTAGATTGGCTTTAAGAATAACATAGTAAAACCAATGGATTTCTTTTTGATCTTACCTAATAGTGATTCATTGTTCACTGCCCTTCTTGACATCACTTTGCACCTGTGATGTTCCTGTGGTTTACTGGGTTAATGCACCTGTCTTGTAAAAAGGATTTCATGAGTTCTAATCCTTGGAGAGTCTTTTTCATTTACTTACTGATAAGCTTCCTATGGAGCCAATGTAAATTTGCATTGATTTTGGGATTGAGATAGTGCAATTGTGAGATATAGAATCTGTATTACGTGTTCATCAAGAACAATATGTCATGATGCGCTGCAAAGATTGGCATTAAGAATAACATAGTGAAACCAATGGATTTCTTTTTGAACTTACCTAATAGTGATTCAATGTTCGCTGCCCTTCTTGACATCACTTTGCACTTGTGATGTTCCAATGGCTTAGTGGGTTAATGCCCCTGTCTTTTAAACAGGAGTTCATGAATTCTAGTCCTCAGAGAGCTCTTTTTCATTTACTTACCAATAAGTTTCCTATAGAGCCAATGGAAATTTGCATTGATTTTGGGATTAAGATAGTGCAATTGTGAGATAGAATCTGTACTAAGTGTTCATAAAAAACAATATGTCATTACAAGCTGTTTAGATTGGCATTAAGAATAACATAGTAAAACCAATGGATTTCTATTTGAACTTACCTAATAGTGATTCATTGGTCACTGCCCTTCTTGACATAAATTTGCACCTGTGATGTTACTGTGGCTTACTGGGTTAATGCACCTGTCTTGTAAAAAGGATTTCATTAGTTCTAATCCTTGGAGAGTCTTTTTCATTTACTTACTAATAAGCTTCCTATGGAGCAATGGAAATTTCCATTGATTTTGAGATATAGAATCTGTATTACGTGTTCATCAAGAACAATGCGTCATGATGCGCTGCAAAGATTGGCATTAAGAATAACATAGTGAAACCAATGGATTTCTTTTTGAACTTACCTAATAGTGATTCATTGGTAATTGCCCTTCTTGACAACCTTTTGCACTTGTGATGTTCCAGTGGCTTACTTGGTTATTGCGCCTGTCTTATAAACAGGAGTTCATGAGTTCTAATTCTCAGAGAGTTTTTTCATTTACTTACTAATAAGCTTCCTATAGAGACAATGGAAATTTGCATTGATTTTGGGCTTGAGATAGTGCAATTGTGAGATATAGAATCTGTATTACGTGTTCATCAAGAACAATACGTCATGATGCGCTGCAAAGATTGGCATTAAGAATAACATAGTGAAACCAATGGATTTCTTTTTGAACTTACCTGATAGTGATTCAATGTTCACTGCCCTTCTTGACATCACTTTGCACTTGTGATGTTCCAATGGCTTAGTGGGTTAATGCCCCTGTCTTTTAAACAGGAGTTCATGAATTCTAGTCCTCAGAGAGCTCTTTTTCATTTACTTACCAATAAGTTTCCTATAGAGCCAATGGAAATTTGCATTGATTTTGGGATTGAGATAGTGCAATTGTGAGATAGAATCTGTACTAAGTGTTCATAAAAAACAATATGTCATTACAAGCTGTTTAGATTGGCATTAAGAATAACATAGTAAAACCAATGGATTTCTATTTGAACTTACCTAATAGTGATTCATTGGTCACTGCCCTTCTTGACATAAATTTGCACCTGTGATGTTGCTGTGGCTTACTGGGTTAATGCACCTGTATTGTAAAAAGGATTTCATGAGTTCTAATCCTTGGAGAGTCTTTTTCATTTACTTACTAATAAGCTTCCTATGGAGCAATGGAAATTTGCATTGATTTTGAGATATAGAATCTGTATTACGTGTTCATCAAGAACAATGCGTCATGATGCGCTGCAAAGATTGGCATTAAGAATAACATAGTGAAACCAATGGATTTCTTTTTGAACTTACCTAATAGTGATTCAATGTTCGCTGCCCTTCTTGACATGGCTTTGCACTTGTGATGTTCCAATGGCTTAGTGGGTTAATGCCCCTGTCTTTTAAACAGGAGTTCATGAATTCTAGTCCTCAGAGAGCTCTTTTTCATTTACTTACCAATAAGTTTCCTATAGAGCCAATGGAAATTTGCATTGATTTTGGGATTGAGATAGTGCAATTGTGAGATAGAATCTGTACTAAGTGTTCATAAAGAACAATATGTCATTGCAAGCTGTTTAGATTGGCATTAAGAATAGCATAGTAAAACCAATGGATTTCTTTTTGAACTTACCTAATAGTGATTCATTGTTCACTGCCCTTCTTGACATCACTTTGCACCTGTGATGTTCCTGTGGTTTACTGGGTTAATGCACCTGTCTTGTAAAAAGGATTTCATGAGTTCTAATCCTTGGAGAGTCTTTTTCATTTACTTACTAATAAGCTTCCTATGGAGCCAATGTAAATTTGCATTGATTTTGGGATTGAGATAGTGCAATTGTGAGATATAGAATCTGTATTACGTGTTCATCAAGAACAATACGTCATGATGCGCTGCAAAGATTGGCATTAAGAATAACATAGTGAAACCAATGGATTTCTTTTTGAACTTACCTAATAGTGATTCATTGGTCATTGCCCTTCTTGACAACCTTTTGCACTTGTGATGTTCCAGTGGCTTACTTGGTTATAGCGCCTGTCTTATAAACAGGAGTTCATGAGTTCTAATTCTCAGAGAGTTTTTTCATTTACTTACTAATAAGTTTACTATAGAGCCAATGGAAATTTGCATTGATTTTGGGCTTGAGATAGTGCAATTGTGAGATAGAATCTGTACTAAGTGTTCATAAAAAACAATATGTCATTACAAGCTGTTTAGATTGGCATTAAGAATAACATAGTAAAACCAATGGATTTCTATTTGAACTTACCTAATAGTGATTCATTGGTCACTGCCCTTCTTGACATAAATTTGCACCTGTGATGTTGCTGTGGCTTACTGGGTTAATGCACTTGTCTTGTAAAAAGGATTTCATGAGTTTAATCCTTGGAGAGTCTTTTTCATTTACTTACTAATAAGCTTCCTATGGAGCCAATGTAAATTTGCATTGATTTTGGGATTGAAATAGTGCAATTGTGAGATAGAATCTGTACTAAGTGTTCATAAAGAACAATATGTCATCACAATCTGTTTAGATTGGCTTTAAGAATAACATAGTAAAACCAATGGATTTCTTTTTGATCTTACCTAATAGTGATTCATTGTTCACTGCCCTTCTTGACATCACTTTGCACCTGTGATGTTCCTGTGGTTTACTGGGTTAATGCACCTGTCTTGTAAAAAGGATTTCATGAGTTCTAATCCTTGGAGAACCTTTTTCATTTACTTACTGATAAGCTTCCTATGGAGCCAATGTAAATTTGCATTGATTTTGGGCTTGAGATAGTGCAATTGTGAGATATAGAATCTGTATTACGTGTTCATCAAGAACAATATGTCATGATGCGCTGCAAAGATTGGCATTAAGAATAACATAGTGAAACCAATGGATTTCTTTTTGAACTTACCTAATAGTGATTCAATGTTCGCTGCCCTTCTTGACATCACTTTGCACTTGTGATGTTCCAATGGCTTAGTGGGTTAATGCCTCTGTCTTTTAAACAGGAGTTCATGAATTCTAGTCCTCAGAGAGCTCTTTTTCATTTACTTACCAATAAGTTTCCTATAGAGCCAATGGAAATTTGCATTGATTTTGGGATTGAGATAGTGCAATTGTGAGATAGAATCTGTACTAAGTGTTCATAAAAAACAATATGTCATTACAAGCTGTTTAGATTGGCATTAAGAATAACATAGTAAAACCAATGGATTTCTATTTGAACTTACCTAATAGTGATTCATTGGTCACTGCCCTTCTTGACATAAATTTGCACCTGTGATGTTGATGTGGCTTACTGGGTTAATGCACCTGTCTTGTAAAAAGGATTTCATGAGTTCTAATCCTTGGAGAGTTTTTTTCATTTACTTACTAATAAGCTTCCTATGGAGCAATGGAAATTTCCATTGATTTTGAGATATAGAATCTGTATTACGTGTTCATCAAGAACAATGCGTCATGATGCGCTGCAAAGATTGGCATTAAGAATAACATAGTGAAGCCAATGGATTTCTTTTTGAACTTACCTAATAGTGATTCATTGGTCATTGCCCTTCTTGACAACCTTTTGCACTTGTGATGTTCCAGTGGCTTACTTGGTTATTGCGCCTGTCTTATAAACAGGAGTTCATGAGTTCTAATTCTCAGAGAGTTTTTTCATTTACTTACTAATAAGCTTCCTATAGAGACAATGGAAATTTGCATTGATTTTGGGCTTGAGATAGTGCAATTGTGAGATATAGAATCTGTATTACGTGTTCATCAAGAACAATACGTCATGATGCGCTGCAAAGATTGGCATTAAGAATAACATAGTGAAACCAATGGATTTCTTTTTGAACTTACCTGATAGTGATTCAATGTTCACTGCCCTTCTTGACATCACTTTGCACTTGTGATGTTCCAATGGCTTAGTGGGTTAATGCCCCTGTCTTTTAAACAGGAGTTCATGAATTCTAGTCCTCAGAGAGCTCTTTTTCATTTACTTACCAATAAGTTTCCTATAGAGCCAATGGAAATTTGCATTGATTTTGGGATTGAGATAGTGCAATTGTGAGATAGAATCTGTACTAAGTGTTCATAAAAAACAATATGTCATTACAAGCTGTTTAGATTGGCATTAAGAATAACATAGTAAAACCAATGGATTTCTATTTGAACTTACCTAATAGTGATTCATTGGTCACTGCCCTTCTTGACATAAATTTGCACCTGTGATGTTGCTGTGGCTTACTGGGTTAATGCACTTGTCTTGTAAAAAGGATTTCATGAGTTCTAATCCTTGGAGAGTATTTTTCATTTACTTACTAATAAGCTTCCTATGGAGCCAATGTAAATTTGCATTGATTTTGGGATTGAAATAGTGCAATTGTGAGATAGAATCTGTACTAAGTGTTCATAAAGAACAATATGTCATCACAATCTGTTTAGATTGGCTTTAAGAATAACATAGTAAAACCAATGGATTTCTTTTTGATCTTACCTAATAGTGATTCATTGTTCACTGCCCTTCTTGACATCACTTTGCACCTGTGATGTTCCTGTGGTTTACTGGGTTAATGCACCTGTCTTGTAAAAAGGATTTCATGAGTTCTAATCCTTGGAGAGTCTTTTTCATTTACTTACTGATAAGCTTCCTATGGAGCCAATGTAAATTTGCATTGATTTTGGGATTGAGATAGTGCAATTGTGAGATATAGAATCTGTATTACGTGTTCATCAAGAACAATATGTCATGATGCGCTGCAAAGATTGGCATTAAGAATAACATAGTGAAACCAATGGATTTCTTTTTGAACTTACCTAATAGTGATTCAATGTTCGCTGCCCTTCTTGACATCACTTTGCACTTGTGATGTTCCAATGGCTTAGTGGGTTAATGCCCCTGTCTTTTAAACAGGAGTTCATGAATTCTAGTCCTCAGAGAGCTCTTTTTCATTTACTTACCAATAAGTTTCCTATAGAGCCAATGGAAATTTGCATTGATTTTGGGATTAAGATAGTGCAATTGTGAGATAGAATCTGTACTAAGTGTTCATAAAAAACAATATGTCATTACAAGCTGTTTAGATTGGCATTAAGAATAACATAGTAAAACCAATGGATTTCTATTTGAACTTACCTAATAGTGATTCATTGGTCACTGCCCTTCTTGACATAAATTTGCACCTGTGATGTTACTGTGGCTTACTGGGTTAATGCACCTGTCTTGTAAAAAGGATTTCATTAGTTCTAATCCTTGGAGAGTCTTTTTCATTTACTTACTAATAAGCTTCCTATGGAGCAATGGAAATTTCCATTGATTTTGAGATATAGAATCTGTATTACGTGTTCATCAAGAACAATGCGTCATGATGCGCTGCAAAGATTGGCATTAAGAATAACATAGTGAAACCAATGGATTTCTTTTTGAACTTACCTAATAGTGATTCATTGGTAATTGCCCTTCTTGACAACCTTTTGCACTTGTGATGTTCCAGTGGCTTACTTGGTTATTGCGCCTGTCTTATAAACATGAGTTCTAATTCTCAGAGAGTTTTTTCATTTACTTACTAATAAGCTGCCTATAGAGACAATGGAAATTTGCATTGATTTTGGGCTTGAGATAGTGCAATTGTGAGATATAGAATCTGTATTACGTGTTCATCAAGAACAATACGTCATGATGCGCTGCAAAGATTGGCATTAAGAATAACATAGTGAAACCAATGGATTTCTTTTTGAACTTACCTGATAGTGATTCAATGTTCACTGCCCTTCTTGACATCACTTTGCACTTGTGATGTTCCAATGGCTTAGTGGGTTAATGCCCCTGTCTTTTAAACAGGAGTTCATGAATTCTAGTCCTCAGAGAGCTCTTTTTCATTTACTTACCAATAAGTTTCCTATAGAGCCAATGGAAATTTGCATTGATTTTGGGATTGAGATAGTGCAATTGTGAGATAGAATCTGTACTAAGTGTTCATAAAAAACAATATGTCATTACAAGCTGTTTAGATTGGCATTAAGAATAACATAGTAAAACCAATGGATTTCTATTTGAACTTACCTAATAGTGATTCATTGGTCACTGCCCTTCTTGACATAAATTTGCACCTGTGATGTTGCTGTGGCTTACTGGGTTAATGCACCTGTCTTGTAAAAAGGATTTCATGAGTTCTAATCCTTGGAGAGTCTTTTTCATTTACTTACTAATAAGCTTCCTATGGAGCAATGGAAATTTGCATTGATTTTGAGATATAGAATCTGTATTACGTGTTCATCAAGAACAATGCGTCATGATGCGCTGCAAAGATTGGCATTAAGAATAACATAGTGAAACCAATGGATTTCTTTTTGAACTTACCTAATAGTGATTCATTGGTCATTGCCCTTCTTGACAACCTTTTGCACTTGTGATGTTCCAGTGGCTTACTTGGTTATTGCGCCTGTCTTATAAACAGGAATTCATGAGTTCTAATTCACAGAGAGTTTTTTCATTTACTTACTAATAAGCTTCCTATAGAGACAATGGAAATTTGCATTGATTTTGGGCTTGAGATAGTGCAATTGTGAGATATAGAATCTGTATTACGTGTTCATCAAGAACAATACGTCATTATGCGCTGCAAAGATTGGCAATAAGAATAACACAGTGAAACCAATGGATTTCTTTTTGAACTTACCTAATAGTGATTCAATGTTCACTGCCCTTCTTGACATCACTTTGCAATTGTGGTGTTCCAATGGCTTAGTGGGTTAATGCCCCTGTCTTTTAAACAGGAGTTCATGAATTCTAGTCCTCAGAGAGCTCTTTTTCATTTACTTACCAATAAGTTTCCTATAGAGCCAATGGAAATTTGCATTGATTTTGGGATTGAGATAGTGCAATTGTGAGATAGAATCTGTACTAAGTGTTCATAAAGAACAATATGTCATTGCAAGCTGTTTAGATTGGCATTAAGAATAGCATAGTAAAACCAATGGATTTCTTTTTGAACTTACCTAATAGTGATTCATTGTTCACTGCCCTTCTTGACATCACTTTGCACCTGTGATGTTCCTGTGGTTTACTGGGTTAATGCACCTGTCTTGTAAAAAGGATTTCATGAGTTCTAATCCTTGGAGAGTCTTTTTCATTTACTTACTAATAAGCTTCCTATGGAGCCAATGTAAATTTGCATTGATTTTGGGATTGAGATAGTGCAATTGTGAGATATAGAATCTGTATTACGTGTTCATCAAGAACAATATGTCATGATGCGCTGCAAAGATTGGCATTAAGAATAACATAGTGAAACCAATGGATTTCTTTTTGAACTTACCTGATAGTGATTCAATGTTCACTGCCCTTCTTGACATCACTTTGCACTTGTGATGTTCCAATGGCTTAGTGGGTTAATGCCCCTGTCTTTTAAACAGGAGTTCATGAATTCTAGTCCTCAGAGAGCTCTTTTTCATTTACTTACCAATAAGTTTCCTATAGAGCCAATGGAAATTTGCATTGATTTTGGGATTGAGATAGTGCAATTGTGAGATAGAATCTGTACTAAGTGTTCATAAAAAACAATATGTCATTACAAGCTGTTTAGATTGGCATTAAGAATAACATAGTAAAACCAATGGATTTCTATTTGAACTTACCTAATAGTGATTCATTGGTCACTGCCCTTCTTGACATAAATTTGCACCTGTGATGTTGCTGTGGCTTACTGGGTTAATGCACTTGTCTTGTAAAAAGGATTTCATGAGTTCTAATCCTTGGAGAGTATTTTTCATTTACTTACTAATAAGCTTCCTATGGAGCCAATGTAAATTTGCATTGATTTTGGGATTGAAATAGTGCAATTGTGAGATAGAATCTGTACTAAGTGTTCATAAAGAACAATATGTCATCACAATCTGTTTAGATTGGCTTTAAGAATAACATAGTAAAACCAATGGATTTCTTTTTGATCTTACCTAATAGTGATTCATTGTTCACTGCCCTTCTTGACATCACTTTGCACCTGTGATGTTCCTGTGGTTTACTGGGTTAATGCACCTGTCTTGTAAAAAGGATTTCATGAGTTCTAATCCTTGGAGAGTCTTTTTCATTTACTTACTGATAAGCTTCCTATGGAGCCAATGTAAATTTGCATTGATTTTGGGATTGAGATAGTGCAATTGTGAGATATAGAATCTGTATTACGTGTTCATCAAGAACAATATGTCATGATGCGCTGCAAAGATTGGCATTAAGAATAACATAGTGAAACCAATGGATTTCTTTTTGAACTTACCTAATAGTGATTCAATGTTCGCTGCCCTTCTTGACATCACTTTGCACTTGTGATGTTCCAATGGCTTAGTGGGTTAATGCCCCTGTCTTTTAAACAGGAGTTCATGAATTCTAGTCCTCAGAGAGCTCTTTTTCATTTACTTACCAATAAGTTTCCTATAGAGCCAATGGAAATTTGCATTGATTTTGGGATTAAGATAGTGCAATTGTGAGATAGAATCTGTACTAAGTGTTCATAAAAAACAATATGTCATTACAAGCTGTTTAGATTGGCATTAAGAATAACATAGTAAAACCAATGGATTTCTATTTGAACTTACCTAATAGTGATTCATTGGTCACTGCCCTTCTTGACATAAATTTGCACCTGTGATGTTACTGTGGCTTACTGGGTTAATGCACCTGTCTTGTAAAAAGGATTTCATTAGTTCTAATCCTTGGAGAGTCTTTTTCATTTACTTACTAATAAGCTTCCTATGGAGCAATGGAAATTTCCATTGATTTTGAGATATAGAATCTGTATTACGTGTTCATCAAGAACAATGCGTCATGATGCGCTGCAAAGATTGGCATTAAGAATAACATAGTGAAACCAATGGATTTCTTTTTGAACTTACCTAATAGTGATTCATTGGTAATTGCCCTTCTTGACAACCTTTTGCACTTGTGATGTTCCAGTGGCTTACTTGGTTATTGCGCCTGTCTTATAAACATGAGTTCTAATTCTCAGAGAGTTTTTTCATTTACTTACTAATAAGCTGCCTATAGAGACAATGGAAATTTGCATTGATTTTGGGCTTGAGATAGTGCAATTGTGAGATATAGAATCTGTATTACGTGTTCATCAAGAACAATACGTCATGATGCGCTGCAAAGATTGGCATTAAGAATAACATAGTGAAACCAATGGATTTCTTTTTGAACTTACCTGATAGTGATTCAATGTTCACTGCCCTTCTTGACATCACTTTGCACTTGTGATGTTCCAATGGCTTAGTGGGTTAATGCCCCTGTCTTTTAAACAGGAGTTCATGAATTCTAGTCCTCAGAGAGCTCTTTTTCATTTACTTACCAATAAGTTTCCTATAGAGCCAATGGAAATTTGCATTGATTTTGGGATTGAGATAGTGCAATTGTGAGATAGAATCTGTACTAAGTGTTCATAAAAAACAATATGTCATTACAAGCTGTTTAGATTGGCATTAAGAATAACATAGTAAAACCAATGGATTTCTATTTGAACTTACCTAATAGTGATTCATTGGTCACTGCCCTTCTTGACATAAATTTGCACCTGTGATGTTGCTGTGGCTTACTGGGTTAATGCACCTGTCTTGTAAAAAGGATTTCATGAGTTCTAATCCTTGGAGAGTCTTTTTCATTTACTTACTAATAAGCTTCCTATGGAGCAATGGAAATTTGCATTGATTTTGAGATATAGAATCTGTATTACGTGTTCATCAAGAACAATGCGTCATGATGCGCTGCAAAGATTGGCATTAAGAATAACATAGTGAAACCAATGGATTTCTTTTTGAACTTACCTAATAGTGATTCATTGGTCATTGCCCTTCTTGACAACCTTTTGCACTTGTGATGTTCCAGTGGCTTACTTGGTTATTGCGCCTGTCTTATAAACAGGAATTCATGAGTTCTAATTCACAGAGAGTTTTTTCATTTACTTACTAATAAGCTTCCTATAGAGACAATGGAAATTTGCATTGATTTTGGGCTTGAGATAGTGCAATTGTGAGATATAGAATCTGTATTACGTGTTCATCAAGAACAATACGTCATTATGCGCTGCAAAGATTGGCAATAAGAATAACACAGTGAAACCAATGGATTTCTTTTTGAACTTACCTAATAGTGATTCAATGTTCACTGCCCTTCTTGACATCACTTTGCAATTGTGGTGTTCCAATGGCTTAGTGGGTTAATGCCCCTGTCTTTTAAACAGGAGTTCATGAATTCTAGTCCTCAGAGAGCTCTTTTTCATTTACTTACCAATAAGTTTCCTATAGAGCCAATGGAAATTTGCATTGATTTTGGGATTGAGATAGTGCAATTGTGAGATAGAATCTGTACTAAGTGTTCATAAAGAACAATATGTCATTGCAAGCTGTTTAGATTGGCATTAAGAATAGCATAGTAAAACCAATGGATTTCTTTTTGAACTTACCTAATAGTGATTCATTGTTCACTGCCCTTCTTGACATCACTTTGCACCTGTGATGTTCCTGTGGTTTACTGGGTTAATGCACCTGTCTTGTAAAAAGGATTTCATGAGTTCTAATCCTTGGAGAGTCTTTTTCATTTACTTACTAATAAGCTTCCTATGGAGCCAATGTAAATTTGCATTGATTTTGGGATTGAGATAGTGCAATTGTGAGATATAGAATCTGTATTACGTGTTCATCAAGAACAATACGTCATGATGCGCTGCAAAGATTGGCATTAAGAATAACATAGTGAAACCAATGGATTTCTTTTTGAACTTACCTAATAGTGATTCATTGGTCATTGCCCTTCTTGACAACCTTTTGCACTTGTGATGTTCCAGTGGCTTACTTGGTTATAGCGCCTGTCTTATAAACAGGAGTTCATGAGTTCTAATTCTCAGAGAGTTTTTTCATTTACTTACTAATAAGTTTCCTATAGAGCCAATGGAAATTTGCATTGATTTTGGGCTTGAGATAGTGCAATTGTGAGATAGAATCTGTACTAAGTGTTCATAAAAAACAATATGTCATTACAAGCTGTTTAGATTGGCATTAAGAATAACATAGTAAAACCAATGGATTTCTATTTGAACTTACCTAATAGTGATTCATTGGTCACTGCCCTTCTTGACATAAATTTGCACCTGTGATGTTGCTGTGGCTTACTGGGTTAATGCACTTGTCTTGTAAAAAGGATTTCATGAGTTTAATCCTTGGAGAGTCTTTTTCATTTACTTACTAATAAGCTTCCTATGGAGCCAATGTAAATTTGCATTGATTTTGGGATTGAGATAGTGCAATTGTGAGATAGAATCTGTACTAAGTGTTCATAAAGAACAATATGTCATCACAATCTGTTTAGATTGGCTTTAAGAATAACATAGTAAAACCAATGGATTTCTTTTTGATCTTACCTAATAGTGATTCATTTTTCACTGCCCTTCTTGACATCACTTTGCACCTGTGATGTTCCTGTGGTTTACTGGGTTAATGCACCTGTCTTGTAAAAAGGATTTCATGAGTTCTAATCCTTGGAGAACCTTTTTCATTTACTTACTGATAAGCTTCCTATGGAGCCAATGTAAATTTGCATTGATTTTGGGATTGAGATAGTGCAATTGTGAGATATAGAATCTGTATTACGTGTTCATCAAGAACAATATGTCATGATGCGCTGCAAAGATTGGCATTAAGAATAACATAGTGAAACCAATGGATTTCTTTTTGAACTTACCTAATAGTGATTCAATGTTCGCTGCCCTTCTTGACATCACTTTGCACTTGTGATGTTCCAATGGCTTAGTGGGTTAATGCCCCTGTCTTTTAAACAGGAGTTCATGAATTCTAGTCCTCAGAGAGCTCTTTTTCATTTACTTACCAATAAGTTTCCTATAGAGCCAATGGAAATTTGCATTGATTTTGGGATTGAGATAGTGCAATTGTGAGATAGAATCTGTACTAAGTGTTCATAAAAAACAATATGTCATTACAAGCTGTTTAGATTGGCATTAAGAATAACATAGTAAAACCAATGGATTTCTATTTGAACTTACCTAATAGTGATTCATTGGTCACTGCCCTTCTTGACATAAATTTGCACCTGTGATGTTGATGTGGCTTACTGGGTTAATGCACCTGTCTTGTAAAAAGTATTTCATGAGTTCTAATCCTTGGAGAGTTTTTTTCATTTACTTACTAATAAGCTTCCTATGGAGCAATGGAAATTTCCATTGATTTTGAGATATAGAATCTGTATTACGTGTTCATCAAGAACAATGCGTCATGATGCGCTGCAAAGATTGGCATTAAGAATAACATAGTGAAGCCAATGGATTTCTTTTTGAACTTACCTAATAGTGATTCATTGGTCATTGCCCTTCTTGACAACCTTTTGCACTTGTGATGTTCCAGTGGCTTACTTGGTTATTGCGCCTGTCTTATAAACAGGAGTTCATGAGTTCTAATTCTCAGAGAGTTTTTTCATTTACTTACTGATAAGATTCCTATGGAGCCAATGTAAATTTGCATTGATTTTGGGATTGAGATAGTGCAATTGTGAGATATAGAATCTGTATTACGTGTTCATCAAGAACAATACGTCATGATGCGCTGCAAAGATTGGCATTAAGAATAACATAGTGAAACCAATGGATTTCTTTTTGAACTTACCTAATAGTGATTCATTGGTCACTGCCCTTCTTGACATCACTTTGCACCTGTGATGTTCCTGTGGTTTACTGGGTTAATGCACCTGTCTTGTAAAAAGGATTTCATGAGTTCTAATCCTTGGAGAGTCTTTTTCATTTACTTACTGATAAGCTTCCTATGGAGCCAATGTAAATTTGCATTGATTTTGGGATTGAGATAGTGCAATTGTGAGATATAGAATCTGTATTACGTGTTCATCAAGAACAATACGTCATGATGCGCTGCAAAGATTGGCATTAAGAATAACATAGTGAAACCAATGGATTTCTTTTTGAACTTACCTAATAGTGATTCAATGTTCGCTGCCCTTCTTGACATCACTTTGCACTTGTGATGTTCCAATGGCTTAGTGGGTTAATGCCCCTGTCTTTTAAACAGGAGTTCATGAATTCTAGTCCTCAGACAGCTCTTTTTCATTTACTTACCAATAAGTTTCCTATAGAGCCAATGGAAATTTGCATTGATTTTGGGATTAAGATAGTGCAATTGTGAGATATAGAATCTGTACTAAGTGTTCATAAAAAACAATATGTCATTACAAGCTGTTTAGATTGGCATTAAGAATAACATAGTAAAACCAATGGATTTCTATTTGAACTTACCTAATAGTGATTCATTGGTCACTGCCCTTCTTGACATAAATTTGCACCTGTGATGTTGCTGTGGCTTACTGGGTTAATGCACCTGTCTTGTAAAAAGGATTTCATGAGTTCTAATCCTTGGAGAGTCTTTTTCATTTACTTACTAATAAGCTTCCTATGGAGCAATGGAAATTTCCATTGATTTTGAGATATAGAATCTGTATTACGTGTTCATCAAGAACAATGCGTCATGATGCGCTGCAAAGATTGGCATTAAGAATAACATAGTGAAACCAATGGATTTCTTTTTGAACTTACCTAATAGTGATTCATTGGTCATTGCCCTTCTTGACAACCTTTTGCACTTGTGATGTTCCAGTGGCTTACTTGGTTATTGCGCCTGTCTTATAAACAGGAGTTCATGAGTTCTAATTCTCAGAGAGTTTTTTCATTTACTTACTAATAAGCTTCCTATAGAGACAATGGAAATTTGCATTGATTTTGGGCTTGAGATAGTGCAATTGTGAGATATAGAATCTGTATTACGTGTTCATCAAGAACAATACGTCATGATGCGCTGCAAATATTGGCATTAAGAATAACATAGTGAAACCAATGGATTTCTTTTTGAACTTACCTAATAGTGATTCAATGTTCGCTACCCTTCTTGACATCACTTTGCACTTGTGATGTTCCAATGGCTTAGTGGGTTAATGCCCCTGTATTTTAAACAGGAGTTCATGAATTCTAGTCCTCAGAGAGCTCTTTTTCATTTGCTTACCAATAAGTTTCCTATAGAGCCAATGGAAAATTGCATTGATTTTGGGATTGAGATAGTGCAATTGTGAGATAGAATCTGTACTAAGTGTTCATAAAAAACAATATGTCGTTACAAGCTGTTTAGATTGGCATTAAGAATAACATAGTAAAACCAATGGATTTCTATTTGAACTTACCTAATAGTGATTCATTGGTCACTGCCCTTCTTGACACAAATTTGCACCTGTGATGTTGCTGTGGCTTACTTGGTTAATGCACCTGTCTTGTAAAAAGGATTTCATGAGTTCTAATCCTTGGAGAGTCTTTTTCATTTACTTACTAATAAGCTTCCTATGGAGCCAATGTAAATTTGCATTGATTTTGGGATTGAGATAGTGCAATTGTGAGATAGAATCTGTACTAAGTGTTCATAAAGAACAATATGTTATCACAATCTGTTTAGATTGGCTTTAAGAATAACATAGTAAAACCAATGGATTTCTTTTTGATCTTACCTAATAGTGATTCATTGTTCACTGCCCTTCTTGACATCACTTTGCACCTGTGATGTTCCTGTGGTTTACTGGGTTAATGCACCTGTCTTGTAAAAAGGATTTCATGAGTTCTAATCCTTGGAGAGTCTTTTTCATTTACTTACTGATAAGCTTCCTATGGCGCCAATGTAAATTTGCATTGATTTTGGGATTGAGATAGTGCAATTGTGAGATATAGAATCTGTATTACGTGTTCATCAAGAACAATACGTCATGATGCGCTGCAAAGATTGGCATTAAGAATAACATAGTGAAACCAATGGATTTCTTTTTGAACTTACCTAATAGTGATTCAATGTTCGCTGCCGTTCTTGACATCGCTTTGCACTTGTGATGTTCCAATGGCTTAGTGGGTTAATGCCCCTGTCTTTTATACAGGAGTTCATGAATTCTAGTCCTCAGAGAGCTCTTTTTCATTTACTTATCAATAAGTTTCCTATAGAGCCAATGGAAATTTGCATTGATTTTGGGATTGAGAGAGTGCAATTGTGAGATAGAATCTGTACTAAGTGTTCATAAAAAACAATATGTCATTACAAGCTGTTTAGATTGGCATTAAGAATAACATAGTAAAACCAATGGATTTCTATTTTAACTTACCTAATAGTGATTCATTGGTCACTGCCCTTCTTGACATAAAGTTGCACCTGTGATGTTGCTGTGGCTTACTGGGTTAATGCACCTGTCTTGTAAAAAGGATTTCATGAGTTCTAATCCTTGGAGAGTCTTTTTCATTTACTTACTAATAAGCTTCCTATGGAGCAATGGAAATTTCCATTGATTTTGAGATATAGAATCTGTATTACGTGTTCATCAAGAACAATGCGTCATGATGCGCTGCAAAGATTGGCATTAAGAATAACATAGTGAAACCAATGGATTTCTTTTTGAACTTACCTAATAGTGATTCATTGGTCATTGCCCTTCTAGACAACCTTTTGCACTTGTGATGTTCCAGTGGCTTACTTGGTTATTGCGCCTTTCTTATAAACATGAGTTCTAATTCTCAGAGATTTTTTTCATTTACTTACTAATAAGCTTCCTATAGAGAAAATGGAAATTTGCATTGATTTTGGGCTTGAGATAGTGCAATTGTGAGATATAGAATCTGTATTACGTGTTCATCAAGAACAATACGTCATGATGCGCTGCAAAGATTGGCATTAAGAATAACATAGTGAAACCAATGGATTTCTTTTTGAACTTACCTAATAGTGATTCAATGTTCGCTACCCTTCTTGACATCACTTTGCACTTGTGATGTTCCAATGGCTTAGTGGGTTAATGCCCCTGTCTTTTAAACAGGAGTTCATGAATTCTAGTCCACAGAGAGCTCTTTTTCATTTACTTACCAATAAGTTTCCGATAGAGCCAATGGAAATTTGCATTGATTTTGGGATTGAGATAGTGCAATTGTGAGATAGAATCTGTACTAAGTGTTCATAAAAAACAATATGTCGTTACAAGCTGTTTAGATTGGCATTAAGAATAACATAGTAAAACCAATGGATTTCTATTTGAACTTACCTAATAGTGATTCATTGGTCACTGCCCTTCTTGACATAAATTTGCACCTGTGATGTTCCTGTGGTTTACTGGGTTAATGCACCTGTTTTGTAAAAAGGATTTCATGAGTTCTAATCCTTGGAGAGTCTTTTTCATTTACTTACTGATAAGCTTCCTATGGAGCCAATGTAAATTTGCATTGATTTTGGGATTGAGATAGTGCAATTGTGAGATATAGAATCTGTATTACGTGTTGATCAAGAACAATACGTCATGATGCGCTGCAAAGATTGGCATTAAGAATAACATAGTGAAACCAATGGATTTCTTTTTGAACTTACCTAATAGTGATTCAATGTTCGCTGCCCTTCTTGACATCGCTTTGCACTTGTGATGTTCCAATGGCTTAGTGGGTTAATGCCCCTGTCTTTTAAACAGGAGTTCATGAATTCTAGTCCTCAGAGAGCTCTTTTTCATTTACTTACCAATAAGTTTCCTATAGAGCCATTGGAAATTTGCATTGATTTTGGGATTAAGACAGTGCAATTGTGAGATAGAATCTGTACTAAGTGTTCATAAAAAACAATATGTCATTACAAGCTGTTTAGATTGGCATTAAGAATAACATAGTAAAACCAATGGATTTCTATTTGAACTTACCTAATAGTGATTCATTGGTCACTGCCCTTCTTGACATAAAGTTGCACCTGTGATGTTTCTGTGGCTTACTGGGTTAATGCACCTGTCTTGTAAAAAGGATTTCATGAGTTCTAATCCTTGGAGAGTCTTTTTCATTTACTTACTAATAAGCTTCCTATGGAGCAATGGAAATTTCCATTGATTTTGAGATATAGAATCTGTATTACGTGTTCATCAAGAACAATGCGTCATGATGCGCTGCAAAGATTGGCATTAAGAATAACATAGTGAAACCAATGGATTTCTTTTTGAACTTACCTAATAGTGATTCATTGGTCATTGCCCTTCTTGACAACCTTTTGCACTTGTGATGTTCCAGTGGCTTACTTGGTTATTGCGCCTGTCTTATAAACAGGAGTTCATGAGTTCTAATTCTCAGAGAGTTTTTTCATTTACTTACTAATAAGCTTCCTATAGAGACAATGGAAATTTGCATTGATTTTGGGCTTGAGATAGTGCAATTGTGAGATATAGAATCTGTATTACGTGTTCATCAAGAACAATACGTCATGATGCGCTGCAAAGATTGGCATTAAGAATAAAATAGTGAAACCAATGGATTTCTTTTTGAACTTACCTAATAGTGATGCAATGTTCGCTACCCTTCTTGACATCACTTTGCACTTGTGATGTTCCAATGGCTTAGTGGGTTAATGCCCCTGTCTTTTAAACAGGAGTTCATGAATTCTAGTCCTCAGAGAGCTCTTTTTCATTTACTTACCAATAAGTTTCCTATAGAGCCAATGGAAATTTGCAATGATTTTGGGATTGAGATAGTGCAATTGTGAGATAGAATCTGTACTAAGTGTTCATAAAGAACAATATGTCATTACAAGCTGTTTAGATTGGCATTAAGAATAGCATAGTAAAACCAATGGATTTCTTTTTGAACTTACCTAATAGTGATTCATTGTTCACTGCCCTTCTTGACATCACTTCGCACCTGTGATGTTCATGTGGTTTACTGGGTTAATGCACCTGTCTTGTAAAAAGGATTTCATGAGTTCTAATCCTTGGAGAGTCTTTTTCATTTACTTACTAATAAGCTTCCTATGGAGCCAATGTAAATTTGCATTGATTTTGGGATTGAGATAGTGCAATTGTGAGATAGAATCTGTACTAAGTGTTCATAAAGAACAATATGTTATCACAATCTGTTTAGATTGGCTTTAAGAATAACATAGTAAAACCAATGGATTTCTTTTTGATCTTACCTAATAGTGATTCATTGTTCACTGCCCTTCTTGACATCACTTTGCACCTGTGATGTTCCTGTGGTTTACTGGGTTAATGCACCTGTCTTGTAAAAAGGATTTCATGAGTTCTAATCCTTGGAGAGTCTTTTTCATTTACTTACTGATAAGATTCCTATGGAGCCAATGTAAATTTGCATTGATTTTGGGATTGAGATAGTGCAATTGTGAGATATAGAATCTGTATTACGTGTTCATCAAGAACAATACGTCATGATGCGCTGCAAAGATTGGCATTAAGAATAACATAGTGAAACCAATGGATTTCTTTTTGAACTTACCTAATAGTGATTCAATGTTCGCTGCCCTTCTTGACATGGCTTTGCACTTGTGATGTTCCAATGGCTTAGTGGGTTAATTCCCCTGTCTTTTAAACAGGAGTTCATGAATTCTAGTCCTCAGAGAGCTCTTTTTCATTTACTTACCAATAAGTTTCCTATAGAGCCAATGGAAATTTGCATTGATTTTGGGATTAAGATAGTGCAATTGTGAGATAGAATCTGTACTAAGTGTTCATAAAAAACAATATGTCATTACAAGCTGTTTAGATTGGCATTAAGAATAACATAGTAAAACCAATGGATTTCTATTTGAACTTACCTAATAGTGATTCATTGGTCACTGCCCTTCTTGACATAAAGTTGCACCTGTGATGTTGCTGTGGCTTACTGGGTTAATGCACCTGTCTTGTAAAAAGGATTTCATGAGTTCTAATCCTTGGAGAATCTTTTTCATTTACTTACTAATAAGCTTCCTATGGAGCAATGGAAATTTCCATTGATTTTGAGATATAGAATCTGTATTACGTGTTCATCAAGAACAATGCGTCATGATGCGCTGCAAAGATTGGCATTAAGAATAACATAGTGAAACCAATGGATTTCTTTTTGAACTTACCTAATAGCGATTCATTGGTCATTGCCCTTCTTGACAACCTTTTGCACTTGTGATGTTCCAGTGGCTTACTTGGTTATTGCGCCTGTCTTATAAACAGGAATTCATGAGTTCTAATTCTCAGAGAGTTTTTTCATTTACTTACTAATAAGCTTCCTATAGAGACAATGGAAATTTGCATTGATTTTGGGCTTGAGATAGTGCAATTGTGAGATATAGAATCTGTATTACGTGTTCATCAAGAACAATACGTCATGATGCGCTGCAAAGATTGGCATTAAGAATAACATAGTGAAACCAATGGATTTCTTTTTGAACTTACCTAATAGTGATTCAATGTTCGCTACCCTTCTTGACATCACTTTGCACTTGTGATGTTCCAATGGCTTAGTGGGTTAATGCCCCTGTCTTTTAAACAGGAGTTCATGAATTCTAGTCCTCAGAGAGCTCTTTTTCATTTACTTACCAATAAGTTTCCTATAGAGCCAATGGAAATTTGCATTGATTTTGGGATTGAGATAGTGCAATTGTGAGATAGAATCTGTACTAAGTGTTCATAAAGAACAATATGTCATTACAAGCTGTTTAGATTGGCATTAAGAATAGCATAGTAAAACCAATGGATTTCTTTTTGAACTTACCTAATAGTGATTCATTGTTCACTGCCCTTCTTGACATCACTTTGCACCTGTGATGTTCATGTGGTTTACTGGGTTAATGCACCTGTCTTGTAAAAAGGATTTCATGAGTTCTAATCCTTGGAGAGTCTTTTTCATTTACTTACTAATAAGCTTCCTATGGAGCCAATGTAAATTTGCATTGATTTTGGGATTGAGATAGTGCAATTGTGAGATAGAATCTGTACTAAGTGTTCATAAAGAACAATATGTCATCACAATCTGTTTAGATTGGCTTTAAGAATAACATAGTAAAACCAATGGATTTCTTTTTGATCTTACCTAATATTGATTCATTGTTCACTGCCCTTCTTGACATCACTTTGCACCTGTGATGTTCCTGTGGTTTACTGGGTTAATGCACCTGTCTTGTAAAAAGGATTTCATGAGTTCTAATCCTTGGAGAGTCTTTTTCATTTACTTACTGATAAGATTCCTATGGAGACAATGTAAATTTGCATTGATTTTGGGATTGAGATAGTGCAATTGTGAGATATAGAATCTGTATTATGTGTTCATCAAGAACAATACGTCATGATGCGCTGCAAAGATTGGCATTAAGAATAACATAGTGAAACCAATGGATTTCTTTTTGAACTTACCTAATAGTGATTCAATGTTCGTTGCCCTTCTTGACATCGCTTTGCACTTGTGATGTTCCAATGGCTTAGTGGGTTAATGCCCCTGTCTTTTAAACAGGAGTTCATGAATTCTAGTCCTCAGAGAGCTCTTTTTCATTTACTTACCAATAAGTTTCCGATAGAGCCAAAGGAAATTTGCATTGATTTTGGGATTGAGATAGTGCAATTGTGAGATAGAATCTGCACTAAGTGTTCATAAAGAACAATATGTCATTACAAGCTGTTTAGATTGGCATTAAGAATAGCATAGTAAAACCAATGGATTTCTTTTTGAACTTACCTAATAGTGATTCATTGGTCACTGCCCTTCTTGACATAAATTTGCTTCCATGATGTTACTGTGGCTTACTGGGTTAATGCACCTGTCTTGTAAAAAAGATTTCATGAGTTCTAATCCTTGGAGAATCTTTTTCATTTACTTACTAATAAGCTTCCTATGGAGCAATGGAAATTTCCATTGATTTTGAGATATAGAATCTGTATTACGTGTTCATCAAGAACAATGCGTCATGATGCGCTGCAAAGATTGGCATTAAGAATAACATAGTGAAACCAATGGATTTCTTTTTGAACTTACCTAATAGCGATTCATTGGTCATTGCCCTTCTTGACAACCTTTTGCACTTGTGATGTTCCAGTGGCTTACTTGGTTATTGCGCCTGTCTTATAAACAGGAATTCATGAGTTCTAATTCTCAGAGAGTTTTTTCATTTACTTACTAATAAGCTTCCTATAGAGACAATGGAAATTTGCATTGATTTTGGGCTTGAGATAGTGCAATTGTGAGATATAGAATCTGTATTACGTGTTCATCAAGAACAATACGTCATGATGCGCTGCAAAGATTGGCATTAAGAATAACATAGTGAAACCAATGGATTTCTTTTTGAACTTACCTAATAGTGATTCAATGTTCGCTACCCTTCTTGACATCACTTTGCACTTGTGATGTTCCAATGGCTTAGTGGGTTAATGCCCCTGTATTTTAAACAGGAGTTCATGAATTCTAGTCCTCAGAGAGCTCTTTTTCATTTACTTACCAATAAGTTTCCTATAGAGCCAATGGAAAATTGCATTGATTTTGGGATTGAGATAGTGCAATTGTGAGATAGAATCTGTACTAAGTGTTCATAAAAAACAATATGTCGTTACAAGCTGTTTAGATTGGCATTAAGAATAACATAGTAAAACCAATGGATTTCTATTTGAACTTACCTAATAGTGATTCATTGGTCACTGCCCTTCTTGACATAAATTTGCACCTGTGATGTTGCTGTGGCTTACTTGGTTAATGCACCTGTCTTGTAAAAAGGATTTCATGAGTTCTAATCCTTGGAGAGTCTTTTTCATTTACTTACTAATAAGCTTCCTATGGAGCCAATGTAAATTTGCATTGATTTTGGGATTGAGATAGTGCAATTGTGAGATAGAATCTGTACTAAGTGTTCATAAAGAACAATATGTCATCACAATCTGTTTAGATTGGCTTTAAGAATAACATAGTAAAACCAATGGATTTCTTTTTGATCTTACCTAATAGTGATTCATTGTTCACTGCCCTTCTTGACATCACTTTGCACATGTGATGTTCCTGTGGTTTACTGGGTTAATGCACCTGTCTTGTAAAAAGGATTTCATGAGTTCTAATCCTTGGAGAGTCTTTTTCATTTACTTACTGATAAGCTTCCTATGGAGCCAATGTAAATTTGCATTGATTTTGGGATTGAGATAGTGCAATTGTGAGATATAGAATCTGTATTACGTGTTCATCAAGAACAATACGTCATGATGCGCTGCAAAGATTGGCATTAAGAATAAAATAGTGAAACCAATGGATTTCTTTTTGAACTTACCTAATAGTGATTAAATGTTCGCTACCCTTCTTGACATCACTTAGCACTTGTGATGTTCCAATGGCTTAGTGGGTTAATGCCCCTGTCTTTTAAACAGGAGTTCATGAATTCTAGTCCTCAGAGAGCTCTTTTTCATTTACTTACCAATAAGTTTCCTATAGAGCCAATGGAAATTTGCATTGATTTTGGGATTGAGATAGTGCAATTGTGAGATAGAATCTGTACTAAGTGTTCATAAACAACAATATGTCATTACAAGCTGTTTAGATTGGCATTAAGAATAGCATAGTAAAACCAATGGATTTCTTTTTGAACTTACCTAATAGTGATTCATTGTTCACTGCCCTTCTTGACATCACTTTGCACCTGTGATGTTCATGTGGTTTACTGGGTTAATGCACCTGTCTTGTAAAAAGGATTTCATGAGTTCTAATCCTTGGAGAGTCTTTTTCATTTACTTACTAATAAGCTTCCTATGGAGCCAATGTAAATTTGCATTGATTTTGGGATTGAGATAGTGCAATTGTGAGATAGAATCTGTACTAAGTGTTCATAAAGAACAATATGTCATCACAATCTGTTTAGATTGGCTATAAGAATAACATAGTAAAACCAATGGATTTCTTTTTGATCTTACCTAATATTGATTCATTGTTCACTGCCCTTCTTGACATCACTTTGCACCTTTATGTTCCTGTGGTTTACTGGGTTAATGCACCTGTCTTGTAAAAAGGATTTCATGAGTTCTAATCCTTGGAGAGTCTTTTTCATTTACTTACTGATAAGATTCCTATGGAGACAATGTAAATTTGCATTGATTTTGGGATTGAGATAGTGCAATTGTGAGATATAGAATCTGTATTATGTGTTCATCAAGAACAATACGTCATGATGCGCTGCAAAGATTGGCATTAAGAATAACATAGTGAAACCAATGGATTTCTTTTTGAACTTACCTAATAGTGATTCAATGTTCGCTGCCCTTCTTGACATCGCTTTGCACTTGTGATGTTCCAATGGCTTAGTGGGTTAATGCCCCTGTCTTTTAAACAGGAGTTCATGAATTCTAGTCCTCAGAGAGCTCTTTTTCATTTACTTACCAATAAGTTTCCGATAGAGCCAATGGAAATTTGCATTGATTTTGGGATTGAGATAGTGCAATTGTGAGATAGAATCTGCACTAAGTGTTCATAAAGAACAATATGTCATTACAAGCTGTTTAGATTGGCATTAAGAATAGCATAGTAAAACCAATGGATTTCTTTTTGAACTTACCTAATAGTGATTCATTGGTCACTGCCCTTCTTGACATAAATTTGCTTCCATGATGTTACTGTGGCTTACTGGGTTAATGCACCTGTCTTGTAAAAAGGATTTCATGAGTTCTAATCCTTGGAGAGTGTTTTTCATTTACTTACTGATAAGCTTCCTATGGAGCCAATGTAAATTTGCATTGATTTTGGGATTGAGATAGTGCAATTGTGAGATATAGAATCTGTATTACGTGTTCATCAAGAACAATACGTCATGATGCGCTGCAAAGATTGGCATTAAGAATAACATAGTGAAACCAATGGATTTCTTTTTGAACTTACCTAATAGTGATTCAATGTTCGCTGCCCTTCTTGACATCGCTTTGCACTTGTGATGTTCCAATGGCTTAGTGGGTTAATGCCCCTGTCTTTTAAACAGGAGTTCATGAATTCTAGTCCTCAGAGAGCTCTTTTTCATTTACTTAGCAATAAGTTTCCTATAGAGCCAATGGAAATTTGCATTGATTTTGGGATTAAGATAGTGCAATTGTGAGATAGAATCTGTACTAAGTGTTCATAAAAAACAATATGTCATTACAAGCTGTTTAGATTGGCATTAAGAATAACATAGTAAAACCAATGGATTTCTATTTGAACTTACCTAATAGTGATTCATTGGTCACTGCCCTTCTTGACACAAATTTACACCTGTGATGTTGCTGTGGCTTACTGGGTTAATGCACCTGTCTTGTAAAAAGGATTTCATGAGTTCTAATCCTTGGAGAGTCTTTTTCATTTACTTACTAATAAGCTTCCTATGGAGCAATGGAAATTTCCATTGATTTTGAGATATAGAATCTGTATTACGTGTTCATCAAGAACAATGCGTCATGATGCGCTGCAAAGATTGGCATTAAGAATAACATAGTGAAACCAGTGGATTTCTTTTTGAACTTACCTAATAGTGATTCATTGGTCATTGCCCTTCTTGACAACCTTTTGCACTTGTGATGTTCCAGTGGCTTACTTGGTTATTGTGCCTGTCTTATAAACAGGAGTTCATGAGTTCTAATTCTCAGACAGTTTTTTCATTTACTTACTAATAAGCTTCCTATAGAGACAATGGAAATTTGCATTGATTTTGGGCTTGAGATAGTGCAATTGTGAGATATAGAATCTGTATTACGTGTTCATCAAGAACAATACGTCATGATGCGCTGCAAAGATTGGCATTAAGAATAACATAGTGAAACCAATGGATTTCTTTTTGAACTTACCTAATAGTGATTCAATGTTCACTGCCCTTCTTGACATCACTTTGCACTTGTGATGTTCCAATGGCTTAGTGGGTTAATGCCCCTGTCTTTTCAACAGGAGTTCATGAACTCTAGTCCTCAGAGAGCTCTTTTTCATTTACTTACCAATAAGTTTCCGATAGAGCCAATGGAAATTTGCATTGATTTTGGGATTGAGATAGTGCAATTGTGAGATAGAATCTGTACTAAGTGTTCATAAAGAACAATATGTCATTACAAGCTGTTTAGATTGCCATTAAGAATAGCATAGTAAAACCAATGGATTTCTTTTTGAACTTACCTAATAGTGATTCATTGGTCACTGCCCTTCTTGACATAAGTTTGCTTCCATGATGTTACTGTGGCTTACTGGGTTAATGCACCTGTCTTGTAAAAAGGATTTCATGAGTTCTAATCCTTGGAGAGTCTTTTTCATTTACTTACTAATAAGGTTCCTATGGAGCAATGGAAATTTCCATTGATTTTGAGATATAGAATCTGTATTACGTGTTCATCAAGAACAATGAGTCATGATGCGCTGCAAAGATTGGCATTAAGAATAACATAGTGAAACCAATGGATTTCTTTTTGAACTTACCTAATAGTGATTCATAGGTCATTGCCCTTCTTGACAACCTTTTGCACTTGTGATGTTCCAGTGGCTTACTTGGTTATTGCGCCTGTCTTATAAACAGGAGTTCATGAGTTCTAATTCTCAGAGAGTTTTTTCATTTACTTACTAATAAGCTTCCTATAGAGACAATGGAAATTTGCATTGATTTTGGGCTTGAGATAGTGCAATTGTGAGATATAGAATCTGTATTACGTGTTCATCAAGAACAATACGTCATGATGCGCTGCAAAGATTGGCATTAAGAATAACATAGTGAAACCAATGGATTTCATTTTGAACTTACCTAATAGTGATTCAATGTTCGCTACCCTTCTTGACATCACTTTGCACTTGTGATGTTCCAATGGCTTAGTGGGTTAATGCCCCTGTATTTTAAACAGGAGTTCATGAATTCTAGTCCTCAGAGAGCTCTTTTTCATTTACTTACCAATAAGTTTCCTATAGAGCCAATGGAAAATTGCATTGATTTTGGGATTGAGATAGTGCAATTGTGAGATAGAATCTGTACTAAGTGTTCATAAAAAACAATATGTCGTTACAAGCTGTTTAGATTGGCATTAAGAATAACATAGTAAAACCAATGGATTTCTATTTGAACTTACCTAATAGTGATTCATTGGTCACTGCCCTTCTTGACATAAATTTGCACCTGTGATGTTGCTGTGGCTTACTTGGTTAATGCACCTGTCTTGTAAAAAGGATTTCATGAGTTCTAATCCTTGGAGAGTCTTTTTCATTTACTTACTAATAAGCTTCCTATGGAACCAATGTAAATTTGCATTGATTTTGGGATTGAGATAGTGCAATTGTGAGATAGAATCTGTACTAAGTGTTCATAAAGAACAATATGTCATCACAATCTGTTTAGATTGGCTTTAAGAATAACATAGTAAAACCAATGGATTTCTTTTTGATCTTACCTAATAGTGATTCATTGTTCACTGCCCTTCTTGACATCACTTTGCACCTGTGATGTTCCTGTGGTTTACTGGGTTAATGCACCTGTCTTGTAAAAAGGATTTCATGAGTTCTAATCCTTGGAGAGTCTTTTTCATTTACTTACTAATAAGGTTCCTATGGAGCAATGGAAATTTCCATTGATTTTGAGATATAGAATCTGTATTACGTGTTCATCAAGAACAATGAGTCATGATGCGCTGCAAAGATTGGCATTAAGAATAACATAGTGAAACCAATGGATTTCTTTTTGAACTTACCTAATAGTGATTCAATGTTCACTGCCCTTCTTGACATCACTTTGCACTTGTGATGTTCCAATGGCTTAGTGGGTTAATGCCCCTGTCTTTTCAACAGGAGTTCATGAACTCTAGTCCTCAGAGAGCTCTTTTTCATTTACTTACCAATAAGTTTCCGATAGAGCCAATGGAAATTTGCATTGATTTTGGGATTGAGATAGTGCAATTGTGAGATAGAATCTGTACTAAGTGTTCATAAAGAACAATATGTCATTACAAGCTGTTTAGATTGCCATTAAGAATAGCATAGTAAAACCAATGGATTTCTTTTTGAACTTACCTAATAGTGATTCATTGGTCACTGCCCTTCTTGACATAAATTTGCTTCCATGATGTTACTGTGGCTTACTGGGTTAATGCACCTGTCTTGTAAAAAGGATTTCATGAGTTCTAATCCTTGGAGAGTCTTTTTCATTTACTTACTAATAAGGTTCCTATGGAGCAATGGAAATTTCCATTGATTTTGAGATATAGAATCTGTATTACGTGTTCATCAAGAACAATGAGTCATGATGCGCTGCAAAGATTGGCATTAAGAATAACATAGTGAAACCAATGGATTTCTTTTTGAACTTACCTAATAGTGATTCATTGGTCATTGCCCTTCTTGACAACCTTTTGCACTCGTGATGTTCCAGTGGCTTACTTGGTTATTGCGCCTGTCTTATAAACAGGAGTTCATGAGTTCTAATTCTCAGAGAGTTTTTTCATTTACTTACTAATAAGCTTCCTATAGAGACAATGGAAATTTGCATTGATTTTGGGCTTGAGATAGTGCAATTGTGAGATATAGAATCTGTATTACGTGTTCATCAAGAACAATACGTCATGATGCGCTGCAAAGATTGGCATTAAGAATAACATAGTGAAACCAATGGATTTCATTTTGAACTTACCTAATAGTGATTCAATGTTCGCTACCCTTCTTGACATCACTTTGCACTTGTGATGTTCCAATGGCTTAGTGGGTTAATGCCCCTGTATTTTAAACAGGAGTTCATGAATTCTAGTCCTCAGAGAGCTCTTTTTCATTTACTTACCAATAAGTTTCCTATAGAGCCAATGGAAAATTGCATTGATTTTGGGATTGAGATAGTGCAATTGTGAGATAGAATCTGTACTAAGTGTTCATAAAAAACAATATGTCGTTACAAGCTGTTTAGATTGGCATTAAGAATAACATAGTAAAACCAATGGATTTCTATTTGAACTTACCTAATAGTGATTCATTGGTCACTGCCCTTCTTGACATAAATTTGCACCTGTGATGTTGCTGTGGCTTACTTGGTTAATGCACCTGTCTTGTAAAAAGGATTTCATGAGTTCTAATCCTTGGAGAGTCTTTTTCATTTACTTACTAATAAGCTTCCTATGGAACCAATGTAAATTTGCATTGATTTTGGGATTGAGATAGTGCAATTGTGAGATAGAATCTGTACTAAGTGTTCATAAAGAACAATATGTCATCACAATCTGTTTAGATTGGCTTTAAGAATAACATAGTAAAACCAATGGATTTCTTTTTGATCTTACCTAATAGTGATTCATTGTTCACTGCCCTTCTTGACATCACTTTGCACCTGTGATGTTCCTGTGGTTTACTGGGTTAATGCACCTGTCTTGTAAAAAGGATTTCATGAGTTCTAATCCTTGGAGAGTCTTTTTCATTTACTTACTAATAAGGTTCCTATGGAGCAATGGAAATTTCCATTGATTTTGAGATATAGAATCTGTATTACGTGTTCATCAAGAACAATGAGTCATGATGCGCTGCAAAGATTGGCATTAAGAATAACATAGTGAAACCAATGGATTTCTTTTTGAACTTACCTAATAGTGATTCAATGTTCGCTGCCCTTCTTGACATCGCTTTGCACTTGTGATGTTCCAATGGCTTAGTGGGTTAATGCCCCTGTCTTTTAAACAGGAGTTCATGAATTCTAGTCCTCAGAGAGCTCTTTTTCATTTACTTACCAATAAGTTTCCTATAGAGCCAATGGAAATTTGCATTGATTTTGGGATTAAGATAGTGCAATTGTGAGATAGAATCTGTACTAAGTGTTCATAAAAAACAATATGTCATTACAAGCTGTTTAGATTGGCATTAAGAATAACATAGTAAAACCAATGGATTTCTATTTGAACTTACCTAATAGTGATTCATTGGTCACTGCCCTTCTTGACATAAATTTGCACCTGTGATGTTGCTGTGGCTTACTGGGTTAATGCACCTGTCTTGTAAAAAGGATTTCATGAGTTCTAATCCTTGGAGAGTCTTTTTTATTTACTTACTAATAAGCTTCCTATGGAGCAATGGAAATTTCCATTGATTTTGAGATATAGAATCTGTATTACGTGTTCATCAAGAACAATGCGTCATGATGCGCTGCAAAGATTGGCATTAAGAATAACATAGTGAAACCAGTGGATTTCTTTTTGAACTTACCTAATAGTGATTCATTGGTCATTGCCCTTCTTGACAACCTTTTGCACTTGTGATGTTCCAGTGGCTTACTTGGTTATTGCGCCTGTCTTATAAACAGGAGTTCATGAGTTCTAATTCTCAGAGAGTTTTTTCATTTACTTACTAATAAGCTTCCTATAGAGACAATGGAAATTTGCATTGATTTTGGGCTTGAGATAGTGCAATTGTGAGATATAGAATCTGTATTACGTGTTCATCAAGAACAATACGTCATGATGCGCTGCAAAGATTGGCATGAAGAATAACATAGTGAAACCAATGGATTTCTTTTTGAACTTACCTAATAGTGATTCAATGTTCGCTGCCCTTCTTGACATCACTTTGCACTTGTGATGTTCCAATGGCTTAGTGGGTTAATGCCCCTGTCTTTTAAACAGGAGTTCATGAATTCTAGTCCTCAGAGAGCTCTTTTTCATTTACTTACCAATAAGTTTCCTATAGAGCCAATGGAAATTTGCATTGATTTTGGGATTGAGATAGTGCAATTGTGAGATAGAATCTGTACTAAGTGTTCATAAAAAACAATATGTCATTACAAGCTGTTTAGATTGGCATTAAGAATAACATAGTAAAACCAATGGATTTCTATTTGAACTTACCTAATAGTGATTCATTGTTCACTGCCCTTCTTGACATAAATTTGCACCTGTGATGTTGCTGTGGCTTACTGGGTTAATGCACCTGTCTTGTAAAAGGATTTCATGAGTTCTAATCCTTGGAGAGTCTTTTTCATTTACTTACTAATAAGGTTCCTATGGAGCAATGGAAATTTCCATTGATTTTGAGATATAGAATCTGTATTACGTGTTCATCAAGAACAATGAGTCATGATGCGCTGCAAAGATTGGCATTAAGAATAACATAGTGAAACCAATGGATTTCTTTTTGAACTTACCTAATAGTGATTCATTGGTCATTGCCCTTCTTGACAACCTTTTGCACTTGTGATGTTCCAGTGGCTTACTTGGTTATTGCGCCTGTCTTATAAACAGGAGTTCATGAGTTCTAATTCTCAGAGAGTTTTTTCATTTACTTACTAATAAGCTTCCTATAGAGACAATGGAAATTTGCATTGATTTTGGGCTTGAGATAGTGCAATTGTGAGATATAGAATCTGTATTACGTGTTCATCAAGAACAATACGTCATGATGCGCTGCAAAGATTGGCATTAAGAATAACATAGTGAAACCAATGGATTTCTTTTTGAACTTACCTAATAGTGATTCAATGTTCGCTACCCTTCTTGACATCACTTTGCACTTGTGATGTTCCAATGGCTTAGTGGGTTAATGCCCCTGTATTTTAAACAGGAGTTCATGAATTCTAGTCCTCAGAGAGCTCTTTTTCATTTACTTACCAATAAGTTTCCTATAGAGCCAATGGAAAATTGCATTGATTTTGGGATTGAGATAGTGCAATTGTGAGATAGAATCTGTACTAAGTGTTCATAAAAAACAATATGTCGTTACAAGCTGTTTAGATTGGCATTAAGAATAACATAGTAAAACCAATGGATTTCTATTTGAACTTACCTAATAGTGATTCATTGGTCACTGCCCTTCTTGACATAAATTTGCACCTGTGATGTTGCTGTGGCTTACTTGGTTAATGCACCTGTCTTGTAAAAAGGATTTCATGAGTTCTAATCCTTGGAGAGTCTTTTTCATTTACTTACTAATAAGCTTCCTATGGAACCAATGTAAATTTGCATTGATTTTGGGATTGAGATAGTGCAATTGTGAGATAGAATCTGTACTAAGTGTTCATAAAGAACAATATGTCATCACAATCTGTTTAGATTGGCATTAAGAATAACATAGTAAAACCAATGGATTTCTATTTGAACTTACCTAATAGTGATTCATTGGTCACTGCCCTTCTTGACATAAATTTGCACCTGTGATGTTGCTGTGGCTTACTTGGTTAATGCACCTGTCTTGTAAAAAGGATTTCATGAGTTCTAATCCTTGGAGAGTCTTTTTCATTTACTTACTAATAAGCTTCCTATGGAGCAATGGAAATTTCCATTGATTTTGAGATATAGAATCTGTATTACGTGTTCATCAAGAACAATGCGTCATGATGCGCTGCAAAGATTGGCATTAAGAATAACATAGTGAAACCAGTGGATTTCTTTTTGAACTTACCTAATAGTGATTCATTGGTCATTGCCCTTCTTGACAACCTTTTGCACTTGTGATGTTCCAGTGGCTTACTTGGTTATTGCGCCTGTCTTATAAACAGGAGTTCATGAGTTCTAATTCTCAGAGAGTTTTTTCATTTACTTACTAATAAGCTTCCTATAGAGACAATGGAAATTTGCATTGATTTTGGGCTTGAGATAGTGCAATTGTGAGATATAGAATCTGTATTACGTGTTCATCAAGAACAATACGTCATGATGCGCTGCAAAGATTGGCATTAAGAATAACATAGTGAAACCAATGGATTTCTTTTTGAACTTACCTAATAGTGATTCATTGGTCATTGCCCTTCTTGACAACCTTTTGCACTTGTGATGTTCCAGTGGCTTACTTGGTTATTGCGCCTGTCTTATAAACAGGAGTTCATGAGTTCTAATTCTCAGAGAGTTTTTTCATTTACTTACTAATAAGCTTCCTATAGAGACAATGGAAATTTGCATTGATTTTGGGCTTGAGATAGTGCAATTGTGAGATATAGAATCTGTATTACGTGTTCATCAAGAACAATACATCATGATGCGCTGCAAAGATTGGCATTAAGAATAACATAGTGAAAACAATGGATTTCTTTTTGAACTTACCTAATAGTGATTCAATGTTCGCTACCCTTCTTGACATCACTTTGCACTTGTGATGTTCCAATGGCTTAGTGGGTTAATGCCCCTGTCTTTTAAACAGGAGTTCATGAATTCTAGTCCTCAGAGAGCTCTTTTTCATTTACTTACCAATAAGTTTCCTATAGAGCCAATGGAAATTTGCATTGATTTTGGGATTGAGATAGTGCAATTGTGAGATAGAATCTGTACTAAGTGTTCATAAAGAACAATATGTCATTACAAGCTGTTTAGATTGGCATTAAGAATAGCATAGTAAAACCAATGGATTTCTTTTTGAACTTACCTCATAGTGATTCATTGTTCACTGCCCTTCTTGACATCACTTTGCACCTGTGATGTTCATGTGGTTTACTGGGTTAATGCACCTGTCTTGTAAAAAGGATTTCATGAGTTCTAATCCTTGGAGAGTCTTTTTCATTTACTTACTAATAAGCTTCCTATGGAGCCAATGTAAATTTGCATTGATTTTGGGATTGAGATAGTGCAATTGTGAGATATAGAATGTGTATTACGTGTTCATCAAGAACAATACGTCATGATGCGCTGCAAAGATTGGCATTAAGAATAACATAGTGAAACCAATGGATTTCTTTTTGAACTTACCTAATAGTGATTCAATGTTCGCTACCCTTCTTGACATCACTTTGCACTTGTGATGTTCCAATGGCTTAGTGGGTTAATGCTCCTGTCTTTTAAACAGGAGTTCATGAATTCTAGTCCTCAGAGAGCTCTTTTTCATTTACTTACCAATAAGTTTCCTATAGAGCCAATGGAAATTTGCATTGATTTTGGGATTGAGATAGTGCAATTGTGAGATAGAATCTGTACTAAGTGTTCATAAAGAACAATATGTCATCACAATCTGTTTAGATTGGCTTTAAGAATAACATAGTAAAACCAATGGATTTCTTTTTGATCTTACGTAATAGTGATTCATTGTTCACTGCCCTTCTTGACATCAATTTGCACCTGTGATGTTCCTGTGGTTTACTGGGTTAATGCACCTGTCTTGTAAAAAGGATTTCATGAGTTCTAATCCTTGGAGAGTCTTTTTCATTTACTTACTGATAAGCTTCCTATGGAGCCAATGTAAATTTGCATTGATTTTGGGATTGAGATAGTGCAATTGTGAGATATAGAATCTGTATTATGTGTTTATCAAGAACAATACGTCATGATGCGCTGCAAAGATTGGCATTAAGAATAACATAGTGAAACCAATGGATTTCTTTTTGAACTTACCTAATAGTGATTCAATGTTCGCTGCCCTTCTTGACATCACTTTGCACTTGTGATGTTCCAATGGCTTCGTGGGTTAATGCCCCTGTCTTTTAAACAGGAGTTCATGAATTCTAGTCCTCAGAGAGCTCTTTTTCATTTACTTACCAATAAGTTTCCTATAGAGCCAATGGAAATTTGCATTGATTTTGGGATTAAGATAGTGCAATTGTGAGATAGAATCTGTACTAAGTGTTCATAAAAAACAATATGTCATTACAAGCTGTTTAGATTGGCATTAAGAATAACATAGTAAAACCAATGGATTTCTATTTGAACTTACCTAATAGTGATTCATTGGTCACTGCCCTTCTTGACATAAATTTGCACCTGTGATGTTGCTGTGGCTTACTGGGTTAATGCACCTGTCTTGTAAAAGGATTTCATGAGTTCTAATCCTTGGAGAGTCTTTTTCATTTACTTACTAATAAGGTTCCTATGGAGCAATGGAAATTTCCATTGATTTTGAGATATAGAATCTGTATTACGTGTTCATCAAGAACAATGAGTCATGATGCGCTGCAAAGATTGGCATTAAGAATAACATAGTGAAACCAATGGATTTCTTTTTGAACTTACCTAATAGTGATTCATTGGTCATTGCCCTTCTTGACAACCTTTTGCACTTGTGATGTTCCAGTGGCTTACTTGGTTATTGCGCCTGTCTTATAAACAGGAGTTCATGAGTTCTAATTCTCAGAGAGTTTTTTCATTTACTTACTAATAAGCTTCCTATAGAGACAATGGAAATTTGCATTGATTTTGGGCTTGAGATAGTGCAATTGTGAGATATAGAATCTGTATTACGTGTTCATCAAGAACAATACGTCATGATGCGCTGCAAAGATTGGCATTAAGAATAACATAGTGAAACCAATGGATTTCTTTTTGAACTTACCTAATAGTGATTCAATGTTCGCTACCCTTCTTGACATCACTTTGCACTTGTGATGTTCCAATGGCTTAGTGGGTTAATGCCCCTGTATTTTAAACAGGAGTTCATGAATTCTAGTCCTCAGAGAGCTCTTTTTCATTTACTTACCAATAAGTTTCCTATAGAGCCAATGGAAAATTGCATTGATTTTGGGATTGAGATAGTGCAATTGTGAGATAGAATCTGTACTAAGTGTTCATAAAAAACAATATGTCGTTACAAGCTGTTTAGATTGGCATTAAGAATAACATAGTAAAACCAATGGATTTCTATTTGAACTTACCTAATAGTGATTCATTGGTCACTGCCCTTCTTGACATAAATTTGCACCTGTGATGTTGCTGTGGCTTACTTGGTTAATGCACCTGTCTTGTAAAAAGGATTTCATGAGTTCTAATCCTTGGAGAGTCTTTTTCATTTACTTACTAATAAGCTTCCTATGGAACCAATGTAAATTTGCATTGATTTTGGGATTGAGATAGTGCAATTGTGAGATAGAATCTGTACTAAGTGTTCATAAAGAACAATATGTCATCACAATCTGTTTAGATTGGCATTAAGAATAACATAGTAAAACCAATGGATTTCTATTTGAACTTACCTAATAGTGATTCATTGGTCACTGCCCTTCTTGACATAAATTTGCACCTGTGATGTTGCTGTGGCTTACTTGGTTAATGCACCTGTCTTGTAAAAAGGATTTCATGAGTTCTAATCCTTGGAGAGTCTTTTTCATTTACTTACTAATAAGCTTCCTATGGAGCAATGGAAATTTCCATTGATTTTGAGATATAGAATCTGTATTACGTGTTCATCAAGAACAATGCGTCATGATGCGCTGCAAAGATTGGCATTAAGAATAACATAGTGAAACCAGTGGATTTCTTTTTGAACTTACCTAATAGTGATTCATTGGTCATTGCCCTTCTTGACAACCTTTTGCACTTGTGATGTTCCAGTGGCTTACTTGGTTATTGCGCCTGTCTTATAAACAGGAGTTCATGAGTTCTAATTCTCAGAGAGTTTTTTCATTTACTTACTAATAAGCTTCCTATAGAGACAATGGAAATTTGCATTGATTTTGGGCTTGAGATAGTGCAATTGTGAGATATAGAATCTGTATTACGTGTTCATCAAGAACAATACGTCATGATGCGCTGCAAAGATTGGCATTAAGAATAACATAGTGAAACCAATGGATTTCTTTTTGAACTTACCTAATAGTGATTCATTGGTCATTGCCCTTCTTGACAACCTTTTGCACTTGTGATGTTCCAGTGGCTTACTTGGTTATTGCGCCTGTCTTATAAACAGGAGTTCATGAGTTCTAATTCTCAGAGAGTTTTTTCATTTACTTACTAATAAGCTTCCTATAGAGACAATGGAAATTTGCATTGATTTTGGGCTTGAGATAGTGCAATTGTGAGATATAGAATCTGTATTACGTGTTCATCAAGAACAATACATCATGATGCGCTGCAAAGATTGGCATTAAGAATAACATAGTGAAAACAATGGATTTCTTTTTGAACTTACCTAATAGTGATTCAATGTTCGCTACCCTTCTTGACATCACTTTGCACTTGTGATGTTCCAATGGCTTAGTGGGTTAATGCCCCTGTCTTTTAAACAGGAGTTCATGAATTCTAGTCCTCAGAGAGCTCTTTTTCATTTACTTACCAATAAGTTTCCTATAGAGCCAATGGAAATTTGCATTGATTTTGGGATTGAGATAGTGCAATTGTGAGATAGAATCTGTACTAAGTGTTCATAAAGAACAATATGTCATTACAAGCTGTTTAGATTGGCATTAAGAATAGCATAGTAAAACCAATGGATTTCTTTTTGAACTTACCTCATAGTGATTCATTGTTCACTGCCCTTCTTGACATCACTTTGCACCTGTGATGTTCATGTGGTTTACTGGGTTAATGCACCTGTCTTGTAAAAAGGATTTCATGAGTTCTAATCCTTGGAGAGTCTTTTTCATTTACTTACTAATAAGCTTCCTATGGAGCCAATGTAAATTTGCATTGATTTTGGGATTGAGATAGTGCAATTGTGAGATATAGAATGTGTATTACGTGTTCATCAAGAACAATACGTCATGATGCGCTGCAAAGATTGGCATTAAGAATAACATAGTGAAACCAATGGATTTCTTTTTGAACTTACCTAATAGTGATTCAATGTTCGCTACCCTTCTTGACATCACTTTGCACTTGTGATGTTCCAATGGCTTAGTGGGTTAATGCTCCTGTCTTTTAAACAGGAGTTCATGAATTCTAGTCCTCAGAGAGCTCTTTTTCATTTACTTACCAATAAGTTTCCTATAGAGCCAATGGAAATTTGCATTGATTTTGGGATTGAGATAGTGCAATTGTGAGATAGAATCTGTACTAAGTGTTCATAAAAAACAATATGTCATTACAAGCTGTTTAGATTGGCATTAAGAATAACATAGTAAAACCAATGGATTTCTATTTGAACTTACCTAATAGTGATTCATTGGTCACTGCCCTTCTTGACATAAATTTGCACCTGTGATGTTGCTGTGGCTTACTGGGTTAATGCACCTGTCTTGTAAAAAGGATTTCATGAGTTCTAATCCTTGGAGAGTCTTTTTCATTTACTTACTAATAAGCTTCCTATGGAGCCAATGTAAATTTGCATTGATTTTGGGATTGAGATAGTGCAATTGTGAGATAGAATCTGTACTAAGTGTTCATAAAGAACAATATGTCATCACAATCTGTTTAGATTGGCTTTAAGAATAACATAGTAAAACCAATGGATTTCTTTTTGATCTTACGTAATAGTGATTCATTGTTCACTGCCCTTCTTGACATCAATTTGCACCTGTGATGTTCCTGTGGTTTACTGGGTTAATGCACCTGTCTTGTAAAAAGGATTTCATGAGTTCTAATCCTTGGAGAGTCTTTTTCATTTACTTACTGATAAGCTTCCTATGGAGCCAATGTAAATTTGCATTGATTTTGGGATTGAGATAGTGCAATTGTGAGATATAGAATCTGTATTATGTGTTTATCAAGAACAATACGTCATGATGCGCTGCAAAGATTGGCATTAAGAATAACATAGTGAAACCAATGGATTTCTTTTTGAACTTACCTAATAGTGATTCAATGTTCGCTGCCCTTCTTGACATCACTTTGCACTTGTGATGTTCCAATGGCTTCGTGGGTTAATGCCCCTGTCTTTTAAACAGGAGTTCATGAATTCTAGTCCTCAGAGAGCTCTTTTTCATTTACTTACCAATAAGTTTCCTATAGAGCCAATGGAAATTTGCATTGATTTTGGGATTAAGATAGTGCAATTGTGAGATAGAATCTGTACTAAGTGTTCATAAAAAACAATATGTCATTACAAGCTGTTTAGATTGGCATTAAGAATAACATAGTAAAACCAATGGATTTCTATTTGAACTTACCTAATAGTGATTCATTGGTCACTGCCCTTCTTGACATAAATTTGCACCTGTGATGTTGCTGTGGCTTACTGGGTTAATGCACCTGTCTTGTAAAAAGGATTTCATGAGTTCTAATCCTTGGAGAGTCTTTTTCATTTACTTACTAATAAGCTTCCTATGGAGCAATGGAAATTTCCATTGATTTTGAGATATAGAATCTGTATTACGTGTTCATCAAGAACAATGCGTCATGATGCGCTGCAAAGATTGGCATTAAGAATAACATAGTGAAACCAATGGATTTCTTTTTGAACTTACCTAATAGTGATTCATTGGTCATTGCCCTTCTTGACAACCTTTTGCACTTGTGATGTTCCAGTGGCTTACTTGGTTATTGCGCCTGTCTTATAAACAGGAGTTCATGAGTTCTAATTCTCAGAGAGCTTTTTCATTTACTTACTAATAAGCTTCCTATGGAGCCAATGTAAATTTGCATTGATTTTGGGATTGAGATAGTGCAATTGTGAGATATAGAATCTGTATTACGTGTTCATCAAGAACAATACGTCATGATGCGCTGCAAAGATTGGCATTAAGAATAACATAGTGAAACCAATGGATTTCTTTTTGAACTTACCTAATAGTGATTCAATGTTCACTGCCCTTCTTGACATCACTTTGCACTTGTGATGTTGCAATGGCTTAGTGGGTTAATGCCCCTGTCTTTTAAACAGGAGTTCATGAGTTCTAGTCCTCAGAGACCTTTCTTGCATTTACTTACCAATAAGTTTCCTATAGAGCCAATGGAAATTTGCATTGATTTTGGGATTGCAATTGTGAGATAGAATCTGTACTAAGTGTTCATCAAGAACAATATGTCATTACAAGCTGTTTAGATTGGCATTAAGAATAACATAGTAAAACCAATGGATTTCTATTTGAACTTACCTAATAGTGATTCATTGGTCACTGCCCTTCTTGACATTAATTTGCACCTGTGATGTTGCTGTGGCTTACTGGGTTAATGCACCTGTCTTGTAAAAAGGATTTCATGAGTTCTAATCCTTGGAGAGTCTTTTTCATTTACTTACTAATAAGCTTCCTGTGGAGCCAATGTAAATTTGCATTGATTTTTGGCTTGAGATAGTGCAATTGTGAGATAGAATCTGTAGTAAGTGTTCATAAAGAACAATATGTCATCATAATCTGTTTAGAATGGCTTTAAGAATAACATAGTAAAACCAATGGATTTCTTTTTGAACTTACCTAATAGTGATTCATTGTTCACTGCCCTTCTTGACATCACTTTGCACTTGTGATGTTCCAATGGCTTAGTGGGTTAATGTCCCTGTCTTTTATTCAGGAGTTTGTGCGTTCTAGTCCTCAGAGAGCTTTTTTTCATTTACTTACCAATAAGTTTCCTATAGGGCCAATGGAAATTTGCATTGATTTTGGGATTGAGATAGTGCAATTGTGAGATAGAATCTGTACTAAGTGTTCATAAAGAACAATATGTCATTACAAGCTGTTTAGATTGGCATTAAGAATAACATAGTAAAACCAATGGATTTCTTTTTGAACTTTCCTAATAGTGATTCATTACTCACTGCACTTCTTGACATCACTTTGCGCCTGTGATGTTCCTGTGGCTTACTGGGCTAACGCACCTGTCTTGTAAAAAGGATTTCATGAGTTCTAATCCTTTGAGAGTCTTTTTCATTTACATACTAATAAGCTTCCTATGGAGCAATGGAAATTTGCATTGATTTTGAGATATAGAATCTGTATTACGTGTTCATCAAGAACAATACGTCATGATGCGCTTCAAAGATTAGCATTAAGAATAACATAGTGAAACCAATGGATTTCTTTTTGAACTTACCGAATAGTGATTCATTGTTCACTGCCCTGCTTGACATAAATTTGCACCTGTGATGTTCCAGTGGCTTACTGGGTTGTAAAAAGGATTTCATGAGTTCTAATCCTTAGAGAGTCTTTTTCATTTACTTACTAATAAGCTTGGAGCCAATGGAAATTTGCATTGATTTTGGGCTTGAGATAGTGCAATTGTGAGATATAGAATCTGTATTACGTGTTCATCAAGAACAATATGTCATGATGCGCTGCAATGATTAGCATTAAGAATAACATAGTGAAACCAATGGATTTCTTTTTGAACTTACCTAATAGTGATTCATTGTTCACTGCCCTTCTTGACATCACTTTGCACTTGTGATGTTCTAATGGCTTAGTGGGTTAATGTCCCTGTCTTTTAAACAGGATTTTCGTGAGTTCTAATCCTCAGAGAGCTTTTTTTCATTTACTTACCAATAAGTTTCCTATAGAGCCAATGGAAATTTGCATTGATTTTGGGATTGAGATAGTGCAATTGTGAGATAGAATCTATACTAAGTGTTCATAAAGAACAATATGTCATTACAAGCTGTTTAGATTGGCATTAAGAATAATATAGGAAAACCAATGGATTTCTTTTTGAACTTACCTAATAGTGATTCATTGGTCACTGCCCTTCTTGACATCACTTTGCACTTGTGATGTTCCAATGGCTTAGTGGGTTAATGTCCCTGTCTTTTAATCAGGAGTTTGTGCGTTCTAGTCCTCAGAGAGCTCTTTTTCATTTACTTACCAATAAGTTTCCTATAGAGCCAATGGAAATTTGCATTGATTTTGGGATTGAGATAGTGCAATTGTGAGATAGAATCTGTACTAAGTGTTCATAAAGAACAATATGTCATTACAAGCTGTTTAGATTGGCATTAAGAATAACATAGTAAAACCAATGGATTTCTTTTTCAACTTACCAAATCGTGATTTTTTGTTCACTGCCCTTCTTGACATAAATTTGCACCTGTGATGTTCCAGTGGCTTACTGGGTTTATGCACCTGTCTTGTAAACAGGAGTTCATGAGTTCTAATCCATGGAGAGTCTTTTTCATTTACTTACTAATAAGCTTCCTATGGAGCAATGGAAATTTGCATTGATTTTGAGATATAGAATCTGTATTACGTGTTCATCAAGAACAATACGTCATGATGCGCTGCAAAGATTGGCATTAAGAATAACATAGTGAAACCAATGGATTTCTTTTTGAACTTACCGAATAGTGATTCATTGTTCACTGCCCTTCTTGACATAAATTTGCACCTGTGATGTTCCAGTGGCTTACTGGGTTTATGCACCTGTCTTGTAAACAGGAGTTCATGAGTTCTAATCCTTGGAGAGCCTTTTTCATTTATTATTAATAAGCTTCCTATAGAGCCAATGTAAGTTTGCATTGATTTTGGGCTTGAGATAGTGCAATTGTGAGATATAGAATCTGTATTACGTGTTCATCAAGAACAATACGTCATGATGCGCTGCAAAGATTGGCATTAAGAATAACATAGTGAAACCAATGGATTTCTTTTTGAACTTACCTAATAGTGATTCAATGTTCACTGCCCTTCTTGTCATCACTTTGCACTTGTGATGTTACAATGACTTAGTGGGTTAATGCCCCTGTCTTTTAAACAGGAGTTCATGAGTTCTAGTCCTCAGAGATCTCTTTTTCATTTACTTACCAATAAGTTTCCTATAGAGCCAATGGAAATTTGCATTGATTTTGGGATTGAGATTGTGCAATTGTGAGATAGAATCTGTACTAAGTGTTCATAAAGAAAAATATGTCATTACAAGCTGTTTAGATTGGCATTAAGAATAACATAGTAAAACCAATGGATTTCTATTTGAACTTACCTAATAGTGATTCATTGGTCACTGCCCTTCTTGACATAAATTTGCACCTGTGATGTTGCTGTGGCTTACTGGGTTAATGCACCTGTCTTGTAAAAAAGATTTCATGAGTTCTAATCCTTGGAGAGTCTTTTTCATTTACTTACTAATAAGCTTCCTATGGAGCCAATGCAAATTTGCATTGATTTTGGGCTTGAGATAGTGCAATTGTGAGATATAGAATCTGTATTACGTGTTCATCAAGAACAATACGTCATGATGCGCTGCAAAGATTGGCATTAAGAATAACATAGTGAAACCAATTGATTTCTTTTTGAACTTACCTAATAGTGATTCAATGTTCACTGCCCTTCTTGACATCACTTTGCACTTGTGATGTTCCAATGGCTTAGTGGGTTAATTCCCCTGTCTTAAAAACAGGAGTTCATGAGTTCTAGTCCTCAGAGACCTCTCTTGCATTTACTTACCAATAAGTTTCCTATAGAGCCAATGGAAATTTGCATTGAGATTGAGATTGTGCAATTGTGAGATAGAATCTGTACTAAGTGTTCATCAAGAACAATATGTCATTACAAGCTGTTTAGATTGGCATTAAGAATAACATAGTAAAACCAATGGAGTTCTTTTTGAACTTACCTAATAGTGACTCACTGGTCACTGCCCTTCTTGACATAAATTTGTACATGTGATGTTGCTGTGGCTTACTGGGTTAATGCACCTGTCTTGTAAAAAGGATTTCATGAGTTCTAATCCTTGGAGAGTCTTTTTCATTTACTTACTAATAAGCTTCCTGTGGAGCCAATGTAAATTTGCATTGATTTTTGGCTTGAGATAGTGCAATTTTGAGATAGAATTTGTAGTAAGTGTTCATAAAGAACAATATGTCATCATAATCTGTTTAGAATGGCTTTAAGAATAACATAGTAAAACCAATGGATTTCTTTTTGAACTTACCTAATAGTGATTCATTGTTCACTGCCCTTCTTGACATCACTGTGCACCTGTGATGTTCCTGTGGCTTACTGGGTTAATGCACCTGTCTTGTTAAAAGGATTTCATGAGTTCTTATCCTTGGAGAGTCTTTTTCAATTACTTACTAATAAGCTTCCTATGGAGCCAATGGAAATTTGCATTGATTTTGGGCTTGAGATAGTGCAATTGTGAGATATAGAATCTGTATTACGTGTTCATCAAGAACAATATGTCATGATGCGCTGCAATGATTAGCATTAAGAATAACATAGTGAAACCAATGGATTTCTTTTTGAACTTACCTAATAGTGATTCATTGTTCACTGCCCTTCTTGACATCACTTTGCACTTGTGATGTTCTAATGGCTTAGTGGGTTAATGTCCCTGTCTTTTAAACAGGATTTTCGTGAGTTCTAATCCTCAGAGAGCTTTTTTTCATTTACTTACCAATAAGTTTCCTATAGAGCCAATGGAAATTTGCATTGATTTTGGGATTGAGATAGTGCAATTGTGAGATAGAATCTGTACTAAGTGTTCATAAAGAACAATATGTCATTACAAGCTGTTTAGATTGGCATTAAGAATAACAGAGTAAAACCAATGGATTTCTTTTTGAACTTACCTAATAGTGATTCATTGGTCACTGCCCTTCTTGACATCATTTTGCACTTGTGATGTTCTAATGGCTTAGTGGGTTAATGTCCCTGTCTTTTAATCAGGAGTTTGTGCGTTCTAGTCCTCAGAGAGCTTTTTTTCATTTGCTTACCAATAAGTTTCCTATAGAGCCAATGGAAATTTGCATTGATTTTGGGATTGAGATAGTGCAATTGTGAGATAGAATCTGTACTAAGTGTTCATAAAGAACAATATGTCATTACAAGCTGTTTAGATTGGCATTAAGAATAACATAGTAAAACCAATGGATTTCTTTTTGAACTTACCAAATAGTGATTTTTTGTTCACTGCCCTACTTGACATAAATTTACACCTGTGCTGTTCCAGTGGCTTACTGGGTTTATGCACCTGTCTTGTAAACAGGAGTTCATGAGTTCTAATCCATGGAGAGTCTTTTTCATTTACTTACTAATAAGCTTCCTATGGAGCAATGGAAATTTGCATTGATTTTGAGATATAGAATCTGTATTACGTGTTCATCAAGAACAATACGTCATGTTGAGCAGCAAAGATTGGCATTAAGAATAACATAGTGAAACCAATGGATTTCTTTTTGAACTTTCCTAATAGTGATTCATTACTCACTGCACTTCTTGACATCACTTTGCGCCTGTGATATTCCTGTGGCTTACAGGGATAATGCACCTGTCTTGTAAAAAGGATTTCATGAGTTCTAATCCTTTGAGAGTCTTTTTCATTTACTTACTAATAAGCTTCCTATGGAGCCAATGGAAATTTGCATTGATTTTGAGATATAGAATCTGTATTACGTGTTCATCAAGAACAATACGTCATGATGCGCTGCAAAGATTGGCATTAAGAATAACATAGTGAAACTAATGGATTTCTTTTTGAACTTACCGAATAGTGATTCATTGTTCACTGCCCTTCTTGACATAAATTTGCACCTGTGATGTTCCAGTGGCTTACTGGGTTTATGCACCTGTCTTGTAAACAGGAGTTCATGAGTTCTAATCCTTGGAGAGCCTTTTTCATTTATTATTAATAAGCTTCCTATAGAGCCAATGTAAGTTTGCATTGATTTTGGGCTTGAGATAGTGCAATTGTGAGATATAGAATCTGTATTACGTGTTCATCAAGAACAATACGTCATGATGCGCTGCAAAGATTGGCATTAAGAATAACATAGTGAAACCAATGGATTTCTTTTTGAACTTACCTAATAGTGATTCAATGTTCACTGCCCTTCTTGTCATCACTTTGCACTTGTGATGTTACAATGACTTAGTGGGTTAATGCCCCTGTCTTTTAAACAGGAGTTCATGAGTTCTAGTCCTCAGAGATCTCTTTTTCATTTACTTACCAGTAAGTTTCCTATAGAGCCAATGGAAATTTGCATTGATTTTGGGATTGAGATTGTGCAATTGTGAGATAGAATCTGTACTAAGTGTTCATAAAGAAAAATATGTCATTACAAGCTGTTTAGATTGGCATTAAGAATAACATAGTAAAACCAATGGATTTCTATTTGAACTTACCTAATAGTGATTCATTGGTCACTGCCCTTCTTGACATAAATTTGCACCTGTGATGTTGCTGTGGCTTACTGGGTTAATGCACCTGTCTTGTAAAAAAGATTTCATGAGTTCTAATCCTTGGAGAGTCTTTTTCATTTACTTACTAATAAGCTTCCTATGGAGCCAATGCAAATTTGCATTGATTTTGGGCTTGAGATAGTGCAATTGTGAGATATAGAATCTGTATTACGTGTTCATCAAGAACAATACGTCATGATGCGCTGCAAAGATTGGCATTAAGAATAACATAGTGAAACCAATTGATTTCTTTTTGAACTTACCTAATAGTGATTCAATGTTCACTGCCCTTCTTGACATCACTTTGCACTTGTGATGTTCCAATGGCTTAGTGGGTTAATTCCCCTGTCTTAAAAACAGGAGTTCATGAGTTCTAGTCCTCAGAGACCTCTCTTGCATTTACTTACCAATAAGTTTCCTATAGAGCCAATGGAAATTTGCATTGAGATTGAGATTGTGCAATTGTGAGATAGAATCTGTACTAAGTGTTCATCAAGAACAATATGTCATTACAAGCTGTTTAGATTGGCATTAAGAATAACATAGTAAAACCAATGGAGTTCTTTTTGAACTTACCTAATAGTGACTCACTGGTCACTGCCCTTCTTGACATAAATTTGTACATGTGATGTTGCTGTGGCTTACTGGGTTAATGCACCTGTCTTGTAAAAAGGATTTCATGAGTTCTAATCCTTGGAGAGTCTTTTTCATTTACTTACTAATAAGCTTCCTGTGGAGCCAATGTAAATTTGCATTGATTTTTGGCTTGAGATAGTGCAATTTTGAGATAGAATTTGTAGTAAGTGTTCATAAAGAACAATATGTCATCATAATCTGTTTAGAATGGCTTTAAGAATAACATAGTAAAACCAATGGATTTCTTTTTGAACTTACCTAATAGTGATTCATTGTTCACTGCCCTTCTTGACATCACTGTGCACCTGTGATGTTCCTGTGGCTTACTGGGTTAATGCACCTGTCTTGTTAAAAGGATTTCATGAGTTCTTATCCTTGGAGAGTCTTTTTCAATTACTTACTAATAAGCTTCCTATGGAGCCAATGGAAATTTGCATTGATTTTGGGCTTGAGATAGTGCAATTGTGAGATATAGAATCTGTATTACGTGTTCATCAAGAACAATATGTCATGATGCGCTGCAATGATTAGCATTAAGAATAACATAGTGAAACCAATGGATTTCTTTTTGAACTTACCTAATAGTGATTCATTGTTCACTGCCCTTCTTGACATCACTTTGCACTTGTGATGTTCTAATGGCTTAGTGGGTTAATGTCCCTGTCTTTTAAACAGGATTTTCGTGAGTTCTAATCCTCAGAGAGCTTTTTTTCATTTACTTACCAATAAGTTTCCTATAGAGCCAATGGAAATTTGCATTGATTTTGGGATTGAGATAGTGCAATTGTGAGATAGAATCTGTACTAAGTGTTCATAAAGAACAATATGTCATTACAAGCTGTTTAGATTGGCATTAAGAATAACAGAGTAAAACCAATGGATTTCTTTTTGAACTTACCTAATAGTGATTCATTGGTCACTGCCCTTCTTGACATCATTTTGCACTTGTGATGTTCTAATGGCTTAGTGGGTTAATGTCCCTGTCTTTTAATCAGGAGTTTGTGCGTTCTAGTCCTCAGAGAGCTTTTTTTCATTTGCTTACCAATAAGTTTCCTATAGAGCCAATGGAAATTTGCATTGATTTTGGGATTGAGATAGTGCAATTGTGAGATAGAATCTGTACTAAGTGTTCATAAAGAACAATATGTCATTACAAGCTGTTTAGATTGGCATTAAGAATAACATAGTAAAACCAATGGATTTCTTTTTGAACTTACCAAATAGTGATTTTTTGTTCACTGCCCTACTTGACATAAATTTACACCTGTGCTGTTCCAGTGGCTTACTGGGTTTATGCACCTGTCTTGTAAACAGGAGTTCATGAGTTCTAATCCATGGAGAGTCTTTTTCATTTACTTACTAATAAGCTTCCTATGGAGCAATGGAAATTTGCATTGATTTTGAGATATAGAATCTGTATTACGTGTTCATCAAGAACAATACGTCATGTTGAGCAGCAAAGATTGGCATTAAGAATAACATAGTGAAACCAATGGATTTCTTTTTGAACTTTCCTAATAGTGATTCATTACTCACTGCACTTCTTGACATCACTTTGCGCCTGTGATATTCCTGTGGCTTACAGGGATAATGCACCTGTCTTGTAAAAAGGATTTCATGAGTTCTAATCCTTTGAGAGTCTTTTTCATTTACTTACTAATAAGCTTCCTATGGAGCCAATGGAAATTTGCATTGATTTTGAGATATAGAATCTGTATTACGTGTTCATCAAGAACAATACGTCATGATGCGCTGCAAAGATTGGCATTAAGAATAACATAGTGAAACCAATGGATTTCTTTTTGAACTTACCCAATAGTGATTCATTGTTCACTGCCCTTATTGACATAAATTTGCACCTGTGATGTTCCAGTGGCTTACTGGGTTAATGCACCTGTCTTGTAAAAAGGATTTCATGAGTTCTAATCCTTGGAGAGTCTTCTTCATTTACTTACTGATAAGCTTCCTAGGAAGCCAATGTAAATTTGCATTGATTTTGGGATTGAGATAGTGCAATTTTGAGATATAGAATCTGTATTACGTGTTCATCAAGAACAATACGTCATGATGCGCTGCAAAGATTGGCATTAAGAATAACATAGTGAAACCAATGGATTTCTTTTTGAACTTACCTAATAGTGATTCAATGTTCACTGCCCTTCTTGACATCACTTTGCACTTGTGATGTTCCAATGGTTTAGTGGGTTAATGCCCCTGTCTTTTAAACAGGAGTTCATGAGTTCTAGTCCTCAGAGACCTCTCTTGCATTTACTTACCAATAAGTTTCCTATAGAGCCAATGGAAATTTGCAGTGAGATTGAGATTGTGCAATTATGAGATAGAATCTGTACTAAGTGTTCATCAAGAACAATATGTCATTACAAGCTGTTTAGATTGGCATTAAGAATAACATAGTAAAACCAATGGATTTCTTTTTGAACTTACCTAATAGTGACTCACTGGTCACTGCCCTTCTTGACATAAATTTGTACCTGTGATGTTGCTGTGGCTTACTGGGTTAATGCACCTGTCTTGTAAAAAGGATTTCATGAGTTCTAATCCTTGGAGAGTCTTTTTCATTTACTTACTAATAAGCTTCCTGTGGAGCCAATGTAAATTTGCATTGATTTTTGGCTTGAGATAGTGCAATTGTGAGATAGAATTTGTAGTAAGTGTTCATAAAGAACAATATGTCATCATAATCTGTTTAGAATGGCTTTAAGAATAACATAGTAAAACCAATGGATTTCTTTTTGAACTTACCTAATAGTGATTCATTGTTCACTGCCCTTCTTGACATCACTGTGCACCTGTGATGTTCCTGTGGCTTACTGGGTTAATGCACCTGTCTTGTAAAAAGGATTTCATGAGTTCTTATCCTTGGAGAGTCTTTTTCAATTACTTACTAATAAGCTTCCTATGGAGCCAATGGAAATTTGCATTGATTTTGGGCTTGAGATAGTGCAATTGTGAGATATAGAATCTGTATTACGTGTTCATCAAGAACAATATGTCATGATGCGCTGCAATGATTAGCATTAAGAATAACATAGTGAAACCAATGGATTTCTTTTTGAACTTACCTAATAGTGATTCATTGGTCACTGCCCTTCTTGACATCATTTTGCACTTGTGATGTTCCAATGGCTTAGTGGGTTAATGTCCCTGTCTTATAATCATGAGTTTGTGCGTTCTAGTCCTCAGAGAGCTTTTTTTCATTTGCTTACCAATAAGTTTCCTATAGAGCCAATGGAAATTTGCATTGATTTTGGGATTGAGATAGTGCAATTGTGAGATAGAATCTGTACTAAGTGTTCATAAAGAACAATATGTCATTACAAGCTGTTTAGATTGGCATTAAGAATAACATAGTAAAACCAATGGATTTCTTTTTGAACTTACCAAATAGTGATTTTTTGTTCACTGCCCTACTTGACATAAATTTACATCTGTGCTGTTCCAGTGGCTTACTGGGTTTATGCACCTGTCTTGTAAACAGGAGTTCATGAGTTCTAATCCATGGAGAGTCTTTTTCATTTACTTACTAATAAGCTTCCTATGGAGCAATGGAAATTTGCATTGATTTTGAGATATAGAATCTGTATTACGTGTTCATCAAGAACAATACGTCATGATGCGCTGCAAAGATTGGCATTAAGAATAACATAGTGAAACCAATGGATTTCTTCTTGAACTTTCCTAATAGTGATTCATTACTCACTGCACTTCTTGACATCACTTTGCGCCTGTGATGTTCCTGTCGCTTACAGGGATAATGCACCTGTCTTGTAAAAAGGATTTCATGAGTTCTAATCCTTTGAGAGTCTTTTTCATTTACTTACTAATAAGCTTCCTATGGAGCCAATGGAAATTTGCATTGATTTTGAGATATAGAATCTGTATTACGTGTTCATCAAGAACAATACGTCATGATGCGCTGCAAAGATTGGCATTAAGAATAACATAGTGAAACCAATGGATTTCTTTTTGAACTTACCCAATAGTGATTCATTGTTCACTGCCCTTATTGACATAAATTTGCACCTGTGATGTTCCAGTGGCTTACTGGGTTAATGCACCTGTCTTGTAAAAAGGATTTCATGAGTTCTAATCCTTGGAGAGTTTTCTTCATTTACTTACTGATAAGCTTCCTAGGAAGCCAATGTAAATTTGCATTGATTTTGGGATTGAGATAGTGCAATTGTGAGATATAGAATCTGTATTACGTGTTCATCAAGAACTATACGTCATGATGCGCTGCAAAGATTGGCATTAAGAATAACATAGTGAAACCAATGGATTTCTTTTTGAACTTACCTAATAGTGATTCAATGTTCACTGCCCTTCTTGACATCACTTTGCACTTGTGATGTTCCAATGGCTTAGTGGGTTAATGCCCCTGTCTTTTAAACAGGAGTTCATGAGTTCTAGTCCTCAGAGACCTCTCTTGCATTTACTTACCAATAAGTTTCCTATAGAGCCAATGGAAATTTGCAGTGAGATTGAGATTGTGCAATTATGAGATAGAATCTGTACTAAGTGTTCATCAAGAACAATATGTCATTACAAGCTGTTTAGATTGGCATTAAGAATAACATAGTAAAACCAATGGATTTCTTTTTGAACTTACCTAATAGTGACTCACTGGTCACTGCCCTTCTTGACATAAATTTGTACCTGTGATGTTGCTGTGGCTTACTGGGTTAATGCACCTGTCTTGTAAAAAGGATTTCATGAGTTCTAATCCTTGGAGAGTCTTTTTCATTTACTTACTAATAAGCTTCCTGTGGAGCCAATGTAAATTTGCATTGATTTTTGGCTTGAGATAGTGCAATTGTGAGATAGAATTTGTAGTAAGTGTTCATAAAGAACAATATGTCATCATAATCTGTTTAGAATGGCTTTAAGAATAACATAGTAAAACCAATGGATTTCTTTTTGAACTTACCTAATAGTGATTCATTGTTCACTGCCCTTCTTGACATCACTGTGCACCTGTGATGTTCCTGTGGCTTACTGGGTTAATGCACCTGTCTTGTAAAAAGGATTTCATGAGTTCTTATCCTTGGAGAGTCTTTTTCAATTACTTACTAATAAGCTTCCTATGGAGCCAATGGAAATTTGCATTGATTTTGGGCTTGAGATAGTGCAATTGTGAGATATAGAATCTGTATTACGTGTTCATCAAGAACAATATGTCATGATGCGCTGCAATGATTAGCATTAAGAATAACATAGTGAAACCAATGGATTTCTTTTTGAACTTACCTAATAGTGATTCATTGTTCACTGCCCTTCTTGACATCACTTTGCATTTGTGATGTTCTAATGGCTTAGTGGGTTAATGTCCCTGTCTTTTAAACAGGATTTTCGTGAGTTCTAATCCTCAGAGAGCTTTTTTTCATTTACTTACCAATAAGTTTCCTATAGAGCCAATGGAAATTTGCATTGATTTTGGGATTGAGATAGTGCAATTGTGAGATAGAATCTGTACTAAGTGTTCATAAAGAACAATATGTCATTACAAGCTGTTTAGATTGGCATTAAGAATAACAGAGTAAAACCAATGGATTTCTTTTTGAACTTACCTAATAGTGATTCATTGGTCACTGCCCTTCTTGACATCATTTTGCACTTGTGATGTTCCAATGGCTTAGTGGGTTAATGTCCCTGTCTTATAATCAGGAGTTTGTGCGTTCTAGTCCTCAGAGAGCTTTTTTTTCATTTGCTTACCAATAAGTTTCCTATAGAGCCAATGGAAATTTGCATTGATTTTGGGATTGAGATAGTGCAATTGTGAGATAGAATCTGTACTAAGTGTTCATAAAGAACAATATGTCATTACAAGCTGTTTAGATTGGCATTAAGAATAACATAGTAAAACCAATGGATTTCTTTTTGAACTTACCAAATAGTGATTTTTTGTTCACTGCCCTACTTGACATAAATTTACATCTGTGCTGTTCCAGTGGCTTACTGGGTTTATGCACCTGTCTTGTAAACAGGAGTTCATGAGTTCTAATCCATGGAGAGTCTTTTTCATTTACTTACTAATAAGCTTCCTATGGAGCAATGGAAATTTGCATTGATTTTGAGATATAGAATCTGTATTACGTGTTCATCAAGAACAATACGTCATGATGCGCTGCAAAGATTGGCATTAAGAATAACATAGTGAAACCAATGGATTTCTTCTTGAACTTTCCTAATAGTGATTCATTACTCACTGCACTTCTTGACATCACTTTGCGCCTGTGATGTTCCTGTGGCTTACAGGGATAATGCACCTGTCTTGTAAAAAGGATTTCATGAGTTCTAATCCTTTGAGAGTCTTTTTCATTTACTTACTAATAAGCTTCCTATGGAGCCAATGGAAATTTGCATTGATTTTGAGATATAGAATCTGTATTACGTGTTCATCAAGAACAATACGTCATGATGCGCTGCAAAGATTGGCATTAAGAATAACATAGTGAAACCAATGGATTTCTTTTTGAACTTACCCAATAGTGATTCATTGTTCACTGCTCTTATTGACATAAATTTGCACCTGTGATGTTCCAGTGGCTTACTGGGTTAATGCACCTGTCTTGTAAAAAGGATTTCATGAGTTCTAATCCTTGGAGAGTTTTCTTCATTTACTTACTGATAAGCTTCCTAGGAAGCCAATGTAAATTTGCATTGATTTTGGGATTGAGATAGTGCAATTGTGAGATATAGAATCTGTATTACGTGTTCATCAAGAACTATACGTCATGATGCGCTGCAAAGATTGGCATTAAGAATAACATAGTGAAACCAATGGATTTCTTTTTGAACTTACCTAATAGTGATTCAATGTTCACTGCCCTTCTTGACATCACTTTGCACTTGTGATGTTCCAATGGCTTAGTGGGTTAATGCCCCTGTCTTTTAAACAGGAGTTCATGAGTTCTAGTCCTCAGAGACCTCTCTTGCATTTACTTACCAATAAGTTTCCTATAGAGCCAATGGAAATTTGCAGTGAGATTGAGATTGTGCAATTATGAGATAGAATCTGTACTAAGTGTTCATCAAGAACAATATGTCATTACAAGCTGTTTAGATTGGCATTAAGAATAACATAGTAAAACCAATGGATTTCTTTTTGAACTTACCTAATAGTGACTCACTGGTCACTGCCCTTCTTGACATAAATTTGTACCTGTGATGTTGCTGTGGCTTACTGGGTTAATGCACCTGTCTTGTAAAAAGGATTTCATGAGTTCTAATCCTTGGAGAGTCTTTTTCATTTACTTACTAATAAGCTTCCTGTGGAGCCAATGTAAATTTGCATTGATTTTTGGCTTGAGATAGTGCAATTGTGAGATAGAATTTGTAGTAAGTGTTCATAAAGAACAATATGTCATCATAATCTGTTTAGAATGGCTTTAAGAATAACATAGTAAAACCAATGGATTTCTTTTTGAACTTACCTAATAGTGATTCATTGTTCACTGCCCTTCTTGACATCACTGTGCACCTGTGATGTTCCTGTGGCTTACTGGGTTAATGCACCTGTCTTGTAAAAAGGATTTCATGAGTTCTTATCCTTGGAGAGTCTTTTTCAATTACTTACTAATAAGCTTCCTATGGAGCCAATGGAAATTTGCATTGATTTTGGGCTTGAGATAGTGCAATTGTGAGATATAGAATCTGTATTACGTGTTCATCAAGAACAATATGTCATGATGCGCTGCAATGATTAGCATTAAGAATAACATAGTGAAACCAATGGATTTCTTTTTGAACTTACCTAATAGTGATTCATTGTTCACTGCCCTTCTTGACATCACTTTGCACTTGTGATGTTCTAATGGCTTAGTGGGTTAATGTCCCTGTCTTTTAAACAGGATTTTCGTGAGTTCTAATCCTCAGAGAGCTTTTTTTCATTTACTTACCAATAAGTTTCCTATAGAGCCAATGGAAATTTGCATTGATTTTGGGATTGAGATAGTGCAATTGTGAGATAGAATCTGTACTAAGTGTTCATAAAGAACAATATGTCATTACAAGCTGTTTAGATTGGCATTAAGAATAACAGAGTAAAACCAATGGATTTCTTTTTGAACTTACCTAATAGTGATTCATTGGTCACTGCCCTTCTTGACATCATTTTGCACTTGTGATGTTCCAATGGCTTAGTGGGTTAATGTCCCTGTCTTTTAATCAGGAGTTTGTGCGTTCTAGTCCTCAGAGAGCTTTTTTTCATTTGCTTACCAATAAGTTTCCTATAGAGCCAATGGAAATTTGCATTGATTTTGGGATTGAGATAGTGCAATTGTGAGATAGAATCTGTACTAAGTGTTCATAAAGAACAATATGTCATTACAAGCTGTTTAGATTGGCATTAAGAATAACATAGTAAAACCAATGGATTTCTTTTTGAACTTACCAAATAGTGATTTTTTGTTCACTGCCCTACTTGACATAAATTTACATCTGTGCTGTTCCAGTGGCTTACTGGGTTTATGCACCTGTCTTGTAAACAGGAGTTCATGAGTTCTAATCCATGGAGAGTCTTTTTCATTTACTTACTAATAAGCTTCCTATGGAGCAATGGAAATTTGCATTGATTTTGAGATATAGAATCTGTATTACGTGTTCATCAAGAACAATACGTCATGATGCGCTGCAAAGATTGGCATTAAGAATAACATAGTGAAACCAATGGATTTCTTCTTGAACTTTCCTAATAGTGATTCATTACTCACTGCACTTCTTGACATCACTTTGCGCCTGTGATGTTCCTGTGGCTTACAGGGATAATGCACCTGTCTTGTAAAAAGGATTTCATGAGTTCTAATCCTTTGAGAGTCTTTTTCATTTACTTACTAATAAGCTTCCTATGGAGCCAATGGAAATTTGCATTGATTTTGAGATATAGAATCTGTATTACGTGTTCATCAAGAACAATACGTCATGATGCGCTGCAAAGATTGGCATTAAGAATAACATAGTGAAACCAATGGATTTCTTTTTGAACTTACCCAATAGTGATTCATTGTTCACTGCTCTTATTGACATAAATTTGCACCTGTGATGTTCCAGTGGCTTACTGGGTTAATGCACCTGTCTTGTAAAAAGGATTTCATGAGTTCTAATCCTTGGAGAGTTTTCTTCATTTACTTACTGATAAGCTTCCTAGGAAGCCAATGTAAATTTGCATTGATTTTGGGATTGAGATAGTGCAATTGTGAGATATAGAATCTGTATTACGTGTTCATCAAGAACTATACGTCATGATGCGCTGCAAAGATTGGCATTAAGAATAACATAGTGAAACCAATGGATTTCTTTTTGAACTTACCTAATAGTGATTCAATGTTCACTGCCCTTCTTGACATCACTTTGCACTTGTGATGTTCCAATGGCTTAGTGGGTTAATGCCCCTGTCTTTTAAACAGGAGTTCATGAGTTCTAGTCCTCAGAGACCTCTCTTGCATTTACTTACCAATAAGTTTCCTATAGAGCCAATGGAAATTTGCAGTGAGATTGAGATTGTGCAATTATGAGATAGAATCTGTACTAAGTGTTCATCAAGAACAATATGTCATTACAAGCTGTTTAGATTGGCATTAAGAATAACATAGTAAAACCAATGGATTTCTTTTTGAACTTACCTAATAGTGACTCACTGGTCACTGCCCTTCTTGACATAAATTTGTACCTGTGATGTTGCTGTGGCTTACTGGGTTAATGCACCTGTCTTGTAAAAAGGATTTCATGAGTTCTAATCCTTGGAGAGTCTTTTTCATTTACTTACTAATAAGCTTCCTGTGGAGCCAATGTAAATTTGCATTGATTTTTGGCTTGAGATAGTGCAATTGTGAGATAGAATTTGTAGTAAGTGTTCATAAAGAACAATATGTCATCATAATCTGTTTAGAATGGCTTTAAGAATAACATAGTAAAAACAATGGATTTCTTTTTGAACTTACCTAATAGTGATTCATTGTTCACTGCCCTTCTTGACATCACTGTGCACCTGTGATGTTCCTGTGGCTTACTGGGTTAATGCACCTGTCTTGTAAAAAGGATTTCATGAGTTCTTATCCTTGGAGAGTCTTTTTCAATTACTTACTAATAAGCTTCCTATGGAGCCAATGGAAATTTGCATTGATTTTGGGCTTGAGATAGTGCAATTGTGAGATATAGAATCTGTATTACGTGTTCATCAAGAACAATATGTCATGATGCGCTGCAATGATTAGCATTAAGAATAACATAGTGAAACCAATGGATTTCTTTTTGAACTTACCTAATAGTGATTCATTGTTCACTGCCCTTCTTGACATCACTTTGCACTTGTGATGTTCTAATGGCTTAGTGGGTTAATGTCCCTGTCTTTTAAACAGGATTTTCGTGAGTTCTAATCCTCAGAGAGCTTTTTTTCATTTACTTACCAATAAGTTTCCTATAGAGCCAATGGAAATTTGCATTGATTTTGGGATTGAGATAGTGCAATTGTGAGATAGAATCTGTACTAAGTGTTCATAAAGAACAATATGTCATTACAAGCTGTTTAGATTGGCATTAAGAATAACAGAGTAAAACCAATGGATTTCTTTTTGAACTTACCTAATAGTGATTCATTGGTCACTGCCCTTCTTGACATCATTTTGCACTTGTGATGTTCCAATGGCTTAGTGGGTTAATGTCCCTGTCTTTTAATCAGGAGTTTGTGCGTTCTAGTCCTCAGAGAGCTTTTTTTCATTTGCTTACCAATAAGTTTCCTATAGAGCCAATGGAAATTTGCATTGATTTTGGGATTGAGATAGTGCAATTGTGAGATAGAATCTGTACTAAGTGTTCATAAAGAACAATATGTCATTACAAGCTGTTTAGATTGGCATTAAGAATAACATAGTAAAACCAATGGATTTCTTTTTGAACTTACCAAATAGTGATTTTTTGTTCACTGCCCTACTTGACATAAATTTACACCTGTGCTGTTCCAGTGGCTTACTGGGTTTATGCACCTGTCTTGTAAACAGGAGTTCATGAGTTCTAATCCATGGAGAGTCTTTTTCATTTACTTACTAATAAGCTTCCTATGGAGCAATGGAAATTTGCATTGATTTTGAGATATAGAATCTGTATTACGTGTTCATCAAGAACAATACGTCATGATGCGCTGCAAAGATTGGCATTAAGAATAACATAGTGAAACCAATGGATTTCTTCTTGAACTTTCCTAATAGTGATTCATTACTCACTGCACTTCTTGACATCACTTTGCGCCTGTGATGTTCCTGTGGCTTACAGGGATAATGCACCTGTCTTGTAAAAAGGATTTCATGAGTTCTAATCCTTTGAGAGTCTTTTTCATTTACTTACTAATAAGCTTCCTATGGAGCCAATGGAAATTTGCATTGATTTTGAGATATAGAATCTGTATTACGTGTTCATCAAGAACAATACGTCATGATGCGCTGCAAAGATTGGCATTAAGAATAACATAGTGAAACCAATGGATTTCTTCTTGAACTTTCCTAATAGTGATTCATTACTCACTGCACTTCTTGACATCACTTTGCACCTGTGATGTTCCAGTGGCTTACTGGGTTAATGCACCTGTCTTGTAAAAAGGATTTCATGAGTTCTAATCCTTGGAGAGTCTTCTTCATTTACTTACTGATAAGCTTCCTAGGAAGCCAATGTAAATTTGCATTGATTTTGGGATTGAGATAGTGCAATTGTGAGATATAGAATCTGTATTACGTGTTCATCAAGAACTATACGTCATGATGCGCTGCAAAGATTGGCATTAAGAATAACATAGTGAAACCAATGGATTTCTTTTTGAACTTACCCAATAGTGATTCATTGTTCACTGCCCTTATTGACATAAATTTGCACCTGTGATGTTCCAGTGGCTTACTGGGTTAATGCACCTGTCTTGTAAAAAGGATTTCATGAGTTTTAATCCTTCGAGAGTCTTCTTCATTTACTTACTGATAAGCTTCCTAGGAAGCCAATGTAAATTTGCATTGATTTTGGGATTGAGATAGTGCAATTGTGAGATATAGAATCTGTATTACGTGTTCATCAAGAACTATACGTCATGATGCGCTGCAAAGATTGGCATTAAGAATAACATAGTGAAACCAATGGATTTCTTTTTGAACTTACCTAATAGTGATTCAATGTTCACTGCCCTTCTTGACATCACTTTGCACTTGTGATGTTCCAATGGCTTAGTGTGTTAATGCACCTGTCTTTTAAACAGGAGTTCATGAGTTCTAGTCCTCAGAGACCTCTCTTGCATTTACTTACCAATAAGTTTCCTATAGAGCCAATGGAAATTTGCAGTGAGATTGAGATTGTGCAATTATGAGATAGAATCTGTACTAAGTGTTCATCAAGAACAATATGTCATTACAAGCTGTTTAGATTGGCATTAAGAATAACATAGTAAAACCAATGGATTTCTTTTTGAACTTACCTAATAGTGACTCACTGGTCACTGCCCTTCTTGACATAAATTTGTACCTGTGATGTTGCTGTGGCTTACTGGGTTAATGCACCTGTCTTGTAAAAAGGATTTCATGAGTTCTAATCCTTGGAGAGTCTTTTTCATTTACTTACTAATAAGCTTCCTGTGGAGCCAATGTAAATTTGCATTGATTTTTGGCTTGAGATAGTGCAATTGTGAGATAGAATTTGTAGTAAGTGTTCATAAAGAACAATATGTCATCATAATCTGTTTAGAATGGCTTTAAGAATAACATAGTAAAAACAATGGATTTCTTTTTGAACTTACCTAATAGTGATTCATTGTTCACTGCCCTTCTTGACATCACTGTGCACCTGTGATGTTCCTGTGGCTTACTGGGTTAATGCACCTGTCTTGTAAAAAGGATTTCATGAGTTCTTATCCTTGGAGAGTCTTTTTCAATTACTTACTAATAAGCTTCCTATGGAGCCAATGGAAATTTGCATTGATTTTGGGCTTGAGATAGTGCAATTGTGAGATATAGAATCTGTATTACGTGTTCATCAAGAACAATATGTCATGATGCGCTGCAATGATTAGCATTAAGAATAACATAGTGAAACCAATGGATTTCTTTTTGAACTTACCTAATAGTGATTCATTGTTCACTGCCCTTCTTGACATCACTTTGCACTTGTGATGTTCTAATGGCTTAGTGGGTTAATGTCCCTGTCTTTTAATCAGGAGTTTGTGCGTTCTAGTCCTCAGAGAGCTTTTTTTCATTTGCTTACCAATAAGTTTCCTATAGAGCCAATGGAAATTTGCATTGATTTTGGGATTGAGATAGTGCAATTGTGAGATAGAATCTGTACTAAGTGTTCATAAAGAACAATATGTCATTACAAGCTGTTTAGATTGGCATTAAGAATAACATAGTAAAACCAATGGATTTCTTTTTGAACTTACCAAATAGTGATTTTTTGTTCACTGCCCTACTTGACATAAATTTACACCTGTGCTGTTCCAGTGGCTTACTGGGTTTATGCACCTGTCTTGTAAACAGGAGTTCATGAGTTCTAATCCATGGAGAGTCTTTTTCATTTACTTACTAATAAGCTTCCTATGGAGCAATGGAAATTTGCATTGATTTTGAGATATAGAATCTGTATTACGTGTTCATCAAGAACAATACGTCATGATGCGCTGCAAAGATTGGCATTAAGAATAACATAGTGAAACCAATGGATTTCTTCTTGAACTTTCCTAATAGTGATTCATTACTCACTGCACTTCTTGACATCACTTTGCGCCTGTGATGTTCCTGTGGCTTACAGGGATAATGCACCTGTCTTGTAAAAAGGATTTCATGAGTTCTAATCCTTTGAGAGTCTTTTTCATTTACTTACTAATAAGCTTCCTATGGAGCCAATGGAAATTTGCATTGATTTTGAGATATAGAATCTGTATTACGTGTTCATCAAGAACAATACGTCATGATGCGCTGCAAAGATTGGCATTAAGAATAACATAGTGAAACCAATGGATTTCTTTTTGAACTTACCCAATAGTGATTCATTGTTCACTGCCCTTATTGACATAAATTTGCACCTGTGATGTTCCAGTGGCTTACTGGGTTAATGCACCTGTCTTGTAAAAAGGATTTCATGAGTTCTAATCCTTGGAGAGTCTTCTTCATTTACTTACTGATAAGCTTCCTAGGAAGCCAATGTAAATTTGCATTGATTTTGGGATTGAGATAGTGCAATTGTGAGATATAGAATCTGTATTACGTGTTCATCAAGAACTATACGTCATGATGCGCTGCAAAGATTGGCATTAAGAATAACATAGTGAAACCAATGGATTTCTTTTTGAACTTACCTATTAGTGATTCAATGTTCACTGCCCTTCTTGACATCACTTTGCACTTGTGATGTTCCAATGGCTTAGTGGGTTAATGCCCCTGTCTTTTAAACAGGAGTTCATGAGTTCTAGTCCTCAGAGACCTCTTTTTCATTTACTTACCAATAAGTTTCCTATAGAGCCAATGGAAGTTTGCATTGATTTTGGGATTGAGATTGTGCAATTGTGAGATAGAATCTGTACTAAGTGTTCATAAAGAACAATATGTCATTACAAGCTGTTTAGATTGGCATTAAGAATAACATAGTAAAACCAATGGATTTCTTTTTGAACTTACCAAATAGTGATTTTTTGTTCACTGCCCTTATTGACAAAAATTTGCACCTGTGCTGTTCCAGTGGCTTACTGGGTTTATGCACCTGTCTTGTAAACAGGAGTTCATGAGTTCTAATCCTTGGAGAGTCTTTTTCATTTACTTACTAATAAGCTTCCTATGGAGCAATGGAAATTTGCATTGATTTTGAGATATAGAATCTGTATTACGTGTTCATCAAGAACAATACGTCATGATGCGCTGCAAAGATTGGCATTAAGAATAACATAGTGAAACCAATGGATTTCTTTTTGAACTTTCCTAATAGTGATTCATTACTCACTGCACTTCTTGACATCACTTTGCGCCTGTGATGTTCCTGTGGCTTACTGGGATAATGTACCTGTCTTGTAAAAAGGATTTCATGAGTTCTAATCCTTTGAGAGTTTTCTTCATTTACTTACTAATAAGCTTCCTATGGAGCCAATGGAAATTTGCATTGATTTTGAGATATAGAATCTGTATTACGTGTTCATTAAGAACAATACGTCATGATGCGCTGCAAAGATTGGCATTAAGAATAACATAGTGAAACCAATGGATTTCTTTTTGAACTTTCCTAATAGTGATTCATTACTCACTGCACTTCTTGACATCACTTTGCGCCTGTGATGTTCCTGTGGCTTACTGGGTTAATTCACCTGTCTTGTTAAAAGGATTTCATGAGTTCTAATCCTTGGAGAGTCTTTTTCATTTACTTACTAATAAGCTTCCTATGGAGCCAATGTAAATTTGCATTGATTTTGGGATTGAGATAGTGCAATTGTGAGATATAGAATCTGTATTACGTGTTCATCAAGAACAATACGTCATGATGCGCTGCAAAGATTGGTATTAAGAATAACATAGTGAAACCAATGGATTTCTTTGTGAACTTACCTAATAGTGATTCAATGTTCACTGCCCTTCTTGACATCACTTTGCACTTGTGATGTTCCAATGGCTTAGTGGGTTAATACCCCTGTCTTTTAAACAGGAGTTCATGAGTTCTAGTCCTCAAAGACTTCTTTTTCATTTACTTACCAATAAGTTTCCTATAGAGCCAATGGAAGTTTGCATTGATTTTGGGATTGAGATTGTGCAATTGTGAGATAGAATCTGTACTAAGTGTTCATAAAGAACAATATGTCATTACAAGCTGTTTAGATTGGCATTAAGAATAACATAGTAAAACCAATGGATTTCTATTTGAACTTACCTAATAGTGATTCATTGGTCACTGCCCTTCTTGACATAAATTTGCACACGTGCTGTTCCAGTGGCGTACTGGGTTTATGCACCTGTATTGTAAACAGGAGTTCATGAGTCCTAATCCATGGAGTGTCTTTTTCATTTACTTACTAATAAGCTTCCTATTTTGCAATGGAAATTTGCATTGATTTTGAGATATAGAATCTGTATTACGTGTTCATCAAGAACAATACGTCATGATGCGCTGCAAAGATTGGCATTAAGAATAACATAGTGAAACCAATGGATTTCTTTTTGAACTTTCCTAATAGTGATTCATTACTCACTGCACTTCTTGACATCACTTTGCGCCTGTGATGTTCCTGTGGCTTACTGGGATAATGCACCTGTCTTGTAAAAAGGATTTCTTGAGTTCTAATCCTTTGAGAGTCTTTTTCATTTACTTACTAATAAGCTTCCTATGGAGCCAATGGAAATTTGCATTGATTTTGAGATTTAGAATCTGTATTACGTGTTCATCAAGAACAATACGTCATGATGCGCTGCAAAGATTAGCATTAAGAATAACATAGTGAAACCAATGGATTTCTTTTTGAACTTACCGAATAGTGATTCATTGTTCACTGCCCTTCTTGACATAAATTTGCACCTGTGATGTTCCAGTGGCTTACTGGGATAATGCACCTGTCTTGTAAAAAGGATTTCATGAGTTCTAATCCTTTGAGAGTCTTTTTCATTTACTTACTAATAAGCTTCCTATGGAGCCAATGGAAATTTGCATTGATTGTGAGATATAGAATCTGTATTACGTGTTCATCAAGAACAATACGTCATGATGCGCTGCAAAGATTGGCATTAAGAATAACATAGTGAAACCAATGGATTTCTTTTTGAACTTACCTAATAGTGATTCAATGTTCACTGCCCTTCTTGACATCACTTTGCACTTGTGATGTTCCAATGGCTTAGTGGGTTAATGCCCCTGTCTTTTAAACAGGAGTTCATGAGTTCTAGTCCTCAGAGACTTCTTTTTCATTTACTTACCAATAAGTTTCCTATAGAGCCAATGGAAGTTTGCATTGATTTTGGGATTGAGATTGTGCAATTGTGGGATAGAATCTGTAGTAAGTGTTCATAAAGAACAATATGTCATCACAATCTGTTTAGAATGGCTTTAAGAATAACATAGTAAAACCAATGGATTTCTTTTTGAACTTACCTAATAGTGATTCATTGTTCACTGCCCTTCTTGACATCTCTGTGCACCTGTGATGTTCCTGTGGCTTACTGGGTTAATGCACCTGTCTTGTAAAAAGGATTTCATGAGTTCTAATCCTTGAAGAGGCTTTTTCATTTACTTACCAATAAGTTTCCTATAGAGCCAATGGAAGTTTGCATTGATTTTGGGATTGAGATTGTGCAATTGTGAGATAGAATCTGTACTAAGTGTTCATAAAGAACAATATGTCATTACAAGCTGTTTAGATTGGCATTAAGAATAACATAGTAAAACCAATGGATTTCTTTTTGAACTTACCAAATAGTGATTTTTTGTTCACTGCCCTTCTTGACATAAAATTGCACCTGTGCTGTTCCAGTGGCTTACTGGGTTTATGCACCTGTCTTGTAAACAGGAGTTCATGAGTTCTAATCCATGGAGAGTCTTTTTCATTTACTTACTAATAAGCTTCCTATGGAGCAATGGAAATTTGCATTGATTTTGAGATATAGAATCTGTATTACGTGTTCATCAAGAACAATACGTCATGATGCGCTGCAAAGATTGGCATTAAGAATAACATAGTGAAACCAATGGATTTCTTTTTGAACTTTCCAAATAGTGATTCATTACTCACTGCCCTTCTTGACATCACTTTGCGCCTGTGATGTTCCTGTGGCTTACTGGGTAATGCACCTGTCTTGTAAAAAGGATTTCATGAGTTCTAATCCTTTGAGAGTCTTTTTCATTTACTTCCTAATAAGCTTCCTATGGAGCCAATGGAAATTTGCATTGATTTTGAGATATAGAATCTGTATTACGTGTTCATCAAGAACAATACGTCATGATGCGCTGCAAAGGTTAGCATTAAGAATAACATAGTGAAACCAATGGATTTCTTTTTGAACTTACCGAATAGTGATTCATTGTTCACTGCCCTTCTTGACATAAATTTGCACCTGTGATGTTCCAGTGGCTTACTGGGTTAATGCACCTGTCTTGTAAACAGGAGTTCATGAGTTCTAGTCCTCAGAGACCTCTTTTTCATTTACTTACCAATAAGTTTCCTATAGAGCCAATGGAAGTTTGCATTGATTTTGGGATTGAGATTGTGCAATTGTGAGATAGAATCTGTACTAAGTGTTCATAAAGAACAATATGTCATTACAAGCTGTTTAGATTGGCATTAAGAATAACATAGTAAAACCAATGGATTTCTTTTTGAACTTACCAAATAGTGATTTTTTGTTCACTGCCCTTCTTGACATAAATTTGCACCTGTGCTGTTCCAGTGGCTTACTGGGTTTATGCACCTGTCTTGTAAACAGGAGTTCATGAGTTCTAATCCATGGAGAGTCTTTTTCATTTACTTACTAATAAGCTTCCTATGGAGCAATGGAAATTTGCATTGATTTTGAGATATATAATCTGTATTACGTGTTCATCAAGAACAATACGTCATGATGCGCTGCAAAGATTGGCATTAAGAATAACATAGTGAAACCAATGGATTTCTTTTTGAACTTTCCTAATAGTGATTCAATGTTCACTGCCCTTCTTGACATCACTTTGCACTTGTGATGTTCCAATGGCTTAGTGGGTTAATGCCCCTGTCTTAAACAGGAGTTCATGAGTTCTAGTCCTCAGAGACCTCCTTTTCATTTACTTACCAATAAGTTTCCTATAGAGCCAATGGAAGTTTGCATTGATTTTGGGTTTGAGATTGTGCAATTGTGAGATAGAATCTGTACTAAGTGTTCATAAAGAACAATATGTCATTACAAGCTGTTTAGATTGGCATTAAGAATAACATAGTAAAACCAATGGATTTCTTTTTGAACTTACCAAATAGTGATTTTTTGTTCACTGCCCTTCTTGACATAAATTTGCACCTGTGCTGTTCCAGTGGCTTACTGGGTTTATGCACCTGTCTTGTAAACAGGAGTTCATGAGTTCTAATCCATGGAGAGTATTTTTCATTTACTTACTAATAAGCTTCCTATGGAGCAATGGAAATTTGCATTGATTTTGAGATATAGAATCTGTACTACGTGTTCATCAAGAACAATACGTCATGATGCGCTGCAAAGATTGGCATTAAGAATAACATAGTGAAACCAATGGATTTCTTTTTGAACTTTCCAAATAGTGATTCATTACTCACTGCACTTCTTGACATCACTTTGCACCTGTGATGTTCCTGTGGCTTACTGGGATAATGCACCTGTCTTGTAAAAAGGATTTCATGAGTTCTAATCCTTTGAGAGTCTTTTTCATTTACTTACTAATAAGCTTCCTATGGAGCCAATGGAAATTTGCATTGATTTTGAGATATAGAATCTGTATTACGTGTTCATCAAGAACAATACGTCATGATGCGCTGCAAAGATTGGCATTAAGAATAACATAGTGAAACCAATGGATTTCTTTTTGAACTTACCTAATAGAGATTCAATGTTCACTGCCCTTCTTGACATCTCTTTGCACTTGTGATGTTCCAATGGCTTAGTGGCTTAATGCCCCTGTCTTTTAAACAGGAGTTCATGAGTTCTAGTCCTCAGAGACCTCTTTTTCATTTACTTACCAATAAGTTTCCTATAGAGCCAATGGAAGTTTGCATTGATTTTGGGATTGAGATTGTGCAATTGTGAGATAGAATCTATACTAAGTGTTCATAAAGAACAATATGTCATTACAAGCTGTTTAGATTGGCATTAAGAATAACATAGTAAAACCAATGGATTCCTTTTTGAACTTACCAAATAGTGATTTTTTGTTCACTGCCCTTCTTGACATAAATTTGCACCTGTGCTGTTCCAGTGGCTTACTGGGTTTATGCACCTGTCTTGTAAACAGGAGTTCATGAGTTCTAATCCATGGAGAGTCTTTTTCATTTACTTACTAATAAGCTTCCTATGGAGCAATGGAAATTTGCATTGATTTTGAGATATAGAATCTGTATTACGTGTTCATCAAGAACAATACGTCATGATGCGCTGCAAAGATTAGCATTAAGAATAACATAGTGAAACCAATGGATTCATTTTTGAACTTACCGAATAGTGATTCATTGTTCACTGCCCTTCTTGACATAAATTTGCACCTGTGATGTTCCAGTGGCTTACTGGGTTAATGCACCTGTCTTGTAAAAAGGATTTCATGAGTTCTAATCCTTGGAGAGTCTTTTTCATTTACTTACTAATAAGCTTCCTATGGAGCCAATGTAAATTTGCATTGATTTTTGGCTTGAGATAGTGCAATTGTGAGATAGAATCTGTAGTAAGTGTTCATAAAGAACAATATGTCATCACAATCTGTTTAGAATGGCTTTAAGAATAACATAGTAAAACCAATGGATTTATTTTTGAACTTACCTAATAGTGATTCATTGTTCACTGTCCTTCTTGACATCACTGTGCACCTGTGATGTTCCTTTGGCTTACTGGGTTAATGCACCTGTCTTGTAAAAAGGATTTCATGAGTTCTAATCCTTGGAGAGTCTTTTTCATTTACTTACTAATAAGCTTCCTATGGAGCCAATGGAAATTTGCATTGATTTTGGGCTTGAGATAGTGCAATTGTGAGATATAGAATCTGTATTACGTGTTCATCAAGAACAATATGTCATGATGCGCTGCAATGATTAGCATTAAGAATAACATAGTGAAACCAATGGATTTCTTTTTGAACTTACCTAATAGTGATTCATTGTTCACTGCCCTTCTTGACATCACTTTGCCCTTGTGATGTTCTAATGGCTTAGTGGGTTAATGTCTCTGTCTTTTAAACAGGAGTTTCGTGAGTTTTAATCCTCAGAGAGCTTTTTTTCATTTACTTACCAATAAGTTTCCTATAGAGCCAATGGAAATTTGCAGTGATTTTGGGATTGAGATAGTGCAATTGTGAGATAGAATCTGTACTAAGTGTTCATAAAGAACAATATGTCATTACAAGCTGTTTAGATTGGCATTAAGAATAACATAGTAAAACCAATGGATTTCTTTTTGAACTTACCTAATAGTGATTCATTGGTCACTGCCCTTCTTGACATTACTTTGCACTTGTGATGTTCCAATGGCTTAGTGGGTTAATGTCCCTGTCTTTTAAACAGGAGTTTGTGCGTTCTAGTCCTCAGAGAGTTTTTTTTCATTTACTTATCAATAAGTTTCCTATAGAGCCAATGGAAATTTGCATTGATTTTGGGATTGAGATAGTGCAATTGTGAGATAGAATCTGTGCTAAGTGTTCATAAAGAACAATATGTCATTACAAGCTGTTTAGATTGGCATTAAGAATAACATAGTAAAAGCAATGGATTTCTTTTTGAACTTACCAAATAGTGATTTTTTGTTCACTGCCCTTCTTGACATAAATTTGCACCTGTGCTTTTCCTGTGGCTTACTGGGTTTATGCACCTGTCTTGTAAACAGGAGTTCATGAGTTCTAATCCATGGAGAGTATTTTTCATTTACTTACTAATAAGCTTCCTATGGAGCAATGGAAATTTGCATTGATTTTGAGATATAGAATCTGTATTACGTGTTCATCAAGAACAATACGTCATGATGCGCTGCAAAGATTGGCATTAAGAATAACATAGTGAAACCAATGGATTTCTTTTTAAACTTACCTAATAGTGATTCATTGTTCACTGCCCTTCTTGACATCACTTTACACTTGTGATGTTCTAATGGCTTAGTGGGTTAATGTCCCTGTCTTTTAAACAGGAGTTCGTGATTTCTAGTCCTCAGAGAGCTTTTTTTCATTTACTTACCAATAAGTTTCCTATAGAGCCAATGGAAATTTGCATTGATTTTGGGATTGAGATAGTGCGATTGTGAGATAGAATCTGTACTAAGTGTTCATAAAGAACAATATGTCATTACAAGCTGTTTGGATTGGCATTAAGAATAACATAGTAAAACCAATGGATTTCTTTTTGAACTTACCAAATAGTGATTTTTTGTTCACTGCCCTTCTTGACATAATTTTGCACCTGTGCTGTTCCTGTGGCTTACTGGGTTTATGCACCTGTCTTGTAAACAGGAGTTCATGAGTTCTAATCCATGGAGAGTATTTTTCATTTACTTACTAATAAGCTTCCTATGGAGCAATGGAAATTTGCATTGATTTTGAGATATAGAATCTGTATTACGTGTTCATCAAGAACAATACGTCATGATGCGCTGCAAAGATTGGCATTAAGAATAACATAGTGAAACCAATGGATTTCTTTTTAAACTTACCTAATAGTGATTCATTGTTCACTGCCCTTCTTGACATCACTTTACACTTGTGATGTTCTAATGGCTTAGTGGGTTAATGTCCCTGTCTTTTAAACAGGAGTTCGTGATTTCTAGTCCTCAGAGAGCTTTTTTTCATTTACTTACCAATAAGTTTCCTATAGAGCCAATGGAAATTTGCATTGATTTTGGGATTGAGATAGTGCGATTGTGAGATAGAATCTGTACTAAGTGTTCATAAAGAACAATATGTCATTACAAGCTGTTTGGATTGGCATTAAGAATAACATAGTAAAACCAATGGATTTCTTTTTGAACTTACCAAATAGTGATTTTTTGTTCACTGCCCTTCTTGACATAATTTTGCACCTGTGCTGTTCCTGTGGCTTACTGGGTTTATGCACCTGTCTTGTAAACAGGAGTTCATGAGTTCTAATCCATGGAGAGTATTTTTCATTTACTTACTAATAAGCTTCCTATGGAGCAATGGAAATTTGCATTGATTTTGAGATATAGAATCTGTATTACGTGTTCATCAAGAACAATACGTCATGATGCGCTGCAAAGATTGGCATTAAGAATAACATAGTGAAACCAATGGATTTCTTTTTGAACTTTCCTAATAGTGATTCATTACTCACTGCACTTCTTGACATCACTTTGCGCCTGTGATGTTCCTGTGGCTTACTGGGATAATGCACCTGTCTCGTAAAAAGGATTTCATGAGTTCTAATCCTTTGAGAGGCTTTTCATTTACTTACTAATAAGCTTCCTATGGAGCCAATGGAAATTTGCATTGATTTTGAGATATAGAATCTGTATTACGTGTTCATCAAGAACAATACGTCATGATGCGCTGCAAAGATTGGCATTAAGAATAACATAGTGAAACCAATGGATTTCTTTTTGAACTTACCGAATAGTGATTCATTGTTCACTGCCCTTCTTGACATAACTTTGCACCTGTGTTGTTCCAGTGGCTTACTGGGTTTATGCACCTGTCTTATAAACAGGAGTTCATGAGTTCTTATCCTTGGAGAACCCTTTTCATTTACTTACTAATAAGCTTCCTATGGAGCCAATGGAAATTTGTATTGATTTTGGGCTTGAGATAGTGCAATTGTGAGATATAGAATCTGTATTACGTGTTCATCAAGAACAATATGTCATGATGCGCTGCAATGATTAGCATTAAGAATAACATAGTGAAACCAATGGATTTGTTTTTGAACTTACCTAATAGTGATTCATTGTTCACTGCCCTTCTTGACATCACTTTGCACTTGTGATGTTCTAATGGCTTAGTGGGTTAATGTCCCTGTCTTTTAAACAGGAGTTTCGTGAGTTCTAGTCCTTAGAGAGCTTTTTTTCATTTACTTACCAATAAGTTTCCTATAGAGCTAATGGAAATTTGCATTGATTTTGGGATTGAGATAGTGCAATTGTGAGATAGAATCTGTACTAAGTGTTCATAAAGAACAATATGTCATTACAAGCTGTTTAGATTGGCATTAAGAATAACATAGTAAAACCAATGGATTTCTTTTTGAACTTACCTAATAGTGATTCATTGGTCACTGCCCTTCTTGACATCACTTTGCACTTGTGATGTTCCAATGGTTAGTGGGTTAATGCCAATGTCTATTAAACAGGAGTTCATGAGTTCTATTCCTCAGAGGGATCTTTTTCATTTACTTAGCAATAAGTTTCTTATAGAGCCAATGGAAATTTGCATTGATTTTGGGATTGAGATAGTGCAATTGTGAGATAGAATCTGTACTAAGTGTTCATAAAGAACAATATGTCATTACAAGCTGTTTAGATTGGCATTAAGAATAACATAGTAAAACCAATGGATTTCTTTTTGAACTTACCAAATAGTGATTCATTGTTCACTGCCCTTCTTGACAAAAATTTGCACCTGTGATGTTCCAGTGGCTTACTGGGTTTATGCACCTGTCTTGTAAACAGGAGTTCATGAGTTCTAATCCATGGAGAGTCTTTTTCATTTACTTACTAATAAGCTTCCTATGGAGCAATGGAAATTTGCATTGATTTTGAGATATAGAATCTGTATTACGTGTTCATCAAGAACAATACGTCATGATGCGCTGCAAATATTGGCATTAAGAATAACATAGTGAAACCAATGGATTTCTTTTTAAACTTACCTAATAGTGATTCATTGTTCACTGCCCTTCTTGACATCACTTTGCCCTTGTGATGTTCTAATGGCTTAGTGGGTTAATGTCTCTGTCTTTTAAACAGGAGTTTCGTGAGTTCTAATCCTCAGAGAGCTTTTTTTCATTTACTTACCAATAAGTTTCCTATAGAGCCAATGGAAATTTGCAGTGATTTTGGGTTTGAGATAGTGCAATTGTGAGATAGAATCTGTACTAAGTGTTCATAAAGAACAATATGTCATTACAAGCTGTTTAGATTGGCATTAAGAATAACATAGTAAAACCAATGGATTTCTTTTTGAACTTACCTAATAGTGATTCATTGGTCACTGCCCTTCTTGACATTACTTTGCACTTGTGATGTTCCAATGGCTTAGTGGGTTAATGTCCCTGTCTTTTAAACAGGAGTTCGTGCGTTCTAGTCCTCAGAGAGTTTTTTTTCATTTACTTATCAATAAGTTTCCTATAGAGCCAATGGAAATTTGCATTGATTTTGGGATTGAGATAGTGCAATTGTGAGATAGAATCTGTGCTAAGTGTTCATAAAGAACAATATGTCATTACAAGCTGTTTAGATTGGCATTAAGAATAACATAGTAAAAGCAATGGATTTCTTTTTGAACTTACCAAATAGTGATTTTTTGTTCACTGCCCTTCTTGACATAAATTTGCACCTGTGCTTTTCCTGTGGCTTACTGGGTTTATGCACCTGTCTTGTAAACAGGAGTTCATGAGTTCTAATCCATGGAGAGTATTTTTCATTTACTTACTAATAAGCTTCCTATGGAGCAATGGAAATTTGCATTGATTTTGAGATATAGAATCTGTATTACGTGTTCATCAAGAACAATACGTCATGATGCGCTGCAAAGATTGCCATTAAGAATAACATAGTGAAACCAATGGATTTCTTTTTGAACTTTCCTAATAGTGATTCATTACTCACTGCACTTCTTGACATCACTTTGCGCCTGTGATGTTCCTGTGGCTTACTGGGATAATGCACCTGTCTCGTAAAAAGGATTTCATGAGTTCTAATCCTTTGAGAGGCTTTTTCATTTACTTACTAATAAGCTTCCTATGGAGCCAATGGAAATTTGCATTGATTTTGAGATATAGAATCTGTATTATGTGTTCATCAAGAACAATATGTCATGATGCGCTGCAATGATTAGCATTAAGAATAACATAGTGAAACCAATGGATTTGTTTTTGAACTTACCTAATAGTGATTCATTGTTCACTGCCCTTCTTGACATCACTTTGCACTTGTGATGTTCTAATGGCTTAGTGGGTTAATGTCCCTGTCTTTTAAACAGGAGTTTCGTGAGTTCTAGTCCTTAGAGAGCTTTTTTTCATTTACTTACCAATAAGTTTCCTATAGAGCCAATGGAAATTTGCATTGATTTTGGGATTGAGATAGTGCAATTGTGAGATAGAATCTGTACTAAGTGTTCATAAAGAACAATATGTCATTACAAGCTGTTTAGATTGGCATTAAGAATAACATAGTAAAACCAATGGATTTCTTTTTGAACTTACCTAATAGTGATTCATTGGTCACTGCCCTTCTTGACATCACTTTGCACTTGTGATGTTCCAATGGTTAGTGGGTTAATGCCAATGTCTATTAAACAGGAGTTCATGAGTTCTATTCCTCAGAGGGATCTTTTTCATTTACTTAGCAATAAGTTTCTTATAGAGCCAATGGAAATTTGCATTGATTTTGGGATTGAGATAGTGCAATTGTGAGATAGAATCTGTACTAAGTGTTCATAAAGAACAATATGTCATTACAAGCTGTTTAGATTGGCATTAAGAATAACATAGTAAAACCAATGGATTTCTTTTTGAACTTACCTAATAGTGATTCATTGGTCACTGCCCTTCTTGACATCACTTTGCACTTGTGATGTTCCAATGGTTAGTGGGTTAATGCCAATGTCTATTAAACAGGAGTTCATGAGTTCTATTCCTCAGAGGGATCTTTTTCATTTACTTAGCAATAAGTTTCTTATAGAGCCAATGGAAATTTGCATTGATTTTGGGATTGAGATAGTGCAATTGTGAGATAGAATCTGTACTAAGTGTTCATAAAGAACAATATGTCATTACAAGCTGTTTAGATTGGCATTAAGAATAACATAGTAAAACCAATGGATTTCTTTTTGAACTTACCAAATAGTGATTCATTGTTCACTGCCCTTCTTGACAAAAATTTGCACCTGTGATGTTCCAGTGGCTTACTGGGTTTATGCACCTGTCTTGTAAACAGGAGTTCATGAGTTCTAATCCATGGAGAGTCTTTTTCATTTACTTACTAATAAGCTTCCTATGGAGCAATGGAAATTTGCATTGATTTTGAGATATAGAATCTGTATTACGTGTTCATCAAGAACAATACGTCATGATGCGCTGCAAATATTGGCATTAAGAATAACATAGTGAAACCAATGGATTTCTTTTTAAACTTACCTAATAGTGATTCATTGTTCACTGCCCTTCTTGACATCACTTTGCCCTTGTGATGTTCTAATGGCTTAGTGGGTTAATGTCTCTGTCTTTTAAACAGGAGTTTCGTGAGTTCTAATCCTCAGAGAGCTTTTTTTCATTTACTTACCAATAAGTTTCCTATAGAGCCAATGGAAATTTGCAGTGATTTTGGGTTTGAGATAGTGCAATTGTGAGATAGAATCTGTACTAAGTGTTCATAAAGAACAATATGTCATTACAAGCTGTTTAGATTGGCATTAAGAATAACATAGTAAAACCAATGGATTTCTTTTTGAACTTACCTAATAGTGATTCATTGGTCACTGCCCTTCTTGACATTACTTTGCACTTGTGATGTTCCAATGGCTTAGTGGGTTAATGTCCCTGTCTTTTAAACAGGAGTTCGTGCGTTCTAGTCCTCAGAGAGTTTTTTTTCATTTACTTATCAATAAGTTTCCTATAGAGCCAATGGAAATTTGCATTGATTTTGGGATTGAGATAGTGCAATTGTGAGATAGAATCTGTGCTAAGTGTTCATAAAGAACAATATGTCATTACAAGCTGTTTAGATTGGCATTAAGAATAACATAGTAAAAGCAATGGATTTCTTTTTGAACTTACCAAATAGTGATTTTTTGTTCACTACCCTTCTTGACATAAATTTGCACCTGTGCTTTTCCTGTGGCTTACTGGGTTTATGCACCTGTCTTGTAAACAGGAGTTCATGAGTTCTAATCCATGGAGAGTATTTTTCATTTACTTACTAATAAGCTTCCTATGGAGCAATGGAAATTTGCATTGATTTTGAGATATAGAATCTGTATTACGTGTTCATCAAGAACAATACGTCATGATGCGCTGCAAAGATTGGCATTAAGAATAACATAGTGAAACCAATGGATTTCTTTTTGAACTTTCCTAATAGTGATTCATTACTCACTGCACTTCTTGACATCACTTTGCGCCTGTGATGTTCCTGTGGCTTACTGGGATAATGCACCTGTCTCATAAAAAGGATTTCATGAGTTCTAATCCTTTGAGAGGCTTTTTCATTTACTTACTAATAAGCTTCCTATGGAGCCAATGGAAATTTGCATTGATTTTGAGATATAGAATCTGTATTATGTGTTCATCAAGAACAATATGTCATGATGCGCTGCAATGATTAGCATTAAGAATAACATAGTGAAACCAATGGATTTGTTTTTGAACTTACCTAATAGTGATTCATTGTTCACTGCCCTTCTTGACATCACTTTGCACTTGTGATGTTCTAATGGCTTAGTGGGTTAATGTCCCTGTCTTTTAAACAGGAGTTTCGTGAGTTCTAGTCCTTAGAGAGCTTTTTTTCATTTACTTACCAATAAGTTTCCTATAGAGCCAATGGAAATTTGCATTGATTTTGGGATTGAGATAGTGCAATTGTGAGATAGAATCTGTACTAAGTGTTCATAAAGAACAATATGTCATTACAAGCTGTTTAGATTGGCATTAAGAATAACATAGTAAAACCAATGGATTTCTTTTTGAACTTACCTAATAGTGATTCATTGGTCACTGCCCTTCTTGACATCACTTTGCACTTGTGATGTTCCAATGGTTAGTGGGTTAATGCCAATGTCTATTAAACAGGAGTTCATGAGTTCTATTCCTCAGAGGGATCTTTTTCATTTACTTAGCAATAAGTTTCTTATAGAGCCAATGGAAATTTGCATTGATTTTGGGATTGAGATAGTGCAATTGTGAGATAGAATCTGTACTAAGTGTTCATAAAGAACAATATGTCATTACAAGCTGTTTAGATTGGCATTAAGAATAACATAGTAAAACCAATGGATTTCTTTTTGAACTTACCAAATAGTGATTCATTGTTCACTGCCCTTCTTGACATAAATTTGCACCTGTGATGTTCCAGTGGCTTACTGGGTTTATGCACCTGTCTTGTAAACAGGAGTTCATGAGTTCTAATCCATGGAGAGTCTTTTTCATTTACTTACTAATAAGCTTCCTATGGAGCAATGGAAATTTGCATTGATTTTGAGATATAGAATCTGTATTACGTGTTCATCAAGAACAATACGTCATGATGCGCTGCAAATATTGGCATTAAGAATAACATAGTGAAACCAATGGATTTCTTTTTAAACTTACCTAATAGTGATTCATTGTTCACTGCCCTTCTTGACATCACTTTGCCCTTGTGATGTTCTAATGGCTTAGTGGGTTAATGTCTCTGTCTTTTAAACAGGAGTTTCGTGAGTTCTAATCCTCAGAGAGCTTTTTTTCATTTACTTACCAATAAGTTTCCTATAGAGCCAATGGAAATTTGCAGTGATTTTGGGATTGAGATAGTGCAATTGTGAGATAGAATCTGTACTAAGTGTTCATAAAGAACAATATGTCATTACAAGCTGTTTAGATTGGCATTAAGAATAACATAGTAAAACCAATGGATTTCTTTTTGAACTTACCTAATAGTGATTCATTGGTCACTGCCCTTCTTGACATTACTTTGCACTTGTGATGTTCCAATGGCTTAGTGGGTTAATGTCCCTGTCTTTTAAACAGGAGTTCGTGCGTTCTAGTCCTCAGAGAGTTTTTTTTCATTTACTTATCAATAAGTTTCCTATAGAGCCAATGGAAATTTGCATTGATTTTGGGATTGAGATAGTGCAATTGTGAGATAGAATCTGTGCTAAGTGTTCATAAAGAACAATATGTCATTACAAGCTGTTTAGATTGGCATTAAGAATAACATAGTAAAAGCAATGGATTTCTTTTTGAACTTACCAAATAGTGATTTTTTGTTCACTGCCCTTCTTGACATAAATTTGCACCTGTGCTTTTCCTGTGGCTTACTGGGTTTATGCACCTGTCTTGTAAACAGGAGTTCATGAGTTCTAATCCATGGAGAGTATTTTTCATTTACTTACTAATAAGCTTCCTATGGAGCAATGGAAATTTGCATTGATTTTGAGATATAGAATCTGTATTACGTGTTCATCAAGAACAATACGTCATGATGCGCTGCAAAGATTGGCATTAAGAATAACATAGTGAAACCAATGGATTTCTTTTTGAACTTTCCTAATAGTGATTCATTACTCACTGCACTTCTTGACATCACTTTGCGCCTGTGATGTTCCTGTGGCTTACTGGGATAATGCACCTGTCTCGTAAAAAGGATTTCATGAGTTCTAATACTTTGAGAGGCTTTTTCATTTACTTACTAATAAGCTTCCTATGGAGCCAATGGAAATTTGCATTGATTTTGAGATATAGAATCTGTATTATGTGTTCATCAAGAACAATACGTCATGATGCGCTGCAAAGATTAGCATTAAGAATAACATAGTGAAACCAATGGATTTCTTTTTGAACTTACCGAATAGTGATTCATTGTTCACTGCCCTTCTTGACATCAATTTGCACCTGTGATGTTCCAGTGGCTTACTGGGTTAATGCACCTGTCTTGTAAAAAGGATTTCATGAGTTCTAATCCTTGGAGAGTATTTTTCATTTACTTACTAATAAGCTTCCTATGGAGCCAATGTAAATTTGCATTGATTTTGGGATTGAGATAGTGCAATTGTGAGATATAGAATCTGTATTACGTGTTCATCAAGAACAATACGTCATGATGCGCTGCAAAGATTGGCATTAAGAATAACATAGTGAAACCAATGGCTTTCTTTTTAAACTTACCTAATAGTGATTCATTGTTCACTGCCCTTCTTGACATCACTTTACACTTGTGATGTTCTAATGGCTTAGTGGGTTAATGTCCCTGTCTTTTAAACAGGAGTTCGTGATTTCTAGTCCTCAGAGAGCTTTTTTTCATTTACTTACCAATAAGTTTCCTATAGAACCAATGGAAATTTGCATTGATTTTGGGATTGAGATAGTGCGATTGTGAGATAGAATCTGTACTAAGTGTTCATAAAGAACAATATGTCATTACAAGCTGTTTGGATTGGCATTAAGAATAACATAGTAAAACCAATGGATTTCTTTTTGAACTTACCAAATAGTGATTTTTTGTTCACTGCCCTTCTTGACATAATTTTGCACCTGTGCTGTTCCTGTGGCTTACTGGGTTTATGCACCTGTCTTGTAAACAGGAGTTCATGAGTTCTAATCCATGGAGAGTATTTTTCATTTACTTACTAATAAGCTTCCTATGGAGCAATGGAAATTTGCATTGATTTTGAGATATAGAATCTGTATTACGTGTTCATCAAGAACAATACGTCATGATGCGCTGCAAAGATTGGCATTAAGAATAACATAGTGAAACCAATGGATTTCTTTTTGAACTTTCCTAATAGTGATTCATTACTCACTGCACTTCTTGACATCACTTTGCACCTGTGATGTTCCTGTGGCTTACTGGGATAATGCACCTGTCTCGTAAAAAGGATTTCATGAGTTCTAATCCTTTGAGAGGCTTTTTCATTTACTTACTAATAAGCTTCCTATGGAGCCAATGGAAATTTGCATTGATTTTGAGATATAGAATCTGTATTACGTGTTCATCAAGAACAATACGTCATGATGCGCTGCAAAGATTGGCATTAAGAATAACATAGTGAAACCAATGGATTTCTTTTTGAACTTACCGAATAGTGATTCATTGTTCACTGCCCTTCTTGACATAACTTTGCACCTGTGTTGTTCCAGTGGCTTACTGGGTTTATGCACCTGTCTTGTAAACAGGAGTTCATGAGTTCTAATCCTTGGAGAACCCTTTTCATTTACTTACTAATAAGCTTCCTATGGAGCCAATGGAAATTTGCATTGATTTTGGGCTTGAGATAGTGCAATTGTGAGATATAGAATCTGTATTACGTGTTCATCAAGAACAATATGTCATGATGCGCTGCAATGATTAGCATTAAGAATAACATAGTGAAACCAATGGATTTCTTTTTGAACTTACCTAATAGTGATTCATTGTTCACTGCCCTTCTTGACATCACATTGCACTTGTGATGTTCTAATGGCTTAGTGGGTTAATGTCCCTGTCTTTTAAACAGGAGTTTCGTGAGTTCTAGTCCTTAGAGAGCTTTTTTTCATTTACTTACCAATAAGTTTCCTATAGAGCCAATGGAAATTTGCATTGATTTTGGGATTGAGATAGTGCAATTGTGAGATAGAATCTGTACTAAGTGTTCATAAAGAACAATATGTCATTACAAGCTGTTTAGATTGGCATTAAGAATAACATAGTAAAACCAATGGATTTCTTTTTGAACTTACCTAATAGTGATTCATTGGTCACTGCCCTTCTTGACATCACTTTGCACTTGTGATGTTCCAATGGTTAGTGGGTTAATGCCAATGTCTATTAAACAGGAGTTCATGAGTTCTATTCCTCAGAGGGATCTTTTTCATTTACTTAGCAATAAGTTTCCTATAGAGCCAATGGAAATTTGCATTGATTTTGGGATTGAGATAGTGCAATTGTGAGATAGAATCTGTACTAAGTGTTCATAAAGAACAATATGTCATTACAAGCTGTTTAGATTGGCATTAAGAATAACATAGTAAAACCAATGGATTTCTTTTTGAACTTACCAAATAGTGATTCATTGTTCACTGCCCTTCTTGACATAAATTTGCACCTGTGATGTTCCAGTGGCTTACTGGGTTTATGCACCTGTCTTGTAAACAGGAGTTCATGAGTTCTAATCCATGGAGAGTCTTTTTCATTTACTTACTAATAAGCTTCCTATGGAGCAATGGAAATTTGCATTGATTTTGAGATATAGAATCTGTATTACGTGTTCATCAAGAACAATACGTCATGATGCGCTGCAAATATTGGCATTAAGAATAACATAGTAAAACCAATGGATTTCTTTTTGAACTTTCCTAATAGTGATTCATTACTCACTGCACTTCTTGACATTACTTTGCGCATGTGATGTTCCTGTGGCTTAGTGGGTTAATGTCCCTGTCTTTTAAACAGGAATTCGTGCGTTCTAGTCCTCAGAGAGTTTTTTTTCATTTACTTATCAATAAGTTTCCTATAGAGCCAATGGAAATTTGCATTGATTTTGGGATTGAGATAGTGCAATTGTGAGATAGAATCTGTGCTAAGTGTTCATAAAGAACAATATGTCATTACAAGCTGTTTAGATTGGCATTAAGAATAACATAGTAAAACCAATGGATTTCTTTTTGAACTTACCAAATAGTGATTTTTTGTTCACTGCCCTTCTTGACATAAATTTGCACCTGTGCTTTTCCTGTGGCTTACTGGGTTTATGCACCTGTCTTGTAAACAGGAGTTCATGAGTTCTAATCCATGGAGAGTATTTTTCATTTACTTACTAATAAGCTTCCTATGGAGCAATGGAAATTTGCATTGATTTTGAGATATAGAATCTGTATTACGTGTTCATCAAGAACAATACGTCATGATGCGCTGCAAAGATTGGCATTAAGAATAACATAGTGAAACCAATGGATTTCTTTTTGAACTTTCCTAATAGTGATTCATTACTCACTGCACTTCTTGACATCACTTTGCGCCTGTGATGTTCCTGTGGCTTATTGGGATAATGCACCTGTCCCGTAAAAAGGATTTCATGAGTTCTAATCCTTTGAGAGGCTTTTACATTTACTTACTAATAAGCTTCCTATGGAGCCAATGGAAATTTGCATTGATTTTGAGATATAGAATCTGTATTACGTGTTCATCAAGAACAATACGTCATGATGCGCTGCAAAGATTAGCATTAAGAATAACATAGTGAAACCAATGGATTTCTTTTTGAACTTACCGAATAGTGATTCATTGTTCACTGCCCTTCTTGACATAAATTTGCACCTGTGATGTTCCAATGGCTTACTGGGTTAATGCACCTGTCTTGTAAAAAGGATTTCATGAGTTCTAATCTTTGGAGAGTATTTTTCATTTACTTACTAATAAGCTTCCTATGGAGCCAATGTAAATTTGCATTGATTTTGGGATTGAGATAGTGCAATTGTGAGATATAGAATCTGTATTACGTGTTCATCAAGAACAATATGTCATGATGCGCTGCAATGATTAGCATTAAGAATAACATAGTGAAACCAATGGATTTCTTTTTGAACTTACCTAATAGTGATTCATTGTTCACTGCCCTTCTTGACATCACTTTGCACTTGTGATGTTCTAATGGCTTAGTGGGTTAATGTCCCTGTCTTTTAAACAGGAGTTTCGTGAGTTCTAGTCCTCAGAGAGCTTTTTTTCATTTACTTACCAATAAGTTTCCTATAGAGCCAATGGAAATTTGCATTGATTTTGGGATTGAGATAGTGCAATTGTGAGATAGAATCTGTACTAAGTGTTCATAAAGAACAATATGTCATTACAAGCTGTTTAGATTGGCATTAAGAATAACATAGTAAAAACCAATGGATTTCTTTTTGAACTTACCTAATAGTGATTCATTGGTCACTGCCCTTCTTGACATCACTTTGCACTTGTGATGTTCCAATGGTTAGTGGGTTAATGCCAATGTCTATTAAACAGGAGTTCATGAGTTCTATTCCTCAGAGGGATCTTTTTCATTTACTTAGCAATAAGTTTCCTATAGAGCCAATGGAAATTTGCATTGATTTTGGGATTGAGATAGTGCAATTGTGAGATAGAATCTGTACTAAGTGTTCATAAAGAACAATATGTCATTACAAGCTGTTTAGATTGGCATTAAGAATAACATAGTAAAACCAATGGATTTCTTTTTGAACTTACCAAATAGTGATTCATTGTTCACTGCCCTTCTTGACATAAATTTGCACCTGTGATGTTCCAGTGGCTTACTGGGTTTATGCACCTGTCTTGTAAACAGGAGTTCATGAGCTCTAATCCATGGAGAGTCTTTTTCATTTACTTACTAATAAGCTTCCTATGGAGCAATGGAAATTTGCATTGATTTTGAGATATAGAATCTGTATTACGTGTTCATCAAGAACAATACGTCATGATGCGCTGCAAATATTGGCATTAAGAATAACATAGTGAAACCAATGGATTTCTTTTTGAACTTTCCTAATAGTGATTCATTACTCACTGCACTTCTTGACATTACTTTGCGCATGTGATGTTCCTGTGGCTTACTGGGATAATGCACCTGTCTTGTAAAAAGGATTTCATGAGTTCTAATCCTTTGAGAGTCTTTTTCATTTACTTACTAATAAGCTTCCTATGGAGCCAATGGAAATTTGCATTGATTTTGAGATATAGAATCTGTATTACGTGTTCATCAAGAACAATACGTCATGATGCGCTGCAAAGATTAGCATTAAGAATAACATAGTGAAACCAATGGATTTCTTTTTGAACTTACCGAATAGTGATTCATTGTTCACTACCCTTCTTGACATAAATTTGCACCTGTGATGTTCCAGTGGCTTAATGGGTTTATGCACCTGTCTTGTAAACAGGAGTTCATGAGTTCTAATCCTTGGAGAGCCTTTTTCATTTATTACTAATAAGCTTCCTATAGAGCCAATGTAAATTTGCATTGATTTTGGCCTTGAGATAGTGCAATTGTGAGATAGAATCTGTAGTAAGTGTTCATAAAGAACAATATGTCATCACAATCTGTTTAGATTGGCTTTAAGAATAACATAGTAAAACCAATGGATTTCTTTTTGAACTTACCTAATAGTGATTCATTGTTCACTGCCCTTCTTGACATCACTTTGCACCTGTGATGTTCCTGTGGCTTACTGGGTTAATGCACCTGTCTTGTAAAAAGGATTTCATGAGTTCTAATCCTTGGAGAGTCTTTTTCATTTACTTACTAATAAGCTTCCTATGGAGCCAATGTAAATTTGCATTGATTTTGGGATTGGGATAGTGCAATTGTGAGATATAGAATCTGTAATACGTGTTCATCAAGAACAATACGTCATGATGCGCTGCAAAGATTGGCATTAAGAATAACATAGTGAAACCAATGGATTTTTTTACCTAAGAGTGATTCATTGTTCACTGCCCTTCTTGACATCACTTTGCACTTGTGATGTTCTAATGGCTTAGTGGGTTAATGTCCGTGTCTTTTAAAAAGGAGTTCGTGATTTCTAGTCCTCAGAGAGCTTTTTTTCATTTACTTACCAATAAGTTTCCTATAGAGCCAATGGAAATTTGCATTGATTTTGGGCTTGAGATAGTGCAATTGTGAGATATAGAATCTGTATTACGTGTTCATCAAGAACAATATGTCATGATGCGCTGCAATGATTAGCATTAAGAATAACATAGTGAAACCAATGGATTTCTTTTTGAACTTACCTAATATTGATTCATTGTTCACTGCCCTTCTTGACATCACTTTGCACTTGTGATGTTCTAATGGCTTAGTGGGTTAATGTCCCTGTCTTTTAAACAGGAGTTTCGTGAGTTCTAGTCCTCAGAGAGCTTTTTTTCATTTACTTACCAATAAGTTTCCTATAGAGCCAATGGAAATTTGCATTGATTTTGGGATTGAGATAGTGCAATTGTGAGATAGAATCTGTACTAAGTGTTCATAAAGAACAATATGTCATTGCAAGCTGTTTAGATTGGTATTAAAAATAACATAGTAAAACCAATGGATTTCTTTTTGAACTTACCTAATAGTGATTCATTGGTCACTGCCCTTCTTGACATCACTTTGCACTTGTGATGTTCCAATGGTTAGTGGGTTAATGCCAATGTCTATTAAACAGGAGTTCATGAGTTCTATTCCTCAGAGTGCTCTTTTTCATTTACTTAGCAATAAGTTTCCTATAGAGCCAATGGAAATTTGCATTGATTTTGGGATTGAGATAGTGCAATTGTGAGATAGAATCTGTACTAAGTGTTCATAAAGAACAATATGTCATTACAAGCTGTTTAGATTGGCATTAAGAATAACATAGTAAAACCAATGGATTTCTTTTTGAACTTACCGAATAGTGATTCATTGTTCACTGCCCTTCTTGACATAAATTTGCACCTGTGATGTTCCAGTGGCTTACTGGGTTTATGCACCTGTCTTGTAAACAGGAGTTCATGAGTTCTAATCCATGGAGAGTCTTTTTCATTTACTTACTAATAAGCTTCATATGGAGCAATGGAAATTTGCATTGATTTTGAGATATAGAATCTGTATTACGTGTTCATCAAGAACAATACGTCATGATGCGCTGCAAAGATTGGCATTAAGAATAACATAGTGAAACCAATGGATTTCTTTTTGAACTTTCCTAATAGTGATTCATTACTCACTGCACTTCTTGACATCACTTTGCGCCTGTGATGTTCCTGTGGCTTACTGGGATAACGCACCTGTCTTGTAAAAAGGATTTCATGAGTTCTAATCCTTTGAGAGTCTTTTTCATTTACTTACTAATAAGCTTCCTATGGAGCCAATGGAAATTTGCATTGATTTTGAGATATAGAATCTGTATTACGTGTTCATCAAGAACAATACGTCATGATGCGCTGCAAAGATTAGCATTAAGAATAACATAGTGAAACCAATGGATTTCTTTTTGAACTTACCGAATAGTGATTCATTGTTCACTGCCCTTCTTGACATAAATTTGCACCTGTGATGTTCCAGTGGCTTACTGGGTTAATGCACCTGTCTTGTAAAAAGGATTTCATGAGTTCTAATCCTTGGAGAGTCTTTTTCATTTACTTAATAATAAGCTTCCTATGGAGCCAATGGAAATTTGCATTGATTTTGGGCTTGAGATAGTGCAATTGTGAGATATAGAATCTGTATTAAGTGTTCATCAAGAACAATATGTCATGATGCGCTGCAATGATTAGCATTAAGAATAACATAGTGAAACCAATGGATTTCTTTTTGAACTTACCGAATAGTGATTCATTGTTCACTGCCCTTCTTGACATCACTTTGCACTTGTGATGTTCTAATGGCTTTGTGGGTTAATGTCCCTGTCTTTTAAACAGGATTTTCGTGAGTTCTAATCCTCAGAGAGCTTTTTTTCATTTACTTACCAATAAGTTTCCTATAGAGCCAATGGAAATTTGCATTGATTTTGGGATTGAGATAGTGCAATTGTGAGATAGAATCTGTACTAAGTGTTCATAAAGAACAATATGTCATTACAAGCTGTTTAGATTGGCATTAAGAATAACATAGTAAAACCAATGGATTTCTTTTTGAACTTACCTAATAGTGATTCATTGGTCACTGCCCTTCTTGACATCACTTTGCACTTGTGATGTTCCAATGGCTTGGTGGGTTAATGTCCCTGTCTTTTAATCAGGAGTTTGTGCGTTCTAGTCCTCAGAGAGCTTTTTTTCATTTACTTACCAATAAGTTTCCTATAGAGCCAATGGAAATTTGCATTGATTTTGGGATTGAGATAGTGCAATTGTGAGATAGAATCTGTACTAAGTGTTCATAAAGAACAATATGTCATTACAAGCTGTTTAGATTGGTATTAAGAATAACATAGTAAAACCAATGGATTTCTTTTTGAACTTACCAAATAGTGATTCATTGTTCACTGCCCTTCTTGACATAAATTTGCACCTGTGATGTTCCAGTGGCTTACTGGTTTTATGCACCTGTCTTGTAAACAGGAGTTCATGAGTTCTAATCCATGGAGAGTCTTTTTCATTTACTTACTAATAAGCTTCCTATGGAGCAATGGAAATTTGCATTGATTTTGAGATATAGAATCTGTATTACGTGTTCATCAAGAATAATACGTCATGATGCGCTGCAAAGATTGGCATTAAGAATAACATAGTGAAACCAATGGATTTCTTTTTGAACTTACCGAATAGTGATTCATTGTTCACTGCCCTTCTTGACATAAATTTGCCCCTGTGATGTTCCAGTGGTTTACTGGGTTTATGCACCTGTCTTGTAAACAGGAGTTCATGAGTTCTAATCCTTGGAGAGCCTTTTTCATTTATTACTAATAAGCTTCCTATAGAGCCAATGTAAATTTGCATTGATTTTGGGCTTGAGATAGTGCAATTGTGAGATGTAGAATCTGTATTACGTGTTCATCAAGAACAATACGTCATGATGCGCTGCAAAGATTGGCAATAAGAATAACATAGTGAAACCAATGGATTTCTTTTTGAACTTACCTAATAGTGATTCAATGTTCACTGCCCTTCTTGTCATCACTTTGCACTTGTGATGTTCCAATGACTTAGTGGGTTAATGCCACTGTCTTTTAAACAGGAGTTCATGAGTTTTAGTCCTCAGAGACCTCTTTTTCATTTACTTACCAATAAGTTTCCTATAGAGCCAATGGAAATTTGCATTGATTTTGGGATTGAGATTGTGCAATTGTGAGATAGAATCTGTACTAAGTGTTCATAAAGAACAATATGTCATTACAAGCTGTTTAGATTGGCATTAAGAATAACATAGTAAAACCAATGGATTTCTTTTTGAACTTTCCTAATAGTGATTCATTACTCACTGCACTTCTTGACATCACTTTGCGCCTGTGATGTTCCTGTGGCTTACTGGGATAATGCACCTGTCTTGTAAAAAGGATTTCATGAGTTCTAATCCTTTGAGAGTCTTTTTCATTTACTTACTAATAAGCTTCCTATGGAGCCAATGTCAATTTGCATTGATTTTGGGATTGAGATAGTGCAATTGTGAGATATAGAATCTGTATTACGTGTTCATCAAGAACTCTACGTCATGATGCGCTGCAAAGATTGGCATTAAGAATAACATAGTGAAACCAATGGATTTCTTTTTGAACTTACCTAATAGTGATTCAATGTTCACTGCCCTTCTTGACATCACTTTGCACTTGTGATGTTCCAATGGCTTAGTGGGTTAATGCCCCTGTCTTTTAAACAGGAGTTCATGAGTTCTAGTCCTCAGAGACCTCTTTTGCATTTACTTACCAATAAGTTTCCTATAGAGCCAATGGAAGTTTGCATTGATTTTGGGATTGAGATTGTGCAATTGTGAGATAGAATCTGTACTAAGTGTTCATAAAGAACAATATGTCACTACAAGCTGTTTAGATTGGCATTAAGAATAACATAGAAAAACCAATGGATTTCTTTTTGAACTTACCAAATAGTGATTTTTTGTTCACTGCCCTTCTTGACATAAATTTGCACCTGTGTTTTTCCAGTGGCTTACTGGGTTTATGCACCTGTCTTGTAAACAGGAGTTCATGAGTTCATGAGTTCTAATCCATGGAGAGTCTTTTTCATTTACTTACTAATAAGCTTCCTATGGAGCAATGGAAATTTGCATTGATTTTGAGATATAGAATCGTTATTACGTGTTCATCAAGAACAATACGTCATGATGCGCTGCAAAGATTGGCATTAAGAATAACATAGTGAAACCAATGGATTTCTTTTTGAACTTACCTAATAGTGATTCAATGTTCACTGCCCTTCTTGACATCACTTTGCACTTGTGATGTTCCAACGGCTTAGTGGGTTAATGCCCCTGTCTTTTAAACAGGAGTTCATGAGTTCTAGTCCTCAGAGACCTCTTTTTCATTTAATTACCAATAAGTTTCCTATAGAGCCAATGGAAGTTTGCATTGATTTTGGGATTGAGATTGTGCAGTTGTGAGATAGAATCTGTACTAAGTGTTCATAAAGAACAATATGTCATTACAAGCTGTTTAGATTGGCATTAAGAATAACATAGTAAAACCAATGGATTTCTTTTTGAACTTACCAAATAGTGATTTTTTGTTCACTGCCCTACTTGACATAAATTTGCACCTGTGCTGTTCCAGTGGCTTACGCACCTGTCTTGTAAACAGGAGTTCATGAGTTCTAATCCATGGAGAGTCTTTTTCATTTACTTACTATTAAGCTTCCTATGGAGCAATGGAAATTTGCATTGATTTTGAGATATAGAATCTGTATTACGTGTTCATCAAGAACAATACGTCATGATGCGCTGCAAAGATTGGCATTAAGAATAACATAGTGAAACCAATGGATTTCTTTTTGAACTTTCCTAATAGTGATTCATTACTCACTGCACTTCTTGACATCACTTTGCGCCTGTGATGTTCCTGTGGCTTACTGGGATAATGCACCTGTCTTGTAAAAAGGATTTCATGAGTTCTAATCCTTTGAGAGTCTTTTTCATTTACTTACTAATAAGCTTCCTATGGAGCCAATGGAAATTTGCATTGATTTTTAGATATAGAATTTGTATTACGTGTTCATCAAGAACAATACGTCATGATGCGCTGCAAAGATTAGCATTAAGAATAACATAGTGAAACCAATGGATTTCTTTTTGAACTTACCGAATAGTGATTCATTGTTCACTGCCCTTCTTGACATAAATTTGCACCTGTGATGTTCCAGTGGCTTTCTGGGTTAATGCACCTGTCTTGTAAAAAGGATTTCATGAGTTCTAATCCTTGGAGAGTCTTTTTCATTTACTTACTAATAAGCTTCCTATGGAGCCAATGTCAATTTGCATTGATTTTGGGATTGAGATAGTGCAATTGTGAGATATAGAATCTGTATTACGTGTTCATCAAGAACTCTACGTCATGATGCGCTGCAAAGATTGGCATTAAGAATAACATAGTGAAACCAATGGATTTCTTTTTGAACTTACCTAATAGTGATTCAATGTTCACTGCCCTTCTTGACATCACTTTGCACTTGTGATGTTCCAATGGCTTAGTGGGTTAATGCCCCTGTCTTTTAAACAGGAGTTCATGAGTTCTAGTCCTCAGAGACCTCTTTTGCATTTACTTACCAATAAGTTTCCTATAGAGCCAATGGAAGTTTGCATTGATTTTGGGATTGAGATTGTGCAATTGTGAGATAGAATCTGTACTAAGTGTTCATAAAGAACAATATGTCACTACAAGCTGTTTAGATTGGCATTAAGAATAACATAGTAAAACCAATGGATTTCTTTTTGAACTTACCAAATAGTGATTTTTTGTTCACTGCCCTTCTTGACATAAATTTGCACCTGTGTTTTTCCAGTGGCTTACTGGGTTTATGCACCTGTCTTGTAAACAGGAGTTCATGAGTTCATGAGTTCTAATCCATGGAGAGTCTTTTTCATTTACTTACTAATAAGCTTCCTATGGAGCAATGGAAATTTGCATTGATTTTGAGATATAGAATCGTTATTACGTGTTCATCAAGAACAATACGTCATGATGCGCTGCAAAGATTGGCATTAAGAATAACATAGTGAAACCAATGAATTTCTTTTTGAACTTTCCAAATAGTGATTCATTACTCACTGCACTTCTTGACATCACTTTGCGCATGTGATGTTCCTGTGGCTTACTGGGATAATGCACCTGTCTTGTAAAAAGGATTTCATGAGTTCTATTCCTTTGAGAGTCTTTTTCATTTACTTACTAATAAGCTTCCTATGGAGCCAATGGAAATTTGCATTGATTTTGAGATATAGAATCTGTATTACATGTTCATCAAGAACAATACGTCATGATGCGCTGCAAAGATTAGCATTAAGAATAACATAGTGAAACCAATGGATTTCTTTTTGAACTTACCGAATAGTGATTAATTGTTCACTGCCCTTCTTGACATAAATTTGCACCTGTGATGTTCCAGTGGCTTACTGGGTTAATGCACCTGTCTTGTAAAAAGAATTTCATGAGTTCTAATCCTTGGAGAGTCTTTTTCATTTACTTACTAATAAGCTTCCTATGGAGCCAATGTAAATTTGCATTGATTTTGGGCTTGAGATAGTGCAATTGTGAGATATAGAATCTGCAGTAAGTGTTCATAAAGAACAATATGTCATCACAATCTGTTTAGATTGGCTTTAAGAATAACATAGTAAAACCAATGGATTTCTTTTTGAACTTACCTAATAGTGATTCATTGTTCACTGCCCTTCTTGACATCGCTTTGCACCTGTGTTGTTCCTGTGGCTTACTGGGTTAATGCACCTGTCTTGTAAAAAGGATTGCATGAGTTCTAATCCTTGGAGAGTCTTTTTCATTTACTTACTAATAAGCTTCCTATGGAGCCAATGTAAATTTGCATTGATTTTGGGCTTGAGATAGTGCAATTGTGAGATATAGAATCTGTATTACGTGTTCATCAAGAACAATACGTCATGATGCGTTGCAAAGATTGGCATTAAGAATAATATAGTGAAACCAATGGATTTTTTTACGTAATAGTGATTCATTGTTCACTGCCCTTCTTGACATCACTTTGCACTTGTGATGTTCCAATGGCTTAGTGGGTTAATGTCCGTGTCTTTTAAAAAGGAGTTCGTGATTTCTAGTCCTCAGAGAGCTTTTTTTCATTTACTTACCAATAAGTTTCCTATAGAGCCAATGGAAATTTCCATTGATTTTGGGATTGAGATAGTGCGATTGTGAGATAGAATCTGTACTAAGTGTTCATAAAGAACAATATGTCATTACAAGCTGTTTAGATTGGCATTAAGAATAACATAGTAAAACCAATGGATTTCTTTTTGAACTTACCAAATAGTGATTCATTGTTCACTGCCCTTCTTGACATAAATTTGCACTTGTGATGTTCCAGTGGCTTACTGGGTTTATGCACCTGACTTGTAAACATGAGTTCTAATCCATGGAGAGTCTTTTTCGTTTACTTACTAATAAGCTTCCTATGGATCAATGGAAATTTGCATTGATTTTGAGATATAGAATCTGTATTATGTGTTCATCAAGAACAATACGTCATGTTGCGCTGCAAAGATTGGCATTAAGAATAACATAGTGAAACCAATGGATTTCTTTTTGAACTTTCCTAATAGTGATTCATTACTCACTGCACTTCTTGACATCACTTTGCGCCTGTGATGTTCCTGTGGCTTACTGGGATAACGCACCTGTCTTGTAAAAAGGATTTCATGAGTTCTAATCCTTTGAGAGTCTTTTTCATTTACTTACTAATAAGCTTCCTATGGAGCCAATGGAAATTTGCATTGATTTTGAGATATAGAATCTGTATTACGTGTTCATCAAGAACAATACGTCATGATGCGCTGCAAAGATTAGCATTAAGAATAACATAGTGAAACCAATGGATTTCTTTTTGAACTTACCTAATAGTGATTCATTGGTCACTGCCCTTCTTGACATCACTTTGCACTTGTGATGTTCCAATGGCTTAGTGGGTTAATGTCCCTGTCTTTTAATCAGGAGTTTGTGCGTTCTAGTCCTCAGAGAGATTTTTTTCATTTACTTACCAATAAGTTTCCTATAGAGTCAATGGAAATTTGCATTGATTTTGGGATTGAGATAGTGCAATTGTGAGATAGAATCTGTACTAAGTGTTCATAAAGAACAATATGTCATTACAAGCTGTTTAGATTGGCATTAAGAATAACATAGTAAAACCAATGGATTTCTTTTTGAACTTACCAAATAGTGATTTTTTGTTCACTGCCCTACTTGACATAAATTTGCACCTGTGCTGTTCCAGTGGCTTACGCACCTGTCTTGTAAACAGGAGTTCATGAGTTCTAATCCATGGAGAGTCTTTTTCATTTACTTACTAATAAGCTTCCTATGGAGCCAATGGAAATTTGCATTGATTTTGAGATATAGAATCTGTATTACGTGTTCATCAAGAACAATACGTCATGATGCGCTGCAAAGATAAGCATTAAGAATAACATAGTGAAACCAATGGATTTCTTTTTGAACTTACCGAATAGTGATTCATTGTTCACTGCCCTTCTTGACATAAATTTGCACCTGTGATGTTCCAGTGGCTTACTGGGTTAATGCACCTGTCTTGTAAAAAGGATTTCATGAGTTCTAATCCTTGGAGAGTCTTTTTCATTTACTTAATAATAAGCTTCCTATGGAGCCAATGGAAATTTGCATTGATTTTGGGCTTGAGATAGTGCAATTGTGAGATATAGAATCTGTATTACGTGTTCATCAAGAACAATATGTCATGATGCGCTGCAATGATTAGCATTAAGAATAACATAGTGAAACCAATGGATTTCTTTTTGAACTTACCGAATAGTGATTCATTGTTCACTGCCCTTCTTGACATCACTTTGCACTTGTGATGTTCTAATGGCTTTGTGGGTTAATGTCCCTGTCTTTTAAACAGGATTTTCGTGAGTTCTAATCCTCAGAGAGCTTTTTTTCATTTACTTACCAATAAGTTTCCTATAGAGCCAATGGAAATTTGCATTGATTTTGGGATTGAGATAGTGCAATTGTGAGATAGAATCTGTACTAAGTGTTCATAAAGAACAATATGTCATTACAAGCTGTTTAGATTGGCATTAAGAATAACATAGTAAAACCAATGGATTTCTTTTTGAACTTACCTAATAGTGATTCATTGGTCACTGCCCTTCTTGACATCACTTTGCACTTGTGATGTTCCAATGGCTTGGTGGGTTAATGTCCCTGTCTTTTAATCAGGAGTTTGTGCGTTCTAGTCCTCAGAGAGCTTTTTTTCATTTACTTACCAATAAGTTTCCTATAGAGCCAATGGAAATTTGCATTGATTTTGGGATTGAGATAGTGCAATTGTGAGATAGAATCTGTACTAAGTGTTCATAAAGAACAATATGTCATTACAAGCTGTTTAGATTGGTATTAAGAATAACATAGTAAAACCAATGGATTTCTTTTTGAACTTACCAAATAGTGATTCATTGTTCACTGCCCTTCTTGACATAAATTTGCACCTGTGATGTTCCAGTGGCTTACTGGTTTTATGCACCTGTCTTGTAAACAGGAGTTCATGAGTTCTAATCCATGGAGAGTCTTTTTCATTTACTTACTAATAAGCTTCCTATGGAGCAATGGAAATTTGCATTGATTTTGAGATATAGAATCTGTATTACGTGTTCATCAAGAACAATACGTCATGATGCGCTGCAAAGATTGGCATTAAGAATAACATAGTGAAACCAATGGATTTCTTTTTGAACTTACCGAATAGTGATTCATTGTTCACTGCCCTTCTTGACATAAATTTGCCCCTGTGATGTTCCAGTGGTTTACTGGGTTTATGCACCTGTCTTGTAAACAGGAGTTCTTGAGTTCTAATCCTTGGAGAGCCTTTTTCATTTATTACTAATAAGCTTCCTATAGAGCCAATGTAAATTTGCATTGATTTTGGGCTTGAGATAGTGCAATTGTGAGATGTAGAATCTGTATTACGTGTTCATCAAGAACAATACGTCATGATGCGCTGCAAAGATTGGCAATAAGAATAACATAGTGAAACCAATGGATTTCTTTTTGAACTTACCTAATAGTGATTCAATGTTCACTGCCCTTCTTGTCATCACTTTGCACTTGTGATGTTCCAATGACTTAGTGGGTTAATGCCACTGTCTTTTAAACAGGAGTTCATGAGTTCTAGTCCTCAGAGACCTCTTTTTCATTTACTTACCAATAAGTTTCCTATAGAGCCAATGGAAATTTGCATTGATTTTGGGATTGAGATTGTGCAATTGTGAGATAGAATCTGTACTAAGTGTTCATAAAGAACAATATGTCATTACAAGCTGTTTAGATTGGCATTAAGAATAACATAGTAAAACCAATGGATTTCTATTTGAACTTACCTAATAGTGATTCATTGGTCACTGCCCTTCTTGACATAAATTTGCACCTGTGATGTTGCTGTGGCTTACTGGGTTAATGCACCTGTCTTGTAAAAAGGATTTCATGAGTTCTAATCCTTGAAGAGTCTTTTTCATTTACTTACTAATAAGCTTCCTATGGAGCCAATGGAAATTTGCATTGATTTTGGGCTTGAGATAGTGCAATTGTGAGATATAGAATCTGTATTACGTGTTCATCAAGAACAATATGTCATGATGCGCTGCAATGATTAGCATTAAGAATAACATAGTGAAACCAATGGATTTCTTTTTGAACTTACCTAATAGTGATTCATTGGTCACTGCCCTTCTTGACATCACTTTGCACTTGTGATGTTCCAATGGCTTAGTGGGTTATTGTCCCTGTCTTTTAAAAAGGAGTTCGTGAGTTCTAGTCCTCAGAGAGCTTTTTTTCAATTACTTACCAATAAGTTTCCTATAGAGCCAATGGAAATTTGCATTGATTTTGGGATTGAGATAGTGCAATTGTGAGATAGAATCTGTACTAAGTGTTCATAAAGAACAATATGTCATTACAAGCTGTTTAGATTGGCATTAAGAATAACATAGTAAAACCAATGGATTTCTTTTTGAACTTACCTAATAGTGATTCATTGTTCACTGCCCTTCTTGACATAACTTTGCACCTGTGATGTTCCAGTGGCTTACTGTGTTTATGCACCTGTCTTGTAAACAGGAGTTCATGAGTTCTAATCCATGGAGAGTCTTTTTCATTTACTTACTAATAAGCTTCCTATGGAGCAATGGAAATTTGCATTGATTTTGAGATATAGAAACTGTATTACGTGTTCATCAAGAACAATACGTCATGATGCGCTGCAAAGATTGGCATTAAGAATAACATAGTGAAACCAATGAATTTCTTTTTGAACTTTCCTAATAGTGATTCATTACTCACTGCACTTCTTGACATCACTTTGCGCATGTGATGTTCCTGTGGCTTACTGGGATAATGCACCTGTCTTGTAAAAAGGATTTCATGAGTTCTAATCCTTTGAGAGTCTTTTTCATTTACTTACTAATAAGCTTCCTATGGAGCCAATGGAAATTTGCATTGATTTTGAGATATAGAATCTGTATTACGTGTTCATCAAGAACATTACGTCATGATGCGCTGCAAAGATTAGCATTAAGAATAACATAGTGAAACCAATGGATTTCTTTTTGAACTTACCGAATAGTGATTCATTGTTCACTACCCTTCTTGACATTAATTTGCACCTGTGATGTTCCAGTGGCTTAATGGGTTTATGCACCTGTCTTGTAAACAGGAGTTCATGAGTTCTAATCCTTGAGAGCCTTTTTCATTTATTACTAATAAGCTTCCTATAGAGGCAATGTAAATTTGCATTGATTTTGGCCTTGAGATAGTGCAATTGTGAGATAGAATCTGTAGTAAGTGTTCATAAAGAACAATATGTCATCACAATCTGTTTAGATTGGCTTTAAGAATAACATAGTAAAACCAATGGATTTCTTTTTGAACTTACCTAATAGTGATTCATTGTTCACTGCCCTTCTTGACATCACTTTGCACCTGTGATGTTCCTGTGGCTTACTGGGTTAATGCACCTGTCTTGTAAAAAGGATTTCATGAGTTCTAATCCTTGGAGAGTCTTTTTCATTTACTTACTAATAAGCTTCCTATGGAGCCAATGTAAATTTGCATTGATTTTGGGATTGAGATAGTGCAATTGTGAGATATAGAATCTGTATTACGTGTTCATCAAGAACAATACGTCATGATGCGCTGCAAAGATTGGCATTAAGAATAACATAGTGAAACCAATGGATTTTTTTACCTAATAGTGATTCATTGTTCACTGCCCTTCTTGACATCACTTTGCACTTGTGATGTTCCAATGGCTTAGTGGGTTAATGTCCGTGTCTTTTAAAAAGGAGTTCGTGATTTCTAGTCCTCAGAAAGCTTTTTTTCATTTACTTACCAATAAGTTTCCTATAGAGCCAATGGAAATTTGCATTGATTTTGGGATTGAGATAGTGCGATTGTGAGATAGAATCTGTACTAAGTGTTCATAAAGTACAATATGTCATTACAAGATGTTTAGATTGGCATTAAGAATAACATAGTAAAACCAATGGATTTCTTTTTGAACTTACCAAATAGTGATTCATTGTTCACTGCCCTTCTTGACATAAATTTGCACTTGTGATGTTCCAGTGGCTTACTGGGTTTATGCACCTGTCTTGTAAACATGAGTTCTAATCCATGGAGAGTCTTTTTCGTTTACTTACTAATAAGCTTCCTATGGATCAATGGAAATTTGCATTGATTTTGAGATATAGAATCTGTATTACGTGTTCATCAAGAACAATACGTCATGATGCGCTGCAAAGATTGGCATTAAGAATAACATAGTGAAACCAATGGATTTCTTTTTGAACTTACCTAATAGTGATTCATTGTTCACTGCCCTTCTTGACATAACTTTGCACCTGTGATGTTCCAGTGGCTTACTGGGTTTATGCACCTGTCTTGTAAACAGAAGTTCATGAGTTCTAATCCTTGGAGAACCTTTTTCATTTACTTACTAATAAGCTTCCTATGGAGTCAATGGAAATTTGCATTGATTTTGGGCTTGAGATAGTGCAATTGTGAGATATAGAATCTGTATTACGTGTTCATCAAGAACAATATGTCATGATGCGCTGCAATGATTAGCATTAAGAATAACATAGTGAAACCAATGGATTTCTTTTTGAACTTACCTAATAGTGATTCATTGTTCACTGCCCTTCTTGACATTACTTTGCACTTGTGATGTTCCAATGGCTTAGTGGGTTATTGTCCCTGTCTTTTAAATAGGAGTTCGTAAGTTCTAGTCCTCAGAGAGCTGTTTTTCATTTACTTACCAATAAGTTTCCTATAGAGCCAATGGAAATTTGCATTGATTTTGGGATTGAGATAGTGCAATTGTGAGATAGATTCTGTACTAAGTGTTCATAAAGAACAATATGTCATTACAAGCTGTTTAGATTGGCATTAAGAATAACATAGTAAAACCAATGGATTTCTTTTTGAACTTACCTAATAGTGATTCATTGTTCACTGCCCTTCTTGACAAAAATTTGCACCTGTGATGTTCCATTGGCTTACTGGGTTTATGCACCTGTCTTGTAAACAGGAGTTCATGAGTTCTAATCCTTGGAGAGCCTTTTTCATTTATTACTAATAAGCTTCCTATAGAGTCAATGTAAATTTGCATTGATTTTGGGCTTGAGATAGTGCAATTGTGAGATAGTGCAATTGTGAGATAGAATCTGTAGTAAGTGTTCATAAAGAACAATATGTCATCACAATCTGTTTAGATTGGCTTTAAGAATAACATAGTAAAACCAATGGATTTCTTTTTGAACTTACCTAATAGTGATTCATTGTTCACTGCCCTTCTTGACATCACTTTGCACCTGTGATGTTCCTGTGGCTTACTGGGTTAATGCACCTGTCTTGTAAAAAGGATTTCATGAGTTCTAATCCTTGGAGAGTCTTTTTCATTTACTTACTAATAAGCTTCCTATGGAGCCAATGTAAATTTGCATTGATTTTGGGATTGAGATAGTGCAATTGTGAGATATAGAATCTGTATTACGTGTTCATCAAGAACAATACGTCATGATGCGCTGCTAAGATTGGCATTAAGAATAACATAGTGAAACCAATGGATTTTTTTACCTAATAGTGATTCATTGTTCACTGCCCTTCTTGACATCACTTTGCACTTGTGATGTTCCAATGGCTTAGTGGGTTAATGTCCGTGTCTTTTAAAAAGGAGTTCGTGATTTCTAGTCCTCAGAAAGCTTTTTTTCATTTACTTACCAATAAGTTTCCTATAGAGCCAATGGAAATTTGCATTGATTTTGGGATTGAGATAGTGCGATTGTGAGATAGAATCTGTACTAAGTGTTCATAAAGAACAATATGTCATTACAAGATGTTTAGATTGGCATTAAGAATAACATAGTAAAACCAATGGATTTCTTTTTGAACTTACCAAATAGTGATTCATTGTTCACTGCCCTTCTTGACATAAATTTGCACTTGTGATGTTCCAGTGGCTTACTGGGTTTATGCACCTGTCTTGTAAACATGAGTTCTAATCCATGGAGAGTCTTTTTCGTTTACTTACTAATAAGCTTCCTATGGATCAATGGAAATTTGCATTGATTTTGAGATATAGAATCTGTATTACGTGTTCATCAAGAACAATACGTCATGATGCGCTGCAAAGATTGGCATTAAGAATAACATAGTGAAACCAATGGATTTCTTTTTGAACTTACCTAATAGTGATTCATTGTTCACTGCCCTTCTTGACATAACTTTGCACCTGTGATGTTCCAGTGGCTTACTGGGTTTATGCACCTGTCTTGTAAACAGAAGTTCATGAGTTCTAATCCTTGGAGAACCTTTTTCATTTACTTACTAATAAGCTTCCTATGGAGTCAATGGAAATTTGCATTGATTTTGGGCTTGAGATAGTGCAATTGTGAGATATAGAATCTGTATTACGTGTTCATCAAGAACAATATGTCATGATGCGCTGCAATGATTAGCATTAAGAATAACATAGTGAAACCAATGGATTTCTTTTTGAACTTACCTAATAGTGATTCATTGTTCACTGCCCTTCTTGACATCACTTTGCACTTGTGATGTTCCAATGGCTTAGTGGGTTATTGTCCCTGTCTTTTAAACAGGAGTTTGTAAGTTCTAGTCCTCAGAGAGCTGTTTTTCATTTACTTACCAATAAGTTTCCTATAGAGCCAATGGAAATTTGCATTGATTTTGGGATTGAGATAGTGCAATTGTGAGATAGATTCTGTACTAAGTGTTCATAAAGAACAATATGTCATTACAAGCTGTTTAGATTGGCATTAAGAATAACATAGTAAAACCAATGGATTTCTTTTTGAACTTACCTAATAGTGATTCATTGTTCACTGCCCTTCTTGACAAAAATTTGCACCTGTGATGTTCCATTGGCTTACTGGGTTTATGCACCTGGCTTGTAAACAGGAGTTCATGAGTTCTAATCCTTGGAGAGCCTTTTTCATTTATTACTAATAAGCTTCCTATAGAGTCAATGTAAATTTGCATTGATTTTGGGCTTGAGATAGTGCAATTGTGAGATAGTGCAATTGTGAGATAGAATCTGTAGTAAGTGTTCATAAAGAACAATATGTCATCACAATCTGTTTAGATTGGCTTTAAGAATAACATAGTAAAACCAATGGATTTCTTTTTGAACTTACCTAATAGTGATTCATTGTTCACTGCCCTTCTTGACATCACTTTGCACCTGTGATGTTCCTGTGGCTTACTGGGTTAATGCACCTGTCTTGTGAAAAGGATTTCATGAGTTCTAATCCTTGGAGAGTCTTTTTCATTTATATACTAATAAGCTTCCCATGGAGCCAATGTAAATTTGCATTGATTTTGGGATTGAGATAGTGCAATTGTGAGATATAGAATCTGTATTACGTGTTCATCAAGAACAATATGTCATGATGCGCTGCAAAGATTAGCATTAAGAATAACATAGTGAAACTAATGGATTTCTTTACCTAATAGTGATTCATTGTTCACTGCCCTTCTTGACATCACTTTGCACTTATGATGTTCCAATGGCTTAGTGGGTTAATGTCCGTGTCTTTTAAAAAGGAGTTCGTGAGTTCTAGTCCTCAGAGAGCTTTTTTTTCTTTTACTTACCAATAAGTTTCCTATAGAGCCAATGGAAATTTGCATTGATTTTGGGATTGAGATAGTGCAACTGTGAGATAGAATCTGTACTAAGTGTTCATAAAGAACAATATGTCATTACAAGCTGTTTAGATTGGCATTAAGAATAACATAGTAAAACCAATGGATTTCTTTTTGAACTTACCAAATAGTGATTCATTGTTCACTGCCCTTCTTGACATAAATTTGCATTTGTGATGTTCCAGTGGCTTACTGGGTTTATGCACCTGTCTTGTAAACATGAGTTCTAATCCATGGAGAGTCTTTTTCATTTACTTACTAATAAGCTTCCTATGGATCAATGGAAATTTGCATTGATTTTGAGATATAGAATCTATATTACGTGTTCATCAAGAACAATATGTCATGATGCGCTGCAATGATTAGCATTAAGAATAACATAGTGAAACCAATGGATTTCTTTTTGAACTTACCTAATAGTGATTCATTGTTCACTGCCCTTCTTGACATCACTTTGCACTTGTGATGTTCTAATGGCTTAGTGGGTTAATGTCCCTGTCTTTTAAACAAGAGTTTCGTGAGTTCTAGTCCTCAGAGAGGATTTTTTCATTTACTTACCAATAAGTTTCCTATAGAGCCAATGGAAATTTGCATTGATTTTGGGCTTGAGATTGTGCAATTGTGAGATATAGAATCTGTATTACGTGTTTATCAAGAACAATATGTCATGATGCGCTGCAATGATTAGCATTAAGAATAACATAGTGAAACCAATGGATTTCTTTTTGAACTTACCTAATAGTGATTCATTGTTCACTGCCCTTCTTGACATCACTTTGCACTTGTGATGTTCCAATGGCTTAGTGGGTTATTGTCCCTGTCTTTTAAATAGGAGTTCGTGAGTTCTAGTCCTCAGAGAGCTTTTTTTCATTTACTTACCAATAAGTTTCCTATAGAGCCAATGGAAATTTGCATTGATTTTGGGATTGAGATAGTGCAATTGTGAGATAGAATCTGTACTAAGTGTTCATAAAGAACAATATGTCATTACAAGTTGTTTAGATTGGCATTAAGAATAACATAGTAAAACCAATGGATTTCTTTTTGAACTTACCTAATAGTGATTCATTGTTCACTGCCCTTCTTGACATAATTTTGCACCTGTGATGTTCCATTGGCTTACTGGGTTTATGCACCTGTCTTGTAAAAAGGATTTCATGAGTTCTAATCCTTGTACAGTCTTTTTCATTTATATACTAATAAGCTTCCTATGGAGCCAATGTAAATTTGCATTGATTTTGGGATTGAGATAGTGCAATTGTGAGATATAGAATCTGTATTACGTGTTCATCAAGAACAATATGTCATGATGCGCTGCAAAGATTAGCATTAAGAATAACATAGTGAAACTAATGGATTTCTTTACCTAATAGTGATTCATTGTTCACTGCCCTTCTTGACATAAATTTGCATTTGTGATGTTCCAGTGGCTTACTGGGTTTATGCACCTGTCTTGTAAACATGAGTTCTAATCCATGGAGAGTCTTTTTCATTTACTTACTAATAAGCTTCCTATGGATCAATGGAAATTTGCATTGATTTTGAGATATAGAATCTGTATTACGTGTTCATCAAGAACAATATGTCATGATGCGCTGCAATGATTAGCATTAAGAATAACATAGTGAAACCAATGGATTTCTTTTTGAACTTACCTAATAGTGATTCATTGTTCACTGCCCTTCTTGACATCACTTTGCACTTGTGATGTTCTAATGGCTTAGTGGGTTAATGTCCCTGTCTTTTAAACAGGAGTTTCATGAGTTCTAGTCCTCAGAGAGGTTTTTTTCATTTACTTACCAATAAGTTTCCTATAGAGCCAATGGAAATTTGCATTGATTTTGGGATTGAGATAGTGCAATTGTGAGATAGAATCTGTACTAAGTGTTCATAAAGAACAATATGTCATTACAAGCTGTTTAGATTGGCATTAGGAATAACATAGTAAAACCAATGGATTTCTTTTTGAACTTACCTAATAGTGATTCATTGTTCACTGCCCTTCTTGACATCACTTTGCACTTGTGATGTTCCAATGGCTTAGTGGATTAATGTCCCTGTCTTTTAAACAGGAGTTCGTGCGTTCTAGTCCTCAGAGAGCTTTTTTTCATTTACTTACCAATAAGTTTCCTATAGAGCGAATGGAAATTTGCATTAATTTTGGGATTGAGATAATGCGATTGTGAGATAGAATCTGTACTAAGTGTTCATAAAGAACAATATGTCATTACAAGCTGTTTAGATTGGCATTAAGAATAACATAGTAAAACCAATGGATTTCTTTTTGAACTTACCTAATAGTGATTCATTGTTCACTGCCCTTCTTGACAAAAATTTGCACTTGTGATGGTCCAGTGGCTTACTGCGTTTATGCACCTGTCTTGTAAACATGAGTTCTAATCCATGGAGAGTCTTTTTCATTTACTTACTAATAAGCTTCCTATGGATCAATGGAAATTTGCATTGATTTTGAGATATAGAATCTGTATTACGTGTTCATCAAGAACAATACGTCATGATGCGCTGCAAAGATTGGCATTAAGAATAACATAGTGAAACCAATGGATTTCTTTTTGAACTTACCTAATAGTGATTCATTGTTCACTGCCCTTCTTGACATAACTTTGCACCTGTGATGTTCCAGTGGCTTACTGGGTTTATGCACCTGTCTTGTAAAAAGGAGTTCATGAGTTCTAATCCTTGGAGAGCCTTTTTCATTTACTTACTAATAAGCTTCCTATGGAGCCAATGTAAATTTGCATTGATTTTGGGCTTGAGATAGTGCAATTGTGAGATATAATCTGTAGTAAGTGTTCATAAAGAACAATATGTCATCACAATCTGTTTAGATTGGCTTTAAGAATAACATAGTAAAACCAATGGATTTCTTTTTGAACTTACCTAATAGTGATTCATTGTTCACTGCCCTTCTTGACATCACTTTGCACCTGTGATGTTCCTGTGGCTTACTGGGTTAATGCACCTGTCTTGTAAAAAGGATTTCATGAGTTCTAATCCTTGGAGAGTCTTTTTCATTTATATACTAATAAGCTTGCTATGGAGCCAATGTAAATTTGCATTGATTTTGGGATTGAGATAGTGCAATTGTGAGATATAGAATCTGTATTACGTGTTCATCAAGAACAATATGTCATGATGCGCTGCAAAGATTAGCATTAAGAATAACATAGTGAAACCAATGGATTTCTTTACCTAATAGTGATTCATTGGTCACTGCCCTTCTTGACATGACTTTGCACTTGTGATGTTCCAATGGCTTAGTGGGTTAATGCCAATGTCTATTAAACAGTAGTTCATGAGTTCTAGTCCTCAGAGGGCTCTTTTTCATTTACTTACCAATAAGTTTCCTATAGAGCCAATGGAAATTTGCATTGATTTTGGGATTGAGATAGTGCAATTGTGAGATAGAATCTGTACTAAGTGTTCATAAAGAACAATTTGTCATTACAAGCTGTTTAGATTGGCATTAAGAATAACATAGTAAAACCAATGGATTTCTTTTTGAACTTACCAAATAGTGATTCATTGTTCACTGCCCTTCTTGACATCACTTTGCACTTGTGATGTTCCAGTGGCTTACTGGGTTTATGCACCTGTCTTGTAAACATGAGTTCTAATCCATGGAGAGTCTTTTTCATTTACTTACTAATAAGCTTCCTATGGATCAATGGAAATTTGCATTGATTTTGAGATATAGAATCTGTATTACGTGTTCATCAAGAACAATACGTCATGATGCGCTGCAAAGATTGGCATTAAGAATAACATAGTGAAACCAATGGATTTCTTTTTGAACTTACCTAATAGTGATTCATTGTTCACTGCCCTTCTTGACATAATTTTGCACCTGTGATGTTCCAGTGGCTTACTGGGTTTATGCACCTGTCTTGTAAACAGGAGTTCATGAGTTCTAATCCTTGGAGAGCCTTTTTCATTTACTTACTAATAAGCTTCCTATGGAGCCAATGGAAATTTGCATTGATTTTGGGCTTGAGATAGTGCAATTGTGAGATATAGAATCTGTATTACGTGTTCATCAAGAACAATATGTCATGATGCGCTGCAATGATTAGCATTAAGAATAACATAGTGAAACCAATGGATTTCTTTTTGAACTTACCTAATAGTGATTCATTGTTCACTGCCCTTCTTGACATCACTTTGCACTTGTGATGTTCTAATGGCTTAGTGGGTTAATGTCCCTGTCTTTTAAACAGGAGTTTCGTGAGTTCTAGTCCTCAGAGAGCTTTTTTTCATTTACTTACCAATAAGTTTCCTATAAAGCCAATGGAAATTTGCATTGATTTTGGGATTGAGATAGTGCAATTGTGAGATAGAATCTGTACTAAGTGTTCATAAAGAACAATGTGTCATTACAAGCTGTTTAGATTGGCATTAATAATAACATAGTAAAACCAATGGATTTCTTTTTGAACTTACCTAATAGTGATTCATTGGTCACTGCCCTTCTTGACATCGCTTTGCACTTGTGATGTTCCAATGGCTTAGAGGGTTAATGCCAATGTCTATTAAACAGGAGTTGATGAGTTCTAGTCCTCAGAGGGCTCTTTTTCATTTACTTACCAATAAGTTTCCTATAGAGCCAATGGAAATTTGCATTGATTTTGAGATATAGAATCAGTATTACGTGTTCATCAAGAACAATACGTCATGATGCGCTGCAAAGATTGGCATTAAGAATAACATAGTAAAACCAATGGATTTCTTTTTGAACTTACCTAATAGTGATTCATTGTTCACTGCCCTTCTTGACATAACTTTGCACCTGTGATGTTCCAGTGGCTTACTGGGTTTATGCACCTGTCTTGTAAACATGAGTTCTAATCCTTGGAGAGCCTTTTTCATTTACTTACTAATAAGCTTCCTATGGAGCCAATGGAAATTTGCATTGATTTTGGGCTTGAGATAGTGCAATTGTGAGATATAGAATCGGTATTACGTGTTCATCAAGAACAATATGTCATGATGCGCTGCAAAGATTAGCATTAAGAATAACATAGTCAAACCAATGGATTTCTTTTTGAACTTACCTAATAGTGATTCATTGTTCACTGCCCTTCTTGACATCACTTTGCACTTGTGATGTTCCAATGGCTTAGTGGGTTAATGTCCCTGTCTTTTAAACAGGAGTTTGTGCGTTCTAGTCCTCAGAGAGCTTTTTTTCATTTACTTACCAATAAGTTTCCTATAGAGCCAATGGAAATTTGCATTGATTTTGGGATTAAAATAGTGCAATAGTGAGAGGGAATCTGTACTATGTGTTCATAAAGAACAATATGTCATTGCAAGCTGTTTAGATTGGCATTAAGAATAACATAGTAAAACCAATGGATTTCTATTTGAACTTACCGAATAGTGATTCATTGTTCACTGCCCTTCTTGCCATAAATTTGCACCTGTGATGTTCCAGTGGCTTACTGGGTTTATGCACCTATCTTGTAAACAGGAGTTCATGAGTTCTAATCCTTGGAGAATCTTTTTCATTTACTTACTAATAAGCTTCCTATGGAGCAATGGAAATTTTCATTGATTTTGAGATATAGAATCTGTATTACGTGTTCATCAAGAACAATACGTCATGATGCGCTGCAAAGATTGGCATTAAGAATAACATAGTGAAACCAATGGATTTCTTTTTGAACTTACCTAATAGTGATTCATTGGTCATTGCCCTTCTTGACAACCTTTTTCCCTTGTGATGTTCCAGTGGCTTACTGGGTTAATGTGCTTGTCTTATTAACAGGAGTTCATGAGTTCTAATTCTCAGAGAGTTTTTTCATTTACTTACTAATAAGCTTCCTATGGAGCCAATGTAAATTTGCATTGATTTTGGGATTGAGATAGTGCAATCTGTATTACGTGTTCATCAAGAACAATACGTCATGATGCGTTGCAAAGATTGGCATTAAAAATAACATAGTGAAACCAATGGATTTCTTTTTGAACTTACCTAATAGTGATTCATTGTTCACTGCCCTTCTTGACATAACTTTGCACCTGTGATGTTCCAGTGGCTTACTGGGTTTATGCACCTGTCTTGTAAACATGAGTTCTAATCCTTGGAGAGCCTTTTTCATTTACTTACTAATAAGCTTACTATGGAGTCAATGGAAATTTGCATTGATTTTGGGCTTGAGATAGTGCAATTGTGAGATATAGAATCGGTATTACGTGTTCATCAAGAACAATATGTCATTACAAGCTGTTTAGATTGGCATTAAGAATTACATAGTAAAACCAATGGATTTCTATTTGAACTTACCTAATAGTGATTCATTGGTCACTGCCCTTCTTGACATAAATTTGCACCTGTGATGTTGCTGTGGCTTACTGGGTTAATGCACCTGTCTTGTAAAAAGGATTTCATGAGTTCTAATCCTGGGAGAGTCTTTTTCATTTACTTACTAATAAGCTTCCTATGGAGCCAATGTAAATTTGCATTGATTTTTGGCTTGAGATAGTGCAATTGTGAGATAGAATCTGTACTAAGTGTTCATAAAGAACAATATGTCATTACAAGCTGTTTAGATTGGCATTAAGAATAACATAGTAAAACCAATGGATTTCTTTTTGAACTTACCTAATAGTGATTCATTGGTCACTGCCCTTCTTGACATCACTTTGCACTTGTGATGTTCCAATGGCTTAGAGGGTTAATGCCAATGTCTATTAAACAGGAGTTCATGAGTTCTAGTCCTCAGAGGGCTCTTTTTCATTTACTTACCAATAAGTTTCCTATAGAGCCAATGGAAATTTGCATTGATTTTGAGATATAGAATCAGTATTACGTTTTCATCAAGAACAATACGTCATGATGCGCTGCAAAGATTGGCATTAAGAATAACATAGTAAAACCAATGGATTTCTTTTTGAACTTACCTAATAGTGATTCATTGTTCACTGCCCTTCTTGACATAACTTTGCACCTGTGATGTTCCAGTAGCTTACTGGGTTTATGCACCTGTCTTGTAAACATGAGATCTAATCCTTGGAGAGCCTTTTTCATTTACATACTAATAAGCTTCCTATGGAGCCAATGGAAATTTGCATTGATTTTGGGCTTGAGATAGTGCAATTGTGAGATATAGAATCGGTATTACGTGTTCATCAAGAACAATATGTCATGATGCGCTGCAAAGATTAGCATTAAGAATAACATAGTCAAACCAATGGATTTCTTTTTGAACTTACCTAATAGTGATTCATTGTTCACTGCCCTTCTTGACATCACTTTGCACTTGTGATGTTCCAATGGCTCAGAGGGTTAATGTCCCTGTCTTTTAAACAGGAGTTCATGAGTTCTAGTCCTCAGAGAGCTTTTTTTCATTTACTTACCAATAAGTTTCCTATAGAGCCAATGGAAATTTGCATTGATTTTGGGATTGAGATAGTGCAATAGTGAGATAGAATCTGTACTAAGTGTTCATAAAGAACAATATGTCATTACAAGCTGTTTAGATTGGCATTAAGAATAACATAGTAAAACCAATGGATTTCTATTTGAACTTACCTAATAGTGATTCATTGGTCACTGCCCTTCTTGACATAAATTTGCAACTGTGATCTTGCTGTGGCTTACTGTGTTAATGCACCTGTCTTGTAAAAAGGATTTCATGAGTTCTAATCCTGGGAGAGTCTTTTTCATTTACTTACTAATAAGCTTCCTATGGAGCCAATGTAAATTTGCATTGATTTTTGGCTTGAGATAGTGCAATTGTGAGACAGAATCTGTACTAAGTGTTCATAAAGAACAATATGTCATTACAAGCTCTTTAGATTGGCATTAAGAATAACATAGTAAAACCAATGGATTTCTTTTTGAACTTACCTAATAGTGATTCATTGGTCACTGCCCTTCTTGACATCACTTTGCACTTGCGATGTTCCAATGGCTTAGTGGGTTAATGCCAATGTCTTTTAAACAGGAGTTCATGAGTTCTAGTCCTCAGAGATCTCTTTTTCATTTACTTACCAATAAGTTTCCTATAGAGCCAATGGAAATTTGCATTGATTTTGGGATTGAGATAGTGCAATTGTGAGATAGAATCTGTACTAAGTGTTCATAAAGAACAGTATGTCATTACAAGCTGTTTAGATTGGCATTAAGAATAACATAGTAAAACCAATGGATTTCTTTTTGAACTTACCAAATAGTGATTTTTTGTTCACTGCCCTTCTTGACATAAATTTGCACCTGTGATGTTCCATTGGCTTACTGGGTTTATGCACCTGTCTTGTAAACAGGAGTTCATGAGTTCTAATCCATGGAGAGTCTTTTTCATTTACTTACTAATAAGCTTCCTATGGAGCAATGGAAATTTGCATTGATTTTGAGATATAGAATCTGTATTACGTGTTCATCAAGAACAATACGTCATGATGCGCTGCAAAGATTGGCATTAAGAATAACATAGTGAAACCAATGGATTTCTTTTTGAACTTACCTAATAGTGATTCATTGGTCATTGCCCTTCTTGACAACCTTTTGCACTTGTGATGGTCTAATGGCTTAGTGGGTTAATGTCCCTGTCTTTTAAACAGGAGTTTCGTGAGTTCTAGTCCTCAGAGAGGTTTTTTTCATTTACTTACCCATAAGTTTCCTATAGAGCCAATGGAAATTTGCATTGATTTTGGGATTGAGATAGTGCAATAGTGAGATAGAATCTGTAGTAAGTGTTCATAAAGAACAATATGTCATCACAATCTGTTTACAATGGCTTTAAGAATAACATAGTAAAACCAATGGATTTCTTTTTGAACTTACCTAATAGTGATTCATTGTTTACTGCCCTTCTTGACATCACTGTGCACCTGTGATGTTCCTGTGGCTTACTGGGTTAATGCACCTGTCTTGTAAAAAGGATTTCATGAGTTCTAATCCTTGGAGAGTCTTTTTCATTTACTTACTAATAAGCTTCCTATGGAGCCAATGGAAATTTGCATTGATTTTGGGCTTGAGATTGTGCAATTGTGAGATATAGAATCTGTATTACGTGTTCATCAAGAACAATATGTCATGATGCGCTGCAATGATTAGCATTAAAAATAACATAGTGAAACCAATGGATTTCTTTTTGAACTTACCTAATAGTGATTCATTGGTCACTCCCCTTCTTGACATCACTTTGCACTTGTGATGTTCCAATGGCTTAGTGGGTTAATGCCAATGTCTTTTAAACAGGAGTTCATGAGTTCTAGTCCTCAGAGATCTCTTTTTCATTTACTTACCAATAAGTTTCCTATAGAGCCAATGGAAATTTGCATTGATTTTGGGATTGAGATAGTGCAATTGTGAGATAGAATCTGTACTAAGTGTTCATAAAGAACAATGTGTCATTACTAGTGTTGAGCATTCCGATACTGAAATATCGGGTATCGGCCGATATTCGCGGTATCGGAATTCCGATACTTAATTCCGATACTATTGCAATATCGTATACCGGAATCGGAAGTTCCCATAATGCAATGAGACATTTTCATTTTATTCAGCCAATGAGGATCCTAAGAAGTGTGGGCACATCCTGTTAGGCATGTAGGCATCTTAACTAATGGCATGGCTGTGATTGGCTGCTGAAATGATGTCATGATGCACTATAAAAGCCGCCGCCGCCATTTTGAGCTCACTCTGCTGTGAATTCAGTTAGGGATAGGACGCTGTTGTTCTGAGGGACAGTTTTAGCTACCTATTTGCTCTATACTGCTTTACCCAAGCTACTTTCTAAATCACTGTGCCTTGCAGTGCTAGTGCACAGTTCCCTGTGCTGTTCACCGCTATCTGCAAGGTCTGTGTGTGTGAGTGCAGCTCACCCTGTAGTGTGTGCTTCAGCCAAGTCTGGTTGTAGTGCACTCAGTGTGTGTCACTGCCTCATACATTGTCCTTTTTTGCCAATTCATAATTTTTCCTGATATCTCCTATTAGTGTGGTGGTTCCATCTGTATTCAGCTAAATTGGTTCCAAACACACTATATAGGAGTAGATAGAGAAATTTTTTTCCGTCTTGCAGCACTAGTGCACAGTGCTCTGCATCTGTACTGTTCACCGCTGTCTGCAAGGTCTGGTGTGTGAGTGCAGCTCACCCTGTAGTGTGTGCTTCAACCCCGTCTGGTTGTAGTGCACTCAGTCTGTGTCACTGCCTCATACATTGTCCTTTATTGGCAATTCATAATTTTTCCTGATATCTCCTATTAGTGTGGTGGTTCCATCTGTATTCAGCTAAATTGGTTCCAAACACACTATATAGGAGTAGATAGAGAATTTTTTTTCCGTCTTGCAGCACTAGTGCACAGTGCTCTGCATCTGTACTGTTCACCGCTGTCTGCAAGGTCTGGTGTGTGAGTGCAGCTCACCCTGTAGTGTGTGCTTCAACCCCGTCTGGTTGTAGTGCACTCAGTGTGTGTCACTGCCTCATACATTGTCCTTTATTGCCAATTCATAATTTTTCCTGATATCTCCTATTAGTGTGGTGGTTCCATCTGTATTCAGCTAAATTGGTTCCAAACACACTATATAGGAGTAGATAGAGAATTTTTTTTCCGTCTTGCAGCACTAGTGCACAGTGCTCTGCATCTGTACTGTTCACCGCTGTCTGCAAGGTCTGGTGTGTGAGTGCAGCTCACCCTGTAGTGTGTGCTTCAACCCCGTCTGGTTGTAGTGCACTCAGTGTGTGTCACTGCCTCATACATTGTCCTTTATTGCCAATTCATAATTTTTCCTGATATCTCCTATTAGTGTGGTGGTTCCATCCATATTCAGCTAAATTGATTCCAAACACACTATATAGTAGTAGATAGAGGAGCCTTTCTGCAGCATTGGGCCCTGCAGCCCCAGCCAGATTAGTATTAGCCTATTTTTTGCAGCCTCATCTATTGCATTGTAGGTTACCTTCCTACATTGTAATAGCTACAAAAAGTTTGTGATACTATCGTTATTACATCTTTAGGCACATCCAGTGTCTTTTTGTGACAAAAAAAACCTAAATAAAGTTCACCAAACACTCCACTTTACAGTTGTGTAGGCCACATTAGCTCATATTAAAGTCTAGTCCACACTTTATAAAATTAGTGTTTCTTATACCTGTTAGCAGCTGTTCAGGAATAAGCACACTAAGCCCTTAGTACTTTTCTGCCTATCTTTATCAGTCTACCAAGATGAAGAAGGCAGGGAGTAAGGCATGTGGTCGTGGTCGTGGGCGTGGGCGTGGGCGTGGAGTTTCTGCAGGGAGAGGACGTGAGGATTCTGTGCCTGCAGGGAGAGGACGTGGGGATTCTGTGCCTGCTGCGGGCACCAGTGACTCAGCATCCCCCAGTTTTACCAGGGAACAGTCCTTTATGCGCAGCTTTGTAGGAGCTAGCCGTACCCCACTGCTGCGCTAGGACCAAATTGAAGCCGTTGTCGGACGGATGGCAGCTAACGCATCGACTTCAATTAGTTCCAGATCCTCTCAGGTCCTGAGCACTGAAGAGCACCCATCTGTCTCTTCACCACCTGCCAAATTGCCCAGGCAGTCAGAGAGCCCTGGACAGGAGCCATCTCTACTTCTGTTCTCTGAATCTCTTGGCTTGGAAAGAGGGGGCCAGCCAAGCAGAATTCGAGAATTTGAAGAAGAGGTAGTATGCAGTGATGCGCAACCGTTTTGTCTCTCTGAATCTGAAGAGGCGGGTGGGCCAGTGCCTATGGTCAGCAGCACACCTCAGTACGCATCTGATGATGAGACTCAGGTGCCACTTTCTGGTGCGTACTGTGCTGTCGAGACTACCCAGGAGAAGCAGTTGTTTGAAGAGGGTGGTGTAGATGATGAGGTCCTTGACCCATCATGGCGTGAGGGACAGGAAGGTGGTGGGAGCAGCTCTGAGGAAGAGATTCCCCGAACGGCCCAAAAAGGAGGGAGAGGGAGGGGGCAGACTTGGTTGCCTGTAGCCTCCACTTCGGCACCCATTAGGAGCATGGCTCTTCCAAAATCCAAAGCGGGCGCTCCCAAGACTTGCAGTGCCTGGTCCTTTTTTGACACAGTTGCAGATGACATTTGCTTTGTCAAATGCAAGCTGTGTAATCAGAAGGTGAAAAGAGGGAAAAGTGTCAGCAACCTCAATACCACAAATATGTGGAAACATGTGCGGACCAAGCACGTGGTGGAGTTACACAAACACACTGAAGACCTAGGCCAACCTACAGCGCCACCTACCACCTCTTCAGCTCGTGTTGTAGCCTCTTCCTCCAGCTCACACACAGCTGGTTCGGCTTCCTCACAGGATCGCCATGGAAGAATCTCTGGCACTGTTGTACAGAGACACAGTGTAATTCCACCCACAGCACCACTTTCCCAGTCATCCTCACACTCCCAGGCCAGTCTACAGCCATCGTTAGCACAGGCATGGGAGAAAAGGCGCCCATACTCGGCAAACCACCCCCGAGCACAGGCTCTGAATGCTGGCATTGCTAAACTACTGGCCCTTGAAATGCTATCATTCAGGCTGGTGGAGACTGACACATTCCGTAACTTTATGGCATTGGCAGTCCCACAATACAACGTGCCCAGCCGCTTTTATTTCAGCAGGCAAGCCGTCCCTGCCCTGCAACATCATGTGGAGGGAAAAATTAAACATGCGCTACAAAACGCCGTCAGTAGCAAGGTCCACCTGACCACTGATGCGTGGACCAGTAAGCATGGACAGGGACGATACCTTTCCCTCACTGCCCATTGGGTAAATGTTGTGGAGCCGGGTACAGATCTTGAGAGTGGCGCTGTACGTGTTCTGCCAACTCCAAGGATTGCAGGAATCCAGTCTGTACACATTGACTCCTCCTCATACTCCAGTTCCTCTGAATCAGCGCTGCAGGAGCCGTCACGGTCTACCTCCACATCGACCCGTGAACGGTTACCTGTTATGATGACCGATATGAGCACAGCCGTGGCCAAACGTCAACAGGCCGTATTAAAATTAATTTCTTTGGGGAATCGAAGCCACACAGCGCAGGAGCTCTGGAATGCCATCAAGCAGCAGAGTGACGTGTGGTTTGTGCCAGCGAATCTCCAGCCAGGCATGGTAGTGTGTGACAATGGCCGAAATCTGGTGGCAGCTCTGGGCCTAGGCAACCTCACTCACATCCCATGTCTGGCACATGTGCTCAACTTGGTCGTGCAGAGTTTTTTGAGGGACTATCCGGATCTTGATGCACTGCTTCACAAGGTCCGCATAGAGTGCGCTCACTTGCGGCGTTCCAGCAATGCAAGATCACGCATTGCAGCTCTGCAGCGCCGATTATGTCTTCCGGAACATCGCATCATATGTGACCTACCCACCAGGTGGAATTCAACGTTACATATGTTGGAGAGGTTGTGTGAGCAGCAGGCAGCAGTAATGGAGTACCAGCTGCAGCAGGCGCAAACAAGTCGCAGTGCGCGCCGTTCACACTTCACCACCACTGAGTGGGCCTCTATGAAGGACATTTGCCACGTTTTGCGTGCCTTCGATTATTCCACGCGGATGGCGAGTGCAGATGATGCACTAGTCAGCATGACTATCCCCCTTATCTGCCTGCTTGAAAAAACACTGCAAGCACTAAGAGACGAGGTTTTGGAAGAGGTGGAGGATGAGGAGTCACAAATGCCATCTGCTTCTCTACAGTCTGCGCAACGTGGTTCCTCACAAAGGCCTAGGCAGGGGACACTTTGTGAGGAGGATGAGGAGGAGTCAATGGATGAGGAAGACATCTGTCCAGAGGAGGGAGGTACACAATGCTCTAGTAGTCAGTATCTAGAGCGAGGGTGGGGTGATGCAGAGCAGGCAGAGATCACGCCTCAAGCAGGGGACAGCGTTTCTTGGCCAGTTGGCAGTCTGCAGCACATGGTTGATTTCATGCTGCAGTGCCTCAGAAACGACCGCCGCATCGCCCACATTCTCAACGCGGCTGATTATTGGGTGTCCACCCTCCTAGATCCTCGCTACCGGGACAACTTACAAAGCCTCATAACACCATTGAACCGGGAGCGTAAAATGCGGGAGTACCAAGACGCACTGGTGCATTCCATCATGTTCTCCATTCCAACCGAGAGCAGTGCTGCTAGTGCTTTACAAAGCAGCTCAGTGCGTCGAGGCAGTGGAGGAAGCTCTGCACAAAGAGGGAGCAGAAGCAGCGCCTCAGCACAAGGCAAGACCAGTATGGCCGAAATGTGGCAAAGTTTTGTGTCCCCGCCGCCACAAATGTCTACACCATCACAGACAGCTCCAGTCAGCAGGAGGCAACGTTTCCGTCAGATGGTGACAGACTACATGTCTTGCCCTCTTAGTGTACTCCCAGACGGCTCTTCTCCCTTCAAGTTTTGGGTCTGTAAGCTGGATACATGGCCAGAGCTTAGTCAGTATGCACTGGAGGTGCTAGCTTGCCCTGCTGCTAGTGTATTATCGGAACGCGTCTTTAGTGCCGCAGGTGGTGTACTAACAGACCGTCGCATGCGACTATCCTCCGATAACGTTGACCGGCTTACTTTTCTCAAAATGAACAAGGCCTGGATCTCTCATGAATTTGCCAGTCCTCTTCCAGAATAAATAATTGGTTGGCAACAGTATCCAGGTCTCCTGTTCTGTTCATGTTTCTACCACCTGAACTGTAATCCCTGAGCTCCAACACCGCCAGTTGGCGCTCGGAAGTGCCGTCTGCACAGTCAACACTTGCTGCCGTGTTATTGGGGTTCAGTAACGTCAGCTGTTCTCCTGCTGTGCGGACGGCAATTTCTCCTGCTTTGTCCACATCCACTGTACTACACATTTTAAATTTGCTCCAATTACACCTCTGGCTCCTCTGTTTTCAGTATATCCCTGAGCTCCAACACCGCCAGTTGGCGCTCGGAAGTGCCGTCTGCACAGTCAACACTTGCTGCCGTGTTATTGGGGTTCAGTAACGTCAGCTGTTCTCCTGCTGTGCGGACGGCAATTTCTCCTGCTTTGGCCACATCCACTGTACTACACATTTTAAAGTTGCTCCAATTACACCTCTGGCTCCTCTGTTTTCATTCTTATCCCTGGGCTCCAGCACCGCCAGTTGGCGCTCGGAAGTGCTGTCTGCACAGTCAACACTTGCTACCATGTTATTGGGGTTCAGTAACGTCAGCTGTTCCCCTGCTGTGCGGACGGCAATTTCTCCTGCTCTGTCCACATTCTCACTACTACAGGTTTTAAAGTTGCTCCAATTACACCTCTGGCTCCTCTGTTTTCAGTATTATCCCTGAGCTCCAACACCGCCAGTTGGCGCACGGAAGTGCCGTCTGCACAGTCAACACTTGCTGCCATGTTATTGGGGTTCAGTAACGTCAGCTGTTCTCCTGCTGTGCGGTCGGCAATTTCTCCTGCTTTGTCCACATCCACTGTACTACACATTTTAAATTTGCTCCAATTACACCTCTGGCTCCTCTGTTTTCAGTATATCCCTGAGCTCCAACACCGCCAGTTGGCGCTCGGAAGTGCCGTCTGCACAGTCAACACTTGCTGCCGTGTTATTGGGGTTCAGTAACGTCAGCTGTTCTCCTGCTGTGCGGACGGCAATTTCTCCTGCTTTGTCCACATCCACTGTACTACACATTTTAAATTTGCTCCAATTACACCTCTGGCTCCTCTGTTTTCAGTATATCCCTGAGCTCCAACACCGCCAGTTGGCGCTCGGAAGTGCCGTCTGCACAGTCAACACTTGCTGCCGTGTTATTGGGGTTCAGTAACGTCAGCTGTTCTCCTGCTGTGCGGACGGCAATTTCTCCTGCTTTGTCCACATCCACTGTACTACACATTTTAAAGTTGCTCCAATTACACCTCTGGCTCCTCTGTTTTCATTCTTATCCCTGGGCTCCAGCACCGCCAGTTGGCGCTCGGAAGTGCTGTCTGCACAGTCAACACTTGCTACCATGTTATTGGGGTTCAGTAACGTCAGCTGTTCCCCTGCTGTGCGGACGGCAATTTCTCCTGCTCTGTCCACATTCTCACTACTACAGATTTTAAAGTTGCTCCAATTACACCTCTGGCTCCTCTGTTTTCAGTATATCCCTGAGCTCCAACACCGCCAGTTGGCGCTCGGAAGTGCCGTCTGCACAGTCAACACTTGCTGCCGTGTTATTGGGGTTCAGTAACGTCAGCTGTTCTCCTGCTGTGCGGACGGCAATTTCTCCTGCTTTGTCCACATCCACTGTACTACACATTTTAAATTTGCTCCAATTACACCTCTGGCTCCTCTGTTTTCAGTATATCCCTGAGCTCCAACACCGCCAGTTGGCGCTCGGAAGTGCCGTCTGCACAGTCAACACTTGCTGCCGTGTTATTGGGGTTCAGTAACGTCAGCTGTTCTCCTGCTGTGCGGTCGGCAATTTCTCCTGCTTTGTCCACATCCACTGTACTACACATTTTAAATTTGCTCCAATTACACCTCTGGCTCCTCTGTTTTCAGTATATCCCTGAGCTCCAACACCGCCAGTTGGCGCTCGGAAGTGCCGTCTGCACAGTCAACACTTGCTGCCGTGTTATTGGGGTTCAGTAACGTCAGCTGTTCTCCTGCTGTGCGGACGGCAATTTCTCCTGCTTTGGCCACATCCACTGTACTACACATTTTAAAGTTGCTCCAATTACACCTCTGGCTCCTCTGTTTTCATTCTTATCCCTGGGCTCCAGCACCGCCAGTTGGCGCTCGGAAGTGCTGTCTGCACAGTCAACACTTGCTACCATGTTATTGGGGTTCAGTAACGTCAGCTGTTCCCCTGCTGTGCGGACGGCAATTTCTCCTGCTCTGTCCACATTCTCACTACTACAGATTTTAAAGTTGCTCCAATTACACCTCTGGCTCCTCTGTTTTCAGTATTATCCCTGAGCTCCAACACCGCCAGTTGGCGCACGGAAGTGCCGTCTGCACAGTCAACACTTGCTGCCGTGTTATTGGGGTTCAGTAACGTCAGCTGTTCTCCTGCTGTGCGGTCGGCAATTTCTCCTGCTTTGTCCACATCCACTGTACTACACATTTTAAATTTGCTCCAATTACACCTCTGGCTCCTCTGTTTTCAGTATATCCCTGAGCTCCAACACCGCCAGTTGGCGCTCGGAAGTGCCGTCTGCACAGTCAACACTTGCTGCCGTGTTATTGGGGTTCAGTAACGTCAGCTGTTCTCCTGCTGTGCGGTCGGCAATTTCTCCTGCTTTGTCCACATCCACTGTACTACACATTTTAAATTTGCTCCAATTACACCTCTGGCTCCTCTGTTTTCAGTATATCCCTGAGCTCCAACACCGCCAGTTGGCGCTCGGAAGTGCCGTCTGCACAGTCAACACTTGCTGCCGTGTTATTGGGGTTCAGTAACGTCAGCTGTTCTCCTGCTGTGCGGTCGGCAATTTCTCCTGCTTTGTCCACATCCACTGTACTACACATTTTAAATTTGCTCCAATTACACCTCTGGCTCCTCTGTTTTCAGTATATCCCTGAGCTCCAACACCGCCAGTTGGCGCTCGGAAGTGCCGTCTGCACAGTCAACACTTGCTGCCGTGTTATTGGGGTTCAGTAACGTCAGCTGTTCTCCTGCTGTGCGGTCGGCAATTTCTCCTGCTTTGTCCACATCCACTGTACTACACATTTTAAATTTGCTCCAATTACACCTCTGGCTCCTCTGTTTTCAGTATATCCCTGAGCTCCAACACCGCCAGTTGGCGCTCGGAAGTGCCGTCTGCACAGTCAACACTTGCTGCCGTGTTATTGGGGTTCAGTAACGTCAGCTGTTCTCCTGCTGTGCGGACGGCAATTTCTCCTGCTTTGGCCACATCCACTGTACTACACATTTTAAATTTGCTCCAATTACACCTCTGGCTCCTCTGTTTTCAGTATATCCCTGAGCTCCAACACCGCCAGTTGGCGCTCGGAAGTGCCGTCTGCACAGTCAACACTTGCTGCCGTGTTATTGGGGTTCAGTAACGTCAGCTGTTCTCCTGCTGTGCGGACGGCAATTTCTCCTGCTTTGGCCACATCCACTGTACTACACATTTTAAAGTTGCTCCAATTACACCTCTGGCTCCTCTGTTTTCAGTATATCCCTGAGCTCCAACACCGCCAGTTGGCGCTCGGAAGTGCCGTCTGCACAGTCAACACTTGCTGCGGTGTTATTGGGGTTCGGTAACGTCAGCTGTTCCCCTGCTGTGTTCACGGCAATTTCTCCTGCTCTGTCCATATTCACTGTGCTACTTATTTAAAACTTGCTCCAATTACACCTCTGGCTCCTCCGTTTTTAGTATTTACCCTGGGCTCCAATACCGCTAGTTGCTGCTCAGAAGTGCCGTCTGCACAGTCAACGCTTGCTCCAGTGTTATTGGGATTCAGTAACGTCAGCTGATCCCCAGCTGTGTGTCCGGCAAATTCTCCTGCTTTGTCCACATCCACTGTAGTACGGATTTAAAACCTCCTCCAAATACACCTCTGGCTCCTCTGTTTTTAGTATTTACCCTGGGCTCCAGCACCGCCAGCTGGTTCTCGGCAGTTCCATTGGCTCTTGTACCTTCTGCTACCCATCCGGGTTCCAGTACCGTCAGCTGGTTCTCGGCAGTGTCTTTGGCACGGGTACTCCCTCCTGCCCAGCCTGGTTCCAGCACGCCAGCTGTTTCCGGGTAGTGTCAACGTCACTTTGCCTCCAATGCGTTGTCCTGTCGTGTTGCGGTCGGGTTAGCCGACTCTATGGTGCCTGCAGTTTAGGTGACTCCTATGTGGGCTGCGGGATCTGGCAATGAAGGCTGGTTCCATAGTGCCAATAGGACAAGCACCCTCTGTAGGACTGTGGGTTTTGGTAACTGCGGCCGGCTCGCGGCCTTGAACTTTTTTTTTACATGGGTACCTTCTGCTACCCATCCGGGTTCCAGTACCGTCAGCTGGTTCTCGGCAGTGCCTTTGGATTAGGTGCCTCCTTCTCGGTATCCAAGTTCCACCAACGTCTGCTGGTCCTTGGTAGTGCTTTCTGGCACAGGTACCTCCTGCTTAGTAACCGAGTTCCAGTAACATCAGCTGGTCCTCGGTAGTTCCATTGGCTCTTGTACCTTCTGCTATCCATCCGGGTTCCAGTACCGTCAGCTGGTTCTCGGCAGTTCCATTGGCTCTTGTACCTTCTGCTACCCATCCGGGTTCCAGTACCGTCAGCTGGTTCTCGGCAGTGTCTTTGGCACGGGTACTCCCTCCTGCCCAGCCTGGTTCCAGCACGCCAGCTGTTTCCGGGTAGTGTCAACGTCACTTTGCCTCCAATGCGTTGTCCTGTCGTGTTGCGGTCGGGTTAGCCGACTCTATGGTGCCTGCAGTTTAGGTGACTCCTATGTGGGCTGCGGGATCTGGCAATGAAGGCTGGTTCCATAGTGCCAATAGGACAAGCACCCTCTGTAGGACTGTGGGTTTTGGTAACTGCGGCCGGCTCGCGGCCTTGAACTTTTTTTTTACATGGGTACCTTCTGCTACCCATCCGGGTTCCAGTACCGTCAGCTGGTTCTCGGCAGTGCCTTTGGATTAGGTGCCTCCTTCTCGGTATCCAAGTTCCACCAACGTCTGCTGGTCCTTGGTAGTGCTTTCTGGCACAGGTACCTCCTGCTTAGTAACCGAGTTCCAGTAACATCAGCTGGTCCTCGGTAGTTCCATTGGCTCTTGTACCTTCTGCTATCCATCCGGGTTCCAGTACCGTCAGCTGGTCCTCGGTAGTTCCATTTGCTCTTGTATCTTCTGCTACCCATCCGGGTTCCAGTACCGTCAGCTGGTTCTCGGCAGTGTCTTTGGCACGGGTACTCCCTCCTGCCCAGCCTGGTTCCAGCACGCCAGCTGTTTCCGGGTAGTGTCAACGTCACTTTGCCTCCAATGCGTTGTCCTGTCGTGTTGCGGTCGGGTTAGCCGACTCTATGGTGCCTGCAGTTTAGGTGACTCCTATGTGGGCTGCGGGATCTGGCAATGAAGGCTGGTTCCATAGTGCCAATAGGACAAGCACCCTCTGTAGGACTGTGGGTTTTGGTAACTGCGGCCGGCTCGCGGCCTTGAACTTTTTTTTTTACATGGGTACCTTCTGCTACCCATCCGGGTTCCAGTACCGTCAGCTGGTTCTCGGCAGTGCCTTTGGATTAGGTGCCTCCTTCTCGGTATCCAAGTTCCACCAACGTCTGCTGGTCCTTGGTAGTGCTTTCTGGCACAGGTACCTCCTGCTTAGTAACCGAGTTCCAGTAACATCAGCTGGTCCTCGGTAGTTCCATTGGCTCTTGTACCTTCTGCTATCCATCCGGGTTCCAGTACCGTCAGCTGGTCCTCGGTAGTTCCATTTGCTCTTGTATCTTCTGCTACCCATCCGGGTTCCAGTACCGTCAGCTGGTTCTCGGCAGTGTCTTTGGCACGGGTACTCCCTCCTGCCCAGCCTGGTTCCAGCACGCCAGCTGTTTCCGGGTAGTGTCAACGTCACTTTGCCTCCAATGCGTTGTCCTGTCGTGTTGCGGTCGGGTTAGCCGACTCTATGGTGCCTGCAGTTTAGGTGACTCCTATGTGGGCTGCGGGATCTGGCAATGAAGGCTGGTTCCATAGTGCCAATAGGACAAGCACCCTCTGTAGGACTGTGGGTTTTGGTAACTGCGGCCGGCTCGCGGCCTTGAACTTTTTTTTTACATGGGTACCTTCTGCTACCCATCCGGGTTCCAGTACCGTCAGCTGGTTCTCGGCAGTGCCTTTGGATTAGGTGCCTCCTTCTCGGTATCCAAGTTCCACCAACGTCTGCTGGTCCTTGGTAGTGCTTTCTGGCACAGGTACCTCCTGCTTAGTAACCGAGTTCCAGTAACATCAGCTGGTCCTCGGTAGTTCCATTGGCTCTTGTACCTTCTGCTATCCATCCGGGTTCCAGTACCGTCAGCTGGTCCTCGGTAGTTCCTCAGCTTTCTTGTACCTTCTGCTACATTTCCAAGTTCAAGCTTTTTGAAATGGTTCTTGGTAATCACTCTGGATCTCCCTGACGAGGACCCTGAAGACGAGGACCCTGAAGACCAACCCTAAGAAGACGAGGACCCCGAAGACAATGACCCTGAAGACGAGGACCCTGAAGACCACCCCGAAGAAGACGAGGACCCTGAAGACCACCCCGAAGAAGACGAGGACCCTGAAGACCACCCCGAAGAAGACGAGGACCCCGAAGACGAGGACCCAGAAGACCAACCCGAAGAAGACGAGGACCCCGAAGACGAGGACCCCCGAAGACGACGACCCTGAAGACCACCCCGAAGAAGACCAAGAAGATGACCCTGAAGAAGTTGACCAAGAAGACAAAGAAGAGAAGACAAGCACCAAGATACAGAAGAACAAGAGACAGAAAACCAAGAAGCAGAAATACAAGAAGCTGCAGAACAAAAAGCGGAAGAACATTAAGCATAAGACTAAAAATCAGAGCAAAAGATAATATCTAAATTATAAGCAGAAGATGACTAAGCAGTGTATGGGGGTGAGTCCGTTCCTCCTCGTGGTGCCCCTGGAAAAGACCTGCTGCTGCAGGCCAAACTGAACGCGGACAAATCCTGTTGTAAATCTTTTGTGACGGGCAGAACGAAAGGTGTAATGTCCAACCTTTTATAGATAACAACTACAGGAATGCCTGTCACAAATAAGAATATGATGAAGAAGAAGAATATGAAGAAGATGAAGAAGTAGAATATGAAGAATGTAAAAAAAAGAATAATACGAAGAAGGTGAAGAAGAAGAAGGTGAAGAAGAAGTGGATGAAAAAGATGCTGAGGATGATGAAGGAGAAAGTGTGGGAGAAGTAAAAAAGAAGGTGAAGAGCATGGAAGTAGTGAAACATAAATATCTGACAAAATATAAAAATACTTAACATAGTTAATATTTCCGTAACTCAGAACATAATAAAAAAATATTAATTCCTGCTATTCCATTTGACTGGGCTAAACCTCTATGCCTTTATTGTCTCCCCCACCTCCCCCAATACATTCTACATTATTCTTAGTTGTTTTCCTTCATGTAGAAATAACCTACAAGGAAAGAAAGGGTTTATTTTAATTCCGATATTTATGTCCCATTGACTTGCATTGGTTTCCGGTATCGGAATCGGCGATATCCGATACTTTTTCGGTATCGGTCCGATCCAATCCGATCCGATATTTCCCGATATCGGAAGGTATCGCTCAACACTAGTCATTACAAGCTGTTTAGATTGGCATTAAGAATAACATAGTAAAACCAATGGATTTCTTTTTGAACTTACCTAATAGTGATTCATTGGTCACTGCCCTTCTTGACATCACTTTGCACTTGTGATGTTCCAATGGCTTAGAGGGTTAATGCCAATGTCTATTAAACAGGAGTTCATGAGTTCTAGTCCTCAGAGGGCTCTTTTTCATTTACTTACCAATAAGTTTCCTATAGAGCCAATGGAAATTTGCATTGATTTTGAGATATAGAATCAGTATTACGTTTTCATCAAGAACAATACGTCATGATGCGCTGCAAAGATTGGCATTAAGAATAACATAGTAAAACCAATGGATTTCTTTTTGAACTTACCTAATAGTGATTCATTGTTCACTGCCCTTCTTGACATAACTTTGCACCTGTGATGTTCCAGTAGCTTACTGGGTTTATGCACCTGTCTTGTAAACATGAGATCTAATCCTTGGAGAGCCTTTTTCATTTACATACTAATAAGCTTCCTATGGAGCCAATGGAAATTTGCATTGATTTTGGGCTTGAGATAGTGCAATTGTGAGATATAGAATCGGTATTACGTGTTCATCAAGAACAATATGTCATGATGCGCTGCAAAGATTAGCATTAAGAATAACATAGTCAAACCAATGGATTTCTTTTTGAACTTACCTAATAGTGATTCATTGTTCACTGCCCTTCTTGACATCACTTTGCACTTGTGATGTTCTAATGGCTCAGTGGGTTAATGTCCCTGTCTTTTAAACAGGAGTTTCGTGAGTTCTAGTCCTCAGAGAGGTTTTTTTCATTTACTTACCCATAAGTTTCCTATAGAGCCAATGGAAATTTGCATTGATTTTGGGATTGAGATAGTGCAATTGTGAGATAGAATCTGTACTAAGTGTTCATAAAGAACAATATGTCATTACAAGCTGTTTAGATTGGCATTAAGAATAACATAGTAAAACCAATGGATTTCTTTTTGAACTTACCAAATAGTGATTCATTGTTCACTGCCCTTCTTGCCATAATTTTGCACCTGTAATGTTCCAGTGGCTTACTGGGTTTATGCACCTATCTTGTAAACAGGTGTTCATGAGTTCTAATCCTTGGAGAGTCTTTTTCATTTACTTATTAATAAGCTTCCTATGGAGCAATGGAAATTTTCATTGATTTTGAGATATAGAATCTGTATTACGTGTTCATCAAGAACAATTCGTCATGATGCGCTGCAAAGATTGGCATTAAGAATAACATAGTGAAACCAATGGATTTCTTTTTGAACTTACCTAATAGTGATTCATTGGTCATTGCCCTTCTTGACAACCTTTTGCACTTGTGATGTTCTAGTGGCTTACTGGGTTAATGTGCTTGTCTTATTAACAGGAGTTCACGAGTTCTAATTCTCAGAGAGTTTTTTCGTTTACTTACTAATAAGCTTCCTATGGAGCCAATGTAAATTTGCATTGATTTTGGGATTAAGATAGTGCAATAGTGAGATAGAATCTGTAGTAAGTGTTCATAAAGAACAATATGTCATCACAATCTGTTTACAATGGCTTTAAGAATAACATAGTAAAACCAATGGATTTCTTTTTGAACTTACCTAATAGTGATTCATTGTTTACTGGGCTTCTTGACATCACTGTGCACCTGTGATGTTCCTGTGGCTTACTGGGTTAATGCACCTGTCTTGTAAAAAGGATTTCATGAGTTCTAATCCTTGGAGAGTATTTTTCATTTACTTACTAATAAGCTTCCTATGGAGCCAATGTAAATTTGCATTGATTTTTGGCTTGAGATAGTGCAATTGTGAGATAGAATCTGTACTAAGTGTTCATAAAGAACAATATGTCATTACAAGCTCTTTAGATTGGCATTAAGAATAACATAGCAAAACCAACGGATTTCTTTTTGAACTTACCTAATAGTGATTCATTGGTCACTGCCCTTCTTGACATCACTTTGCACTTGTGACGTTCCAATGGCTTAGTGGGTTAATGTCCCCGTCTTTTAAGCAGGAGTTCGTGAGTTCTAGTCCTCAGAGAGCTTTTTTTCATTTACTTACCAATAAGTTTCCTATAGAGCCAATGGAAATTTGCATTGATTTTGGGATTAAGATAGTGCAATAGTGAGATAGAATCTGTAGTAAGTGTTCATAAAGAACAATATGTCATCACAATCTGTTTACAATGGCTTTAAGAATAACATAGTAAAACCAATGGATTTCTTTTTGAACTTACCTAATAGTGATTCATTGTTCACTGCCCTTCTTGACATCACTTTGTATTTGTAATGTTCTAATGGCTTAGTCGGTTAATGTCCCTCTCTTTTTAAACAGGAGTTTCGTGAGTTCTAGTCCTCAGAGAGCTTTTTTTCATTTACTTACCCATAAGTTTCCTATAGAGCCAATGGAAATTTGCATTGATTTTGGGATTGAGATAGTGCAATTGTGAGATATAGAATCTGTATTATGTGTTCATCAAGAACAATATGTCATGATGCGCTGCAAAGATTAGCATTAAGAATAACATAGTCAAACCAATGGATTTCTTTTTGAACTTACTTAATAGTGATTCATTGTTCACTGCCCTTCTTGACATCAGTTTGCACTTGTGAAGTTCCAATGGCTCAGTGGGTTAATGTCCCTGTCTTTTAAACAGGAGTTCGTGAGTTCTAGTCCTCAGAGAGCTTTTTTTCATTTACTTACCAATTAGTTTCCTATAGAGCCAATGGAAATTTGCATTGATTTTGGGATTGAGATAGTGCAATAGTGAGATAGAATCTGTACTAAGTGTTCATAAAGAACAATATGTCATTACAAGCTGTTTAGATTGGCATTAAGAATAACATAGTAAAACCAATGGATTTCTATTTGAACTTACCTAATAGTGATTCATTGGTCACTGCCCTTCTTGACATAAATTTGCACCTGTGATGTTGCTGTGGCTTACTGGGTTATTGCACCTGTCTTGTAAAAAGGATATCATGAGTTCTAATCATTGGAGAGTCTTTTTCATTTACTTACTAATAAGCTTCCTATGGAGCCAATGTAAATTTGCATTGATTTTTGGCTTGAGATAGTGCAATTGTGAGATAGAATCTGTACTAAGTGTTCATAAAGAACAATATGTCATTACAAGCTGTTTAGATTGGCATTAAGAATAACATAGTAAAACCAATGGATTTCTTTTTGAACTTACCTAATAGTGATTCATTGGTCACTGCCCTTCTTGACATAAATTTGCACCTGTGATGTTGCTGTGGCTTACTGCACCTGTCTTGTAAAAAGGATATCATGAGTTCTAATCATTGGAGAGTCTTTTTCATTTACTTACTAATAAGCTTCCTATGGAGCCAATGTAAATTTGCATTGATTTTTGGCTTGAGATAGTGCAATTGTGAGATAGAATCTGTACTAAGTGTTCATAAAGAACAATATGTCATTACAAGCTGTTTAGATTGGCATTAAGAATAACATAGTAAAACCAATGGATTTCTTTTTGAACTTACCTAATAGTGATTCATTGGTCACTGCCCTTCTTGACATCACTTTGCACTTGTGATGTTCCAATGGCTTAGTGGGTTAATGTCCCTGTCTTTTAAAGAGGAGTTTGTGCGTTCTAGTCCTCAGAGAGCTTTTTTTCATTTACTTACCAATAAGTTTCCTATAGAGCCAATGGAAATTTGCATTGATTTTGGGATTGAGATAGTGCAATTGTGAGATAGAATCTGTACTAAGTGTTCATAAAGAACAGTATGTCATTACAAGCTGTTTAGATTGGCATTAAGAATAACATAGTAAAACCAATGGATTTCTTTTTGAACTTACCAAATAGTGATTTTTTGTTCACTGCCCTTCTTGACATAAATTTGCACCTGTGATGTTCCAGTGGCTTACTGGTTTATGCACCTGTCTCGTAAACAGGAGTTCATGAGTTCTAATTGATGGAGAGTCTTTTTCATTTACTTACTAATAAGCTTCCTATGGAGCAATGGAAATTTGCATTGATTGTGAGATATAGAATCTGTATTACGTGTTCATCAAGAACAATATGTCATGATGCGCTGCAAAGATTAGCATTAAGAATAACATAGTCAAACCAATGGATTTCTTTTTGAACTTACCTAATAGTGATTCATTGTTCACTGCCCTTCTTGACATCACTTTGCACTTGTGATGTTCCAATGGCTCAGTGGGTTAATGTCCCTGACTTTTAAACAGGAGTTCGTGAGTTCTAGTCCTCAGAGAGCTTTTTTTCATTTACTTACCAATAAGTTTCCTATAGAGCCAATGGAAATTTGCATTGATTTTGGGATTGAGATAGTGCAATAGTGAGATAGAATCTGTACTAAGTGTTCATAAAGAACAATATGTCATTACAAGCTCTTTAGATTGGCATTAAGAATAACATAGTAAAACCAATGGATTTCTTTTTGAACTTACCTAATAGTGATTCATTGGTCACTGCCCTTCTTGACATCACTTTGCACTTGTGACGTTCCAATGGCTTAGTGGGTTAATGCCAATTTCTTTTAAACAGGAGTTCATGAGTTCTAGTCCTCAGAAATCTCTTTTTCATTTACTTACCAATAAGTTTCCTATAGAGCCAATGGAAATTTGCATTGATTTTGGGATTGAGATAGTGCAATTGTGAGATAGAATCTGTACTAAGTGTTCATAAAGAACAATATGTCATTACAAGCTGTTTAGATTGGCATTAAGAATAACATAGTAAAACCAATGGATTTCTATTTGAACTTACCTAATAGTGATTCATTGTTCACTGCCCTTCTTGACATCACTTTGCCCTTGTGATGTTCCAATGGCTTAGTGGGTTAATGTCCCTGTCTTTTAAACAGGAGTTCGTGCCTTCTAGTCCTCAGAGAGCTTTTTTTCATTTACTTACCAATAAGTTTCCTATAGAGCCAATGGAAATTTGCATTGATTTTGGGATTGAGATAGTGCAATTGTGAGATAGAATCTGTACTAAGTGTTCATAAAGAACAGTATGTCATTACAAGCTGTTTAGATTGGCATTAAGAATAACATAGTAAAACCAATGGATTTCTTTTTGAACTTACCAAATAGTGATTTTTTGTTCACTGCCCTTCTTGACATTAATTTGCACCTGTGATGTTCCATTGGCTTACTGGGTTTATGCACCTGTCTTGTAAACAGGAGTTCATGAGTTCTAATCCATGGAGAGTCTTTTTCATTTACTTACTAATAAGCTTCCTATGGAGCAATGGAAATTTGCATTGATTTTGAGATATAGAATCTGTATTACGTGTTCATCAAGAACAATACGTCATGATGCGCTGCAAAGATTGTTATTAAGAATAACATAGTAAAACCAATGGATTTCTTTTTGAACTTACCTAATAGTGATTCATTGTTCACTGCCCTTCTTGACATCACTTTGCATTTGTGATATTCTAATGGCTTAGTCGGTTAATGTCCCTGTCTTTTTAAACAGGAGTTTCGTGAGTTCTAGTCCTCAGAGAGCTTTTTTTCATTTACTTACCCATAAGTTTCCTATAGAGCCAATGGAAATTTGCATTGATTTTGGGATTGAGATAGTGCAATTGTGAGATATAGAATCTGTATTATGTGTTCATCAAGAACAATATGTCATGATGCGCTGCAAAGATTAGCATTAAGAGTAACATAGTCAAACCAATGGATTTCTTTTTGAACTTACTTAATAGTGATTCATTGTTCACTGCCCTTCTTGACATCACTTTGCACTTGTGATGTTCCAATGGCTCAGTGGATTAATGTCCCTGTCTTTTAAACAGGAGTTTGTGAGTTCCAGTCCTCAGAGAGCTTTTTTTCATTTACTTACCAATTAGTTTCCTATAGAGCCAATGGAAATTTGCATTGATTTTGGGATTGAGATAGTGCAATAGTGAGATAGAATCTGTACTAAGTGTTCATAAAGAACAATATGTCATTACAAGCTGTTTAGATTGGCATTAAGAAAAACATAGTAAAACCAATGGATTTCTATTTGAACTTACCTAATAGTGATTCATTGGTCACTGCCCTTCTTGACATAAATTTGCACCTGTGATGTTGCTGTGGCTTACTGGGTTATTGCACCTGTCTTGTAAAAAGGATATCATGAGTTCTAATCATTGGAGAGTCTTTTTCATTTACTTACTAATAAGCTTCCTATGGAGCCAATGTAAATTTGCATTGATTTTTGGCTTGAGATAGTGCAATTGTGAGATAGAATCTGTACTAAGTGTTCATAAAGAACAATATGTCATTACAAGCTGTTTAGATTGGCATTAAGAATAACATAGTAAAACCAATGGATTTCTTTTTGAACTTACCTAATAGTGATTCATTGGTCACTGCCCTTCTTGACATAAATTTGCACCTGTGATGTTGCTGTGGCTTACTGCACCTGTCTTGTAAAAAGGATATCATGAGTTCTAATCATTGGAGAGTCTTTTTCATTTACTTACTAATAAGCTTCCTATGGAGCCAATGTAAATTTGCATTGATTTTTGGCTTGAGATAGTGCAATTGTGAGATAGAATCTGTACTAAGTGTTCATAAAGAACAATATGTCATTACAAGCTGTTTAGATTGGCATTAAGAATAACATAGTAAAACCAATGGATTTCTTTTTGAACTTACCTAATAGTGATTCATTGGTCACTGCCCTTCTTGACATCACTTTGCACTTGTGATGTTCCAATGGCTTAGTGGGTTAATGTCCCTGTCTTTTAAAGAGGAGTTTGTGCGTTCTAGTCCTCAGAGAGCTTTTTTTCATTTACTTACCAATAAGTTTCCTATAGAGCCAATGGAAATTTGCATTGATTTTGGGATTGAGATAGTGCAATTGTGAGATAGAATCTGAACTAAGTGTTCATAAAGAACAGTATGTCATTACAAGCTGTTTAGATTGGCATTAAGAATAACATAGTAAAACCAATGGATTTCTTTTTGAACTTACCAAATAGTGATTTTTTGTTCACTGCCCTTCTTGACATAAATTTGCACCTGTGATGTTCCAGTGGCTTACTGGTTTATGCACCTGTCTCGTAAACAGGAGTTCATGAGTTCTAATTGATGGAGAGTCTTTTTCATTTACTTACTAATAAGCTTCCTATGGAGCAATGGAAATTTGCATTGATTGTGAGATATAGAATCTGTATTACGTGTTCATCAAGAACAATATGTCATGATGCGCTGCAAAGATTAGCATTAAGAATAACATAGTCAAACCAATGGATTTCTTTTTGAACTTACCTAATAGTGATTCATTGTTCACTGCCCTTCTTGACATCACTTTGCACTTGTGATGTTCCAATGGCTCAGTGGGTTAATGTCCCTGACTTTTAAACAGGAGTTTCGTGAGTTCTAGTCCTCAGAGAGCTTTTTTTCATTTACTTACCCATAAGTTTCCTATAGAGCCAATGGAAATTTGCATTGATTTTGGGATTGAGATAGTGCAATTGTGAGATATAGAATCTGTATTATGTGTTCATCAAGAACAATATGTCATGATGCGCTGCAAAGATTAGCATTAAGAGTAACATAGTCAAACCAATGGATTTCTTTTTGAACTTACTTAATAGTGATTCATTGTTCACTGCCCTTCTTGACATCACTTTGCACTTGTGATGTTCCAATGGCTCAGTGGGTTAATGTCCCTGTCTTTTAAACAGGAGTTCGTGAGTTCCAGTCCTCAGAGAGCTTTTTTTCATTTACTTACCAATTAGTTTCCTATAGAGCCAATGGAAATTTGCATTGATTTTGGGATTGAGATAGTGCAATAGTGAGATAGAATCTGTACTAAGTGTTCATAAAGAACAATATGTCATTACAAGCTCTTTAGATTGGCATTAAGAATAACATAGTAAAACCAATGGATTTCTTTTTGAACTTACCTAATAGTGATTCATTGGTCACTGCCCTTCTTGACATCACTTTGCACTTGTGACGTTCCAATGGCTTAGTGGGTTAATGCCAATTTCTTTTAAACAGGAGTTCATGAGTTCTAGTCCTCAGAAATCTCTTTTTCATTTACTTACCAATAAGTTTCCTATAGAGCCAATGGAAATTTGCATTGATTTTGGGATTGAGATAGTGCAATTGTGAGATAGAATCTGTACTAAGTGTTCATAAAGAACAATATGTCAATACAAGCTGTTTAGATTGGCATTAAGAATAACATAGTAAAACCAATGGATTTCTATTTGAACTTACCTAATAGTGATTCATTGTTCACTGCCCTTCTTGACATCACTTTGCCCTTGTGATGTTCCAATGGCTTAGTGGGTTAATGTCCCTGTCTTTTAAACAGGAGTTCGTGCCTTCTAGTCTTCAGAGAGCTTTTTTTCATTTACTTACCAATAAGTTTCCTATAGAGCCAATGGAAATTTGCATTGATTTTGGGATTGAGATAGTGCAATTGTGAGATAGAATCTGTACTAAGTGTTCATAAAGAACAATATGTCATTACAAGCTGTTTAGATTGGCATTAAGAATAACATAGTAAAACCAATGGATTTCTATTTGAACTTACCTAATAGTGATTCATTGGTCACTGCCCTTCTTGACATAAATTTGCACCTGTGATGTTGCTGTGGCTTACTGGGTTAATGCACCTGTCTTGTAAAAAGGATTTCATGAGTTCTAATCCTGGGAGAGTCTTTTTCATTTACTTACTAATAAGCTTCCTATGGAGCCAATGTAAATTTGCATTGATTTTTGGCTTGAGATAGTGCAATTGTGAGATAGAATCTGTACTAAGTGTTCATAAAGAACAATATGTCATTACAAGCTGTTTAGATTGGCATTAAGAATAACATAGTAAAACCAATGGATTTCTTTTTGAACTTACCTAATAGTGATTCATTGGTCACTGCCCTTCTTGACATCACTGTGCACTTGTGACGTTCCAATGGCTTAGTGGGTTAATGCCAATTTCTTTTAAACAGGAGTTCATGAGTTCTAGTCCTCAGAGATCTCTTTTTCATTTACTTACCAATAAGTTTCCTATAGAGCCAATGGAAATTTGCATTGATTTTGGGATTGAGATAGTGCAATTGTGAGATAGAATCTGTACTAAGTGTTCATAAAGAACAATATGTCATTACAAGCTGTTTAGATTGGCATTAAGAATAACATAGTAAAACCAATGGATTTCTATTTGAACTTACCTAATAGTGATTCATTGTTCACTGCCCTTCTTGACATCACTTTGCCCTTGTGATGTTCCAATGGCTTAGTGGGTTAATGTCCCTGTCTTTTAAACAGGAGTTCGTGCCTTCTAGTCCTCAGAGAGCTTTTTTTCATTTACTTACCAATAAGTTTCCTATAGAGCCAATGGAAATTTGCATTGATTTTGGGATTGAGATAGTGCAATTGTGAGATAGAATCTGTACTAAGTGTTCATAAAGAACAGTATGTCATTACAAGCTGTTTAGATTGGCATTAAGAATAACATAGTAAAACCAATGGATTTCTTTTTGAACTTACCAAATAGTGATTTTTTGTTCACTGCCCTTCTTGACATTAATTTGCACCTGTGATGTTCCATTGGCTTACTGGGTTTATGCACCTGTCTTGTAAACAGAAGTTCATGAGTTCTAATCCATGGAGAGTCTTTTTCATTTACTTACTAATAAGCTTCCTATGGAGCAATGGAAATTTGCATTGATTTTGAGATATAGAATCTGTATTACGTGTTCATCAAGAACAATACGTCATGATGCGCTGCAAAGATTGTCATTAAGAATAACATAGTAAAACCAATGGATTTCTTTTTGAACTTACCTAATAGTGATTCATTGTTCACTGCCCTTCTTGACATCACTTTGCATTTGTGATATTCTAATGGCTTAGTCGGTTAATGTCCCTGTCTTTTTAAACAGGAGTTTCGTGAGTTCTAGTCCTCAGAGAGCTTTTTTTCATTTACTTACCCATAAGTTTCCTATAGAGCCAATGGAAATTTGCATTGATTTTGGGATTGAGATAGTGCAATTGTGAGATATAGAATCTGTATTATGTGTTCATCAAGAACAATATGTCATGATGCGCTGCAAAGATTAGCATTAAGAGTAACATAGTCAAACCAATGGATTTCTTTTTGAACTTACTTAATAGTGATTCATTGTTCACTGCCCTTCTTGACATCACTTTGCACTTGTGATGTTCCAATGGCTCAGTGGGTTAATGTCCCTGTCTTTTAAACAGGAGTTTGTGAGTTCCAGTCCTCAGAGAGCTTTTTTTCATTTACTTACCAATTAGTTTCCTATAGAGCCAATGGAAATTTGCATTGATTTTGGGATTGAGATAGTGCAATAGTGAGATAGAATCTGTACTAAGTGTTCATAAAGAACAATATGTCATTACAAGCTGTTTAGATTGGCATTAAGAATAACATAGTAAAATCAATGGATTTCTTTTTGAACTTACCAAATAGTGATTTTTTGTTCACTGCCCTTCTTGACATAAATTTGCACCTGTGATGTTCCAGTGGCTTACTGGTTTATGCACCTGTCTCGTAAACAGGAGTTCATGAGTTCTAATCGATGGAGAGTCTTTTTCATTTACTTACTAATAAGCTTCCTATGGAGCAATGGAAATTTGCATTGATTTTGAGATATAGAATCTGTATTACGTGTTCATCAAGAACAATACGTCATGATGCGCTGCAAAGATTGGCAATAAGAATAACATAGTGAAACCAATGGATTTCTTTTTGAACTTTCCTAATAGTGATTCATTGTTCACTGCCCTTCTTGACATAACTTTGCACCTGTGATGTTCCAGTGGCTTACTGGTTTTATGCACCTGTCTTGATAACATGAGTTCTAATCCTTGGAGAGCCTTTTTCATTTACTTACTAATAAGCTTACTATGAAGCCAATGGAAATTTGCATTGATTTTGGGCTTGAGATAGTGCAATTGTGAGATATAGAATCTGTATTATGTGTTCATCAAGAACAATATGTCATGATGCGCTGCAAAGATTAGCATTAAGAGTAACATAGTCAAACCAATGGATTTCTTTTTGAACTTACTTAATAGTGATTCATTGTTCACTGCCCTTCTTGACATCACTTTGCACTTGTGATGTTCCAATGGCTCAGTGGGTTAATGTCCCTGTCTTTTAAACAGGAGTTTGTGAGTTCCAGTCCTCAGAGAGCTTTTTTTCATTTACTTACCAATTAGTTTCCTATAGAGCCAATGGAAATTTGCATTGATTTTGGGATTGAGATAGTGCAATAGTGAGATAGAATCTGTACTAAGTGTTCATAAAGAACAATATGTCATTACAAGCTGTTTAGATTGGCATTAAGAATAACATAGTAAAACCAATGGATTTCTATTTGAACTTACCTAATAGTGATTCATTGGTCACTGCCCTTCTTGACATAAATTTGCACCTGTGATGTTGCTGTGGCTTACTGGGTTAATGCACCTGTCTTGTAAAAAGGATATCATGAGTTCTAATCATTGGAGAGTCTTTTTCATTTACTTACTAATAAGCTTTCTATGGAGCCAATGTAAATTTGCATTGATTTTTGGCTTGAGATAGTGCAATTGTGAGATAGAATCTGTACTAAGTGTTCATAAAGAACAATATGTCCTTACAAGCTGTTTAGATTGGCATTAAGAATAACATAGTAAAACCAATGGATTTCTTTTTGAACTTACCAAATAGTGATTTTTTGTTCACTGCCCTTCTTGACATAAATTTGCACCTGTGATGTTCCAGTGGCTTACTGGTTTATGCACCTGTCTCGTAAACAGGAGTTCATGAGTTCTAATCGATGGAGAGTCTTTTTCATTTACTTACTAATAAGCTTCCTATGGAGCAATGGAAATTTGCATTGATTTTGAGATATAGAATCTGTATTACGTGTTCATCAAGAACAATACGTCATGATGCGCTGCAAAGATTGGCAATAAGAATAACATAGTGAAACCAATGGATTTCTTTTTGAACTTTCCTAATAGTGATTCATTGTTCACTGCCCTTCTTGACATAACTTTGCACCTGTGATGTTCCAGTGGCTTACTGGGTTTATGCACCTGTCTTGATAACATGAGTTCTAATCCTTGGAGAGCCTTTTTCATTTACTTACTAATAAGCTTACTATGAAGCCAATGGAAATTTGCATTGATTTTGGGCTTGAGATAGTGCAATTGTGAGATATAGAATCTGTATTACGTGTTCATCAAGAACAATATGTCATGATGCGCTGCAAAGATTAGCATTAAGAATAACATAGTCAAACCAATGGATTTCTTTTTGAACTTACCTAATAGTGATTCATTGTTCACTGCCCTTCTTGACATCACTTTGCACTTGTGATGTTCCAATGGCTCAGTGGGTTAATGTCCCTGACTTTTAAACAGGAGTTCGTGAGTTCTAGTCCTCAGAGAGCTTTTTTTCATTTACTTACCAATAAGTTTCCTATAGAGCCAATGGAAATTTGCATTGATTTTGGGATTGAGATAGTGCAATAGTGAGATAGAATCTGTACTATGTGTTCATAAAGAACAATATGTCATTACAAGCTGTTTAGATTGGCATTAAGAATAACATAGTAAAACCAATGGATTTTTATTTGAACTTACCTAATAGTGATTCATTGGTCACTGCCCTTCTTGACATAAATTTGCACCTGTGATGTTGCTGTGGCTTACTGGGTTAATGCACCTGTCTTGTAAAAAGGATTTCATGAGTTCTAATCCTGGGAGAGTCTTTTTCATTTACTTACTAATAAGCTTCCTATGGAGCCAATGTAAATTTGCATTGATTTTTGGCTTGAGATAGTGCAATTGTGAGATAGAATCTGTACTAAGTGTTCATAAAGAACAATATGTCATTACAAGCTCTTTAGATTGGCATTAAGAATAACATAGTAAAACCAATGGATTTCTTTTTGAACTTACCTAATAGTGATTCATTGGTCACTGCCCTTCTTGACATCACTTTGCACTTGTGACGTTCCAATGGCTTAGTGGGTTAATGCCAATTTCTTTTAAACAGGAGTTCATGAGTTCTAGTCCTCAGAGATCTCTTTTTCATTTACTTACCAATAAGTTTCCTATAGAGCCAATGGAAATTTGCATTGATTTTGGGATTGAGATAGTGCAATTGTGAGATAGAATCTGTACTAAGTGTTCATAAAGAACAATATGTCATTACAAGCTGTTTAGATTGGCATTAAGAATAACATAGTAAAACCAATGGATTTCTATTTGAACTTACCTAATAGTGATTCATTGTTCACTGCCCTTCTTGACATCACTTTGCTCTTGTGATGTTCCAATGGCTTAGTGGGTTAATGTCCCTGTCTTTTAAACAGGAGTTCGTGCCTTCTAGTCCTCAGAGAGCTTTTTTTCATTTACTTACCAATAAGTTTCCTATAGAGCCAATGGAAATTTGCATTGATTTTGGGATTGAGATAGTGCAATTGTGAGATTGAATCTGTACTAAGTGTTCATAAAGAACAGTATGTCATTACAAGCTGTTTAGATTGGCATTAAGAATAACATAGTAAAACCAATGGATTTCTTTTTGAACTTACCAAATAGTGATTTTTTGTTCACTGCCCTTCTTGACATTAATTTGCACCTGTGATGTTCCATTGGCTTACTGGGTTTATGCACCTGTCTTGTAAACAGGAGTTCATGAGTTCTAATCCATGGAGAGTCTTTTTCATTTACTTACTAATAAGCTTCCTATGGAGCAATGGAAATTTGCATTGATTTTGAGATATAGAATCTGTATTACGTGTTCATCAAGAACAATACGTCATGATGCGCTGCAAAGATTGGCATTAAGAATAACATAGTAAAACCAATGGATTTCTTTTTGAACTTACCTAATAGTGATTCATTGTTCACTGCCCTTCTTGACATCACTTTGCATTTGTGATGTTCTAATGGCTTAGTCGGTTAATGTCCCTGTCTTTTTAAACAGGAGTTTCGTGAGTTCTAGTCCTCAGAGAGCTTTTTTCATTTACTTACCCATAAGTTTCCTATAGAGCCAATGGAAATTTGCATTGATTTTGGGATTGAGATAGTGCAATTGTGAGTTATAGAATCTGTATTATGTGTTCATCAAGAACAATATGTCATGATGCGCTGCAAATATTAGCATTAAGAATAACATAGTCAAACCAATGGATTTCTTTTTGAACTTACTTAATAGTGATTCATTGTTCACTGCCCTTCTTGATATCAGTTTGCACTTGTGAAGTTCCAATGGCTCAGTGGGTTAATGTCCCTGTCTGTTAAACAGGAGTTCGTGAGTTCTAGTCCTCAGAGAGCTTTTTTTCATTTACTTACCAATTAGTTTCCTATAGAGCCAATGGAAATTTGCATTGATTTTGGGATTAAGATAGTGCAATAGTGAGATAGAATCTGTACTAAGTGTTCATAAAGAACAATATGTCATTACAAGCTGTTTAGATTGGCATTAAGAATAACATAGTAAAACCAATGGATTTCTATTTGAACTTACCTAATAGTGATTCATTGGTCACTGCCCTTCTTGACATAAATTTGCACCTGTGATGTTGCTGTGGCTTACTGGGTTAATGCACCTGTCTTGTAAAAAGGATATCATGAGTTCTAATGATTGGAGAGTCTTTTTCATTTACTTACTAATAAGCTTCCTATGGAGCCAATGTAAATTTGCATTGATTTTTGGCTTGAGATAGTGCAATTGTGAGATAGAATCTGTCCTAAGTGTTCATAAAGAACAATATGTCATTACAAGCTGTTTAGATTGGCATTAAGAATAACATAGTAAAACCAATGGATTTCTTTTTGAACTTACCTAATAGTGATTCATTGGTCACTGCCCTTCTTGACATCACTTTGCACTTGTGATGTTCCAATGGCTTAGTGGGTTAATGTCCCTGTCTTTTAAAGAGGAGTTCGTGCGTTCTAGTCCTCAGAGAGCTTTTTTTCATTTACTTACCAATAAGTTTCCTATAGAGCCAATGGAAATTTGCATTGATTTTGGGATTGAGATAGTGCAATTGTGAGATAGAATCTGTACTAAGTGTTCATAAAGAACAGTATGTCATTACAAGCTGTTTAGATTGGCATTAAGAATAACATAGTAAAACCAATGAATTTCTTTTTGAACTTACCAAATAGTGATTTTTTGTTCACTGCCCTTCTTGACATAAATTTGCACCTGTGATGTTCCATTGGCTTACTGGTTTATGCACCTGTCTCGTAAACAGGAGTTCATGAGTTCTAATCGATGGAGAGTCTTTTTCATTTACTTACTAATAAGCTTCCTATGGAGCAATGGAAATTTGCATTGATTTTGAGATATAGAATCTGTATTACGTGTTCATCAAGAACAATACGTCATGATGCGCTGCAAAGATTGGCAATAAGAATAACATAGTGAAACCAATGGATTTCTTTTTGAACTTTCCTAATAGTGATTCATTGTTCACTGCCCTTCTTGACATAACTTTGCACCTGTGATGTTCCAGTGGCTTACTGGGTTTATGCACCTGTCTTGTTAACATGAGTTCTAATCCTTGGAGAGCCTTTTTCATTTACTTACTAATAAGCTTACTATCAAGCCAATGGAAATTTGCATTGATTTTGGGCTTGAGATAGTGCAATTGTGAGATATAGAATCTGTATTACGTGTTCATCAAGAACAATATGTCATGATGCGCTGCAAAGATTAGCATTAAGAATAACATAGTCAAACCAATGGATTTATTTTTGAACTTACCTAATAGTGATTCATTGTTCACTGCCCTTCTTGACATCACTTTACACTTGTGATGTTCCAATGGCTCAGTGGGTTAATGTCCCTGTCTTTTAAACAGGAGTTCGTGAGTTCTAGTTCTCAGAAAGCTTTTTTTCATTTACTTACCAATAAGTTTCCTATAGAGCCTATGGAAATTTGCATTGATTTTGGGATTGAGATAGTGCAATAGTGAGATAGAATCTGTACTAAGTGTTCATAAAGAACAATATGTCATTACAAGCTGTTTAGATTGTTATTAAGAATAACATAGTAAAACCAATGGATTTATATTTGAACTTACCTAATAGTGATTCATTGGTCACTGCCCTTCTTGACATAAAGTTGCACCAGTGATGATGCTGTGGCTTACTGGGTTAATGCACCTGTCTTGTAAAAAGTATTTCATGAGTTCTAATCCTTGGAGAGTCTTTTTCATTTACTTACTAATAAGCTTCCTATGGAGCCAATGGAAATTTGCATTGATTTTGGGCTTGAGATAGTGCAGTTGTGAGATATAGAATCTGTATTACGTGTTCATCAAGAACAATATGTCATGATGCGCTGCAATGATTAGCATTAAGAATAACATAGTGAAACCAATGGATTTCTTTTTGAACTTACCTAATAGTGATTCATTGTTCACTGCCCTTCTTGACATCACTTTGCACTTGTGATGTTCCAATGGCTCAGTGGGTTAATGTCCCTGACTTTTAAACAGGAGTTCGTGAGTTCTAGTCCTCAGAGAGCTTTTTTTCATTTACTTACCAATAAGTTTCCTATAGAGCCAATGGAAATTTGCATTGATTTTGGGATTGAGATAGTGCAATAGTGAGATAGAATCTGTACTAAGTGTTCATAAAGAACAATATGTCATTACAAGCTGTTTAGATTGGCATTAAGAATAACATAGTAAAACCAATGGATTTTTATTTGAACTTACCTAATAGTGATTCATTGGTCACTGCCCTTCTTGACATAAATTTGCACCTGTGATGTTGCTGTGGCTTACTGGGTTAATGCACCTGTCTTGTAAAAAGGATTTCATGAGTTCTAATCCTGGGAGAGTCTTTTTCATTTACTTACTAATAAGCTTCCTATGGAGCCAATGTAAATTTGCATTGATTTTTGGCTTGAGATAGTGCAATTGTGAGATAGAATCTGTACTAAGTGTTCATAAAGAACAATATGTCATTACAAGCTCTTTAGATTGGCATTAAGAATAACATAGTAAAACCAATGGATTTCTTTTTGAACTTACCTAATAGTGATTCATTGGTCACTGCCCTTCTTGACATCACTTTGCACTTGTGACGTTCCAATGGCTTAGTGGGTTAATGCCAATTTCTTTTAAACAGGAGTTCATGAGTTCTAGTCCTCAGAGATCTCTTTTTCATTTACTTACCAATAAGTTTCCTATAGAGCCAATGGAAATTTGCATTGATTTTGGGATTGAGATAGTGCAATTGTGAGATAGAATCTGTACTAAGTGTTCATAAAGAACAATATGTCATTACAAGCTGTTTAGATTGGCATTAAGAATAACATAGTAAAACCAATGGATTTCTATTTGAACTTACCTAATAGTGATTCATTGTTCACTGCCCTTCTTGACATCACTTTGCTCTTGTGATGTTCCAATGGCTTAGTGGGTTAATGTCCCTGTCTTTTAAACAGGAGTTCGTGCCTTCTAGTCCTCAGAGAGCTTTTTTTCATTTACTTACCAATAAGTTTCCTATAGAGCCAATGGAAATTTGCATTGATTTTGGGATTGAGATAGTGCAATTGTGAGATTGAATCTGTACTAAGTGTTCATAAAGAACAGTATGTCATTACAAGCTGTTTAGATTGGCATTAAGAATAACATAGTAAAACCAATGGATTTCTTTTTGAACTTACCAAATAGTGATTTTTTGTTCACTGCCCTTCTTGACATTAATTTGCACCTGTGATGTTCCATTGGCTTACTGGGTTTATGCACCTGTCTTGTAAACAGGAGTTCATGAGTTCTAATCCATGGAGAGTCTTTTTCATTTACTTACTAATAAGCTTCCTATGGAGCAATGGAAATTTGCATTGATTTTGAGATATAGAATCTGTATTACGTGTTCATCAAGAACAATACGTCATGATGCGCTGCAAAGATTGGCATTAAGAATAACATAGTAAAACCAATGGATTTCTTTTTGAACTTACCTAATAGTGATTCATTGTTCACTGCCCTTCTTGACATCACTTTGCATTTGTGATGTTCTAATGGCTTAGTCGGTTAATGTCCCTGTCTTTTTAAACAGGAGTTTCGTGAGTTCTAGTCCTCAGAGAGCTTTTTTCATTTACTTACCCATAAGTTTCCTATAGAGCCAATGGAAATTTGCATTGATTTTGGGATTGAGATAGTGCAATTGTGAGTTATAGAATCTGTATTATGTGTTCATCAAGAACAATATGTCATGATGCGCTGCAAAGATTAGCATTAAGAATAACATAGTCAAACCAATGGATTTCTTTTTGAACTTACTTAATAGTGATTCATTGTTCACTGCCCTTCTTGATATCAGTTTGCACTTGTGAAGTTCCAATGGCTCAGTGGGTTAATGTCCCTGTCTGTTAAACAGGAGTTCGTGAGTTCTAGTCCTCAGAGAGCTTTTTTTCATTTACTTACCAATTAGTTTCCTATAGAGCCAATGGAAATTTGCATTGATTTTGGGATTAAGATAGTGCAATAGTGAGATAGAATCTGTACTAAGTGTTCATAAAGAACAATATGTCATTACAAGCTGTTTAGATTGGCATTAAGAATAACATAGTAAAACCAATGGATTTCTATTTGAACTTACCTAATAGTGATTCATTGGTCACTGCCCTTCTTGACATAAATTTGCACCTGTGATGTTGCTGTGGCTTACTGGGTTAATGCACCTGTCTTGTAAAAAGGATATCATGAGTTCTAATGATTGGAGAGTCTTTTTCATTTACTTACTAATAAGCTTCCTATGGAGCCAATGTAAATTTGCATTGATTTTTGGCTTGAGATAGTGCAATTGTGAGATAGAATCTGTCCTAAGTGTTCATAAAGAACAATATGTCATTACAAGCTGTTTAGATTGGCATTAAGAATAACATAGTAAAACCAATGGATTTCTTTTTGAACTTACCTAATAGTGATTCATTGGTCACTGCCCTTCTTGACATCACTTTGCACTTGTGATGTTCCAATGGCTTAGTGGGTTAATGTCCCTGTCTTTTAAACAGGAGTTCGTGCGTTCTAGTCCTCAGAGAGCTTTTTTTCATTTACTTACCAATAAGTTTCCTATAGAGCCAATGGAAATTTGCATTGATTTTGGGATTGAGATAGTGCAATTGTGAGATAGAATCTGTACTAAGTGTTCATAAAGAACAGTATGTCATTACAAGCTGTTTAGATTGGCATTAAGAATAACATAGTAAAACCAATGAATTTCTTTTTGAACTTACCAAATAGTGATTTTTTGTTCACTGCCCTTCTTGACATAAATTTGCACCTGTGATGTTCCATTGGCTTACTGGTTTATGCACCTGTCTCGTAAACAGGAGTTCATGAGTTCTAATCGATGGAGAGTCTTTTTCATTTACTTACTAATAAGCTTCCTATGGAGCAATGGAAATTTGCATTGATTTTGAGATATAGAATCTGTATTACGTGTTCATCAAGAACAATACGTCATGATGCGCTGCAAAGATTGGCAATAAGAATAACATAGTGAAACCAATGGATTTCTTTTTGAACTTTCCTAATAGTGATTCATTGTTCACTGCCCTTCTTGACATAACTTTGCACCTGTGATGTTCCAGTGGCTTACTGGGTTTATGCACCTGTCTTGTTAACATGAGTTCTAATCCTTGGAGAGCCTTTTTCATTTACTTACTAATAAGCTTACTATGAAGCCAATGGAAATTTGCATTGATTTTGGGCTTGAGATAGTGCAATTGTGAGATATAGAATCTGTATTACGTGTTCATCAAGAACAATATGTCATGATGCGCTGCAAAGATTAGCATTAAGAATAACATAGTCAAACCAATGGATTTATTTTTGAACTTACCTAATAGTGATTCATTGTTCACTGCCCTTCTTGACATCACTTTACACTTGTGATGTTCCAATGGCTCAGTGGGTTAATGTCCCTGTCTTTTAAACAGGAGTTCGTGAGTTCTAGTTCTCAGAAAGCTTTTTTTCATTTACTTACCAATAAGTTTCCTATAGAGCCTATGGAAATTTGCATTGATTTTGGGATTGAGATAGTGCAATAGTGAGATAGAATCTGTACTAAGTGTTCATAAAGAACAATATGTCATTACAAGCTGTTTAGATTGTTATTAAGAATAACATAGTAAAACCAATGGATTTATATTTGAACTTACCTAATAGTGATTCATTGGTCACTGCCCTTCTTGACATAAAGTTGCACCAGTGATGATGCTGTGGCTTACTGGGTTAATGCACCTGTCTTGTAAAAAGTATTTCATGAGTTCTAATCCTTGGAGAGTCTTTTTCATTTACTTACTAATAAGCTTCCTATGGAGCCAATGGAAATTTGCATTGATTTTGGGCTTGAGATAGTGCAGTTGTGAGATATAGAATCTGTATTACGTGTTCATCAAGAACAATATGTCATGATGCGCTGCAATGATTAGCATTAAGAATAACATAGTGAAACCAATGGATTTCTTTTTGAACTTACCTAATAGTGATTCATTGTTCACTGCCCTTCTTGACATCACTTTGCACTTGTGATGTTCCAATGGCTAAGTGGGTTAATGTCCCTGTCTTTTAAGCAGGAGTTCGTGAGTTCTAGTCCTCAGAGAGCTTTTTTTCATTTACTTACCAATAAGTTTCCTATAGAGCCAATGGAAATTTGCATTGATTTTGGGATTGAGATAGTGCAATTGTGAGATAGAATCTGTAGTAAGTGTTCATAAAGAACAATATGTCATCACAATCTGTTTAGAATGGCTTTAAGAATAACATAGTAAAACCAATGGATTTCTTTTTGAACTTACCTAATAGTGATTCATTGTTCACTGCCCTTCTTGACATCACTGTGCAAATGTGATGTTTCTGTGGCTTACTGGGTTAATGCACCTGTCTTGTAAAAAGGATTTCGTGAGTTCTAATCCTTGGAGAGTCTTTTTCATTTACTTACTAATAAGCTTCCTATGGAGCCAATGGAAATTTGCATTGATTTTGGGCTTGAGATAGTGCAATTGTGAGATATAGAATCTGTATTACGTGTTCATCAAGAACAATATGTCATGATGCGCTGCAATGATTAGCATTAAGAATAACATAGTGAAACCAATGGATTTCTTTTTGAACTTACCTAATAGTGATTTATTGTTCACTGCCCTTCTTGACATCACTGTGCACCTGTGATGTTCCAATGGCTTAGTGGGTTAATGCCAATGTCTTTTAAACAGGAGTTCATGAGTTCTAGTCCTCAGAGAGCTCGTTTTCATTTACTTACCAATAAGTTTCCTATAGAGCCAATGGAAATTTGCATTGATTTTGGGATTGAGATAGTGCAATTGTGAGATAGAATCTGTACTAAGTGTTCATAAAGAACAATATGTCATTACAAGCTGTTTAGATTGGCATTAAGAATAACATAGTAAAACCAATGGATTTCTATTTGAACTTACCTAATAGTGATTCATTGTTCACTGCCCTTCTTGACATCACTTTGCACTTGTGAAGTACCAATGGCTTAGTGGGTTAATGTCCCTGTCTTTTAAAAAGGAGTTCGTGAGTTCTAGTCCTCAGAGAGCTTTCTTTCATTTACTTAACAATAAGTTTCCTATAGAGCCAATGGAAATTTCTATTGATTTTGGGATTGAGATAGTGCAATTGTGAGATAGAATCTGTACTAAGTGTTCATAAAGAACAATATGTCATTACAAGCTGTTTAGATTGACATTAAGAATAACATAGTAAAACCAATGGATTTCTTTTTGAACTTACCAAATAGTGATTCATTGTTCACTGCCCTTCTTGACATAAATTGGCACCTGTGATGTTCCAGTGGCTTACTGGGTTTATGCACCTATCTTGTGAACAGGAGTTCATGAGTTCTTATCCTTGGAGGGTCTTTTTCATTTACTTACTAATAAGCTTCCTATGGAGCAATGGAAATTAGCATTGATTTTGAGATATAGAATCTGTATTACGTGTTCATCAAGAACAATACGTCATGATGCGCTGCAAAGATTGGCATTAAGAATAACATAGTGAAACCAATGGATTTGTTTTTGAACTTGCCTAATAGTGATTCATTGGTCATTGCCCTTCTTGACAACCTTCTGCACTTGTGATGTTCCAGTGGCTTACTGGGTTAATGCGCTTGTCTTATAAACAGGAGTTCATGAGTTCTAATTCTCAGAGAGTTTTTTCATTTACTTACTAATAAGCTTCCTATAGAGCCAATGGAAATTTGCATTGATTTTGTGCTTGAGATAGTGCAATTGTGAGATATAGAATCTGTATTACGTGTTCATGAAGAACAATACGTCATGATGCGCTGCAATGATTGGCATTAAGAATAACATAGTGGAACCAATGGATTTATTTTTGAATTTACCTAATAGTGATTCAATGTTCACTGCCCTTCTTGACATCACTTTGCACTTGTGATGTTCCAATGGCTTAGTGGGTTAATGCCCCTGTCTTTTAAACAGGAGTTCATGAGTTCTAGTCCTCAGAGAGCTCTTTTTCATTTACATACCAATAAGTTTCCTATAGAGCCAATGGAAATTTGCATTGATTTTGGGATAGAGATAGTGCAATTGTGAGATAGAATCTGTAGTAAGTGTTCATAAAGAACAATATGTCATCACAATCTGTTTAGATTGGCATTAAGAATAACATAGTAAAACCAATGGATTTCTTTTTGAACTTACCAAATAGTAATTCATTGTTCACTGCCCTTCTTGACATAAATTTGCACCTGTGATGTTCCAGTAGCTTATTGGGTTTATGCACCTGTCTTGTAAACAGGAGTTCATGAGTTCTAATCCATGGAGAGCCTTTTTCATTTACTTACTAATAAGCTTCCTATGGAGCAATGGAAATTTGCATTGATTTTGAGATATAGAATCTGTATTACGTGTTCATCAAGAACAATACGTCATGATGCGCTGCAAAGATTGGCATTAAGAATAACATATTGAAACCAATGGATTTCTTTATGAACTTACCTAATAGTGATTCATTGTTCACTGCCCTTCTTGACATAACTTTGCATTGGTGATGTTCCAGTGGCTTACTGGGTTTATGCACCTGTCTTGTAAACAGGAGCTCATGAGTTCTAATCCTTGGAGAGTTTTTTTCATTTACTTACTAATAAGCTTCCTATGGAGCCAATGGAAATTTGCATTGATTTTGGGCTTGAGATAGTGCAATTGTGAGATATAGAATCTGTATTACGTGTTCATCAAGAACAATATGTCATGATGCGCTGCAAATATTAGCATTAAGAATAACATAGTGAAACCAATGGATTTCTTTTTGAACTTACCTAATAGTGATTCATTGTTCACTGCCCTTCTTGACATCACTTTGCACTTGTGATGTTCCAATGGCTTAGTGGGTTAATGTCCCTGTCTTTTAAAAAGGAGTTCGTGAGTTCTAGTCCTCAGAGAGCTTTTTTTCATTTACTTACCGATCAGTTTCCTATAGAGCCAATGGAAATTTGCATTGATTTTGGGATTGAGATAGTGCAATTGTGAGATAGAATCTGTACTAAGTGTTCATAAAGAACAATATGTCATTACAAGCTGCTTAGATTGTATTGCATGCATTTGGGGACCCCATGACTTGAGCCATGCATTTGGGGCCCCCATGACATGGGGCATGCACGTGGGGCCCTCATGACATGCAGCATGCATTTGGGGCCCCCATGACTTGAGCCATGCATTTGGGGCCCCCATGACATGCGGCATGCACGTGGGGCCATCATGACATGCAGCATGAATTTGGGGCCACTATGACATGCGGCAAGCATTTGGGCCCCATTACATGCGGCATGCATGTGGAGCCCCCATGACATGCGGCATGCAGTTGGGGGCCCTTGATATGCGGCATGCACATAGGGCCCCCATGACATGCGGCATATGCTTGGGGCCCCAATGACATGCGGTATGAGTTTGGATCCCCCATGACATGCGGCATGCACGTGGGGCCCCCATGACATGAGTCATGCATTTGGGGCCTCCATGACATGCGGCATGCATATGGGGCCCACATGACATGCGTCATGCAGGTGGGGTCCCCATGAAATGCGGTATGCATTTGCGGGCCCCCAGGACATGAGTCATGCATTTGGGGCCGCCATGACATGCGGCATGCATTTGGGGCCCCCATGACATGCGGCATGCATTTGGGTCCCCCATGAAATGCGGCATGCATGTGGGGCCCCCATGACATGTGGCATGCATGTGGGCCCCCGCATGACATGCGCCATGCATGTGGGCCCCTATGACATGCGGCATGCATGTGGGACCCCCATTGACATGCGGCATGCATGTGGGGCCCCTATGACATGCGGCATGCATGTGGGGCCCCCATGATATGCTCCATGCATGTGGGGCCCCTTTGACATGTGGCATGCATGTGGGGCCCCTATGACATGCGGCATGCATTTGGGGGGGCCCATGACATGCGGCATGCACGTGGGGCCCCCATGACATGCGGCATACATTTGTGGCCCCCGTGACATGAGGCATGCAAGTGGGGCCCCCATGACATGCGGCAAGCACGCGGGGCCCCAATGACATGCAGCATGTACGTGGGGCCCCCATGACATGCGGAATGCACGTGAGGCCCCCATGACATGCGGAATGCCTGCGGGGCCCAATGACATGCAGCATGTACGTGGGGCCCCCATGACATGCGGAATGCATGTGAGGCCCCCATGACATGTGGCATGCATGTGGGGCCCCATGATATCCGGCATGCATTTATGGTCCCCATGACATGCGGCATGCATTTGGGCCTCCATGACATGCGACAAGCACGTGGGGCCCTAATGACATGCAGCATGCACGTGGGGCCCCCATGACATGCGGCATGCACGTGGGGCCATCATGTCATGCAGCATGCATTTGGGGCCACGATGACATGCGGCAAGCATTTGGGCCCCCATGACATGCGGCATGCATTTGGGGCCTGCATAACATGCTGCATGCATTTGGGGTACCTGATACATGCGGCATGCACATGGGGCCCCCATAACATGCTGCATGCATTTGGGTTGCCCGAGGCATGCGGCATGCACGTGGGGCCATCATGACATGCAGCATGCATTTGGGGCCACTATGACATGCGGCAAGCATTTGGGCCCCCATGACATGCGGCATGCATGTGGGGCCCCCATGACATGCGGCATGCATTTGGGGCCTGCATAACATGCTGCATGCATTTGGGGTACCTGAGACATGCGGCATGCACATGGGGCCCCCATAACATGCTGCATGCATTTGGGGTGCCCGAGGCATGCGGCATGCACGTGTTGCCCCTATGACATGACGCATGCTTTTGGGGCCCCCATTACATGTGGCATGCACATGAAGCCCCCATGACATGAGGCATATGCTTGGGGCCCCAATGACATGCGGCATGAGTTTGGACCCCCCATGACATGCGGCATGCATTTGGGTCCCTCATGAAATGCGGCATGCATGTGGGGCCCCCATGACATGTGGCATGCATGTGGGCCCCCCATGACATGCGCCATGCATGTGGGGCCCCTATGACATGCGGCATGCATGTGGGACCCCCATGACATGCGGCATGCACGGGGGCCCCCATGACATGCGGCATGCATTTGGGGCCCCCATGACATGCGGAATGCCTTCGGGGCTACCATGAGATGCTGCATGCATGCGGCACCCTCATGACATGCGGCATGCATTTGGGGCCCCAATGACTTGAGGCATGCATTTGGGGCCCTCATGACATGCGGCATGCATTTGGGGGCCCCATTACATGCGGCATGCATGTGGAGCCCCCATGACATGCGGAATGCCTTCGGGGCCCCCATGAGATGCGGCATGCATGCGGCACCCTCATGACATGCGGCATGCATTTGGGGCACCCATGACTTGCGACATGCACGTGGGGCCCCTATGACATGCGGCATGAATTTGGGTGCCCCATTACATGCGGCATGCATGTGGAGCCCCCATGACATGCGGCATGCATTTGAGGCCCCATGACATGCTTCATGCATGTGGGGCCCCCATGACATGCGTCATGCATTTGGGCCCCCATGACATGCGGCATGCATTTGGGACCTGCATAACATGCTGCATGCATTTGGGGTACCTGAGACATGCGGCATGCACATGGGGCCCCCATGACATGCGGCATGCATTTGGGGCCCCCATGATATAAGACATTCATTTGGGGCCCCCATGACATGCAGCATGCACGTGGGGCCCCCATGACATGTGGCATGCATTTGGGGCCCCCATGACATGCGGAATGCCTGCGGGGGCCCCATGACATGCGGCATGCATGCGGCACCCTCATGACATGTGGCATGCATTTGGGGCCCCCAATACATGCGGCATGCATTTGTGGGCCCCAAGACATGCTGCATGCATTTGGGGGCCCTCATGACATGCGGCATGCATTTGGGGCCCCCAATACATGCGGCATGCACGTGGGTCCACCATGATATGCGGCATGCATTTGGGGCCCCCATGACTTGAAACATGCATTTTGGGCCCCCATGACATGCGGCATACATTTGTGGCCCCCGTGACATGAGGCATGCACGTGGGGCCCCCATGACAAGCGGCAAGCACGTGGGGCCCCAATGACATGCAGCATTCACGGGGGACCGCCATAACATGCGGAATGCACGTGAGGCCCCCATGACATGCGGTATGCATGTGGGGCACCATGACATGCGTCATACATGTGGGGCCCCTATGACATGCGGCATGCAATTGGGGCCCATTGACATGCGGAATGCCGGCGGGGCCCCATTGACATTCGGCATGCAAGCGGGGCCCTCATGACATGCAGCATGCATTTGGGGCCACTATGACATGCGGCATGCATTTGGGGGCCCCATGACATGCGGCATGCATGTGGGGCCCCTATGACATGCGGTATGAATTTGGGGGCCCCATTACATGCGGCATGCACGTGGAGCCCCCATGACATGCTGCATGCATTTGGGGCCCCCATTACATGTGGTATGCACATGGGGCCCCCATGACATGCGGCATACGCTTGGGGCCCAAATGACATGCGGCATGAGTTTGGATCCCCCATGACATGCGGCATGAACGTGGGGCCCCCGTGACATGAGTCATGCATTTGGGGCCACCATGACATGCGGCATGCAGTTGGGGGCCCATGATATGCGGTATGCAGTTGGGGCCCCCAATACATGCAGCATGCATTTGGACCCCCATGACATGCGGCAAGCACGTGGGGCACAATGACATGCGGAATGCACGTGAGGCCCCCATGACATGCGGAATGCCTGAGGGGCCCCAATGACATGCGGCATGCAAGCGGGGCCCTCTTGACATGCGGCATGCATTTGGGGCCCCCAAGATATGCAGCATGCACGAGGGGCCCCCATGACATGCTGGATGCGTTTGGGGCCCTCATGATATGCGGCATGCATTTGGGGCCCCCAATACATGCAGCATGCACTTTGGGCACCCATGACATGCGGCATGCATTTATAGCCCCTATGACATGCGGCATGCAGTTGGGGCCCCCAATACATGCGGCATGCACGTTGGGCACCCATGACATGTGGCATGCATTTATGGCCCCCATGACATGCGGCATGCATTTGGCCCCCATGACATGCGGCAAGCACGTGGGGCCCCAATGACATGCAGCATGCACGTGGGGCCCCCATGACATGCGGAATGCACGTGAGGCCCCCATGACATGTGGAATGCCTGCGGGGCCCCAATGACATGCGGCATGCATGCGGGCCCTCATGACATGCGGCATGCATTTGGGGCCCCCAATATATGCGGCATGCACGTGGGGCCCCCATGATATGTGGCATGCATTTGGGGCCCCCATGACTTGAGCCATGCATTTGGGGCCCCCATGACATGCGGCATGCATTTGGGTCCCCCATGAAATGCGGCATGCATGTGGGGCCCCCATGACATGTGGCATGCATGTGGGGCCCCATGATATGCGGCATGCAGTTGGGGCCCCCAGTACATGCGGCATGCACGTTGGGCACCCATGACATGCGGCATGCGTTTATGGCCCCCATGACATGCTGCGTGCATTTGGGCCCCAATGACATGCGGCAAGCACGTGGGGCCCCAATGACATGCAGCATGCATTTGGGTCCCTCATGAAATGCGGCATGCATGTGGGGCCCCCATGACATGTGGAATGCCTGCGGTGCCCCAATGACATGCGTCATGCATGCGGGGCCCTCATGACATGTGGCATGCATTTGGGGCCCCCATGACTTGAGCCATGCATTTGGGGCCCCCATGACATGCGGCATGCACCTGGGGCCCCCATGACATGCGACATGCATTTGGGTCCCCCATGAAATGTGGGATGCATGTGGGGCTCCCAGGACATGCGGCATGCATTTGGGGCCCCCATGACATGTGGTATGCACGTGGGGCCCCTATGACATGCGGCATGCATGTGGGGCCCCATGACATGCTCCATGCATGTCGGGCCCCTATGACATGCGGCAAGCACGCGGGGCCCCCATGACATGCGGCAAGAACATGGGGCCCCCAGGACATGCGGCATGCATTTAGGACCCCCATGACATGCAGCATGTACGTGGGACCCCATGACATGCGGCATGCATGTGGGCCCCCCATAACATGTGGCATGCATTTATGGCCCCCATGACATGCGGCAAGCTTTTGGGCCCCATGACATGCGGCATGCATGTGGGGCCCCCATGACATGCGGCACGCATTTGGGGTCCCCTTGACATGCGACATTCATGTGGGGCTTCCATGACATGCGGCATGCATTTGGGGCCTCCATGACATGCGGCATGCATGTGGGGCCCCCATGACATGCGGCATGCATTTGGCATCCCCTTGACATGCGACATTCATGTGGGGCTACCATGACATGCGGCATGCATTTCGGGCCTCCATGACATGCGGCATGCATGTGGGGCCCCCATGACATGCGGCATGCATTTGGGGTCCCCATGACATGCGGCATGCACGTGGGGCCCCCTTGACATGCGACATTCATTTGGGGCCCCCATGACATGTGGCATGCATGTGGGGCTCCCATGACATGCGGCATGCATTTATGGCCCCCATGACATGCGGCAAGCATTTGGGCCCCCATGACATGCGGCATGCATGTGGGGCCCCCATGACATGCGGCATGCATTTGGGGGCCCCATGGCATGCGGCATGCATGTGGGGCCCAAATGCTTGCCGCATGTCATGGGGGAGTGCATAACATGCTGCATGCACTTGGGGTACCTGAGACATGCGGCATGCACGTGGGGCCCCTATGACATGCCGCATGCATTTGGGGCCCCCATTACATGTGGCATGCACATGGGGCCTCCATGACATGCGGCATACGCTTGGGGTCCCAATGACATGCAGCATGAGTTTGGATCCCCCATGACATGCGACATGCACGTGGGGCCCCCATGACATGAGTCATGCATTTGGGTCCCCCATGACATGCGCTATGCATGTGGGGCCCCTATGACATGCGGCATCCATTTGTGGGCCCCAAGACATGCTGCATGCATTTGGGGCCCTCCATGACATGCAGCATGCATGTGGGTCCCCATGACATGCGTCATGCACGTGGGGCCCCCTTGACATGCGACATTCATTTGGGGCCCCCATGACATGCGGCATGCATGTGGGGCCCCCATGACATGTGCCATGCATGTGGGGCCCCTATGACATGCAGCATGCATTTGAGGCCCCATTGACATGCGGCATGCAAGTGGGGCCCCCATGACATGCGGCATGCATTTGGGGGCCCCATGGCATGCGGCATGCATGTGGGGCCCAAATGCTTGCCGCATGTCATGGGGGCCTGCATAACATGCTGCATGCACTTGGGGTACCTGAGACATGCGGCATGCACGTGGGGCCCCTATGACATGCCGCATGCATTTGGGGCCCCCATTACATGTGGCATGCACATGGGGCCTCCATGACATGCGGCATACGCTTGGGGTCCCAATGACATGCAGCATGAGTTTGGATCCCCCATGACATGCAACATGCACGTGGGGCCCCCATGACATGAGTCATGCATTTGGGTCCCCCATGACATGCGCTATGCATGTGGGGCCCCTATGACATGCGGCATCCATTTGTGGGCCCCAAGACATGCTGCATGCATTTGGGGCCCTCCATGACATGCAGCATGCATGTGGGTCCCCATGACATGCGTCATGCACGTGGGGCCCCCTTGACATGCGACATTCATTTGGGGCCCCCATGACATGCGGCATGCATGTGGGGCCCCCATGACATGTGCCATGCATGTGGGGCCCCTATGACATGCGGCATGCATTTGAGGCCCCATTGACATGCGGCATGCATGTGGGGCACCCATGACTTGCGGCATGCATTTGGGGCCACTATGACATGCGGCATGCATTTGGGGCCCCCATGACATGCGGCATGCATGTGGGACCCCTATGACATGCGGCATGCATTTGGGGGGCCCCATGACATGCGGCATGCACGTGGGGCCCCCATGACATGCGGCATACATTTGTCGCCCCGATGACATGCGGCATGCATGTGGGGCACCCATGACTTGCGGCATGCATTTGGAGCCACTATGACATGCGGCATGCATTTGGGGCCCCAATGACATGCGGCATGCATGCATTTGGGTCCCCCATGAAATGTGGCATGCATGTGGGGGCCCCATGACATGCGGCATGCACGTGGGGCCCCCATGACATGCGGCATACATTTGTGGCCCCCGTGACATGAGGCATGCACGTGGGGCCCCATGACATGCGGCAAGCACGTGGGGCCCCAATGACATGCAGCATGCACGTGGAGCCCCCATGACATGCGGAATGCACGTGAGGCCCCCATGACATGCGGAATGCCTGCGGGGCCCCAATGACATGCGGCATGCAAGCGGGGCCTTCATGACATGTGGCATGCATTTGGGGCCCCCAATATATGCAGCATGCACGTGGGGCCCCCATGATATGTGGCATGCATTTGGGGCCCCCATGACTTGAGCCATGCATTTGGAGCCCCCATGACATGCGTCATGCACGTGGGCCCGTCATGACATGCGGCATGCATTTGGGGCCCCCATGACATGCGGAATGCCTGCGGGGCCCCCATGACATGCGGCATGAATTTGGGGCCCCCAATACATGCGGCATGCACGTTGGGCTCCCATGACATGCAGCATGCATTTGGAGCCCCCATGAATTGAGGCATGCATTTGGGGCCCCCATGACTTGACGCATGCATTTGGGGCCCCCATGACATGCAGCATGCATGTGGGACCCCCAAGCCATGCGGCATACATTTGAATCCCCATGACATGCGGCATGCACGTGGGACCCCCATGACATGTGGCATGCATTTGAATCCCCCATTACATGCGGCATGCACGTGGGGACCCCATGACATGCGGCATGCATTTGGGCCCCCCATGACATGCGGAATGCCTGCGGGGCCCCCATGACATGCGGCATGCATGCAGGGCCCTCATGACATGCAGCATGAATTTGGGGCCCACAATACATGCGGCATGCACGTTGGGCCCCCATGACATGCGGCATGCATTTATGGCCCCCATGACATGCGGCATGCATTTGGGGTCCCCATGACATGCGGCATGCACGTGGGGCCCCCTTGACATGCGACATTCATGTGGGGCTCCCATGACATGCGGCATGCATTTGGGGCCTCCGTGACAAGCGGCATGCATGTGGCGCCCCCATGACATGCGTCATGCATGTGGGCCCCCTATGACATGCGGCATGCATTTAGGGCCCCGATGACATGCGGCATGCATGTGGGCACCCATGACTTGCGCCAAGCACGTGGGGCCCCCATGACATGCGGCATGTATTTGGGGCCCCATGACATGCGGCATGCATGTGGGGCCCCCATGACATGCGGCATGCATTTGGGGCATGCATAACATGCTGCATGCATTTGGGGTACCTGAGACATGCGGCATGCATGTGGGGCCCCCATGACATGCGGCATGCATGTGGGCCCCCATGACATGCAGCATGCAAGTGGGGCCCCCTTGACATGCAACATTCGTTTGGGGCCCCCATGACATGTGGCATGCATGTGGGGCTCCCATGACATGCGGCATCCATTTATGGCCCCCATGATATGCGGCAAGCATTTGGGCCCCCATGACATGCGGCATGCATTTGGGGGCCCCATGGCATGCGGCATGCATGTGGGCCCCCATGACATGCAGCATGCAAGTGGGGCCCAAATGCTTGTCGCATGTCATGGGGGCCTCCATGACATGCGGCATGCATGTGGGTCCCCATGACATGCGGCATGCACGTGGGGCCCCCTTGACATGCGTCATGCATTTGGATCCCCCATTACATGCTGCATGCAAGTGGTGCCCCCATGACATGCAGCATGCATGTGGGCCCCCATGACATGCGGCATGCATTTGGGGCCCCCATGATATGCGGCACGCATTTGAATCCCCCATGACATGCGCATGCATGTGGGGGCCCCATGAAATGTGCCATGCATGTGGGGCCCCTATGACATGCGGCATGCATTTGTCGGCACCAAGACATGCTGCATGCATTTGGGGGGGCCATGACATGCGACATGCATTTGGGGCCCCATTACATGCGGCATGCATTTGGGTCCCCTATGAAATGCGGCATGCATGTGGGGCCCCTATGACATGCGGCATGCATTTGGGGCCCCGATGACATGCGGCATGCATGTGGGGCACCCATGATTTGCGCCATGCACGTGGGGCCCCTATGACATGCGGCATGCATTTGGGCCCCCATTACATGTGGCATGCACATGGGGCCTCCATGACATGCGGCATACGCTTGGGTCCCCAATGACATGCAGCATGAGTTTGGATCCCCCATGAAATGCGGCATGCATGTGGGACCCCCATGACATGCGGCATGCACGTGGGGCCCCTATGACATGCGGCATGCACATGGGGCCCTCATGACATGCAGCATGCATTTGGGGCCACTATGACATGCGGCCTGCATTTGGGGGGCCCCATGACATGCGGCAAGCACATGGGGCCCCAATGACATGCAGCATGTACGTGGGGCCCCCATGACATGCGGAATGCACGTGAGGCCCCCGTGACATGCGGAATGCCTGCGGGGCCCCAATGACATGCGGCATGCATGCATTTGCGTCCCCCATTAAATGCGGCAAGCACGTGGGGCCCCAATGACATGCAGCATGCCTTCGGGGCCCCAATGACATGCGGCATGCAAGCGGGGCCCTCATGACATGTGGCATGCATTTGGGGCCCCCAATATATGCAGCATGCACGTGGGGCCCCCATGATATGTGGCATGCATTTGGGGCCCCCATGACATGCGGCATGCATTTGGGGCCCCCATGACATGCGGAATGCACGTGTGGCCCCTATGACATGCGACATGAATTTGGGGGCCCCATTACATGCGGCATGCACGTGGAGCATCCATGACATGCGCCATGCATGTGGGGCCCCCATGACTTGCGGCATGCACGTGGGCCCCCCATGACATGGGGCATGCATTTGGGACCCCATGAAATGCAGCATGCATGTGGGGCACCCATGACATGCGGCATGCACGTGGGGCCCCCTGATATGTGGCACGTATTTTGGGCCCCCATGACATGCGGCATACATTTAGGGTTCCCATGACATGCGGCATGCATTTGGGGTCCCCATGGCATGCAGCATGCACTTGGGGCCCCCGTGTAATGAGGCATGCGTTTGGGGCCCCCATGACACGAGGCATGCACGTGTGGCCCCGATGACTTGCGCCATGCATGTGGGGCCCTCATGACATGCGGAATGCATGTGGGGACCCCATGACACATGGCAGGCATGTGGGGCCCCCATGACATGCGGCAAATATTTGGGGCCCAAAGACATGCGGCATGCACGTTGGGCTCCCATGAAATGCGGCACATATTTGTGGCCCCCATGACATGCGGCATGCATTTGGGGCCCACATGACATGCGCCATGCATGTGGGGCCCTCATGACATGCGGCATGCATGTGGGGCCCCCATGACATGCGGCATGCATTTGGGGGCCCCATGGCATGCGGCATGCATGTGGGGCCCAAATGCTTGCCGCATGTCATGGGGGCCTGCATAACATGCTGCATGCACTTGGGGTACCTGAGACATGCGGCATGCACGTGGGGCCCCCATAACATGCTGCATGCATTTGGGGTGCCCGAGACATGCAGAATGCACGTGGGGCCCCTATGACATGCCGCATGCATTTGGGGCCCCCATTACATGTGGCATGCACATGGGGCCTCCATGACATGCGGCATACGCTTGGGGTCCCAATGACATGCAGCATGAGTTTGGATCCCCCATGACATGCGACATGCACGTGGGGCCCCCATGACATGAGTCATGCATTTGGGTCCCCCATGACATGCGCTATGCATGTGGGGCCCCTATGACATGCGGCATGCATTTGTGGGCCCCAAGACATGCTGCATGCATTTGGGGGCCTCCATGACATGCAGCATGCATGTGGGTCCCCATGACATGCGTCATGCACGTGGGGCCCCCTTGACATGCGACATTCATTTGGGGCCCCCATGACATGCGGCATGCATGTGGGGCCCCCATGACATGTGCCATACATGTGGGGCCCCTATGACATGCGGCATGCATTTGGGGCCCCGATGACATGCGGCATGCATGTGGGGCACCCATGACTTGCGGCATGCATTTGGGGCCACTATGACATGCGGCATGCACGTGGGGCCCCCATGACATGCGGCATACATTTGTGGGCCCGATGACATGCGGCATGCATGTGGGGCACCCATGACTTGCGGCATGCATTTGGAGCCACTATGACATGCGGCATGCATTTGGGGCCCCAATGACATGCGACATGCATGCATTTGGGTCCCCCATGAAATGTGGCATGCATGTGGGGGCCCCATGACATGCGGCATGCACGTGGGGCCCCCATGACATGCGGCATACATTTGTGGCCCCCGTGACATGAGGCATGCACGTGGGGCCCCATGACATGCGGCAAGCACGTGGGGCCCCAATGACATGCAGCATGCACGTGGAGCCCCCATGACATGCGGAATGCACGTGAGGCCCCCATGACATGCGGAATGCCTGCGGGGCCCCAATGACATGCGGCATGCAAGCGGGTCCCTCATGACATGTGGCATGCATTTGGGGCCCCCAATATATGCAGCATGCACGTGGGGCCCCCATGATATGTGGCATGCATTTGGGGCCCCCATGACTTGAGCCATGCATTTGGGGCCCCCATGACATGCGGCATGCACGTGGGCCCGTCATGACATGCAGCATGTATTTGGGGCCACTATGACATGCGGCATGCATTTGGCGCCCCCATGACATGCGGCATGCACGTGGGGCCCCCATGACATGCGGCATGCATTTGGGGTCCCCATGACATGCGGAATGCCTGCGGGGCCCCCATGACATGCAGCATGAATTTGGGGCCCCCAATACATGCGGCATGCACGTTGGGCCCCCATGACATGCAGCATGCATTTATGGCCCCCATGACATGCGGCAAGCATTTGGGCCCCCATGACATGCGGCATGCATGTGGGGCCCCCATGACATGCGGCATGCATTTGGAGCCCCCATGAATTGAGGCATGCATTTGGAGCCCCCATGACTTGACGCATGCATTTGGGGCCCCCATGACATGCAGCATGCATGTGGGACCCCCAAGACATGCGGCATACATTTGAATCCCCATGACATGCGGCATGCACGTGGGACCCCCATGACATGCGGCATGCATTTGAATCCCCCATTACATGCGGCATGCACGTGGGGACCCCATGACATGCGGCATGCATTTGGGCCCCCCATGACATGCGGAATGCCTGCGGGGCCCCCATGACATGCGGCATGCATGCAGGGCCCTCATGACATGCAGCATGAATTTGGGGCCCACAATACATGCGGCATGCACGTTGGGCCCCCATGACATGCGGCATGCATTTATGGCCCCCATGACATGCGGCATGCATTTGGTGTCCCCATGACATGCGGCATGCACGTGGGGCCCCCTTGACATGCGACAGTCATGTGGGGCTCCCATGACATGCGGCATGCATTTGGGGCCTCCGTGACATGCGGCATGCATGTGGGGCCCCCATGACATGCGGCATGCATTTGGGGCATGCATAACATGCTGCATGCATTTGGGGTACCTGAGACATGCGGCATGCATGTGGGGCCACCATGACATGCGGCATGCATGTGGGGTCCCCATGACATGCGGCATGCACGTGGGGCCCCCTTGACATGCAACATTCATTTGGGGCCCCCATGACATGTGGCATGCATGTGGGGCTCCCATGATATGCGGCATCCATTTATGGCCCCCATGACATGCGGCAAGCATTTGGGCCCCCATGACATGCGGCATGCATTTGGGGGCCCCATGGCATGCGGCATGCATGTGGGGCCCAAATGCTTGTCGCATGTCATGGGGGCCTCCATGACATCCGGCATGCATGTGGGTCCCCATGACATGCGGCATGCACGTGGGCCCCCTTGACATGCGTCATGCATTTGGATCCCCCATTACATGATGCATGCAAGTGGTGCCCCCATGACATGCGCATACATGTGGGGGGCCCATGAAATGTGCCATGCATGTGGGCCCCCTATGACATGCGGCATGCATTTGTGGGCACCAAGACATGCTGCATGCATTTGGGGGGCCCCATGACATGCGGCATGCATTTGGGGCCCCCATGACATGCGGTATGCATTTGGGGCCCCCATGACATGCAGCATGCATGTGGGTCCCCCATGACATGCGACATGCATTTGGGGCCCCATGACATGCGGCATGCATTTGGGTCCCCCATGACATGTGGCATGCACATGGGGCCTCCATGACATGCGGCATACGCTTGGGGCCCCAATGACATGCAGCATGAGTTTGGATCCCCCATGACATGCGGCATGCATGTGGGGCTCCCATGACATGCGGCATGCACGTGGGGCCCCTATGACATGCGGCATGCACGTGGGGCCCTCATGACATGCAGCATGCATTTGGGGCCTCTATGACATGCGGCATGCATTTGGGGCCCCCATGACATGCGGCATGCATGTGGGACCCCTGTGACATGCGGCCTGCATTTGGGGGGCCCCATGACATGCAGCATGTACGTGGGGCCCCCATGACATGCGGAATGCACGTGAGGCCCCCATGACATGCGGAATGCCTGCGGGGCCCCAATGACATGTGGCATGCATGCATTTGCGTCCCCCATTAAATGCGGCAAGCACGTGGGGCCTCAATGACATGCAGCATGTACGTGGGGCCCCCATGACATGCGGAATGCCTGCGGGGCCCCAATGACATGCGGCATACAAGCGGGGCCCTCATGACATGTGGCATGCATTTGGGGCCCCCAATATATGCAGCATGCACGTGGGGCCCCCATGATATGTGGCATGCATTTGGGGCCCCCATGACTTGCGGCATGCACGTGGGCCCCTCATGACATGCAGCATGCATTTGGAAACCACTATGACATGCGGCATGCATTTGGGGCCCCCATGACATGAGGCATGCATTTGGGGCCCCCATGACATGCGGCATGCATGTAGGGCCCCCATGAAATGCGCCATGCATGTGGGGCCCCTATGACATGCGGCATGCATTTGTGGGCCCCAAGACATGCGGCATGCACGTGGGGCCCCCATGACATGCGGCATGCATTTGGGGCCCCCATGACATGCGGAATGCACGTGGGGCCCCTATGACATGCAACATGAATTTGGGGGCCCCAAGACATGCGGCATGCACGTGGGGCCCCCATGACATGCGGCATGCATTTGGGGCCCCCATGACATGCGGAATGCACGTGGGGCCCCTATGACACGCAACATGAATTTGGGGGCCCCATTACATGCGGCATGCACGTGGAGCATCCATGACATGCGTCATGCATTTGGGCCCCCATGACATGCGGCATGCATGTGGGCCCCCAATGACATGTGGCATGCACGTGGGGCCCCCATGACATGCGGCATGCATTTGGGGCCCACATGACATGCGACATGCAAGTGGGCCCCCCATGAAATGCGGCATGCATGTGGGGCCCCCATGACTTGCGGCATGCACGTGGGGCCCCGATGACATGAGTCATGCAGTTGGGACTCCCATGAAATGCGGTATGCATGTGGGGCCCCCTTGACATGTGGCTTGCACGTGGGGCCACTATGACATGCCGCATGCATTTGGGGCCCCCATGACATGCGTCATGCATTTGGATCCCCATTACATGCTGCATGCAAGTGTGGCCCCCATGACATGCGGCATGCATGTGGGCCCCCAATGACATGTGGCATGCACGTGGGGCCCCCATGACATGCGGCATGCATTCATGGCCCCCATGACATGCACATGCATTTGGTATCCCCATGACATGCGGCATGCACGTGGGGCCCCCTTGACATGCGACATTCATGTGGGGCTCCCATGACATGCGGCATGCATTTGGGGCCTCCGTGACATGCGGCATGCATGTGGGGCCCCCATGACATGCGTCATGCATGTGGGGCCCCTATGACATGCGGCATGCATTTAGGGCCCCGATGACATGCGGCATGCATGTGGGACCCCCATGACATGCGTCATGCATGTGGGGCCCCTATGACATGCGGCATGCATTTAGGGCCCCGATGACATGCGGCATGCATGTGGGGCACCCATGACTTGCGCCAAGCACGTGGGGCCCCCATGACATGCGGCATGTATTTGGGGCCCCCATGACATGCGACATGCATGTGGGGACCCCATGACATGCGGCATGCATGTGGGGCCCCCATGACATGCGCCATGCATGTGGGGCCCTCATGACATGCGGCACGTATTTGGGGCCCCCCATGATATGCAGCATTCTTTTGGGGCCCAAATGACATGCGGCATGCATTTGTGGCCCCCATGAAATGTGGCATGCATGTGCAGCCTCCATAACATGGGTCATGCAATTGGGGCCCCCATGACATGCAGCATGAATTTGGGGGCCACATGCATGCCACGTGTCATGGGGGTCCCACATGCATGCCGCATGTCATGACATGCGGCATGCATGTGGGGCCCCTATGACACGCACCATGCATGTGGGACCCCATTATGCGGCACGTACTTGGGGCCCCTAAGACAAGCGGCATGCACGTGGGGCCCCCATAACATGCGCCATGCATTTGGTCCCCCATGACATGCGGCATGCACATGGGCCCCCATGACATGCGGCATGCATTTGGGCCCCCATGACAACCAGCATGCATGTGGGGCCCCGATGACATGAGGCAAAAATTTGGGGCCCCCTTGACATGCGGCATGCATTTGGGGCCCCCATGACATGCGCCATGTATGTGGGGCCCCCATGACATGCGGCATGCATTTGGGCCCCAATAACACCCAGCTTGCATGTGGGGCCCCCATTACATGCGGCATGCACGTGTTGCCCTCATGATATGTGGCATGCATGTGGGGCCCCTATGACATGTGCCATGCAGTTGGCGCCCCCATTACAAGCGGCATGTATTTTGGGCTTCCATGACATGCAGCAAGCATTTGGAGCCCCTGACATGTAGCATGCATTTAGGGTCCCCAAGGAAATGCGGCATGCTCGTGGGGCCCCCATGACAGGCGGCATGCATTTGGGGACTCCATAACATGCGGCAAGCACGTGGGGCCCCCATGACATGCGGCACGTATTTGGGGGCCCCAAAACATGCGACATGTATTTGTGGCCCCCATGACATGCGGCACGCACGGGGGCCCCCATGACATGCGGCATGTATTTGGGGCCCCCATGACATGCGGCATACATTTGGGGCCTCCATGACATGCGGCATGCATTTGGGGCCCTCATGACATGCGGCATACATTTGGGGCCCCCGTGAAATGTGACATGCACATGGGGCCCCCATGACATGCGGCATGCATGTGGAACCCCCATGACATGCGGAATGCACGTGGGGACCCCATGACACGTGGCATGCATGTGGGGCTCCCACGACTTGCGGCAAATATTTGGGGCCCCAAGACATGCGGCATGCACGTTGGGCCCCCATGACATGCGGCACATATTTGTGGCCCCCATGACATGCGGCATGACTTTGGGGCCCCCATGACATGCGCCATGCATGTGGGGCCCTCATGACATGCAGCACGTATTTGGGGCCCCCATGACATGCGTCATGTACGTGGCGCCCCCATGACATGCGGCATACATTTGGGGCCCCCTTGACATGCGGCATGCATTTAGGGACCCCATGACATGAGGCATGCATTTGGGGACCCCATGACTTGCGGCATGCACGTGGCCCCCCCATGACATGGGGCATGCATTTGGGACCCCATGAAATGCAGCATGCATGTGGGGCACCCATGACATGCGGCATGCACATGGGGCCCCCTGATATGTGGCACGTATTTTGGGCCCCCATGACATGCGGCATACATTTAGGGTCCCCATGACATGCGGCATGCATTTGGGGTCCCCATGACATGCAGCATGCACTTGGGGCCCCCGTGTAATGAGGCATGCGTTTGGGGCCCCCATGACACGAGGCATGCACGTGTGGCCCCGATGACTTGCGCCATGCACGTGGGGCCCTCATGACATGCGGAATGCATGTGGGGACCCCATGACACATGGCAGGCATGTGGGGCCCCCATGACATGCGGCAAATATTTGGGGCCCAAAGACATGCGGCATGCACGTTGGGCCCCCATGAAATGCGGCACATATTTGTGGGCCCCATGACATGCGGCATGCATTTGGGGCCCCCATGACATGCGCCATGCATGTGGGGCCCTCATGACATGCGGCACGTATTTGTTGCCCCCATGACATGCGACATGCATTTGGTCCCCCATGACATGAGGCATGCATGTGGGGCCCCCAGGACATGCGGCATGCATTTGGGGCCCCCATGACATGTGGTATGCACGTGGGGCCCCTATGACATGCGGCATGCATTTGGGGACCCCATGACATGCGGCATGCACGTGGGCCCCCCATGACATGGGGCATGCATTTGGGGCCCCCATGAAATGTGGCATGCATGTGGGGCACCCATGATATGCGGCATGCATGTGGAGCCCCCTGACATGTGGCACTTATTTGGGGCCCGCATGACATGCGGAATACATTTAGGGCCCACATGTAATGCGGCATGCGTTTGGGGCCCCCATGACACGAGTCATGCATGTATGGCCCTGATGACATGCGGCATGCATGTGGGGCCCCCATGACATGCGGAATGCAAGTGGGGACCCCATGACACGCGGCATGCATGTGGGGCCCCATGACATGCAGCACATATTTGTGGCCCCCATGGCATGCGGCATGCATTTGGGGCCCTCATGACATGCGCCATGCATGTGGGGCCCTCATGACATGCGGCACGTATTTGGTGCCCCCATGACATGCGGCATGCATTTGGTCCCCCATGACATGCGGCATGAACGTGGGGCCCCCATGACATGCGGCATACATTTGGGGCCCCCTTGACATGCGGCATGCATTTGGGGACCCCATGACATGCGGCATGCATTTGGGGACCCCATGACATGCAGCATGCACGTGGGCCCCCCATGACATGGGGCATGCATTTGGGGCCCCCATGAAATGCGGCATGCATGTGGGGCACCCATGAAATGCGGCATGCATGTGGGGCCCCCTGACATGTGGCAAGTATTTGGGGTCCCGATGACATGTGGCATGCATTTGGGGCCCCCATGACATGCGGCATGCATTTGGGGCCCCCCCTGACATGTGACATGCATTTGGGGTACCCTTGACATGCGGCATGCATGAGGGGCAACCAATAAATGCGGCATGCAAGTGGAGACGCCATGACATGCGGCATGCACGTGGGGCCCCCATGAAATGCGGCAGGCATTTGTGGCCCCTATGAAATGCTGCATGCATTTGGGCCCCCATGACTTGCGGCATGCACGTGGGGCCCCCATGACATGGGGCATGCTTTTGGGGCACCCTTGACATGCTGCATGCATTTAGGGGCCCCATGACATGCGGCATGCACGTGGGGTCACATGACATGCGGCATGCATGTGGAGCTCCCATGACATGCAGTATGCATTTGGGGCCCCCATGACATGAGTCAAGCTTTGGGGGTCCCCATGACATGCGGTATGCACGTGAGGCCCCCATGACATGCACTTTGCATTTGGGGCCCCCATGACATGCGGCATGCATGTGGGGACCCCATGATATGTGGCATGCACGTGGTACCCCCATGACATTCGGCATGCACATGAGTCCCCATGACATGCGGCATGCACGTGGGGCCACATGACATGCGACATGCATTTGGGGTTCCCAAGACACGCAGCATGCATTTGGGGCCCCCATCACATGAGGCATGCATTTGGGGTCCCCTTGACATGCGGAATGCTTTTTTGGCCCCCATGACAGGCGGCTTGCATTTGGGGCCCCCATGACATGCGGCATGGACGTGGGGCCTCCATGATATGTAGAATGCATTTGGGGCCAGCATGACATGCGTCATGCATGTGGGGCCCAAATGACATGCGACATGCATTTGGGGTACTCAAGACATGCGGCATGCATGTGGGGCCCCCATGACAAGCGTCAAGCACGTGGGGCCCCCATGTCACGTGGCATGCATTTGGGGCCCCCATGACATGCGGCATTCATTTGGAGCCCCCATGACATGCGGCATGCATTTGGGGCCCCCATGACATGCGGCATGCACTTGGTGCCCTCATGACATGCGGCATGGATGTAGAGCCCCCATGACATGCGGAATGCATGTGGGGTCCCCATGACATGCGGCATGCATTTGGGGCCCCCATGACATGCAGCATACATTTGAGGCCCCCATGACATGCGGCATGCATGTGGGGCCCCATGACATGCGGCATGCATGTGGGGCCCCTATGACATGCACCATGCATGTGGGGCCCCCATGACATGTGGCACGTATTTGGGGCCCCCATGACATGCGGCATGCGTGTCGGCTACCATGACATGTGCCATGCATTTGGGTCCCCCATCACGTGCAGCATGCATTTGAGGCCCCCAAGACATGGGGCATGCATGTGGGGCCCCATGACATGCAGCATGCATTTGTGGCCTCTGACATGCAGCATGCATTTGGGCCCCCAATGAAATGTGGCATGCACGTGGAGCCCCCATGACATGTGTCATGCACGTGTGGCCCCCATGACATGTGGCATTCATTTTTGGCCCCCATGACATGCGGCATGCATTTGGGGCACCCATAACATGCGTCATGCACGTGGGGCCCCATGACATGCGGTATGCACGTGGAGCCCCATGAGGTGCACCTTTGGTCAAAATCAGAGGCTTCGTGTCCCGTTTGCAACAGGCTTGACCTGAAATGTTGCCGAAAGGCAACAAAAGTTGACCTTTTGTTGCAAACGGGACACAAGATGGCCGACTTTTGTTGCCGGAATGCAACATTTGTTGCATTTGTGCAACAGGCTTGACCTTGATACATTGGAACTGGATTAAAGAGTCAATATGGTAGTATGACCTTCTGTACTATAGTAATATATAGGGACTGATGGGGGGAATTTGTTTTTTGGCATTTGGGACGCTTACGCACGCGGTGGGATGCGCTAAATTTTTTTCAGGGTTAAGGCAAAATTTCTGCTCGAAACTGCACGCTCTGCGGCCTGAAATATTGCTCCTGAGGGGGTCTACGCAATAAAAATGCAAAAAAATGTAACATTAGAGCTGGCTAAATCACTTACCTGATTGACCAATAGCCAGCCCTCATTGACTTTTTTCTTGACATAGTGTGTTCTGAGGAAACTCCACCGGGTGGCAATGTTGTCCAACTTTTTAATTTTTTATTGTAGGCTTGTAAAAACACCAGATGGCGATGTTTCTCTTTCTAATGTGCACGCAAGCATGAGAGCTTGCTGCTGGTTGTCCTGGATTACCTGCAGCCAGCCCTCATATTGGGCATATAATGTCTATAGCCAACTCTCAAATTTTTTTTGCTTTAATAACACTAAGGCTATGTAATCACGATGCAGAAATGAAGCATTGTGTTCACGGCTGCCTCTAGCCAGCCCTCAAATTTTTTTTTTCTTTAATAACACAAACACCATGAGGGCTGGCTATCATGTGTCCACGGCTGCCTCTAGCCAGCCCCCCAATTTTTTTTTTCTTTAATAACACAAACAGCATGAGGGCTGGCTATCGTGTGTCCACGGCTGCCTCTAGCCAGCCCCCCAATTTTTTTTTTCTTTAATAACACAAACAGCATGAGGGCTGGCTATCGTGTGTCCACAGCTGCCTCTAGCAAGCCCCCCAATTTTTTTTTTCTTTAATAACACAAACAGCATGAGGGCTGGCTATCGTGTGTCCACGGCTGCCTCTAGCCAGCCCCCCAATTTTTTTTTTCTTTAATAACACAAACACCATGAGGGCTGGCTATCGTGTGTCCACGGCTGCCTCTAGCCAGCCCCCCAATTTTTTTTTTCTTTAATAACACAAACACCATGAGGGCTGGCTATCGTGTGTCCACGGCTGCCTCTAGCCAGCCCCCCAATTTTTTTTTTCTTTAATAACACAAACACCATGAGGGCTGGCTATCGTGTGTCCACGGCTGCCTCTAGCAAGCCCCCCAATTTTTTTTTTTCTTTAATAACACAAACAGCATGAGGGCTGGCTATCGTGTGTCCACGGCTGCCTCTAGCCAGCCCCCCAATTTTTTTTTTCTTTAATAACACAAACACCATGAGGGCTGGCTATCGTGTGTCCACGGCTGCCTCTAGCCAGCCCCCCAATTTTTTTTTCTTTAATAACACAAACACCATGAGGGCTGGCTATCGTGTGTTCACGGCTGCCTCTAGCCAGCCCCCCAATTTTTTTTTTCTTTAATAACACAAACACCATGAGGGCTGGCTATCGTGTGTCCACGGCTGCCTCTAGCCAGCCCCCCAATTTTTTTTTTTCTTTAATAACACAAACACCATGAGGGCTGGCTATCGTGTGTTCACGGCTGCCTCTAGCCAGCCCCCCAATTTTTTTTTTCTTTAATAACACAAACACCATAAGGGATGGCTATCGTGTGTTCACGGCTGCCTCTAGCCAGCCCCCCAATTTTTTTTTTCTTTAATAACACAAACACCATGAGGGCTGGCTATCATGTGTCCACGGCTGCCTCTAGCCAGCCCCCCAATTTTTTTTTTCTTTAATAACACAAACAGCATAAGGGCTGGCTATCGTGTGTTCACGGCTGCCTCTAGCCAGCCCCCCAATTTTTTTTTTCTTTAATAACACAAACACCATGAGGGCTGGCTATCTTGTGTCCACGGCTGCCTCTAGCCAGCCCCCCAATTTTTTTTTTCTTTAATAACACAAACACCATGAGGGCTGGCTATCGTGTGTCCACGGCTGCCTCTAGCCAGCCCTCAAATTTATTTTTTTTCTTTAATAACACAAACACCATGAGGGCTGGCTATCGTGTGTCCACGGCTGCCTCTAGCCAGCCCTTAAATTTTTTTTTTCTTTAATAACACAAACACCATGAGGGCTTGCTATGGTGTGTCCACGGCTGCCTCTAGCCAGCCCCCCAATTTTTTTTTCATTAATAACACAAACACCATGAGGGCTGGCTATCGTGTGTCCACGGCTGCCTCTAGCCAGCCCTCAAATTATTATTTTTTCTTTTATGACACAAACACCATGAGGGCTGGCTATCATGTGTCCACGGCTGCCTCTAGCCAGCCCTAAAATTATTATTTTTTCTTTAATAACACAAACACCATGAGGGCTGGCTATCATGTGTCCACGGCTGCCTCTAGCCAGCCCTCAAATTTTTTTTTTCTTAAATAACACAAACACCATGAGGGCTGGCTATCATGTGTCCACGGCTGCCTCTAGCCAGCCCTCAATTTTTTTTTTCTTTAATAACACAAACACCATGAGGGCTGGCTATTGTGTGTCCACGGCTGCCTCTAGCCAGCCCTCAAATTTTTTTTTTCTTTAATAACACAAACACCATGAGGGCTGGCTATGAGGAAGGGAGCTATGGCCCTGTAAAGTTAGCTTGTTGTCCTGTGGAGAAGAGTTTGAGGGGATTGTGGCCCTGTGGAAATGCTTGTGGCTCGGCAGAATGAGCCAGTGGTACTGTGGAGAGAGCTGAAGGGGTTGAGGCCCTGTGGAAAGGCCTGTGACCCTGTATAGGGGTCTGTGGCCCCGCAGAGGGGCATGTAGCGATGTAAAGAGAGCAGGAGGGAGTTGTGGCCTGCGGAAAAGGCCATGTAGAGCGGGCTGGTGGGGCCTGTGGAAGGGTCTGAAGTAAGATTTGGGCCTATGAAGTCTTTTTGCGGCAAACAACATGCAACATGATTGCCTGTGGAGAGAGCTGGAGGGACTTGTAGCACTGTGGAAAGGCGTGTGGCCGGGTAGGAGCCTGTGGTCCAGTGGAGAGAGCTGAAGGTGTTGTGGCCCTGTGGAAAGGCCTGTGACCCTGTATAGGGGTCCATTGCCCTGTGGAGAGAGCTGGAGGTGCTCGTGCCCTATGGAAATGACTATGGCCATGTAGAAAGGCCTTTTGGCCTTGAAGAGGGGGCTTGTGCCCTGCATACGGACCTTGTGTCTCTGTGGAGAGAGCTAAAGGGGGCTGTGGCCGTGCAGAAAGTGCATTTGGCCCTGTGGAGGGGAGCTATGGCCCTGTAAAGAGAGCTTGTTGTCCTGTGGAGAAGAGTTGGAGGGGATTGTGGCTCTGTGGAAAGGCTTGTGGCCCGGCAGAAGTAGGCAATGGTGCTGTGGAGAGAGCTGAAGGGGTTGAGGCCCTGTGGAAAGGCCTGTGACCCTGTATAGGGGTCTGTGGCCCCGCAGAGGGGCATGTGGCGATGTAAAGAGAGCTGGAGGGAGTTGTGGCCTGAGGAAAAGGCCATGTGGAGCGGGCTGGAGAGGCCTGTGGAAGGCTCTGGAGTAAGATTTGGGCCTATGAAGTCCTTTGCAGTAAACAACATGCAACATGATTGTCTGTGGAGAGAGCTGGAGGGGCTTGTGGCACTGTGGAAAGGCCTCTGGCCCTATGGATAGGCCCTTTAGCCTTGTGGAAAGGGCTGTGGCCCTGTGGTGAGAGCTGGAAGGAGTTGTGGGCTGTGGAAAAGCCTGTGGTCCTGTGGAGACAGCTGAACGGGTTGAGGCCCTGTGGAAAGGCCTGTGACCCTGTATAGGGGTCCGTTGCCCTGTGGAGAGAGCTGGAGGGGCTCGTGCCCTATGGAAATGACTATGGCCATGTAGAAAGGCCTTTTGGCCTTGAAGAGGGGGCTTGTGCCCTGCAGACGTGCCCTGTGACTCTGTGGAGAGAGCTATTGGGAGTTGTGGCCGTGTGGAAAGTGCATTTGGCCTTGTGGAGGTGAGCTATGGCAATGTAAAGAGAGCTTCTTGTCCTGTGGAGAGAGCTGGAGGGTTTTGTGGCCCTGTGGAAAGGTCTGTGGCCCTATGGATAGGCCCTTTAGCCTTGTGGAAGGGACTGTGGCCCTGTGGTGAGAGCTGGAAGGAGTTGTGGGCTGTGGAGAAGCCTGTGGTCCTGTGGAGACAGCTGAAGGGGTTGAGGCCCTGTGGAAAGGCCTGTGACCCTGTATAGGGGTCTGTGGCCCCGCAGAGGGGCATGTGGCGATGTAAAGAGAGCTGGAGGGAGTTGTGGCCTGAGGAAAAGGCCATGTGGAGCGGGCTGGAGAGGCCTGTGGAAGGCTCTGGAGTAAGATTTGGGCCTATGAAGTCCTTTGCAGTAAACAACATGCAACATGATTGCCTGTGGAGAGAGCTGGAGGGGCTTGTGGCACTGTGGAAAGGCCTGTGGCCCAGTAGGAGCCTGTGGTCCTGTGGAGAGAGCTGAAGGTGTTGTGGCCCTGTGGAAAGGCCTCTGACCCTGTATAGTGGTCCATTGCCCTGTGGAGAGAGCTGGAGGGGCTCGTGCCCTATGGAAATGACTATGGCCATGTAGAAAGGCCTTTTGGCCTTGAAGAGGGGGCTTGTTCCCTGCAGACGGGCCCTGTGACTCTGTGGAGAGAGCTGTTGGGAGTTGTGGCCGTGTGGAAAGTGCATTTGGCCCTGTGGAGGTGAGCTATGGCCCTGTAAAGAGAGCTTCTTGTCCTGTGGAGAGAGCTGGAGGGTGTTGTGGCCCTGTGGAAAGGTCTGTGGCCCTATGGATAGGCCCTTTAGCCTTGTGGAAGGGGCTGTGGCCCTGTGGTGAGAGCTGGAAGGAGTTGTGGGCTGTGGAAAAGCCTGTGGTCCTGTGGAGACAGCTGAAGGGGTTGAGGCCCTGTGGAAAGGCCTGTGACCCTGTATAGGGGTCTGTGGCCCCGCAGAGGGGCATGTGGCGATGTAAAGAGAGCTGGAGGGAGTTGTGGCCTGAGGTAAAGGCCATGTGGAGCGGGCTGGAGAGGCCTGTGGAAGGCTCTGGAGTAAGATTTGGGCCTATGAAGTCCTTTTCAGTAAACAACATGCAACATGATTGCCTGTGGAGAGAGCTGGAGGGGCTTGTGGCACTGTGGAAAGGCCTGTGGCCCAGTAGGAGCCTGTGGTCCTGTGGAGAGAGCTGAAGGTGTTGTGGCCCTGTGGAAAGGCCTGTGACCCTGTATAGGGGTCCGTTGCCCTGTGGAGAGAGCTGGAGGGGCTCGTGCCCTATGGAAATGACTATAGCCATGTAGAAAGGCCTTTTGGCCTTGAAGAGGGGGCTTGTGCCCTGCAGACATGCCCTGTGACTCTGTGGAGAGAGCTGTTGGGAGTTGTGACCGTGTGGAAAGTGCATTTGGCCTTGTGGAGGTGAGCTATGGCCCGGTAAAGAGAGCTTCTTGTCCTGTGGAGAGAGCTGGAAGGTGTTGTGGCACTGTGGAAAGGTCTGTGGCTCCATGGATAGGCCCTTAAGCCTTGTGGAAAGGGCTGTGGCCCTGTGGTGAGAGCTGGAAGGAGTTGTGGGCTGTGGAAAAGCCTGTGGTCCTGTGGAGACAGCTGAAGGGGTTGAGGCCCTGTGGAAAGGCCTGTGACCCTGTATAGGGGTCTGTGGCCCCGCAGAGGGGCATGTGGCGATGTAAAGAGAGCTGGAGGGAGTTGTGGCCTGAGGAAAAGGCCATGTGGAGCGGGCTGGAGAGGCCTGTGGAAGGCTCTGGAGTAAGATTTGAGCCTATGAAGTCCTTTGCAGTAAACAACATGCAACATGATTGCCTGCGGAGAGAGCTGGAGGGGCTTGTGGCACTGTGGAAAGGCCTGTGGCCCAGTAGGAGCCTGTGGTCCTGTGGAGAGAGCTGAAGGTGTTGTGGCCCTGTGGAAAGGCCTGTGATCCTGTATAGGGGTCTGTTGCCCTGTGGAGAGAGCTGGAGGGGCTCGTGCCCTATGGAAATGACTATGGCCATATAGAAAGGCCTTTTGGCCTTGAAGAGGGGGCTTGTGCCCTGCAGACGGGCCCTGTGACTCTGTGGAGAGAGCTGTTGGGAGTTGTGGCCGTGTGGAAAGTGCATTTGGCCCTGTGGAGGTGAGCTATGGCCCTGTAAAGAGAGCTTCTTGTCCTATGGAGAGAGCTGGAGGGTGTTGTGGCCCTGTGGAAAGGTCTGTGGCCTATGGATAGGCCCTTTAGCCTTGTGGAAAGGGCTGTGGCCCTGTGGTGAGAGCTGGAAGGAGTTGTGGGCTGTGGAAAAGCCTGTGGTCCTGTGGAGACAGCTGAAGGGGTTGAGGCCCTGTGGAAAGGCCTGTGACCCTGTATAGGGGTCTGTGGCCCCGCAGAGGGGCATGTGGCGATGTAAAGAGAGCTGGAGGGAGTTGTGGCCTGAGGAAAAGGCCATGTGGAGCGGGCTGGAGGCCTGTGGAAGGCTCTGGAGTAAGATTTGAGCCTATGAAGTCCTTTGCAGTAAACAACATGCAACATGATTGCCTGTAGAGAGAGCTGGAGGGGCTTGTGGCACTGTTGAAAGGCCTGTGGCCCAGTAGGAGCCTGTGGTCCTGGGGAGAGAGCTGAAGGTGTTGTGGCCCTGTGGAAAGTCCTGTGACCCTGTATAGGGGTCCGTTGCCCTGTGGAGAGAGCTGGAGGGGCTCGTGCCCTATGGAAATGACTATAGCCATGTAGAAAGGCCTTTTGGCCTTGAAGAGGGCGCTTGTGCCCTGCAGACGGGCCCTGTGACTCTGTGGAGAGAGCTGTTGGGAGTTGTGGCCGTGTGGAAAGTGCATTTGGCCCTGTGGAGGTGAGCTATGGCCCTGTAAAGAGAGCTTCTTGTCCTGTGGAGAGAGCTGGAGGGTGTTGTGGCCCTGTGGAAAGGTCTGTGGCCCTATGGATAGGCACTTTAGCCTTGTGGAAGGGGCTGTGGCCCTGTGGTGAGAGCTGGAAAGAGTTGTGGGCTGTGGAAAAGCCTGTGGTCCTGTGGAGACAGCTGAAGGGGTTGAGGCCCTGTGGAAAGGCCTGTGACCCTGTATAGGGGTCTGTGGCCCCGCAGAGGGGCATGTGGCGATGTAAAGAGAGCTGGACGGAGTTGTGGCCTGAGGAAAAGGCCATGTGGAGCGGGCTGGAGAGGCCTGTGGAAGGCTCTGGAGTAAGATTTGGGCCTATGAAGTCCTTTGCAGTAAACAACATGCAACATGATTGTCTGTGGAGAGAGCTGGAGGGGCTTGTGGCACTGTGGAAAGGCCTCTGGCCCTATGGATAGGCCCTTTAGCCTTGTGGAAAGGGCTGTGGCCCTGTGGTGAGAGCTGGAAGGAGTTGTGGGCTGTGGAAAAGCCTGTGGTCCTGTGGAGACAGCTGAACGGGTTGAGGCCCTGTGGAAAGGCCTGTGACCCTGTATAGGGGTCCGTTGCCCTGTGGAGAGAGCTGGAGGGGCTCGTGCCCTATGGAAATGACTATGGCCATGTAGAAAGGCCTTTTGGCCTTGAAGAGGGGGCTTGTGCCCTGCAGACGTGCCCTGTGACTCTGTGGAGAGAGCTATTGGGAGTTGTGGCCGTGTGGAAAGTGCATTTGGCCTTGTGGAGGTGAGCTATGGCAATGTAAAGAGAGCTTCTTGTCCTGTGGAGAGAGCTGGAGGGTTTTGTGGCCCTGTGGAAAGGTCTGTGGCCCTATGGATAGGCCCTTTAGCCTTGTGGAAGGGACTGTGGCCCTGTGGTGAGAGCTGGAAGGAGTTGTGGGCTGTGGAGAAGCCTGTGGTCCTGTGGAGACAGCTGAAGGGGTTGAGGCCCTGTGGAAAGGCCTGTGACCCTGTATAGGGGTCTGTGGCCCCGCAGAGGGGCATGTGGCGATGTAAAGAGAGCTGGAGGGAGTTGTGGCCTGAGGAAAAGGCCATGTGGAGCGGGCTGGAGAGGCCTGTGGAAGGCTCTGGAGTAAGATTTGGGCCTATGAAGTCCTTTGCAGTAAACAACATGCAACATGATTGCCTGTGGAGAGAGCTGGAGGGGCTTGTGGCACTGTGGAAAGGCCTGTGGCCCAGTAGGAGCCTGTGGTCCTGTGGAGAGAGCTGAAGGTGTTGTGGCCCTGTGGAAAGGCCTCTGACCCTGTATAGTGGTCCATTGCCCTGTGGAGAGAGCTGGAGGGGCTCGTGCCCTATGGAAATGACTATGGCCATGTAGAAAGGCCTTTTGGCCTTGAAGAGGGGGCTTGTTCCCTGCAGACGGGCCCTGTGACTCTGTGGAGAGAGCTGTTGGGAGTTGTGGCCGTGTGGAAAGTGCATTTGGCCCTGTGGAGGTGAGCTATGGCCCTGTAAAGAGAGCTTCTTGTCCTGTGGAGAGAGCTGGAGGGTGTTGTGGCCCTGTGGAAAGGTCTGTGGCCCTATGGATAGGCCCTTTAGCCTTGTGGAAGGGGCTGTGTCCCTGTGGTGAGAGCTGGAAGGAGTTGTGGGCTGTGGAAAAGCCTGTGGTCCTGTGGAGACAGCTGAAGGGGTTGAGGCCCTGTGGAAAGGCCTGTGACCCTGTATAGGGGTCTGTGGTCCCGCAGAGGGGCATGTGGCGATGTAAAGAGAGCTGGAGGGAGTTGTGGCCTGAGGTAAAGGCCATGTGGAGCGGGCTGGAGAGGCCTGTGGAAGGCTCTGGAGTAAGATTTGGGCCTATGAAGTCCTTTTCAGTAAACAACATGCAACATGATTGCCTGTGGAGAGAGCTGGAGGGGCTTGTGGCACTGTGGAAAGGCCTGTGGCCCAGTAGGAGCCTGTGGTCCTGTGGAGAGAGCTGAAGGTGTTGTGGCCCTGTGGAAAGGCCTGTGACCCTGTATAGGGGTCCGTTGCCCTGTGGAGAGAGCTGGAGGGGCTCGTGCCCTATGGAAATGACTATAGCCATGTAGAAAGGCCTTTTGGCCTTGAAGAGGGGGCTTGTGCCCTGCAGACATGCCCTGTGACTCTGTGGAGAGAGCTGTTGGGAGTTGTGACCGTGTGGAAAGTGCATTTGGCCTTGTGGAGGTGAGCTATGGCCCGGTAAAGAGAGCTTCTTGTCCTGTGGAGAGAGCTGGAATGTGTTGTGGCACTGTGGAAAGGTCTGTGGCTCCATGGATAGGCCCTTTAGCCTTGTGGAAAGGGCTGTGGCCCTGTGGTGAGAGCTGGAAGGAGTTGTGGGCTGTGGAAAAGCCTGTGGTCCTGTGGAGACAGCTGAAGGGGTTGAGGCCCTGTGGAAAGGCCTGTGACCCTGTATAGGGGTCTGTGGCCCCGCAGAGGGGCATGTGGCGATGTAAAGAGAGCTGGAGGGAGTTGTGGCCTGAGGAAAAGGCCATGTGGAGCGGGCTGGAGAGGCCTGTGGAAGGCTCTGGAGTAAGATTTGAGCCTATGAAGTCCTTTGCAGTAAACAACATGCAACATGATTGCCTGCGGAGAGAGCTGGAGGGGCTTGTGGCACTGTGGAAAGGCCTGTGGCCCAGTAGGAGCCTGTGGTCCTGTGGAGAGAGCTGAAGGTGTTGTGGCCCTGTGGAAAGGCCTGTGATCCTGTATAGGGGTCTGTTGCCCTGTGGAGAGAGCTGGAGGGGCTCGTGCCCTATGGAAATGACTATGGCCATATAGAAAGGCCTTTTGGCCTTGAAGAGGGGGCTTGTGCCCTGCAGACGGGCCCTGTGACTCTGTGGAGAGAGCTGTTGGGAGTTGTGGCCGTGTGGAAAGTGCATTTGGCCCTGTGGAGGTGAGCTATGGCCCTGTAAAGAGAGCTTCTTGTCCTGTGGAGAGAGCTGGAGGGTGTTGTGGCCCTGTGGAAAGGTCTGTGGCCTATGGATAGGCCCTTTAGCCTTGTGGAAAGGGCTGTGGCCCTGTGGTGAGAGCTGGAAGGAGTTGTGGGCTGTGGAAAAGCCTGTGGTCCTGTGGAGACAGCTGAAGGGGTTGAGGCCCTGTGGAAAGGCCTGTGACCCTGTATAGGGGTCTGTGGCCCCGCAGAGGGGCATGTGGCGATGTAAAGAGAGCTGGAGGGAGTTGTGGCCTGAGGAAAAGGCCATGTGGAGCGGGCTGGAGGCCTGTGGAAGGCTCTGGAGTAAGATTTGAGCCTATGAAGTCCTTTGCAGTAAACAACATGCAACATGATTGCCTGTGGAGAGAGCTGGAGGGGCTTGTGGCACTGTTGAAAGGCCTGTGGCCCAGTAGGAGCCTGTGGTCCTGTGGAGAGAGCTGAAGGTGTTGTGGCCCTGTGGAAAGTCCTGTGACCCTGTATAGGGGTCCGTTGCCCTGTGGAGAGAGCTGGAGGGGCTCGTGCCCTATGGAAATGACTATAGCCATGTAGAAAGGCCTTTTGGCCTTGAAGAGGGCGCTTGTGCCCTGCAGACGGGCCCTGTGACTCTGTGGAGAGAGCTGTTGGGAGTTGTGGCCGTGTGGAAAGTGCATTTGGCCCTGTGGAGGTGAGCTATGGCCCTGTAAAGAGAGCTTCTTGTCCTGTGGAGAGAGCTGGAGGGTGTTGTGGCCCTGTGGAAAGGTCTGTGGCCCTATGGATAGGCACTTTAGCCTTGTGGAAGGGGCTGTGGCCCTGTGGTGAGAGCTGGAAAGAGTTGTGGGCTGTGGAAAAGCCTGTGGTCCTGTGGAGACAGCTGAAGGGGTTGAGGCCCTGTGGAAAGGCCTGTGACCCTGTATAGGGGTCTGTGGCCCCGCAGAGGGGCATGTGGCGATGTAAAGAGAGCTGGACGGAGTTGTGGCCTGAGGAAAAGGCCATGTGGAGCGGGCTGGAGAGGCCTGTGGAAGGCTCTGGAGTAAGATTTGGGCCTATGAAGTCCTTTGCAGTAAACAACATGCAACATGATTGCCTGTGGAGAGAGCTGGAGGGGCTTGTGGCCCTGTGGAAAGGCCTGTGACCCTATATAGGGGTCCGTTGCCCTGTGGAGAGAGCTGGAGGGGCTCGTGCCCTATGGAAATGACTATGGCCATGTAGAAAGGCCTTTTGGCCTTGAAGAGGGGGCTTGTGCCCTGCAGACGGGCCTTGTGTCTCTGTGGAGAGAGCTAAAGGGGGCTGTGGCCGTGCAGAAAGTGCATTTGGCCCTGTGGAGGGGAGCTATGGCCAGGTAAAGAGAGCTTGTTGTCCTGTGGAGAAGAGTTGGAGGGGATTGTGGCTCTGTGGAATGGCCTGTGACCCTGTATAGGGGTCTGTGGCCCCGCAGAGGGGCATGTGGCGATGTAAAGAGAGCTGGAGGGAGTTGTGGCCTGCGGAAAAGGCCATGTGGAGCGGGCTGGAGGGGCCTGTGGAAGGGTCTAAAGTAAGATTTGGGCCTATGAAGTCCTTTTGCGGTAAACAACATGCAACATGATTGCCTGTGGAGAGAGCTGGAGGGACTTGTAGCACTGTGGAAAGGCCTGTGGCCGGGTAGGAGCCTGTGGTCCTGTGGAGAGAGCTGAAGGTGTTGTGGTCACACAAATGAGCCCTTTTAACTGATTAAAGGGGGGTGGAGGAGGCTGTGGCCCTGATGAAAGAGCTGAAAGGGGTTGTAGCCTTGTAGAAGGAGCCTGTGGTCCTCTGGAGAGAGCTGGAGGGGGTTATTGCCTTGGTGAAATGCCTATGGCCCTGCGGAGGGGACCTATGACCCCTTGAAAAAGGCCTTTGGCCTTTTGGAGGGGGCTGTTGCCTTGTAAAGGGAGCCTCTGTCCTTTTTAAGAGAGACAGAGGGGGTTGTGGCCTTATGGAAAGGCCTATGACACAGTGAAAGGGCCCTGTGGAGAGAGGTGAAGGCGGTTGTGGCCCTGTGTAAATGCCTGTAAACCTGTAGAAGGAGCCTGTGGTTCTGTGGAGAGAGCTTGAGGGGGGTTATGGCCCTATGGAAATGACTATGGCCCTGTGGAATGGACCTATGGCTCTTTGCAAAGGGCCTTTGGCCTTGTGGAGGGGGCCCTTGCCCTGTAGAAGGAGCCTGTGGCCCTCTTGAGAGAGCCAGAGGAGGTTGTGGCACTATTTAAAGGCCAGTGGCCCTGTAGAAAGGCCCCTTGGCCTTGATGAAGGGGCTTGTGCCCTGCAGACGGGCCCCATGACTCTGTGTAGAGAGCTGGAGGGGGTTGTGGCCATGTGGAAAGTGCATTTGGCCCTGTGGAGGGGAGCTATGGCCCTGTAAAGAGAGCCTGTTGTCCTGTGGAATTGGAGGGGATTGTGGCCCTGTGGAAAGGCTTGTGGCCGGCAGAAGGAGCCAGTGGTCCTGTGGAGAGAGCTGAAGGGGTTGAGGCCCTGTGGAGAGGCCTGTGACCCTGTATAGGGGTCTGTTGCCCCACAGAGGGGCATGTGGCGATGTAAAGAGAGCTGGATGGAGTTGTGGCCTGTGGAAAAGGCCATCTGGAGCGTGCTGGAGGGGCCTGTGGAAGGCTCTGGAGTAAGATGGGGGCCTATGAAGTCCTTTGCAGTAAACATCTAAATTTTCAAGCTTCGTGTCCGATTTGCCACAGGGTTGATTCCAATGTTGCCGAACTGCAACAAAAATTGACTCTTGTTGCAAAAGTGCAACATGATTGCCTGTGGAGAGAGCTGGATGGTGCTTGTGGCACTGTGGAAAGACCTGTGGCCCGGTAGTAGCCTGTGGTCCTGTGGAGAGAGCTGAAGGTGTTGTGGCCCTGTGGAAAGGCCTGTGACCCTGTATAGGGGTCCGTTGCCCTGTGGAGAGAGCTGGAGGGGCTTGTGCCCTATGGAAATGACTATGGCCATGTAGAAAGGCCCTTTGGCCTTGAAGAGGGGGCTTGTGTCCTGCAGACGGGCCCTGTGTCTCTGTGGAGAGAGCTAAAGGGGGCTGTGGCCGTGCAGAAAGTGCATTTGGCCCTGTGGAGGGGAGCTATGGCTCTGTAAAGAGAGCTTGTTGTCCTGTGGAGAAGAGTTGGAGGGGATTGTGGCCCTGTGGAAATGCTTGTGGCCCGGCAGAAGGAGCCAGTGGTCCTGTGGAGAGAGCTGAAGGGGTTGAGGCCCTGTGGAAAGGCCTGTGACCCTGTATAGGGGTCTGTGGCCCTGCAGAGGGGCATGTGGCGATGTAAAGAGAGCTGGAGGGAGTTGTGGCCTGCGGAAAAGGCCATGTGGAGCGGGCTGGAGGGGCCTGTGGAAGGGTCTGAAGTAAGATTTGGGCCTATGAAGTCCTTTTTTCGGTAAACAACATGCAACATGATTGCCTGTGGAGAGAGCTAGAGGGACTTGTAGCACTGTAAAAAAAGCCTGTGGCCGGGTAGGAGCCTGTGGTCCTGTGGAGAGAGCTGAAGGTGTTGTGGCCCTGTGGAAAGGCCTGTGACCCTGTATAGGGGTCCGTTGCCCTGTGGAGAGAGCTTGAGGGGCTTGTGCCCTATGGAAATGACTATGGCCAAGTAGAAAGGCCCTTTGGCCTTGAAGAGGGGGCTTGTGTCCTGCAGAAGGGCCCTGTGTCTCTGTGGAGAGAGCTAAAGGGGGCTGTAGCCGTGCAGAAAGTGCATTTGGCCCTGTGGAGGGGAGCTATGGCTCTGTAAAGAGAGCTTGTTGTCCTGTGGAGAAGAGTTGGAGGGGATTGTGGCCCTGTGGAAATGCTTGTGGCCCGGCAGAAGGAGCCAGTGGTCCTGTGGAGAGAGCTGAAGGGGTTGAGGCCCTGTGGAAAGGCCTGTGACCCTGTATAGGGGTCTGTGGCCCCGCAGAGGGGCATGTGGCGATGTAAAGAGAGCTGGAGGGAGTTGTGGCCTGCGGAAAAGGCCATGTGGAGCGGGCTGGAGGGGCCTGTGGAAGGGTCTGAAGTAAGATTTGGGCCTATGAAGTCCTTTTTTCGGTAAACAACATGCAACATGATTGCCTGTGGAGAGAGCTAGAGGGACTTGTAGCACTGTGGAAAAGCCTGTCGCCGGGTAGGAGTCTGTGGTCCTGTGGAGAGAGCTGAAGGTGTTGTCGCCCTGTGGAAAGGCCTGTGAACCTGTATAGCGGTCCGTTGCCCTGTGGAGAGAGCTTGAGGGGCTCGTGCCCTATGGAAATGACTATGGCCATGCAGAAAGGCCTTTTGGCTTTGAAGAGGGGGCTTGTGCCCTGCAGACGGGCCCTGTGACTCTGTGGAGAGGGCTGTTGGGAGTTGTGGCCGTGTGGAAAGTGCATTTGGCACTGTGGAGGTGAGCTATGGCCCTGTAAAGAGAGCTTCTTGTCCTGTGGAGAGAGCTGGAGGGTGTTGTGGCCATGTGGAAAGGTTTGTGGCCCTATGGATAGGCCCTTTGGCCTTGTGGAAGGGGCTGTGGCCCTGTGGTGAGAGGTGGAAGGAGTTGTGGGCTGTGGAAAAGCCTGTGGTCCTGTGGAGACGGCTGAAGGGGTTGAGGCCCTGTGGAAAGGCCTGTGACTCTGTATAGGGGTCTGTGGCCCCGCAGAGGGGCATGTGGCGATGTAAAGAGAGCTGGAGGGAGTTGTGGGATGAGGAAAAGGCCATGTGGAGTGGGCTGGAAAGGCCTGTGGAAGGCTCTGGAGTAAGATTTGGGCCTATGAAGTCCTTTGCAGTAAACAACATGCAACATGATTGCCTGTGGAGAGAGCTGGAGGGGCTTGTGGCACTGTGGAAAGGCCTGTGGCCCAGTAGGAGCCTGTGGTCCTGTGGAGAGAGCTGAAAGTGTTGTGGCCCTGTGGAAAGGCCTGTGACCCTGTATAGCGGTCCGTTGCCCTGTGGAGAGAGCTGGAGGGGCTTGTGCCCTATGGAAATGACTATGGCCATGTAGAAAGGCCTTTTGGCCTTGAAGAGGGGGCTTGTGCCCTGCAGACGGGCCTTGTGTCTCTGTGGAGAGAGCTAAAGGGGGCTGTGGCCATGCAGAAAGTGCATTTGGCCCTGTGGAGGGGAGCTATGGCCCGGTAAAGAGAGCTTGTTGTCGTGTGGAGAAGAGTTGGAGGGGATTGTGGCCCTGGGGAAAGGCCTGTGACCCTGAATAGGGGTCGGTTGCCCTGTGGAGAGAGCTGGAGGGGCTCGTGCCCTATGGAAATGACTATGGCCATGTAGAAAGGCCTTTTGGCCTTGAAGAGGGGGCTTGTGCCCTGCAGACGGGCCTTGTGACTCTGTGGAGAGAGCTGTTGGGAGTTGTGGCCGTGTGGAAAGTGCATTTGGCCCTGTGGAGGTGAGCTGTGGCCCTGTAAAGAGAGCTTCTTGTCCTGTGGAGAGAGCTGGAGGGTGTTGTGGCCCTGTGGAAATGTCTGTGGCCCTATGGATAGGCCCTTTAGCCTTGTGGAAGGGGCTGTGGCCCTGTGGTGAGAGCTAGAAGGAGTTGTGGGCTGTGGAAAAGCCTGTGGTCCTGTGGAGAGAGCTGAAGGGGTTGAGGCCCTGTGGAAAGGCCTGTGACCCTGTATAGGGGTCTGTGGCCCCGCAGAGGGGCATGTGGCGATGTAAAGAGAGCTGGAGGGAGTTGTGGCCTGCGGAAAAGGCCATGTGGAGCGGGCTGGAGCGGCCTGTAGAAGGGTCTGAAGTAAGATTTGGGCCTATGAACTCCTTTTGCGGTAAACAACATGAAACATGATTGCTTGTGGAGAGAGCTGGAGGGACTTGTAGCACTGAGGAAAGGCCTGTGGCCGGGCTGGAGCCTGTGGTCCTGTGGAAGAGCTGAAGGTGTTGTGGCCCTGTGGAAAGGCCTGTGACCCTGTATAGCGGTCCGTTGCCCTGTGGAGAGAGCTGGAGGGGCTCGTGCCCTATGGAAATGACTATGGCCATGTAGAAAGGTCTTTTGGCCTTGAAGAGGGGGCTTGTGCCCTGCAGACGGGCCTTGTGTCTCTGTGGAGAGAGCTAAAGGGGGCTGTGGCCATGCAGAAAGTGCATTTGGCCCTGTGGAGGGGAGCTATGGCCCTGTAAAGAGAGCTTGTTGTCCTGTGGAGAAGAGTTGGAGGGGATTGTGGCCCTGTTGAAAGGCTTGTAGCCCGGCAGAAGGAGGCAGTGGTCCTGTGGAGAGAACTGAAGGGGTTGAGGCCCTGTGGAAAGGCATGTGACCCTGTATAGGGGTCTGTGGCCCCACAGAGGGGCATGTGGCGATGTAAAGAGAGCTGGAGGGAGTTGTGGCCTGAGGAAAAGGCCATGTGGAGCGGGCTGGAGGGGCCTGTGGAAGGCTCTGGAGTAAGGTTTGGGCCTATGAAGTCCTCTACAGTAAACAACATGCAACATGATTGCCTGTGGAGAGAGCTGAAGCTGTTGTGGCCCTGTGGAAAGGACTGTGACCCTGTACAGGGGTCCGTTGCCCTGTGGAGAGAGCTGGAGGTGCTCGTGCCCTATGGGAATGACTATGGCCATGTAGAAAGGCCTTTTGGCCTTGAAGAGGGGCTTGTGCCCTGCAGACGGGCCCTGTGACTCTGTGGAGAGGGCTGTTGGGAGTTGTGGCCGTGTGGAAAGTGAATTTGGCCCTGTGGAGGTGAGCTATGGCCCTGTAAAGAGAGCTTCTTGTCCTGTGGAGAGAGCTGGAGCGTGTTGTGGCCCTGTGGAAAGGTCTGTGGCCCTATGGATAGGCCCTTTAGCCTTGTGGAAGGGGCTGTGGCCCTGTGGTGAGAGCTGGAAGGAGTTGTGGGCTGTGGAAAAGCCTGTGGTCCTGTGGAGAGAGCTGAAGGGGTTGAGGCCCTGTGGAAAGGCCTGTGACCCTGTATAGGGGTCTGTAGCCCCACAGAGGGGCATGTGGCGATGTAAAGAGAGCTGGAGGGAGTTGTGGCCTGAGGAAAAGGCCATGTGGAGCCGGCTGGAGGGGCCTGTGGAAGGCTCTGGAGTAAGATTTGGGCCCATGAAGTCCTTTGCACTAAAAAACATGCAACATGATTGCCTGTGGAGAGAGCTAGAGGGGCTTGTGGCACTGTGGAAAGTCCTGTGGCTCAGTAGGAGCCTGTGGTCCTGTGGAGAGAGCTGAAGGTGTTGTGGTCACTCAATTGAGCCCTTTTAACTGATTAAAGGGGGGCGGAGGATGCTGTGGCCCTGATGAAAGAGCTCAAAGGGGTTGTAGTCTTGTAGAAGGAGCCTGTGGTCCTGTGGAGAGAGCTGGAGGGGGTTATTGCCTTGGGGAAATGCCTATGGCCCTGCGAAAGGGACCTGTGGCCCTTTGAAAAAGGCCTTTGGCCTTGTGGAGGGGGCTGTTGCCTTGTAAAGGGAGCCTCTGTCCTTTTTGAGAGAGACAGAGGGGGTTGTGGCCTTATGGAAAGGCCTATGACACAGTGAAAGGGCACTGTCGCCTTGTGGAGAGAGGTGAAGGCGGATGTGGCCCTGTGTATATGCCTGTAAACCTGTAGAAAGAGCCTGCGGTTCTGTGCAGAGAGCTTGAGGGGGGTTATGGCCCTATGGAAATGACTATGACCCTGTGGAATGGACCTATGGCCCTTTGCAAAGGGCCTTTGGCCTTGTGGAGGGGGCCCTTGCCCTGTAGAAGGAGCCTGTGGCCCTCTTGAGAGAGCCAGAGGAGGTTGTGGCACTATTTAAAGGCCAGTGGCCCTGTAGAAAGGCCCCTTGGCCTTGATGAAGGGGCTTGTGCGCTGCAGACGGGCCCCATGACTCTGTGTAGAGAGCTGGAGGGGGTTGTGGCCATGTGGAAAGTGCATTTGGCCCTGTGGAGGGGAGCTATGGCCCTGTAAAGAGAGCCTGTTGTCCTGTGGAATTGGAGGGGATTGTGGCCCTGTGGAAAGGCTTGTGGCCCGGCAGAAGGAGCCAGTGGTCCTGTGGAGAGAGCTGAAAGGGTTGAGGCCCTGTGGAGAGGCCTGTGACCCTGTATAGGGGTCTGTTGCCCCGCAGAGGGGCATGTGGCGATGTAAAGACAGCTGGATGGAGTTGTGGCCTGTGGAAAAGGCCATGTGGAGCGTGCTGGAGGGGCCTGTGGAAGGCTCTGGAGTAAGATGGGGGCCTATGAAGTCCTTTGCAGTAAACATCTAAATTTTCAAGCTTCGTGTCCGATTTGCAACAGGGTTGACTCCAATGTTGCCGAACTGCAACAAAAATTGACTCTTGTTGCAAAAGTGCAACATGATTGCCTGTGGAGAGAGCTGGATGGTGCTTGTGGCACTGTGGAAAGACCTGTGGCCCGGTAGTAGCCTGTGGTCCTATGGAGAGAGCTGAAGGTGTTGTGGCCCTGTGGAAAGGCCTGTGACCCTGTATAGGGGTCCGTTGCCCTGTGGAGAGAGCTGGAGGGGCTTGTGCCCTATGGAAATGACTATGGCCATGTAGAAAGGCCCTTTGGCCTTGAAGAGGGGGCTTGTGTCCTGCAGACGGGCCCTGTGCCTCTGTGGAGAGAGCTAAAGGGGGCTGTGGCCGTGCAGAAAGTGCATTTGGCCCTGTGGAGGGGAGCTATGGCTCTGTAAAGAGAGCTTGTTGTCCTGTGGAGAAGAGTTGGAGGCGATTGTGGCCCTGTGGAAATGCTTGTGGCCCGGCAGAAGGAGCCAGTGGTCCTGTGGAGAGAGCTGAAGGGGTTGAGGCCCTGTGGAAAGGCCTGTGACCCTGTATAGGGGTCCGTTGCCCTGTGGAGAGAGCTGGAGGGGCTTGTGCCCTATGGAAATGACTATGGCCATGTAGAAAGGCCTTTTGGCCTTGAAGAGGGGGCTTGTGCCCTGCAGACGGGCCTTGTGTCTCTGTGGAGAGAGCTAAAGGGGGCTGTGGCCATGCAGAAAGTGCATTTGGCCCTGTGGAGGGGAGCTATGGCCCGGTAAAGAGAGCTTGTTTTCGTGTGGAGAAGAGTTGGAGGGGATTGTGGCCCTGGGGAAAGGCCTGTGACCCTGTATAGGGGTCCGTTGCCCTGTGGAGAGAGCTGGAGGGGCTCGTGCCCTATGGAAATGACTATGGCCATGTAGAAAGGCCTTTTGGCCTTGAAGAGGGGGCTTGTGCCCTGCAGACGGGCCTTGTGACTCTGTGGAGAGAGCCGTTGGTAGTTGTGGCCGTGTGGAAAGTGCATTTGGCCCTGTGGAGGTGAGCTATGGCCCTGTAAAGAGAGCTTCTTGTCCTGTGGAGAGAGCTGGAGGGTGTTGTGGCCCTGTGGAAAGGTCTGTGGCCCTATGGATAGGCCCTTTAGCCTTGTGGAAAGGGCTGTGGCCCTGTGGTGAGAGCTGGAAGGAGTTGTGGGCTGTGGAAAAGCCTGTGGTCCTGTGGAGACAGCTGAAGGGGTGGAAGCCCTGTGGAAAGGCCTGTGACCCTGTATAGGGGTCTGTGGCCCCGCAGAGGGGCATGTGGCGATGTAAAGAGAGCTGGAGGGAGTTGTGGCCTGAGGAAAAGGCCATGTGGAGCGGGCTGGAAAGGCCTGTGGAAGGCTATGGAGTAAGATTTGGGCCTATGAAGTCCTTTGCAGTAAACAACATGCAACATGCCTGTGGAGAGAGCTGGAGGGGCTTGTGGCATTGTGGAAAGGCCTGTGGCCCAGTAGGAGCCTGTGGTCCTGTGGAGAGAGCTGAAGGTGTTGTGGCCCTGGGGAAAGGCCTGTGACCCTGTATAGGGGTCCGTTGCCCTGTGGAGAGAGCTGGAGGGGCTCGTGCCCTATGGAAATGACTATGGCCATGTAGAAAGGCCTTTTGGCCTTGAAGAGGGGGCTTGTGCCCTGCAGACGGGCCTTCTGTCTCTGTGGAGAGAGCTAAAGGGGGCTGTGTCCATGCAGAAAGTGCATGTGGAGGGGAGCTATGGCCCGGTAAAGAGAGCTTGTTGTCCTGTGGAGAAGAGTTGGAGGGGATTGTGGCCCTGTGGAATGGCTTGTGACCCTGTATAGGGGTCTGTGGCCCCGCAGAGGGGCATGTGGCGATGTAAAGAGAGCTGGAGGGAGTTGTGGCCTGCGGAAATGGCCATGTGGAGCGGGCTGGAGGGGCCTGTGGAAGGGTCTAAAGTAAGATTTGGGCCTATGAAGTCCTTTTGCGGTAAACAACATGCAACATGATTGCCTGTGGAGAGAGCTGGAGGGACTTGTAGCACTGTGGAAAGGCCTGTGGCCGGGTAGGAGCCTGTGGTCCTGTGGAGAGAGCTGAAGGTGTTGTGGCCCTGTGGAAAGGATTTTTAAGCGCAGCAGAAACGCTGCGGAAAAATCTACAGCATGGGCATTAACATTGCGGAATGCCACTGAGTACCATGGGGTGCAGATTACCAAGTGTTTCACAAGCGTTTCCGCTGCGTAAATTACGCAACATATACGCTTGTAAATCGCTACGTGGGCACGCAGCCTGAGGCTGTGTTCACACACCACCCGGTCCGGAGGAGAAGTGATGTCACAGAGGAGGAAGAAGAATCCTGTTCCTCCTCCCCTTTGTGACATGTCTGCCAGCCCCCATTTCATTTTGTAATGTATTACTATACAGTACGAAATCAAAATTAAATAAATCCAGATGTATTAAAAATAATAAAGAATTAATACTTACCCTTTCAGGCGCCTTTTCGGTCTATCCGGTGCAGAGCCAAGGCCACGTGCTGAGCGACAGGACCTTCCATGATGTCACAGGAAGGTCCTGTCGGTTGGTATTTGGCCTTGGTTCTGCACCGGATAGCCCTAAAAGGCATCGGAAAGGGTAAGTATTAATTCTATTGTGATGTCATAATACCCCACAACTATTAGTATAGGCAAAAAAGTGACACATTTATTCCATTTTAGTTATTGAAAGAAATTAGGCTTAAACCAAAAATGACATGATGGGGCGGATTGCCTGTAAAGATGCCTTCTTTTTAATGTATTGATCTTCATGGAATAAAGTAAAATTCATCATATGGAAACCGGTGCCAGCATTCCTTTTGTCATGTTTGGCTTTCAGGCGGTGGCCTACCGCCACTGAGCACCTGACCGGATCCACTAATTGGAAGGAGGGGGGAGCTTTCTATTTCCCAATTTTCTCATTTGGCTCCAAAAATAACATGTCAATCAAGAAAACTGGTATAAAGGAGCATGGCATAGGTGACATTTCTTTGCCAGCATTCAACCTGTGTAAAGAAAAAAAAGAATATTAAACAGTGCAGTATACTATATCAGGTTCCTTTACTCGAGCTGACCAATGGTCACTCAAATGAGTCCTTTTAACTGATTAAAGTGGGGTGGAGGAGGCTGTGGCCCTGATGAAAGAGCTGAAATGGGTTGTAGCCTTGTAGAAGGAGCCTGTGGTCCTGTGGAGAGAGCTGGAGGGGGTTATTGCCTTGGGGAAATGCCTATGGCCCTGCGGAAGGGACCTGTGGCCCTTTGAAAAAGGCCTTTGGCCTTGTGGAGGGGGCTGTTTCCTTGTAAAGGGAGCCTCTGTCCTTTTTGAGAGAGAGAGAGGGGGTTGTGGCCTTATGGAAAGGCCTATTGCATAGTGAAAGGGCCCTGTTGCCCTGTGGAGAGAGGTAAAGGTGGTTGTGGCCCTGTGTAAATGCCTGTACACCTGTAGAAGGAGCCTGTGGCCCTGTTGAGAGTGCCAGAGGGGGTTGTGGCCCTATTTAAAGGCCAGTGGCCCTGTAGAAAGGCCCCTTGGCCTTGATGAAGGGGCTTGTGCCCTGCAGACGAACCCCGTGACTCTGTGGAGAGAGCTGGAGGGGATTTTTGCCGTGTGGAAAGTGCATTTGGCCCTGTGGAGGGGAGCTATGGCCCTGTAAAGAGAGCCTGTTGTCCTGTGTAGAGAGTTGGAGGGGATTGTGGCCCTGTGGAAAGGCTTGTGGCCCGGCAGAAGGAGCCAGTGGTCCTTTGGAGAGAGCTGAAGGGGTTGCGGCCCTGTGGAAAGGCCTGTGACCCTGCATAGGGGTCTGTTGCCCCGCAGATGGGCATGTGGCGATGTAAAGCGAGCTGGAGGGAGTTGTGGCCTGTGGAGCGGGCTGGAGGGGCCTGTGGAAGGCTCTGGAGTAAGATGGGGGCCTATGAAGTCCTCTGCAGTAAACATCTAAATTTTCAAGCTTTGTGTCCGATCTGCAACAGGGTTGACTCTAATGTTGCCGAACTGCAACAAAGATTGACTCTTTTGTTGCAAAAGTGCAACATGATTGCCTGTGAAGAGAGCTGGATGGGGCTTGTGGCACTGTGGAAAAGCCTGTGGCCCGGTAGTAGCCTGTGGTCCTGTGGAGAGAGTTGGAGGGGGTTATGGCCCTGTGGAAATGCCTATGGCCCTGCGGAAAGGGACCTCTGGCCCTTTGCAAAGGGTCATTGGCCTTGTGGAGTCGGCTATTGCCCTGTTGACGGGCATGTGGCCCTGTGTGATTGTTGATAGCCTGACAAATCATCCCATAAAAACTTGCAAGGATCCTGTAGCTTAAAGATGTTTCCTGACCATTCACTTTAATGTTCAGGAAGCATCCTACACCAACAAGATTCTTAAAAAATACACAAGTGTTAAACACTGTGTAGCTTTGTGGTTAGTTACCAATTCATCTTCTCTGCTGCAACTTGAGTAGTACTTCTTACCTTTGACCTACAGAAAGAGGTGTGCTCGTGAGAGAGTCATTAAGAGGCACATAGAGGCAAAGAAGGGAGCAAAGGGGCAAAGGTAGGCACATAGAGGGATGCAAAAGGTAAATAGAAGCACAGGGAGGGACAGAGAGGCACAGAGACCGATAGAGAGCCACAGATGGGCAAAGACAGAGATTGAGAAGCTCGTGAAGGCACAGAGACAAAAAAGGCACTTTGGACGGAAAGAGAGCACCAGAGAGAGAGCATGCGAGAGAGTGGTGCAATGGGAAGAGATCAAAAGCGAGCGCCAGTGATGGACTGAAGACTGAGAGAGCACAAAAGAGAGCAGTGCACTATAAAGACAGAGGAGTGCCAGAGAGCGGTGCAGTAGGGAGAAAGAGAACACGTCAGAGAGTGGTGCACTGGAGAGAGAGTGAAAGAGCACCAGAGAGCATTGCACTGCGGAGAGAGAAAGAGAGAGAGAGACAGAAAGCAGTGTGCCAGTGTAAAAGGGCACCAGAGAGTGATGCACTGACTGGACAAATGGTCATTTTTATAGGCAGTTCTACATGTCGGGTTGCTGGACAGCTGGGGGTCATGCTTACCGTTGTTAGGGATGGTAATATATTCTGCTTCCCTAGGCCCGATTTCCAGGGACTGCACTGCTCTGACTGGCAGGAGCACTTTTATGGCTACCTGACCTTTAAATTATTATGGATTCTAGTAATACTGACAAAGCATTAGACTAAACGGCTCAGAAACCTGACGGTAGTAAATGATTGTGCCATTTGAACAGTTGTCAGAATTGTTTCATCATAGCCATAGGACTATTTATATTTAGCTTTAAAATAGTTATTAAAGGGACTGTGTCACCAGGTTTTTGACATCCCATCTGACAGCAGCATAATGTAGAGATAGAAATCCTGATCCAGCAATGTTTCACTTACTGAGCTCCTTGCTGTCATTTTGATAAAATTACTGTTTTCTCTGTTGCAGATTTGGCAGCTCCCAAGTATGACTGGACTACTGGAGTAGTGCTCTAATGATAATCTCCAGATGATTTAACAGTGTTTTAATGCAAACTACACTGAGCAGCCTAGTAAGTGATACATCACTGGAATAAAGATCTCTGTGTCCACATTATGGTGCGCTCAGATGAGATGGCTAAAACCTGGTGACAGAATCCCTTTAACACTAATACAAACAGTACAAATGTTTATAATAAAGAAAATCTTCTCCCATTGCTTCGAGGGCCCCGTTCACCTGGAATTGTAGAACAACCTAGAACAGAAAAGAAACAAATAAAACATGAATTCTAAAACTTTAACAAGACCGGAACTTTAGTCTCCGAAACGCCTCATTCTTTCTTGGGAGCTGATCACTGCCGTCTTCTTAATCTCTTTAAAGGAAAGAAGGGGAATACATATGTTAAAACAGAAATGTTTATTGTTCAAGGACAATGTGAATGAGTATATTGACCAATTACCCTGGGTGTTTCCTTTTCCTCAACTGCATCCCTGTCTTCATGGACCTTGTTGTGACCCTAGGTTCGATTGGTGCTCTCCGCCTGATATAAATAATAACATTACATTTTCTGGGCACTTAGAGTGGTATAAGTTGGCAGGTCTGATATGACCGAGGTCTGCTGTGATATCATTTAAGTGTGAATGGGAGTAGATGTGTATAGCATGTCTGCATGTAGAACTGGATATTTATTTATACAGTATTATTTGTTTGATTTGAGATCCTGACCTCAAATCTCACGATCGTCGTGTAATTAACCATCGTGCAGGCTGCAGCATTGAAGCATGGAACCATACGATTCACCTATACTTTGCATTGAATTTGCAGAATCGCAGCATGGTACAGAATAGCGCTGCATCGCAACATTGTACATGCGTTATCTACGATATAGAATGTAACAGCGCACGTACGATCAATTAAGGATAGTGTGTGCGATGTGAAACACCTGACGCTTGTGCAATATCGCACACGATATTGAAGAGTGTAATGGTACCTTAAATGTCACGTTGTCAGCCATGGGATATCTGAACCTTCTCCATAGTCATTAGGTTTCACTCCATAATCGAACAAAAGCGCTGTCCCTGGTTTGATATCGCAATTAGCCAGAAATAGTATTGATGGCGTGTTACCATCAATTATAAATTTAAGGACTGGCTTGACGTTGTAATTTTTATAAGAATGATTCATTTTTCGCCCAAATGTGGAAGGCATGTCTGGGTGACAACTGCACGGAACCTCCCTGGCATCAATACACCACTGCTTTTCACCAATGAAGAAAAAAAACATATAACATTCATCCTCGTTCAGAGTTGCCTGTATTTTGCAAGCCTCAGCTCCTTCTCTAAGCACTCCATGATAGTCACAAATGACTTCTCCTTTACTAAAAGCACGAGTTGTGCACAGTCCTTCACCTTTGCCTCGTTCATTTACAATCATTAGGCCTGTCCACGTTTGCAATTTTAGCTTTTCTTGAAGTCTGGCAATGTTCTCTGTATCCCCTCTTTTTGGTTTGGGCTTCCATCCACGTTGGACATCTACTAGGACAGGTAGGTTGGACGTCCAATGCTGTTGATTCAGATAGTGCTTTATATCATCTTCTTTGGGGAAAAGCCTGAAATAATCTAAAAAAGAGAAAATACTGTAAAATATTCAGCAAAAAAAATATTCAGGCAGCACATCCCAAAGAATACAATAACATCAAGTAGACAGATTTAAATTTAAAGAAAGAGAAAAAAAACTTACCGACAGCACTTGAAACGCGTAGATTGTATTGGTCTCGCCTCCACTTGTCCCGACAGTAGTGTGCGAAACGCTCTGTGTACTGACTGCAGGTGGACAGGGATGGTAATTGGGTGTTTACTCCTACAGGGTACTTTTCAATTAATCTGTTGAAATAGAGCTCTTTTTGAGCATTGTCAGTCTGCTGGACTGCCTCTTCCTCATGGATTTCTGCCGCTTCAGAATGTCTCCGATTGCCGCCGCCTTCTCCTGTGATGTCAATGGAACTTCTGTAAAGTTTAATGGATAGATGGTAAATTAGAATATACTAAAAATGGTGTTGTTCCTCACCGGACTACTTAACCAAGAATTTGGAATTCATCATATACTAAAAGGCAGAATTACTTTACGGAAAGTGCCGCTATTTATTTGTATAATAGATTATTGGTTAGAGAATGATTTTTTGCTTAATACAAAAATAAATATATTAACCATTAACTATGGGGCCCCATTATGATATGGAGGACAGGACTGTAGGGCCACATTATCCTATATGCAAGATGACAGATGCTACATTATGCTATATGAAGGAATATAGAAGCTGTATGCTATACATAGGATTATAGAGGCTACATTATGCAATATGGATAATTAAAGAAGCTACATTATACTATATGGAGGATTATAGAGCCTACATTATACAATATGATGAACTATAGAGGCTGCTTTATATATTGAGTAGTATGGAGATTACATAATATTGCATAAAGGCTGCAATATGTTATATGGAGGTTACAATAAGTTATATGGAGGACTATGGGTGATGCATTGTAATATACAGAAAACTATGGGAAAGTATTATTCTATATAGAAGGCAATGGGAGGTGCATTATACCATATGGAGAACTACTATGTAGGGCCCATTTCCCATCCATAAGGTATGCGGGGCCATTATAATATTTGAATGGATTTATAGAGGGCATTATAATATGTGGATGGCTATGAAGGAGCCTTTATATCTTATGGATGACTATTTGAGGGCCACTATATTGTATGCCAGCAAATATACAGTGTGAAGGTCTGCGTGGGGTCCATCACACTGTGCGGAAGGCTGTGTGGGGGTATTAATACGACGTACAGTGATAGTAGGGGCCATGATACTGCACGTAGGCCCCATGTACTGCATGGAGGGCTGTATGGGAATCACAATTGAGGATTATACTGTGCTGGGATCACCATTCATCACCAGGGTAGTGGAGGGAGGCACAGTTGGGTCATCATACTGTGTGTGGATGGTACTGTGGAGAAATTAATTGTGGTGGCATCATAGGGTGTCTGTTCAGTCTCCTACCCAGCGCCTTCTGTCTCTTCCTCATCTGCTTGTCCCTCACAGTCCTCTTCTCCCCTGATCCTCCTTCTCTTGGGCAATGTACATCTGTGAAGTTAAAAAAAAAAAACAGTTAAGTTAGGAAAAACTGATAAAGGCATTGTTACCTACTAGACGACTTAACCAAGAATTTGGTTGAAATCATATATACAATAAGGCATAATTACTTAAGTCTCATGCAATAAAAAGATGGATTTTGGGAATGCCTGTGGGGATAAAGTTAGGTCTCTTACACAGAGGTTCCTGCTTGCTCATCTCCCTTCAGTGTAGCCACAATTAACATCCCTGCAGCAAATGGAGATTTATCCACCATGTCGGGTCTGTACACAAAGTGCACGTACGCATTGGCCTGGTCTCTTTCCACCTGTGAAAGACATTCTTCAGCCCACTTTTTGTATGCGTCTATTGCCATCACCCATATTTTTACGGGCAGCTGATACCTGTGGATAAAACATTTGTTAGTCTTGTTAAATGCTTGGTAGTGCAGAGAAGGAGGGCCTCATTTTTTACGAACTTATTATGGAAGCGCTCCATGTCTTTGCCGGGATTCTTGATGTGTTGTCCATTGCAGGACACAAAGAATGTAGGCACCGTATCTGCATCCTTGGGTTGATTAGTTGTCCTAATCTTTTCGAAATATGTATTGAAATTCTGTCAAAGTGAAACTCTGTGTTAAAGATGCGATTGCAAATGGCAAAACCTTGAAGAACCTACAGCACAGCTTTATAGGAGTTATGTTTTTAACATTTTACCTTCTCATCCTCCTCCTGCAGTTTCAAAAGATTTTTTTTTGTCTTTACCACTGTTAAGGTCTGTCCATCAACATCTAACTTCTCCCTTTCAAGCCAGTCTTTTAACTAAGAGAAAAACATTGAAAATACATAAGATATGGTAAAGCAGCATCTGTCAGCAATATGCTAAGTTGGTTAATTAAATTAAACCTACCATTAGATTTTTTGCCTCAGATGGCTTACGTAGATGCTTATAGATAATAACAGCCTGAAGATAATAACATGCTAGGGTCTTCTCCTTATCACTCAACATCTTACTAATTTCTGCCTGTGTAAAAATATCAGTCACGTGAGGCTTTGCCACTTTCAAAATTTTGCAGCAATCAGCCATAGTCACAGGCGTGGATTCCAATCTGTGGATGATAAAATGAGTTATGTTACAGGTTCATTCTTTTTATTTATTTTTTTTGCATGTTAGCCCATTAGATACATTTAGCATTCTTTGTTTCCATCATTCGACAAATCTTTTATCTAGGGGTTCCATTTTACCGATCCCATAATGGAGCCAGAAGATGTAACCTCAGCGCATTTGTGATTATGAACTCATTTTAGCAAGTTAAAATATTTTGAATTCAATTGAAATGGAAATATGGGATTTGCCTGAGCTTCTAAGAGCTAAATATTACTTTGTTCCAACCTTGCATGGCAGAACAAGTAATAAATAAATCTAGACTTTCTAATAATCAACCTTTCCCATGATGTTTTTATGGCATTTTACATCCCCATGACAGTAAAAATTTAAATTGCAGGTGTAGTATAAACTTGAGCTACTTACCCCCTCTTCCTGCCTTTTTGCAAGCTTCTTGTTTAATCTCTTTACTACAACACTCAAAGTCTCCTTAAAGGGCTCAACTGCATTTTTTGCTTCTTCGTCAAGGAGATAGGGGTAGTCCTTTGAGCATACAAAAGTTACAAATCTCCGCAGGGGACTAATATGCTTTTTTATTGTTTCTTCATTGGTCTTTAAGCTTTCCAAGGAAATAAAATATTCTCTAGTGGCCTTCAAGTTCTTTAAAAAGTCAGCAGAGATGTCTTCCGGGTTTACAAAATAAAGAAAGCGAGAAACGATTCGTATCTAAAATTTAAAAAAATGATCATGCATCAGGGTTCACATCTGTAAGGATTCCTCAAACACACGCAAAATGATAAAATTACACTTACCATCGGTGTTATGGTCGATTCGGTACATTTTTCCTTTAAATAGTTTTTAAAAGCCAGTAAAATTGAGGAACTTAAGCTGTGCATCTTATGAAACCCAACCACAGCAAGTTTTTTCCGCATGGGCATCGTGGCATTCGAACTGAAAGAGGCAAGAATATATTAGGGTGATTATTGACATCATAAGCTTCCTTTACTAATAATAGTAAAGCTGTTACAAATGTTTTTAGAAATCTGGTGCATAGTTCTTACCTAGCTTCTTCAACCTCAGGAGGAAGTGTCATAGGCTCCTCTTCTTCAGTGGATGGCCTAAAAAAGAAACCCAAAATCTGCATTAATTCCTCTATAATTGAGAGTATCAACATATAGAACTTTGCAGGCGACTTGGATGGTTGGTCAAGGCCCTTTACCACTATTGTGGTGCCTGTAGGGCCATTCTAGTGACAACAATCTTAGTTTTGACCCAATAGCAAAGGAGAGCTTTGAGACATCTGAGTTAGGAGTAGAAGTGAGAGCCAGCTACAGGGACATCTAGGACCATCAGTAGCCAGCTGTCACATAAACAATATTCTTATTATATTGTAATTATATCATACTATAATTCTATTATTACTACATTATATTATATTTACAATATTAGATTATATACATTTTAATTCTATCATATTATATTAGTAATATATTATTTAATATAGCATTATATTATATTTAATATAATATAATATATTATATTGTTATATTATATGTATATTATCTTGTATTAGATACAATTTTATATTTTTATAGTGTATTAATTATATTATTAATATATTATTATAGTATGCCATATTATATTTACATTATTATAAGGTATTTACATTATGTTATTATATTTTATTATATTGAAGAAAAAAAAAAAATTATATTTATATATATATGCACACACATGCGCCAATAAAATTCAATACTGGGTGATCAAAACACTGTCTACCTAAAAATGATATCTTTGAATACATCACTCCTAGCCACAAAAAAATGTCATCACATGGATCACAAAAAATAATGCTATAGGTTGGAAAAAATGACCACAAAGTGCAAAACTTTTTTTTTTAAAAAATTCAGAATTTTCTCCAGCACTTAGATAAAAGCAAAAGTATACATTTTTGGTATCCGCAAAGTTATACTGAGCTGAGCTGAGGCATCACTCCATGTAGTGAACGCAGTGTTAAAAAGTGCAATTGCACAGTTTTGCAATTTAAGCGCACATAGAATTTTTTCCCAATTTTACAGTACAATATATGGTAAAAGTAACACTAGCTCACTGAAAAAAAACAAGCCTTTTTTCTATCTAGATTAACAGAAAAATAAAAGTATAAAGTATGAAGCTTACTTAGATGGGTAGGGGTAGACTTTTTGGCACTATGTTGGCATGTCTTTCAGCCATTTTGATAGCACTCAACTAAGATATATTGCATAAGATGTATATAGGTAAAAAACAACATTACGTGCAAAATTAGGATAGGTAATGAATAGGTAAATGCTAGAAAACCCTGAAATATTATGAAGAAACATATACATACCTTTCAAATGGTTTTCTGGTCACGACGCAACCTCGACTTTCCAAAAATTCTGTGAAGAAGTCCTGAGCACTTGTAAATTGGCTGTTTTTGAAATCGAGGCTGTCATAAGGCACAACAGAAAGGGATTCAGCCACCTTGTGCATGTTCCTTTTTGTATTCTTGATTTCATTGTCGATCTCCGCCTGACGGGTTTTCATGCATACGGTCTTTAGATGCCTGCGCAGGTTTTTATAGAGCTTCAGGCATATCTTGCAGAGAAACAGGTCTGGATTTCCAGGAGAGTCCATTTTCTAGCAATAGTAAGAATTAGCAAGTTGCTCCTTCAAAAGCCAGAATATAGACTCAGATACACCAACTACTGTAGGCTCTCATATACCCTGAGGAAGCATTTGAAAAAAGAAAAAAAAAAAAGCTTTGGTTTGTATGTTAATTCAATTGAGATAAGGCTGCAGAAGGACTTGAGATGTTACAACAAGACATTTCTTCATGAGGTGTAAGTTGTGATGTCTTCTACTGATATGTTAGGGAGAGCAAATTAGTTTTTTTGTATGAATGAAAGGCCTTGGGAATGTTTAATTATCTGAAGGTCTGAATTGGACACTGAAGGGGACACTGTATGAAAAATCTAAAAGTTTTGATACTAAAAGGTCACTTCAAGGGCAACAGAGAAAGAAACATTTGGGAATTCAAATTGATAAGGATGTTCAATTCACTGACAACAGGACTAACGATAAAACATAGCTTTATGACTCACTACATGGACACAATTCACACCTCCAGATAATTAAACATTCCCAAGGCCTTTTGCAACTTACACCTCGTGAACAAATGTCTTCTTGTAACATCTCTCCAATGCTGTGCCTTTTATCTTATGAATTCATTTGTAATGTTGCCTGAAGAAGAAGCCTCTAATGCTCTGAAAGCTTGCATATATATATATATATTTTCTGGTTAGTCGATAAAGGTATCACCCCAAGAATACTTTTGTCACAAACTCAAAGTTATGGAGGGCACCATCTAATCACTATGGGATCAGCATGCAGCATACGAAATATATATAAACATCGGCAAGAAGAAAAGGGGTATGCTCTTGTGCAGTGATCACCCAATCTAGACAATACTTCAATAAATTACAATGAATTATATTTTTTATAAATACATACAATCAATGTCACAATCCAATTCATGAAAACACAAGTAAAAGTTAATATAGTGGAATTACCCACTAATGGAAAGCCCACCTACTCCAAAATCCATCCCAGAAAAACACATGATTGTAATAGATCAAGTAAAGATCAAATATACACTTAGGCTGTCCCTGGTGATCAATTTTGCACATTAATATACTGACTGGCAAATCCGCCACCAGTATTAGAGGTAATGCACTATAGCACAAAATATATACTATAGCAGACAATATAATAAAATGTAAGAATCCAAGGCAAAAACCACACAAATACAGGGCATTAAACTGGTCAGTGCCATATATTCACACACCAGAAGAAACAATATCCAAAATACAAATAAATAAACACCCCATTCATGCTGTTAGTGCCCCTGCTATTCCTATTAGTACTGGAATCAATAATCACCACACATGGGCAGGGCCGGCTCCAGGTTTATGTGGGCCCTAGGCGAAAGTCTCAGTGGGCCCCTTTAACACATATCACGATTCATAATGCACAGATACTGCAGAAATATATATATATGTGTGTCCACGGCTGCCTCTAGCCAGCCATCAAATTTATTATTTTTCTTTAATAACACAAACACCATGAGGGCTGGCTATCATGTGTCCACGGCTGCCTCTAGCCAGCCCTCAAATTTATTTTTTTTCTTTAATAACACAAACACCATGAGGGCTGGCTATCGTGTGTCCACGGCTGCCTCTAGCCAGCCCTCACCCTTGGAATAGCTCAATGAGGATGAGAGCTGGCTACAGGTACATCCAGGGCGACCCGTAGCCAGCCCTCACCCTTGGAATAGCTCAATGAGGATGAGAGCTGGCTACAGGTGCCTCCAGGGCGACCCCTAGCCAGCCCTCACCCTTGGAGCAGCTCAATGAGGATGAGAGCTGGCTACAGGTGCCTCCAGGGCGACCCCTAGCCAGCCCTCACCCTTGGAGCAGCTCAATGAGGATGAGAGCTGGCTACAGGTGCCTCCAGGGCGACCCCTAGCCAGCCCTCACCCTTGGAGCAGCTCAATGAGGATGAGAGCTGGCTACAGGTGCCTCCAGGCCGACCACTAGCCAGCCCTCACCCTTGGAGCAGCTCAATGAGGATGAGAGCTGGCTACAGGTGCCTCCAGGGCGACCCCTAGCCAGCCCTCACCCTTGGAGCAGCTCAATGAGGATGAGAGCTGGCTACAGGTGCCTCCAGGGCGACCCCTAGCCAGCCCTCACCCTTGGAGCAGCTCAATGAGGATGAGAGCTGGCTACAGGTGCCTCCAGGGTGACCCCTAGCCAGCCCTCACCCTTTGGAGCAGCTCAATGAGGATGAGAGCTGGCTACAGGTGCCTCCAGGGCGACCGACCCCTAGCCAGCCCTCACCCTTGGAGCAGCTCAATGAAGATGAGAGCTGGCTACAGGTGCCTCCAGGGCGAACCCTAGCCAGCCCTCACCCTTGGAGCAGCTCAATGAGGATGAGAGCTGGCTACAGGTGCCTCCAGGGCAACCCCTAGCCAGCCCTCACCCTTGTAGCAGCTCAATGAGGATGAGAGCTGGCTACAGGTGCCTCCAGGGCGACCCCTAGCCAGCCCTCACCCTTGGAGCAGCTCAATGAGGATGAGAGCTGGCTACAGGTGCCTCCAGGGCGACCCCTAGCCAGCCCTCACCCTTGGAGCAGCTCAATGAGGATGAGAGCTGGCTACAGGTGCCTCCAGGGCGACCCCTAGCCAGCCCTCTCCCTTGGAGCAGCTCAATGAGGATGAGAGCTGGCTACAGGTGCCTCCAGGGCGACCCCTAGCCAGCCCTCACCCTTGGAGCAGCTCAATGAGGATGAGAGCTGGCTACAGGTGCCTCCAGGGCGACCCCTAGCCAGCCCTCACCCTTGGAGCAGCTCAATGAGGATGAGAGCTGGCTACAGGTGCTTCCAGGGCGACCCGTAGCCAGCCCTCACCCTTGGAGCAGCTCAATGAGGATGAGAGCTGGCTACAGGTGCCTCCAGGGCGACCCTTAGCCAGCCCTCACCCTTGGAATAGCTCAATGAGGATGAGAGCTGGCTACAGGTTTGATGATACCAAAAGCACTTAAAATTCAATCTGCAACAAAAAAAAGTCGCTCTGACGCCGCCGTTAAGGGCTGCGTCCGTTATCACGCTCATCTGATAAATTACAGAAAAAAAACGTAAACTTTATCGTTTTTTTGGCGCACTTATTTCACCGCCCGTTCCTACGTGCCGCCGTTCAGCACAGCATCCGTTATCACGCTCATCTGATGAATTACGGAAAAAAAACGTAAACTTTATAGTTTTTTTGGCGCGCTTATTTCACCGCCCGTTCCTACGCGCCGCCATTCAGCGCAGCGTCCGTTATCACGCTCATCTGATGAATTACGGAAAAAAAACGTAAACTTTATAGTTTTTTTGGCGCGCTTATTTCACCGCCGGTTAGTACGCGCCGCCGTTCAGCGCAGCTTCCGTTATCACGCTCATCTGATGAATTACGGAAAAAAAACGTAAATTTTATAGTTTTTTTGGCGCGATTATTTCACCGCCCGTTCCTACGCGCCGCCGTTCAGCGCAGCGTCCGTTATCACCCTCATCTGATGAATTACGGAAATAAAACGTAAACTTTATAGTTTTTTTGGCGCGCTTATTTCACCGCCCGTACCTATGCGCCGCCGTTCAGCACAGCGTCCGTTATCACGCTCAATGAGGATGAGCGCTGGCTACAGGTGCCTCCAGGGCGACACGTAGCTAGCCCTCACCCTTGGAATAGCTCAATGAGGATGAGAGCTGGCTACAGGTGCCTCCAGGGCGACCCCTAGCCAGCCCTCACCCTTGGAGCAGCTCAATGAGGATGAGAGCTGGCTACAGGTGCCTCCAGGGCGACCCCTAGCCAGCCCTCACCCTTGGAGCAGCTCAATGAGGATGAGAGCTGGCTACAGGTGCCTCCAGGGCGACCCCTAGCCAGCCCGCACCCTTGGAGCAGCTCAAAGAGGATGAGAGCTGGCTACAGGTGCCTCCAGGGCGACCCCTAGCCAGCCCTCACCCTTGGAGCAGCTCAATGAGGATGAGAGCTGGCTACAGGTGCCTCCAGGGCGACCCCTAGCCAGCCCTCACCCTTGGAGCAGCTCAATGAGGATGAGAGCTGGCTACAGGTGCCTCCAGGGCGACCCCTAGCCAGCCCTCACCCTTGGAGCAGCTCAATGAGGATGAGAGCTGGCTACAGGTGCCTCCAGGGCGACCCCTAGCCAGCCCTCACCCTTGGAGCAGCTCAATGAGGATGACAGCTGGCTACAGGTGCCTCCAGGGCGACCCCTAGCCAGCCCTCACCCTTGGAGCAGCTCAATGAGGATGACAGCTGGCTACAGGTGCCTCCAGGGCGACCCCTAGCCAGCCCTCACCCTTGGAGCAGCTCAATGAGGATGAGAGCTGGCTACAGGTGCCTCCAGGGCGACCCCTAGCCAGCCCTCACCCTTGGAGCAGCTCAATGAGGATGACAGCTGGCTACAGGTGCCTCCAGGGCGACCCCTAGCCAGCCCTCACCCTTGGAGCAGCTCAATGAGGATGAGAGCTGGCTACAGGTGCCTCCAGGGCGACCCCTAGCCAGCCCTCACCCTTGGAGCAGCTCAATGAGGATGAGAGCTGGCTACAGGTGCCTCCAGGGCGACCCCTAGCCAGCCCTCCCCCTTGGAGCAGCTCAATGAGGATGAGAGCTGGCTACAGGTGCCTCCAGGGCGACCCCTAGCCAGCCCTCCCCCTTGGAGCAGCTCAATGAGGATGAGAGCTGGCTACAGGTGCCTCCAGGGCGACCCCTAGCCAGCCCTCACCCTTGGAGCAGCTCAATGAGGATGAGAGCTGGCTACAGGTGCCTCCAGGGCGACCCCTAGCCAGCCCTCACCCTTGGAGCAGCTCAATGAGGATGACAGCTGGCTACAGGTGCCTCCAGGGCGACCCCTAGCCAGCCCTCACCCTTGGAGCAGCTCAATGAGCATGAGAGCTGGCTACAGGTGCCTCCAGGGCGACCCCTAGCCAGCCCTCACCCTTGGAGCAGCTCAATGAGGATGAGAGCTGGCTACAGGTGCCTCCAGGGCGACCCCTAGCCAGCCCTCCCCCTTGGAGCAGCTCAATGAGGATGAGAGCTGGCTACAGGTGCCTCCAGGGCGACCCCTAGCCAGCCCTCACCCTTGGAGCAGCTCAATGAGGATGAGAGCTGGCTACAGGTGCCTCCAGGGCGACCCCTAGCCAGCCCTCACCCTTGGAGCAGCTCAATGAGGATGAGAGCTGGCTACAGGTGCCTCCAGGGCGACCCCTAGCCAGCCCTCACCCTTGGAGCAGCTTAATGAGGATGAGAGCTGGCTACAGGTGCCTCCAGGGCGACCCCTAGCCAGCCCTCACCCTTGGAGCAGCTCAATGAGGATGAGAGCTGGCTACAGGTGCCTCCAGTGCGACCCCTAGCCAGCCCTCACCCTTGGAGCAGCTCAATGAGGATGAGAGCTGGCTACAGGTGCCTCCAGGGCGACCCCTAGCCAGCCCTCACCCATTGGAGCAGCTCAATGAGGATGAGAGCTGGCTACAGGTGCCTCCAGGGCGACCGACCCCTAGCCAGCCCTCACCCTTGGAGCAGCTCAATGAGGATGAGAGCTGGCTACAGGTGCCTCCAGGGTGACCCATAGCCAGCCCTCACCCTTGGAGCAGCTCAATGAGGATGAGAGCTGGCTACAGGTGCCTCCAGGGCGACCCCTAGCCAGCCCTCACCCTTGGAGCAGCTCAATGAGGATGAGAGCTGGCTACAGGTGCCTCCAGGGCGACCCCTAGCCAGCCCTCACCCTTGGAGCAGCTCAATGAGGATGAGAGCTGGCTACAGGTGCCTCCAGGGCGACCCCTAGCCAGCCCTCACCCTTGGAGAAGCTCAATGAGGATGAGAGCTGGCTACAGGTGCCTCCAGGGCGACCCCTAGCCAGCCCTCACCCTTGGAGCAGCTCAATGAGGATGAGAGCTGGCTACAGGTGCCTCCAGGGCGACCCGTAGCCAGCCCTCACCCTTGGAGCAGCTCAATGAGGATGAGAGCTGGCTACAGGTGCCTCCAGGGCGACCCTTAGCCAGCCCTCACCCTTGGAATAGCTCAATGAGGATGAGAGCTGGCTACAGGTTTGATGATACCAAAAGCACTTAAAATTCAATCTGCAACAAAAAAAAGTCGCTCTGACGCCGCCGTTAAGGGCTGCGTCCGTTATCACGCTCATCTGATAAATTACAGAAAAAAAACGTAAACTTTATCGTTTTTTTGGCGCACTTATTTCACCGCCCGTTCCTACGTGCCGCCGTTCAGCACAGCATCCGATATCACGCTCATCTGATGAATTACGGAAAAAAAACGTAAACTTTATAGTTTTTTTGGCGCGCTTATTTCACCGCCCGTTCCTACGCGCCGCCATTCAGCGCAGCGTCCGTTATCACGCTCATCTGATGAATTACGGAAAAAAAACGTAAACTTTATAGTTTTTTTGGCGCGCTTATTTCACCGCCCGTTCCTACGCGCCGCCGTTCAACGCAGCTTCCGTTATCACGCTCATCTAATGAATTATGGAAAAAAAACATACACTTTATAGATTTTTTGGCGCGCTTATTTCACCGCCGGTTAGTACGCGCCGCCGTTCAGCGCAGCTTCCGTTATCACGCTCATCTGATGAATTACAGAAAAAAAACGTAAATTTTATAGTTTTTTTGGCACGCTTATTTCACCGCCCGTTCCTACGCGCCGCCGTTCAGCGCAGCGTCCGTTATCACCCTCATCTGATGAATTACGGAAATAAAACGTAAACTTTATAGTTTTTTTGGCACGCTTATTTCACCGCCCGTTCCTATGCGCCGCCGTTCAGCGCAGCGTCCGTTATCACGCTCAATGAGGATGAGAGCTGGCTACAGGTGCCTCCAGGGCGACATGTAGCTAGCCCTCACCCTTGGAATAGCTCAATGAGGATGAGAGCTGGCTACAGGTGCCTCCAGGGCGACCCCTAGCCAGCCCTCACCCTTGGAGCAGCTCAATGAGGATGAGAGCTGGCTACAGGTGCCTCCAGGGCGACCCCTAGCCAGCCCTCACCCTTGGAGCAGCTCAATGAGGATGAGAGCTGGCTACAGGTGCCTCCAGGGCGACCCCTAGCCAGCCCTCACCCTTGGAGCAGCTCAATGAGGATGAGAGCTGGCTACAGGTGCCTCCAGGGCGACCCCTAGCCAGCCCTCACCCTTGGAGCAGCTCAATGAGGATGAGAGCTGGCTACAGGTGCCTCCAGGGCGACCCCTAGCCAGCCCTCACCCTTGGAGCAGCTCAATGAGGATGAGAGCTGGCTACAGGTGCCTCCAGGGCGACCCCTAGCCAGCCCTCACCCTTGGAGCAGCTCAATGAGGATGAGAGCTGGCTACAGGTGCCTCCAGGGCGACCCCTAGCCAGCCCTCACCCTTGGAGCAGCTCAATGAGGATGAGAGCTGGCTACAGGTGCCTCCAGGGCGACCCCTAGCCAGCCCTCACCCTTGGAGCAGCTCAATGAGGATGAGAGCTGGCTACAGGTGCCTCCAGGGCGACCCCTAGCCAGCCCTCACCCTTGGAGCAGCTCAATGAGGATGAGAGCTGGCTACAGGTGCCTCCAGGGCGACCCCTAGCCAGCCCTCACCCTTGGAGCAGCTCAATGAGGATGAGAGCTGGCTACAGGTGCCTCCAGGGCGACCCCTAGCCAGCCCTCACCCTTGGAGCAGCTCAATGAGGATGAGAGCTGGCTACAGGTGCCTCCAAGGCGACCCCTAGCCAGCCCTCACCCTTGGAGCAGCTCAATGAGGATGAGAGCTGGCTACAGGTGCCTCCAGGGCGACCCCTAGCCAGCCCTCACCCTTGGAGCAGCTCAATGAGGATGAGAGCTGGCTACAGGTGCCTCCAGGGCGACCCCTAGCCAGCCCTCACCCTTGGAGCAGCTCAATGAGGATGAGAGCTGGCTACAGGTGCCTCCAGGGCGACCCCTAGCCAGCCCTCACCCTTGGAGCAGCTCAATGAGGATGAGAGCTGGCTACAGGTGCCTCCAGGGCGACCCCTAGCCAGCCCTCACCCTTGGAGCAGCTCAATGAGGATGAGAGCTGGCTACATTTGCCTCCAGGGCGACCCCTAGCCAGCCCTCACCCCTGGAGCAGCTCAATGAGGATGAGAGCTGGCTACAGGTGCCTCCAGGGCGACCCGTAGCCAGCCCTCACCCCTGGAGCAGCTCAATGAGGATGAGAGCTGGCTACAGGTGCCTCCAGGGCGACCCTTAGCCAGCCCTCACCCTTGGAATAGCTCAATGAGGATGAGAGCTGGCTACAGGTTTGATGATACCAAAAGCACTTAAAATTCAATCTGCAACAAAAAAAATTCGCTCTGACGCCGCCGTTGAGGGCTGCGTCCGTTATCACGCTCATCTGATAAATTACAAAAAAAAACGTAAACTTTATCGTTTTTTTGGCGCACTTATTTCACCGCCTGTTCCTACGTGCCGCCGTTCAGCACAGCATCCGTTATCATGCTCATCTGATGAATTACGGAAAAAAAACGTAACCTTTATAGTTTTTTTGGCGCGCTTATTTCACCGCCCGTTCCTACGTGCCGCCATTCAGCGCAGCGTCCGTTATCACGCTCATCTGATGAATTACGGAAAAAAAACGAAAACTTTATAGTTTTTTTGGCGCGCTTATTTCACCGCCCGTTCATACGCGCCGCCGTTCAACGCAGCTTCCGTTATCACGCTCATCTAATGAATTATGGAAAAAAAACGTACACTTTATAGCTTTTTTGGCGCGCTTATTTCACCGCCCGTTCCTACGCGCCGCCGTTCAGCGCAGCTTCCGTTATCACGCTCATCTGATGAATTACGGAAAAAAAACGTAAATTTTATAGTTTTTTTGGCGCGCTTATTTCACCGCCCGTTCCTACGCGCCGCCGTTCAGCGCAGCGTCCGTTATCACCCTCATCTGATGAATTACGGAAAAAAAACGTAAACTTTATAGTTTTTTTGGCGCGCTTATTTCACCGCCCGTTCCTATGCGCCGCCGTTCAGCGCAGCGTCCGTTATCACGCTCAATGAGGATGAGAGCTGGCTACAGGTGCCTCCAGGGCGACACGTAGCCAGCCCTCACCCTTGGAATAGCTCAATGAGGATGAGAGCTGGCTACAGGTGCCTCCAGGGCGACCCCTAGCCAGCCCTCACCCTTGGAGCAGCTCAATGAGGATGAGAGCTGGCTACAGGTGCCTCCAGGGCGACCCCTAGCCAGCCCTCACCCTTGGAGCAGCTCAATGAGGATGAGAGCTGGCTACAGGTGCCTCCAGGGCGACCCCTAGCCAGCCCTCACCCTTGGAGCAGCTCAATGAGGATGAGAGCTGGCTACAGGTGCCTCCAGGGCGACCCCTAGCCAGCCCTCACCCTTGGAGCAGCTCAATGAGGATGAGAGCTGGCTACAGGTGCCTCCAGGGCGACCCCTAGCCAGCCATCACCCTTGGAGCAGCTCAATGAGGATGAGAGCTGGCTACAGGTGCCTCCAGTGCGACCCCTAGCCAGCCCTCACCCTTGGAGCAGCTCAATGAGGATGAGAGCTGGCTACAGGTGCCTCCAGGGCGACCCCTAGCCAGCCCTCACCCTTGGAGCAGCTCAATGAGGATGAGAGCTGGCTACAGGTGCCTCCAGGGCGACCCCTAGCCAGCCCTCAACCTTGGAGCAGCTCAATGAGGATGAGAGCTGGCTACAGGTGCCTCCAGGGCGACCCCTAGCCAGCCCTCACCCTTGGAGCAGCTCAATGAGGATGAGAGCTGGCTACAGGTGCCTCCAGGGCGACCCCTAGCCAGCCCTCACCCTTGGAGCAGCTCAATGAGGATGAGAGCTGGCTACAGGTGCCTCCAGGGCGACCCCTAGCCAGCCCTCACCCTTGGAGCAGCTCAATGAGGATGAGAGCTGGCTACAGGTGCCTCCAGGGCGACCCCTAGCCAGCCCTCACCCATGGAGCAGCTCAATGAGGATGAGAGCTGGCTACAGGTGCCTCCAGGGCGACCCCTAGCCAGCCCTCACCCTTGGAGCAGCTCAATGAGGATGAGAGCTGGCTACAGGTGCCTCCAGGGCGACCACTAGTCAGCCCTCACCCTTGGAGCAGCTCAATGAGGATGAGAGCTGGCTACAGGTGCCTCCAGGGCGACCCCTAGCCAGCCCTCACCCTTGGAGCAGCTCAATAAGGATGAGAGCTGGCTACAGGTGCCTCCAGGGCGACCCGTAGCCAGCCCTCACCCTTGGAGCAGCTCAATGAGGATGAGAGCTGGCTACAGGTGCCTCCAGGGCGACCCGTAGCCAGCCCTCACCCTTGGAGCAGCTCAATGAGGATGAGAGCTGGCTACAGGTGCCTCCAGGGCGACCCGTAGCCAGCCCTCACCCTTGGAGCAGCTCAATGAGGATGAGAGCTGGCTAGAGGTGACTCCAGGGAGACCCGTAGCCAGCCCTCACCCTTGGAGCAGCTCAATGAGGATGAGAGCTGGCTACAGGTGCCTCCAGGGCGACCCGTAGCCAGCCCTCACCCTTGGAGCAGCTCAATGAGGATGAGAGCTGGCTACAGGTGCCTCCAGGGCGACCCTTAGCCAGCCCTCACCCTTGGAATAGCTCAATGAGGATGAGAGCTGGCTACAGGTTTGATGATACCAAAAGCACTTAAAATTCAATCTGCAACAAAAAAAAGTCGCTCTGACGCCGCCGTTAAGGGCTGCGTCCGTTATCACGCTCATCTGATAAATTACAGAAAAAAAACGTAAACTTTAGCGTTTTTTTGGCGCACTTATTTCACCGCCCGTTCCTACGTGCCGCCGTTCAGCACAGCATCCTTTATCACGCTCATCTGATGAATTACGGAAAAAAAACGTAAACTTTATAGTTTTTTGGCGCGCTTATTTCACCACCCGTTCCTACACGCCGCCATTCAGTGCAGCGTCCGTTATCACGCTCATTTGATGAATTACGGAAAAAAAACGTAAACTTTATAGTTTTTTGGCGCGCTTATTTCACCACCCGTTCCTACGCGCCGCCGTTCAACGCAGCTTCCGTTATCACGCTCATCTAATGAATTATGGAAAAAAAACGTACACTTTATAGCTTTTTTGGTGCGCTTATTTCACCGCCCGCTCCTACGCGCCGCCGTTCAACGCAGCTTCTGTTATCACGCTCATCTGATGAATTACGGAAAAAAAACGTAAATTTTATAGTTTTTTTGGCGCGCTTATTTCACCGCCCGTTCCTACGCGCCGCCGTTCAGCGCAGCGTCCGTTATCACCCTCATCTGATGAATTACGGAAAAAAAAACGTAAACTTTATAGTTTTTTTGGCGCGCTTATTTCACCGCCCGTTCCTATGCGCCGCCGTTCAGCGCAGCGTCCATTATCACGCTCAATGAGGATGAGAGCTGGCTACAGGTGCCTCCAGGGCGACATGTAGCCAGCCCTCACCCTTGGAATAGCTCAATGAGGATGAGAGCTGGCTACAGGTGCCTCCAGGGCGACCCCTAGCCAGCCCTCACCCTTGGAATAGCTCAATGAGGATGAGAGCTGGCTACAGGTGCCTCCAGGGCGACCCATAGCCAGCCCTCACCCTTGGAATAGCTCAATGAGGATGAGAGCTGGCTACAGGTGCCTCCAGGGCGACCCGTAACCAGCCCACACCTTTGGAATAGCTCAATGAGGATGAGAGCTGGCTACAGGTGCCTCCAGGGCGACCCGTAGCCAGCCCTCACCCTTGGAATAGCTCAATGAGGATGAGAGCTGGCTACAGGTGCCTCCATGGCGACCCCTAGCCAGCCCTCACCCTTGGAATAGCTCAATGAGGATGAGAGCTGGCTACAGGTGCCTCCAGGGCGACCCCTAGCCAGCCCTCACCCTTGGAATAGCTCAATGAGGATGAGAGCTGGCTACAGGTGCCTCCAGGGCGACCCCTAGCCAGCCCTCACCCTTGGAATAGCTCAATGAGGATGAGAGCTGGCTACAGGTGCCTCCAGGGCGACCCGTAGCCAGCCCTCACCCTTGGAATAGCTCAATGAGGATGAGAGCTGGCTACAGGTTTGATGATACCAAAAGCACTTAAAATTCAATCTGCAACAAAAAAAAGTCGCTCTGACGCCGCCGTTAAGGGCTGCGTCCGTTATCACGCTCATCTGATAAATTACGGAAAAAAAACGTAAACTTTATAGTTTTTTTGGCGCGCTTATTTCACTGCCTTTTCCTACGCGACGCCGTTCAGCACAGCTTCCGTTATCATGCTCATCTGATGAATTATGGAAAAAAACGTAAACATTATAGTTTCTTTGGCGCGCTTATTTCACCGCCCGTTCCTACGCTCCGCGGTTCAGCGCACCTTCCGTTATCACGCTCATCTGATGAATTACGGAAAAAAAACGTAAACCTTATAGTTTTTTTGGCGCGCTTATTTCATCGCCCGTTTCTACGCGCCGCCGTTCAGCGCAGCTTCCGTTATCACGCTCATCTAATGAATTATGGAAAAAAAGTAAACTTTATAGTTCTTTGGCGCGCTTATTTCACCGCCTGTTACTACGCGCCACCGTTCAGTGCAGCTTCCGTTATCACGCTCATCTGATGAATTACGGAAAAAAAACGTAAACTTTATAGTTTTTTTGGCGCGCTTATTTCACCGCCCGTTCCTACGCTTTGCCGTTCAGCGCAGCGTCCGTTATCACGCTCATCTGATGAATTACAGAAAAAAAACGTAAACGTTATCGTTTTTTTGGTGCACTTATTTCACTGCCCGTTCCTACGTGCCGCTGTTCAGCACAGCATCCGTTATCATGCTCATCTGATGAATTACGGAAAAAAAACGTAAACTTTATAGTTTTTTTGGCGCGCTTATTTCACCGCCCGTTCCTACGCGCCGCCATTCAGCGCAGCGTCCGTTATCACGCTCATCTGATGGATTACGGAAAAAAAACGTAAACTTTATAGTTGTTTTGGCGCGCTTATTTCATCCCCCGTTCCTACATGCCGCCATTCAGCGCAGCGTCCGTTATCACGCTCATCTGATGAATTATGGAATAAAAGCGTAAACTTTATAGTTTTTTTGGCACGCTTATTTCACCGCCCGTTCCTACGCGCCGCCGTTCAGCGCAGCGTCCGTTATCACGCTCATCTGATGAATTACAGAAATAAAACGTAAACTTTATAGTTTTTTTGGCGCACTTATTTCACCGCCCGTTCCTACGTGCCGCCGTTCAGCACAGCAACCGTTAACACGCTCATCTGATGGATTACGGGAAAAAAACGTAAACTTTATAGTTTTTTTGGCGCGCTTATTTCACCGCCCGTTCCTACGCCACGGTTTTTACACAACTTTAAGTGTTTTACAACATGGTCACATGCTCTATTTACTTTTACCTATTTTTGATATGAAATATGGGCTCCATCTATGGATGTGATTATTGGCCTCAATACCAGTGATTATTGCTGCCATTTTTGTGTCTTTTTAAATAATGATGTAATAAAATTGCAACTTTTTAAATGCCTTTAATTAAACTCCTTATTCTCATTTGATTATATGGTCACAATCTGTGTTAAAAGAGTTAATGTTTTACAAGGTCAGGCAGCAGCACATTGAAAGTCCTAATCTCAGTGAAACAACAGAGACAAAAATGCTACATCATCATCCCCTCCCCCCATCACAGCCTTTCCACCGAAGGATAAGTGAAAAATCTCCTTATTGTGTGTTTCCTGTGAGGGTCTATCATGAACGAGTGAATGGCTTTTAAAGCACAGCTGCCATCCAGTGTTCAATTTCCAGAAATGCAGCTGAATTCTGGCTGACAAGTAATGAATGATATTTAAAGCACAGATGCCATCTGGTGGTCATTTCCAAGAGATGAAATGTTGTGAGGGCTGGCTAAATGGCTTGTTTTTCGGACCTGGAACAGACGAGGTTTTTGCAAGCCTTTTTTCGGAGCCTTAATGGCGTCGGATCGACCCGGGGCGGCGTGCAGAGCATCTCCCGGGCTGGATCTGTAAAATAGCGAGCGTTGCGTCGTCCAGCGGCAAAGTTTTTTCGTGAGGGCTGGCTATTGTAGGTGAGAGCTGGCTATTAAAGAAGATGGCAGAGAGGATTTCTTTGGAAAAATGTTTTCATCTCGAAACGTTACGAAAAAAGTACAGCGCGTCCGGCATGTGATAAGAGTGCGGCACGCCGAATATCGGCGTCCAGCTCCAAACCGCGTGCGTTCCAGAGCCAGAAAACTGTAGCGCGGACGCCGAGGCTTAATCGCAAATTCCGGAGATGCTTGTCCCCTCGGGACGAGTGTGGGAGCGCCTGACGCGAATCTGGTCAAAAAACGCAAACATTTCCAAAATCCAAAAGTCCAGCTGTTGACATGCGGAATGCATTTGGGGCCCCTATGACATGCAGCATGCTTTTTTGGCCCCCATGACATGTGGCTTGCATTTGGGGCCCCCATGACATGCGGCATGCACGTGGGGCCTCCATGATATGTAGAATGCATTTGGGGCCCCCATGACATGCTTCATGCATGTGGGGCCCAAATGACATGCGACATGCATGTTGGGCCCCCATGACATGCCTCAAGCACTTGGGGCCCCCATGTCATGCGGTATGCTCTTGCGGCCCCCATGACATGTGGCATGCATTTGGGGCCCCTATGACATGCGGCATGCTTTTTTGGCCCCCATGACATGCGGCATGCATTTGGGGCACACATGGCATGCGTCATGCACATGGGGCCCCATGACATGCGGTATGCACGTGGAGCCCCATGACATGCGGTATGCATTTGGGGCCTCCATGACATGTGGCATGCATTTGGGGCCCCCATGACATGTGGCATGCACATGGGGCCCCATGACATGCGGCATGCATTTGGGGCACCTATGACATGCGGTATGCACGTGGGGCCTATGATATGCGGTATGCACATGTTCACTCCATGACATGCGGTATGCATGTGGGCCCCCATGGCATGTGGCATGCACATGGGGCCACATGACATGCGGCATGCATTTTGGGCCCCAATGCCATGCGGTATGCACGTGGGGCCCCATGATATGCGGTATGCACGTGTTGCCCCCATGACATGCGGTATGCATGAGTGTCCCCCATGACATGCGGCATGAAATTGGTACCCCCATGACATTCGGCATGCACATGGGGCCCCATGACATGCGGCATGCATGTGGGGCCACATGACATGCGGCATGCATGTGGAGCTCCCATGACATGCAGTATGCACGTGGGTCCCTCATGACATGGGGCATGCATTTGGGGTACACATGACATGCGGCATGCATTTGGTGTACCCATGACATGCGGCATGCATTTTGGGCACCCATGACATACGGCATGCATTTGGGGCCCCCATGACATGTGGCATGCATTTGGGGCCCCCATGACATGTGGCATGCATGTGGGGCCCCCATGACATGTGGCATGCACGTGGGGCTTCCATGACATGCGGCATGCACGTGGGTCCCCCATGACATGTGGCATGCATTTGGGGTACCCATGACATGCGGCATGTATGTGGGGCCCCCATGACATGCGGCATGCATTTGGGGCCCCCATGACATGCGGCATTCATGTGGGGCCCCTTGACATGGCCCATGCATGTGGGGCTACCATGACATGTTGCATGCATTTGGGGCCACCATCACATGCAGCATGCATTTGGGGCCCCAGACATGCAGCATGCATTTGGGGCCCCCAATGAAATGCGGCATGCACGTGGGGCCCCCATGACATGCGGAATGCATTTGGGGCCCCTATGACATGCGGCATGCTTTTTTGGCCCCCATGACATGTGGCTTGCATTTGGGGCCCCCATGACATGCTTCATGCATGTGGGGCCCAAATGACATGCGACATGCATTTATGGTACCCAAGACATGCGGCATACATGTTGGGCCCCCATGACATGCCTCAAGCACGTGGGGCCCCCATGTCATGCGGCATGCTCTTGGGGCCCCCATGACATGTGGCATGCATTTGGGGCCCCCATGACATGCGGCATGCATTTGGAGCCACCATGACATGCGTGATGCATTTGGGGCCCCCATGACATGAGGCATGCACTTGGTGCCCCCATGACATGCGGCATGCATGTAGAGCCCCCATGATATTCGGAATGCAAGTGGGGACCACATTACATGCAGCATGCATTTGGGGCCCCATGACATGCGGCATGCATGTGGGGCCCCTATGACATGGCCCATGCATTTGGTGCCCCCATGATATGTGGCACGTATTTGGGGCCCCCATGACATGCAGCATGCATTTGTGGCCCCTGACATGCAGCATGCATTTGGGGCCCCCAATGAAATGCGGCATGCACGTGGGGCCTACATGACATGTGGCATGCATGTGGAGCCCCCATGACATGGGGCATGCACGTGTGACCCCCCATGACATGCGGAATGCATTTGGGGCATCCATGACATGCGGCATGCACTTGGGGCCCCATGACATGCGGTATGCACGTGGAGCCCCATGACATGCGGTATGCATTTGGTGCCTCCATGACATGCGGCATGCATGTGGGCCCCCATGACATGCGGCATGCATGTGGGCCCCCATGACATGCGGCATGCATGTGGGTTCCCCATTCCATGTGGCATGCACATGGAACCCCCATGACATGCGGAATGCTCATGGGGCCCCATGACATGCGGCATGCACTTGGGGCCACATGACATGCGACATGCACATGGGGCCCCATGACATGCGGCATGCATATGGAGATCCCATGACAGGTTGTATGCATTTGGGGCCCCAATGACATTCGGCATGCATTTGGAGCCTCCATGACATGTGGCATGCATTTGAGGCCCCCATGACATGTGGCATGCACATGGTGCCCCATGACATGCGACCTGCATTTGGGGCCCCCATGACATGCGGTATGCACGTGGGGCCCCATGATATGCGGTATGCACGTATTGCCCCCATGACATGCGTTATGCATGTGGGCCCCCATGACGTGTGGCATGAACATGGGGCCCCAATGACATGCAGCATGCATTTGGGGCCCCAATGACATGCGGTATGCACGTGGGGCCCCATGATATGCGGTATACACGTGTTGCCCCCATGATATGCGGTATGCATTTGGGTCCCCCATGACATGCGGCATGCACGTGGGGCCACATGACATGCGGCATGCATGTGGAGCTCCCATGACATGCAGAATGCATTTGGGGCCCCCATGACATGAGTCAAGCTTTGTGGGTCCCCATGACATGCGGTATGCACGTGAGGCCCCCATGACATGCACTTTGCATTTGGGGCCCCCATGACATGAGGCATGCATGTGGGGACCCCATGATATGTGGCATGCACGTGGTACCCCCATGACATTCGGCATGCACATGGGTCCCCATGACATGCGGCATGCACGTGGGGCCACATGACATGCGACATGCATTTGGGGTTCCCAAGACACGCAGCATGCATTTGGGGCCCCCATGACATGCGGCATGGACGTGGGGCCTCCATGATATGTAGAATGCATTTGGTGCCACCATGACATGCGTCATGCATGTGGGGCCCAAATGACATGCGACATGCATTTGGGGTACTCAAGACATGCGTCATGCATGTGGGGCCCCCATGACATGCGTCAAGCACGTGGGGCCCCCATGTCACGCGGCATGCTCTAGGGGCCACCATGACATGTGGCATGCATTTGGGGCCCCCATGACATGCGGCATTCATTTGGAGCCCCCATGACATGCGGCATGCATTTGGGGCCCCCATGACATGCGGCATGCACTTGGTGCCCTCATGACATGCGGCATGGATGTAGAGCCCCCATGACATACGGAATGCATGTGGGGACCCCATGACATGCAGCATGCATTTGGGGCCCCCATGACATGCAGCATACATTTGAGGCCCCCATGACATGCGGCATGCATGTGGGGCCCCTATGACATGCACCATGCATGTGGGGCCCCCATGACATGTGGCACGTATTTGAGGCCCCCATGACATGCGGCATGCGTGTCGGCTACCATGACATGTGCCATGCATTTGGGTCCCCCATCACGTGCAGCATGCATTTGAGGCCCCCAAGACATGGGGCATGCATGTGGGGCCCCATGACATGCAGCATGCATTTGTGGCCCCCATGACATGAGGCATGCATTTGGGGTCCCCTTGACATGCGGAATGCTTTTTTGGCCCCCATGACAGGCGGCTTGCATTTGGGGCCCCCATGACATGCGGCATGCATTTGGAGCCCCCATGACATGCGGCATGCATTTGGGGCCCCCATGACATGCGGCATGCACTTGGTGCCCTCATGACATGCGGCATGGATGTAGAGCCCCCATGACATGCGGAATGCATGTGGGGACCCCATGACATGCGGCATGCATTTGGGGCCCCCATGACATGCAGCATACATTTGAGGCCCCCATGACATGCGGCATGCATGTGGGGCCCCATAACATGTGGCATGCATGTGGGGCCCCTATGACATGCACCATGCATGTGGGGCCCCTATGACATGCACCATGCATGTGGGGCCCCCATGACATGTGGCACGTATTTGAGGCCCCCATGACATGCGGCATGCGTGTCGGCTACCATGACATGTGCCATGCATTTGGGTCCCCCATCACGTGCAGCATGCATTTGAGGCCCCCAAGACATGGGGCATGCATGTGGGGCCCCATGACATGCAGCATGCATTTGTGGCCTCTGACATGCAGCATGCATTTGGGCCCCCAATGAAATGTGGCATGCACGTGGAGCCCCCATGACATGTGTCATGCACGTGTGGCCCCCATGACATGTGGCATTCATTTTTGGCCCCCATGACATGCGGCATGCATTTGGGGCACCCATAACATGCGTCATGCACGTGGGGCAAAATGACATGCGGTATGCACGTGGAGCCCCATGACATGCGGTATGCATGTGGTGCCCCCATGACATGTGGCATGCATGTGGGCCCTCATGACATGCGGCATGCACAAGGGGCCCCATGACATGCGTCATGCACTTGGGGCCACATGACATGCGGCATGCATTTGGGGCCCCCATGACATGTGGCATGCATGTGGGCCCTCATGACATGCGGCATGCACAAGGGGCCCCATGACATGCGTCATGCACTTGGGGCCACAAGACATGCGGCATGCATTTGGGGCCCCCATGACATGTGGCATGCATTTGGGTCCCCCATCACGTGCAGCATGCATTTGAGGCCCCCAAGACATGGGGCATGCATGTGGGGCCCCATGACATGCAGCATGCATTTGTGGCCTCTGACATGCAGCGTGCATTTGGGCCCCCAATGAAATGTGGCATGCACGTGGGGCCTCGTTGACATGTGGCATGCATGTGGAGCCCCCATGACATGTGTCATGCACGTGTGGCCCCCATGACATGTGGCATGCATTTTTGGCCCCCATGACATGCGGCATGAATTTGGGCCCCCATAACATGCGTCATGCACGTGGGGCCCCATGACATGCGGTATGCACGTGGAACCCCATGACATGCGGTATGCATGTGGTGCCCCCATGACATGTGGCATGCATGTGGGCCCCCATGACATGCGGCATGCACATGGGGCCCCATAACATACGTCATGCACTTGGGGCCACATAACATGCGGCATGCATTTGGGGCCTCCATGACATGTGGCATGCATTTGGGGCCCCCATGACATGAGGCATGCACATGGGGCCCCATGACATGCGGCATGCATTTGGGGCACCTATGACATGCGGTATGCATGTGGGGCCCATGATATGCGGTATGCACATGTTCCCCCAATGACATGCGGTATGCATGTGGACCCCATGGCATGTGGCATGCACATGGGGCCCCATGACATGCGGCATTCATTTTGGGACCAATGCCATGCGGTATGCACGTGGGGCCCCATGATATGCGGTATGCACGTGTTGCCCCCATTACATGCGGTATGCATGAGTGTCCCCCATGACATGTGGCATGAAATTGGTACCCCCATGACATTCGGCATCCACATGGGGCCCCATGACATGCGGCATGCACGTGGGGCCACAAGACATGCGGCATGCATGTGGAGCTCCCAAGACATGCAGTATGCATTTGGGGCCCCCATGACATGAGGCATGCATAGGGGGTCCCCATGACATGCGGTATGCACGTGGGTCCCCCATGACATGGGGTATGCATTTGGGGTACACATGATATGCGGCATGCATTTGGGGTACCCATGACAAGCGGCATGCATTTGGGGCACCCATGACATACGGCATGCATTTGGGGCCCCCCTGACATGTGGCATGCATTTTGGGCCCCCATGCACGTGGGGCTTTCATGACATGCGGCATGCACGTGGGTTCCCCATGACATGTGGCATGCATGTGGGGCTACCATGACATGTTGCATGCATTTGGGGCCCCCATCACATGCAGCATGCATTTGGGGCCCCAGACATGCAGCATGCATTTGGGGCCCCCAATGAAATGTGGAATGCACGTGGGGCCCCCATGACATGCGACATGAATGTGTGACCCCCATGACATTCGGAATGCATTTGGGGCCCCTATGACACGCGGCATGCTTTTTTGGCCCCCATGACATGTGGCTTGCATTTGGGGCCCCCATGACATGTGGCATGCACGTGGGGCCTCCATGATATGTAGAATGCATTTGGTGCCACCATGACATGCTTCATGCATGTGGGGCCCAAATGACATGCGACATGCATTTGGGGTACCCAAGACATGCGGCATGCATGTTGGGCCCCCATGACATGCCTCAAGCACTTGGGGCCCCCATGTCATGCGGTATGCTCTTGGGGCCCCCATGACATGTGGCATACATTTGGGGCCCACATGACATGCGGCATGCTTTTGGAGCCACCATGACATGCGGCATGCATTTTGGGCCCCCATGACATGAGGCATGCACTTGGTGCCCCCATGACATGCGGCATGCATGTAGAGCCCCCATGACATGCGGAATGCACGTGGGGACCACATGACATGCGGCATGCATTTGGGGCCCCCATGACATGTGGCATGCATTTGGGGCCCCCATGACATGTGGCATGCATGTGGGGCCCCTATGACATGCGGCATGCACGTGGGGCTTTCATGACATGCGGCATGGACGTGGGTCCCCCATGACATGTGGCATGCATGTGGGGCTACCATGACATGCAGCATGCATTTGGCGCCCCCATGACATGCGGCATGCATTTGGCGCCCCCATGACATGCGGCATGCACGTGGGGCCCCAATGACATGCGGCATGCATTTGGGGCCCCCATGACATGCGGAATGCCTGCGGGGCCCCCATGACATGCGGCATGAATTTGGGGCACCCAATACATGCGGCATGCACGTTGGGCCCCCATGACATGCAGCATGCATTTATGGCCCCCATGACATGCGGCAAGCATTTGGGCCCCCATGACATGCGGCATGCATGTGGGAACCCCATGACATGCGGCATGCATTTGGGGGCCCCATGACATGCGGCATGCATGAGGGGCCCCCATGACATGCGGCATGCATTTGGAGCCCCCATGAATTGATTCATGCATTTGGGGCCCCCATGACTTGACGCATGCATTTGGGGCCCCCATGACATGCAGCATGCATGTGGGACCCCCAAGCCATGCGGCATACATTTGAATCCCCATGACATGCGGCATGCACGTGGGACCCCCATGACATGCGGCATGCATTTGAATCCCCCATTACATGCGGCATGCACGTGGGGACCCCATGACATGCGGCATGCATTTGGGCCCCCATGACATGCGGAATGCCTGCGGAGCCCCCATGACATGCGGCATGCATGCAGGGCCCTCATGACATGCAGCATGAATTTGGGGCCCACAATACATGCGGCATGCACGTTGGGCCCCCATGACATAGGGCATGCATTTATGGCCCCCATGACATGCGGCTTGCATTTGGGGTCCCCATGACATGCGGCATGCACGTGGGGCCCCCTTGACATGCGACATTCATGTGGGGCTCCCATGACATGCGGCATGCATTTGGGGCCCCCATGACATGCGGCATGCATGTGGGGTCACCATGACATGCGGCATGCACGTGGGGCTCCCTTGACATGCAACATTCATTTGGGGCCCCCATGACATGTGGCATGCATGTGGGGCTCCCATGACATGCGGCATCCATTTATGGCCCCCATGACATGCGGCAAGCATTTGGGCCCCCATGACATGCGGCATGCATTTGGGGGCCCCATGGCATGCGGCATGCATGTGGGGCCCAAATGCTTGTCGCATGTCATGGGGGCCTCCATGACATGCGGCATGCATGTGGGTCCCCATGACATGCGGCATGCACGTGGGGCCCCCTTGACATGCGTCATGCATTTGGATCCCCCATTACATGCTGCATGCAAGTGGTGCCCCCATGACATGCGGCATGCATGTGGGCCCCCATGACATGCAGCATGCATTTGGGACCCCCATGACATGCGTCATGCATTTGGATCCCCCATTACATGCTGCATGCAAGTGGTGCCCCCATTACATGCTGCATGCAAGTGGTGCCCCCATGACATGCGGCATGCATGTGGGCCCCCATGACATGCGGCATGCATTTGGGGCCCCCATGATATGCGGCACGCATTTGAGGCCCCCATGACATGCGCATGCATGTGGGGGGCCCATGAAATGTGCCATGCATGTGGGGCCCCTATGACATGCGGCATGCATTTGTGGGCACCAATACATGCTGCATGCATTTGGGGGGCCCCATGACATGCGGCATGCATTTGGGGCCCCCATGACATGCGGTATGCATTTGGGGCCCCCATGACATGCAGCATGCATGTGGGTCCCCCATGACATGTGACATGCATTTTGGGCCCCATGACATGCGGCATGCATTTGGGTCCCCCATGAAATGCGCCATGCACGTGGGGCCCCTATGACATGCGGCATGCATTTGGGGCCCCGATGACATGCGGCATGCATGTGGGGCACCCATGATTTGCGCCATGCACGTGGGGCCCCTATGACATGCGGCATGAATTTGGGGTGCCCGAGAAATGCGGCATGCACGTGGGGCCCCTATGACATGCCGCATGCATTTGTGGCCCCCATTACATGTGGCATGCACATGGGGCCTCCATGACATGCAGCATACGCTTGGGGCCCCAATGACATGCAGCATGAGTTTGGATCCCCCATGACATGCGGCATGCATGTGGGGCCCCCATGACATGTGGCATGCACGTGGGGCCCCTATGACATGCGGCATGCACGTGGGGCCCTCATGACATACAGCATGCATTTGGGGCCACTATGACATGCGGCATGCATTTGGGGGCCCCATGACATGCGGCATGCATGTGGGACCCCTGTGACATGCGGCCTGCATTTGGGGGGCCCCATGACATGCGGCAAGCACGTGGGACCCCAATGACATGCAGCATGTACGTGGGGCCCCCATGACATGCGGAATGCACGTGAGGCCCCCATGACATGCGGCAAGCACGTGGGGCCCCAATGACATGCAGCATGTACGTGGGGCCCCCATGACATGCGGAATGCCTGCGGGGTCCCAATGACATGCGGCATGCAAGCCGGGCCCTCATGACATGTGGCATGCATTTGGGGCCCCCAATATATGCAGCATTTACGTGGGGCCCCCATGATATGTGGCATGCATTTGGGGCCCCCATGACTTGCGGCATGCACGTGGCCCCTCATGACATGCAGCATGCATTTGGAAACCACGATGACATGCGGCATGCATTTGGGGCCCCCATGACATGCGGAATGCATGTAGGGCCCCCATGAAATGAGCCATGCATGTGGGGCCCCTATGACATGCGGCATGCATTTGTGGGCCCCAAGACATGCGGCATGCACGTGGGGCCCCCATGACATGCGGCATGCATTTGGGGCCCCCATGACATGCGGAATGCACATGGGGCCCCTATGACATGCAACATGAATTTGGGGGCCCCATTACATGCGGCATGCACGTGGAGCATCCATGACATGCGTCATGCATTTGGGCCCCCATGACATGCGGCATGCATGTGGGGCCCCCATGACATGTGGTATGCACGTGGGGCCACTATGACATGCCGCATGCATTTGGGGCCCCCATGACATGCGTCATGCATTTGGATCCCCATTACATGCTGCATGCAAGTGTGGCCCCCATGACATGCGGCATGCATGTGGGCACCCAATGACATGTGGCATGCACGTGGGGCCCCCATGACATGCGGCATGCATTTATGGACCCATGACATGCGGCATGCATTTGGTATCCCCATGACATGCGACATTCATGTGGGGCTCCCATGACATGCGGCATGCATTTGGGGCCTCCGTGACATGCGGCATGCATGTGGGGCCCCCATGACATGCGTCATGCATGTGGGGCCCCTATGACATGCGGCATGCATTTGGGGCCCCCATGACATGCGGCATGTATTTGGGGCCCCCATGACATGCAGCATGCATGTGGGGCCCCCATGACATGCGGCATGCATTTGGGGCATGCATAACATGCTGCATGCATTTGGGGTAACTGAGACATGCGGCATGCATGTGGGGCCCCCATGACATGCGGCATGCATGTGGTGTCCCCATGACATGCGGCATGCACGTGGCGCCCCCTTGACATGCAACATTCATTTGGGGCCCCCATGACATGTGGCATGCATGTGGGGCTCCCATGACATGCGGCATCCATTTATGGCCCCGATGACATGAGGCAAGCATTTGGGCCCCCATGACATGGAAATTTGCATTGATTTTGAGATATAGAATCTGTATTACGTGTTCATCAAGAACAATGCGTCATGATGCGCTGCAAAGATTGGCATTAAGAATAACATAGTGAAACCAATGGATTTCTTTTTGAACTTACCTAATAGCGATTCATTGGTCATTGCCCTTCTTGACAACGTTTTGCACTTGTGATGTTCCAGTGGCTTACTTGGTTATTGCGCCTGTCTTATAAACAGGAGTTCATGAGTTCTAATTCTCAGAGAGTTTTTTCATTTACTTACTAATAAGCTTCCTATAGAGACAATGGAAATTTGCATTGATTTTGGGCTTGAGATAGTGCAATTGTGAGATATAGAATCTGTATTACGTGTTCATCAAGAACAATACGTCATGATGCGCTGCAAAGATTGGCATTAAGAATAACATAGTGAAACCAATGGATTTCTTTTTGAACTTACCTAATAGTGATTCAATGTTCGCTGCCCTTCTTGACATCACTTTGCACTTGTGATGTTCCAATGGCTTAGTGGGTTAATGCCCCTGTCTTTTAAACAGGAGTTCATGAGTTCTAGTCCTCAGAGAGCTCTTTTTCATTTACTTACCAATAAGTTTCCTATAGAGCCAATGGAAATTTGCATTGATTTTGGGATTGAGATAGTGCAATTGTGAGATAGAATCTGTAGTAAGTGTTCATAAAGAACAATATGTCATCACAATCTGTTTAGATTGGCTTTAAGAATAACATAGTAAAACCAAGGGATTTCTTTTTGAACTTACCTAATAGTGATTCATTGTTCACTGCCCATCTTGACATCACTTTGCACCTGTGATGTTCCTGTGGTTTACTGGGTTAATGCACCTGTCTTGTAAAAAGGATTTCATGAGTTCTAATCCTTGGAGAGTCTTTTTCATTTACTTACTAATAAGCTTCCTATGGAGTTAATGTAAATTTGCATTGATTTTGGGATTGAGATAGTGCAATTGTGAGATAGAATCTGTAGTAAGTGTTCATAAAGAACAATATGTCATCACAATCTGTTTAGATTGGCTTTAAGAATAACATAGTAAAACCAATGGATTTCTATTTGAACTTACCTAATAGTGATTCATTGTTCACTGCCCTTCTTGACATAAATTTGCACCTGTGATGTTGCTGTGGCTTACTGGGTTAATGCACCTGTCTTGTAAAAAGGGTTTCATTAGTTCTAATCCTTGGAGAGTCTTTTTCATTTACTTACTAATAAGCTTCCTATGGAGCAATGGAAATTTGCATTGATTTTGAGATATAGAATCTGTATTACGTGTTCATCAAGAACAATGCGTCATGATGCGCTGCAAAGATTGGCATTAAGAATAACATAGTGAAACCAATGGATTTCTTTTTGAACTTACCTAATAGCGATTCATTGGTCATTGCCCTTCTTGACAACGTTTTGCACTTGTGATGTTCCAGTGGCTTACTTGGTTATTGCGCCTGTCTTATAAACAGGAGTTCATGAGTTCTAATTCTCAGAGAGTTTTTTCATTTACTTACTAATAAGCTTCCTATAGAGACAATGGAAATTTGCATTGATTTTGGGCTTGAGATAGTGCAATTGTGAGATATAGAATCTGTATTACGTGTTCATCAAGAACAATACGTCATGATGCGCTGCAAAGATTGGCATTAAGAATAACATAGTGAAACCAATGGATTTCTTTTTGAACTTACCTAATAGTGATTCAATGTTCGCTGCCCTTCTTGACATCACTTTGCACTTGTGATGTTCCAATGGCTTAGTGGGTTAATGCCCCTGTCTTTTAAACAGGAGTTCATGAGTTCTAGTCCTCAGAGAGCTCTTTTTCATTTACTTACCAATAAGTTTCCTATAGAGCCAATGGAAATTTGCATTGATTTTGGGATTGAGATAGTGCAATTGTGAGATAGAATCTGTAGTAAGTGTTCATAAAGAACAATATGTCATCACAATCTGTTTAGATTGGCTTTAAGAATAACATAGTAAAACCAAGGGATTTCTTTTTGAACTTACCTAATAGTGATTCATTGTTCACTGCCCATCTTGACATCACTTTGCACCTGTGATGTTCCTGTGGTTTACTGGGTTAATGCACCTGTCTTGTAAAAAGGATTTCATGAGTTCTAATCCTTGGAGAGTCTTTTTCATTTACTTACTAATAAGCTTCCTATGGAGTTAATGTAAATTTGCATTGATTTTGGGATTGAGATAGTGCAATTGTGAGATAGAATCTGTACTAAGTGTTCATAAAGAACAATATGTCATCACAATCTGTTTAGATTGGCTTTAAGAATAGCATAGTAAAACCAATGGATTTCTTTTTGAACTTACCTAATAGTGATTCATTGTTCACTGCCCTTCTTGACATCACTTTGCACCTGTGATGTTGCTGTGGTTTACTGGGTTAATGCACCTGTCTTGTAAAAAGGATTTCATGAGTTCTAATCATTGGAGAGTCTTTTTCATTTACTTACTAATAAGCTTCCTATGGAGCCAATGTAAATTTGCATTGATTTTGGGATTGAGATAGTGCAATTGTGAGATAGAATCTGTACTAAGTGTTCATAAAGAACAATATGTCATCACAATCTGTTTAGATTGGCTTTAAGAATAACATAGTAAAACCAATGGATTTCTTTTTGAACTTACCTAATAGTGATTCATTGGTCACTGCCCTTCTTGACATAAATATGCACCTGTGATGTTGCTGTGGCTTACTGGGTTAAAGCACCTGTCTTGTAAAAAGGATTTCATGAGTTCTAATCCTTGGAGAGTCTTTTTCATTTACTTACTAATAAGCTTCCTTTGGAGCAATGGAAATTTGCATTGATTTTGAGATATAGAATCTGTATTACGTGTTCATCAAGAACAATGCGTCATGATGCGCTGCAAAGATTGGCATTAAGAATAACATAGTGAAACCAATGGATTTCTTTTTGAACTTACCTAATAGTGATTCATTGGTCATTGCCCTTCTTGACAACCTTTTGCACTTGTGATGTTCCAGTGGCTTACTTGGTTATTGTGCCTGTCTTATAAACAGGAGTTCATGAGTTCTATTTCTCAGAGAGTTTTTTCATTTACTTACTAATAAGCTTCCTATAGAGACAATGGAAATTTGCATTGATTTTGGGCTTGAGATAGTGCAATTGTGAGATATAGAATCTGTATTACGTGTTCATCAAGAACAATACGTCATGATGCGCTGCAAAGATTGGCATTAAGAATAACATAGTGAAACCAATGGATTTCTTTTTGAACTTACCTAATAGTGATTCAATGTTCGCTGCCCTTCTTGACATCACTTTGCACTTGTGATGTTCCAATGGCTTAGTGGGTTAATGCCCCTGTCTTTTAAACAGGAGTTCATGAGTTCTAGTCCTCAGAGAGCTCTTTTTCATTTACTTACCAATAAGTTTCCTATAGAGCCAATGGAAATTTGCATTGATTTTGGGATTGAGATAGTGCAATTGTGAGATAGAATCTGTAGTAAGTGTTCATAAAGAACAATATGTCATCACAATCTGTTTAGATTGGCTTTAAGAATAACATAGTAAAACCAAGGGATTTCTTTTTGAACTTACCTAATAGTGATTCATTGTTCACTGCCCATCTTGACATCACTTTGCACCTGTGATGTTCCTGTGGTTTACTGGGTTAATGCACCTGTCTTGTAAAAAGGATTTCATGAGTTCTAATCCTTGGAGAGTCTTTTTCATTTACTTACTAATAAGCTTCCTATGGAGTTAATGTAAATTTGCATTGATTTTGGGATTGAGATAGTGCAATTGTGAGATAGAATCTGTACTAAGTGTTCATAAAGAACAATATGTCATCACAATCTGTTTAGATTGGCTTTAAGAATAGCATAGTAAAACCAATGGATTTCTTTTTGAACTTACCTAATAGTGATTCATTGTTCACTGCCCTTCTTGACATCACTTTGCACCTGTGATGTTGCTGTGGTTTACTGGGTTAATGCACCTGTCTTGTAAAAAGGATTTCATGAGTTCTAATCATTGGAGAGTCTTTTTCATTTACTTACTAATAAGCTTCCTATGGAGCCAATGTAAATTTGCATTGATTTTGGGATTGAGATAGTGCAATTGTGAGATAGAATCTGTACTAAGTGTTCATAAAGAACAATATGTCATCACAATCTGTTTAGATTGGCTTTAAGAATAACATAGTAAAACCAATGGATTTCTTTTTGAACTTACCTAATAGTGATTCATTGGTCACTGCCCTTCTTGACATAAATATGCACCTGTGATGTTGCTGTGGCTTACTGGGTTAAAGCACCTGTCTTGTAAAAAGGATTTCATGAGTTCTAATCCTTGGAGAGTCTTTTTCATTTACTTACTAATAAGCTTCCTTTGGAGCAATGGAAATTTGCATTGATTTTGAGATATAGAATCTGTATTACGTGTTCATCAAGAACAATGCGTCATGATGCGCTGCAAAGATTGGCATTAAGAATAACATAGTGAAACCAATGGATTTCTTTTTGAACTTACCTAATAGTGATTCATTGGTCATTGCCCTTCTTGACAACCTTTTGCACTTGTGATGTTCCAGTGGCTTACTTGGTTATTGTGCCTGTCTTATAAACAGGAGTTCATGAGTTCTATTTCTCAGAGAGTTTTTTCATTTACTTACTAATAAGCTTCCTATAGAGACAATGGAAATTTGCATTGATTTTGGGCTTGAGATAGTGCAATTGTGAGATATAGAATCTGTATTACGTGTTCATCAAGAACAATACGTCATGATGCGCTGCAAAGATTGGCATTAAGAATAACATAGTGAAACCAATGGATTTCTTTTTGAACTTACCTAATAGTGATTCAATGTTCGCTGCCCTTCTTGACATCACTTTGCACTTGTGATGTTCCAATGGCTTAGTGGGTTAATGCCCCTGTCTTTTAAACAGGAGTTCATGAGTTCTAGTCCTCAGAGAGCTATTTTTCATTTACTTACCAATAAGTTTCCTATAGAGCCAATGGAAATTTGCATTGATTTTGGGATTGAGATAGTGCAATTGTGAGATAGAATCTGTAGTAAGTGTTCATAAAGAACAATATGTCATCACAATCTGTTTAGATTGGCTTTAAGAATAACATAGTAAAACCAATGGATTTCTTTTTGAACTTACCTAATAGTGATTCATTGTTCACTGCCCATCTTGACATCACTTTGCACCTGTGATGTTCCTGTGGTTTACTGGGTTAATGCACCTGTCTTGTAAAAAGGATTTCATGAGTTCTAATCCTTGGAGAGTCTTTTTCATTTACTTACTAATAAGCTTCCTATGGAGTTAATGTAAATTTGCATTGATTTTGGGATTGAGATAGTGCAATTGTGAGATAGAATCTGTACTAAGTGTTCATAAAGAACAATATGTCATCACAATCTGTTTAGATTGGCTTTAAGAATAGCATAGTAAAACCAATGGATTTCTTTTTGAACTTACCTAATAGTGATTCATTGTTCACTGCCCTTCTTGACATCACTTTGCACCTGTGATGTTGCTGTGGTTTACTGGGTTAATGCACCTGTCTTGTAAAAAGGATTTCATGAGTTCTAATCATTGGAGAGTCTTTTTCATTTACTTACTAATAAGCTTCCTATGGAGCCAATGTAAATTTGCATTGATTTTGGGATTGAGATAGTGCAATTGTGAGATAGAATCTGTACTAAGTGTTCATAAAGAACAATATGTCATCACAATCTGTTTAGATTGGCTTTAAGAATAACATAGTAAAACCAATGGATTTCTTTTTGAACTTACCTAATAGTGATTCATTGGTCACTGCCCTTCTTGACATAAATATGCACCTGTGATGTTGCTGTGGCTTACTGGGTTAAAGCACCTGTCTTGTAAAAAGGATTTCATGAGTTCTAATCCTTGGAGAGTCTTTTTCATTTACTTACTAATAAGCTTCCTTTGGAGCAATGGAAATTTGCATTGATTTTGAGATATAGAATCTGTATTACGTGTTCATCAAGAACAATGCGTCATGATGCGCTGCAAAGATTGGCATTAAGAATAACATAGTGAAACCAATGGATTTCTTTTTGAACTTACCTAATAGTGATTCATTGGTCATTGCCCTTCTTGACAACCTTTTGCACTTGTGATGTTCCAGTGGCTTACTTGGTTATTGTGCCTGTCTTATAAACAGGAGTTCATGAGTTCTATTTCTCAGAGAGTTTTTTCATTTACTTACTAATAAGCTTCCTATAGAGACAATGGAAATTTGCATTGATTTTGGGCTTGAGATAGTGCAATTGTGAGATATAGAATCTGTATTACGTGTTCATCAAGAACAATACGTCATGATGCGCTGCAAAGATTGGCATTAAGAATAACATAGTGAAACCAATGGATTTCTTTTTGAACTTACCTAATAGTGATTCAATGTTCGCTGCCCTTCTTGACATCACTTTGCACTTGTGATGTTCCAATGGCTTAGTGGGTTAATGCCCCTGTCTTTTAAACAGGAGTTCATGAGTTCTAGTCCTCAGAGAGCTATTTTTCATTTACTTACCAATAAGTTTCCTATAGAGCCAATGGAAATTTGCATTGATTTTGGGATTGAGATAGTGCAATTGTGAGATAGAATCTGTAGTAAGTGTTCATAAAGAACAATATGTCATCACAATCTGTTTAGATTGGCTTTAAGAATAACATAGTAAAACCAATGGATTTCTTTTTGAACTTACCTAATAGTGATTCATTGTTCACTGCCCATCTTGACATCACTTTGCACCTGTGATGTTCCTGTGGTTTACTGGGTTAATGCACCTGTCTTGTAAAAAGGATTTCATGAGTTCTAATCCTTGGAGAGTCTTTTTCATTTACTTACTAATAAGCTTCCTATGGAGTTAATGTAAATTTGCATTGATTTTGGGATTGAGATAGTGCAATTGTGAGATAGAATCTGTACTAAGTGTTCATAAAGAACAATATGTCATCACAATCTGTTTAGATTGGCTTTAAGAATAACATAGTAAAACCAATGGATTTATTTTTGAACTTACCTAATAGTGATTCATTGGTCACTGCCCTTCTTGACATAAATTTGCACCTGTGATGTTGCTGTGGCTTACTGGGTTAATGCACCTGTCTTGTGAAAAGGATTTCATGAGTTATAATCCTTGGAGAGTCTTTTTCATTTACTTACTAATAAGCTTCCTTTGGAGCAATGGAAATTTGCATTGATTTTGAGATATAGAATCTGTATTACGTGTTCATCAAGAACAATGCGTCATGATGCGCTGCAAAGATTGGCATTAAGAATAACATAGTGAAACCAATGGATTTCTTTTTGAACTTACCTAATAGTGATTCATTGGTCATTGCCCTTCTTGACAACCTTTTGCACTTGTGATGTTCCAGTGGCTTACTTGGTTATTGTGCCTGTCTTATAAACAGGAGTTCATGAGTTCTAATTCTCAGAGAGTTTTTTTCATTTACTTACTAATAAGCTTCCTATAGAGACAATGGAAATTTGCATTGATTTTGGGCTTGAGATAGTGCAATTGTGAGATATAGAATCTGTATTACGTGTTCATCAAGAACAATACGTCATGATGCGCTGCAAAGATTGGCATTAAGAATAACATAGTGAAACCAATGGATTTCTTTTTGAACTTACCTAATAGTGATTCATTGTTCACTGCCCATCTTGACATCACTTTGCACCTGTGATGTTCCTGTGGTTTACTGGGTTAATGCACCTGTCTTGTAAAAAGGATTTCATGAGTTCTAATCCTTGGAGAGTCTTTTTCATTTACTTACTAATAAGCTTCCTATGGAGTCAATGTAAATTTGCATTGATTTTGGGATTGAGATAGTGCAATTGTGAGATAGAATCTGTACTAAGTGTTCATAAAGAACAATATGTCATCACAATCTGTTTAGATTGGCTTTAAGAATAACATAGTAAAACCAATGGATTTATTTTTGAACTTACCTAATAGTGATTCATTGTTCACTGCCCTTCTTGACATCACTTTGCACCTGTGATGTTCCTGTGGTTTACTGGGTCAATGCACCTGTCTTGTAAAAAGGATTTCATGAGTTCTAATCCTTGGAGAGTCTTTTTCATTTACTTACTAATAAGCTTCCTATGGAGCCAATGTAAATTTGCATTGATTTTGGGCTTGAGATAGTGCAATTGTGAGATATAGAATCTGTATTACGTGTTCATCAAGAACAATACGTCATGATGCGCTGCAAAGATTGGCATTAAGAATAACATAATGAAACCAATGGATTTCTTTTTGAACTTACCTAATAGTGATTCAATGTTCACTGCCCTTCTTGACATCACTTTGTACTTGTGATGTTCCAATAGCTTAGTGGGTTAATGCCCCTGTCTTTTAAACAGGAGTTCATGAGTTCTAGTCCTCAGAGAGCTCTTTTTTATTTACTTACCAATAAGTTTCCTATAGAGCCAATGGAAATTTGCATTGATTTTGGGATTGAGATAGTGCAATTGTGAGATAGAATCTGTAGTAAGTGTTCATAAAGAACAATATGTCATCACAATCTGTTTAAATTGGCATTAAGAATAACATAGTAAAACCAATGGATTTCTATTTGAACTTACCTAATAGTGATTCATTGTTCACTGCCCTTCTTGACATAAATTTGCACCTGTGATGTTGCTGTGGCTTACTGGGTTAATGCACCTGTCTTGTAAAAAGGGTTTCATAAGTTCTAATCCTTGGAGAGTCTTTTTCATTTACTTACTAATAAGCTTCCTATGGAGCCAATGGAAATCTGCATTGATTTTGGGCTTGAGATAGTGCAATTATGAGATATAGAATCTGTATTACGTGTTCATCAAGAACAATACGTCATGATGCGCTGCAAAGATTGGCATTAAGAATAACATAGTGAAACCAATGGATTTCTTTTTGAACTTACCTAATAGTGATTCAATGTTCGCTGCCCTTCTTGACATCACTTTGCACTTGTGATGTTCCAATGGCTTAGTGGGTTAATGCCCCTGTCTTTTAAACAGGAGTTCATGAATTCTAGTCCTCAGAGAGCTCTTTTTCATTTACTTACCAATACATTTCCTATAGAGCCAATGGAAATTTGCATTGATTTTGGGATTGAGATAGTGCAATTGTGAGATAGAATCTGTAGTAAGTGTTCATAAAGAACAATATGTCATCACAATCTGTTTAGATTGGCATTAAGAATAACATAGTAAAACCAATGGATTTCTATTTGAACTTACCTAATAGTGATTCATTGGTCACTGCCCTTCTTGACATAAATTTGCACCTGTGATGTTGCTGTGGCTTACTGGGTTAATGCACCTGTCTTGTAAAAAGGATTTCATGAGTTCTAATCCTTGGAGAGTCTTTTTCATTTACTTACTAATAAGCTTCCTATGGAGCAATGGAAATTTGCATTGATTTTGAGACATAGAATCTGTATTACGTGTTCATCAAGAACAATGCGTCATGATGCGCTGCAAAGATTGGCATTAAGAATAACATAGTGAAACCAATGGATTTCTTTTTGAGCTTACCTAATAGTGATTCATTGTTCACTGCCCTTCTTGACATCTCTTTGCACTTGTGATGTTCCAATGGCTTAGTGGGTTAATGTCCCTGTCTTTTAAACAGGTGTTTGTGAGTTCTAGTCCTCAGAGAGCTTTTTTTCATTTACTTACCAATAAGTTTCCTATAGAGCCAATGGAAATTTGCATTGATTTTGGGATTGAGATAGTGCATTTGTGAGATATAGAATCTGTATTACGTGTTCATCAAGAACAATACGTCATGATGCGCTGCAAAGATTGGCATTAAGAATAACATAGTGAAACCAATGGATTTCTTTCTGAACTTACCTAATAGTGATTCATTGGTCATTGCCCTTCTTGACAACATTTTGCACTTGTGATGTTCCAGTGGCTTACTTGGTTATTGCGCCTGTCTTATAAACAGGAGTTCGTGAGTTCTAATTCTCAGAGAGTTTTTTCATTTACTTACTAATAAGCTTCCTACATAGCCAATGGAAATTTGCATTGATTTTGGGCTTGAGATAGTGCAATTATGAGATATAGAATCTGTATTACGTGTTCATCAAGAACAATACGTCATGATGCGCTGCAAAGATTGGCATTAAGAATAACATAGTGAAACCAATGGATTTCTTTTTGAACTTACCTAATAGTGATTCAATGTTCGCTGCCCTTCTTGACATCACTTTGCACTCGTGATGTTCCAATGGCTTAGTGGGTTAATGCCCCTGTCTTTTAAACAGGAGTTCATGAATTCTAGTCCTCAGAGAGCTCTTTTTCATTTACTTACCAATACATTTCCTATAGAGCCAATGGAAATTTGCATTGATTTTGGGATTGAGATAGTGCAATTGTGAGATAGAATCTGTAGTAAGTGTTCATAAAGAACAATATGTCATCACAATCTGTTTAGATTGGCATTAAGAATAACATAGTAAAACCAATGGATTTCTATTTGAACTTACCTAATAGTGATTCATTGGTCACTGCCCTTCTTGACATAAATTTGCACCTGTGATGTTGCTGTGGCTTACTGGGTTAATGCACCTGTCTTGTAAAAAGGATTTCATGAGTTCTAATCCTTGGAGAGTCTTTTTCATTTACTTACTAATAAGCTTCCTATGGAGCAATGGAAATTTGCATTGATTTTGAGACATAGAATCTGTATTACGTGTTCATCAAGAACAATGCGTCATGATGCGCTGCAAAGATTGGCATTAAGAATAACATAGTGAAACCAATGGATTTCTTTTTGAACTTACCTAATAGTGATTCATTGGTCATTGCCCTTCTTGACAACCTTTTGCACTTGTGATGTTCCAGTGGCTTACTTGGTTATTGCGCCTGTCTTATAAACAGGAGTTCATGAGTTCTAATTCTCAGAGAGTTTTTTCATTTACTTACTAATAAGCTTCCTATAGAGACAATGGAAATTTGCATTGATTTTGGGCTTGAGATAGTGCAATTGTGAGATATAGAATCTGTATTACGTGTTCATCAAGAACAATACGTCATGATGCGCTGCAAAGATTGGCATTAAGAATAACATAGTAAAACCAATGGATTTCTTTTTGAACTTACCTAATAGTGATTCATTGTTCACTGCCCATCTTGACATCACTTTGCACCTGTGATGTTCCTGTGGTTTACTGGGTTAATGCACCTGTCTTGTAAAAAGGATTTTTATGAGTTCTAATCCTTGGAGAGTCTTTTTCATTTACTTACTAATAAGCTTCCTATGGAGCCAATGGAAATTTGCATTGATTTTGGGCTTGAGATAGTGCAATTATGAGATATAGAATCTGTATTACGTGTTCATTAAGAACAATATGTTATGATGCGCTGCAAAGATTAGCATTAAGAATAACATAGTGAAACCAATGGATTTCTTTTTGACCTTACCTAATAGTGATTCATTGTTCACTGCCCTTCTTGACATCTCTTTGCACTTGTGATGTTCCAATGGCTTAGTGGGTTAATGTCCCTGTCTTTTAAACAGGTGTTTGTGAGTTCTAGTCCTCAGAGAGCTTTTTTTCATTTACTTACCAATAAGTTTCCTATAGAGCCAATGGAAATTTGCATTGATTTTGGGATTGAGATAGTGCAATTGTGAGATATAGAATCTGTATTACGTGTTCATCAAGAACAATACGTCATGATGCGCTGCAAAGATTGGCATTAAGAATAACATAGTGAAACCAATGGATTTCTTTTTGAACTTACCTAATAGTGATTCATTGGTCATTGCCCTTCTTGACAACATTTTGCACTTGTGATGATCCAGTGGCTTACTTGGTTATTGCGCCTGTCTTTTAAACAGGTGTTTGTGAGTTCTAGTCCTCAGAGAGCTTTTTTTCATTTACTTACCAATAAGTTTCCTATAGAGCCAATGGAAATTTGCATTTATTTTGGGATTGAGATAGTGCAATTGTGAGATATAGAATCTGTATTACGTGTTCATCAAGAACAATACGTTATGATGCGCTGCAAAGATTGGCATTAAGAATAACATAGTGAAACCAATGGATTTCTTTTTGAACTTACCTAATAGTGATTCAATGTTCGCTGCCCTTCTTGACATCACTTTGCACTTGTGATGTTCCAATGGCTTAGTGGGTTAATGCCCCTGTCTTTTAAACAGGAGTTTATGAATTCTAGTCCTCAGAGAGCTCTTTTTCATTTACTTACCAATAAGTTTCCTATAGAGCCAATGGAAATTTGCATTGATTTTGGGATTGAGATAGTGCAATTGTGAGATAGAATCTGTACTAAGTGTTCATAAAAAACAATATGTCATTACAAGCTGTTTAGATTGGCATTAAGAATAACATAGTAAAACCAATGGATTTCTATTTGAACTTACCTAATAGTGATTCATTGGTCACTGCCCTTCTTGACATAAATTTGCACCTGTGATGTTGCTGTGGCTTACTGGGTTAATGCACCTGTCTTGTGAAAAGGATTTCATGAGTTCTAATCCTTGGAGAGTTTTTTTCATTTACTTACTAATAAGCTTCCTATGGAGCAATGGAAATTTGCATTGATTTTGAGACATAGAATCTGTATTACGTGTTCATCAAGAACAATGCGTCATGATGCGCTGCAAAGATTGGCATTAAGAATAACATAGTGAAACCAATGGATTTCTTTTTGAACTTACCTAATAGTGATTCATTGGTCATTGCCCTTCTTGACAACCTTTTGCACTTGTGATGTTCCAGTGGCTTACTTGGTTATTGCGCCTGTCTTATAAACAGGAGTTCATGAGTTCTAATTCTCAGAGAGTTTTTTCATTTACTTACTAATAAGCTTCCTATAGAGACAATGGAAATTTGCATTGATTTTGGGCTTGAGATAGTGCAATTGTGAGATATAGAATCTGTATTACGTGTTCATCAAGAACAATACGTCATGATGCGCTGCAAAGATTGGCATTAAGAATAACATAGTGAAACCAATGGATTTCTTTTTGAACTTACCTAATAGTGATTCAATGTTCACTGCCCTTCTTGACATCACTTTGCACTTGTGATGTTCCAATGGCTTAGTGGGTTAATGCCCCTGTCTTTTATACAGGATTTCATGAGTTCTAGTCCTCAGAGAACTCTTTTTCATTTACTTACCAATAAGTTTCCTATAGAGCCAATGGAAATTTGCATTGATTTTGGGATTGAGATAGTGCAATTGTGAGATAGAATCTGTAGTAAGTGTTCATAAAGAACAATATGTCATCACAATCTGTTTAGATTGGCTTTAAGAATAACATAGTAAAACCAATGGATTTCTTTTTGAACTTACCTAATAGTGATTCATTGTTCACTGCCCATCTTGACATCACTTTGCACCTGTGATGTTCCTGTGGTTTACTGGGTTAATGCACCTGTCTTGTAAAAATGATTTTTATGAGTTCTAATCCTTGGAGAGTCTTTTTCATTTACTTACTAATAAGCTTCCTATGGAGTTAATGTAAATTTGCATTGATTTTGGGATTGAGATAGTGCAATTGTGAGATAGAATCTGTACTAAGTGTTCATAAAGAACAATATGTCATCACAATCTGTTTAGATTGGCTTTAAGAATAGCATAGTAAAACCAATGGATTTCTTTTTGAACTTACCTAATAGTGATTCATTGTTCACTGCCCTTCTTGACATCACTTTGCACCTGTGATGTTCCTGTGGTTTACTGGGTTAATGCACCTGTCTTGTAAAAAGGATTTCATGAGTTCTAATCATTGGAGAGTCTTTTTCATTTACTTACTAATAAGCTTCCTATGGAGCCAATGTAAATTTGCATTGATTTTGGGATTGAGATAGTGCAATTGTGAGATAGAATCTGTACTAAGTGTTCATAAAGAACAATATGTCATCACAATCTGTTTAGATTGGCTTTAAGAATAACATAGTAAAACCAATGGATTTCTTTTTGAACTTACCTAATAGTGATTCATTGGTCACTGCCCTTCTTGACATAAATATGCACCTGTGATGTTGCTGTGGCTTACTGGGTTAAAGCACCTGTCTTGTAAAAAGGATTTCATGAGTTCTAATCCTTGGAGAGTCTTTTTCATTTACTTACTAATAAGCTTCCTTTGGAGCAATGGAAATTTGCATTGATTTTGAGATATAGAATCTGTATTACGTGTTCATCAAGAACAATGCGTCATGATGCGCTGCAAAGATTGGCATTAAGAATAACATAGTGAAACTAATGGATTTCTTTTTGAACTTACCTAATAGTGATTCATTGGTCATTGCCCTTCTTGACAACCTTTTGCACTTGTGATGTTCCAGTGGCTTACTTGGTTATTGTGCCTGTCTTATAAACAGGAGTTCATGAGTTCTAATTCTCAGACAGTTTTTTCATTTACTTACTAATAATCTTCCTATAGAGACAATGGAAATTTGCATTGATTTTGGGCTTGAGATAGTGCAATTGTGAGATATAGAATCTGTATTACGTGTTCATCAAGAACAATACGTCATGATGCGCTGCAAAGATTGGCATTAAGAATAACATAGTGAAACCAATGGATTTCTTTTTGAACTTACCTAATAGTGATTCAATGTTCGCTGCCCTTCTTGACATCACTTTGCACTTGTGATGTTCCAATGGCTTAGTGGGTTAATGCCCCTGTCTTTTAAACAGGAGTTCATGAGTTCTAGTCCTCAGAGAGCTATTTTTCATTTACTTACCAATAAGTTTCCTATAGAGCCAATGGAAATTTGCATTGATTTTGGGATTGAGATAGTGCAATTGTGAGATAGAATCTGTAGTAAGTGTTCATAAAGAACAATATGTCATCACAATCTGTTTAGATTGTCTTTAAGAATAACATAGTAAAACCAATGGATTTCTTTTTGAACTTACCTAATAGTGATTCATTGTTCACTGCCCATCTTGACATCACTTTGCACCTGTGATGTTCCTGTGGTTTACTGGGTTAATGCACCTGTCTTGTAAAAAGGGTTTCATGAGTTCTAATCCTTGGAGAGTCTTTTTCATTTACTTACTAATAAGCTTCCTATGGAGTTAATGTAAATTTGCATTGATTTTGGGATTGAGATAGTGCAATTGTGAGATAGAATCTGTATTACGTGTTCATCAAGAACAATGCGTCATGATGCGCTGCAAAGATTGGCATTAAGAATAACATAGTGAAACCAATGGATTTCTTTTTGAACTTACCTAATAGTGATTCATTGGTCATTGCCCTTCTTGACAACCTTTTGCACTTGTGATGTTCTAGTGGCTTACTTGGTTATTGTGCCTGTCTTATAAACAGGAGTTCATGAGTTCTAATTCTCAGAGAGTTTTTTTCATTTACTTACTAATAAGCTTCCTATAGAGACAATGGAAATTTGCATTGATTTTGGGCTTGAGATAGTGCAATTGTGAGATATGGAATCTGTATTACGTGTTCATCAAGAACAATACGTCATGATGCGCTGCAAAGATTGGCATTAAGAATAACATAGTGAAACCAATGGATTTCTTTTTGAACTTACCTAATAGTGATTCATTGTTCACTGCCCATCTTGACATCACTTTGCACCTGTGATGTTCCTGTGGTTTACTGGGTTAATGCACCTGTCTTGTAAAAAGGATTTCATGAGTTCTAATCCTTGGAGAGTCTTTTTCATTTACTTACTAATAAGCTTCCTATGGAGTCAATGTAAATTTGCATTGATTTTGGGATTGAGATAGTGCAATTGTGAGATAGAATCTGTACTAAGTGTTCATAAAGAACAATATGTCATCACAATCTGTTTAGATTGGCTTTAAGAATAACATAGTAAAACCAATGGATTTATTTTTGAACTTACCTAATAGTGATTCATTGTTCACTGCCCTTCTTGACATCACTTTGCACCTGTGATGTTCCTGTGGTTTACTGGGTCAATGCACCTGTCTTGTAAAAAGGATTTCATGAGTTCTAATCCTTGGAGAGTCTTTTTCATTTACTTACTAATAAGCTTCCTATGGAGCCAATGTAAATTTGCATTGATTTTGGGCTTGAGATAGTGCAATTGTGAGATATAGAATCTGTATTACGTGTTCATCAAGAACAATACGTCATGATGCGCTGCAAAGATTGGCATTAAGAATAACATAATGAAACCAATGGATTTCTTTTTGAACTTACCTAATAGTGATTCAATGTTCACTGCCCTTCTTGACATCACTTTGTACTTGTGATGTTCCAATAGCTTAGTGGGTTAATGCCCCTGTCTTTTAAACAGGAGTTCATGAGTTCTAGTCCTCAGAGAGCTCTTTTTTATTTACTTACCAATAAGTTTCCTATAGAGCCAATGGAAATTTGCATTGATTTTGGGATTGAGATAGTGCAATTGTGAGATAGAATCTGTAGTAAGTGTTCATAAAGAACAATATGTCATCACAATCTGTTTAAATTGGCATTAAGAATAACATAGTAAAACCAATGGATTTCTATTTGAACTTACCTAATAGTGATTCATTGTTCACTGCCCTTCTTGACATAAATTTGCACCTGTGATGTTGCTGTGGCTTACTGGGTTAATGCACCTGTCTTGTAAAAAGGGTTTCATAAGTTCTAATCCTTGGAGAGTCTTTTTCATTTACTTACTAATAAGCTTCCTATGGAGCCAATGGAAATCTGCATTGATTTTGGGCTTGAGATAGTGCAATTATGAGATATAGAATCTGTATTACGTGTTCATCAAGAACAATATGTTATGATGCGCTGCAAAGATTAGCATTAAGAATAACATAGTGAAACCAATGGATTTCTTTTTGAGCTTACCTAATAGTGATTCATTGTTCACTGCCCTTCTTGACATCTCTTTGCACTTGTGATGTTCCAATGGCTTAGTGGGTTAATGTCCCTGTCTTTTAAACAGGTGTTTGTGAGTTCTAGTCCTCAGAGAGCTTTTTTTCATTTACTTACCAATAAGTTTCCTATAGAGCCAATGGAAATTTGCATTGATTTTGGGATTGAGATAGTGCATTTGTGAGATATAGAATCTGTATTACGTGTTCATCAAGAACAATACGTCATGATGCGCTGCAAAGATTGGCATTAAGAATAACATAGTGAAACCAATGGATTTCTTTTTGAACTTACCTAATAGTGATTCATTGGTCATTGCCCTTCTTGACAACATTTTGCACTTGTGATGATCCAGTGGCTTACTTGGTTATTGCGCCTGTCTTATAAACAGGAGTTCGTGAGTTCTAATTCTCAGAGAGTTTTTTCATTTACATACTAATAAGCTTCCTATATAGCCAATGGAAATTTGCATTGATTTTGGGCTTGAGATAGTGCAATTATGAGATATAGAATCTGTATTACGTGTTCATCAAGAACAATACGTCATGATGCGCTGCAAAGATTGGCATTAAGAATAACATAGTGAAACCAATGGATTTCTTTTTGAACTTACCTAATAGTGATTCAATGTTCGCTGCCCTTCTTGACATCACTTTGCACTTGTGATGTTCCAATGGCTTAGTGGGTTAATGCCCCTGTCTTTTAAACAGGAGTTTATGAATTCTAGTCCTCAGAGATCTCTTTTTCATTTACTTACCAATAAGTTTCCTATAGAGCCAATGGAAATTTGCATTGATTTTGGGATTGAGATAGTGCAATTGTGAGATAGAATCTGTACTAAGTGTTCATAAAAAACAATATGTCATTACAAGCTGTTTAGATTGGCATTAAGAATAACATAGTAAAACCAATGGATTTTTATTTGAACTTACCTAATAGTGATTCATTGGTCACTGCCCTTCTTGACATAAATTTGCACCTGTGATGTTGCTGTGGCTTACTGGGTTAATGCACCTGTCTTGTAAAAAGTATTTCATGAGTTCTAATCCTTGGAGAGTCTTTTTCACTTACTTACTAATAAGCTTCCTATGGAGCAATGGAAATTTGCATTGATTTTGAGACATAGAATCTGTATTACGTGTTCATCAAGAACAATGCGTCATGATGCGCTGCAAAGATTGGCATTAAGAATAACATAGTGAAACCAATGGATTTCTTTTTGAACTTACCTAATAGTGATTCATTGGTCATTGCCCTTCTTGACAACCTTTTGCACTTGTGATGTTCCAGTGGCTTACTTGGTTATTGCGCCTGTCTTATAAACAGGAGTTTATGAGTTCTAATTCTCAGAGAGTTTTTTCATTTACTTACTAATAAGCTTCCTATAGAGACAATGGAAATTTGCATTGATTTTGGGCTTGAGATAGTGCAATTGTGAGATATAGAATCTGTATTACGTGTTCATCAAGAACAATACGTCATGATGCACTGCAAAGATTGGCATTAAGAATAACATAGTGAAACCAATGGATTTCTTTTTGAACTTACCTAATAGTGATTCAATGTTCACTGCCCTTCTTGACATCACTTTGCACTTGTGATGTTCCAATGGCTTAGTAGGTTAATGCCCCTGTCTTTTAAACAAGAGTTCATGAGTTCTAGTCCTCAGAGAACTCGTTTTCATTTACTTACCAATAAGTTTCCTATAGAGCCAATGGAAATTTGCATTGATTTTGGGATTGAGATAGTGCAATTGTGAGATAGAATCTGTAGTAAGTGTTCATAAAGAACAATATGTCATCACAATCTGTTTAGATTGGCTTTAAGAATAACATAGTAAAACCAATGGATTTCTTTTTGAACTTACCTAATAGTGATTCATTGTTCACTGCCCATCTTGACATCACTTTGCACCTGTGATGTTCCTGTGGTTTACTGGGTTAATGCACCTGTCTTGTAAAAAGGATTTTTATGAGTTCTAATCCTTGGAGAGTCTTTTTCATTTACTTACTAATAAGCTTCCTATGGAGCCAATGGAAATTTGCATTGATTTTGGGCTTGAGATAGTGCAATTATGAGATATAGAATCTGTATTACGTGTTCATTAAGAACAATATGTTATGATGCGCTGCAAAGATTAGCATTAAGAATAACATAGTGAAACCAATGGATTTCTTTTTGAGCTTACCTAATAGTGATTCATTGTTCACTGCCCTTCTTGACATCTCTTTGCACTTGTGATGTTCCAATGGCTTAGTGGGTTAATGTCCCTGTCTTTTAAACAGGTGTTTGTGAGTTCTAGTCCTCAGAGAGCTTTTTTTCATTTACTTACCAATAAGTTTCCTATAGAGCCAATGGAAATTTGCATTGATTTTGGGATTGAGATAGTGCAATTGTGAGATAGTGCAATTGTGAGATATAGAATCTGTATTACGTGTTCATCAAGAACAATACGTCATGATGCGCTGCAAAGATTGGCATTAAGAATAACATAGTGAAACCAATGGATTTCTTTTTGAACTTACCTAATAGTGATTCATTTCTTCATTGCCCTTCTTGACAACATTTTGCACTTGTGATGATCCAGTGGCTTACTTGGTTATTGCGCCTGTCTTTTAAACAGGTGTTTGTGAGTTCTAGTCCTCAGAGAGCTTTTTTTCATTTACTTACCAATAAGTTTCCTATAGAGCCAATGGAAATTTGCATTGATTTTGGGATTGAGATAGTGCAATTGTGAGATATAGAATCTGTATTACGTGTTCATCAAGAACAATACGTTATGATGCGCTGCAAAGATTGGCATTAAGAATAACATAGTGAAACCAATGGATTTCTTTTTGAACTTACCTAATAGTGATTCAATGTTCGCTGCCCTTCTTGACATCACTTTGCACTTGTGATGTTCCAATGGCTTAGTGGGTTAATGCCCCTGTCTTTTAAACAGGAGTTTATGAATTCTAGTCCTCAGAGAGCTCTTTTTCATTTACTTACCAATAAGTTTCCTATAGAGCCAATGGAAATTTGCATTGATTTTGGGATTGAGATAGTGCAATTGTGAGATAGAATCTGTACTAAGTGTTCATAAAAAACAATATGTCATTACAAGCTGTTTAGATTGGCATTAAGAATAACATAGTAAAACCAATGGATTTTTATTTGAACTTACCTAATAGTGATTCATTGGTCACTGCCCTTCTTGACATAAATTTGCACCTGTGATGTTGCTGTGGCTTACTGGGTTAATGCACCTGTCTTGTAAAAAGGATTTCATGAGTTCTAATCCTTGGAGAGTCTTTTTCATTTACTTACTAATAAGCTTCCTATGGAGCAATGGAAATTTGCATTGATTTTGAGACATAGAATCTGTATTACGTGTTCATCAAGAACAATGCGTCATGATGCGCTGCAAAGATTGGCATTAAGAATAACATAGTGAAACCAATGGATTTCTTTTTGAACTTACCTAATAGTGATTCATTGGTCATTGCCCTTCTTGACAACCTTTTCCACTTGTGATGTTCCAGTGGCTTACTTGGTTATTGCGCCTGTCTTATAAACAGGAGTTCATGAGTTCTAATTCTCAGAGAGTTTTTTCATTTACTTACTAATAAGCTTCCTATAGAGACAATGGAAATTTGCATTGATTTTGGGCTTGAGATAGTGCAATTGTGAGATATAGAATCTGTATTACGTGTTCATCAAGAACAATACGTCATGATGCACTGCAAAGATTGGCATTAAGAATAACATAGTGAAACCAATGGATTTCTTTTTGAACTTACCTAATAGTGATTCAATGTTCACTGCCCTTCTTGACATCACTTTGCACTTGTGATGTTCCAATGGCTTAGTGGGTTAATGCCCCTGTCTTTTAAACAGGAGTTCATGAGTTCTAGTCCTCAGAGAACTCGTTTTCATTTACTTACCAATAAGTTTCCTATAGAGCCAATGGAAATTTGCATTGATTTTGGGATTGAGATAGTGCAATTGTGAGATAGAATCTGTAGTAAGTGTTCATAAAGAACAATATGTCATCACAATCTGTTTAGATTGGCTTTAAGAATAACATAGTAAAACCAATGGATTTCTTTTTGAACTTACCTAATAGTGATTCATTGTTCACTGCCCATCTTGACATCACTTTGCACCTGTGATGTTCCTGTGGTTTACTGGGTTAATGCACCTGTCTTGTAAAAAGGATTTTTATGAGTTCTAATCCTTGGAGAGTCTTTTTCATTTACTTACTAATAAGCTTCCTATGGAGCCAATGGAAATTTGCATTGATTTTGGGCTTGAGATAGTGCAATTATGAGATATAGAATCTGTATTACGTGTTCATTAAGAACAATATGTTATGATGCGCTGCAAAGATTAGCATTAAGAATAACATAGTGAAACCAATGGATTTCTTTTTGAGCTTACCTAATAGTGATTCATTGTTCACTGCCCTTCTTGACATCTCTTTGCACTTGTGATGTTCCAATGGCTTAGTGGGTTAATGTCCCTGTCTTTTAAACAGGTGTTTGTGAGTTCTAGTCCTCAGAGAGCTTTTTTTCATTTACTTACCAATAAGTTTCCTATAGAGCCAATGGAAATTTGCATTGATTTTGGGATTGAGATAGTGCAATTGTGAGATAGTGCAATTGTGAGATATAGAATCTGTATTACGTGTTCATCAAGAACAATACGTCATGATGCGCTGCAAAGATTGGCATTAAGAATAACATAGTGAAACCAATGGATTTCTTTTTGAACTTACCTAATAGTGATTCATTGGTCATTGCCCTTCTTGACAACATTTTGCACTTGTGATGATCCAGTGGCTTACTTGGTTATTGCGCCTGTCTTTTAAACAGGTGTTTGTGAGTTCTAGTCCTCAGAGAGCTTTTTTTCATTTACTTACCAATAAGTTTCCTATAGAGCCAATGGAAATTTGCATTGATTTTGGGATTGAGATAGTGCAATTGTGAGATATAGAATCTGTATTACGTGTTCATCAAGAACAATACGTTATGATGCGCTGCAAAGATTGGCATTAAGAATAACATAGTGAAACCAATGGATTTCTTTTTGAACTTACCTAATAGTGATTCAATGTTCGCTGCCCTTCTTGACATCACTTTGCACTTGTGATGTTCCAATGGCTTAGTGGGTTAATGCCCCTGTCTTTTAAACAGGAGTTTATGAATTCTAGTCCTCAGAGAGCTCTTTTTCATTTACTTACCAATAAGTTTCCTATAGAGCCAATGGAAATTTGCATTTATTTTGGGATTGAGATAGTGCAATTGTGAGATAGAATCTGTACTAAGTGTTCATAAAAAACAATATGTCATTACAAGCTGTTTAGATTGGCATTAAGAATAACATAGTAAAACCAATGGATTTCTATTTGAACTTACCTAATAGTGATTCATTGGTCACTGCCCTTCTTGACATAAATTTGCACCTGTGATGTTGCTGTGGCTTACTGGGTTAATGCACCTGTCTTGTAAAAAGGATTTCATGAGTACTAATCCTTGGAGAGTCTTTTTCATTTACTTACTAATAAGCTTCCTATGGAGCAATGGAAATTTGCATTGATTTTGAGACATAGAATCTGTATTACGTGTTCATCAAGAACAATGCGTCATGATGCGCTGCAAAGATTGGCATTAAGAATTACATAGTGAAACCAATGGATTTCTTTTTGAACTTACCTAATAGTGATTCATTGGTCATTGCCCTTCTTGACAACCTTTTGCACTTGTGATGTTCCAGTGGCTTACTTGGTTATTGCGCCTGTCTTATAAACAGGAGTTCATGAGTTCTAATTCTCAGAGAGTTTTTTCATTTACTTACTAATAAGCTTCCTATAGAGACAATGGAAATTTGCATTGATTTTGGGCTTGAGATAGTGCAATTGTGAGATATAGAATCTGTATTACGTGTTCATCAAGAACAATACGTCATGATGCGCTGCAAAGATTGGCATTAAGAATAACATAGTGAAACCAATGGATTTCTTTTTGAACTTACCTAATAGTGATTCAATGTTCACTGCCCTTCTTGACATCACTTTGCACTTGTGATGTTCCAATGGCTTAGTGGGTTAATGCCCCTGTCTTTTAAACAGGAGTTCATGAGTTCTAGTCCTCAGAGAACTCTTTTTCATTTACTTACCAATAAGTTTCCTATAGAGCCAATGGAAATTTGCATTGTTTTTGGGATTGAGATAGTGCAATTGTGAGATAGAATCTGTAGTAAGTGTTCATAAAGAACAATATGTCATCACAATCTGTTTAGATTGGCTTTAAGAATAACATAGTAAAACCAATGGATTTCTTTTTGAACTTACCTAATAGTGATTCATTGTTCACTGCCCATCTTGACATCACTTTGCACCTGTGATGTTCCTGTGGTTTACTGGGTTAATGCACCTGTCTTGTAAAAATGATTTTTATGAGTTCTAATCCTTGGAGAGTCTTTTTCATTTACTTACTAATAAGCTTCCTATGGAGCCAATGGAAATTTGCATTGATTTTGGGCTTGAGATAGTGCAATTATGAGATATAGAATCTGTATTACGTGTTCATCAAGAACAATATGTTATGATGCGCTGCAAAGATTAGCATTAAGAATAACATAGTGAAACCAATGGATTTCTTTTTGAGCTTACCTAATAGTGATTCATTGTTCACTGCCCTTCTTGACATCTCTTTGCACTTGTGATGTTCCAATGGCTTAGTGGGTTAATGTCCCTGTCTTTTAAACAGGTGTTTGTGAGTTTTATTCCTCAGAGAGCTTTTTTTCATTTACTTACCAATAAGTTTCCTATAGAGCCAATGGAAATTTGCATTGATTTTGGGATTGAGATAGTGCAATTGTGAGATATAGAATCTGTATTACGTGTTCATCAAGAACAATACGTTATGATGCGCTGCAAAGATTGGCATTAAGAATAACATAGTGAAACCAATGGATTTCTTTTTGAACTTACCTAATAGAGATTCATTGGTCATTGCCCTTCTTGACAACATTTTGCATTTGTGATGTTCCAGTGGCTTACTTGGTTATTGCGCATGTCTTATAAACAGGAGTTCGTGAGTTCTAATTCTCAGAGAGTTTTTTCATTTACTTACTAATAAGCTTCCTATATAGCCAATGGAAATTTGCATTGATTTTGGGCTTGAGATAGTGCAATTATGAGATATAGAATCTGTATTACGTGTTCATCAAGAACAATACGTCATGATGCGCTGCAAAGATTGGCATTAAGAATAACATAGTGAAACCAATGGATTTCTTTTTGAACTTACCTAATAGTGATTCAATGTTCGCTGCCCTTCTTGACATCACTTTGCACTTGTGATGTTCCAATGGCTTAGTGGGTTAATGCCCCTGTCTTTTAAACAGGAGTTCATGAATTCTAGTCCTCAGAGAGCTCTTTTTCATTTACTTACCAATAAGTTTCCTATAGAGCCAATGGAAATTTGCATTGATTTTGGGATTGAGATAGTGCAATTGTGAGATAGAATCTGTAGTAAGTGTTCATAAAGAACAATATGTCATCACAATCTGTTTAGATTGGCTTTAAGAATAACATAGTAAAACCAATGGATTTCTTTTTGAACTTACCTAATAGTGATTCATTGTTCACTGCCCATCTTGACATCACTTTGCACCTGTGATGTTCCTGTGGTTTACTGGGTTAATGCACCTGTCTTGTAAAAAGGATTTTTATGAGTTCTAATCCTTGGAGAGTCTTTTTCATTTACTTACTAATAAGCTTCCTATGGAGCCAATGGAAATTTGCATTGATTTTGGGCTTGAGATAGTGCAATTATGAGATATAGAATCTGTATTACGTGTTCATTAAGAACAATATGTTATGATGCGCTGCAAAGATTAGCATTAAGAATAACATAGTGAAACCAATGGATTTCTTTTTGAGCTTACCTAATAGTGATTCATTGTTCACTGCCCTTCTTGACATCTCTTTGCACTTGTGATGTTCCAATGGCTTAGTGGGTTAATGTCCCTGTCTTTTAAACAGGTGTTTGTGAGTTCTAGTCCTCAGAGAGCTTTTTTTCATTTACTTACCAATAAGTTTCCTATAGAGCCAATGGAAATTTGCATTGATTTTGGGATTGAGATAGTGCAATTGTGAGATAGTGCAATTGTGAGATATAGAATCTGTATTACGTGTTCATCAAGAACAATACGTCATGATGCGCTGCAAAGATTGGCATTAAGAATAACATAGTGAAACCAATGGATTTCTTTTTGAACTTACCTAATAGTGATTCATTGGTCATTGCCCTTCTTGACAACATTTTGCACTTGTGATGATCCAGTGGCTTACTTGGTTATTGCGCCTGTCTTTTAAACAGGTGTTTGTGAGTTCTAGTCCTCAGAGAGCTTTTTTTCATTTACTTACCAATAAGTTTCCTATAGAGCCAATGGAAATTTGCATTGATTTTGGGATTGAGATAGTGCAATTGTGAGATATAGAATCTGTATTACGTGTTCATCAAGAACAATACGTTATGATGCGCTGCAAAGATTGGCATTAAGAATAACATAGTGAAACCAATGGATTTCTTTTTGAACTTACCTAATAGTGATTCAATGTTCGCTGCCCTTCTTGACATCACTTTGCACTTGTGATGTTCCAATGGCTTAGTGGGTTAATGCCCCTGTCTTTTAAACAGGAGTTTATGAATTCTAGTCCTCAGAGAGCTCTTTTTCATTTACTTACCAATAAGTTTCCTATAGAGCCAATGGAAATTTGCATTTATTTTGGGATTGAGATAGTGCAATTGTGAGATAGAATCTGTACTAAGTGTTCATAAAAAACAATATGTCATTACAAGCTGTTTAGATTGGCATTAAGAATAACATAGTAAAACCAATGGATTTCTATTTGAACTTACCTAATAGTGATTCATTGGTCACTGCCCTTCTTGACATAAATTTGCACCTGTGATGTTGCTGTGGCTTACTGGGTTAATGCACCTGTCTTGTAAAAAGGATTTCATGAGTACTAATCCTTGGAGAGTCTTTTTCATTTACTTACTAATAAGCTTCCTATGGAGCAATGGAAATTTGCATTGATTTTGAGACATAGAATCTGTATTACGTGTTCATCAAGAACAATGCGTCATGATGCGCTGCAAAGATTGGCATTAAGAATTACATAGTGAAACCAATGGATTTCTTTTTGAACTTACCTAATAGTGATTCATTGGTCATTGCCCTTCTTGACAACCTTTTGCACTTGTGATGTTCCAGTGGCTTACTTGGTTATTGCGCCTGTCTTATAAACAGGAGTTCATGAGTTCTAATTCTCAGAGAGTTTTTTCATTTACTTACTAATAAGCTTCCTATAGAGACAATGGAAATTTGCATTGATTTTGGGCTTGAGATAGTGCAATTGTGAGATATAGAATCTGTATTACGTGTTCATCAAGAACAATACGTCATGATGCGCTGCAAAGATTGGCATTAAGAATAACATAGTGAAACCAATGGATTTCTTTTTGAACTTACCTAATAGTGATTCAATGTTCACTGCCCTTCTTGACATCACTTTGCACTTGTGATGTTCCAATGGCTTAGTGGGTTAATGCCCCTGTCTTTTAAACAGGAGTTCATGAGTTCTAGTCCTCAGAGAACTCTTTTTCATTTACTTACCAATAAGTTTCCTATAGAGCCAATGGAAATTTGCATTGTTTTTGGGATTGAGATAGTGCAATTGTGAGATAGAATCTGTAGTAAGTGTTCATAAAGAACAATATGTCATCACAATCTGTTTAGATTGGCTTTAAGAATAACATAGTAAAACCAATGGATTTCTTTTTGAACTTACCTAATAGTGATTCATTGTTCACTGCCCATCTTGACATCACTTTGCACCTGTGATGTTCCTGTGGTTTACTGGGTTAATGCACCTGTCTTGTAAAAATGATTTTTATGAGTTCTAATCCTTGGAGAGTCTTTTTCATTTACTTACTAATAAGCTTCCTATGGAGCCAATGGAAATTTGCATTGATTTTGGGCTTGAGATAGTGCAATTATGAGATATAGAATCTGTATTACGTGTTCATCAAGAACAATATGTTATGATGCGCTGCAAAGATTAGCATTAAGAATAACATAGTGAAACCAATGGATTTCTTTTTGAGCTTACCTAATAGTGATTCATTGTTCACTGCCCTTCTTGACATCTCTTTGCACTTGTGATGTTCCAATGGCTTAGTGGGTTAATGTCCCTGTCTTTTAAACAGGTGTTTGTGAGTTTTATTCCTCAGAGAGCTTTTTTTCATTTACTTACCAATAAGTTTCCTATAGAGCCAATGGAAATTTGCATTGATTTTGGGATTGAGATAGTGCAATTGTGAGATATAGAATCTGTATTACGTGTTCATCAAGAACAATACGTTATGATGCGCTGCAAAGATTGGCATTAAGAATAACATAGTGAAACCAATGGATTTCTTTTTGAACTTACCTAATAGAGATTCATTGGTCATTGCCCTTCTTGACAACATTTTGCATTTGTGATGTTCCAGTGGCTTACTTGGTTATTGCGCATGTCTTATAAACAGGAGTTCGTGAGTTCTAATTCTCAGAGAGTTTTTTCATTTACTTACTAATAAGCTTCCTATATAGCCAATGGAAATTTGCATTGATTTTGGGCTTGAGATAGTGCAATTATGAGATATAGAATCTGTATTACGTGTTCATCAAGAACAATACGTCATGATGCGCTGCAAAGATTGGCATTAAGAATAACATAGTGAAACCAATGGATTTCTTTTTGAACTTACCTAATAGTGATTCAATGTTCGCTGCCCTTCTTGACATCACTTTGCACTTGTGATGTTCCAATGGCTTAGTGGGTTAATGCCCCTGTCTTTTAAACAGGAGTTCATGAATTCTAGTCCTCAGAGAGCTCTTTTTCATTTACTTACCAATAAGTTTCCTATAGAGCCAATGGAAATTTGCACTGATTTTGGGATTGAGATAGTGCAATTGTGAGATAGAATCTGTACTAAGTGTTCATAAAAAACAATATGTCATTACAAGCTGTTTAGATTGGCATTAATAATAACATAGTAAAACCAATGGATTTCTATTTGAACTTACCTAATAGTGATTCATTGGTCACTGCCCTTCTTGACATAAATTTGCACCTGTGATGTTGCTGTGGCTTACTGGGTTAATGCACCTGTCTTGTGAAAAGGATTTCATGAGTTCTAATCCTTGGAGAGTCTTTTTCATTTACTTACTAATAAGCTTCCTATGGAGCAATGGAAATTTGCATTGATATTGAGACATAGAATCTGTATTACGTGTTCATCAAGAACAATGCGTCATGATGCGCTGCAAAGATTGGCATTAAGAATAACATAGTGAAACCAATGGATTTCTTTTTGAACTTACCTAATAGTGATTCATTGTTCACTGCCCTTCTTGACATCACTTTGCACCTGTGATGTTCCTGTGGTTTACTGGGTTAATGCACCTGTCTTGTAAAAAGGATTTCATGAGTTCTAATCCTTGGAGAGTCTTTTTCATTTACTTACTAATTAGCTTGCTATGGAGCCAATGTAAATTTGCATTGATTTTGGGATTGAGATAGTGCAATTGTGAGATATAGAATCTGTATTACGTGTTCATCAAGAACAATACGTCATGATGCGCTGCAAAGATTGGCATTAAGAATAACATAGTGAAACCAATGGATTTCTTTTTGAACTTACCTAATAGTGATTCATTGGTCATTGCCCTTCTTGACAACCTTTTGCACTTGTGATGTTCCAGTGGCTTACTTGGTTATTGCGTCTGTCTTATAAACAGGAGTTCATGAGTTCTAATTCTCAGAGAGTTTTTTCATTTACTTACTAATAAGCTTCCTATAGAGCCAATGGAAATTTGCATTGATTTTGGGCTTGAGATAGTGCAATTATGAGATATAGAATCTGTATTACGTGTTCATCAAGAACAATACGTCATGATGCGCTGCAAAGATTGGCATTAAGAATAACATAGTGAAACCAATGGATTTCTTTTTGAACTTACCTAATAGTGATTCAATGTTCGCTGCCCTTCTTGACATCACTTTGCACTTGTGATGTTCCAATGGCTTAGTGGGTTAATGCCCCTGTCTTTTAAACAGGAGTTCATGAATTCTAGTCCTCAGAGAGCTCTTTTTCATTTACTTACCAATAAGTTTCCTATAGAGCCAATGGAAATTTGCATTGATTTTGGGATTGAGATAGTGCAATTGTGAGATAGAATCTGTAGTAAGTGTTCATAAAGAACAATATGTCATCACAATCTGTTTAGATTGGCATTAAGAATAACATAGTAAAACCATTGGATTTCTATTTGAACTTACCTAATAGTGATTCATTGTTCACTGCCCTTCTTGACATAAATTTGCACCTGTGATGTTGCTGTGGCTTACTGGGTTAATGCACCTGTCTTGTAAAAATGGTTTCATGAGATCTAATCCTTGGAGAGTCTTTTTCATTTACTTACTAATAAGCTTCCTATGGAGCCAATGGAAATCTGCATTGATTTTGGGCTTGAGATAGTGCAATTATGAGATATAGAATCTGTATTACGTGTTCATCAAGAACAATATGTCATGATGCGCTGCAAAGATTAGCATTAAGAATAACATAGTGAAATCAATGGATTTCTTTTTGAGCTTACCTAATAGTGATTCATTGTTCACTGCCCTTCTTGACATCTCTTTGCACTTGTGATGTTCCAATGGCTTTGTGGGTTAATGTCCCTGTCTTTTAAACAGGAGTTCGTGAGTTCTAGTCCTCAGAGAGCTTTTTTTCATTTACTTACCAATAAGTTTCCTATAAAGCCAATGGAAATTTGCATTGATTTTGGGATTGAGATAGTGCAATTGTGAGATAGAATCTGTACTAAGTGTTCATAAAAAACAATATGTCATTACAAGCTGTTTAGATTGGCATTAAGAATAACATAGTGAAACCAATGGATTTCTATTTGAACTTACCTAATAGTGATTCATTGGTCACTGCCCTTCTTGACATAAATTTGCACCTGTGATGTTGCTGTGGCTTACTGGGTTAATGCACCTGTCTTGTAAAAAGGATTTCATGAGTTCTAATCCTTGGAGAGTCTTTTTCATTTACTTACTAATAAGCTTCCTATGGAGCAATGGAAATTTGCATTGATTTTGAGACATAGAATCTGTATTACGTGTTCATCAAGAACAATGCGTCATGATGCGCTGCAAAGATTGGCATTAAGAATAACATAGTGAAACCAATGGATTTCTTTTTGAACTTACCTAATAGTGATTCATTGTTCACTGCCCTTCTTGACATCTCTTCGCACCTGTGATGTTCCTGTGGTTTACTGGGTTAATGCACCTGTCTTGTAAAAAGGATTTCATGAGTTCTAATCCTTGGAGAGTCTTTTTCATTTACTTACTAATTAGCTTGCTATGGAGCCAATGTAAATTTGCATTGATTTTGGGATTGAGATAGTGCAATTGTGAGATATAGAATCTGTATTACGTGTTCATCAAGAACAATACGTCATGATGCGCTGCAAAGATTGGCATTAAGAATAACATAGTGAAACCAATGGATTTCTTTTTGAACTTACCTAATAGTGATTCATTGGTCATTGCCCTTCTTGACAACCTTTTGCACTTGTGATGTTCCAGTGGCTTACTTGGTTATTGCGCCTGTCTTATAAACAGGAGTTCATGAGTTCTAATTCTCAGAGAGTTTTTTCATTTACTTACTAATAAGCTTCCTATAGAGCCAATGGAAATTTGCATTGATTTTGGGCTTGAGATAGTGCAATTGTGAGATATAGAATCTGTATTACGTGTTCATCAAGAACAATACGTCATGATGCGCTGCAAAGATTGGCATTAAAAATAACATAGTGAAACCAATGGATTTCTTTTTGAACTTACCTAATAGTGATTGAATGTTCACTGCCCTTCTTGACATCACATTGCACTTGTGATGTTCCAATGGCTTAGTGGGTTAATGCCCCTGTCTTTTAAACAGGAGTTCATGAATTCTAGTCCTCAGAGAGCTCTTTTTCATTTACTTACCAATAAGTTTCCGATAGAGCCAATGGAAATTTGCATTGATTTTGGGATTGAGATAGTGCAATTGTGAGATAGAATCTGTACTAAGTGTTCATAAGGAACAATATGTCATTACAAGCTGTTTAGATTGGCATTAAGAATAGCATAGTAAAACCAATGGATTTCTTTTTGAACTTACCTAATAGTGATTCATTGGTCACTGCCCTTCTTGACATAAATTTGCATCCGTGATGTTGCTGTGGCTTACTGGGTTTATGCACCTGTCTTGTAAAAAGGATTTCATGAGTTCTAATCCTTGGAGAGTCTTTTTCATTTACTTACTAATTAGCTTGCTATGGAGCCAATGTAAATTTGCATTGATTTTGGGATTGAGATAGTGCAATTGTGAGATATAGAATCTGTATTACGTGTTCATCAAGAACAATACGTCATGATGCGCTGCAAAGATTGGCATTAAGAATAACATAGTGAAACCAATGGATTTCTTTTTGAACTTACCTAATAGTGATTCATTGGTCATTGCCCTTCTTGACAACCTTTTGCACTTGTGATGTTCCAGTGGCTTACTTGGTTATTGCGCCTGTCTTATAAACAGGAGTTCATGAGTTCTAATTCTCAGAGAGTTTTTTCATTTACTTACTAATAAGCTTCCTATAGAGCCAATGGAAATTTGCATTGATTTTGGGCTTGAGATAGTGCAATTGTGAGATATAGAATCTGTATTACGTGTTCATCAAGAACAATACGTCATGATGCGCTGCAAAGATTGGCATTAAGAATAACATAGTGAAACCAATGGATTTCTTTTTGAACTTACCTAATAGTGATTCAATGTTCGCTGCCCTTCTTGACATCACTTTGCACTTGTGATGTTCCAATGGCTTAGTGGGTTAATGCCCCTGTCTTTTAAACAGGAGTTCATGAATTCTAGTCCTCAGAGAGCTCTTTTTCATTTACTTACCAATAAGTTTCCTATAGAGCCAATGGAAATTTGCATTGATTTTGGGATTGAGATAGTGCAATTGTGAGATAGAATCTGTAGTAAGTGTTCATAAAGAACAATATGTCATCACAATCTGTTTAGATTGGCATTAAGAATAACATAGTAAAACCATTGGATTTCTATTTGAACTTACCTAATAGTGATTCATTGTTCACTGCCCTTCTTGACATAAATTTGCACCTGTGATGTTGCTGTGGCTTACTGGGTTAATGCACCTGTCTTGTAAAAATGGTTTCATGAGATCTAATCCTTGGAGAGTCTTTTTCATTTACTTACTAATAAGCTTCCTATGGAGCCAATGGAAATCTGCATTGATTTTGGGCTTGAGATAGTGCAATTATGAGATATAGAATCTGTATTACGTGTTCATCAAGAACAATATGTCATGATGCGCTGCAAAGATTAGCATTAAGAATAACATAGTGAAATCAATGGATTTCTTTTTGAGCTTACCTAATAGTGATTCATTGTTCACTGCCCTTCTTGACATCTCTTTGCACTTGTGATGTTCCAATGGCTTAGTGGGTTAATGTCCCTGTCTTTTAAACAGGAGTTCGTGAGTTCTAGTCCTCAGAGAGCTTTTTTTCATTTACTTACCAATAAGTTTCCTATAAAGCCAATGGAAATTTGCATTGATTTTGGGATTGAGATAGTGCAATTGTGAGATAGAATCTGTACTAAGTGTTCATAAAAAACAATATGTCATTACAAGCTGTTTAGATTGGCATTAAGAATAACATAGTGAAACCAATGGATTTCTATTTGAACTTACCTAATAGTGATTCATTGGTCACTGCCCTTCTTGACATAAATTTGCACCTGTGATGTTGCTGTGGCTTACTGGGTTAATGCACCTGTCTTGTAAAAAGGATTTCATGAGTTCTAATCCTTGGAGAGTCTTTTTCATTTACTTACTAATAAGCTTCCTATGGAGCAATGGAAATTTGCATTGATTTTGAGACATAGAATCTGTATTACGTGTTCATCAAGAACAATGCGTCATGATGCGCTGCAAAGATTGGCATTAAGAATAACATAGTGAAACCAATGGATTTCTTTTTGAACTTACCTAATAGTGATTCATTGTTCACTGCCCTTCTTGACATCACTTTGCACCTGTGATGTTCCTGTGGTTTACTGGGTTAATGCACCTGTCTTGTAAAAAGGATTTCATGAGTTCTAATCCTTGGAGAGTCTTTTTCATTTACTTACTAATTAGCTTGCTATGGAGCCAATGTAAATTTGCATTGATTTTGGGATTGAGATAGTGCAATTGTGAGATATAGAATCTGTATTACGTGTTCATCAAGAACAATACGTCATGATGCGCTGCAAAGATTGGCATTAAGAATAACATAGTGAAACCAATGGATTTCTTTTTGAACTTACCTAATAGTGATTCATTGGTCATTGCCCTTCTTGACAACCTTTTGCACTTGTGATGTTCCAGTGGCTTACTTGGTTATTGCGCCTGTCTTATAAACAGGAGTTCATGAGTTCTAATTCTCAGAGAGTTTTTTCATTTACTTACTAATAAGCTTCCTATAGAGCCAATGGAAATTTGCATTGATTTTGGGCTTGAGATAGTGCAATTGTGAGATATAGAATCTGTATTACGTGTTCATCAAGAACAATACGTCATGATGCGCTGCAAAGATTGGCATTAAGAATAACATAGTGAAACCAATGGATTTCTTTTTGAACTTACCTAATAGTGATTGAATGTTCACTGCCCTTCTTGACATCACATTGCACTTGTGATGTTCCAATGGCTTAGTGGGTTAATGCCCCTGTCTTTTAAACAGGAGTTCATGAATTCTAGTCCTCAGAGAGCTCTTTTTCATTTACTTACCAATAAGTTTCCGATAGAGCCAATGGAAATTTGCATTGATTTTGGGATTGAGATAGTGCAATTGTGAGATAGAATCTGTACTAAGTGTTCATAAAGAACAATATGTCATTACAAGCTGTTTAGATTGGCATTAAGAATAGCATAGTAAAACCAATGGATTTCTTTTTGAACTTACCTAATAGTGATTCATTGGTCACTGCCCTTCTTGACATAAATTTGCATCCGTGATGTTGCTGTGGCTTACTGGGTTTATGCACCTGTCTTGTAAAAAGGATTTCATGAGTTCTAATCCTTGGAGAGTCTTTTTCTTACTGATAAGCTTCCTATGGAGCCAATGTAAATTTGCATTGATTTTGGGATTGAGATAGTGCAATTGTGAGATATAGAATCTGTATTACGTGTTCATCAAGAACAATACGTCATGATGCGCTGCAAAGATTGGCATTAAGAATAACATAGTGAAACCAATGGATTTCTTTTTGAACTTACCTAATAGTGATTCAATGTTCGCTACCCTTCTTGACATCACTTTGCACTTGTGATGTTCCAACGGCTTAGTGGGTTAATGCCCCTGTCTTTTAAACAGGAGTTCATGAATTCTAGTCCTCAGAGAGCTCTTTTTCATTTACTTACCAATAAGTTTCCTATAGAGCCAATGGAAATTTGCATTGATTTTGGGATTGAGATAGTGCAATTGTGAGATAGAATCTGTAGTAAGTGTTCATAAAGAACAATATGTCATCACAATCTGTTTAGATTGGCATTAAGAATAACATAGTAAAACCATTGGATTTCTATTTGAACTTACCTAATAGTGATTCATTGTTCACTGCCCTTCTTGACATAAATTTGCACCTGTGATGTTGCTGTGGCTTACTGGGTTAATGCACCTGTCTTGTAAAAATGGTTTCATGAGATCTAATCCTTGGAGAGTCTTTTTCATTTACTTATTAATAAGCTTCCTATGGAGCCAATGGAAATCTGCATTGATTTTGGGCTTGAGATAGTGCAATTATGAGATATAGAATCTGTATTACGTGTTCATCAAGAACAATATGTCATGATGCGCTGCAAAGATTAGCATTAAGAATAACATAGTGAAATCAATGGATTTCTTTTTGAGCTTACCTAATAGTGATTCATTGTTCACTGCCCTTCTTGACATCTCTTTGCACTTGTGATGTTCCAATGGCTTAGTGGGTTAATGTCCCTGTCTTTTAAACAGGAGTTCGTGAGTTCTAGTCCTCAGAGAGCTTTTTTTCATTTACTTACCAATAAGTTTCCTATAAAGCCAATGGAAATTTGCATTGATTTTGGGATTGAGATAGTGCAATTGTGAGATAGAATCTGTACTAAGTGTTCATAAAAAACAATATGTCATTACAAGCTGTTTAGATTGGCATTAAGAATAACATAGTGAAACCAATGGATTTCTATTTGAACTTACCTAATAGTGATTCATTGGTCACTGCCCTTCTTGACATAAATTTGCACCTGTGATGTTGCTGTGGCTTACTGGGTTAATGCACCTGTCTTGTAAAAAGGATTTCATGAGTTCTAATCCTTGGAGAGTCTTTTTCATTTACTTACTAATAAGCTTCCTATGGAGCAATGGAAATTTGCATTGATTTTGAGACATAGAATCTGTATTACGTGTTCATCAAGAACAATGCGTCATGATGCGCTGCAAAGATTGGCATTAAGAATAACATAGTGAAACCAATGGATTTCTTTTTGAACTTACCTAATAGTGATTCATTGTTCACTGCCCTTCTTGACATCACTTTGCACCTGTGATGTTCCTGTGGTTTACTGGGTTAATGCACCTGTCTTGTAAAAAGGATTTCATGAGTTCTAATCCTTGGACAGTCTTTTTCATTTACTTACTAATTAGCTTGCTATGGAGCCAATGTAAATTTGCATTGATTTTGGGATTGAGATAGTGCAATTGTGAGATATAGAATCTGTATTACGTGTTCATCAAGAACAATACGTCATGATGCGCTGCAAAGATTGGCATTAAGAATAACATAGTGAAACCAATGGATTTCTTTTTGAACTTACCTAATAGTGATTCATTGGTCATTGCCCTTCTTGACAACCTTTTGCACTTGTGATGTTCCAGTGGCTTACTTGGTTATTGCGCCTGTCTTATAAACAGGAGTTCATGAGTTCTAATTCTCAGAGAGTTTTTTCATTTACTTACTAATAAGCTTCCTATAGAGACAATGGAAATTTGCATTGATTTTGGGCTTGAGATAGTGCAATTGTGAGATATAGAATCTGTATTACGTGTTCATCAAGAACAATACGTCATGATGCGCTGCAAAGATTGGCATTAAGAATAACATAGTGAAACCAATGGATTTCTTTTTGAACTTACCTAATAGTGATTGAATGTTCACTGCCCTTCTTGACATCACATTGCACTTGTGATGTTCCAATGGCTTAGTGGGTTAATGCCCCTGTCTTTTAAACAGGAGTTCATGAATTCTAGTCCTCAGAGAGCTCTTTTTCATTTACTTACCAATAAGTTTCCGATAGAGCCAATGGAAATTTGCATTGATTTTGGGATTGAGATAGTGCAATTGTGAGATAGAATCTGTACTAAGTGTTCATAAAGAACAATATGTCATTACAAGCTGTTTAGATTGGCATTAAGAATAGCATAGTAAAACCAATGGATTTCTTTTTGAACTTACCTAATAGTGATTCATTGGTCACTGCCCTTCTTGACATAAATTTGCATCCGTGATGTTGCTGTGGCTTACTGGGTTTATGCACCTGTCTTGTAAAAAGGATTTCATGAGTTCTAATCCTTGGAGAGTCTTTTTCTTACTGATAAGCTTCCTATGGAGCCAATGTAAATTTGCATTGATTTTGGGATTGAGATAGTGCAATTGTGAGATATAGAATCTGTATTACGTGTTCATCAAGAACAATACGTCATGATGCGCTGCAAAGATTGGCATTAAGAATAACATAGTGAAACCAATGGATTTCTTTTTGAACTTACCTAATAGTGATTCAATGTTCGCTACCCTTCTTGACATCACTTTGCACTTGTGATGTTCCAACGGCTTAGTGGGTTAATGCCCCTGTCTTTTAAACAGGAGTTCATGAATTCTAGTCCTCAGAGAGCTCTTTTTCATTTACTTACCAATAAGTTTTCTATAGAGCCAATGGAAATTTGCATTGATTTTGGGATTGAGATAGTGCAATTGTGAGATAGAATCTGTACTAAGTGTTCATAAAAAACAATATGTCATTACAAGCTGTTTAGATTGGCATTAATAATAACATAGTAAAACCAATGGATTTCTATTTGAACTTACCTAATAGTGATTCATTGGTCACTGCCCTTCTTGACATAAATTTGCACCTGTGATGTTGCTGTGGATTACTGGGTTAATGCACCTGTCTTGTGAAAAGGATTTCATGAGTTCTAATCCTTGGAGAGTCTTTTTCATTTACTTACTAATAAGCTTCCTATGGAGCAATGGAAATTTGCATTGATTTTGAGACATAGAATCTGTATTACGTGTTCATCAAGAACAATGCGTCATGATGCGCTGCAAAGATTGACATTAAGAATAACATAGTGAAACCAATGGATTTCTTTTTGAACTTACCTAATAGTGATTCATTGGTCATTGCCCTTCTTGACAACCTTTTGCACTTGTGATGTTCCAGTGGCTTACTTGGTTATTGCGCCTGTCTTATAAACAGGAGTTCGTGAGTTCTAATTCTCAGAGAGTTTTTTCATTTACTTACTAATAAGCTTCCTATAGAGACAATGGAAATTTGCATTGATTTTGGGCTTGAGATAGTGCAATTATGAGATATAGAATCTGTATTACGTGTTCATCAAGAACAATACGTCATGATGCGCTGCAAAGATTGGCATTAAGAATAACATAGTGAAACCAATGGATTTCTTTTTGAACTTACCTAATAGTGATTGAATGTTCACTGCCCTTCTTGACATCACATTGCACTTGTGATGTTCCAATGGCTTAGTGGGTTAATGCCCCTGTCTTTTAAACAGGAGTTCATGAATTCTAGTCCTCAGAGAGCTCTTTTTCATTTACTTACCAATAAGTTTCCGATAGAGCCAATGGAAATTTGCATTGATTTTGGGATTGAGATAGTGCAATTGTGAGATAGAATCTGTACTAAGTGTTCATAAAGAACAATATGTCATTACAAGCTGTTTAGATTGGCATTAAGAATAGCATAGTAAAACCAATGGATTTCTTTTTGAACTTACCTAATAGTGATTCATTGGTCACTGCCCTTCTTGACATAAATTTGCATCCGTGATGTTGCTGTGGCTTACTGGGTTTATGCACCTGTCTTGTAAAAAGGATTTCATGAGTTCTAATCCTTGGAGAGTCTTTTTCTTACTGATAAGCTTCCTATGGAGCCAATGTAAATTTGCATTGATTTTGGGATTGAGATAGTGCAATTGTGAGATATAGAATCTGTATTACGTGTTCATCAAGAACAATACGTCATGATGCGCTGCAAAGATTGGCATTAAGAATAACATAGTGAAACCAATGGATTTCTTTTTGAACTTACCTAATAGTGATTCAATGTTCGCTACCCTTCTTGACATCACTTTGCACTTGTGATGTTCCAACGGCTTAGTGGGTTAATGCCCCTGTCTTTTAAACAGGAGTTCATGAATTCTAGTCCTCAGAGAGCTCTTTTTCATTTACTTACCAATAAGTTTCCTATAGAGCCAATGGAAATTTGCATTGATTTTGGGATTGAGATAGTGCAATTGTGAGATAGAATCTGTAGTAAGTGTTCATAAAGAACAATATGTCATCACAATCTGTTTAGATTGGCATTAAGAATAACATAGTAAAACCATTGGATTTCTATTTGAACTTACCTAATAGTGATTCATTGTTCACTGCCCTTCTTGACATAAATTTGCACCTGTGATGTTGCTGTGGCTTACTGGGTTAATGCACCTGTCTTGTAAAAATGGTTTCATGAGATCTAATCCTTGGAGAGTCTTTTTCATTTACTTATTAATAAGCTTCCTATGGAGCCAATGGAAATCTGCATTGATTTTGGGCTTGAGATAGTGCAATTATGAGATATAGAATCTGTATTACGTGTTCATCAAGAACAATATGTCATGATGCGCTGCAAAGATTAGCATTAAGAATAACATAGTGAAATCAATGGATTTCTTTTTGAGCTTACCTAATAGTGATTCATTGTTCACTGCCCTTCTTGACATCTCTTTGCACTTGTGATGTTCCAATGGCTTAGTGGGTTAATGTCCCTGTCTTTTAAACAGGAGTTCGTGAGTTCTAGTCCTCAGAGAGCTTTTTTTCATTTACTTACCAATAAGTTTCCTATAAAGCCAATGGAAATTTGCATTGATTTTGGGATTGAGATAGTGCAATTGTGAGATAGAATCTGTACTAAGTGTTCATAAAAAACAATATGTCATTACAAGCTGTTTAGATTGGCATTAAGAATAACATAGTGAAACCAATGGATTTCTATTTGAACTTACCTAATAGTGATTCATTGGTCACTGCCCTTCTTGACATAAATTTGCACCTGTGATGTTGCTGTGGCTTACTGGGTTAATGCACCTGTCTTGTAAAAAGGATTTCATGAGTTCTAATCCTTGGAGAGTCTTTTTCATTTACTTACTAATAAGCTTCCTATGGAGCAATGGAAATTTGCATTGATTTTGAGACATAGAATCTGTATTACGTGTTCATCAAGAACAATGCGTCATGATGCGCTGCAAAGATTGGCATTAAGAATAACATAGTGAAACCAATGGATTTCTTTTTGAACTTACCTAATAGTGATTCATTGTTCACTGCCCTTCTTGACATCACTTTGCACCTGTGATGTTCCTGTGGTTTACTGGGTTAATGCACCTGTCTTGTAAAAAGGATTTCATGAGTTCTAATCCTTGGACAGTCTTTTTCATTTACTTACTAATTAGCTTGCTATGGAGCCAATGTAAATTTGCATTGATTTTGGGATTGAGATAGTGCAATTGTGAGATATAGAATCTGTATTACGTGTTCATCAAGAACAATACGTCATGATGCGCTGCAAAGATTGGCATTAAGAATAACATAGTGAAACCAATGGATTTCTTTTTGAACTTACCTAATAGTGATTCATTGGTCATTGCCCTTCTTGACAACCTTTTGCACTTGTGATGTTCCAGTGGCTTACTTGGTTATTGCGCCTGTCTTATAAACAGGAGTTCATGAGTTCTAATTCTCAGAGAGTTTTTTCATTTACTTACTAATAAGCTTCCTATAGAGACAATGGAAATTTGCATTGATTTTGGGCTTGAGATAGTGCAATTGTGAGATATAGAATCTGTATTACGTGTTCATCAAGAACAATACGTCATGATGCGCTGCAAAGATTGGCATTAAGAATAACATAGTGAAACCAATGGATTTCTTTTTGAACTTACCTAATAGTGATTGAATGTTCACTGCCCTTCTTGACATCACATTGCACTTGTGATGTTCCAATGGCTTAGTGGGTTAATGCCCCTGTCTTTTAAACAGGAGTTCATGAATTCTAGTCCTCAGAGAGCTCTTTTTCATTTACTTACCAATAAGTTTCCGATAGAGCCAATGGAAATTTGCATTGATTTTGGGATTGAGATAGTGCAATTGTGAGATAGAATCTGTACTAAGTGTTCATAAAGAACAATATGTCATTACAAGCTGTTTAGATTGGCATTAAGAATAGCATAGTAAAACCAATGGATTTCTTTTTGAACTTACCTAATAGTGATTCATTGGTCACTGCCCTTCTTGACATAAATTTGCATCCGTGATGTTGCTGTGGCTTACTGGGTTTATGCACCTGTCTTGTAAAAAGGATTTCATGAGTTCTAATCCTTGGAGAGTCTTTTTCTTACTGATAAGCTTCCTATGGAGCCAATGTAAATTTGCATTGATTTTGGGATTGAGATAGTGCAATTGTGAGATATAGAATCTGTATTACGTGTTCATCAAGAACAATACGTCATGATGCGCTGCAAAGATTGGCATTAAGAATAACATAGTGAAACCAATGGATTTCTTTTTGAACTTACCTAATAGTGATTCAATGTTCGCTACCCTTCTTGACATCACTTTGCACTTGTGATGTTCCAACGGCTTAGTGGGTTAATGCCCCTGTCTTTTAAACAGGAGTTCATGAATTCTAGTCCTCAGAGAGCTCTTTTTCATTTACTTACCAATAAGTTTTCTATAGAGCCAATGGAAATTTGCATTGATTTTGGGATTGAGATAGTGCAATTGTGAGATAGAATCTGTACTAAGTGTTCATAAAAAACAATATGTCATTACAAGCTGTTTAGATTGGCATTAATAATAACATAGTAAAACCAATGGATTTCTATTTGAACTTACCTAATAGTGATTCATTGGTCACTGCCCTTCTTGACATAAATTTGCACCTGTGATGTTGCTGTGGATTACTGGGTTAATGCACCTGTCTTGTGAAAAGGATTTCATGAGTTCTAATCCTTGGAGAGTCTTTTTCATTTACTTACTAATAAGCTTCCTATGGAGCAATGGAAATTTGCATTGATTTTGAGACATAGAATCTGTATTACGTGTTCATCAAGAACAATGCGTCATGATGCGCTGCAAAGATTGACATTAAGAATAACATAGTGAAACCAATGGATTTCTTTTTGAACTTACCTAATAGTGATTCATTGGTCATTGCCCTTCTTGACAACCTTTTGCACTTGTGATGTTCCAGTGGCTTACTTGGTTATTGCGCCTGTCTTATAAACAGGAGTTCGTGAGTTCTAATTCTCAGAGAGTTTTTTCATTTACTTACTAATAAGCTTCCTATAGAGACAATGGAAATTTGCATTGATTTTGGGCTTGAGATAGTGCAATTATGAGATATAGAATCTGTATTACGTGTTCATCAAGAACAATACGTCATGATGCGCTGCAAAGATTGGCATTAAGAATAACATAGTGAAACCAATGGATTTCTTTTTGAACTTACCTAATAGTGATTGAATGTTCACTGCCCTTCTTGACATCACATTGCACTTGTGATGTTCCAATGGCTTAGTGGGTTAATGCCCCTGTCTTTTAAACAGGAGTTCATGAATTCTAGTCCTCAGAGAGCTCTTTTTCATTTACTTACCAATAAGTTTCCGATAGAGCCAATGGAAATTTGCATTGATTTTGGGATTGAGATAGTGCAATTGTGAGATAGAATCTGTACTAAGTGTTCATAAAGAACAATATGTCATTACAAGCTGTTTAGATTGGCATTAAGAATAGCATAGTAAAACCAATGGATTTCTTTTTGAACTTACCTAATAGTGATTCATTGGTCACTGCCCTTCTTGACATAAATTTGCATCCGTGATGTTGCTGTGGCTTACTGGGTTTATGCACCTGTCTTGTAAAAAGGATTTCATGAGTTCTAATCCTTGGAGAGTCTTTTTCTTACTGATAAGCTTCCTATGGAGCCAATGTAAATTTGCATTGATTTTGGGATTGAGATAGTGCAATTGTGAGATATAGAATCTGTATTACGTGTTCATCAAGAACAATACGTCATGATGCGCTGCAAAGATTGGCATTAAGAATAACATAGTGAAACCAATGGATTTCTTTTTGAACTTACCTAATAGTGATTCAATGTTCGCTACCCTTCTTGACATCACTTTGCACTTGTGATGTTCCAACGGCTTAGTGGGTTAATGCCCCTGTCTTTTAAACAGGAGTTCATGAATTCTAGTCCTCAGAGAGCTCTTTTTCATTTACTTACCAATAAGTTTCCTATAGAGCCAATGGAAATTTGCATTGATTTTGGGATTGAGATAGTGCAATTGTGAGATAGAATCTGTAGTAAGTGTTCATAAAGAACAATATGTCATCACAATCTGTTTAGATTGGCATTAAGAATAACATAGTAAAACCATTGGATTTCTATTTGAACTTACCTAATAGTGATTCATTGTTCACTGCCCTTCTTGACATAAATTTGCACCTGTGATGTTGCTGTGGCTTACTGGGTTAATGCACCTGTCTTGTAAAAATGGTTTCATGAGATCTAATCCTTGGAGAGTCTTTTTCATTTACTTATTAATAAGCTTCCTATGGAGCCAATGGAAATCTGCATTGATTTTGGGCTTGAGATAGTGCAATTATGAGATATAGAATCTGTATTACGTGTTCATCAAGAACAATATGTCATGATGCGCTGCAAAGATTAGCATTAAGAATAACATAGTGAAATCAATGGATTTCTTTTTGAGCTTACCTAATAGTGATTCATTGTTCACTGCCCTTCTTGACATCTCTTTGCACTTGTGATGTTCCAATGGCTTAGTGGGTTAATGTCCCTGTCTTTTAAACAGGAGTTCGTGAGTTCTAGTCCTCAGAGAGCTTTTTTTCATTTACTTACCAATAAGTTTCCTATAAAGCCAATGGAAATTTGCATTGATTTTGGGATTGAGATAGTGCAATTGTGAGATAGAATCTGTACTAAGTGTTCATAAAAAACAATATGTCATTACAAGCTGTTTAGATTGGCATTAAGAATAACATAGTGAAACCAATGGATTTCTATTTGAACTTACCTAATAGTGATTCATTGGTCACTGCCCTTCTTGACATAAATTTGCACCTGTGATGTTGCTGTGGCTTACTGGGTTAATGCACCTGTCTTGTAAAAAGGATTTCATGAGTTCTAATCCTTGGAGAGTCTTTTTCATTTACTTACTAATAAGCTTCCTATGGAGCAATGGAAATTTGCATTGATTTTGAGACATAGAATCTGTATTACGTGTTCATCAAGAACAATGCGTCATGATGCGCTGCAAAGATTGGCATTAAGAATAACATAGTGAAACCAATGGATTTCTTTTTGAACTTACCTAATAGTGATTCATTGTTCACTGCCCTTCTTGACATCACTTTGCACCTGTGATGTTCCTGTGGTTTACTGGGTTAATGCACCTGTCTTGTAAAAAGGATTTCATGAGTTCTAATCCTTGGACAGTCTTTTTCATTTACTTACTAATTAGCTTGCTATGGAGCCAATGTAAATTTGCATTGATTTTGGGATTGAGATAGTGCAATTGTGAGATATAGAATCTGTATTACGTGTTCATCAAGAACAATACGTCATGATGCGCTGCAAAGATTGGCATTAAGAATAACATAGTGAAACCAATGGATTTCTTTTTGAACTTACCTAATAGTGATTCATTGGTCATTGCCCTTCTTGACAACCTTTTGCACTTGTGATGTTCCAGTGGCTTACTTGGTTATTGCGCCTGTCTTATAAACAGGAGTTCATGAGTTCTAATTCTCAGAGAGTTTTTTCATTTACTTACTAATAAGCTTCCTATAGAGACAATGGAAATTTGCATTGATTTTGGGCTTGAGATAGTGCAATTGTGAGATATAGAATCTGTATTACGTGTTCATCAAGAACAATACGTCATGATGCGCTGCAAAGATTGGCATTAAGAATAACATAGTGAAACCAATGGATTTCTTTTTGAACTTACCTAATAGTGATTGAATGTTCACTGCCCTTCTTGACATCACATTGCACTTGTGATGTTCCAATGGCTTAGTGGGTTAATGCCCCTGTCTTTTAAACAGGAGTTCATGAATTCTAGTCCTCAGAGAGCTCTTTTTCATTTACTTACCAATAAGTTTCCGATAGAGCCAATGGAAATTTGCATTGATTTTGGGATTGAGATAGTGCAATTGTGAGATAGAATCTGTACTAAGTGTTCATAAAGAACAATATGTCATTACAAGCTGTTTAGATTGGCATTAAGAATAGCATAGTAAAACCAATGGATTTCTTTTTGAACTTACCTAATAGTGATTCATTGGTCACTGCCCTTCTTGACATAAATTTGCATCCGTGATGTTGCTGTGGCTTACTGGGTTTATGCACCTGTCTTGTAAAAAGGATTTCATGAGTTCTAATCCTTGGAGAGTCTTTTTCTTACTGATAAGCTTCCTATGGAGCCAATGTAAATTTGCATTGATTTTGGGATTGAGATAGTGCAATTGTGAGATATAGAATCTGTATTACGTGTTCATCAAGAACAATACGTCATGATGCGCTGCAAAGATTGGCATTAAGAATAACATAGTGAAACCAATGGATTTCTTTTTGAACTTACCTAATAGTGATTCAATGTTCGCTACCCTTCTTGACATCACTTTGCACTTGTGATGTTCCAACGGCTTAGTGGGTTAATGCCCCTGTCTTTTAAACAGGAGTTCATGAATTCTAGTCCTCAGAGAGCTCTTTTTCATTTACTTACCAATAAGTTTTCTATAGAGCCAATGGAAATTTGCATTGATTTTGGGATTGAGATAGTGCAATTGTGAGATAGAATCTGTACTAAGTGTTCATAAAAAACAATATGTCATTACAAGCTGTTTAGATTGGCATTAATAATAACATAGTAAAACCAATGGATTTCTATTTGAACTTACCTAATAGTGATTCATTGGTCACTGCCCTTCTTGACATAAATTTGCACCTGTGATGTTGCTGTGGATTACTGGGTTAATGCACCTGTCTTGTGAAAAGGATTTCATGAGTTCTAATCCTTGGAGAGTCTTTTTCATTTACTTACTAATAAGCTTCCTATGGAGCAATGGAAATTTGCATTGATTTTGAGACATAGAATCTGTATTACGTGTTCATCAAGAACAATGCGTCATGATGCGCTGCAAAGATTGACATTAAGAATAACATAGTGAAACCAATGGATTTCTTTTTGAACTTACCTAATAGTGATTCATTGGTCATTGCCCTTCTTGACAACCTTTTGCACTTGTGATGTTCCAGTGGCTTACTTGGTTATTGCGCCTGTCTTATAAACAGGAGTTCGTGAGTTCTAATTCTCAGAGAGTTTTTTCATTTACTTACTAATAAGCTTCCTATAGAGACAATGGAAATTTGCATTGATTTTGGGCTTGAGATAGTGCAATTATGAGATATAGAATCTGTATTACGTGTTCATCAAGAACAATACGTCATGATGCGCTGCAAAGATTGGCATTAAGAATAACATAGTGAAACCAATGGATTTCTTTTTGAACTTACCTAATAGTGATTCAATGTTCGCTGCCCTTCTTGACATCACTTTGCACTTGTGATGTTCCAATGGCTTAGTGGGTTAATGCCCCTGTCTTTTAAACAGGAGTTCATGAATTCTAGTCCTCAGAGAGCTCTTTTTCATTTACTTACCAATAAGTTTCCTATAGAGCCAATGGAAATTTGCATTGATTTTGGGATTGAGATAGTGCAATTGTGAGATAGAATCTGTAGTAAGTGTTCATAAAGAACAATATGTCATCACAATCTGTTTAGATTGGCATTAAGAATAACATAGTAAAACCATTGGATTTCTATTTGAACTTACCTAATAGTGATTCATTGTTCACTGCCCTTCTTGACATAAATTTGCACCTGTGATGTTGCTGTGGCTTACTGGGTTAATGCACCTGTCTTGTAAAAATGGTTTCATGAGATCTAATCCTTGGAGAGTCTTTTTCATTTACTTACTAATAAGCTTCCTATGGAGCCAATGGAAATCTGCATTGATTTTGGGCTTGAGATAGTGCAATTATGAGATATAGAATCTGTATTACGTGTTCATCAAGAACAATATGTCATGATGCGCTGCAAAGATTAGCATTAAGAATAACATAGTGAAATCAATGGATTTCTTTTTGAGCTTACCTAATAGTGATTCATTGTTCACTGCCCTTCTTGACATCTCTTTGCACTTGTGATGTTCCAATGGCTTAGTGGGTTAATGTCCCTGTCTTTTAAACAGGAGTTCGTGAGTTCTAGTCCTCAGAGAGCTTTTTTTTCATTTACTTACCAATAAGTTTCCTATAAAGCCAATGGAAATTTGCATTGATTTTGGGATTGAGATAGTGCAATTGTGAGATAGAATCTGTACTAAGTGTTCATAAAAAACAATATGTCATTACAAGCTGTTTAGATTGGCATTAAGAATAACATAGTGAAACCAATGGATTTCTATTTGAACTTACCTAATAGTGATTCATTGGTCACTGCCCTTCTTGACATAAATTTGCACCTGTGATGTTGCTGTGGCTTACTGGGTTAATGCACCTGTCTTGTAAAAAGGATTTCATGAGTTCTAATCCTTGGAGAGTCTTTTTCATTTACTTACTAATAAGCTTCCTATGGAGCAATGGAAATTTGCATTGATTTTGAGACATAGAATCTGTATTACGTGTTCATCAAGAACAATGCGTCATGATGCGCTGCAAAGATTGGCATTAAGAATAACATAGTGAAACCAATGGATTTCTTTTTGAACTTACCTAATAGTGATTCATTGTTCACTGCCCTTCTTGACATCTCTTTGCACCTGTGATGTTCCTGTGGTTTACTGGGTTAATGCACCTGTCTTGTAAAAAGGATTTCATGAGTTCTAATCCTTGGAGAGTCTTTTTCATTTACTTACTAATTAGCTTGCTATGGAGCCAATGTAAATTTGCATTGATTTTGGGATTGAGATAGTGCAATTGTGAGATATAGAATCTGTATTACGTGTTCATCAAGAACAATACGTCATGATGCGCTGCAAAGATTGGCATTAAGAATAACATAGTGAAACCAATGGATTTCTTTTTGAACTTACCTAATAGTGATTCATTGGTCATTGCCCTTCTTGACAACCTTTTGCACTTGTGATGTTCCAGTGGCTTACTTGGTTATTGCGCCTGTCTTATAAACAGGAGTTCATGAGTTCTAATTCTCAGAGAGTTTTTTCATTTACTTACTAATAAGCTTCCTATAGAGCCAATGGAAATTTGCATTGATTTTGGGCTTGAGATAGTGCAATTGTGAGATATAGAATCTGTATTACGTGTTCATCAAGAACAATACGTCATGATGCGCTGCAAAGATTGGCATTAAAAATAACATAGTGAAACCAATGGATTTCTTTTTGAACTTACCTAATAGTGATTGAATGTTCACTGCCCTTCTTGACATCACATTGCACTTGTGATGTTCCAATGGCTTAGTGGGTTAATGCCCTTGTCTTTTAAACAGGAGTTCATGAATTCTAGTCCTCAGAGAGCTCTTTTTCATTTACTTACCAATAAGTTTCCGATAGAGCCAATGGAAATTTGCATTGATTTTGGGATTGAGATAGTGCAATTGTGAGATAGAATCTGTACTAAGTGTTCATAAGGAACAATATGTCATTACAAGCTGTTTAGATTGGCATTAAGAATAGCATAGTAAAACCAATGGATTTCTTTTTGAACTTACCTAATAGTGATTCATTGGTCACTGCCCTTCTTGACATAAATTTGCATCCGTGATGTTGCTGTGGCTTACTGGGTTTATGCACCTGTCTTGTAAAAAGGATTTCATGAGTTCTAATCCTTGGAGAGTCTTTTTCTTACTGATAAGCTTCCTATGGAGCCAATGTAAATTTGCATTGATTTTGGGATTGAGATAGTGCAATTGTGAGATATAGAATCTGTATTACGTGTTCATCAAGAACAATACGTCATGATGCGCTGCAAAGATTGGCATTAAGAATAACATAGTGAAACCAATGGATTTCTTTTTGAACTTACCTAATAGTGATTCAATGTTCGCTACCCTTCTTCACATCACTTTGCACTTGTGATGTTCCAACGGCTTAGTGGGTTAATGCCCCTGTCTTTTAAACAGGAGTTCATGAATTCTAGTCCTCAGAGAGCTCTTTTTCATTTACTTACCAATAAGTTTCCTATAGAGCCAATGGAAATTTGCATTGATTTTGGGATTGAGATAGTGCAATTGTGAGATAGAATCTGTAGTAAGTGTTCATAAAGAACAATATGTCATCACAATCTGTTTAGATTGGCATTAAGAATAACATAGTAAAACCATTGGATTTCTATTTGAACTTACCTAATAGTGATTCATTGTTCACTGCCCTTCTTGACATAAATTTGCACCTGTGATGTTGCTGTGGCTTACTGGGTTAATGCACCTGTCTTGTAAAAATGGTTTCATGAGATCTAATCCTTGGAGAGTCTTTTTCATTTACTTACTAATAAGCTTCCTATGGAGCCAATGGAAATCTGCATTGATTTTGGGCTTGAGATAGTGCAATTATGAGATATAGAATCTGTATTACGTGTTCATCAAGAACAATATGTCATGATGCGCTGCAAAGATTAGCATTAAGAATAACATAGTGAAATCAATGGATTTCTTTTTGAGCTTACCTAATAGTGATTCATTGTTCACTGCCCTTCTTGACATCTCTTTGCACTTGTGATGTTCCAATGGCTTAGTGGGTTAATGTCCCTGTCTTTTAAACAGGAGTTCGTGAGTTCTAGTCCTCAGAGAGCTTTTTTTCATTTACTTACCAATAAGTTTCCTATAAAGCCAATGGAAATTTGCATTGATTTTGGGATTGAGATAGTGCAATTGTGAGATAGAATCTGTACTAAGTGTTCATAAAAAACAATATGTCATTACAAGCTGTTTAGATTGGCATTAAGAATAACATAGTGAAACCAATGGATTTCTATTTGAACTTACCTAATAGTGATTCATTGGTCACTGCCCTTCTTGACATAAATTTGCACCTGTGATGTTGCTGTGGCTTACTGGGTTAATGCACCTGTCTTGTAAAAAGGATTTCATGAGTTCTAATCCTTGGAGAGTCTTTTTCATTTACTTACTAATAAGCTTCCTATGGAGCAATGGAAATTTGCATTGATTTTGAGACATAGAATCTGTATTACGTGTTCATCAAGAACAATGCGTCATGATGCGCTGCAAAGATTGGCATTAAGAATAACATAGTGAAACCAATGGATTTCTTTTTGAACTTACCTAATAGTGATTCATTGTTCACTGCCCTTCTTGACATCACTTTGCACCTGTGATGTTCCTGTGGTTTACTGGGTTAATGCACCTGTCTTGTAAAAAGGATTTCATGAGTTCTAATCCTTGGAGAGTCTTTTTCATTTACTTACTAATTAGCTTGCTATGGAGCCAATGTAAATTTGCATTGATTTTGGGATTGAGATAGTGCAATTGTGAGATATAGAATCTGTATTACGTGTTCATCAAGAACAATACGTCATGATGCGCTGCAAAGATTGGCATTAAGAATAACATAGTGAAACCAATGGATTTCTTTTTGAACTTACCTAATAGTGATTCATTGGTCATTGCCCTTCTTGACAACCTTTTGCACTTGTGATGTTCCAGTGGCTTACTTGGTTATTGCGCCTGTCTTATAAACAGGAGTTCATGAGTTCTAATTCTCAGAGAGTTTTTTCATTTACTTACTAATAAGCTTCCTATAGAGCCAATGGAAATTTGCATTGATTTTGGGCTTGAGATAGTGCAATTGTGAGATATAGAATCTGTATTACGTGTTCATCAAGAACAATACGTCATGATGCGCTGCAAAGATTGGCATTAAGAATAACATAGTGAAACCAATGGATTTCTTTTTGAACTTACCTAATAGTGATTCAATGTTCGCTGCCCTTCTTGACATCACTTTGCACTTGTGATGTTCCAATGGCTTAGTGGGTTAATGCCCCTGTCTTTTAAACAGGAGTTCATGAATTCTAGTCCTCAGAGAGCTCTTTTTCATTTACTTACCAATAAGTTTCCTATAGAGCCAATGGAAATTTGCATTGATTTTGGGATTGAGATAGTGCAATTGTGAGATAGAATCTGTAGTAAGTGTTCATAAAGAACAATATGTCATCACAATCTGTTTAGATTGGCATTAAGAATAACATAGTAAAACCATTGGATTTCTATTTGAACTTACCTAATAGTGATTCATTGTTCACTGCCCTTCTTGACATAAATTTGCACCTGTGATGTTGCTGTGGCTTACTGGGTTAATGCACCTGTCTTGTAAAAATGGTTTCATGAGATCTAATCCTTGGAGAGTCTTTTTCATTTACTTACTAATAAGCTTCCTATGGAGCCAATGGAAATCTGCATTGATTTTGGGCTTGAGATAGTGCAATTATGAGATATAGAATCTGTATTACGTGTTCATCAAGAACAATATGTCATGATGCGCTGCAAAGATTAGCATTAAGAATAACATAGTGAAATCAATGGATTTCTTTTTGAGCTTACCTAATAGTGATTCATTGTTCACTGCCCTTCTTGACATCTCTTTGCACTTGTGATGTTCCAATGGCTTAGTGGGTTAATGTCCCTGTCTTTTAAACAGGAGTTCGTGAGTTCTAGTCCTCAGAGAGCTTTTTTTCATTTACTTACCAATAAGTTTCCTATAAAGCCAATGGAAATTTGCATTGATTTTGGGATTGAGATAGTGCAATTGTGAGATAGAATCTGTACTAAGTGTTCATAAAAAACAATATGTCATTACAAGCTGTTTAGATTGGCATTAAGAATAACATAGTGAAACCAATGGATTTCTATTTGAACTTACCTAATAGTGATTCATTGGTCACTGCCCTTCTTGACATAAATTTGCACCTGTGATGTTGCTGTGGCTTACTGGGTTAATGCACCTGTCTTGTAAAAAGGATTTCATGAGTTCTAATCCTTGGAGAGTCTTTTTCATTTACTTACTAATAAGCTTCCTATGGAGCAATGGAAATTTGCATTGATTTTGAGACATAGAATCTGTATTACGTGTTCATCAAGAACAATGCGTCATGATGCGCTGCAAAGATTGGCATTAAGAATAACATAGTGAAACCAATGGATTTCTTTTTGAACTTACCTAATAGTGATTCATTGTTCACTGCCCTTCTTGACATCACTTTGCACCTGTGATGTTCCTGTGGTTTACTGGGTTAATGCACCTGTCTTGTAAAAAGGATTTCATGAGTTCTAATCCTTGGAGAGTCTTTTTCATTTACTTACTAATTAGCTTGCTATGGAGCCAATGTAAATTTGCATTGATTTTGGGATTGAGATAGTGCAATTGTGAGATATAGAATCTGTATTACGTGTTCATCAAGAACAATACGTCATGATGCGCTGCAAAGATTGGCATTAAGAATAACATAGTGAAACCAATGGATTTCTTTTTGAACTTACCTAATAGTGATTCATTGGTCATTGCCCTTCTTGACAACCTTTTGCACTTGTGATGTTCCAGTGGCTTACTTGGTTATTGCGCCTGTCTTATAAACAGGAGTTCATGAGTTCTAATTCTCAGAGAGTTTTTTCATTTACTTACTAATAAGCTTCCTATAGAGCCAATGGAAATTTGCATTGATTTTGGGCTTGAGATAGTGCAATTGTGAGATATAGAATCTGTATTACGTGTTCATCAAGAACAATACGTCATGATGCGCTGCAAAGATTGGCATTAAGAATAACATAGTGAAACCAATGGATTTCTTTTTGAACTTACCTAATAGTGATTGAATGTTCACTGCCCTTCTTGACATCACATTGCACTTGTGATGTTCCAATGGCTTAGTGGGTTAATGCCCCTGTCTTTTAAACAGGAGTTCATGAATTCTAGTCCTCAGAGAGCTCTTTTTCATTTACTTACCAATAAGTTTCCGATAGAGCCAATGGAAATTTGCATTGATTTTGGGATTGAGATAGTGCAATTGTGAGATAGAATCTGTACTAAGTGTTCATAAAGAACAATATGTCATTACAAGCTGTTTAGATTGGCATTAAGAATAGCATAGTAAAACCAATGGATTTCTTTTTGAACTTACCTAATAGTGATTCATTGGTCACTGCCCTTCTTGACATAAATTTGCATCCGTGATGTTGCTGTGGCTTACTGGGTTTATGCACCTGTCTTGTAAAAAGGATTTCATGAGTTCTAATCCTTGGAGAGTCTTTTTCTTACTGATAAGCTTCCTATGGAGCCAATGTAAATTTGCATTGATTTTGGGATTGAGATAGTGCAATTGTGAGATATAGAATCTGTATTACGTGTTCATCAAGAACAATACGTCATGATGCGCTGCAAAGATTGGCATTAAGAATAACATAGTGAAACCAATGGATTTCTTTTTGAACTTACCTAATAGTGATTCAATGTTCGCTACCCTTCTTGACATCACTTTGCACTTGTGATGTTCCAACGGCTTAGTGGGTTAATGCCCCTGTCTTTTAAACAGGAGTTCATGAATTCTAGTCCTCAGAGAGCTCTTTTTCATTTACTTACCAATAAGTTTCCTATAGAGCCAATGGAAATTTGCATTGATTTTGGGATTGAGATAGTGCAATTGTGAGATAGAATCTGTAGTAAGTGTTCATAAAGAACAATATGTCATCACAATCTGTTTAGATTGGCATTAAGAATAACATAGTAAAACCATTGGATTTCTATTTGAACTTACCTAATAGTGATTCATTGTTCACTGCCCTTCTTGACATAAATTTGCACCTGTGATGTTGCTGTGGCTTACTGGGTTAATGCACCTGTCTTGTAAAAATGGTTTCATGAGATCTAATCCTTGGAGAGTCTTTTTCATTTACTTATTAATAAGCTTCCTATGGAGCCAATGGAAATCTGCATTGATTTTGGGCTTGAGATAGTGCAATTATGAGATATAGAATCTGTATTACGTGTTCATCAAGAACAATATGTCATGATGCGCTGCAAAGATTAGCATTAAGAATAACATAGTGAAATCAATGGATTTCTTTTTGAGCTTACCTAATAGTGATTCATTGTTCACTGCCCTTCTTGACATCTCTTTGCACTTGTGATGTTCCAATGGCTTAGTGGGTTAATGTCCCTGTCTTTTAAACAGGAGTTCGTGAGTTCTAGTCCTCAGAGAGCTTTTTTTCATTTACTTACCAATAAGTTTCCTATAAAGCCAATGGAAATTTGCATTGATTTTGGGATTGAGATAGTGCAATTGTGAGATAGAATCTGTACTAAGTGTTCATAAAAAACAATATGTCATTACAAGCTGTTTAGATTGGCATTAAGAATAACATAGTGAAACCAATGGATTTCTATTTGAACTTACCTAATAGTGATTCATTGGTCACTGCCCTTCTTGACATAAATTTGCACCTGTGATGTTGCTGTGGCTTACTGGGTTAATGCACCTGTCTTGTAAAAAGGATTTCATGAGTTCTAATCCTTGGAGAGTCTTTTTCATTTACTTACTAATAAGCTTCCTATGGAGCAATGGAAATTTGCATTGATTTTGAGACATAGAATCTGTATTACGTGTTCATCAAGAACAATGCGTCATGATGCGCTGCAAAGATTGGCATTAAGAATAACATAGTGAAACCAATGGATTTCTTTTTGAACTTACCTAATAGTGATTCATTGTTCACTGCCCTTCTTGACATCACTTTGCACCTGTGATGTTCCTGTGGTTTACTGGGTTAATGCACCTGTCTTGTAAAAAGGATTTCATGAGTTCTAATCCTTGGACAGTCTTTTTCATTTACTTACTAATTAGCTTGCTATGGAGCCAATGTAAATTTGCATTGATTTTGGGATTGAGATAGTGCAATTGTGAGATATAGAATCTGTATTACGTGTTCATCAAGAACAATACGTCATGATGCGCTGCAAAGATTGGCATTAAGAATAACATAGTGAAACCAATGGATTTCTTTTTGAACTTACCTAATAGTGATTCATTGGTCATTGCCCTTCTTGACAACCTTTTGCACTTGTGATGTTCCAGTGGCTTACTTGGTTATTGCGCCTGTCTTATAAACAGGAGTTCATGAGTTCTAATTCTCAGAGAGTTTTTTCATTTACTTACTAATAAGCTTCCTATAGAGACAATGGAAATTTGCATTGATTTTGGGCTTGAGATAGTGCAATTGTGAGATATAGAATCTGTATTACGTGTTCATCAAGAACAATACGTCATGATGCGCTGCAAAGATTGGCATTAAGAATAACATAGTGAAACCAATGGATTTCTTTTTGAACTTACCTAATAGTGATTGAATGTTCACTGCCCTTCTTGACATCACATTGCACTTGTGATGTTCCAATGGCTTAGTGGGTTAATGCCCCTGTCTTTTAAACAGGAGTTCATGAATTCTAGTCCTCAGAGAGCTCTTTTTCATTTACTTACCAATAAGTTTCCGATAGAGCCAATGGAAATTTGCATTGATTTTGGGATTGAGATAGTGCAATTGTGAGATAGAATCTGTACTAAGTGTTCATAAAGAACAATATGTCATTACAAGCTGTTTAGATTGGCATTAAGAATAGCATAGTAAAACCAATGGATTTCTTTTTGAACTTACCTAATAGTGATTCATTGGTCACTGCCCTTCTTGACATAAATTTGCATCCGTGATGTTGCTGTGGCTTACTGGGTTTATGCACCTGTCTTGTAAAAAGGATTTCATGAGTTCTAATCCTTGGAGAGTCTTTTTCTTACTGATAAGCTTCCTATGGAGCCAATGTAAATTTGCATTGATTTTGGGATTGAGATAGTGCAATTGTGAGATATAGAATCTGTATTACGTGTTCATCAAGAACAATACGTCATGATGCGCTGCAAAGATTGGCATTAAGAATAACATAGTGAAACCAATGGATTTCTTTTTGAACTTACCTAATAGTGATTCAATGTTCGCTACCCTTCTTGACATCACTTTGCACTTGTGATGTTCCAACGGCTTAGTGGGTTAATGCCCCTGTCTTTTAAACAGGAGTTCATGAATTCTAGTCCTCAGAGAGCTCTTTTTCATTTACTTACCAATAAGTTTTCTATAGAGCCAATGGAAATTTGCATTGATTTTGGGATTGAGATAGTGCAATTGTGAGATAGAATCTGTACTAAGTGTTCATAAAAAACAATATGTCATTACAAGCTGTTTAGATTGGCATTAATAATAACATAGTAAAACCAATGGATTTCTATTTGAACTTACCTAATAGTGATTCATTGGTCACTGCCCTTCTTGACATAAATTTGCACCTGTGATGTTGCTGTGGATTACTGGGTTAATGCACCTGTCTTGTGAAAAGGATTTCATGAGTTCTAATCCTTGGAGAGTCTTTTTCATTTACTTACTAATAAGCTTCCTATGGAGCAATGGAAATTTGCATTGATTTTGAGACATAGAATCTGTATTACGTGTTCATCAAGAACAATGCGTCATGATGCGCTGCAAAGATTGACATTAAGAATAACATAGTGAAACCAATGGATTTCTTTTTGAACTTACCTAATAGTGATTCATTGGTCATTGCCCTTCTTGACAACCTTTTGCACTTGTGATGTTCCAGTGGCTTACTTGGTTATTGCGCCTGTCTTATAAACAGGAGTTCGTGAGTTCTAATTCTCAGAGAGTTTTTTCATTTACTTACTAATAAGCTTCCTATAGAGACAATGGAAATTTGCATTGATTTTGGGCTTGAGATAGTGCAATTATGAGATATAGAATCTGTATTACGTGTTCATCAAGAACAATACGTCATGATGCGCTGCAAAGATTGGCATTAAGAATAACATAGTGAAACCAATGGATTTCTTTTTGAACTTACCTAATAGTGATTCAATGTTCGCTGCCCTTCTTGACATCACTTTGCACTTGTGATGTTCCAATGGCTTAGTGGGTTAATGCCCCTGTCTTTTAAACAGGAGTTCATGAATTCTAGTCCTCAGAGAGCTCTTTTTCATTTACTTACCAATAAGTTTCCTATAGAGCCAATGGAAATTTGCATTGATTTTGGGATTGAGATAGTGCAATTGTGAGATAGAATCTGTAGTAAGTGTTCATAAAGAACAATATGTCATCACAATCTGTTTAGATTGGTATTAAGAATAACATAGTAAAACCATTGGATTTCTATTTGAACTTACCTAATAGTGATTCATTGTTCACTGCCCTTTTTGACATAAATTTGCACCTGTGATGTTGCTGTGGCTTACTGGGTTAATGCACCTGTCTTGTAAAAATGGTTTCATGAGATCTAATCCTTGGAGAGTCTTTTTCATTTACTTACTAATAAGCTTCCTATGGAGCCAATGGAAATCTGCATTGATTTTGGGCTTGAGATAGTGCAATTATGAGATATAGAATCTGTATTACGTGTTCATCAAGAACAATATGTCATGATGCGCTGCAAAGATTAGCATTAAGAATAACATAGTGAAATCAATGGATTTCTTTTTGAGCTTACCTAATAGTGATTCATTGTTCACTGCCCTTCTTGACATCTCTTTGCACTTGTGATGTTCCAATGGCTTAGTGGGTTAATGTCCCTGTCTTTTAAACAGGAGTTCGTGAGTTCTAGTCCTCAGAGAGCTTTTTTTCATTTACTTACCAATAAGTTTCCTATAAAGCCAATGGAAATTTGCATTGATTTTGGGATTGAGATAGTGCAATTGTGAGATAGAATCTGTACTAAGTGTTCATAAAAAACAATATGTCATTACAAGCTGTTTAGATTGGCATTAAGAATAACATAGTGAAACCAATGGATTTCTATTTGAACTTACCTAATAGTGATTCATTGGTCACTGCCCTTCTTGACATAAATTTGCACCTGTGATGTTGCTGTGGCTTACTGGGTTAATGCACCTGTCTTGTAAAAAGGATTTCATGAGTTCTAATCCTTGGAGAGTCTTTTTCATTTACTTACTAATAAGCTTCCTATGGAGCAATGGAAATTTGCATTGATTTTGAGACATAGAATCTGTATTACGTGTTCATCAAGAACAATGCGTCATGATGCGCTGCAAAGATTGGCATTAAGAATAACATAGTGAAACCAATGGATTTCTTTTTGAACTTACCTAATAGTGATTCATTGTTCACTGCCCTTCTTGACATCACTTTGCACCTGTGATGTTCCTGTGGTTTACTGGGTTAATGCACCTGTCTTGTAAAAAGGATTTCATGAGTTCTAATCCTTGGAGAGTCTTTTTCATTTACTTACTAATTAGCTTGCTATGGAGCCAATGTAAATTTGCATTGATTTTGGGATTGAGATAGTGCAATTGTGAGATATAGAATCTGTATTACGTGTTCATCAAGAACAATACGTCATGATGCGCTGCAAAGATTGGCATTAAGAATAACATAGTGAAACCAATGGATTTCTTTTTGAACTTACCTAATAGTGATTCATTGGTCATTGCCCTTCTTGACAACCTTTTGCACTTGTGATGTTCCAGTGGCTTACTTGGTTATTGCGCCTGTCTTATAAACAGGAGTTCGTGAGTTCTAATTCTCAGAGAGTTTTTTCATTTACTTACTAATAAGCTTCCTATAGAGCCAATGGAAATTTGCATTGATTTTGGGCTTGAGATAGTGCAATTGTGAGATATAGAATCTGTATTACGTGTTCATCAAGAACAATACGTCATGATGCGCTGCAAAGATTGGCATTAAGAATAACATAGTGAAACCAATGGATTTCTTTTTGAACTTACCTAATAGTGATTGAATGTTCACTGCCCTTCTTGACATCACATTGCACTTGTGATGTTCCAATGGCTTAGTGGGTTAATGCCCCTGTCTTTTAAACAGGAGTTCATGAATTCTAGTCCTCAGAGAGCTCTTTTTCATTTACTTACCAATAAGTTTCCGATAGAGCCAATGGAAATTTGCATTGATTTTGGGATTGAGATAGTGCAATTGTGAGATAGAATCTGTACTAAGTGTTCATAAAGAACAATATGTCATTACAAGCTGTTTAGATTGGCATTAAGAATAGCATAGTAAAACCAATGGATTTCTTTTTGAACTTACCTAATAGTGATTCATTGGTCACTGCCCTTCTTGACATAAATTTGCATCCGTGATGTTGCTGTGGCTTACTGGGTTTATGCACCTGTCTTGTAAAAAGGATTTCATGAGTTCTAATCCTTGGAGAGTCTTTTTCTTACTGATAAGCTTCCTATGGAGCCAATGTAAATTTGCATTGATTTTGGGATTGAGATAGTGCAATTGTGAGATATAGAATCTGTATTACGTGTTCATCAAGAACAATACGTCATGATGCGCTGCAAAGATTGGCATTAAGAATAACATAGTGAAACCAATGGATTTCTTTTTGAACTTACCTAATAGTGATTCAATGTTCGCTACCCTTCTTGACATCACTTTGCACTTGTGATGTTCCAACGGCTTAGTGGGTTAATGCCCCTGTCTTTTAAACAGGAGTTCATGAATTCTAGTCCTCAGAGAGCTCTTTTTCATTTACTTACCAATAAGTTTTCTATAGAGCCAATGGAAATTTGCATTGATTTTGGGATTGAGATAGTGCAATTGTGAGATAGAATCTGTACTAAGTGTTCATAAAAAACAATATGTCATTACAAGCTGTTTAGATTGGCATTAATAATAACATAGTAAAACCAATGGATTTCTATTTGAACTTACCTAATAGTGATTCATTGGTCACTGCCCTTCTTGACATAAATTTGCACCTGTGATGTTGCTGTGGATTACTGGGTTAATGCACCTGTCTTGTGAAAAGGATTTCATGAGTTCTAATCCTTGGAGAGTCTTTTTCATTTACTTACTAATAAGCTTCCTATGGAGCAATGGAAATTTGCATTGATTTTGAGACATAGAATCTGTATTACGTGTTCATCAAGAACAATGCGTCATGATGCGCTGCAAAGATTGACATTAAGAATAACATAGTGAAACCAATGGATTTCTTTTTGAACTTTCCTAATAGTGATTCATTGGTCATTGCCCTTCTTGACAACCTTTTGCACTTGTGATGTTCCAGTGGCTTACTTGGTTATTGCGCCTGTCTTATAAACAGGAGTTCGTGAGTTCTAATTCTCAGAGAGTTTTTTCATTTACTTACTAATAAGCTTCCTATAGAGACAATGGAAATTTGCATTGATTTTGGGCTTGAGATAGTGCAATTATGAGATATAGAATCTGTATTACGTGTTCATCAAGAACAATACGTCATGATGCGCTGCAAAGATTGGCATTAAGAATAACATAGTGAAACCAATGGATTTCTTTTTGAACTTACCTAATAGTGATTCAATGTTCGCTGCCCTTCTTGACATCACTTTGCACTTGTGATGTTCCAATGGCTTAGTGGGTTAATGCCCCTGTCTTTTAAACAGGAGTTCATGAATTCTAGTCCTCAGAGAGCTCTTTTTCATTTACTTACCAATAAGTTTCCTATAGAGCCAATGGAAATTTGCATTGATTTTGGGATTGAGATAGTGCAATTGTGAGATAGAATCTGTAGTAAGTGTTCATAAAGAACAATATGTCATCACAATCTGTTTAGATTGGTATTAAGAATAACATAGTAAAACCATTGGATTTCTATTTGAACTTACCTAATAGTGATTCATTGTTCACTGCCCTTTTTGACATAAATTTGCACCTGTGATGTTGCTGTGGCTTACTGGGTTAATGCACCTGTCTTGTAAAAATGGTTTCATGAGATCTAATCCTTGGAGAGTCTTTTTCATTTACTTACTAATAAGCTTCCTATGGAGCCAATGGAAATCTGCATTGATTTTGGGCTTGAGATAGTGCAATTATGAGATATAGAATCTGTATTACGTGTTCATCAAGAACAATATGTCATGATGCGCTGCAAAGATTAGCATTAAGAATAACATAGTGAAATCAATGGATTTCTTTTTGAGCTTACCTAATAGTGATTCATTGTTCACTGCCCTTCTTGACATCTCTTTGCACTTGTGATGTTCCAATGGCTTAGTGGGTTAATGTCCCTGTCTTTTAAACAGGAGTTCGTGAGTTCTAGTCCTCAGAGAGCTTTTTTTCATTTACTTACCAATAAGTTTCCTATAAAGCCAATGGAAATTTGCATTGATTTTGGGATTGAGATAGTGCAATTGTGAGATAGAATCTGTACTAAGTGTTCATAAAAAACAATATGTCATTACAAGCTGTTTAGATTGGCATTAAGAATAACATAGTGAAACCAATGGATTTCTATTTGAACTTACCTAATAGTGATTCATTGGTCACTGCCCTTCTTGACATAAATTTGCACCTGTGATGTTGCTGTGGCTTACTGGGTTAATGCACCTGTCTTGTAAAAAGGATTTCATGAGTTCTAATCCTTGGAGAGTCTTTTTCATTTACTTACTAATAAGCTTCCTATGGAGCAATGGAAATTTGCATTGATTTTGAGACATAGAATCTGTATTACGTGTTCATCAAGAACAATGCGTCATGATGCGCTGCAAAGATTGGCATTAAGAATAACATAGTGAAACCAATGGATTTCTTTTTGAACTTACCTAATAGTGATTCATTGTTCACTGCCCTTCTTGACATCACTTTGCACCTGTGATGTTCCTGTGGTTTACTGGGTTAATGCACCTGTCTTGTAAAAAGGATTTCATGAGTTCTAATCCTTGGAGAGTCTTTTTCATTTACTTACTAATTAGCTTGCTATGGAGCCAATGTAAATTTGCATTGATTTTGGGATTGAGATAGTGCAATTGTGAGATATAGAATCTGTATTACGTGTTCATCAAGAACAATACGTCATGATGCGCTGCAAAGATTGGCATTAAGAATAACATAGTGAAACCAATGGATTTCTTTTTGAACTTACCTAATAGTGATTGAATGTTCACTGCCCTTCTTGACATCACATTGCACTTGTGATGTTCCAATGGCTTAGTGGGTTAATGCCCCTGTCTTTTAAACAGGAGTTCATGAATTCTAGTCCTCAGAGAGCTCTTTTTCATTTACTTACCAATAAGTTTCCGATAGAGCCAATGGAAATTTGCATTGATTTTGGGATTGAGATAGTGCAATTGTGAGATAGAATCTTTACTAAGTGTTCATAAAGAACAAAATGTCATTACAAGCTGTTTAGATTGGCATTAAGAATAGCATAGTAAAACCAATGGATTTCTTTTTGAACTTACCTAATAGTGATTCATTGGTCACTGCCCTTCTTGACATAAATTTGCATCCGTGATGTTGCTGTGGCTTACTGGGTTTATGCACCTGTCTTGTAAAAAGGATTTCATGAGTTCTAATCCTTGGAGAGTCTTTTTCTTACTGATAAGCTTCATATGGAGCCAATGTAAATTTGCATTGATTTTGGGATTGAGATAGTGCAATTGTGAGATATAGAATCTGTATTACGTGTTCATCAAGAACAATACGTCATGATGCGCTGCAAAGATTGGCATTAAGAATAACATAGTGAAACCAATGGATTTCTTTTTGAACTTACCTAATAGTGATTCAATGTTCGCTACCCTTCTTGACATCACTTTGCACTTGTGATGTTCCAACGGCTTAGTGGGTTAATGCCCCTGTCTTTTAAACAGGAGTTCATGAATTCTAGTCCACAGAGAGCTCTTTTTCATTTACTTACCAATAAGTTTCCTATAGAGCCAATGGAAATTTGCATTGATTTTGGGATTGAGATAGCGCAATTGTGAGATAGAATCTGTACTAAGTGTTCATAAAAAACAATATGTCATTACAAGCTGTTTAGATTGGCATTAAGAATAACATAGTGAAACCAATGGATTTCTATTTGAACTTACCTAATAGTGATTCATTCGTCACTGCCCTTCTTGACATAAATTTTCACCTGTGATGTTGCTGTGGCTTACTGGGTTAATGCACCTGTCTTGTAAAAAGGATTTCATGAGTTCTAATCCTTGGAGAGTCTTTTTCATTTACTTACTAATAAGCTTCCTATGGAGCAATGGAAATTTGCATTGATTTTGAGACATAGAATCTGTATTACGTGTTCATCAAGAACAATGCGTCATGATGCGCTGCAAAGATTGGCATTAAGAATAACATAGTGAAACCAATGGATTTCTTTTTGAACTTACCTAATAGTGATTCATTGTTCACTGCCCTTCTTGACATCACTTTGCACCTGTGATGTTCCTGTGGTTTACTGGGTTAATGCACCTGTCTTGTAAAAAGGATTTCATGAGTTCTAATCCTTGGAGAGTCTTTTTCATTTACTTACTAATTAGCTTGCTATGGAGCCAATGTAAATTTGCATTGATTTTGGGATTGAGATAGTGCAATTGTGAGATATAGAATCTGTATTACGTGTTCATCAAGAACAATACGTCATGATGCGCTGCAAAGATTGGCATTAAGAATAACATAGTGAAACCAATGGATTTCTTTTTGAACTTACCTAATAGTGATTCATTGGTCATTGCCCTTCTTGACAACCTTTTGCACTTGTGATGTTCCAGTGGCTTACTTGGTTATTGCGCCTGTCTTATAAACAGGAGTTCATGAGTTCTAATTCTCAGAGAGTTTTTTCATTTACTTACTAATAAGCTTCCTATAGAGCCAATGGAAATTTGCATTGATTTTGGGCTTGAGATAGTGCAATTGTGAGATATAGAATCTGTATTACGTGTTCATCAAGAACAATACGTCATGATGCGCTGCAAAGATTGGCATTAAGAATAACATAGTGAAACCAAAGGATTTCTTTTTGAACTTACCTAATAGTGATTGAATGTTCACTGCCCTTCTTGACATCACATTGCACTTGTGATGTTCCAATGGCTTAGTGGGTTAATGCCCCTGTCTTTTAAACAGGAGTTCATGAATTCTAGTCCTCAGAGAGCTCTTTTTCATTTACTTACCAATAAGTTTCCGATAGAGCCAATGGAAATTTGCATTGATTTTGGGATTGAGATAGTGCAATTGTGAGATAGAATCTTTACTAAGTGTTCATAAAGAACAAAATGTCATTACAAGCTGTTTAGATTGGCATTAAGAATAGCATAGTAAAACCAATGGATTTCTTTTTGAACTTACCTAATAGTGATTCATTGGTCACTGCCCTTCTTGACATAAATTTGCATCCGTGATGTTGCTGTGGCTTACTGGGTTTATGCACCTGTCTTGTAAAAAGGATTTCATGAGTTCTAATCCTTGGAGAGTCTTTTTCTTACTGATAAGCTTCCTATGGAGCCAATGTAAATTTGCATTGATTTTGGGATTGAGATAGTGCAATTGTGAGATATAGAATCTGTATTACGTGTTCATCAAGAACAATACGTCATGATGCGCTGCAAAGATTGGCATTAAGAATAACATAGTGAAACCAATGGATTTCTTTTTGAACTTACCTAATAGTGATTCAATGTTCGCTACCCTTCTTGACATCACTTTGCACTTGTGATGTTCCAACGGCTTAGTGGGTTAATGCCCCTGTCTTTTAAACAGGAGTTCATGAATTCTAGTCCACAGAGAGCTCTTTTTCATTTACTTACCAATAAGTTTCCTATAGAGCCAATGGAAATTTGCATTGATTTTGGGATTGAGATAGCGCAATTGTGAGATAGAATCTGTACTAAGTGTTCATAAAAAACAATATGTCATTACAAGCTGTTTAGATTGGCATTAAGAATAACATAGTAAAACCAATGGATTTCTATTTGAACTTACCTAATAGTGATTCATTGGTCACTGCCCTTCTTGACATAAATTTGCACCTGTGATGTTACTGTGGCTTACTGGGTTAATGCACCTGTCTTGTAAAAAGGATTTCATGAGTTCTAATCCTTGGAGAGTCTTTTTCATTTACTTACTAATAAGCTTCCTATGGAGCAATGGAAATTTGCATTGATTTTGAGATATAGAATCTGTATTACGTGTTCATCAAGAACAATGCGTCATGATGCGCTGCAAAGATTGGCATTAAGAATAACATAGTGAAACCAATGGATTTCTTTTTGAACTTACCTAATAGTGATTCATTGGTCACTGCCCTTCTTGACATAAATTTGCACCTGTGATGTTGCTGTGGCTTACTGGGTTAATGCACCTGTCTTGTAAAAAGGATTTCATGAGTTCTAATCCTTGGAGAGTCTTTTTCATTTACTTACTGATAAGCTTCCTATGGAGCCAATGTAAATTTGCATTGATTTTGGGATTGAGATAGTGCAATTGTGAGATATAGAATCTGTATTACGTGTTCATCAAGAACAATACGTCATGATGCGCTGCAAAGATTGGCATTAAGAATAACATAGTGAAACCAATGGATTTCTTTTTGAACTTACCTAATAGTGATTCAATGTTCACTGCCCTTCTTGACATCACTTTGCACTTGTGATGTTCCAATGGCTTACTGGGTTAATGCCCCTGTCTTTTAAATAGGAGTTCACGAATTCTAGTCATCAGAGAGCTCTTTTTCATTTACTTACCAATAAGTTTCCGATAGAGCCAATGGAAATTTGCATTGATTTTGGGATTGAGATAGTGCAATTGTGAGATAGAATCTGTACTAAGTGTTCATAAAGAACAATATGTCATTACAAGCTGTTTAGATTGGCATTAAGAATAGCATAGTAAAACCAATGGATTTCTTTTTGAACTTACCTAATAGTGATTCATTGGTCACTGCCCTTCTTGACATAAATTTGCATCTGTGATGTTGCTGTGGCTTACTGGGTTAACGCACCTGTCTTGTCAAAAGGATTTCATGAGTTCTAATCCTTGGAGAGTCTTTTTCTTACTGATAAGCTTCCTATGGAGCCAATGTAAATTTGCATTGATTTTGGGATTGAGATAGTGCAATTGTGAGATATAGAATCTGTATTACGTGTTCATCAAGAACAATACGTCATGATGCGCTGCAAAGATTGGCATTAAGAATAACATAGTGAAACCAATGGATTTCTTTTTGAACTTACCTAATAGTGATTCAATGTTCGCTACCCTTCTTGGCATCACTTTGCACTTGTGATGTTCCAATGGCTTAGTGGGTTAATGCCCCAGTCTTTTAAACAGGAGTTCATGAATTATAGTCCTCAGAGAGCTCTTTTTCATTTACTTACCAATAAGTTTCCTATAGAGCCAATGGAAATTTGCATTGATTTTGGGATTGAGATAGTGCAATTGTGAGATAGAATCTGTACTAAGTGTTCATAAAAAACAATATGTCATTACAAGCTGTTTAGATTGGCATTAAGAATAACATACTAAAACTAAAGGTTTTCTATTTGAACTTACCTAATAGTGATTCATTGGTCACTGCCCTTCTTGACATAAATTTGCTCCTGTGATGTTGCTGTGGCTTACTGGGTTAATGCACCTGTCTTGTAAAAAGGATTTCATGAATTCTAATCCTTGGAGAGTCTTTTTCATTTACTTACTAATAAGCTTCCTATGGAGCAATGGAAATTTGCATTGATTTTGAGATATAGAATCTGAATTACGTGTTCATCAAGAACAATGCGTCATGATGCGCTGCAAAGATTGGCATTAAGAATAACATAGTGAAACCAATGGATTTCTTTTTGAACTTACCTAATAGTGATTCATTGGTCACTGCCCTTCTTGACATAAATTTGCTTCCGTGATGTTACTGTGGCTTACTGAGTTAATGCACCTGTCTTGTAAAAAGGATTTCATGAGTTCTAATCCTTGGGGAGTCTTTTTCATTTACTTACTGATAAGCTTCCTATGGAGCCAATGTAAATTTGCGTTGATTTTGGGATTGAGATAGTGCAATTGTGAGATATAGAATCTGTATTACGTGTTCATCAAGAACAATACGTCATGATGCGCTGCAAAGATTGGCATTAAGAATAACATAGTGAAACCAATGGATTTCTTTTTGAACTTACCTAATAGTGATTCAATGTTCGCTGCCCTTCTTGACATCACTTTGCACTTGTGATGTTCCAATGGCTTAGTGGGTTAATGCCCCTGTCTTTTAAACAGGAGTTCATGAATTCTAGTCCTCAGAGAGCTCTTTTTCATTTACTTACCAATAAGTTTCCTATAGAGCCAATGGAAATTTGCATTGATTTTGGGATTAAGATAGTGCAATTGTGAGATAGAATCTGTACTAAGTGTTCATAAAAAACAATATGTCATTACAAGCTGTTTAGATTGGCATTAAGAATAACATAGTAAAACCAATGGATTTCTATTTGAACTTACCTAATAGTGATTCATTGGTCACTGCCCTTCTTGACATAAATTTGCACCTGTGATGTTACTGTGGCTTACTGGGTTAATGCACCTGTCTTGTAAAAAGGATTTCATGAGTTCTAATCCTTGGAGAGTCTTTTTCATTTACTTACTAATAAGCTTCCTATGGAGCAATGGAAATTTCCATTGATTTTGAGATATAGAATCTGTATTACGTGTTCATCAAGAACAATGCGTCATGATGCGCTGCAAAGATTGGCATTAAGAATAACATAGTGAAACCAATGGATTTCTTTTTGAACTTACCTAATAGTGATTCATTGGTCATTGCCCTTCTTGACAACCCTTTGCACTTGTGATGTTCCAGTGGCTTACTTGGTTATTGCGCCTGTCTTATAAACAGGAGTTCATGAGTTCTAATTCTCAGAGAGTTTTTTCATTTACTTACTAATAAGCTTCCTATAGAGACAATGGAAATTTGCATTGATTTTGGGCTTGAGATAGTGCAATTGTGAGATATAGAATCTGTATTACGTGTTCATCAAGAACAATACGTCATGATGCGCTGCAAAGATTGGCATTAAGAATAACATAGTGAAACCAATGGATTTCTTTTTGAACTTACCTGATAGTGATTCAATGTTCACTGCCCTTCTTGACATCACTTTGCACTTGTGATGTTCCAATGGCTTAGTGGGTTAATGCCCCTGTCTTTTAAACAGGAGTTCATGAATTCTAGTCCTCAGAGAGCTCTTTTTCATTTACTTACCAATAAGTTTCCTATAGAGCCAATGGAAATTTGCATTGATTTTGGGATTGAGATAGTGCAATTGTGAGATAGAATCTGTACTAAGTGTTCATAAAAAACAATATGTCATTACAAGCTGTTTAGATTGGCATTAAGAATAACATAGTAAAACCAATGGATTTCTATTTGAACTTACCTAATAGTGATTCATTGGTCACTGCCCTTCTTGACATAAATTTGCACCTGTGATGTTGCTGTGGCTTACTGGGTTAATGCACCTGTCTTGTAAAAAGGATTTCATGAGTTCTAATCCTTGGAGAGTCTTTTTCATTTACTTACTAATAAGCTTCCTATGGAGCAATGGAAATTTGCATTGATTTTGAGATATAGAATCTGTATTACGTGTTCATCAAGAACAATGCGTCATGATGCGCTGCAAAGATTGGCATTAAGAATAACATAGTGAAACCAATGGATTTCTTTTTGAACTTACCTAATAGTGATTCATTGGTCATTGCCCTTCTTGACAAACTTTTGCACTTGTGATGTTCCAGTGGCTTACTTGGTTATTGCGCCTGTCTTATAAACAGGAGTTCATGAGTTCTAATTCTCAGAGAGTTTTTTCATTTACTTACTAATAAGTTTCCTATAGAGCCAATGGAAATTTGCATTGATTTTGGGCTTGAGATAGTGCAATTGTGAGATAGAATCTGTACTAAGTGTTCATAAAAAACAATATGTCATTACAAGCTGTTTAGATTGGCATTAAGAATAACATAGTAAAACCAATGGATTTCTATTTGAACTTACCTAATAGTGATTCATTGGTCACTGCCCTTCTTGACATAAATTTGCACCTGTGATGTTGCTGTGGCTTACTGGGTTAATGCACTTGTCTTGTAAAAAGGATTTCATGAGTTTAATCCTTGGAGAGTCTTTTTCATTTACTTACTAATAAGCTTCCTATGGAGCCAATGTAAATTTGCATTGATTTTGGGATTGAGATAGTGCAATTGTGAGATAGAATCTGTACTAAGTGTTCATAAAGAACAATATGTCATCACAATCTGTTTAGATTGGCTTTAAGAATAACATAGTAAAACCAATGGATTTCTTTTTGATCTTACCTAATAGTGATTCATTGTTCACTGCCCTTCTTGACATCACTTTGCACCTGTGATGTTCCTGTGGTTTACTGGGTTAATGCACCTGTCTTGTAAAAAGGATTTCATGAGTTCTAATCCTTGGAGAGTCTTTTTCATTTACTTACTGATAAGCTTCCTATGGAGCCAATGTAAATTTGCATTGATTTTGGGATTAGGATAGTGCAATTGTGAGATAGAATCTGTACTAAGTGTTCATAAAAAACAATATGTCATTACAAGCTGTTTAGATTGGCATTAAGAATAACATAGTGAAACCAATGGATTTCTTTTTGAACTTACCTAATAGTGATTCATTGGTCATTGCCCTTCTTGACAACCTTTTGCACTTGTGATGTTCCAGTGGCTTACTTGGTTATTGCGCCTGTCTTATAAACAGGAGTTCATGAGTTCTAATTCTCAGAGAGTTTTTTCACTTACTTACTAATAAGCTTCCTATAGAGACAATGGAAATTTGCATTGATTTTGGGCTTGAGATAGTGCAATTGTGAGATATAGAATCTGTATTACGTGTTCATCAAGAACAATACGTCATGATGCGCTGCAAAGATTGGCATTAAGAATAACATAGTGAAACCAATGGATTTCTTTTTGAACTTACCTGATAGTGATTCAATGTTCACTGCCCTTCTTGACATCACTTTGCACTTGTGATGTTCCAATGGCTTAGTGGGTTAATGCCCCTGTCTTTTAAACAGGAGTTCATGAATTCTAGTCCTCAGAGAGCTCTTTTTCATTTACTTACCAATAAGTTTCCTATAGAGCCAATGGAAATTTGCATTGATTTTGGGATTGAGATAGTGCAATTGTGAGATAGAATCTGTACTAAGTGTTCATAAAAAACAATATGTCATTACAAGCTGTTTAGATTGGCATTAAGAATAGCATAGTAAAACCAATGGATTTCTTTTTGAACTTACCTAATAGTGATTCATTGGTCACTGCCCTTCTTGACATAAATTTGCATCCGTGATGTTGCTGTGGCTTACTGGGTTTATGCACCTGTCTTGTAAAAAGGATTTCATGAGTTCTAATCCTTGGAGAGTCTTTTTCTTACTGATAAGCTTCCTATGGAGCCAATGTAAATTTGCATTGATTTTGGGATTGAGATAGTGCAATTGTGAGATATAGAATCTGTATTACGTGTTCATCAAGAACAATACGTCATGATGCGCTGCAAAGATTGGCATTAAGAATAACATAGTGAAACCAATGGATTTCTTTTTGAACTTACCTAATAGTGATTCAATGTTCGCTACCCTTCTTGACATCACTTTGCACTTGTGATGTTCCAACGGCTTAGTGGGTTAATGCCCCTGTCTTTTAAACAGGAGTTCATGAATTCTAGTCCACAGAGAGCTCTTTTTCATTTACTTACCAATAAGTTTCCTATAGAGCCAATGGAAATTTGCATTGATTTTGGGATTGAGATAGCGCAATTGTGAGATAGAATCTGTACTAAGTGTTCATAAAAAACAATATGTCATTACAAGCTGTTTAGATTGGCATTAAGAATAACATAGTAAAACCAATGGATTTCTATTTGAACTTACCTAATAGTGATTCATTGGTCACTGCCCTTCTTGACATAAATTTGCACCTGTGATGTTACTGTGGCTTACTGGGTTAATGCACCTGTCTTGTAAAAAGGATTTCATGAGTTCTAATCCTTGGAGAGTCTTTTTCATTTACTTACTAATAAGCTTCCTATGGAGCAATGGAAATTTGCATTGATTTTGAGATATAGAATCTGTATTACGTGTTCATCAAGAACAATGCGTCATGATGCGCTGCAAAGATTGGCATTAAGAATAACATAGTGAAACCAATGGATTTCTTTTTGAACTTACCTAATAGTGATTCATTGGTCACTGCCCTTCTTGACATAAATTTGCACCTGTGATGTTGCTGTGGCTTACTGGGTTAATGCACCTGTCTTGTAAAAAGGATTTCATGAGTTCTAATCCTTGGAGAGTCTTTTTCATTTACTTACTGATAAGCTTCCTATGGAGCCAATGTAAATTTGCATTGATTTTGGGATTGAGATAGTGCAATTGTGAGATATAGAATCTGTATTACGTGTTCATCAAGAACAATACGTCATGATGCGCTGCAAAGATTGGCATTAAGAATAACATAGTGAAACCAATGGATTTCTTTTTGAACTTACCTAATAGTGATTCAATGTTCACTGCCCTTCTTGACATCACTTTGCACTTGTGATGTTCCAATGGCTTACTGGGTTAATGCCCCTGTCTTTTAAATAGGAGTTCACGAATTCTAGTCATCAGAGAGCTCTTTTTCATTTACTTACCAATAAGTTTCCGATAGAGCCAATGGAAATTTGCATTGATTTTGGGATTGAGATAGTGCAATTGTGAGATAGAATCTGTACTAAGTGTTCATAAAGAACAATATGTCATTACAAGCTGTTTAGATTGGCATTAAGAATAGCATAGTAAAACCAATGGATTTCTTTTTGAACTTACCTAATAGTGATTCATTGGTCACTGCCCTTCTTGACATAAATTTGCATCTGTGATGTTGCTGTGGCTTACTGGGTTAATGCACCTGTCTTGTCAAAAGGATTTCATGAGTTCTAATCCTTGGAGAGTCTTTTTCTTACTGATAAGCTTCCTATGGAGCCAATGTAAATTTGCATTGATTTTGGGATTGAGATAGTGCAATTGTGAGATATAGAATCTGTATTACGTGTTCATCAAGAACAATACGTCATGATGCGCTGCAAAGATTGGCATTAAGAATAACATAGTGAAACCAATGGATTTCTTTTTGAACTTACCTAATAGTGATTCAATGTTCGCTACCCTTCTTGGCATCACTTTGCACTTGTGATGTTCCAATGGCTTAGTGGGTTAATGCCCCAGTCTTTTAAACAGGAGTTCATGAATTATAGTCCTCAGAGAGCTCTTTTTCATTTACTTACCAATAAGTTTCCTATAGAGCCAATGGAAATTTGCATTGATTTTGGGATTGAGATAGTGCAATTGTGAGATAGAATCTGTACTAAGTGTTCATAAAAAACAATATGTCATTACAAGCTGTTTAGATTGGCATTAAGAATAACATACTAAAACTAAAGGATTTCTATTTGAACTTACCTAATAGTGATTCATTGGTCACTGCCCTTCTTGACATAAATTTGCTCCTGTGATGTTGCTGTGGCTTACTGGGTTAATGCACCTGTCTTGTAAAAAGGATTTCATGAATTCTAATCCTTGGAGAGTCTTTTTCATTTACTTACTAATAAGCTTCCTATGGAGCAATGGAAATTTGCATTGATTTTGAGATATAGAATCTGTATTACGTGTTCATCAAGAACAATGCGTCATGATGCGCTGCAAAGATTGGCATTAAGAATAACATAGTGAAACCAATGGATTTCTTTTTGAACTTACCTAATAGTGATTCATTGGTCACTGCCCTTCTTGACATAAATTTGCTTCCGTGATGTTACTGTGGCTTACTGAGTTAATGCACCTGTCTTGTAAAAAGGATTTCATGAGTTCTAATCCTTGGGGAGTCTTTTTCATTTACTTACTGATAAGCTTCCTATGGAGCCAATGTAAATTTGCGTTGATTTTGGGATTGAGATAGTGCAATTGTGAGATATAGAATCTGTATTACGTGTTCATCAAGAACAATACGTCATGATGCGCTGCAAAGATTGGCATTAAGAATAACATAGTGAAACCAATGGATTTCTTTTTGAACTTACCTAATAGTGATTCATTGGTCACTGCCCTTCTTGACATAAATTTGCACCTGTGATGTTACTGTGGCTTACTGGGTTAATGCACCTGTCTTGTAAAAAGGATTTCATGAGTTCTAATCCTTGGAGAGTCTTTTTCATTTACTTACTAATAAGCTTCCTATGGAGCAATGGAAATTTCCATTGATTTTGAGATATAGAATCTGTATTACGTGTTCATCAAGAACAATGCGTCATGATGCGCTGCAAAGATTGGCATTAAGAATAACATAGTGAAACCAATGGATTTCTTTTTGAACTTACCTAATAGTGATTCATTGGTCATTGCCCTTCTTGACAACCCTTTGCACTTGTGATGTTCCAGTGGCTTACTTGGTTATTGCGCCTGTCTTATAAACAGGAGTTCATGAGTTCTAATTCTCAGAGAGTTTTTTCATTTACTTACTAATAAGCTTCCTATAGAGACAATGGAAATTTGCATTGATTTTGGGCTTGAGATAGTGCAATTGTGAGATATAGAATCTGTATTACGTGTTCATCAAGAACAATACGTCATGATGCGCTGCAAAGATTGGCATTAAGAATAACATAGTGAAACCAATGGATTTCTTTTTGAACTTACCTGATAGTGATTCAATGTTCACTGCCCTTCTTGACATCACTTTGCACTTGTGATGTTCCAATGGCTTAGTGGGTTAATGCCCCTGTCTTTTAAACAGGAGTTCATGAATTCTAGTCCTCAGAGAGCTCTTTTTCATTTACTTACCAATAAGTTTCCTATAGAGCCAATGGAAATTTGCATTGATTTTGGGATTGAGATAGTGCAATTGTGAGATAGAATCTGTACTAAGTGTTCATAAAAAACAATATGTCATTACAAGCTGTTTAGATTGGCATTAAGAATAACATAGTAAAACCAATGGATTTCTATTTGAACTTACCTAATAGTGATTCATTGGTCACTGCCCTTCTTGACATAAATTTGCACCTGTGATGTTGCTGTGGCTTACTGGGTTAATGCACCTGTCTTGTAAAAAGGATTTCATGAGTTCTAATCCTTGGAGAGTCTTTTTCATTTACTTACTAATAAGCTTCCTATGGAGCAATGGAAATTTGCATTGATTTTGAGATATAGAATCTGTATTACGTGTTCATCAAGAACAATGCGTCATGATGCGCTGCAAAGATTGGCATTAAGAATAACATAGTGAAACCAATGGATTTCTTTTTGAACTTACCTAATAGTGATTCATTGGTCATTGCCCTTCTTGACAACCTTTTGCACTTGTGATGTTCCAGTGGCTTACTTGGTTATTGCGCCTGTCTTATAAACAGGAGTTCATGAGTTCTAATTCTCAGAGAGTTTTTTCATTTACTTACTAATAAGTTTCCTATAGAGCCAATGGAAATTTGCATTGATTTTGGGCTTGAGATAGTGCAATTGTGAGATAGAATCTGTACTAAGTGTTCATAAAAAACAATATGTCATTACAAGCTGTTTAGATTGGCATTAAGAATAACATAGTAAAACCAATGGATTTCTATTTGAACTTACCTAATAGTGATTCATTGGTCACTGCCCTTCTTGACATAAATTTGCACCTGTGATGTTGCTGTGGCTTACTGGGTTAATGCACTTGTCTTGTAAAAAGGATTTCATGAGTTTAATCCTTGGAGAGTCTTTTTCATTTACTTACTAATAAGCTTCCTATGGAGCCAATGTAAATTTGCATTGATTTTGGGATTGAGATAGTGCAATTGTGAGATAGAATCTGTACTAAGTGTTCATAAAGAACAATATGTCATCACAATCTGTTTAGATTGGCTTTAAGAATAACATAGTAAAACCAATGGATTTCTTTTTGATCTTACCTAATAGTGATTCATTGTTCACTGCCCTTCTTGACATCACTTTGCACCTGTGATGTTCCTGTGGTTTACTGGGTTAATGCACCTGTCTTGTTAAAAGGATTTCATGAGTTCTAATCCTTGGAGAGTCTTTTTCATTTACTTACTGATAAGCTTCCTATGGAGCCAATGTAAATTTGCATTGATTTTGGGATTGAGATAGTGCAATTGTGAGATATAGAATCTGTATTACGTGTTCATCAAGAACAATACGTCATGATGCGCTGCAAAGATTGGCATTAAGAATAACATAGTGAAACCAATGGATTTCTTTTTGAACTTACTTAATAGTGATTCAATGTTCGCTGCCCTTCTTGACATCACTTTGCACTTGTGATGTTCCAATGGCTTAGTGGGTTAATGCCCCTGTCTTTTAAACAGGAGTTCATGAATTCTAGTCCTCAGAGAGCTCTTTTTCATTTACTTACCAATAAGTTTCCTATAGAGCCAATGGAAATTTGCATTGATTTTGGGATTAGGATAGTGCAATTGTGAGATAGAATCTGTACTAAGTGTTCATAAAAAACAATATGTCATTACAAGCTGTTTAGATTGGCATTAAGAATAACATAGTAAAACCAATGGATTTCTATTTGAACTTACCTAATAGTGATTCATTGGTCACTGCCCTTCTTGACATAAATTTGCACCTGTGATGTTGCTGTGGCTTACTGGGTTAATGCACCTGTCTTGTAAAAAGGATTTCATGAGTTCTAATCCTTGGAGAGTCTTTTTCATTTACTTACTAATAAGCTTCCTATGGAGCAATGGAAATTTGCATTGATTTTGAGATATAGAATCTGTATTACGTGTTCATCAAGAACAATGCGTCATGATGCGCTGCAAAGATTGGCATTAAGAATAACATAGTGAAACCAATGGATTTCTTTTTGAACTTACCTAATAGTGATTCATTGGTCATTGCCCTTCTTGACAACCTTTTGCACTTGTGATGTTCCAGTGGCTTACTTGGTTATTGCGCCTGTCTTATAAACAGGAGTTCATGAGTTCTAATTCTCAGAGAGTTTTTTCACTTACTTACTAATAAGCTTCCTATAGAGACAATGGAAATTTGCATTGATTTTGGGCTTGAGATAGTGCAATTGTGAGATATAGAATCTGTATTACGTGTTCATCAAGAACAATACGTCATGATGCGCTGCAAAGATTGGCATTAAGAATAACATAGTGAAAACAATGGATTTTTTTTTGAACTTACCTGATAGTGATTCAATGTTCACTGCCCTTCTTGACATCACTTTGCACTTGTGATGTTCCAATGGCTTAGTGGGTTAATGCCCCTGTCTTTTAAACAGGAGTTCATGAATTCTAGTCCTCAGAGAGCTCTTTTTCATTTACTTACCAATAAGTTTCCTATAGAGCCAATGGAAATTTGCATTGATTTTGGGATTGAGATAGTGCAATTGTGAGATAGAATCTGTACTAAGTGTTCATAAAAAACAATATGTCATTACAAGCTGTTTAGATTGGCATTAAGAATAACATAGTAAAACCAATGGATTTCTTTTTGATCTTACCTAATAGTGATTCATTGTTCACTGCCCTTCTTGACATCACTTTGCACCTGTGATGTTCCTGTGGTTTACTGGGTTAATGCACCTGTCTTGTAAAAAGGATTTCATGAGTTCTAATCCTTGGAGAGTCTTTTTCATTTACTTACTGATAAGCTTCCTATGGAGCCAATGTAAATTTGAATTGATTTTGGGATTGAGATAGTGCAATTGTGAGATATAGAATCTGTATTACGTGTTCATCAAGAACAATATGTCATGATGCGCTGCAAAGATTGGCATTAAGAATAACATAGTGAAACCAATGGATTTCTTTTTGAACTTACCTAATAGTGATTCAATGTTCGCTGCCCTTCTTGACATCACTTTGCACTTGTGATGTTCCAATGGCTTAGTGGGTTAATGCCCCTGTCTTTTAAACAGGAGTTCATGAATTCTAGTCCTCAGAGAGCTCTTTTTCATTTACTTACCAATAAGTTTCCTATAGAGCCAATGGAAATTTGCATTGATTTTGGGATTAAGATAGTGCAACTGTGAGATAGAATCTGTACTAAGTGTTCATAAAAAACAATATGTCATTACAAGCTGTTTAGATTGGCATTAAGAATAACATAGTAAAACCAATGGATTTCTATTTGAACTTACCTAATAGTGATTCATTGGTCACTGCCCTTCTTGACATAAATTTGCACCTGTGATGTTACTGTGGCTTACTGGGTTAATGCACCTGTCTTGTAAAAAGGATTTCATGAGTTCTAATCCTTGGAGAGTCTTTTTCATTTACTTACTAATAAGCTTCCTATGGAGCAATGGAAATTTCCATTGATTTTGAGATATAGAATCTGTATTACGTGTTCATCAAGAACAATGCGTCATGATGCGCTGCAAAGATTGGCATTAAGAATAACATAGTGAAACCAATGGATTTCTTTTTGAACTTACCTAATAGTGATTCATTGGTCATTGCCCTTCTTGACAACCTTTTGCACTTGTGATGTTCCAGTGGCTTACTTGGTTATTGCGCCTGTCTTATAAACAGGAGTTCATGAGTTCTAATTCTCAGAGAGTTTTTTCATTTACTTACTAATAAGCTTCCTATAGAGACAATGGAAATTTGCATTGATTTTGGGCTTGAGATAGTGCAATTGTGAGATATAGAATCTGTATTACGTGTTCATCAAGAACAATACGTCATGATGCGCTGCAAAGATTGGCATTAAGAATAACATAGTGAAACCAATGGATTTCTTTTTGAACTTACCTGATAGTGATTCAATGTTCACTGCCCTTCTTGACATCACTTTGCACTTGTGATGTTCCAATGGCTTAGTGGGTTAATGCCCCTGTCTTTTAAACAGGAGTTCATGAATTCTAGTCCTCAGAGAGCTCTTTTTCATTTACTTACCAATAAGTTTCCTATAGAGCCAATGGAAATTTGCATTGATTTTGGGATTGAGATAGTGCAATTGTGAGATAGAATCTGTACTAAGTGTTCATAAAAAACAATATGTCATTACAAGCTGTTTAGATTGGCATTAAGAATAACATAGTAAAACCAATGGATTTCTATTTGAACTTACCTAATAGTGATTCATTGGTCACTGCCCTTCTTGACATAACTTTGCACCTGTGATGTTGCTGTGGCTTACTGGGTTAATGCACCTGTCTTGTAAAAAGGATTTCATGAGTTCTAATCCTTGGAGAGTCTTTTTCATTTACTTACTAATAAGCTTCCTATGGAGCAATGGAAATTTCCATTGATTTTGAGATATAGAATCTGTATTACGTGTTCATCAAGAACAATGCGTCATGATGCGCTGCAAAGATTGGCATTAAGAATAACATAGTGAAACCAATGGATTTCTTTTTGAACTTACCTAATAGTGATTCATTGGTCATTGCCCTTCTTGACAACCTTTTGCACTTGTGATGTTCCAGTGGCTTACTTGGTTATTGCGCCTGTCTTATAAACAGGAGTTCATGAGTTCTAATTCTCAGAGAGTTTTTTCACTTACTTACTAATAAGCTTCCTATAGAGACAATGGAAATTTGCATTGATTTTGGGCTTGAGATAGTGCAATTGTGAGATATAGAATCTGTATTACGTGTTCATCAAGAACAATACGTCATGATGCGCTGCAAAGATTGGCATTAAGAATAACATAGTGAAACCAATGGATTTCTTTTTGAACTTACCTGATAGTGATTCAATGTTCACTGCCCTTCTTGACATCACTTTGCACTTGTGATGTTCCAATGGCTTAGTGGGTTAATGCCCCTGTCTTTTAAACAGGAGTTCATGAATTCTAGTCCTCAGAGAGCTCTTTTTCATTTACTTACCAATAAGTTTCCTATAGAGCCAATGGAAATTTGCATTGATTTTGGGATTGAGATAGTGCAATTGTGAGATAGAATCTGTACTAAGTGTTCATAAAAAACAATATGTCATTACAAGCTGTTTAGATTGGCATTAAGAATAACATAGTAAAACCAATGGATTTCTATTTGAACTTACCTAATAGTGATTCATTGGTCACTGCCCTTCTTGACATAAATTTGCACCTGTGATGTTGCTGTGGCTTACTGGGTTAATGCACCTGTCTTGTAAAAAGGATTTCATGAGTTCTAATCCTTGGAGAGTCTTTTTCATTTACTTACTAATAAGCTTCCTATGGAGCAATGGAAATTTGCATTGATTTTGAGATATAGAATCTGTATTACGTGTTCATCAAGAACAATGCGTCATGATGCGCTGCAAAGATTGGCATTAAGAATAACATAGTGAAACCAATGGATTTCTTTTTGAACTTACCTAATAGTGATTCATTGGTCATTGCCCTTCTTGACAACCTTTTGCACTTGTGATGTTCCAGTGGCTTACTTGGTTATTGCGCCTGTCTTATAAACAGGAGTTCATGAGTTCTAATTCACAGAGAGTTTTTTCATTTACTTACTAATAAGCTTCCTATAGAGACAATGGAAATTTGCATTGTTTTTGGGCTTGAGATAGTGCAATTGTGAGATATAGAATCTGTATTACGTGTTCATCAAGAACAATACGTCATGATGCGCTGCAAAGATTGGCATTAAGAATAACATAGTAAAACCAATGGATTTCTTTTTGATCTTACCTAATAGTGATTCATTGTTCACTGCCCTTCTTGACATCACTTTGCACCTGTGATGTTCCTGTGGTTTACTGGGTTAATGCACCTGTCTTGTAAAAAGGATTTCATGAGTTCTAATCCTTGGAGAGTGTTTTTCATTTACTTACTGATAAGCTTCCTATGGAGCCAATGTAAATTTGCATTGATTTTGGGATTGAGATAGTGCAATTGTGAGATATAGAATCTGTATTACGTGTTCATCAAGAACAATATGTCATGATGCGCTGCAAAGATTGGCATTAAGAATAACATAGTGAAACCAATGGATTTCTTTTTGAACTTACCTAATAGTGATTCAATGTTCGCTGCCCTTCTTGACATCACTTTGCACTTGTGATGTTCCAATGGCTTAGTGGGTTAATGCCCCTGTCTTTTAAACAGGAGTTCATGAATTCTAGTCCTCAGAGAGCTCTTTTTCATTTACTTACCAATAAGTTTCCTATAGAGCCAATGGAAATTTGCATTGATTTTGGGATTAAGATAGTGCAATTGTGAGATAGAATCTGTACTAAGTGTTCATAAAAAACAATATGTCATTACAAGCTGTTTAGATTGGCATTAAGAATAACATAGTAAAACCAATGGATTTCTATTTGAACTTACCTAATAGTGATTCATTGGTCACTGCCCTTCTTGACATAAATTTGCACCTGTGATGTTACTGTGGCTTACTGGGTTAATGCACCTGTCTTGTAAAAAGGATTTCATGAGTTCTAATCCTTGGAGAGTCTTTTTCATTTACTTACTAATAAGCTTCCTATGGAGCAATGGAAATTTCCATTGATTTTGAGATATAGAATCTGTATTACGTGTTCATCAAGAACAATGCGTCATGATGCGCTGCAAAGATTGGCATTAAGAATAACATAGTGAAACCAATGGATTTCTTTTTGAACTTACCTAATAGTGATTCATTGGTCATTGCCCTTCTTGACAACCTTTTGCACTTGTGATGTTCCAGTGGCTTACTTGGTTATTGCGCCTGTCTTATAAACAGGAGTTCATGAGTTCTAATTCTCAGAGAGTTTTTTCATTTACTTACTAATAAGCTTCCTATAGAGACAATGGAAATTTGCATTGATTTTGGGCTTGAGATAGTGCAATTGTGAGATATAGAATCTGTATTACGTGTTCATCAAGAACAATACGTCATGATGCGCTGCAAAGATTGGCATTAAGAATAACATAGTGAAACCAATGGATTTCTTTTTGAACTTACCTGATAGTGATTCAATGTTCACTGCCCTTCTTGACATCACTTTGCACTTGTGATGTTCCAATGGCTTAGTGGGTTAATGCCCCTGTCTTTTAAACAGGAGTTCATGAATTCTAGTCCTCAGAGAGCTCTTTTTCATTTACTTACCAATAAGTTTCCTATAGAGCCAATGGAAATTTGCATTGATTTTGGGATTGAGATAGTGCAATTGTGAGATAGAATCTGTACTAAGTGTTCATAAAAAACAATATGTCATTACAAGCTGTTTAGATTGGCATTAAGAATAACATAGTAAAACCAATGGATTTCTATTTGAACTTACCTAATAGTGATTCATTGGTCACTGCCCTTCTTGACATAAATTTGCACCTGTGATGTTGCTGTGGCTTACTGGGTTAATGCACCTGTCTTGTAAAAAGGATTTCATGAGTTCTAATCCTTGGAGAGTCTTTTTCATTTACTTACTAATAAGCTTCCTATGGAGCAATGGAAATTTGCATTGATTTTGAGATATAGAATCTGTATTACGTGTTCATCAAGAACAATGCGTCATGATGCGCTGCAAAGATTGGCATTAAGAATAACATAGTGAAACCAATGGATTTCTTTTTGAACTTACCTAATAGTGATTCATTGGTCATTGCCCTTCTTGACAACCTTTTGCACTTGTGATGTTCCAGTGGCTTACTTGGTTATTGCGCCTGTCTTATAAACAGGAGTTCATGAGTTCTAATTCACAGAGAGTTTTTTCATTTACTTACTAATAAGCTTCCTATAGAGACAATGGAAATTTGCATTGTTTTTGGGCTTGAGATAGTGCAATTGTGAGATATAGAATCTGTATTACGTGTTCATCAAGAACAATACGTCATGATGCGCTGCAAAGATTGGCAATAAGAATAACATAGTGAAACCAATGGATTTCTTTTTGAACTTACCTAATAGTGATTCAATGTTCACTGCCCTTCTTGACATCACTTTGCAATTGTGGTGTTCCAATGGCTTAGTGGGTTAATGCCCCTGTCTTTTAAACAGGAGTTCATGAATTCTAGTCCTCAGAGAGCTCTTTTTCATTTACTTACCAATAAGTTTCCTATAGAGCCAATGGAAATTTGCATTGATTTTGGGATTGAGATAGTGCAATTGTGAGATAGAATCTGTACTAAGAGTTCATAAAAAACAATATGTCATTACAAGCTGTTTAGATTGGCATTAAGAATAACATAGTAAAACCAATGGATTTCTATTTGAACTTACCTAATAGTGATTCATTGGTCACTGCCCTTCTTGACATAAATTTGCACTTGTGATGTTGCTGTGGCTTACTGGGTTAATGCACTTGTCTTGTAAAAAGGATTTCATGAGTTTAATCCTTGGAGAGTCTTTTTCATTTACTTACTAATAAGCTTCCTATGGAGCCAATGTAAATTTGCATTGATTTTGGGATTGAGATAGTGCAATTGTGAGATAGAATCTGTACTAAGTGTTCATAAAGAACAATATGTCATCACAATCTGTTTAGATTGGCTTTAAGAATAGCATAGTAAAACCAATGGATTTCTTTTTGAACTTACCTAATAGTGATTCATTGGTCACTGCCCTTCTTGACATAAATTTGCTTCCATGATGTTACTGTGGCTTACTGGGTTAATGCACCTGTCTTGTAAAAAGGATTTCATGAGTTCTAATCCTTGGAGAGTCTTTTTCATTTACTTACTAATAAGCTTCCTATGGAGCAATGGAAATTTCCATTGATTTTGAGATATAGAATCTGTATTACGTGTTCATCAAGAACAATGCGTCATGATGCGCTGCAAAGATTGCCATTAAGAATAACATAGTGAAACCAATGGATTTCTTTTTGAACTTACCTAATAGTGATTCATTGGTCATTGCCCTTCTTGACAACCTTTTGCACTTGTGATGTTCCAGTGGCTTACTTGGTTATTCCGCCTGTCTTATAAACAGGAGTTCATGAGTTCTAATTCTCAGAGAGTTTTTTCACTTACTTACTAATAAGCTTCCTATAGAGACAATGGAAATTTGCATTGATTTTGGGCTTGAGATAGTGCAATTGTGAGATATAGAATCTGTATTACGTGTTCATCAAGAACAATACGTCATGATGCGCTGCAAAGATTGGCATTAAGAATAACATAGTGAAACCAATGGATTTCTTTTTGAACTTACCTGATAGTGATTCAATGTTCACTGCCCTTCTTGACATCACTTTGCACTTGTGATGTTCCAATGGCTTAGTGGGTTAATGCCCCTGTCTTTTAAACAGGAGTTCATGAATTCTAGTCCTCAGAGAGCTCTTTTTCATTTACTTACCAATAAGTTTCCTATAGAGCCAATGGAAATTTGCATTGATTTTGGGATTGAGATAGTGCAATTGTGAGATAGAATCTGTACTAAGTGTTCATAAAAAACAATATGTCATTACAAGCTGTTTATATTGGCATTAAGAATAACATAGTAAAACCAATGGATTTCTATTTGAACTTACCTAATAGTGATTCATTGGTCACTGCCCTTCTTGACATAAATTTGCACCTGTGATGTTGCTGTGGCTTACTGGGTTAATGCACCTGTCTTGTAAAAAGGATTTCATGAGTTCTAATCCTTGGAGAGTCTTTTTCATTTACTTACTAATAAGCTTCCTATGGAGCAATGGAAATTTGCATTGATTTTGAGATATAGAATCTGTATTACGTGTTCATCAAGAACAATGCGTCATGATGCGCTGCAAAGATTGGCATTAAGAATAACATAGTGAAACCAATGGATTTCTTTTTGAACTTACCTAATAGTGATTCATTGGTCATTGCCCTTCTTGACAACCTTTTGCACTTGTGATGTTCCAGTGGCTTACTTGGTTATTGCGCCTGTCTTATAATCAGGAGTTCATGAGTTCTAATTCACAGAGAGTTTTTTCATTTACTTACTAATAAGCTTCCTATAGAGACAATGGAAATTTGCATTGTTTTTGGGCTTGAGATAGTGCAATTGTGAGATATAGAATCTGTATTACGTGTTCATCAAGAACAATACGTCATGATGCGCTGCAAAGATTGGCATTAAGAATAACATAGTAAAACCAATGGATTTCTTTTTGATCTTACCTAATAGTGATTCATTGTTCACTGCCCTTCTTGACATCACTTTGCACCTGTGATGTTCCTGTGGTTTACTGGGTTAATGCACCTGTCTTGTAAAAAGGATTTCATGAGTTCTAATCCTTGGAGAGTGTTTTTCATTTACTTACTGATAAGCTTCCTATGGAGCCAATGTAAATTTGCATTGATTTTGGGATTGAGATAGTGCAATTGTGAGATATAGAATCTGTATTACGTGTTCATCAAGAACAATATGTCATGATGCGCTGCAAAGATTGGCATTAAGAATAACATAGTGAAACCAATGGATTTCTTTTTGAACTTACCTAATAGTGATTCAATGTTCGCTGCCCTTCTTGACATCACTTTGCACTTGTGATGTTCCAATGGCTTAGTGGGTTAATGCCCCTGTCTTTTAAACAGGAGTTCATGAATTCTAGTCCTCAGAGAGCTCTTTTTCATTTACTTACCAATAAGTTTCCTATAGAGCCAATGGAAATTTGCATTGATTTTGGGATTAAGATAGTGCAATTGTGAGATAGAATCTGTACTAAGTGTTCATAAAAAACAATATGTCATTACAAGCTGTTTAGATTGGCATTAAGAATAACATAGTAAAACCAATGGATTTCTATTTGAACTTACCTAATAGTGATTCATTGGTCACTGCCCTTCTTGACATAAATTTGCACCTGTGATGTTACTGTGGCTTACTGGGTTAATGCACCTGTCTTGTAAAAAGGATTTCATGAGTTCTAATCCTTGGAGAGTCTTTTTCATTTACTTACTAATAAGCTTCCTATGGAGCAATGGAAATTTCCATTGATTTTGAGATATAGAATCTGTATTACGTGTTCATCAAGAACAATGCGTCATGATGCGCTGCAAAGATTGGCATTAAGAATAACATAGTGAAACCAATGGATTTCTTTTTGAACTTACCTAATAGTGATTCATTGGTCATTGCCCTTCTTGACAACCTTTTGCACTTGTGATGTTCCAGTGGCTTACTTGGTTATTGCGCCTGTCTTATAAACAGGAGTTCATGAGTTCTAATTCTCAGAGAGTTTTTTCATTTACTTACTAATAAGCTTCCTATAGAGACAATGGAAATTTGCATTGATTTTGGGCTTGAGATAGTGCAATTGTGAGATATAGAATCTGTATTACGTGTTCATCAAGAACAATACGTCATGATGCGCTGCAAAGATTGGCATTAAGAATAACATAGTGAAACCAATGGATTTCTTTTTGAACTTACCTGATAGTGATTCAATGTTCACTGCCCTTCTTGACATCACTTTGCACTTGTGATGTTCCAATGGCTTAGTGGGTTAATGCCCCTGTCTTTTAAACAGGAGTTCATGAATTCTAGTCCTCAGAGAGCTCTTTTTCATTTACTTACCAATAAGTTTCCTATAGAGCCAATGGAAATTTGCATTGATTTTGGGATTGAGATAGTGCAATTGTGAGATAGAATCTGTACTAAGTGTTCATAAAAAACAATATGTCATTACAAGCTGTTTAGATTGGCATTAAGAATAACATAGTAAAACCAATGGATTTCTATTTGAACTTACCTAATAGTGATTCATTGGTCACTGCCCTTCTTGACATAAATTTGCACCTGTGATGTTGCTGTGGCTTACTGGGTTAATGCACCTGTCTTGTAAAAAGGATTTCATGAGTTCTAATCCTTGGAGAGTCTTTTTCATTTACTTACTAATAAGCTTCCTATGGAGCAATGGAAATTTGCATTGATTTTGAGATATAGAATCTGTATTACGTGTTCATCAAGAACAATGCGTCATGATGCGCTGCAAAGATTGGCATTAAGAATAACATAGTGAAACCAATGGATTTCTTTTTGAACTTACCTAATAGTGATTCATTGGTCATTGCCCTTCTTGACAACCTTTTGCACTTGTGATGTTCCAGTGGCTTACTTGGTTATTGCGCCTGTCTTATAAACAGGAGTTCATGAGTTCTAATTCACAGAGAGTTTTTTCATTTACTTACTAATAAGCTTCCTATAGAGACAATGGAAATTTGCATTGTTTTTGGGCTTGAGATAGTGCAATTGTGAGATATAGAATCTGTATTACGTGTTCATCAAGAACAATACGTCATGATGCGCTGCAAAGATTGGCAATAAGAATAACATAGTGAAACCAATGGATTTCTTTTTGAACTTACCTAATAGTGATTCAATGTTCACTGCCCTTCTTGACATCACTTTGCAATTGTGGTGTTCCAATGGCTTAGTGGGTTAATGCCCCTGTCTTTTAAACAGGAGTTCATGAATTCTAGTCCTCAGAGAGCTCTTTTTCATTTACTTACCAATAAGTTTCCTATAGAGCCAATGGAAATTTGCATTGATTTTGGGATTGAGATAGTGCAATTGTGAGATAGAATCTGTACTAAGTGTTCATAAAGAACAATATGTCATTACAAGCTGTTTAGATTGGCATTAAGAATAACATAGTAAAACCAATGGATTTCTATTTGAACTTACCTAATAGTGATTCATTGGTCACTGCCCTTCTTGACATAAATTTGCACCTGTGATGTTACTGTGGCTTACTGGGTTAATGCACCTGTCTTGTAAAAAGGATTTCATGAGTTCTAATCCTTGGAGAGTCTTTTTCATTTACTTACTAATAAGCTTCCTATGGAGCAATGGAAATTTCCATTGATTTTGAGATATAGAATCTGTATTACGTGTTCATCAAGAACAATGCGTCATGATGCGCTGCAAAGATTGGCATTAAGAATAACATAGTGAAACCAATGGATTTCTTTTTGAACTTACCTAATAGTGATTCATTGGTCATTGCCCTTCTTGACAACCTTTTGCACTTGTGATGTTCCAGTGGCTTACTTGGTTATTGCGCCTGTCTTATAAACAGGAGTTCATGAGTTCTAATTCTCAGAGAGTTTTTTCATTTACTTACTAATAAGCTTCCTATAGAGACAATGGAAATTTGCATTGATTTTGGGCTTGAGATAGTGCAATTGTGAGATATAGAATCTGTATTACGTGTTCATCAAGAACAATACGTCATGATGCGCTGCAAAGATTGGCATTAAGAATAACATAGTGAAACCAATGGATTTCTTTTTGAACTTACCTGATAGTGATTCAATGTTCACTGCCCTTCTTGACATCACTTTGCACTTGTGATGTTCCAATGGCTTAGTGGGTTAATGCCCCTGTCTTTTAAACAGGAGTTCATGAATTCTAGTCCTCAGAGAGCTCTTTTTCATTTACTTACCAATAAGTTTCCTATAGAGCCAATGGAAATTTGCATTGATTTTGGGATTGAGATAGTGCAATTGTGAGATAGAATCTGTACTAAGTGTTCATAAAAAACAATATGTCATTACAAGCTGTTTAGATTGGCATTAAGAATAACATAGTAAAACCAATGGATTTCTATTTGAACTTACCTAATAGTGATTCATTGGTCACTGCCCTTCTTGACATAAATTTGCACCTGTGATGTTGCTGTGGCTTACTGGGTTAATGCACCTGTCTTGTAAAAAGGATTTCATGAGTTCTAATCCTTGGAGAGTCTTTTTCATTTACTTACTAATAAGCTTCCTATGGAGCAATGGAAATTTGCATTGATTTTGAGATATAGAATCTGTATTACGTGTTCATCAAGAACAATGCGTCATGATGCGCTGCAAAGATTGGCATTAAGAATAACATAGTGAAACCAATGGATTTCTTTTTGAACTTACCTAATAGTGATTCATTGGTCATTGCCCTTCTTGACAACCTTTTGCACTTGTGATGTTCCAGTGGCTTACTTGGTTATTGCGCCTGTCTTATAAACAGGAGTTCATGAGTTCTAATTCACAGAGAGTTTTTTCATTTACTTACTAATAAGCTTCCTATAGAGACAATGGAAATTTGCATTGTTTTTGGGCTTGAGATAGTGCAATTGTGAGATATAGAATCTGTATTACGTGTTCATCAAGAACAATACGTCATGATGCGCTGCAAAGATTGGCAATAAGAATAACATAGTGAAACCAATGGATTTCTTTTTGAACTTACCTAATAGTGATTCAATGTTCACTGCCCTTCTTGACATCACTTTGCAATTGTGGTGTTCCAATGGCTTAGTGGGTTAATGCCCCTGTCTTTTAAACAGGAGTTCATGAATTCTAGTCCTCAGAGAGCTCTTTTTCATTTACTTACCAATAAGTTTCCTATAGAGCCAATGGAAATTTGCATTGATTTTGGGATTGAGATAGTGCAATTGTGAGATAGAATCTGTACTAAGTGTTCATAAAGAACAATATGTCATTACAAGCTGTTTAGATTGGCATTAAGAATAACATAGTAAAACCAATGGATTTCTATTTGAACTTACCTAATAGTGATTCATTGGTCACTGCCCTTCTTGACATAAATTTGCCCTTGTGATGTTGCTGTGGCTTACTGGGTTAATGCACTTGTCTTGTAAAAAGGATTTCATGAGTTTACTCCTTGGAGAGTCTTTTTCATTTACTTACTAATAAGCTTCCTATGGAGCCAATGTAAATTTGCATTGATTTTGGGATTGAGATAGTGCAATTGTGAGATAGAATCTGTACTAAGTGTTCATAAAGAACAATATGTCATCACAATCTGTTTAGATTGGCTTTAAGAATAACATAGTAAAACCAATGGATTTCTTTTTGATCTTACCTAATAGTGATTCATTGTTCACTGCCCTTCTTGACATCACTTTGCACCTGTGATGTTCCTGTGGTTTACTGGGTTAATGCACCTGTCTTGTAAAAAGGATTTCATGAGTTCTAATCCTTGGAGAGTCTTTTTCATTTACTTACTGATAAGCTTCCTATGGAGCCAATGTAAATTTGCATTGATTTTGGGCTTGAGATAGTGCAATTGTGAGATATAGAATCTGTATTACGTGTTCATCAAGAACAATACGTCATGATGCGCTGCAAAGATTGGCATTAAGAATAACATAGTGAAACCAATGGATTTCTTTTTGAACTTACCTAATAGTGATTCAATGTTCACTGCCCTTCTTGACATCACTTTGCACTTGTGATGTTCCAATGGCTTAGTGGGTTAATGCCCCTGTCTTTTCAACAGGAGTTTATGAATTCTAGTCCTCAGAGAGCTCTTTTTCATTTACTTACCAATAAGTTTACTATAGAGCCAATGGAAATTTGCATTGATTTTGGGATTGAGATAGTGCAATTGTGAGATAGAATCTGCACTAAGTGTTCATAAAGAACAATATGTCATTACAAGCTGTTTAGATTGGCATTAAGAATAGCATAGTAAAACCAATGGATTTCTTTTTGAACTTACCTAATAGTGATTCATTGGTCACTGCCCTTCTTGACATAAATTTGCTTCCATGATGTTACTGTGGCTTACTGGGTTAATGCACCTGTCTTGTAAAAAGGATTTCATGAGTTCTAATCCTTGGAGAGTCTTTTTCATTTACTTACTAATAAGCTTCCTATGGAGCAATGGAAATTTCCATTGATTTTGAGATATAGAATCTGTATTACGTGTTCATCAAGAACAATGCGTCATGATGCGCTGCAAAGATTGCCATTAAGAATAACATAGTGAAACCAATGGATTTCTTTTTGAACTTACCTAATAGTGATTCATTGGTCATTGCCCTTCTTGACAACCTTTTGCACTTGTGATGTTCCAGTGGCTTACTTGGTTATTGCGCCTGTCTTATAAACAGGAGTTCATGAGCTCTAATTCTCAGAGAGTTTTTTCACTTACTTACTAATAAGCTTCCTATAGAGACAATGGAAATTTGCATTGATTTTGGGCTTGAGATAGTGAAATTGTGAGATATAGAATCTGTATTACGTGTTCATCAAGAACAATACGTCATGATGCGCTGCAAAGATTGGCATTAAGAATAACATAGTGAAACCAATGGATTTCTTTTTGAACTTACCTGATAGTGATTCAATGTTCACTGCCCTTCTTGACATCACTTTGCACTTGTGATGTTCCAATGGCTTAGTGGGTTAATGCCCCTGTCTTTTAAACAGGAGTTCATGAATTCTAGTCCTCAGAGAGCTCTTTTTCATTTACTTACCAATAAGTTTCCTATAGAGCCAATGGAAATTTGCATTGATTTTGGGATTGAGATAGTGCAATTGTGAGATAGAATCTGTACTAAGTGTTCATAAAAAACAATATGTCATTACAAGCTGTTTAGATTGGCATTAAGAATAACATAGTAAAACCAAAGGATTTCTATTTGAACTTACCTAATAGTGATTCATTGGTCACTGCCCTTCTTGACATAAATTTGCACCTGTGATGTTGCTGTGGCTTACTGGGTTAATGCACCTGTCTTGTAAAAAGTATTTCATGAGTTCTAATCCTTGGAGAGTCTTTTTCATTTACTTACTAATAAGCTTCCTATGGAGCAATGGAAATTTGCATTGATTTTGAGATATAGAATCTGTATTACGTGTTCATCAAGAACAATGCGTCATGATGCGCTGCAAAGATTGGCATTAAGAATAACATAGTGAAACCAATGGATTTCTTTTTGAACTTACCTAATAGTGATTCATTGGTCATTGCCCTTCTTGACAACCTTTTGCACTTGTGATGTTCCAGTGGCTTACTTGGTTATTGCGCCTGTCTTATAATCAGGAGTTCATGAGTTCTAATTCACAGAGAGTTTTTTCATTTACTTACTAATAAGCTTCCTATAGAGACAATGGAAATTTGCATTGTTTTTGGGCTTGAGATAGTGCAATTGTGAGATATAGAATCTGTATTACGTGTTCATCAAGAACAATACGTCATGATGCGCTGCAAAGATTGGCATTAAGAATAACATAGTAAAACCAATGGATTTCTTTTTGATCTTACCTAATAGTGATTCATTGTTCACTGCCCTTCTTGACATCACTTTGCACCTGTGATGTTCCTGTGGTTTACTGGGTTAATGCACCTGTCTTGTAAAAAGGATTTCATGAGTTCTAATCCTTGGAGAGTGTTTTTCATTTACTTACTGATAAGCTTCCTATGGAGCCAATGTAAATTTGCATTGATTTTGGGATTGAGATAGTGCAATTGTGAGATATAGAATCTGTATTACGTGTTCATCAAGAACAATATGTCATGATGCGCTGCAAAGATTGGCATTAAGAATAACATAGTGAAACCAATGGATTTCTTTTTGAACTTACCTAATAGTGATTCAATGTTCGCTGCCCTTCTTGACATCACTTTGCACTTGTGATGTTCCAATGGCTTAGTGGGTTAATGCCCCTGTCTTTTAAACAGGAGTTCATGAATTCTAGTCCTCAGAGAGCTCTTTTTCATTTACTTACCAATAAGTTTCCTATAGAGCCAATGGAAATTTGCATTGATTTTGGGATTAAGATAGTGCAATTGTGAGATAGAATCTGTACTAAGTGTTCATAAAAAACAATATGTCATTACAAGCTGTTTAGATTGGCATTAAGAATAACATAGTAAAACCAATGGATTTCTATTTGAACTTACCTAATAGTGATTCATTGGTCACTGCCCTTCTTGACATAAATTTGCACCTGTGATGTTACTGTGGCTTACTGGGTTAATGCACCTGTCTTGTAAAAAGGATTTCATGAGTTCTAATCCTTGGAGAGTCTTTTTCATTTACTTACTAATAAGCTTCCTATGGAGCAATGGAAATTTCCATTGATTTTGAGATATAGAATCTGTATTACGTGTTCATCAAGAACAATGCGTCATGATGCGCTGCAAAGATTGGCATTAAGAATAACATAGTGAAACCAATGGATTTCTTTTTGAACTTACCTAATAGTGATTCATTGGTCATTGCCCTTCTTGACAACCTTTTGCACTTGTGATGTTCCAGTGGCTTACTTGGTTATTGCGCCTGTCTTATAAACAGGAGTTCATGAGTTCTAATTCTCAGAGAGTTTTTTCATTTACTTACTAATAAGCTTCCTATAGAGACAATGGAAATTTGCATTGATTTTGGGCTTGAGATAGTGCAATTGTGAGATATAGAATCTGTATTACGTGTTCATCAAGAACAATACGTCATGATGCGCTGCAAAGATTGGCATTAAGAATAACATAGTGAAACCAATGGATTTCTTTTTGAACTTACCTGATAGTGATTCAATGTTCACTGCCCTTCTTGACATCACTTTGCACTTGTGATGTTCCAATGGCTTAGTGGGTTAATGCCCCTGTCTTTTAAACAGGAGTTCATGAATTCTAGTCCTCAGAGAGCTCTTTTTCATTTACTTACCAATAAGTTTCCTATAGAGCCAATGGAAATTTGCATTGATTTTGGGATTGAGATAGTGCAATTGTGAGATAGAATCTGTACTAAGTGTTCATAAAAAACAATATGTCATTACAAGCTGTTTAGATTGGCATTAAGAATAACATAGTAAAACCAATGGATTTCTATTTGAACTTACCTAATAGTGATTCATTGGTCACTGCCCTTCTTGACATAAATTTGCACCTGTGATGTTGCTGTGGCTTACTGGGTTAATGCACCTGTCTTGTAAAAAGGATTTCATGAGTTCTAATCCTTGGAGAGTCTTTTTCATTTACTTACTAATAAGCTTCCTATGGAGCAATGGAAATTTGCATTGATTTTGAGATATAGAATCTGTATTACGTGTTCATCAAGAACAATGCGTCATGATGCGCTGCAAAGATTGGCATTAAGAATAACATAGTGAAACCAATGGATTTCTTTTTGAACTTACCTAATAGTGATTCATTGGTCATTGCCCTTCTTGACAACCTTTTGCACTTGTGATGTTCCAGTGGCTTACTTGGTTATTGCGCCTGTCTTATAAACAGGAGTTCATGAGTTCTAATTCACAGAGAGTTTTTTCATTTACTTACTAATAAGCTTCCTATAGAGACAATGGAAATTTGCATTGTTTTTGGGCTTGAGATAGTGCAATTGTGAGATATAGAATCTGTATTACGTGTTCATCAAGAACAATACGTCATGATGCGCTGCAAAGATTGGCAATAAGAATAACATAGTGAAACCAATGGATTTCTTTTTGAACTTACCTAATAGTGATTCAATGTTCACTGCCCTTCTTGACATCACTTTGCAATTGTGGTGTTCCAATGGCTTAGTGGGTTAATGCCCCTGTCTTTTAAACAGGAGTTCATGAATTCTAGTCCTCAGAGAGCTCTTTTTCATTTACTTACCAATAAGTTTCCTATAGAGCCAATGGAAATTTGCATTGATTTTGGGATTGAGATAGTGCAATTGTGAGATAGAATCTGTACTAAGAGTTCATAAAAAACAATATGTCATTACAAGCTGTTTAGATTGGCATTAAGAATAACATAGTAAAACCAATGGATTTCTATTTGAACTTACCTAATAGTGATTCATTGGTCACTGCCCTTCTTGACATAAATTTGCACTTGTGATGTTGCTGTGGCTTACTGGGTTAATGCACTTGTCTTGTAAAAAGGATTTCATGAGTTTACTCCTTGGAGAGTCTTTTTCATTTACTTACTAATAAGCTTCCTATGGAGCCAATGTAAATTTGCATTGATTTTGGGATTGAGATAGTGCAATTGTGAGATAGAATCTGTACTAAGTGTTCATAAAGAACAATATGTCATCACAATCTGTTTAGATTGGCTTTAAGAATAACATAGTAAAACCAATGGATTTCTTTTTGATCTTACCTAATAGTGATTCATTGTTCACTGCCCTTCTTGACATCACTTTGCACCTGTGATGTTCCTGTGGTTTACTGGGTTAATGCACCTGTCTTGTAAAAAGGATTTCATGAGTTCTAATCCTTGGAGAGTCTTTTTCATTTACTTACTGATAAGCTTCCTATGGAGCCAATGTAAATTTGCATTGATTTTGGGCTTGAGATAGTGCAATTGTGAGATATAGAATCTGTATTACGTGTTCATCAAGAACAATACGTCATGATGCGCTGCAAAGATTGGCATTAAGAATAACATAGTGAAACCAATGGATTTCTTTTTGAACTTACCTAATAGTGATTCAATGTTCACTGCCCTTCTTGACATCACTTTGCACTTGTGATGTTCCAATGGCTTAGTGGGTTAATGCCCCTGTCTTTTCAACAGGAGTTTATGAATTCTAGTCCTCAGAGAGCTCTTTTTCATTTACTTACCAATAAGTTTCCTATAGAGCCAATGGAAATTTGCATTGATTTTGGGATTGAGATAGTGCAATTGTGAGATAGAATCTGCACTAAGTGTTCATAAAGAACAATATGTCATTACAAGCTGTTTAGATTGGCATTAAGAATAGCATAGTAAAACCAATGGATTTCTTTTTGAACTTACCTAATAGTGATTCATTGGTCACTGCCCTTCTTGACATAAATTTGCTTCCATGATGTTACTGTGGCTTACTGGTTTAATGCACCTGTCTTGTAAAAAGGATTTCATGAGTTCTAATCCTTGGAGAGTCTTTTTCATTTACTTACTAATAAGCTTCCTATGGAGCAATGGAAATTTCCATTGATTTTGAGATATAGAATCTGTATTACGTGTTCATCAAGAACAATGCGTCATGATGCGCTGCAAAGATTGCCATTAAGAATAACATAGTGAAACCAATGGATTTCTTTTTGAACTTACCTAATAGTGATTCATTGGTCATTGCCCTTCTTGACAACCTTTTGCACTTGTGATGTTCCAGTGGCTTACTTGGTTATTGCGCCTGTCTTATAAACATGAGTTCTAATTCTCAGAGAGTTTTTTCACTTACTTACTAATAAGCTTCCTATAGAGACAATGGAAATTTGCATTGATTTTGGGCTTGAGATAGTGCAATTGTGAGATATAGAATCTGTATTACGTGTTCATCAAGAACAATACGTCATGATGCGCTGCAAAGATTGGCATTAAGAATAACATAGTGAAACCAATGGATTTCTTTTTGAACTTACCTGATAGTGATTCAATGTTCACTGCCCTTCTTGACATCACTTTGCACTTGTGATGTTCCAATGGCTTAGTGGGTTAATGCCCCTGTCTTTTAAACAGGAGTTCATGAATTCTAGTCCTCAGAGAGCTCTTTTTCATTTACTTACCAATAAGTTTCCTATAGAGCCAATGGAAATTTGCATTGATTTTGGGATTGAGATAGTGCAATTGTGAGATAGAATCTGTACTAAGTGTTCATAAAAAACAATATGTCATTACAAGCTGTTTAGATTGGCATTAAGAATAACATAGTAAAACCAATGGATTTCTATTTGAACTTACCTAATAGTGATTCATTGGTCACTGCCCTTCTTGACATAAATTTGCACCTGTGATGTTGCTGTGGCTTACTGGGTTAATGCACCTGTCTTGTAAAAAGGATTTCATGAGTTCTAATCCTTGGAGAGTCTTTTTCATTTACTTACTAATAAGCTTCCTATGGAGCAATGGAAATTTGCTTTGATTTTGAGATATAGAATCTGTATTACGTGTTCATCAAGAACAATGCGTCATGATGCGCTGCAAAGATTGGCATTAAGAATAACATAGTGAAACCAATGGATTTCTTTTTGAACTTACCTAATAGTGATTCATTGGTCATTGCCCTTCTTGACAACCTTTTGCACTTGTGATGTTCCAGTGGCTTACTTGGTTATTGCGCCTGTCTTATAATCAGGAGTTCATGAGTTCTAATTCACAGAGAGTTTTTTCATTTACTTACTAATAAGCTTCCTATAGAGACAATGGAAATTTGCATTGTTTTTGGGCTTGAGATAGTGCAATTGTGAGATATAGAATCTGTATTACGTGTTCATCAAGAACAATACGTCATGATGCGCTGCAAAGATTGGCAATAAGAATAACATAGTGAAACCAATGGATTTCTTTTTGAACTTACCTAATAGTGATTCAATGTTCACTGCCCTTCTTGACATCACTTTGCAATTGTGGTGTTCCAATGGCTTAGTGGGTTAATGCCCCTGTCTTTTAAACAGGAGTTCATGAATTCTAGTCCTCAGAGAGCTCTTTTTCATTTACTTACCAATAAGTTTCCTATAGAGCCAATGGAAATTTGCATTGATTTTGGGATTGAGATAGTGCAATTGTGAGATAGAATCTGTACTAAGAGTTCATAAAAAACAATATGTCATTACAAGCTGTTTAGATTGGCATTAAGAATAACATAGTAAAACCAATGGATTTCTATTTGAACTTACCTAATAGTGATTCATTGGTCACTGCCCTTCTTGACATAAATTTGCACTTGTGATGTTGCTGTGGCTTACTGGGTTAATGCACTTGTCTTGTAAAAAGGATTTCATGAGTTTACTCCTTGGAGAGTCTTTTTCATTTACTTACTAATAAGCTTCCTATGGAGCCAATGTAAATTTGCATTGATTTTGGGATTGAGATAGTGCAATTGTGAGATAGAATCTGTACTAAGTGTTCATAAAGAACAATATGTCATCACAATCTGTTTAGATTGGCTTTAAGAATAACATAGTAAAACCAATGGATTTCTTTTTGATCTTACCTAATAGTGATTCATTGTTCACTGCCCTTCTTGACATCACTTTGCACCTGTGATGTTCCTGTGGTTTACTGGGTTAATGCACCTGTCTTGTAAAAAGGATTTCATGAGTTCTAATCCTTGGAGAGTCTTTTTCATTTACTTACTGATAAGCTTCCTATGGAGCCAATGTAAATTTGCATTGATTTTGGGCTTGAGATAGTGCAATTGTGAGATATAGAATCTGTATTACGTGTTCATCAAGAACAATACGTCATGATGCGCTGCAAAGATTGGCATTAAGAATAACATAGTGAAACCAATGGATTTCTTTTTGAACTTACCTAATAGTGATTCAATGTTCACTGCCCTTCTTGACATCACTTTGCACTTGTGATGTTCCAATGGCTTAGTGGGTTAATGCCCCTGTCTTTTCAACAGGAGTTTATGAATTCTAGTCCTCAGAGAGCTCTTTTTCATTTACTTACCAATAAGTTTCCTATAGAGCCAATGGAAATTTGCATTGATTTTGGGATTGAGATAGTGCAATTGTGAGATAGAATCTGCACTAAGTGTTCATAAAGAACAATATGTCATTACAAGCTGTTTAGATTGGCATTAAGAATAGCATAGTAAAACCAATGGATTTCTTTTTGAACTTACCTAATAGTGATTCATTGGTCACTGCCCTTCTTGACATAAATTTGCTTCCATGATGTTACTGTGGCTTACTGGGTTAATGCACCTGTCTTGTAAAAAGGATTTCATGAGTTCTAATCCTTGGAGAGTCTTTTTCATTTACTTACTAATAAGCTTCCTATGGAGCAATGGAAATTTCCATTGATTTTGAGATATAGAATCTGTATTACGTGTTCATCAAGAACAATGCGTCATGATGCGCTGCAAAGATTGCCATTAAGAATAACATAGTGAAACCAATGGATTTCTTTTTGAACTTACCTAATAGTGATTCATTGGTCATTGCCCTTCTTGACAACCTTTTGCACTTGTGATGTTCCAGTGGCTTACTTGGTTATTGCGCCTGTCTTATAAACAGGAGTTCATGAGTTCTAATTCTCAGAGAGTTTTTTCACTTACTTACTAATAAGCTTCCTATAGAGACAATGGAAATTTGCATTGATTTTGGGCTTGAGATAGTGCAATTGTGAGATATAGAATCTGTATTACGTGTTCATCAAGAACAATACGTCATGATGCGCTGCAAAGATTGGCATTAAGAATAACATAGTGAAACCAATGGATTTCTTTTTGAACTTACCTGATAGTGATTCAATGTTCACTGCCCTTCTTGACATCACTTTGCACTTGTGATGTTCCAATGGCTTAGTGGGTTAATGCCCCTGTCTTTTAAACAGGAGTTCATGAATTCTAGTCCTCAGAGAGCTCTTTTTCATTTACTTACCAATAAGTTTCCTATAGAGCCAATGGAAATTTGCATTGATTTTGGGATTGAGATAGTGCAATTGTGAGATAGAATCTGTACTAAGTGTTCATAAAAAACAATATGTCATTACAAGCTGTTTAGATTGGCATTAAGAATAACATAGTAAAACCAATGGATTTCTATTTGAACTTACCTAATAGTGATTCATTGGTCACTGCCCTTCTTGACATAAATTTGCACCTGTGATGTTGCTGTGGCTTACTGGGTTAATGCACCTGTCTTGTAAAAAGGATTTCATGAGTTCTAATCCTTGGAGAGTCTTTTTCATTTACTTACTAATAAGCTTCCTATGGAGCAATGGAAATTTGCATTGATTTTGAGATATAGAATCTGTATTACGTGTTCATCAAGAACAATGCGTCATGATGCGCTGCAAAGATTGGCATTAAGAATAACATAGTGAAACCAATGGATTTCTTTTTGAACTTACCTAATAGTGATTCATTGGTCATTGCCCTTCTTGACAACCTTTTGCACTTGTGATGTTCCAGTGGCTTACTTGGTTATTGCGCCTGTCTTATAATCAGGAGTTCATGAGTTCTAATTCACAGAGAGTTTTTTCATTTACTTACTAATAAGCTTCCTATAGAGACAATGGAAATTTGCATTGTTTTTGGGCTTGAGATAGTGCAATTGTGAGATATAGAATCTGTATTACGTGTTCATCAAGAACAATACGTCATGATGCGCTGCAAAGATTGGCATTAAGAATAACATAGTAAAACCAATGGATTTCTTTTTGATCTTACCTAATAGTGATTCATTGTTCACTGCCCTTCTTGACATCACTTTGCACCTGTGATGTTCCTGTGGTTTACTGGGTTAATGCACCTGTCTTGTAAAAAGGATTTCATGAGTTCTAATCCTTGGAGAGTGTTTTTCATTTACTTACTGATAAGCTTCCTATGGAGCCAATGTAAATTTGCATTGATTTTGGGATTGAGATAGTGCAATTGTGAGATATAGAATCTGTATTACGTGTTCATCAAGAACAATATGTCATGATGCGCTGCAAAGATTGGCATTAAGAATAACATAGTGAAACCAATGGATTTCTTTTTGAACTTACCTAATAGTGATTCAATGTTCGCTGCCCTTCTTGACATCACTTTGCACTTGTGATGTTCCAATGGCTTAGTGGGTTAATGCCCCTGTCTTTTAAACAGGAGTTCATGAATTCTAGTCCTCAGAGAGCTCTTTTTCATTTACTTACCAATAAGTTTTCTATAGAGCCAATGGAAATTTGCATTGATTTTGGGATTAAGATAGTGCAATTGTGAGATAGAATCTGTACTAAGTGTTCATAAAAAACAATATGTCATTACAAGCTGTTTAGATTGGCATTAAGAATAACATAGTAAAACCAATGGATTTCTATTTGAACTTACCTAATAGTGATTCATTGGTCACTGCCCTTCTTGACATAAATTTGCACCTGTGATGTTACTGTGGCTTACTGGGTTAATGCACCTGTCTTGTAAAAAGGATTTCATGAGTTCTAATCCTTGGAGAGTCTTTTTCATTTACTTACTAATAAGCTTCCTATGGAGCAATGGAAATTTCCATTGATTTTGAGATATAGAATCTGTATTACGTGTTCATCAAGAACAATGCGTCATGATGCGCTGCAAAGATTGGCATTAAGAATAACATAGTGAAACCAATGGATTTCTTTTTGAACTTACCTAATAGTGATTCATTGGTCATTGCCCTTCTTGACAACCTTTTGCACTTGTGATGTTCCAGTGGCTTACTTGGTTATTGCGCCTGTCTTATAAACAGGAGTTCATGAGTTCTAATTCTCAGAGAGTTTTTTCATTTACTTACTAATAAGCTTCCTATAGAGACAATGGAAATTTGCATTGGTTTTGGGCTTGAGATAGTGCAATTGTGAGATATAGAATCTGTATTACGTGTTCATCAAGAACAATACGTCATGATGCGCTGCAAAGATTGGCATTAAGAATAACATAGTGAAACCAATGGATTTCTTTTTGAACTTACCTGATAGTGATTCAATGTTCACTGCCCTTCTTGACATCACTTTGCACTTGTGATGTTCCAATGGCTTAGTGGGTTAATGCCCCTGTCTTTTAAACAGGAGTTCATGAATTCTAGTCCTCAGAGAGCTCTTTTTCATTTACTTACCAATAAGTTTCCTATAGAGCCAATGGAAATTTGCATTGATTTTGGGATTGAGATAGTGCAATTGTGAGATAGAATCTGTACTAAGTGTTCATAAAAAACAATATGTCATTACAAGCTGTTTAGATTGGCATTAAGAATAACATAGTAAAACCAATGGATTTCTATTTGAACTTACCTAATAGTGATTCATTGGTCACTGCCCTTCTTGACATAAATTTGCACCTGTGATGTTGCTGTGGCTTACTGGGTTAATGCACCTGTCTTGTAAAAAGGATTTCATGAGTTCTAATCCTTGGAGAGTCTTTTTCATTTACTTACTAATAAGCTTCCTATGGAGCAATGGAAATTTGCATTGATTTTGAGATATAGAATCTGTATTACGTGTTCATCAAGAACAATGCGTCATGATGCGCTGCAAAGATTGGCATTAAGAATAACATAGTGAAACCAATGGATTTCTTTTTGAACTTACCTAATAGTGATTCATTGGTCATTGCCCTTCTTGACAACCTTTTGCACTTGTGATGTTCCAGTGGCTTACTTGGTTATTGCGCCTGTCTTATAAACAGGAGTTCATGAGTTCTAATTCACAGAGAGTTTTTTCATTTACTTACTAATAAGCTTCCTATAGAGACAATGGAAATTTGCATTGTTTTTGGGCTTGAGATAGTGCAATTGTGAGATATAGAATCTGTATTACGTGTTCATCAAGAACAATACGTCATGATGCGCTGCAAAGATTGGCAATAAGAATAACGTAGTGAAACCAATGGATTTCTTTTTGAACTTACCTAATAGTGATTCAATGTTCACTGCCCTTCTTGACATCACTTTGCAATTGTGGTGTTCCAATGGCTTAGTGGGTTAATGCCCCTGTCTTTTAAACAGGAGTTCATGAATTCTAGTCCTCAGAGAGCTCTTTTTCATTTACTTACCAATAAGTTTCCTATAGAGCCAATGGAAATTTGCATTGATTTTGGGATTGAGATAGTGCAATTGTGAGATAGAATCTGTACTAAGTGTTCATAAAAAACAATATGTCATTACAAGCTGTTTAGATTGGCATTAAGAATAACATAGTAAAACCAATGGATTTCTATTTGAACTTACCTAATAGTGATTCATTGGTCACTGCCCTTCTTGACATAAATTTGCACTTGTGATGTTGCTGTGGCTTACTGGGTTAATGCACTTGTCTTGTAAAAAGGATTTCATGAGTTTAATCCTTGGAGAGTCTTTTTCATTTACTTACTAATAAGCTTCCTATGGAGCCAATGTAAATTTGCATTGATTTTGGGATTGAGATAGTGCAATTGTGAGATAGAATCTGTACTAAGTGTTCATAAAGAACAATATGTCATCACAATCTGTTTAGATTGGGTTTAAGAATAACATAGTAAAACCAATGGATTTCTTTTTGATCTTACCTAATAGTGATTCATTGTTCACTGCCCTTCTTGACATCACTTTGCACCTGTGATGTTCCTGTGGTTTACTGGGTTAATGCACCTGTCTTGTAAAAAGGATTTCATGAGTTCTTATCCTTGGAGAGTCTTTTTCATTTACTTACTGATAAGCTTCCTATGGAGCCAATGTAAATTTGCATTGATTTTGGGCTTGAGATAGTGCAATTGTGAGATATAGAATCTGTATTACGTGTTCATCAAGAACAATACGTCATGATGCGCTGCAAAGATTGGCATTAAGAATAACATAGTGAAACCAATGGATTTCTTTTTGAACTTACCTAATAGTGATTCAATGTTCACTGCCCTTCTTGACATCACTTTGCACTTGTGATGTTCCAATGGCTTAGTGGGTTAATGCCCCTGTCTTTTCAACAGGAGTTTATGAATTCTAGTCCTCAGAGAGCTCTTTTTCATTTACTTACCAATAAGTTTCCTATAGAGCCAATGGAAATTTGCATTGATTTTGGGATTGAGATAGTGCAATTGTGAGATAGAATCTGCACTAAGTGTTCATAAAGAACAATATGTCATTACAAGCTGTTTAGATTGGCATTAAGAATAGCATAGTAAAACCAATGGATTTCTTTTTGAACTTACCTAATAGTGATTCATTGGTCACTGCCCTTCTTGACATAAATTTGCTTCCATGATGTTACTGTGGCTTACTGGGTTAATGCACCTGTCTTGTAAAAAGGATTTCATGAGTTCTAATCCTTGGAGAGTGTTTTTCATTTACTTACTGATAAGCTTCCTATGGAGCCAATGTAAATTTGCATTGATTTTCCGATTGAGATAGTGCAATTGTGAGATATAGAATCTGTATTACGTGTTCATCAAGAACAATACGTCATGATGCGCTGCAAAGATTGGCATTAAGAATAACATAGTGAAACCAATGGATTTCTTTTTGAACTTACCTAATAGTGATTCAATGTTCGCTGCCCTTCTTGACATCACTTTGCACTTGTGATGTTCCAATGGCTTAGTGGGTTAATGCCCCTGTCTTTTAAACAGGAGTTCATGAATTCTAGTCCTCAGAGAGCTCTTTTTCATTTACTTACCAATAAGTTTCCTATAGAGCCAATGGAAATTTGCATTGATTTGGGGATTGAGATAGTGCAATTGTGAGATAGAATCTGTACTAAGTGTTCATAAAAAACAATATGTCATTACAAGCTGTTTAGATTGGCATTAAGAATAACATAGTAAAACCAATGGATTTCTATTTGAACTTACCTAATAGTGATTCATTGGTCACTGCCCTTCTTGACATAAATTTGCACCTGTGATGTTACTGTGGCTTACTGGGTTAATGCACCTGTCTTGTAAAAAGGATTTCATGAGTTCTAATCCTTGGAGAGTCTTTTTCATTTACTTACTAATAAGCTTCCTATGGAGCAATGGAAATTTCCATTGATTTTGAGATATAGAATCTGTATTACGTGTTCATCAAGAACAATGCGTCATGATGCGCTGCAAAGATTGCCATTAAGAATAACATAGTGAAACCAATGGATTTCTTTTTGAACTTACCTAATAGTGATTCATTGGTCATTGCCCTTCTTGACAACCTTTTGCACTTGTGATGTTCCAGTGGCTTACTTGGTTATTGCGCCTGTCTTATAAACAGGAGTTCATGAGTTCTAATTCTCAGAGAGTTTTTTCACTTACTTACTAATAAGCTTCCTATAGAGACAATGGAAATTTGCATTGATTTTGGGCTTGAGATAGTGCAATTGTGAGATATAGAATCTGTATTACGTGTTCATCAAGAACAATACGTCATGATGCGCTGCAAAGATTGGCATTAAGAATAACATAGTGAAACCAATGGATTTCTTTTTGAACTTACCTGATAGTGATTCAATGTTCACTGCCCTTCTTGACATCACTTTGCACTTGTGATGTTCCAATGGCTTAGTGGGTTAATGCCCCTGTCTTTTAAACAGGAGTTCATGAATTCTAGTCCTCAGAGAGCTCTTTTTCATTTACTTACCAATAAGTTTCCTATAGAGCCAATGGAAATTTGCATTGATTTTGGGATTGAGATAGTGCAATTGTGAGATAGAATCTGTACTAAGTGTTCATAAAAAACAATATGTCATTACAAGCTGTTTAGATTGGCATTAAGAATAACATAGTAAAACCAATGGATTTCTATTTGAACTTACCTAATAGTGATTCATTGGTCACTGCCCTTCTTGACATAAATTTGCACCTGTGATGTTGCTGTGGCTTACTGGGTTAATGCACCTGTCTTGTAAAAAGGATTTCATGAGTTCTAATCCTTGGAGAGTCTTTTTCATTTACTTACTAATAAGCTTCCTATGGAGCAATGGAAATTTGCATTGATTTTGAGATATAGAATCTGTATTACGTGTTCATCAAGAACAATGCGTCATGATGAGCTGCAAAGATTGGCATTAAGAATAACATAGTGAAACCAATGGATTTCTTTTTGAACTTACCTAATAGTGATTCATTGGTCATTGCCCTTCTTGACAACCTTTTGCACTTGTGATGTTCCAGTGGCTTTCTTGGTTATTGCGCCTGTCTTATAAACAGGAGTTCATGAGTTCTAATTCACAGAGAGTTTTTTCATTTACTTACTAATAAGCTTCCTATAGAGACAATGGAAATTTGCATTGTTTTTGGGCTTGAGATAGTGCAATTGTGAGATATAGAATCTGTATTACGTGTTCATCAAGAACAATACGTCATGATGCGCTGCAAAGATTGGCATTAAGAATAACATAGTAAAACCAATGGATTTCTTTTTGATCTTACCTAATAGTGATTCATTGTTCACTGCCCTTCTTGACATCACTTTGCACCTGTGATGTTCCTGTGGTTTACTGGGTTAATGCACCTGTCTTGTAAAAAGGATTTCATGAGTTCTAATCCTTGGAGAGTGTTTTTCATTTACTTACTGATAAGCTTCCTATGGAGCCAATGTAAATTTGCATTGATTTTGGGATTGAGATAGTGCAATTGTGAGATATAGAATCTGTATTACGTGTTCATCAAGAACAATATGTCATGATGCGCTGCAAAGATTGGCATTAAGACTAACATAGTGAAACCAATGGATTTCTTTTTGAACTTACCTAATAGTGATTCAATGTTCGCTGCCCTTCTTGACATCACTTTGCACTTGTGATGTTCCAATGGCTTAGTGGGTTAATGCCCCTGTCTTTTAAACAGGAGTTCATGAATTCTAGTCCTCAGAGAGCTCTTTTTCATTTACTTACCAATAAGTTTCCTATAGAGCCAATGGAAATTTGCATTGATTTTGGGATTAAGATAGTGCAATTGTGAGATAGAATCTGTACTAAGTGTTCATAAAAAACAATATGTCATTACAAGCTGTTTAGATTGGCATTAAGAATAACATAGTAAAACCAATGGATTTCTATTTGAACTTACCTAATAGTGATTCATTGGTCACTGCCCTTCTTGACATAAATTTGCACCTGTGATGTTACTGTGGCTTACTGGGTTAATGCACCTGTCTTGTAAAAAGGATTTCATGAGTTCTAATCCTTGGAGAGTCTTTTTCATTTACTTACTAATAAGCTTCCTATGGAGCAATGGAAATTTCCATTGAATTTGAGATATAGAATCTGTATTACGTGTTCATCAAGAACAATGCGTCATGATGCGCTGCAAAGATTGGCATTAAGAATAACATAGTGAAACCAATGGATTTCTTTTTGAACTTACCTAATAGTGATTCATTGGTCATTGCCCTTCTTGACAACCTTTTGCACTTGTGATGTTCCAGTGGCTTACTTGGTTATTGCGCCTGTCTTATAAACAGGAGTTCATGAGTTCTAATTCTCAGAGAGTTTTTTCATTTACTTACTAATAAGCTTCCTATAGAGACAATGGAAATTTGCATTGATTTTGGGCTTGAGATAGTGCAATTGTGAGATATAGAATCTGTATTACGTGTTCATCAAGAACAATACGTCATGATGCGCTGCAAAGATTGGCATTAAGAATAACATAGTGAAACCAATGGATTTCTTTTTGAACTTACCTGATAGTGATTCAATGTTCACTGCCCTTCTTGACATCACTTTGCACTTGTGATGTTCCAATGGCTTAGTGGGTTAATGCCCCTGTCTTTTAAACAGGAGTTCATGAATTCTAGTCCTCAGAGAGCTCTTTTTCATTTACTTACCAATAAGTTTCCTATAGAGCCAATGGAAATTTGCATTGATTTTGGGATTGAGATAGTGCAATTGTGAGATAGAATCTGTACTAAGTGTTCATAAAAAACAATATGTCATTACAAGCTGTTTAGATTGGCATTAAGAATAACATAGTAAAACCAATGGATTTCTATTTGAACTTACCTAATAGTGATTCATTGGTCACTGCCCTTCTTGACATAAATTTGCACCTGTGATGTTGCTGTGGCTTACTGGGTTAATGCACCTGTCTTGTAAAAAGGATTTCATGAGTTCTAATCCTTGGAGAGTCTTTTTCATTTACTTACTAATAAGCTTCCTATGGAGCAATGGAAATTTGCATTGATTTTGAGATATAGAATCTGTATTACGTGTTCATCAAGAACAATGCGTCATGATGCGCTGCAAAGATTGGCATTAAGAATAACATAGTGAAACCAATGGATTTCTTTTTGAACTTACCTAATAGTGATTCATTGGTCATTGCCCTTCTTGACAACCTTTTGCACTTGTGATGTTCCAGTGGCTTACTTGGTTATTGCGCCTGTCTTATAAACAGGAGTTCATGAGTTCTAATTCACAGAGAGTTTTTTCATTTACTTACTAATAAGCTTCCTATAGAGACAATGGAAATTTGCATTGTTTTTGGGCTTGAGATAGTGCAATTGTGAGATATAGAATCTGTATTACGTGTTCATCAAGAACAATACGTCATGATGCGCTGCAAAGATTGGCAATAAGAATAACATAGTGAAACCAATGGATTTCTTTTTGAACTTACCTAATAGTGATTCAATGTTCACTGCCCTTCTTGACATCACTTTGCAATTGTGGTGTTCCAATGGCTTAGTGGGTTAATGCCCCTGTCTTTTAAACAGGAGTTCATGAATTCTAGTCCTCAGAGAGCTCTTTTTCATTTACTTACCAATAAGTTTCCTATAGAGCCAATGGAAATTTGCATTGATTTTGGGATTGAGATAGTGCAATTGTGAGATAGAATCTGTACTAAGTGTTCATAAAAAACAATATGTCATTACAAGCTGTTTAGATTGGCATTAAGAATAACATAGTAAAACCAATGGATTTCTATTTGAACTTACCTAATAGTGATTCATTGGTCACTGCCCTTCTTGACATAAATTTGCACTTGTGATGTTGCTGTGGCTTACTGGGTTAATGCACTTGTCTTGTAAAAAGGATTTCATGAGTTTAATCCTTGGAGAGTCTTTTTCATTTACTTACTGATAAGCTTCCTATGGAGCCAATGTAAATTTGCATTGATTTTGGGCTTGAGATAGTGCAATTGTGAGATATAGAATCTGTATTACGTGTTCATCAAGAACAATACGTCATGATGCGCTGCAAAGATTGGCATTAAGAATAACATAGTGAAACCAATGGATTTCTTTTTGAACTTACCTAATAGTGATTCAATGTTCACTGCCCTTCTTGACATCACTTTGCACTTGTGATGTTCCAATGGCTTAGTGGGTTAATGCCCCTGTCTTTTCAACAGGAGTTTATGAATTCTAGTCCTCAGAGAGCTCTTTTTCATTTACTTACCAATAAGTTTCCTATATAGCCAATGGAAATTTGCATTGATTTTGGGATTGAGATAGTGCAATTGTGAGATAGAATCTGCACTAAGTGTTCATAAAGAACAATATGTCATTACAAGCTGTTTAGATTGGCATTAAGAATAGCATAGTAAAACCAATGGATTTCTTTTTGAACTTACCTAATAGTGATTCATTGGTCACTGCCCTTCTTGACATAAATTTGCTTCCATGATGTTACTGTGGCTTACTGGGTTAATGCACCTGTCTTGTAAAAAGGATTTCATGAGTTCTAATCCTTGGAGAGTGTTTTTCATTTACTTACTGATAAGCTTCCTATGGAGCCAATGTAAATTTGCATTGATTTTGGGATTGAGATAGTGCAATTGTGAGATATAGAATCTGTATTACGTGTTCATCAAGAACAATACGTCATGATGCGCTGCAAAGATTGGCATTAAGAATAACATAGTGAAACCAATGGATTTCTTTTTGAACTTACCTAATAGTGATTCAATGTTCGCTGCCCTTCTTGACATCACTTTGCACTTGTGATGTTCCAATGGCTTAGTGGGTTAATGCCCCTGTCTTTTAAACAGGAGTTCATGAATTCTAGCCCTCAGAGAGCTCTTTTTCATTTACTTACCAATAAGTTTCCTATAGAGCCAATGGAAATTTGCATTGATTTTGGGATTAGGATAGTGCAATTGTGAGATAGAATCTGTACTAAGTGTTCATAAAAAACAATATGTCATTACAAGCTGTTTAGATTGGCATTAAGAATAACATAGTAAAACCAATGGATTTCTATTTGAACTTACCTAATAGTGATTCATTGGTCACTGCCCTTCTTGACATAAATTTGCACCTGTGATGTTGCTGTGGCTTACTGGGTTAATGCACCTGTCTTGTAAAAAGGATTTCATGAGTTCTAATCCTTGGAGAGTCTTTTTCATTTACTTACTAATAAGCTTCCTATGGAGCAATGGAAATTTCCATTGATTTTGAGATATAGAATCTGTATTACGTGTTCATCAAGAACAATGCGTCATGATGCGCTGCAAAGATTGGCATTAAGAATAACATAGTGAAACCAATGGATTTCTTTTTGAACTTACCTAATAGTGATTCATTGGTCATTGCCCTTCTTGACAACCTTTTGCACTTGTGATGTTCCAGTGGCTTACTTGGTTATTGCGCCTGTCTTATAAACAGGAGTTCATGAGTTCTAATTCTCAGAGAGTTTTTTCACTTACTTACTAATAAGCTTCCTATAGAGACAATGGAAATTTGCATTGATTTTGGGCTTGAGATAGTGCAATTGTGAGATATAGAATCTGTATTACGTGTTCATCAAGAACAATACGTCATGATGCGCTGCAAAGATTGGCATTAAGAATAACATAGTGAAACCAATGGATTTCTTTTTGAACTTACCTGATAGTGATTCAATGTTCACTGCCCTTCTTGACATCACTTTGCACTTGTGATGTTCCAATGGCTTAGTGGGTTAATGCCCCTGTCTTTTAAACAGGAGTTCATGAATTCTAGTCCTCAGAGAGCTCTTTTTCATTTACTTACCAATAAGTTTCCTATAGAGCCAATGGAAATTTGCATTGATTTTGGGATTGAGATAGTGCAATTGTGAGATAGAATCTGTACTAAGTGTTCATAAAAAACAATATGTCATTACAAGCTGTTTAGATTGGCATTAAGAATAACATAGTAAAACCAATGGATTTCTATTTGAACTTACCTAATAGTGATTCATTGGTCACTGCCCTTCTTGACATAAATTTGCACCTGTGATGTTGCTGTGGCTTACTGGGTTAATGCACTTGTCTTGTAAAAAGGATTTCATGAGTTTAATCCTTGGAGAGTCTTTTTCATTTACTTACTAATAAGCTTCCTATGGAGCCAATGTAAATTTGCATTGATTTTGGGATTGAGATAGTGCAATTGTGAGATAGAATCTGTACTAAGTGTTCATAAAGAACAATATGTCATCACAATCTGTTTAGATTGGCTTTAAGAATAACATAGTAAAACCAATGGATTTCTTTTTGATCTTACCTAATAGTGATTCATTGTTCACTGCCCTTCTTGACATCACTTTGCACCTGTGATGTTCCTGTGGTTTACTGGGTTAATGCACCTGTCTTGTAAAAAGGATTTCATGAGTTCTAATCCTTGGAGAGTCTTTTTCATTTACTTACTGATAAGCTTCCTATGGAGCCAATGTAAATTTGCATTGATTTTGGGATTGAGATAGTGCAATTGTGAGATATAGAATCTGTATTACGTGTTCATCAAGAACAATACGTCATGATGCGCTGCAAAGATTGGCATTAAGAATAACATAGTGAAACCAATGGATTTCTTTTTGAACTTACTTAATAGTGATTCAATGTTCGCTGCCCTTCTTGACATCACTTTGCACTTGTGATGTTCCAATGGCTTAGTGGGTTAATGCCCCTGTCTTTTAAACAGGAGTTCATGAATTCTAGTCCTCAGAGAGCTCTTTTTCATTTACTTACCAATAAGTTTCCTATAGAGCCAATGGAAATTTGCATTGATTTTGGGATTAGGATAGTGCAATTGTGAGATAGAATCTGTACTAAGTGTTCATAAAAAACAATATGTCATTACAAGCTGTTTAGATTGGCATTAAGAATAACATAGTAAAACCAATGGATTTCTATTTGAACTTACCTAATAGTGATTCATTGGTCACTGCCCTTCTTGACATAAATTTGCACCTGTGATGTTGCTGTGGCTTACTGGGTTAATGCACCTGTCTTGTAAAAAGGATTTCATGAGTTCTAATCCTTGGAGAGTCTTTTTCATTTACTTACTAATAAGCTTCCTATGGAGCCAATGTAAATTTGCATTGATTTTGGGATTGAGATAGTGCAATTGTGAGATAGAATCTGTACTAAGTGTTCATAAAGAACAATATGTCATCACAATCTGTTTAGATTGGCTTTAAGAATAACATAGTAAAACCAATGGATTTCTTTTTGATCTTACCTAATAGTGATTCATTGTTCACTGCCCTTCTTGACATCACTTTGCACCTGTGATGTTCCTGTGGTTTACTGGGTTAATGCACCTGTCTTGTAAAAAGGATTTCATGAGTTCTAATCCTTGGAGAGTCTTTTTCATTTACTTACTGATAAGCTTCCTATGGAGCCAATGTAAATTTGCATTGATTTTGGGATTGAGATAGTGCAATTGTGAGATATAGAATCTGTATTACGTGTTCATCAAGAACAATACGTCATGATGCGCTGCAAAGATTGGCATTAAGAATAACATAGTGAAACCAATGGATTTCTTTTTGAACTTACTTAATAGTGATTCAATGTTCGCTGCCCTTCTTGACATCACTTTGCACTTGTGATGTTCCAATGGCTTAGTGGGTTAATGCCCCTGTCTTTTAAACAGGAGTTCATGAATTCTAGTCCTCAGAGAGCTCTTTTTCATTTACTTACCAATAAGTTTCCTATAGAGCCAATGGAAATTTGCATTGATTTTGGGATTAGGATAGTGCAATTGTGAGATAGAATCTGTACTAAGTGTTCATAAAAAACAATATGTCATTACAAGCTGTTTAGATTGGCATTAAGAATAACATAGTAAAACCAATGGATTTCTATTTGAACTTACCTAATAGTGATTCATTGGTCACTGCCCTTCTTGACATAAATTTGCACCTGTGATGTTGCTGTGGCTTACTGGGTTAATGCACCTGTCTTGTAAAAAGGATTTCATGAGTTCTAATCCTTGGAGAGTCTTTTTCATTTACTTACTAATAAGCTTCCTATGGAGCAATGGAAATTTCCATTGATTTTGAGATATAGAATCTGTATTACGTGTTCATCAAGAACAATGCGTCATGATGCGCTGCAAAGATTGGCATTAAGAATAACATAGTGAAACCAATGGATTTCTTTTTGAACTTACCTAATAGTGATTCATTGGTCATTGCCCTTCTTGACAACCTTTTGCACTTGTGATGTTCCAGTGGCTTACTTGGTTATTGCGCCTGTCTTATAAACAGGAGTTCATGAGTTCTAATTCTCAGAGAGTTTTTTCACTTACTTACTAATAAGCTTCCTATAGAGACAATGGAAATTTGCATTGATTTTGGGCTTGAGATAGTGCAATTGTGAGATATAGAATCTGTATTACGTGTTCATCAAGAACAATACGTCATGATGCGCTGCAAAGATTGGCATTAAGAATAACATAGTAAAACCAATGGATTTCTTTTTGATCTTACCTAATAGTGATTCATTGTTCACTGCCCTTCTTGACATCACTTTGCACCTGTGATGTTCCTGTGGTTTACTGGGTTAATGCACCTGTCTTGTAAAAAGGATTTCATGAGTTCTAATCCTTGGAGAGTCTTTTTCATTTACTTACTGATAAGCTTCCTATGGAGCCAATGTAAATTTGCATTGATTTTGGGATTGAGATAGTGCAATTGTGAGATATAGAATCTGTATTACGTGTTCATCAAGAACAATATGTCATGATGCGCTGCAAAGATTGGCATTAAGAATAACATAGTGAAACCAATGGATTTCTTTTTGAACTTACCTAATAGTGATTCAATGTTCGCTGCCCTTCTTGACATCACTTTGCACTTGTGATGTTCCAATGGCTTAGTGGGTTAATGCCCCTGTCTTTTAAACAGGAGTTCATGAATTCTAGTCCTCAGAGAGCTCTTTTTCATTTACTTACCAATAAGTTTCCTATAGAGCCAATGGAAATTTGCATTGATTTTGGGATTGAGATAGTGCAATTGTGAGATAGAATCTGTACTAAGTGTTCATAAAGAACAATATGTCATTGCAAGCTGTTTAGATTGGCATTAAGAATAGCATAGTAAAACCAATGGATTTCTTTTTGAACTTACCTAATAGTGATTCATTGTTCACTGCCCTTCTTGACATCACTTTGCACTTGTGATGTTCCTGTGGTTTACTGGGTTAATGCACCTGTCTTGTAAAAAGGATTTCATGAGTTCTAATCCTTGGAGAGTCTTTTTCATTTACTTACTAATAAGCTTCCTATGGAGCCAATGTAAATTTGCATTGATTTTGGGATTGAGATAGTGCAATTGTGAGATAGAATCTGTACTAAGTGTTCATAAAGAACAATATGTCATCACAATCTGTTTAGATTGGCTTTAAGAATAACATAGTAAAACCAATGGATTTCTTTTTGATCTTACCTAATAGTGATTCATTGTTCACTGCCCTTCTTGACATCACTTTGCACCTGTGATGTTCCTGTGGTTTACTGGGTTAATGCACCTGTCTTGTAAAAAGGATTTCATGAGTTCTAATCCTTGGAGAGTCTTTTTCATTTACTTACTGATAAGCTTCCTATGGAGCCAATGTAAATTTGCATTGATTTTGGGCTTGAGATAGTGCAATTGTGAGATATAGAATCTGTATTACGTGTTCATCAAGAACAATACGTCATGATGCGCTGCAAAGATTGGCATTAAGAATAACATAGTGAAACCAATGGATTTCTTTTTGAACTTACCTAATAGTGATTCAATGTTCACTGCCCTTCTTGACATCACTTTGCACTTGTGATGTTCCAATGGCTTAGTGGGTTAATGCCCCTGTCTTTTCAACAGGAGTTTATGAATTCTAGTCCTCAGAGAGCTCTTTTTCATTTACTTACCAATAAGTTTCCTATATAGCCAATGGAAATTTGCATTGATTTTGGGATTGAGATAGTGCAATTGTGAGATAGAATCTGCACTAAGTGTTCATAAAGAACAATATGTCATTACAAGCTGTTTAGATTGGCATTAAGAATAGCATAGTAAAACCAATGGATTTCTTTTTGAACTTACCTAATAGTGATTCATTGGTCACTGCCCTTCTTGACATAAATTTGCTTCCATGATGTTACTGTGGCTTACTGGGTTAATGCACCTGTCTTGTAAAAAGGATTTCATGAGTTCTAATCCTTGGAGAGTGTTTTTCATTTACTTACTGATAAGCTTCCTATGGAGCCAATGTAAATTTGCATTGATTTTGGGATTGAGATAGTGCAATTGTGAGATATAGAATCTGTATTACGTGTTCATCAAGAACAATACGTCATGATGCGCTGCAAAGATTGGCATTAAGAATAACATAGTGAAACCAATGGATTTCTTTTTGAACTTACCTAATAGTGATTCAATGTTCGCTGCCCTTCTTGACATCACTTTGCACTTGTGATGTTCCAATGGCTTAGTGGGTTAATGCCCCTGTCTTTTAAACAGGAGTTCATGAATTCTAGTCCTCAGAGAGCTCTTTTTCATTTACTTACCAATAAGTTTCCTATAGAGCCAATGGAAATTTGCATTGATTTTGGGATTGAGATAGTGCAATTGTGAGATAGAATCTGTACTAAGTGTTCATAAAAAACAATATGTCATTACAAGCTGTTTAGATTGGCATTAAGAATAACATAGTAAAACCAATGGATTTCTATTTGAACTTACCTAATAGTGATTCATTGGTCACTGCCCTTCTTGACATAAATTTGCACCTGTGATGTTGCTGTGGCTTACTGGGTTAATGCACTTGTCTTGTAAAAAGGATTTCATGAGTTTAATCCTTGGAGAGTCTTTTTCATTTACTTACTAATAAGCTTCCTATGGAGCCAATGTAAATTTGCATTGATTTTGGGATTGAGATAGTGCAATTGTGAGATAGAATCTGTACTAAGTGTTCATAAAGAACAATATGTCATCACAATCTGTTTAGATTGGCTTTAAGAATAACATAGTAAAACCAATGGATTTCTTTTTGATCTTACCTAATAGTTATTCATTGTTCACTGCCCTTCTTGACATCACTTTGCACCTGTGATGTTCCTGTGGTTTACTGGGTTAATGCACCTGTCTTGTAAAAAGGATTTCATGAGTTCTAATCCTTGGAGAGTCTTTTTCATTTACTTACTGATAAGCTTCCTATGGAGCCAATGTAAATTTGCATTGATTTTGGGATTGAGATAGTGCAATTGTGAGATATAGAATCTGTATTACGTGTTCATCAAGAACAATACGTCATGATGCGCTGCAAAGATTGGCATTAAGAATAACATAGTGAAACCAATGGATTTCTTTTTGAACTTACTTAATAGTGATTCAATGTTCGCTGCCCTTCTTGACATCACTTTGCACTTGTGATGTTCCAATGGCTTAGTGGGTTAATGCCCCTGTCTTTTAAACAGGAGTTCATGAATTCTAGTCCTCAGAGAGCTCTTTTTCATTTACTTACCAATAAGTTTCCTATAGAGCCAATGGAAATTTGCATTGATTTTGGGATTAGGATAGTGCAATTGTGAGATAGAATCTGTACTAAGTGTTCATAAAAAACAATATGTCATTACAAGCTGTTTAGATTGGCATTAAGAATAACATAGTAAAACCAATGGATTTCTATTTGAACTTACCTAATAGTGATTCATTGGTCACTGCCCTTCTTGACATAAATTTGCACCTGTGATGTTGCTGTGGCTTACTGGGTTAATGCACCTGTCTTGTAAAAAGGATTTCATGAGTTCTAATCCTTGGAGAGTCTTTTTCATTTACTTACTAATAAGCTTCCTATGGAGCAATGGAAATTTCCATTGATTTTGAGATATAGAATCTGTATTACGTGTTCATCAAGAACAATGCGTCATGATGCGCTGCAAAGATTGGCATTAAGAATAACATAGTGAAACCAATGGATTTCTTTTTGAACTTACCTAATAGTGATTCATTGGTCATTGCCCTTCTTGACAACCTTTTGCACTTGTGATGTTCCAGTGGCTTACTTGGTTATTGCGCCTGTCTTATAAACAGGAGTTCATGAGTTCTAATTCTCAGAGAGTTTTTTCACTTACTTACTAATAAGCTTCCTATAGAGACAATGGAAATTTGCATTGATTTTGGGCTTGAGATAGTGCAATTGTGAGATATAGAATCTGTATTACGTGTTCATCAAGAACAATACGTCATGATGCGCTGCAAAGATTGGCATTAAGAATAACATAGTGAAACCAATGGATTTCTTTTTGAACTTACCTAATAGTGATTCAATGTTCGCTGCCCTTCTTGACATCACTTTGCACTTGTGATGTTCCAATGGCTTAGTGGGTTAATGCCCCTGTCTTTTAAACAGGAGTTCATGAATTCTAGTCCTCAGAGAGCTCTTTTTCATTTACTTACCAATAAGTTTCCTATAGAGCCAATGGAAATTTGCATTGATTTTGGGATTGAGATAGTGCAATTGTGAGATAGAATCTGTACTAAGTGTTCATAAAGAACAATATGTCATTGCAAGCTGTTTAGATTGGCATTAAGAATAGCATAGTAAAACCAATGGATTTCTTTTTGAACTTACCTAATAGTGATTCATTGTTCACTGCCCTTCTTGACATCACTTTGCACTTGTGATGTTCCTGTGGTTTACTGGGTTAATGCACCTGTCTTGTAAAAAGGATTTCATGAGTTCTAATCCTTGGAGAGTCTTTTTCATTTACTTACTAATAAGCTTCCTATGGAGCCAATGTAAATTTGCATTGATTTTGGGATTGAGATAGTGCAATTGTGAGATAGAATCTGTACTAAGTGTTCATAAAGAACAATATGTCATCACAATCTGTTTAGATTGGCTTTAAGAATAACATAGTAAAACCAATGGATTTCTTTTTGATCTTACCTAATAGTGATTCATTGTTCACTGCCCTTCTTGACATCACTTTGCACCTGTGATGTTCCTGTGGTTTACTGGGTTAATGCACCTGTCTTGTAAAAAGGATTTCATGAGTTCTAATCCTTGGAGAGTCTTTTTCATTTACTTACTGATAAGCTTCCTATGGAGCCAATGTAAATTTGCATTGATTTTGGGCTTGAGATAGTGCAATTGTGAGATATAGAATCTGTATTACGTGTTCATCAAGAACAATACGTCATGATGCGCTGCAAAGATTGGCATTAAGAATAACATAGTGAAACCAATGGATTTCTTTTTGAACTTACCTAATAGTGATTCAATGTTCACTGCCCTTCTTGACATCACTTTGCACTTGTGATGTTCCAATGGCTTAGTGGGTTAATGCCCCTGTCTTTTCAACAGGAGTTTATGAATTCTAGTCCTCAGAGAGCTCTTTTTCATTTACTTACCAATAAGTTTCCTATATAGCCAATGGAAATTTGCATTGATTTTGGGATTGAGATAGTGCAATTGTGAGATAGAATCTGCACTAAGTGTTCATAAAGAACAATATGTCATTACAAGCTGTTTAGATTGGCATTAAGAATAGCATAGTAAAACCAATGGATTTCTTTTTGAACTTACCTAATAGTGATTCATTGGTCACTGCCCTTCTTGACATAAATTTGCTTCCATGATGTTACTGTGGCTTACTGGGTTAATGCACCTGTCTTGTAAAAAGGATTTCATGAGTTCTAATCCTTGGAGAGTGTTTTTCATTTACTTACTGATAAGCTTCCTATGGAGCCAATGTAAATTTGCATTGATTTTGGGATTGAGATAGTGCAATTGTGAGATATAGAATCTGTATTACGTGTTCATCAAGAACAATACGTCATGATGCGCTGCAAAGATTGGCATTAAGAATAACATAGTGAAACCAATGGATTTCTTTTTGAACTTACCTAATAGTGATTCAATGTTCGCTGCCCTTCTTGACATCACTTTGCACTTGTGATGTTCCAATGGCTTAGTGGGTTAATGCCCCTGTCTTTTAAACAGGAGTTCATGAATTCTAGTCCTCAGAGAGCTCTTTTTCATTTACTTACCAATAAGTTTCCTATAGAGCCAATGGAAATTTGCATTGATTTTGGGATTGAGATAGTGCAATTGTGAGATAGAATCTGTACTAAGTGTTCATAAAAAACAATATGTCATTACAAGCTGTTTAGATTGGCATTAAGAATAACATAGTAAAACCAATGGATTTCTATTTGAACTTACCTAATAGTGATTCATTGGTCACTGCCCTTCTTGACATAAATTTGCACCTGTGATGTTGCTGTGGCTTACTGGGTTAATGCACTTGTCTTGTAAAAAGGATTTCATGAGTTTAATCCTTGGAGAGTCTTTTTCATTTACTTACTAATAAGCTTCCTATGGAGCCAATGTAAATTTGCATTGATTTTGGGATTGAGATAGTGCAATTGTGAGATAGAATCTGTACTAAGTGTTCATAAAGAACAATATGTCATCACAATCTGTTTAGATTGGCTTTAAGAATAACATAGTAAAACCAATGGATTTCTTTTTGATCTTACCTAATAGTTATTCATTGTTCACTGCCCTTCTTGACATCACTTTGCACCTGTGATGTTCCTGTGGTTTACTGGGTTAATGCACCTGTCTTGTAAAAAGGATTTCATGAGTTCTAATCCTTGGAGAGTCTTTTTCATTTACTTACTGATAAGCTTCCTATGGAGCCAATGTAAATTTGCATTGATCTTGGGATTGAGATAGTGCAATTGTGAGATATAGAATCTGTATTACGTGTTCATCAAGAACAATACGTCATGATGCGCTGCAAAGATTGGCATTAAGAATAACATAGTGAAACCAATGGATTTCTTTTTGAACTTACTTAATAGTGATTCAATGTTCGCTGCCCTTCTTGACATCACTTTGCACTTGTGATGTTCCAATGGCTTAGTGGGTTAATGCCCCTGTCTTTTAAACAGGAGTTCATGAATTCTAGTCCTCAGAGAGCTCTTTTTCATTTACTTACCAATAAGTTTCCTATAGAGCCAATGGAAATTTGCATTGATTTTGGGATTAGGATAGTGCAATTGTGAGATAGAATCTGTACTAAGTGTTCATAAAAAACAATATGTCATTACAAGCTGTTTAGATTGGCATTAAGAATAACATAGTAAAACCAATGGATTTCTATTTGAACTTACCTAATAGTGATTCATTGGTCACTGCCCTTCTTGACATAAATTTGCACCTGTGATGTTGCTGTGGCTTACTGGGTTAATGCACCTGTCTTGTAAAAAGGATTTCATGAGTTCTAATCCTTGGAGAGTCTTTTTCATTTACTTACTAATAAGCTTCCTATGGAGCAATGGAAATTTCCATTGATTTTGAGATATAGAATCTGTATTACGTGTTCATCAAGAACAATGCGTCATGATGCGCTGCAAAGATTGGCATTAAGAATAACATAGTGAAACCAATGGATTTCTTTTTGAACTTACCTAATAGTGATTCATTGGTCATTGCCCTTCTTGACAACCTTTTGCACTTGTGATGTTCCAGTGGCTTACTTGGTTATTGCGCCTGTCTTATAAACAGGAGTTCATGAGTTCTAATTCTCAGAGAGTTTTTTCACTTACTTACTAATAAGCTTCCTATAGAGACAATGGAAATTTGCATTGATTTTGGGCTTGAGATAGTGCAATTGTGAGATATAGAATCTGTATTACGTGTTCATCAAGAACAATACGTCATGATGCGCTGCAAAGATTGGCATTAAGAATAACATAGTGAAACCAATGGATTTCTTTTTGAACTTACCTGATAGTGATTCAATGTTCACTGCCCTTCTTGACATCACTTTGCACTTGTGATGTTCCAATGGCTTAGTGGGTTAATGCCCCTGTCTTTTAAACAGGAGTTCATGAATTCTAGTCCTCAGAGAGCTCTTTTTCATTTACTTACCAATAAGTTTCCTATAGAGCCAATGGAAATTTGCATTGATTTTGGGATTGAGATAGTGCAATTGTGAGATAGAATCTGTACTAAGTGTTCATAAAAAACAATATGTCATTACAAGCTGTTTAGATTGGCATTAAGAATAACATAGTAAAACCAATGGATTTCTATTTGAACTTACCTAATAGTGATTCATTGGTCACTGCCCTTCTTGACATAAATTTGCACCTGTGATGTTGCTGTGGCTTACTGGGTTAATGCACTTGTCTTGTAAAAAGGATTTCATGAGTTTAATCCTTGGAGAGTCTTTTTCATTTACTTACTAATAAGCTTCCTTTGGAGCCAATGTAAATTTGCATTGATTTTGGGATTGAGATAGTGCAATTGTGAGATAGAATCTGTACTAAGTGTTCATAAAGAACAATATGTCATCACAATCTGTTTAGATTGGCTTTAAGAATAACATAGTAAAACCAATGGATTTCTTTTTGATCTTACCTAATAGTGATTCATTGTTCACTGCCCTTCTTGACATCACTTTGCACCTGTGATGTTCCTGTGGTTTACTGGGTTAATGCACCTGTCTTGTAAAAAGGATTTCATGAGTTCTAATCCTTGGAGAGTCTTTTTCATTTACTTACTGATAAGCTTCCTATGGAGCCAATGTAAATTTGCATTGATTTTGGGATTGAGATAGTGCAATTGTGAGATATAGAATCTGTATTACGTGTTCATCAAGAACAATACTTCATGATGCGCTGCAAAGATTGGCATTAAGAATAACATAGTGAAACCAATGGATTTCTTTTTGAACTTACTTAATAGTGATTCAATGTTCGCTGCCCTTCTTGACATCACTTTGCACTTGTGATGTTCCAATGGCTTAGTGGGTTAATGCCCCTGTCTTTTAAACAGGAGTTCATGAATTCTAGTCCTCAGAGAGCTCTTTTTCATTTACTTACCAATAAGTTTCCTATAGAGCCAATGGAAATTTGCATTGATTTTGGGATTAGGATAGTGCAATTGTGAGATAGAATCTGTACTAAGTGTTCATAAAAAACAATATGTCATTACAAGCTGTTTAGATTGGCATTAAGAATAACATAGTAAAACCAATGGATTTCTATTTGAACTTACCTAATAGTGATTCATTGGTCACTGCCCTTCTTGACATAAATTTGCACCTGTGATGTTGCTGTGGCTTACTGGGTTAATGCACCTGTCTTGTAAAAAGGATTTCATGAGTTCTAATCCTTGGAGAGTCTTTTTCATTTACTTACTAATAAGCTTCCTATGGAGCAATGGAAATTTCCATTGATTTTGAGATATAGAATCTGTATTACGTGTTCATCAAGAACAATGCGTCATGATGCGCTGCAAAGATTGGCATTAAGAATAACATAGTGAAACCAATGGATTTCTTTTTGAACTTACCTAATAGTGATTCATTGGTCATTGCCCTTCTTGACAACCTTTTGCACTTGTGATGTTCCAGTGGCTTACTTGGTTATTGCGCCTGTCTTATAAACAGGAGTTCATGAGTTCTAACTCTCAGAGAGTTTTTTCACTTACTTACTAATAAGCTTCCTATGGAGCCAATGTAAATTTGCATTGATTTTGGGATTGAGATAGTGCAATTGTGAGATATAGAATCTGTATTACGTGTTCATCAAGAACAATACGTCATGATGCGCTGCAAAGATTGGCATTAAGAATAACATAGTGAAACCAATGGATTTCTTTTTGAACTTACCTAATAGTGATTCAATGTTCGCTGCCCTTCTTGACATCACTTTGCACTTGTGATGTTCCAATGGCTTAGTGGGTTAATGCCCCTGTCTTTTAAACAGGAGTTCATGAATTCTAGTCCTCAGAGAGCTCTTTTTCATTTACTTACCAATAAGTTTCCTATAGAGCCAATGGAAATTTGCATTGATTTTGGGATTGAGATAGTGCAATTGTGAGATAGAATCTGTACTAAGTGTTCATAAAAAACAATATGTCATTACAAGCTGTTTAGATTGGCATTAAGAATAACATAGTAAAACCAATGGATTTCTATTTGAACTTACCTAATAGTGATTCATTGGTCACTGCCCTTCTTGACATAAATTTGCACCTGTGATGTTGCTGTGGCTTACTGGGTTAATGCACTTGTCTTGTAAAAAGGATTTCATGAGTTTAATCCTTGGAGAGTCTTTTTCATTTACTTACTAATAAGCTTCCTATGGAGCCAATGTAAATTTGCATTGATTTTGGGATTGAGATAGTGCAATTGTGAGATAGAATCTGTACTAAGTGTTCATAAAAAACAATATGTCATTACAAGCTGTTTAGATTGGCATTAAGAATAACATAGTAAAACCAATGGATTTCTATTTGAACTTACCTAATAGTGATTCATTGGTCACTGCCCTTCTTGACATAAATTTGCACCTGTGATGTTGCTGTGGCTTACTGGGTTAATGCACCTGTCTTGTAAAAAGGATTTCATGAGTTCTAATCCTTGGAGAGTCTTTTTCATTTACTTACTAATAAGCTTCCTATGGAGCAATGGAAATTTCCATTGATTTTGAGATATAGAATCTGTATTACGTGTTCATCAAGAACAATGCGTCATGATGCGCTGCAAAGATTGGCATTAAGAATAACATAGTGAAACCAATGGATTTCTTTTTGAACTTACCTAATAGTGATTCATTGGTCATTGCCCTTCTTGACAACCTTTTGCACTTGTGATGTTCCAGTGGCTTACTTGGTTATTGCGCCTGTCTTATAAACAGGAGTTCATGAGTTCTAATTCTCAGAGAGTTTTTTCACTTACTTACTAATAAGCTTCCTATAGAGACAATGGAAATTTGCATTGATTTTGGGCTTGAGATAGTGCAATTGTGAGATATAGAATCTGTATTACGTGTTCATCAAGAACAATACGTCATGATGCGCTGCAAAGATTGGCATTAAGAATAACATAGTGAAACCAATGGATTTCTTTTTGAACTTACCTGATAGTGATTCAATGTTCACTGCCCTTCTTGACATCACTTTGCACTTGTGATGTTCCAATGGCTTAGTGGGTTAATGCCCCTGTCTTTTAAACAGGAGTTCATGAATTCTAGTCCTCAGAGAGCTCTTTTTCATTTACTTACCAATAAGTTTCCTATAGAGCCAATGGAAATTTGCATTGATTTTGGGATTGAGATAGTGCAATTGTGAGATAGAATCTGTACTAAGTGTTCATAAAAAACAATATGTCATTACAAGCTGTTTAGATTGGCATTAAGAATAACATAGTAAAACCAATGGATTTCTATTTGAACTTACCTAATAGTGATTCATTGGTCACTGCCCTTCTTGACATAAATTTGCACCTGTGATGTTGCTGTGGCTTACTGGGTTAATGCACCTGTCTTGTAAAAAGGATTTCATGAGTTCTAATCCTTGGAGAGTCCTTTTCATTTACTTACTAATAAGCTTCCTATGGAGCAATGGAAATTTGCATTGATTTTGAGATATAGAATCTGTATTACGTGTTCATCAAGAACAATGCGTCATGATGCGCTGCAAAGATTGGCATTAAGAATAACATAGTGAAACCAATGGATTTCTTTTTGAACTTACCTAATAGTGATTCATTGGTCATTGCCCTTCTTGACAACCTTTTCCACTTGTGATGTTCCAGTGGCTTACTTGGTTATTGCGCCTGTCTTATAAACAGGAGTTCATGAGTTCTAATTCACAGAGAGTTTTTTCATTTACTTACTAATAAGCTTCCTATAGAGACAATGGAAATTTGCATTGTTTTTGGGCTTGAGATAGTGCAATTGTGAGATATAGAATCTGTATTACGTGTTCATCAAGAACAATACGTCATGATGCGCTGCAAAGATTGGCATTAAGAATAACATAGTAAAACCAATGGATTTCTTTTTGATCTTACCTAATAGTGATTCATTGTTCACTGCCCTTCTTGACATCACTTTGCACCTGTGATGTTCCTGTGGTTTACTGGGTTAATGCACCTGTCTTGTAAAAAGGATTTCATGAGTTCTAATCCTTGGAGAGTCTTTTTCATTTACTTACTGATAAGCTTCCTATGGAGCCAATGTAAATTTGCATTGATTTTGGGATTGAGATAGTGCAATTGTGAGATATAGAATCTGTATTACGTGTTCATCAAGAACAATATGTCATGATGCGCTGCAAAGATTGGCATTAAGAATAACATAGTGAAACCAATGGATTTCTTTTTGAACTTACCTAATAGTGATTCAATGTTCGCTGCCCTTCTTGACATCACTTTGCACTTGTGATGTTCCAATGGCTTAGTGGGTTAATGCCCCTGTCTTTTAAACAGGAGTTCATGAATTCTAGTCCTCAGAGAGCTCTTTTTCATTTACTTACCAATAAGTTTCCTATAGAGCCAATGGAAATTTGCATTGATTTTGGGATTGAGATAGTGCAATTGTGAGATAGAATCTGTACTAAGTGTTCATAAAGAACAATATGTCATTGCAAGCTGTTTAGATTGGCATTAAGAATAGCATAGTAAAACCAATGGATTTCTTTTTGAACTTACCTAATAGTGATTCATTGTTCACTGCCCTTCTTGACATCACTTTGCACTTGTGATGTTCCTGTGGTTTACTGGGTTAATGCACCTGTCTTGTAAAAAGGATTTCATGAGTTCTAATCCTTGGAGAGTCTTTTTCATTTACTTACTAATAAGCTTCCTATGGAGCCAATGTAAATTTGCATTGATTTTGGGATTGAGATAGTGCAATTGTGAGATATAGAATCTGTATTACGTGTTCATCAAGAACAATACGTCATGATGCGCTGCAAAGATTGGCATTAAGAATAACATAGTGAAACCAATGGATTTCTTTTTGAACTTACCTAATAGTGATTCATTGGTCATTGCCCTTCTTGACAACCTTTTGCACTTGTGATGTTCCAGTGGCTTACTTGGTTATTGCGCCTGTCTTATAAACAGGAGTTCATGAGTTCTAATTCTCAGAGAGTTTTTTCATTTACTTACTAATAAGTTTCCTATAGAGCCAATGGAAATTTGCATTGATTTTGGGCTTGAGATAGTGCAATTGTGAGATAGAATCTGTACTAAGTGTTCATAAAAAACAATATGTCATTACAAGCTGTTTAGATTGGCATTAAGAATAACATAGTAAAACCAATGGATTTCTATTTGAACTTACCTAATAGTGATTCATTGGTCACTGCCCTTCTTGACATAAATTTGCACTTGTGATGTTGCTGTGGCTTACTGGGTTAATGCACTTGTCTTGTAAAAAGGATTTCATGAGTTTAATCCTTGGAGAGTCTTTTTCATTTACTTACTAATAAGCTTCCTATGGAGCCAATGTAAATTTGCATTGATTTTGGGATTGAGATAGTGCAATTGTGAGATAGAATCTGTACTAAGTGTTCATAAAGAACAATATGTCATCACAATCTGTTTAGATTGGCTTTAAGAATAACATAGTAAAACCAATGGATTTCTTTTTGATCTTACCTAATAGTGATTCATTGTTCACTGCCCTTCTTGACATCACTTTGCACCTGTGATGTTCCTGTGGTTTACTGGGTTAATGCACCTGTCTTGTAAAAAGGATTTCATGAGTTCTAATCCTTGGAGAGTCTTTTTCATTTACTTACTGATAAGCTTCCTATGGAGCCAATGTAAATTTGCATTGATTTTGGGCTTGAGATAGTGCAATTGTGAGATATAGAATCTGTATTACGTGTTCATCAAGAACAATACGTCATGATGCGCTGCAAAGATTGGCATTAAGAATAACATAGTGAAACCAATGGATTTCTTTTTGAACTTACCTAATAGTGATTCAATGTTCACTGCCCTTCTTGACATCACTTTGCACTTGTGATGTTCCAATGGCTTAGTGGGTTAATGCCCCTGTCTTTTCAACAGGAGTTCATGAATTCTAGTCCTCAGAGAGCTCTTTTTCATTTACTTACCAATAAGTTTCCTATAGAGCCAATGGAAATTTGCATTGATTTTGGGATTGAGATAGTGCAATTGTGAGATAGAATCTGCACTAAGTGTTCATAAAGAACAATATGTCATTACAAGCTGTTTAGATTGGCATTAAGAATAGCATAGTAAAACCAATGGATTTCTTTTTGAACTTACCTAATAGTGATTCATTGGTCACTGCCCTTCTTGACATAAATTTGCTTCCATGATGTTACTGTGGCTTACTGGGTTAATGCACCTGTCTTGTAAAAAGGATTTCATGAGTTCTAATCCTTGGAGAGTGTTTTTCATTTACTTACTGATAAGCTTCCTATGGAGCCAATGTAAATTTGCATTGATTTTGGGATTGAGATAGTGCAATTGTGAGATATAGAATCTGTATTACGTGTTCATCAAGAACAATACGTCATGATGCGCTGCAAAGATTGGCATTAAGAATAACATAGTGAAACCAATGGATTTCTTTTTGAACTTACCTAATAGTGATTCAATGTTCGCTGCCCTTCTTGACATCACTTTGCACTTGTGATGTTCCAATGGCTTAGTGGGTTAATGCCCCTGTCTTTTAAACAGGAGTTCATGAATTCTAGTCCTCAGAGAGCTCTTTTTCATTTACTTACCAATAAGTTTCCTATAGAGCCAATGGAAATTTGCATTGATTTTGGGATTGAGATAGTGCAATTGTGAGATAGAATCTGTACTAAGTGTTCATAAAAAACAATATGTCATTACAAGCTGTTTAGATTGGCATTAAGAATAACATAGTAAAACCAATGGATTTCTATTTGAACTTACCTAATAGTGATTCATTGTTCACTGCCCTTCTTGACATAAATTTGCACCTGTGATGTTGCTGTGGCTTACTGGGTTAATGCACTTGTCTTGTAAAAAGGATTTCATGAGTTTAATCCTTGGAGAGTCTTTTTCATTTACTTACTAATAAGCTTCCTATGGAGCCAATGTAAATTTGCATTGATTTTGGGATTGAGATAGTGCAATTGTGAGATAGAATCTGTACTAAGTGTTCATAAAGAACAATATGTCATCACAATCTGTTTAGATTGGCTTTAAGAATAACATAGTAAAACCAATGGATTTCTTTTTGATCTTACCTAATAGTGATTCATTGTTCACTGCCCTTCTTGACATCACTTTGCACCTGTGATGTTCCTGTGGTTTACTGGGTTAATGCACCTGTCTTGTAAAAAGGATTTCATGAGTTCTAATCCTTGGAGAGTCTTTTTCATTTACTTACTAATAAGGTTCCTATGGAGCAATGGAAATTTCCATTGATTTTGAGATATAGAATCTGTATTACGTGTTCATCAAGAACAATGAGTCATGATGCGCTGCAAAGATTGGCATTAAGAATAACAAAGTGAAACCAATGGATTTCTTTTTGAACTTACCTAATAGTGATTCATTGGTCATTGCCCTTCTTGACAACCTTTTGCACTTGTGATGTTCCAGTTGCTTACTTGGTTATTGCGCCTGTCTTATAAACAGGAGTTCATGAGTTCTAATTCTCAGAGAGTTTTTTTACTTACTAATAAGCTTCCTATAGAGACAATGGAAATTTGCATTGATTTTGGGCTTGAGATAGTGCAATTGTGAGATATAGAATCTGTATTACGTGTTCATCAAGAACAATACGTCATGATGCGCTGCAAAGATTGGCATTAAGAATAACATAGTGAAACCAATGGATTTCTTTTTGAACTTACCTAATAGTGATTCAATGTTCGCTGCCCTTCTTGACATCGCTTTGCACTTGTGATGTTCCAATGGCTTAGTGGGTTAATGCCCCTGTCTTTTAAACAGGAGTTCATGAATTCTAGTCCTCAGAGAGCTCTTTTTCATTTACTTACCAATAAGTTTCCTATAGAGCCAATGGAAATTTGCATTGATTTTGGGATTAAGATAGTGCAATTGTGAGATAGAATCTGTACTAAGTGTTCATAAAAAACAATATGTCATTACAAGCTGTTTAGATTGGCATTAAGAATAACATAGTAAAACCAATGGATTTCTATTTGAACTTACCTAATAGTGATTCATTGGTCACTGCCCTTCTTGACATAAATTTGCACCTGTGATGTTGCTGTGGCTTACTGGGTTAATGCACTTGTCTTGTAAAAAGGATTTCATGAGTTCTAATCCTTGGAGAGTCTTTTTCATTTACTTACTAATAAGCTTCCTATGGAGCAATGGAAATTTCCATTGATTTTGAGATATAGAATCTGTATTACGTGTTCATCAAGAACAATGCGTCATGATGCGCTGCAAAGATTGGCATTAAGAATAACATAGTGAAACCAATGGATTTCTTTTTGAACTTACCTAATAGTGATTCATTGGTCATTGCCCTTCTTGACAACCTTTTGCACTTGTGATGTTCCAGTGGCTTACTTGGTTATTGCGCCTGTCTTATAAACAGGAGTTCATGAGTTCTAATTCTCAGAGAGTTTTTTCATTTACTTACTAATAAGCTTCCTATAGAGACAATGGAAATTTGCATTGATTTTGGGCTTGAGATAGTGCAATTGTGAGATATAGAATCTGTATTACGTGTTCATCAAGAACAATACGTCATGATGCGCTGCAAAGATTGGCAATAAGAATAACATAGTGAAACCAATGGATTTCTTTTTGAACTTACCTAATAGTGATTCAATGTTCACTGCCCTTCTTGACATAACTTTGCAATTGTGGTGTTCCAATGGCTTAGTGGGTTAATGCCCCTGTCTTTTAAACAGGAGTTCATGAATTCTAGTCCTCAGAGAGCTCTTTTTCATTTACTTACCAATAAGTTTCCTATAGAGCCAATGGAAATTTGCATTGATTTTGGGATTGAGATAGTGCAATTGTGAGATAGAATCTGTACTAAGTGTTCATAAAGAACAATATGTCATTGCAAGCTGTTTAGATTGGCATTAAGAATAGCATAGTAAAACCAATGGATTTCTTTTTGAACTTACCTAATAGTGATTCATTGTTCACTGCCCTTCTTGACATCACTTTGCACCTGTGATGTTCCTGTGGTTTACTGGGTTAATGCACCTGTCTTGTAAAAAGGATTTCATGAGTTCTAATCCTTGGAGAGTCTTTTTCATTTACTTACTAATAAGCTTCCTATGGAGCCAATGTAAATTTGCATTGATTTTGGGATTGAGATAGTGCAATTGTGAGATATAGAATCTGTATTACGTGTTCATCAAGAACAATACGTCATGATGCGCTGCAAAGATTGGCATTAAGAATAACATAGTGAAACCAATGGATTTCTTTTTGAACTTACCTAATAGTGATTCATTGGTCATTGCCCTTCTTGACAACCTTTTGCACTTGTGATGTTCCAGTGGCTTACTTGGTTATTGCGCCTGTCTTATAAACAGGAGTTCATGAGTTCTAATTCTCAGAGAGTTTTTTCATTTACTTACTAATAAGTTTCCTATAGAGCCAATGGAAATTTGCATTGATTTTGGGCTTGAGATAGTGCAATTGTGAGATAGAATCTGTACTAAGTGTTCATAAAAAACAATATGTCATTACAAGCTGTTTAGATTGGCATTAAGAATAACATAGTAAAACCAATGGATTTCTATTTGAACTTACCTAATAGTGATTCATTGGTCACTGCCCTTCTTGACATAAATTTGCACTTGTGATGTTTCTGTGGCTTACTGGGTTAATGCACTTGTCTTGTAAAAAGGATTTCATGAGTTTAATCCTTGGAGAGTCTTTTTCATTTACTTACTAATAAGCTTCCTATGGAGCCAATGTAAATTTGCATTGATTTTGGGATTGAGATAGTGCAATTGTGAGATAGAATCTGTACTAAGTGTTCATAAAGAACAATATGTCATCACAATCTGTTTAGATTGGCTTTAAGAATAACATAGTAAAACCAATGGATTTCTTTTTGATCTTACCTAATAGTGATTCATTGTTCACTGCCCTTCTTGACATCACTTTGCACCTGTGATGTTCCTGTGGTTTACTGGGTTAATGCACCTGTCTTGTAAAAAGGATTTCATGAGTTCTAATCCTTGGAGAGTCTTTTTCATTTACTTACTGATAAGCTTCCTATGGAGCCAATGTAAATTTGCATTGATTTTGGGATTGAGATAGTGCAATTGTGAGATATAGAATCTGTATTACGTGTTCATCAAGAACAATACGTCATGATGCGCTGCAAAGATTGGCATTAAGAATAACATAGTGAAACCAATGGATTTCTTTTTGAACTTACCTAATAGTGATTCAATGTTCGCTGCCCTTCTTCACATCACTTTGCACTTGTGATGTTCCAATGGCTTAGTGGGTTAATGCCCCTGTCTTTTAAACAGGAGTTCATGAATTCTAGTCCTCAGAGAGCTCTTTTTCATTTACTTACCAATAAGTTTCCTATAGAGCCAATGGAAATTTGCATTGATTTTGGGATTGAGATAGTGCAATTGTGAGATAGAATCTGTACTAAGTGTTCATAAAAAACAATATGTCATTACAAGCTGTTTAGATTGGCATTAAGAATAACATAGTAAAACCAATGGATTTCTATTTGAACTTACCTAATAGTGATTCATTGTTCACTGCCCTTCTTGACATAAATTTGCACCTGTGATGTTGCTGTGGCTTACTGGGTTAATGCACTTGTCTTGTAAAAAGGATTTCATGAGTTTAATCCTTGGAGAGTCTTTTTCATTTACTTACTAATAAGCTTCCTATGGAGCCAATGTAAATTTGCATTCATTTTGGGAATGAGATAGTGCAATTGTGAGATAGAATCTGTACTAAGTGTTCATAAAGAACAATATGTCATCACAATCTGTTTAGATTGGCTTTAAGAATAACATAGTAAAACCAATGGATTTCTTTTTGATCTTACCTAATAGTGATTCATTGTTCACTGCCCTTCTTGACATCACTTTGCACCTGTGATGTTCCTGTGGTTTACTAGGTTAATGCACCTGTCTTGTAAAAAGGATTTCATGAGTTCTAATCCTTGGAGAGTCTTTTTCATTTACTTACTAATAAGGTTCCTATGGAGCAATGGAAATTTCCATTGATTTTGAGATATAGAATCTGTATTACGTGTTCATCAAGAACAATGAGTCATGATGCGCTGCAAAGATTGGCATTAAGAATAACAAAGTGAAACCAATGGATTTCTTTTTGAACTTACCTAATAGTGATTCATTGGTCATTGCCCTTCTTGACAACCTTTTGCACTTGTGATGTTCCAGTTGCTTACTTGGTTATTGCGCCTGTCTTATAAACAGGAGTTCATGAGTTCTAATTCTCAGAGAGTTTTTTCATTTACTTACTAATAAGCTTCCTATAGAGACAATGGAAATTTGCATTGATTTTGGGCTTGAGATAGTGCAATTGTGAGATATAGAATCTGTATTACGTGTTCATCAAGAACAATACGTCATGATGCGCTGCAAAGATTGGCATTAAGAATAACATAGTGAAACCAATGGATTTCTTTTTGAACTTACCTGATAGTGATTCAATGTTCACTGCCCTTCTTGACATCACTTTGCACTTGTGATGTTCCAATGGCTTAGTGGGTTAATGCCCCTGTCTTTTAAACAGGAGTTCATGAATTCTAGTCCTCAGAGAGCTCTTTTTCATTTACTTACCAATAAGTTTCCTATAGAGCCAATGGAAATTTGCATTGATTTTGGGATTGAGATAGTGCAATTGTGAGATAGAATCTGTACTAAGTGTTCATAAAAAACAATATGTCATTACAAGCTGTTTAGATTGGCATTAAGAATAACATAGTAAAACCAATGGATTTCTATTTGAACTTACCTAATAGTGATTCATTGGTCACTGCCCTTCTTGACATATATTTGCACCTGTGATGTTGCTGTGGCTTACTGGGTTAATGCACCTGTCTTGTAAAAAGGATTTCATGAGTTCTAATCCTTGGAGAGTCTTTTTCATTTACTTACTAATAAGCTTCCTATGGAGCAATGGAAATTTGCATTGATTTTGAGATATAGAATCTGTATTACGTGTTCATCAAGAACAATGCGTCATGATGCGCTGCAAAGATTGGCATTAAGAATAACATAGTGAAACCAATGGATTTCTTTTTGAACTTACCTAATAGTGATTCATTGGTCATTGCCCTTCTTGACAACCTTTTGCACTTGTGATGTTCCAGTGGCTTACTTGGTTATTGCGCCTGTCTTATAAACAGGAGTTCATGAGTTCTAATTCACAGAGAGTTTTTTCATTTACTTACTAATAAGCTTCCTATAGAGACAATGGAAATTTGCATTGTTTTTGGGCTTGAGATAGTGCAATTGTGAGATATAGAATCTGTATTACGTGTTCATCAAGAACAATACGTCATGATGCGCTGCAAAGATTGGCAATAAGAATAACATAGTGAAACCAATGGATTTCTTTTTGAACTTACCTAATAGTGATTCAATGTTCACTGCCCTTCTTGACATCACTTTGCAATTGTGGTGTTCCAATGGCTTAGTGGGTTACTGCCCCTGTCTTTTAAACAGGAGTTCATGAATTCTAGTCCTCAGAGAGCTCTTTTTCATTTACTTACCAATAAGTTTCCTATAGAGCCAATGGAAATTTGCATTGATTTTGGGATTGAGATAGTGCAATTGTGAGATAGAATCTGTACTAAGTGTTCATAAAGAACAATATGTCATTGCAAGCTGTTTAGATTGGCATTAAGAATAGCATAGTAAAACCAATGGATTTCTTTTTGAACTTACCTAATAGTGATTCATTGTTCACTGCCCTTCTTGACATCACTTTGCACCTGTGATGTTCCTGTGGTTTACTGGGTTAATGCACCTGTCTTGTAAAAAGGATTTCATGAGTTCTAATCCTTGGAGAGTCTTTTTCATTTACTTACTAATAAGCTTCCTATGGAGCCAATGTAAATTTGCATTGATTTTGGGATTGAGATAGTGCAATTGTGAGATATAGAATCTGTATTACGTGTTCATCAAGAACAATACGTCATGATGCGCTGCAAAGATTGGCATTAAGAATAACATAGTGAAACCAATGGATTTCTTTTTGAACTTACCTAATAGTGATTCATTGGTCATTGCCCTTCTTGACAACCTTTTGCACTTGTGATGTTCCAGTGGCTTACTTGGTTATTGCGCCTGTCTTATAAACAGGAGTTCATGAGTTCTAATTCTCAGAGAGTTTTTTCATTTACTTACTAATAAGTTTCCTATAGAGCCAATGGAAATTTGCATTGATTTTGGGCTTGAGATAGTGCAATTGTGAGATAGAATCTGTACTAAGTGTTCATAAAAAACAATATGTCATTACAAGCTGTTTAGATTGGCATTAAGAATAACATAGTAAAACCAATGGATTTTTATTTGAACTTACCTAATAGTGATTCATTGGTCACTGCCCTTCTTGACATAAATTTGCACTTGTGATGTTTCTGTGGCTTACTGGGTTAATGCACTTGTCTTGTAAAAAGGATTTCATGAGTTTAATCCTTGGAGAGTCTTTTTCATTTACTTACTAATAAGCTTCCTAAGGAGCCAATGTAAATTTGCATTGATTTTGGGATTGAGATAGTGCAATTGTGAGATAGAATCTGTACTAAGTGTTCATAAAGAACAATATGTCATCACAATCTGTTTAGATTGGCTTTAAGAATAACATAGTAAAACCAATGGATTTCTTTTTGATCTTACCTAATAGTGATTCATTGTTCACTGCCCTTCTTGACATCACTTTGCACCTGTGATGTTCCTGTGGTTTACTGGGTTAATGCACCTGTCTTGTAAAAAGGATTTCATGAGTTCTAATCCTTGGAGAGTCTTTTTCATTTACTTACTGATAAGCTTCCTATGGAGCCAATGTAAATTTGCATTGATTTTGGGCTTGAGATAGTGCAATTGTGAGATATAGAATCTGTATTACGTGTTCATCAAGAACAATACGTCATGATGCGCTGCAAAGATTGGCATTAAGAATAACATAGTGAAACCAATGGATTTCTTTTTGAACTTACCTAATAGTGATTCAATGTTCACTGCCCTTCTTGACATAACTTTGCAATTGTGGTGTTCCAATGGCTTAGTGGGTTAATGCCCCTGTCTTTTAAACAGGAGTTCATGAATTCTAGTCCTCAGAGAGCTCTTTTTCATTTACTTACCAATAAGTTTCCTATAGAGCCAATGGAAATTTGCATTGATTTTGGGATTGAGATAGTGCAATTGTGAGATAGAATCTGTACTAAGTGTTCATAAAGAACAATATGTCATTGCAAGCTGTTTAGATTGGCATTAAGAATAGCATAGTAAAACCAATGGATTTCTTTTTGAACTTACCTAATAGTGATTCATTGTTCACTGCCCTTCTTGACATCACTTTGCACCTGTGATGTTCCTGTGGTTTACTGGGTTAATGCACCTGTCTTGTAAAAAGGATTTCATGAGTTCTAATCCTTGGAGAGTCTTTTTCATTTACTTACTAATAAGCTTCCTATGGAGCCAATGTAAATTTGCATTGATTTTGGGATTGAGATAGTGCAATTGTGAGATATAGAATCTGTATTACGTGTTCATCAAGAACAATACGTCATGATGCGCTGCAAAGATTGGCATTAAGAATAACATAGTGAAACCAATGGATTTCTTTTTGAACTTACCTAATAGTGATTCATTGGTCATTGCCCTTCTTGACAACCTTTTGCACTTGTGATGTTCCAGTGGCTTACTTGGTTATTGCGCCTGTCTTATAAACAGGAGTTCATGAGTTCTAATTCTCAGAGAGTTTTTTCATTTACTTACTAATAAGTTTCCTATAGAGCCAATGGAAATTTGCATTGATTTTGGGCTTGAGATAGTGCAATTGTGAGATAGAATCTGTACTAAGTGTTCATAAAAAACAATATGTCATTACAAGCTGTTTAGATTGGCATTAAGAATAACATAGTAAAACCAATGGATTTCTATTTGAACTTACCTAATAGTGATTCATTGGTCACTGCCCTTCTTGACATAAATTTGCACTTGTGATGTTTCTGTGGCTTACTGGGTTAATGCACTTGTCTTGTAAAAAGGATTTCATGAGTTTAATCCTTGGAGAGTCTTTTTCATTTACTTACTAATAAGCTTCCTATGGAGCCAATGTAAATTTGCATTGATTTTGGGATTGAGATAGTGCAATTGTGAGATAGAATCTGTACTAAGTGTTCATAAAGAACAATATGTCATCACAATCTGTTTAGATTGGCTTTAAGAATAACATAGTAAAACCAATGGATTTCTTTTTGATCTTACCTAATAGTGATTCATTGTTCACTGCCCTTCTTGACATCACTTTGCACCTGTGATGTTCCTGTGGTTTACTGGGTTAATGCACCTGTCTTGTAAAAAGGATTTCATGAGTTCTAATCCTTGGAGAGTCTTTTTCATTTACTTACTGATAAGCTTCCTATGGAGCCAATGTAAATTTGCATTGATTTTGGGCTTGAGATAGTGCAATTGTGAGATATAGAATCTGTATTACGTGTTCATCAAGAACAATACGTCATGATGCGCTGCAAAGATTGGCATTAAGAATAACATAGTGAAACCAATGGATTTCTTTTTGAACTTACCTAATAGTGATTCAATGTTCACTGCCCTTCTTGACATAACTTTGCAATTGTGGTGTTCCAATGGCTTAGTGGGTTAATGCCCCTGTCTTTTAAACAGGAGTTCATGAATTCTAGTCCTCAGAGAGCTCTTTTTCATTTACTTACCAATAAGTTTCCTATAGAGCCAATGGAAATTTGCATTGATTTTGGGATTGAGATAGTGCAATTGTGAGATAGAATCTGTACTAAGTGTTCATAAAGAACAATATGTCATTGCAAGCTGTTTAGATTGGCATTAAGAATAGCATAGTAAAACCAATGGATTTCTTTTTGAACTTACCTAATAGTGATTCATTGTTCACTGCCCTTCTTGACATCACTTTGCACCTGTGATGTTCCTGTGGTTTACTGGGTTAATGCACCTGTCTTGTAAAAAGGATTTCATGAGTTCTAATCCTTGGAGAGTCTTTTTCATTTACTTACTAATAAGCTTCCTATGGAGCCAATGTAAATTTGCATTGATTTTGGGATTGAGATAGTGCAATTGTGAGATATAGAATCTGTATTACGTGTTCATCAAGAACAATACGTCATGATGCGCTGCAAAGATTGGCATTAAGAATAACATAGTGAAACCAATGGATTTCTTTTTGAACTTACCTAATAGTGATTCATTGGTCATTGCCCTTCTTGACAACCTTTTGCACTTGTGATGTTCCAGTGGCTTACTTGGTTATTGCGCCTGTCTTATAAACAGGAGTTCATGAGTTCTAATTCTCAGAGAGTTTTTTCATTTACTTACTAATAAGTTTCCTATAGAGCCAATGGAAATTTGCATTGATTTTGGGCTTGAGATAGTGCAATTGTGAGATAGAATCTGTACTAAGTGTTCATAAAAAACAATATGTCATTACAAGCTGTTTAGATTGGCATTAAGAATAACATAGTAAAACCAATGGATTTCTATTTGAACTTACCTAATAGTGATTCATTGGTCACTGCCCTTCTTGACATAAATTTGCACTTGTGATGTTTCTGTGGCTTACTGGGTTAATGCACTTGTCTTGTAAAAAGGATTTCATGAGTTTAATCCTTGGAGAGTCTTTTTCATTTACTTACTAATAAGCTTCCTATGGAGCCAATGTAAATTTGCATTGATTTTGGGATTGAGATAGTGCAATTGTGAGATAGAATCTGTACTAAGTGTTCATAAAGAACAATATGTCATCACAATCTGTTTAGATTGGCTTTAAGAATAACATAGTAAAACCAATGGATTTCTTTTTGATCTTACCTAATAGTGATTCATTGTTCACTGCCCTTCTTGACATCACTTTGCACCTGTGATGTTCCTGTGGTTTACTGGGTTAATGCACCTGTCTTGTAAAAAGGATTTCATGAGTTCTAATCCTTGGAGAGTCTTTTTCATTTACTTACTGATAAGCTTCCTATGGAGCCAATGTAAATTTGCATTGATTTTGGGCTTGAGATAGTGCAATTGTGAGATATAGAATCTGTATTACGTGTTCATCAAGAACAATACGTCATGATGCGCTGCAAAGATTGGCATTAAGAATAACATAGTGAAACCAATGGATTTCTTTTTGAACTTACATAATAGTGATTCAATGTTCACTGCCCTTCTTGACATCACTTTGCACTTGTGATGTTCCAATGGCTTAGTGGGTTAATGCCCCTGTCTTTTCAACAGGAGTTCATGAATTCTAGTCCTCAGAGAGCTCTTTTTCATTTACTTACCAATAAGTTTCCTATAGAGCCAATGGAAATTTGCATTGATTTTGGGATTGAGATAGTGCAATTGTGAGATAGAATCTGCACTAAGTGTTCATAAAGAACAATATGTCATTACAAGCTGTTTAGATTGGCATTAAGAATAGCATAGTAAAACCAATGGATTTCTTTTTGAACTTACCTAATAGTGATTCATTGGTCACTGCCCTTCTTGACATAAATTTGCTTCCATGATGTTACTGTGGCTTACTGGGTTAATGCACCTGTCTTGTAAAAAGGATTTCATGAGTTCTAATCCTTGGAGAGTCTTTTTCATTTACTTACTAATAAGGTTCCTATGGAGCAATGGAAATTTCCATTGATTTTGAGATATAGAATCTGTATTACGTGTTCATCAAGAACAATGAGTCATGATGCGCTGCAAAGATTGGCATTAAGAATAACAAAGTGAAACCAATGGATTTCTTTTTGAACTTACCTAATAGTGATTCATTGGTCATTGCCCTTCTTGACAACCTTTTGCACTTGTGATGTTCCAGTTGCTTACTTGGTTATTGCGCCTGTCTTATAAACAGGAGTTCATGAGTTCTAATTCTCAGAGAGTTTTTTCATTTACTTACTAATAAGCTTCCTATAGAGACAATGGAAATTTGCATTGATTTTGGGCTTGAGATAGTGCAATTGTGAGATATAGAATCTGTATTACGTGTTCATCAAGAACAATACGTCATGATGCGCTGCAAAGATTGGCATTAAGAATAACATAGTGAAACCAATGGATTTCTTTTTGAACTTACCTAATAGTGATTCAATGTTCGCTGCCCTTCTTGACATCGCTTTGCACTTGTGATGTTCCAATGGCTTAGTGGGTTAATGCCCCTGTCTTTTAAACAGGAGTTCATGAATTCTAGTCCTCAGAGAGCTCTTTTTCATTTACTTACCAATAAGTTTCCTATAGAGCCAATGGAAATTTGCATTGATTTTGGGATTATGATAGTGCAATTGTGAGATAGAATCTGTACTAAGTGTTCATAAAAAACAATATGTCATTACAAGCTGTTTAGATTGGCATTAAGAATAACATAGTAAAACCAATGGATTTCTATTTGAACTTACCTAATAGTGATTCATTGGTCACTGCCCTTCTTGACATAAATTTGCACCTGTGATGTTGCTGTGGCTTACTGGGTTAATGCACTTGTCTTGTAAAAAGGATTTCATGAGTTCTAATCCTTGGAGAGTCTTTTTCATTTACTTACTAATAAGCTTCCTATGGAGCAATGGAAATTTCCATTGATTTTGAGATATAGAATCTGTATTACGTGTTCATCAAGAACAATGCGTCATGATGCGCTGCAAAGATTGGCATTAAGAATAACATAGTGAAACCAATGGATTTCTTTTTGAACTTACCTAATAGTGATTCATTGGTCATTGCCCTTCTTGACAACCTTTTGCACTTGTGATGTTCCAGTGGCTTACTTGGTTATTGCGCCTGTCTTATAAACAGGAGTTCATGAGTTCTAATTCTCAGAGAGTTTTTTCATTTACTTACTAATAAGCTTCCTATAGAGACAATGGAAATTTGCATTGATTTTGGGCTTGAGATAGTGCAATTGTGAGATATAGAATCTGTATTACGTGTTCATCAAGAACAATACGTCATGATGCGCTGCAAAGATTGGCATTAAGAATAACATAGTGAAACCAATGGATTTCTTTTTGAACTTACCTGATAGTGATTCAATGTTCACTGCCCTTCTTGACATCACTTTGCACTTGTGATGTTCCAATGGCTTAGTGGGTTAATGCCCCTGTCTTTTAAACAGGAGTTCATGAATTCTAGTCCTCAGAGAGCTCTTTTTCATTTACTTACCAATAAGTTTCCTATAGAGCCAATGGAAATTTGCATTGATTTTGGGATTGAGATAGTGCAATTGTGAGATAGAATCTGTACTAAGTGTTCATAAAAAACAATATGTCATTACAAGCTGTTTAGATTGGCATTAAGAATAACATAGTAAAACCAATGGATTTCTATTTGAACTTACCTAATAGTGATTCATTGGTCACTGCCCTTCTTGACATATATTTGCACCTGTGATGTTGCTGTGGCTTACTGGGTTAATGCACCTGTCTTGTAAAAAGGATTTCATGAGTTCTAATCCTTGGAGAGTCTTTTTCATTTACTTACTAATAAGCTTCCTATGGAGCAATGGAAATTTGCATTGATTTTGAGATATAGAATCTGTATTACGTGTTCATCAAGAACAATGCGTCATGATGCGCTGCAAAGATTGGCATTAAGAATAACATAGTGAAACCAATGGATTTCTTTTTGAACTTACCTAATAGTGATTCATTGGTCATTGCCCTTCTTGACAACCTTTTGCACTTGTGATGTTCCAGTGGCTTACTTGGTTATTGCGCCTGTCTTATAAACAGGAGTTCATGAGTTCTAATTCACAGAGAGTTTTTTCATTTACTTACTAATAAGCTTCCTATAGAGACAATGGAAATTTGCATTGTTTTTGGGCTTGAGATAGTGCAATTGTGAGATATAGAATCTGTATTACGTGTTCATCAAGAACAATACGTCATGATGCGCTGCAAAGATTGGCAATAAGAATAACATAGTGAAACCAATGGATTTCTTTTTGAACTTACCTAATAGTGATTCAATGTTCACTGCCCTTCTTGACATCTCTTTGCAATTGTGGTGTTCCAATGGCTTAGTGGGTTACTGCCCCTGTCTTTTAAACAGGAGTTCATGAATTCTAGTCCTCAGAGAGCTCTTTTTCATTTACTTACCAATAAGTTTCCTATAGAGCCAATGGAAATTTGCATTGATTTTGGGATTGAGATAGTGCAATTGTGAGATAGAATCTGTACTAAGTGTTCATAAAAAACAATATGTTATTACAAGCTGTTTAGATTGGCATTAAGAATAACATAGTAAAACCAATGGATTTCTATTTGAACTTACCTAATAGTGATTCATTGGTCACTGCCCTTCTTGACATAAATTTGCACTTGTGATGTTTCTGTGGCTTACTGGGTTAATGCACTTGTCTTGTAAAAAGGATTTCATGAGTTTAATCCTTGGAGAGTCTTTTTCATTTACTTACTAATAAGCTTCCTATGGAGCCAATGTAAATTTGCATTGATTTTGGGATTGAGATAGTGCAATTGTGAGATAGAATCTGTACTAAGTGTTCATAAAGAACAATATGTCATCACAATCTGTTTAGATTGGCTTTAAGAATAACATAGTAAAACCAATGGATTTCTTTTTGATCTTACCTAATAGTGATTCATTGTTCACTGCCCTTCTTGACATCACTTTGCACCTGTGATGTTCCTGTGGTTTACTGGGTTAATGCACCTGTCTTGTAAAAAGGATTTCATGAGTTCTAATCCTTGGAGAGTCTTTTTCATTTACTTACTGATAAGCTTCCTATGGAGCCAATGTAAATTTGCATTGATTTTGGGATTGAGATAGTGCAATTGTGAGATATAGAATCTGTATTACGTGTTCATCAAGAACAATACGTCATGATGCGCTGCAAAGATTGGCATTAAGAATAACATAGTGAAACCAATGGATTTCTTTTTGAACTTACCTAATAGTGATTCAATGTTCACTGCCCTTCTTGACATAACTTTGCAATTGTGGTGTTCCAATGGCTTAGTGGGTTAATGCCCCTGTCTTTTAAACAGGAGTTCATGAATTCTAGTCCTCAGAGAGCTCTTTTTCATTTACTTACCAATAAGTTTCCTATAGAGCCAATGGAAATTTGCATTGATTTTGGGATTGAGATAGTGCAATTGTGAGATAGAATCTGTACTAAGTGTTCATAAAGAACAATATGTCATTGCAAGCTGTTTAGATTGGCATTAAGAATAGCATAGTAAAACCAATGGATTTCTTTTTGAACTTACCTAATAGTGATTCATTGTTCACTGCCCTTCTTGACATCACTTTGCACCTGTGATGTTCCTGTGGTTTACTGGGTTAATGCACCTGTCTTGTAAAAAGGATTTCATGAGTTCTAATCCTTGGAGAGTCTTTTTCATTTACTTACTAATAAGCTTCCTATGGAGCCAATGTAAATTTGCATTGATTTTGGGATTGAGATAGTGCAATTGTGAGATATAGAATCTGTATTACGTGTTCATCAAGAACAATACGTCATGATGCGCTGCAAAGATTGGCATTAAGAATAACATAGTGAAACCAATGGATTTCTTTTTGAACTTACCTAATAGTGATTCATTGGTCATTGCCCTTCTTGACAACCTTTTGCACTTGTGATGTTCCAGTGGCTTACTTGGTTATTGCGCCTGTCTTATAAACAGGAGTTCATGAGTTCTAATTCTCAGAGAGTTTTTTCATTTACTTACTAATAAGTTTCCTATAGAGCCAATGGAAATTTGCATTGATTTTGGGCTTGAGATAGTGCAATTGTGAGATAGAATCTGTACTAAGTGTTCATAAAAAACAATATGTCATTACAAGCTGTTTAGATTGGCATTAAGAATAACATAGTAAAACCAATGGATTTCTATTTGAACTTACCTAATAGTGATTCATTGGTCACTGCCCTTCTTGACATAAATTTGCACTTGTGATGTTTCTGTGGCTTACTGGGTTAATGCACTTGTCTTGTAAAAAGGATTTCATGAGTTTAATCCTTGGAGAGTCTTTTTCATTTACTTACTAATAAGCTTCCTATGGAGCCAATGTAAATTTGCATTGATTTTGGGATTGAGATAGTGCAATTGTGAGATAGAATCTGTACTAAGTGTTCATAAAGAACAATATGTCATCACAATCTGTTTAGATTGGCTTTAAGAATAACATAGTAAAACCAATGGATTTCTTTTTGATCTTACCTAATAGTGATTCATTGTTCACTGCCCTTCTTGACATCACTTTGCACCTGTGATGTTCCTGTGGTTTACTGGGTTAATGCACCTGTCTTGTAAAAAGGATTTCATGAGTTCTAATCCTTGGAGAGTCTTTTTCATTTACTTACTGATAAGCTTCCTATGGAGCCAATGTAAATTTGCATTGATTTTGGGCTTGAGATAGTGCAATTGTGAGATATAGAATCTGTATTACGTGTTCATCAAGAACAATACGTCATGATGCGCTGCAAAGATTGGCATTAAGAATAACATAGTGAAACCAATGGATTTCTTTTTGAACTTACCTAATAGTGATTCAATGTTCACTGCCCTTCTTGACATCACTTTGCACTTGTGATGTTCCAATGGCTTAGTGGGTTAATGCCCCTGTCTTTTCAACAGGAGTTCATGAATTCTAGTCCTCAGAGAGCTCTTTTTCATTTACTTACCAATAAGTTTCCTATAGAGCCAATGGAAATTTGCATTGATTTTGGGATTGAGATAGTGCAATTGTGAGATAGAATCTGCACTAAGTGTTCATAAAGAACAATATGTCATTACAAGCTGTTTAGATTGGCATTAAGAATAGCATAGTAAAACCAATGGATTTCTTTTTGAACTTACCTAATAGTGATTCATTGGTCACTGCCCTTCTTGACATAAATTTGCTTCCATGATGTTACTGTGGCTTACTGGGTTAATGCACCTGTCTTGTAAAAAGGATTTCATGAGTTCTAATCCTTGGAGAGTCTTTTTCATTTACTTACTAATAAGGTTCCTATGGAGCAATGGAAATTTCCATTGATTTTGAGATATAGAATCTGTATTACGTGTTCATCAAGAACAATGAGTCATGATGCGCTGCAAAGATTGGCATTAAGAATAACAAAGTGAAACCAATGGATTTCTTTTTGAACTTACCTAATAGTGATTCATTGGTCATTGCCCTTCTTGACAACCTTTTGCACTTGTGATGTTCCAGTTGCTTACTTGGTTATTGCGCCTGTCTTATAAACAGGAGTTCATGAGTTCTAATTCTCAGAGAGTTTTTTCATTTACTTACTAATAAGCTTCCTATAGAGACAATGGAAATTTGCATTGATTTTGGGCTTGAGATAGTGCAATTGTGAGATATAGAATCTGTATTACGTGTTCATCAAGAACAATACGTCATGATGCGCTGCAAAGATTGGCATTAAGAATAACATAGTGAAACCAATGGATTTCTTTTTGAACTTACCTAATAGTGATTCAATGTTCGCTGCCCTTCTTGACATCGCTTTGCACTTGTGATGTTCCAATGGCTTAGTGGGTTAATGCCCCTGTCTTTTAAACAGGAGTTCATGAATTCTAGTCCTCAGAGAGCTCTTTTTCATTTACTTACCAATAAGTTTCCTATAGAGCCAATGGAAATTTGCATTGATTTTGGGATTATGATAGTGCAATTGTGAGATAGAATCTGTACTAAGTGTTCATAAAAAACAATATGTCATTACAAGCTGTTTAGATTGGCATTAAGAATAACATAGTAAAACCAATGGATTTCTATTTGAACTTACCTAATAGTGATTCATTGGTCACTGCCCTTCTTGACATAAATTTGCACCTGTGATGTTGCTGTGGCTTACTGGGTTAATGCACTTGTCTTGTAAAAAGGATTTCATGAGTTCTAATCCTTGGAGAGTCTTTTTCATTTACTTACTAATAAGCTTCCTATGGAGCAATGGAAATTTCCATTGATTTTGAGATATAGAATCTGTATTACGTGTTCATCAAGAACAATGCGTCATGATGCGCTGCAAAGATTGGCATTAAGAATAACATAGTGAAACCAATGGATTTCTTTTTGAACTTACCTAATAGTGATTCATTGGTCATTGCCCTTCTTGACAACCTTTTGCACTTGTGATGTTCCAGTGGCTTACTTGGTTATTGCGCCTGTCTTATAAACAGGAGTTCATGAGTTCTAATTCTCAGAGAGTTTTTTCATTTACTTACTAATAAGCTTCCTATAGAGACAATGGAAATTTGCATTGATTTTGGGCTTGAGATAGTGCAATTGTGAGATATAGAATCTGTATTACGTGTTCATCAAGAACAATACGTCATGATGCGCTGCAAAGATTGGCATTAAGAATAACATAGTGAAACCAATGGATTTCTTTTTGAACTTACCTGATAGTGATTCAATGTTCACTGCCCTTCTTGACATCACTTTGCACTTGTGATGTTCCAATGGCTTAGTGGGTTAATGCCCCTGTCTTTTAAACAGGAGTTCATGAATTCTAGTCCTCAGAGAGCTCTTTTTCATTTACTTACCAATAAGTTTCCTATAGAGCCAATGGAAATTTGCATTGATTTTGGGATTGAGATAGTGCAATTGTGAGATAGAATCTGTACTAAGTGTTCATAAAAAACAATATGTCATTACAAGCTGTTTAGATTGGCATTAAGAATAACATAGTAAAACCAATGGATTTCTATTTGAACTTACCTAATAGTGATTCATTGGTCACTGCCCTTCTTGACATATATTTGCACCTGTGATGTTGCTGTGGCTTACTGGGTTAATGCACCTGTCTTGTAAAAAGGATTTCATGAGTTCTAATCCTTGGAGAGTCTTTTTCATTTACTTACTAATAAGCTTCCTATGGAGCAATGGAAATTTGCATTGATTTTGAGATATAGAATCTGTATTACGTGTTCATCAAGAACAATGCGTCATGATGCGCTGCAAAGATTGGCATTAAGAATAACATAGTGAAACCAATGGATTTCTTTTTGAACTTACCTAATAGTGATTCATTGGTCATTGCCCTTCTTGACAACCTTTTGCACTTGTGATGTTCCAGTGGCTTACTTGGTTATTGCGCCTGTCTTATAAACAGGAGTTCATGAGTTCTAATTCACAGAGAGTTTTTTCATTTACTTACTAATAAGCTTCCTATAGAGACAATGGAAATTTGCATTGTTTTTGGGCTTGAGATAGTGCAATTGTGAGATATAGAATCTGTATTACGTGTTCATCAAGAACAATACGTCATGATGCGCTGCAAAGATTGGCAATAAGAATAACATAGTGAAACCAATGGATTTCTTTTTGAACTTACCTAATAGTGATTCAATGTTCACTGCCCTTCTTGACATCTCTTTGCAATTGTGGTGTTCCAATGGCTTAGTGGGTTACTGCCCCTGTCTTTTAAACAGGAGTTCATGAATTCTAGTCCTCAGAGAGCTCTTTTTCATTTACTTACCAATAAGTTTCCTATAGAGCCAATGGAAATTTGCATTGATTTTGGGATTGAGATAGTGCAATTGTGAGATAGAATCTGTACTAAGTGTTCATAAAGAACAATATGTCATTGCAAGCTGTTTAGATTGGCATTAAGAATAGCATAGTAAAACCAATGGATTTCTTTTTGAACTTACCTAATAGTGATTCATTGTTCACTGCCCTTCTTGACATCACTTTGCACCTGTGATGTTCCTGTGGTTTACTGGGTTAATGCACCTGTCTTGTAAAAAGGATTTCATGAGTTCTAATCCTTGGAGAGTCTTTTTCATTTACTTACTAATAAGCTTCCTATGGAGCCAATGTAAATTTGCATTGATTTTGGGATTGAGATAGTGCAATTGTGAGATATAGAATCTGTATTACGTGTTCATCAAGAACAATACGTCATGATGCGCTGCAAAGATTGGCATTAAGAATAACATAGTGAAACCAATGGATTTCTTTTTGAACTTACCTAATAGTGATTCATTGGTCATTGCCCTTCTTGACAACCTTTTGCACTTGTGATGTTCCAGTGGCTTACTTGGTTATTGCGCCTGTCTTATAAACAGGAGTTCATGAGTTCTAATTCTCAGAGAGTTTTTTCATTTACTTACTAATAAGTTTCCTATAGAGCCAATGGAAATTTGCATTGATTTTGGGCTTGAGATAGTGCAATTGTGAGATAGAATCTGTACTAAGTGTTCATAAAAAACAATATGTCATTACAAGCTGTTTAGATTGGCATTAAGAATAACATAGTAAAACCAATGGATTTTTATTTGAACTTACCTAATAGTGATTCATTGGTCACTGCCCTTCTTGACATAAATTTGCACTTGTGATGTTGCTGTGGCTTACTGGGTTAATGCACTTGTCTTGTAAAAAGGATTTCATGAGTTTAATCCTTGGAGAGTCTTTTTCATTTACTTACTAATAAGCTTCCTAAGGAGCCAATGTAAATTTGCATTGATTTTGGGATTGAGATAGTGCAATTGTGAGATAGAATCTGTACTAAGTGTTCATAAAGAACAATATGTCATCACAATCTGTTTAGATTGGCTTTAAGAATAACATAGTAAAACCAATGGATTTCTTTTTGATCTTACCTAATAGTGATTCATTGTTCACTGCCCTTCTTGACATCACTTTGCACCTGTGATGTTCCTGTGGTTTACTGGGTTAATGCACCTGTCTTGTAAAAAGGATTTCATGAGTTCTAATCCTTGGAGAGTCTTTTTCATTTACTTACTGATAAGCTTCCTATGGAGCCAATGTAAATTTGCATTGATTTTGGGCTTGAGATAGTGCAATTGTGAGATATAGAATCTGTATTACGTGTTCATCAAGAACAATACGTCATGATGCGCTGCAAAGATTGGCATTAAGAATAACATAGTGAAACCAATGGATTTCTTTTTGAACTTACCTAATAGTGATTCAATGTTCGCTACCCTTCTTGACATCACTTTGCACTTGTGATGTTCCAATGGCTTAGTGGGTTAATGCCCCTGTCTTTTAAACAGGAGTTCATGAATTCTAGTCCTCAGAGAGCTCTTTTTCATTTACTTACCAATAAGTTTCCTATAGAGCCAATGGAAATTTGCATTGATTTTGGGATTGAGATAGTGTAATTTTGAGATAGAATCTGTACTAAGTGTTCATAAAGAACAATATGTCATTACAAGCTGTTTAGATTGGCATTAAGAATAGCATAGTAAAACCAATGGATTTCTTTTTGAACTTACCTAATAGTGATTCATTGTTCACTGCCCTTCTTGACATCACTTTGCATCTGTGATGTTCCTGTGGTTTACTGGGTTAATGCACCTGTCTTGTAAAAAGGATTTCATGAGTTTAATCCTTGGAGAGTCTTTTTCATTTACTTACTAATAAGCTTCCTATGGAGCCAATGTAAATTTGCATTGATTTTGGGATTGAGATAGTGCAATTGTGAGATAGAATCTGTACTAAGTGTTCATAAAGAACAATATGTCATCACAATCTGTTTAGATTGGCTTTAAGAATAACATAGTAAAACCAATGGATTTCTTTTTGATCTTACCTAATAGTGATTCATTGTTCACTGCCCTTCTTGACATCACTTTGCACCTGTGATGTTCCTGTGGTTTACTGGGTTAATGCACCTGTCTTGTAAAAAGGATTTCATGAGTTCTAATCCTTGGAGAGTCTTTTTCATTTACTTACTGATAAGCTTCCTATGGAGCCAATGTAAATTTGCATTGATTTTGGGCTTGAGATAGTGCAATTGTGAGATATAGAATCTGTATTACGTGTTCATCAAGAACAATACGTCATGATGCGCTGCAAAGATTGGCATTAAGAATAACATAGTGAAACCAATGGATTTCTTTTTGAACTTACCTAATAGTGATTCAATGTTCGCTACCCTTCTTGACATCACTTTGCACTTGTGATGTTCCAATGGCTTAGTGGGTTAATGCCCCTGTCTTTTAAACAGGAGTTCATGAATTCTAGTCCTCAGAGAGCTCTTTTTCATTTACTTACCAATAAGTTTCCTATAGAGCCAATGGAAATTTGCATTGATTTTGGGATTGAGATAGTGTAATTTTGAGATAGAATCTGTACTAAGTGTTCATAAAGAACAATATGTCATTACAAGCTGTTTAGATTGGCATTAAGAATAGCATAGTAAAACCAATGGATTTCTTTTTGAACTTACCTAATAGTGATTCATTGTTCACTGCCCTTCTTGACATCACTTTGCATCTGTGATGTTCCTGTGGTTTACTGGGTTAATGCACCTGTCTTGTAAAAAGGATTTCATGAGTTTAATCCTTGGAGAGTCTTTTTCATTTACTTACTAATAAGCTTCCTATGGAGCCAATGTAAATTTGCATTGATTTTGGGATTGAGATAGTGCAATTGTGAGATAGAATCTGTACTAAGTGTTCATAAAGAACAATATGTCATCACAATCTGTTTAGATTGGCTTTAAGAATAACATAGTAAAACCAATGGATTTCTTTTTGATCTTACCTAATAGTGATTCATTGTTCACTGCCCTTCTTGACATCACTTTGCACCTGTGATGTTCCTGTGGTTTACTGGGTTAATGCACCTGTCTTGTAAAAAGGATTTCATGAGTTCTAATCCTTGGAGAGTCTTTTTCATTTACTTACTGATAAGCTTCCTATGGAGCCAATGTAAATTTGCATTGATTTTGGGCTTGAGATAGTGCAATTGTGAGATATAGAATCTGTATTACGTGTTCATCAAGAACAATACGTCATGATGCGCTGCAAAGATTTGCATTAAGAATAACATAGTGAAACCAATGGATTTCTTTTTGAACTTACCTAATAGTGATTCAATGTTCGCTGCCCTTCTTGACATCACTTTGCACTTGTGATGTTCCAATGGCTTAGTGGGTTAATGCCCCTGTCTTTTAAACAGGAGTTCATGAATTCTAGTCCTCAGAGAGCTCTTTTTCATTTACTTACCAATAAGTTTCCTATAGAGCCAATGGAAATTTGCATTGATTTTGGGATTGAGATAGTGCAATTGTGAGATAGAATCTGTACTAAGTGTTCATAAAAAACAATATGTCATTACAAGCTGTTTAGATTGGCATTAAGAATAACATAGTAAAACCAATGGATTTCTATTTGAACTTACCTAATAGTGATTCATTGTTCACTGCCCTTCTTGACATAAATTTGCACCTGTGATGTTGCTGTGGCTTACTGGGTTAATGCACTTGTCTTGTAAAAAGGATTTCATGAGTTTAATCCTTGGAGAGTCTTTTTCATTTACTTACTAATAAGCTTCCTATGGAGCCAATGTAAATTTGCATTGATTTTGGGATTGAGATAGTGCAATTGTGAGATAGAATCTGTACTACGTGTTCATAAAGAACAATATGTCATCACAATCTGTTTAGATTGGCTTTAAGAATAACATAGTAAAACCAATGGATTTCTTTTTGATCTTACCTAATAGTGATTCATTGTTCACTGCCCTTCTTGACATCACTTTGCACCTGTGATGTTCCTGTGGTTTACTGGGTTAATGCACCTGTCTTGTAAAAAGGATTTCATGAGTTCTAATCCTTGGAGAGTCTTTTTCATTTACTTACTAATAAGGTTCCTATGGAGCAATGGAAATTTCCATTGATTTTGAGATATAGAATCTGTATTACGTGTTCATCAAGAACAATGAGTCATGATGCGCTGCAAAGATTGGCATTAAGAATAACAAAGTGAAACCAATGGATTTCTTTTTGAACTTACCTAATAGTGATTCATTGGTCATTGCCCTTCTTGACAACCTTTTGCACTTGTGATGTTCCAGTTGCTTACTTGGTTATTGCGCCTGTCTTATAAACAGGAGTTCATGAGTTCTAATTCTCAGAGAGTTTTTTCATTTACTTACTAATAAGCTTCCTATAGAGACAATGGAAATTTGCATTGATTTTGGGCTTGAGATAGTGCAATTGTGAGATATAGAATCTGTATTACGTGTTCATCAAGAACAATACGTCATGATGCGCTGCAAAGATTGGCATTAAGAATAACATAGTGAAACCAATGGATTTCTTTTTGAACTTACCTAATAGTGATTCAATGTTCGCTGCCCTTCTTGACATCGCTTTGCACTTGTGATGTTCCAATGGCTTAGTGGGTTAATGCCCCTGTCTTTTAAACAGGAGTTCATGAATTCTAGTCCTCAGAGAGCTCTTTTTCATTTACTTACCAATAAGTTTCCTATAGAGCCAATGGAAATTTGCATTGATTTTGGGATTAAGATAGTGCAATTGTGAGATAGAATCTGTACTAAGTGTTCATAAAAAACAATATGTCATTACAAGCTGTTTAGATTGGCATTAAGAATAACATAGTAAAACCAATGGATTTCTATTTGAACTTACCTAATAGTGATTCATTGGTCACTGCCCTTCTTGACATAAATTTGCACCTGTGATGTTGCTGTGGCTTACTGGGTTAATGCACTTGTCTTGTAAAAAGGATTTCATGAGTTCTAATCCTTGGAGAGTCTTTTTCATTTACTTACTAATAAGCTTCCTATGGAGCAATGGAAATTTCCATTGATTTTGAGATATAGAATCTGTATTACGTGTTCATCAAGAACAATGCGTCATGATGCGCTGCAAAGATTGGCATTAAGAATAACATAGTGAAACCAGTGGATTTCTTTTTGAACTTACCTAATAGTGATTCATTGGTCATTGCCCTTCTTGACAACCTTTTGCACTTGTGATGTTCCAGTGGCTTACTTGGTTATTGCGCCTGTTTTATAAACAGGAGTTCATGAATTCTAATTCTCAGAGAGTTTTTTCATTTACTTACTAATAAGCTTCCTATAGAGACAATGGAAATTTGCATTGATTTTGGGCTTGAGATAGTGCAATTGTGAGATATAGAATCTGTATTACGTGTTCATCCAGAACAATACGTCATGATGCGCTGCAAAGATTGGCATTAAGAATAACATAGTGAAACCAATGGATTTCTTTTTGAACTTACCTAATAGTGATTCAATGTTCACTGCCCTTCTTGACATCATTTTGCACTTGTGATGTTCCAATGGCTTAGTGGGTTAATGCCCCTGTCTTTTCAACAGGAGTTCATGAATTCTAGTCCTCAGAGAGCTATTTTTCATTTACTTACCAATAAGTTTCCGATAGAGCCAATGGAAATTTGCATTGATTTTGGGATTGAGATAGTGCAATTGTGAGATAGAATCTGCACTAAGTGTTCATAAAGAACAATATGTCATTACAAGCTGTTTAGATTGGCATTAAGAATAGCATAGTAAAACCAATGGATTTCTTTTTGAACTTACCTAATAGTGATTCATTGTTCACTGCCCTTCTTGACATCACTTTGCACCTGTGATGTTCCTGTGGTTTACTGGGTTAATGCACCTGTCTTGTAAAAAGGATTTCATGAGTTCTAATCCTTGGAGAGTCTTTTTCATTTACTTACTAATAAGGTTCCTATGGAGCAATGGAAATTTCCATTGATTTTGAGATATAGAATCTGTATTACGTGTTCATCAAGAACAATGAGTCATGATGCGCTGCAAAGATTGGCATTAAGAATAACAAAGTGAAACCAATGGATTTCTTTTTGAACTTACCTAATAGTGATTCATTGGTCATTGCCCTTCTTGACAACCTTTTGCACTTGTGATGTTCCAGTTGCTTACTTGGTTATTGCGCCTGTCTTATAAACAGGAGTTCATGAGTTCTAATTCTCAGAGAGTTTTTTCATTTACTTACTAATAAGCTTCCTATAGAGACAATGGAAATTTGCATTGATTTTGGGCTTGAGATAGTGCAATTGTGAGATATAGAATCTGTATTACGTGTTCATCAAGAACAATACGTCATGATGCGCTGCAAAGATTGGCATTAAGAATAACATAGTGAAACCAATGGATTTCTTTTTGAACTTACCTAATAGTGATTCAATGTTCGCTGCCCTTCTTGACATCGCTTTGCACTTGTGATGTTCCAATGGCTTAGTGGGTTAATGCCCCTGTCTTTTAAACAGGAGTTCATGAATTCTAGTCCTCAGAGAGCTCTTTTTCATTTACTTACCAATAAGTTTCCTATAGAGCCAATGGAAATTTGCATTGATTTTGGGATTAAGATAGTGCAATTGTGAGATAGAATCTGTACTAAGTGTTCATAAAAAACAATATGTCATTACAAGCTGTTTAGATTGGCATTAAGAATAACATAGTAAAACCAATGGATTTCTATTTGAACTTACCTAATAGTGATTCATTGGTCACTGCCCTTCTTGACATAAATTTGCACCTGTGATGTTGCTGTGGCTTACTGGGTTAATGCACTTGTCTTGTAAAAAGGATTTCATGAGTTCTAATCCTTGGAGAGTCTTTTTCATTAACTTACTAATAAGCTTCCTATGGAGCAATGGAAATTTCCATTGATTTTGAGATATAGAATCTGTATTACGTGTTCATCAAGAACAATGCGTCATGATGCGCTGCAAAGATTGGCATTAAGAATAACATAGTGAAACCAGTGGATTTCTTTTTGAACTTACCTAATAGTGATTCATTGGTCATTGCCCTTCTTGACAACCTTTTGCACTTGTGATGTTCCAGTGGCTTACTTGGTTATTGCGCCTGTTTTATAAACAGGAGTTCATGAATTCTAATTCTCAGAGAGTTTTTTCATTTACTTACTAATAAGCTTCCTATAGAGACAATGGAAATTTGCATTGATTTTGGGCTTGAGATAGTGCAATTGTGAGATATAGAATCTGTATTACGTGTTCATCCAGAACAATACGTCATGATGCGCTGCAAAGATTGGCATTAAGAATAACATAGTGAAACCAATGGATTTCTTTTTGAACTTACCTAATAGTGATTCAATGTTCACTGCCCTTCTTGACATCATTTTGCACTTGTGATGTTCCAATGGCTTAGTGGGTTAATGCCCCTGTCTTTTCAACAGGAGTTCATGAATTCTAGTCCTCAGAGAGCTATTTTTCATTTACTTACCAATAAGTTTCCGATAGAGCCAATGGAAATTTGCATTGATTTTGGGATTGAGATAGTGCAATTGTGAGATAGAATCTGCACTAAGTGTTCATAAAGAACAATATGTCATTACAAGCTGTTTAGATTGGCATTAAGAATAGCATAGTAAAACCAATGGATTTCTTTTTGAACTTACCTAATAGTGATTCATTGGTCACTGCCCTTCTTGACATAAATTTGCTTCCATGATGTTACTGTGGCTTACTGGGTTAATGCACCTGTCTTGTAAAAAGGATTTCATGAGTTCTAATCCTTGGAGAGTGTTTTTCATTTACTTACTGATAAGCTTCCTATGGAGCCAATGTAAATTTGCATTGATTTTGGGATTGAGATAGTGCAATTGTGAGATATAGAATCTGTATTACGTGTTCATCAAGAACAATACGTCATGATGCGCTGCAAAGATTGGCATTAAGAATAACATAGTGAAACCAATATATTTCTTTTTGAACTTACCTAATAGTGATTCAATGTTCGCTGCCCTTCTTGACATCACTTTGCACTTGTGATGTTCCAATGGCTTAGTGGGTTAATGCCCCTGTCTTTTAAACAGGAGTTCATTAATTCTAGTCCTCAGAGAGCTCTTTTTCATTTACTTACCAATAAGTTTCCTATAGAGCCAATGGAAATTTGCATTGATTTTGGGATTGAGATAGTGCAATTGTGAGATAGAATCTGTACTAAGTGTTCATAAAGAACAATATGTCATCACAATCTGTTTAGATTGGCTTTAAGAATAACATAGTAAAACCAATGGATTTCTTTTTGATCTTACCTAATAGTGATTCATTGTTCACTGCCCTTCTTGACATCACTTTGCACCTGTGATGTTCCTGTGGTTTACTGGGTTAATGCACCTGTCTTGTAAAAAGGATTTCATGAGTTCTAATCCTTGGAGAGTCTTTTTCATTTACTTACTAATAAGGTTCCTATGGAGCAATGGAAATTTCCATTGATTTTGAGATATAGAATCTGTATTACGTGTTCATCAAGAACAATGAGTCATGATGCGCTGCAAAGATTGGCATTAAGAATAACATAGTGAAACCAATGGATTTCTTTTTGAACTTACCTAATAGTGATTCATTGGTCATTGCCCTTCTTGACAACCTTTTGCACTTGTGATGTTCCAGTGGCTTACTTGGTTATTGCGCCTGTCTTATAAACAGGAGTTCATGAGTTCTAATTCTCAGAGAGTTTTTTCATTTACTTACTAATAAGCTTCCTATAGAGACAATGGAAATTTGCATTGATTTTGGGCTTGAGATAGTGCAATTGTGAGATATAGAGTCTGTATTACGTGTTCATCAAGAACAATACGTCATGATGCGCTGCAAAGATTGGCATTAAGAATAACATAGTGAAACCAATGGATTTCTTTTTGAACTTACCTAATAGTGATTCAATGTTCGCTGCCCTTCTTGACATCACTTTGCACTTGTGATGTTCCAATGGCTTAGTGGGTTAATGCCCCTGTCTTTTAAACAGGAGTTCATGAATTCTAGTCCTCAGAGAGCTCTTTTTCATTTACTTACCAATAAGTTTCCTATAGAGCCAATGGAAATTTGCATTGATTTTGGGATTGAGATAGTGCAATTGTGAGATAGAATCTGTACTAAGTGTTCATAAAAAACAATATGTCATTACAAGCTGTTTAGATTGGCATTAAGAATAACATAGTAAAACCAATGGATTTCTATTTGAACTTACCTAATAGTGATTCATTGTTCACTGCCCTTCTTGACATAAATTTGCACCTGTGATGTTGCTGTGGCTTACTGGGTTAATGCACTTGTCTTGTAAAAAGGATTTCATGAGTTTAATCCTTGGAGAGTCTTTTTCATTTACTTACTAATAAGCTTCCTATGGAGCCAATGTAAATTTGCATTGATTTTGGGATTGAGATAGTGCAATTGTGAGATAGAATCTGTACTAAGTGTTCATAAAAAACAATATGTCATTACAAGCTGTTTAGATTGGCATTAAGAATAACATAGTAAAACCAATGGATTTCTATTTGAACTTACCTAATAGTGATTCATTGTTCACTGCCCTTCTTGACATAAATTTGCACCTGTGATGTTGCTGTGGCTTACTGGGTTAATGCACTTGTCTTGTAAAAAGGATTTCATGAGTTTAATCCTTGGAGAGTCTTTTTCATTTACTTACTAATAAGCTTCCTATAGAGACAATGGAAATTTGCATTGATTTTGGGCTTGAGATAGTGCAATTGTGAGATATAGAATCTGTATTACGTGTTCATCAAGAACAATACGTCATGATGCGCTGCAAAGATTGGCATTAAGAATAACATAGTGAAACCAATGGATTTCTTTTTGAACTTACCTAATAGTGATTCAATGTTCGCTGCCCTTCTTGACATCGCTTTGCACTTGTGATGTTCCAATGGCTTAGTGGGTTAATGCCCCTGTCTTTTAAACAGGAGTTCATGAATTCTAGTCCTCAGAGAGCTCTTTTTCATTTACTTACCAATAAGTTTCCTATAGAGCCAATGGAAATTTGCATTGATTTTGGGATTAAGATAGTGCAATTGTGAGATAGAATCTGTACTAAGTGTTCATAAAAAACAATATGTCATTACAAGCTGTTTAGATTGGCATTAAGAATAACATAGTAAAACCAATGGATTTTTATTTGAACTTACCTAATAGTGATTCATTGGTCACTGCCCTTCTTGACATAAATTTGCACCTGTGATGTTGCTGTGGCTTACTGGGTTAATGCACTTGTCTTGTAAAAAGGATTTCATGAGTTCTAATCCTTGGAGAGTCTTTTTCATTTACTTACTAATAAGCTTCCTATGGAGCAATGGAAATTTCCATTGATTTTGAGATATAGAATCTGTATTACGTGTTCATCAAGAACAATGCGTCATGATGCGCTGCAAAGATTGGCATTAAGAATAACATAGTGAAACCAGTGGATTTCTTTTTGAACTTACCTAATAGTGATTCATTGGTCATTGCCCTTCTTGACAACCTTTTGCACTTGTGATGTTCCAGTGGCTTACTTGGTTATTGCGCCTGTTTTATAAACAGGAGTTCATGAATTCTAATTCTCAGAGAGTTTTTTCATTTACTTACTAATAAGCTTCCTATAGAGACAATGGAAATTTGCATTGATTTTGGGCTTGAGATAGTGCAATTGTGAGATATAGAATCTGTATTACGTGTTCATCCAGAACAATACGTCATGATGCGCTGCAAAGATTGGCATTAAGAATAACATAGTGAAACCAATGGATTTCTTTTTGAACTTACCTAATAGTGATTCAATGTTCACTGCCCTTCTTGACATCATTTTGCACTTGTGATGTTCCAATGGCTTAGTGGGTTAATGCCCCTGTCTTTTCAACAGGAGTTCATGAATTCTAGTCCTCAGAGAGCTATTTTTCATTTACTTACCAATAAGTTTCCGATAGAGCCAATGGAAATTTGCATTGATTTTGGGATTGAGATAGTGCAATTGTGAGATAGAATCTGCACTAAGTGTTCATAAAGAACAATATGTCATTACAAGCTGTTTAGATTGGCATTAAGAATAGCATAGTAAAACCAATGGATTTCTTTTTGAACTTACCTAATAGTGATTCATTGGTCACTGCCCTTCTTGACATAAATTTGCTTCCATGATGTTACTGTGGCTTACTGGGTTAATGCACCTGTCTTGTAAAAAGGATTTCATGAGTTCTAATCCTTGGAGAGTGTTTTTCATTTACTTACTGATAAGCTTCCTATGGAGCCAATGTAAATTTGCATTGATTTTGGGATTGAGATAGTGCAATTGTGAGATATAGAATCTGTATTACGTGTTCATCAAGAACAATACGTCATGATGCGCTGCAAAGATTGGCATTAAGAATAACATAGTGAAACCAATATATTTCTTTTTGAACTTACCTAATAGTGATTCAATGTTCGCTGCCCTTCTTGACATCACTTTGCACTTGTGATGTTCCAATGGCTTAGTGGGTTAATGCCCCTGTCTTTTAAACAGGAGTTCATTAATTCTAGTCCTCAGAGAGCTCTTTTTCATTTACTTACCAATAAGTTTCCTATAGAGCCAATGGAAATTTGCATTGATTTTGGGATTGAGATAGTGCAATTGTGAGATAGAATCTGTACTAAGTGTTCATAAAGAACAATATGTCATCACAATCTGTTTAGATTGGCTTTAAGAATAACATAGTAAAACCAATGGATTTCTTTTTGATCTTACCTAATAGTGATTCATTGTTCACTGCCCTTCTTGACATCACTTTGCACCTGTGATGTTCCTGTGGTTTACTGGGTTAATGCACCTGTCTTGTAAAAAGGATTTCATGAGTTCTAATCCTTGGAGAGTCTTTTTCATTTACTTACTAATAAGGTTCCTATGGAGCAATGGAAATTTCCATTGATTTTGAGATATAGAATCTGTATTACGTGTTCATCAAGAACAATGAGTCATGATGCGCTGCAAAGATTGGCATTAAGAATAACATAGTGAAACCAATGGATTTCTTTTTGAACTTACCTAATAGTGATTCATTGGTCATTGCCCTTCTTGACAACCTTTTGCACTTGTGATGTTCCAGTGGCTTACTTGGTTATTGCGCCTGTCTTATAAACAGGAGTTCATGAGTTCTAATTCTCAGAGAGTTTTTTCATTTACTTACTAATAAGCTTCCTATAGAGACAATGGAAATTTGCATTGATTTTGGGCTTGAGATAGTGCAATTGTGAGATATAGAGTCTGTATTACGTGTTCATCAAGAACAATACGTCATGATGCGCTGCAAAGATTGGCATTAAGAATAACATAGTGAAACCAATGGATTTCTTTTTGAACTTACCTAATAGTGATTCAATGTTCGCTGCCCTTCTTGACATCACTTTGCACTTGTGATGTTCCAATGGCTTAGTGGGTTAATGCCCCTGTCTTTTAAACAGGAGTTCATGAATTCTAGTCCTCAGAGAGCTCTTTTTCATTTACTTACCAATAAGTTTCCTATAGAGCCAATGGAAATTTGCATTGATTTTGGGATTGAGATAGTGCAATTGTGAGATAGAATCTGTACTAAGTGTTCATAAAAAACAATATGTCATTACAAGCTGTTTAGATTGGCATTAAGAATAACATAGTAAAACCAATGGATTTCTATTTGAACTTACCTAATAGTGATTCATTGTTCACTGCCCTTCTTGACATAAATTTGCACCTGTGATGTTGCTGTGGCTTACTGGGTTAATGCACTTGTCTTGTAAAAAGGATTTCATGAGTTTAATCCTTGGAGAGTCTTTTTCATTTACTTACTAATAAGCTTCCTATGGAGCCAATGTAAATTTGCATTGATTTTGGGATTGAGATAGTGCAATTGTGAGATAGAATCTGTACTAAGTGTTCATAAAGAACAATATGTCATCACAATCTGTTTAGATTGGCTTTAAGAATAACATAGTAAAACCAATGGATTTCTTTTTGATCTTACCTAATAGTGATTCATTGTTCACTGCCCTTCTTGACATCACTTTGCACCTGTGATGTTCCTGTGGTTTACTGGGTTAATGCACCTGTCTTGTAAAAAGGATTTCATGAGTTCTAATCCTTGGAGAGTCTTTTTCATTTACTTACTAATAAGGTTCCTATGGAGCAATGGAAATTTCCATTGATTTTGAGATATAGAATCTGTATTACGTGTTCATCAAGAACAATGAGTCATGATGCGCTGCAAAGATTGGCATTAAGAATAACATAGTGAAACCAATGGATTTCTTTTTGAACTTACCTAATAGTGATTCATTGGTCATTGCCCTTCTTGACAACCTTTTGCACTTGTGATGTTTCAGTGGCTTACTTGGTTATTGCGCCTGTCTTACAAACATGAGTTCATGAGTTCTAATTCTCAGAGAGTTTTTTCATTTACTTACTAATAAGCTTCCTATAGAGACAATGGAAATTTGCATTGATTTTGGGCTTGAGATAGTGCAATTGTGAGATATAGAATCTGTATTACGTGTTCATCAAGAACAATACGTCATGATGCGCTGCAAAGATTGGCATTAAGAATAACATAGTGAAACCAATGGATTTCTTTTTGAACTTACCTAATAGTGATTCAATGTTCGCTACCCTTCTTGACATCATTTTGCACTTGTGATGTTCCAATGGCTTAGTGGGTTAATGCCCCTGTCTTTTAAACAGGAGTTCATGAATTCTAGTCCTCAGAGAGCTCTTTTTCATTTACTTACCAATAAGTTTCCTATAGAGCCAATGGAAATTTGCATTGATTTTGGGATTGAGATAGTGTAATTTTGAGATAGAATCTGTACTAAGTGTTCATAAAGAACAATATGTCATTACAAGCTGTTTAGATTGGCATTAAGAATAGCATAGTAAAACCAATGGATTTCTTTTTGAACTTACCTAATAGTGATTCATTGTTCACTGCCCTTCTTGACATCACTTTGCATCTGTGATGTTCCTGTGGTTTACTGGGTTAATGCACCTGTCTTGTAAAAAGGATTTCATGAGTTTAATCCTTGGAGAGTCTTTTTCATTTACTTACTAATAAGCTTCCTATGGAGCCAATGTAAATTTGCATTGATTTTGGGATTGAGATAGTGCAATTGTGAGATAGAATCTGTACTAAGTGTTCATAAAGAACAATATGTCATCACAATCTGTTTAGATTGGCTTTAAGAATAACATAGTAAAACCAATGGATTTCTTTTTGATCTTACCTAATAGTGATTCATTGTTCACTGCCCTTCTTGACATCACTTTGCACCTGTGATGTTCCTGTGGTTTACTGGGTTAATGCACTTGTCTTGTAAAAAGGATTTCATGAGTTCTAATCCTTGGAGAGTCTTTTTCATTTACTTACTGATAAGCTTCCTATGGAGCCAATGTAAATTTGCATTGATTTTGGGCTTGAGATAGTGCAATTGTGAGATATAGAATCTGTATTACGTGTTCATCAAGAACAATACGTCATGATGCGCTGCAAAGATTTGCATTAAGAATAACATAGTGAAACCAATGGATTTCTTTTTGAACTTACCTAATAGTGATTCAATGTTCGCTGCCCTTCTTGACATCACTTTGCACTTGTGATGTTCCAATGGCTTAGTGGGTTAATGCCCCTGTCTTTTAAACAGGAGTTCATGAATTCTAGTCCTCAGAGAGCTCTTTTTCATTTACTTACCAATAAGTTTCCTATAGAGCCAATGGAAATTTGCATTGATTTTGGGATTGAGATAGTGCAATTGTGAGATAGAATCTGTACTAAGTGTTCATAAAAAACAATATGTCATTACAAGCTGTTTAGATTGGCATTAAGAATAACATAGTAAAACCAATGGATTTCTATTTGAACTTACCTAATAGTGATTCATTGTTCACTGCCCTTCTTGACATAAATTTGCACCTGTGATGTTGCTGTGGCTTACTGGGTTAATGCACTTGTCTTGTAAAAAGGATTTCATGAGTTTAATCCTTGGAGAGTCTTTTTCATTTACTTACTAATAAGCTTCCTATGGAGCCAATGTAAATTTGCATTGATTTTGGGATTGAGATAGTGCAATTGTGAGATAGAATCTGTACTAAGTGTTCATAAAGAACAATATGTCATCACAATCTGTTTAGATTGGCTTTAAGAATAACATAGTAAAACCAATGGATTTCTTTTTGATCTTACCTAATAGTGATTCATTGTTCACTGCCCTTCTTGACATCACTTTGCACCTGTGGTTTACTGGGTTAATGCACCTGTCTTGTAAAAAGGATTTCATGAGTTCTAATCCTTGGAGAGTCTTTTTCATTTACTTACTAATAAGGTTCCTATGGAGCAATGGAAATTTCCATTGATTTTGAGATATAGAATCTGTATTACGTGTTCATCAAGAACAATGAGTCATGATGCGCTGCAAAGATTGGCATTAAGAATAACAAAGTGAAACCAATGGATTTCTTTTTGAACTTACCTAATAGTGATTCATTGGTCATTGCCCTTCTTGACAACCTTTTGCACTTGTGATGTTCCAGTTGCTTACTTGGTTATTGCGCCTGTCTTATAAACAGGAGTTCATGAGTTCTAATTCTCAGAGAGTTTTTTCATTTACTTACTAATAAGCTTCCTATAGAGACAATGGAAATTTGCATTGATTTTGGGCTTGAGATAGTGCAATTGTGAGATATAGAATCTGTATTACGTGTTCATCAAGAACAATACGTCATGATGCGCTGCAAAGATTGGCATTAAGAATAACATAGTGAAAAAAATGGATTTCTTTTTGAACTTACCTAATAGTGATTCAATGTTCGCTGCCCTTCTTGACATCGCTTTGCACTTGTGATGTTCCAATGGCTTAGTGGGTTAATGCCCCTGTCTTTTAAACAGGAGTTCATGAATTCTAGTCCTCAGAGAGCTCTTTTTCATTTACTTACCAATAAGTTTCCTATAGAGCCAATGGAAATTTGCATTGATTTTGGGATTAAGATAGTGCAATTGTGAGATAGAATCTGTACTAAGTGTTCATAAAAAACAATATGTCATTACAAGCTGTTTAGATTGGCATTAAGAATAACATAGTAAAACCAATGGATTTCTATTTGAACTTACCTAATAGTGATTCATTGGTCACTGCCCTTCTTGACATAAATTTGCACCTGTGATGTTGCTGTGGCTTACTGGGTTAATGCACTTGTCTTGTAAAAAGGATTTCATGAGTTCTAATCCTTGGAGAGTCTTTTTCATTTACTTACTAATAAGCTTCCTATGGAGCAATGGAAATTTCCATTGATTTTGAGATATAGAATCTGTATTACGTGTTCATCAAGAACAATGCGTCATGATGCGCTGCAAAGATTGGCATTAAGAATAACATAGTGAAACCAGTGGATTTCTTTTTGAACTTACCTAATAGTGATTCATTGGTCATTGCCCTTCTTGACAACCTTTTGCACTTGTGATGTTCCAGTGGCTTACTTGGTTATTGCGCCTGTTTTATAAACAGGAGTTCATGAATTCTAATTCTCAGAGAGTTTTTTCATTTACTTACTAATAAGCTTCCTATAGAGACAATGGAAATTTGCATTGATTTTGGGCTTGAGATAGTGCAATTGTGAGATATAGAATCTGTATTACGTGTTCATCCAGAACAATACGTCATGATGCGCTGCAAAGATTGGCATTAAGAATAACATAGTGAAACCAATGGATTTCTTTTTGAACTTACCTAATAGTGATTCAATGTTCACTGCCCTTCTTGACATCATTTTGCACTTGTGATGTTCCAATGGCTTAGTGGGTTAATGCCCCTGTCTTTTCAACAGGAGTTCATGAATTCTAGTCCTCAGAGAGCTATTTTTCATTTACTTACCAATAAGTTTCCGATAGAGCCAATGGAAATTTGCATTGATTTTGGGATTGAGATAGTGCAATTGTGAGATAGAATCTGCACTAAGTGTTCATAAAGAACAATATGTCATTACAAGCTGTTTAGATTGGCATTAAGAATAGCATAGTAAAACCAATGGATTTCTTTTTGAACTTACCTAATAGTGATTCATTGGTCACTGCCCTTCTTGACATAAATTTGCTTCCATGATGTTACTGTGGCTTACTGGGTTAATGCACCTGTCTTGTAAAAAGGATTTCATGAGTTCTAATCCTTGGAGAGTGTTTTTCATTTACTTACTGATAAGCTTCCTATGGAGCCAATGTAAATTTGCATTGATTTTGGGATTGAGATAGTGCAATTGTGAGATATAGAATCTGTATTACGTGTTCATCAAGAACAATACGTCATGATGCGCTGCAAAGATTGGCATTAAGAATAACATAGTGAAACCAATATATTTCTTTTTGAACTTACCTAATAGTGATTCAATGTTCGCTGCCCTTCTTGACATCACTTTGCACTTGTGATGTTCCAATGGCTTAGTGGGTTAATGCCCCTGTCTTTTAAACAGGAGTTCATTAATTCTAGTCCTCAGAGAGCTCTTTTTCATTTACTTACCAATAAGTTTCCTATAGAGCCAATGGAAATTTGCATTGATTTTGGGATTGAGATAGTGCAATTGTGAGATAGAATCTGTACTAAGTGTTCATAAAGAACAATATGTCATCACAATCTGTTTAGATTGGCTTTAAGAATAACATAGTAAAACCAATGGATTTCTTTTTGATCTTACCTAATAGTGATTCATTGTTCACTGCCCTTCTTGACATCACTTTGCACCTGTGATGTTCCTGTGGTTTACTGGGTTAATGCACCTGTCTTGCAAAAAGGATTTCATGAGTTCTAATCCTTGGAGAGTCTTTTTCATTTACTTACTAATAAGGTTCCTATGGAGCAATGGAAATTTCCATTGATTTTGAGATATAGAATCTGTATTACGTGTTCATCAAGAACAGTGAGTCATGATGCGCTGCAAAGATTGGCATTAAGAATAACATAGTGAAACCAATGGATTTCTTTTTGAACTTACCTAATAGTGATTCATTGGTCATTGCCCTTCTTGACAACCTTTTGCACTTGTGATGTTCCAGTGGCTTACTTGGTTATTGCGCCTGTCTTATAAACAGGAGTTCATGAGTTCTAATTCTCAGAGAGTTTTTTCATTTACTTACTAATAAGCTTCCTATAGAGACAATGGAAATTTGCATTGATTTTGGGCTTGAGATAGTGCAATTGTGAGATATAGAATCTGTATTACGTGTTCATCAAGAACAATACGTCATGATGCGCTGCAAAGATTGGCATTAAGAATAACATAGTGAAACCAATGGATTTCTTTTTGAACTTACCTAATAGTGATTCAATGTTCGCTGCCCTTCTTGACATCACTTTGCACTTGTGATGTTCCAATGGCTTAGTGGGTTAATGCCCCTGTCTTTTAAACAGGAGTTCATGAATTCTAGTCCTCAGAGAGCTCTTTTTCATTTACTTACCAATAAGTTTCCTATAGAGCCAATGGAAATTTGCATTGATTTTGGGATTGAGATAGTGCAATTGTGAGATAGAATCTGTACTAAGTGTTCATAAAAAACAATATGTCATTACAAGCTGTTTAGATTGGCATTAAGAATAACATAGTAAAACCAATGGATTTCTATTTGAACTTACCTAATAGTGATTCATTGTTCACTGCCCTTCTTGACATAAATTTGCACCTGTGATGTTGCTGTGGCTTACTGGGTTAATGCACTTGTCTTGTAAAAAGGATTTCATGAGTTTAATCCTTGGAGAGTCTTTTTCATTTACTTACTAATAAGCTTCCTATGGAGCCAATGTAAATTTGCATTGATTTTGGGATTGAGATAGTGCAATTGTGAGATAGAATCTGTACTAAGTGTTCATAAAGAACAATATGTCATCACAATCTGTTTAGATTGGCTTTAAGAATAACATAGTAAAACCAATGGATTTCTTTTTGATCTTACCTAATAGTGATTCATTGTTCACTGCCCTTCTTGACATCACTTTGCACCTGTGATGTTCCTGTGGTTTACTGGGTTAATGCACCTGTCTTGTAAAAAGGATTTCATGAGTTCTAATCCTTGGAGAGTCTTTTTCATTTACTTACTAATAAGGTTCCTATGGAGCAATGGAAATTTCCATTGATTTTGAGATATAGAATCTGTATTACGTGTTCATCAAGAACAATGAGTCATGATGCGCTGCAAAGATTGGCATTAAGAATAACAAAGTGAAACCAATGGATTTCTTTTTGAACTTACCTAATAGTGATTCATTGGTCATTGCCCTTCTTGACAACCTTTTGCACTTGTGATGTTCCAGTGGCTTACTTGGTTATTGCGCCTGTCTTACAAACAGGAGTTCATGAGTTCTAATTCTCAGAGAGTTTTTTCATTTACTTACTAATAAGCTTCCTATAGAGACAATGGAAATTTGCATTGATTTTGGGCTTGAGATAGTGCAATTGTGAGATATAGAATCTGTATTACGTGTTCATCAAGAACAATACGTCATGATGCGCTGCAAAGATTGGCATTAAGAATAACATAGTGAAACCAATGGATTTCTTTTTGAACTTACCTAATAGTGATTCAATGTTCGCTACCCTTCTTGACATCACTTTGCACTTGTGATGTTCCAATGGCTTAGTGGGTTAATTCCCCTGTCTTTTAAACAGGAGTTCATGAATTCTAGTCCTCAGAGAGCTCTTTTTCATTTACTTACCAATAAGTTTCCTATAGAGCCAATGGAAATTTGCATTGATTTTGGGATTGAGATAGTGCAATTGTGAGATAGAATCTGTACTAAGTGTTCATAAAGAACAATATGTCATCACAATCTGTTTAGATTGGCTTTAAGAATAACATAGTAAAACCAATGGATTTCTTTTTGATCTTACCTAATAGTGATTCATTGTTCACTGCCCTTCTTGACATCACTTTGCACCTGTGATGTTCCTGTGGTTTACTGGGTTAATGCACCTGTCTTGTAAAAAGGATTTCATGAGTTCTAATCCTTGGAGAGTCTTTTTCATTTACTTACTAATAAGGTTCCTATGGAGCAATGGAAATTTCCATTGATTTTGAGATATAGAATCTGTATTACGTGTTCATCAAGAACAATGAGTCATGATGCGCTGCAAAGATTGGCATTAAGAATAACAAAGTGAAACCAATGGATTTCTTTTTGAACTTACCTAATAGTGATTCATTGGTCATTGCCCTTCTTGACAACCTTTTGCACTTGTGATGTTCCAGTTGCTTACTTGGTTATTGCGCCTGTCTTATAAACAGGAGTTCATGAGTTCTAATTCTCAGAGAGTTTTTTCATTTACTTACTAATAAGCTTCCTATAGAGACAATGGAAATTTGCATTGATTTTGGGCTTGAGATAGTGCAATTGTGAGATATAGAATCTGTATTACGTGTTCATCAAGAACAATACGTCATGATGCGCTGCAAAGATTGGCATTAAGAATAACATAGTGAAACCAATGGATTTCTTTTTGAACTTACCTAATAGTGATTCAATGTTCGCTGCCCTTCTTGACATCGCTTTGCACTTGTGATGTTCCAATGGCTTAGTGGGTTAATGCCCCTGTCTTTTAAACAGGAGTTCATGAATTCTAGTCCTCAGAGAGCTCTTTTTCATTTACTTACCAATAAGTTTCCTATAGAGCCAATGGAAATTTGCATTGATTTTGGGATTAAGATAGTGCAATTGTGAGATAGAATCTGTACTAAGTGTTCATAAAAAACAATATGTCATTACAAGCTGTTTAGATTGGCATTAAGAATAACATAGTAAAACCAATGGATTTCTATTTGAACTTACCTAATAGTGATTCATTGGTCACTGCCCTTCTTGACATAAATTTGCACCTGTGATGTTGCTGTGGCTTACTGGGTTAATGCACTTGTCTTGTAAAAAGGATTTCATGAGTTCTAATCCTTGGAGAGTCTTTTTCATTTACTTACTAATAAGCTTCCTATGGAGCAATGGAAATTTCCATTGATTTTGAGATATAGAATCTGTATTACGTGTTCATCAAGAACAATGCGTCATGATGCGCTGCAAAGATTGGCATTAAGAATAACATAGTGAAACCAGTGGATTTCTTTTTGAACTTACCTAATAGTGATTCATTGGTCATTGCCCTTCTTGACAACCTTTTGCACTTGTGATGTTCCAGTGGCTTACTTGGTTATTGCGCCTGTCTTACAAACAGGAGTTCATGAGTTCTAATTCTCAGAGAGTTTTTTCATTTACTTACTAATAAGCTTCCTATAGAGACAATGGAAATTTGCATTGATTTTGGTCTTGAGATAGTGCAATTGTGAGATATAGAATCTGTATTACGTGTTCATCAAGAACAATACGTCATGATGCGCTGCAAAGATTGGCATTAAGAATAACATAGTGAAACCAATGGATTTCTTTTTGAACTTACCTAATAGTGATTCAATGTTCGCTACCCTTCTTGACATCACTTTGCACTTGTGATGTTCCAATGGCTTAGTGGGTTAATTCCCCTGTCTTTTAAACAGGAGTTCATGAATTCTAGTCCTCAGAGAGCTCTTTTTCATTTACTTACCAATAAGTTTCCTATAGAGCCAATGGAAATTTGCATTGATTTTGGGATTGAGATAGTGTAATTTTGAGATAGAATCTGTACTAAGTGTTCATAAAGAACAATATGTCATTACAAGCTGTTTAGATTGGCATTAAGAATAGCATAGTAAAACCAATGGATTTCTTTTTGAACTTACCTAATAGTGATTCATTGTTCACTGCCCTTCTTGACATCACTTTGCATCTGTGATGTTCCTGTGGTTTACTGGGTTAATGCACCTGTCTTGTAAAAAGGATTTCATGAGTTTAATCCTTGGAGAGTCTTTTTCATTTACTTACTAATAAGCTTCCTATGGAGCCAATGTAAATTTGCATTGATTTTGGGATTGAGATAGTGCAATTGTGAGATAGAATCTGTACTAAGTGTTCATAAAGAACAATATGTCATCACAATCTGTTTAGATTGGCTTTAAGAATAACATAGTAAAACCAATGGATTTCTTTTTGATCTTACCTAATAGTGATTCATTGTTCACTGCCCTTCTTGACATCACTTTGCACCTGTGATGTTCCTGTGGTTTACTGGGTTAATGCACCTGTCTTGTAAAAAGGATTTCATGAGTTCTAATCCTTGGAGAGTGTTTTTCATTTACTTACTGATAAGCTTCCTATGGAGCCAATGTAAATTTGCATTGATTTTGGGATTGAGATAGTGCAATTGTGAGATATAGAATCTGTATTACGTGTTCATCAAGAGCAATACGTCATGATGCGCTGCAAAGATTGGCATTAAGAATAACATAGTGAAACCAATGGATTTCTTTTTGAACTTACCTAATAGTGATTCAATGTTCGCTGCCCTTCTTGACATCACTTTGCACTTGTGATGTTCCAATGGCTTAGTGGGTTAATGCCCCTGTCTTTTAAACAGGAGTTCATGAATTCTAGTCCTCAGAGAGCTCTTTTTCATTTACTTACCAATAAGTTTCCTATAGAGCCAATGGAAATTTGCATTGATTTTGGGATTGAGATAGTGCAATTGTGAGATAGAATCTGCACTAAGTGTTCATAAAAAACAATATGTCATTACAAGCTGTTTAGATTGGCATTAAGAATAACATAGTAAAACCAATGGGTTTCTATTTGAACTTACCTAATAGTGATTCATTGTTCACTGCCCTTCTTGACATAAATTTGCACCTGTGATGTTCCTGTGGTTTACTGGGTTAATGCACCTGTCTTGTAAAAAGGATTTCATGAGTTCTAATCCTTGGAGAGTCTTTTTCATTTACTTACTAATAAGGTTCCTATGGAGCAATGGAAATTTCCATTGATTTTGAGATATAGAATCTGTATTACGTGTTCATCAAGAACAATGAGTCATGATGCGCTGCAAAGATTGGCATTAAGAATAACAAAGTGAAACCAATGGATTTCTTTTTGAACTTACCTAATAGTGATTCATTGGTCATTGCCCTTCTTGACAACCTTTTGCACTTGTGATGTTCCAGTGGCTTACTTGGTTATTGCGCCTGTCTTACAAACAGGAGTTCATGAGTTCTAATTCTCAGAGAGTTTTTTCATTTACTTACTAATAAGCTTCCTATAGAGACAATGGAAATTTGCATTGATTTTGGGCTTGAGATAGTGCAATTGTGAGATATAGAATCTGTATTACGTGTTCATCAAGAACAATACGTCATGATGCGCTGCAAAGATTGGCATTAAGAATAACATAGTGAAACCAATGGATTTCTTTTTGAACTTACCTAATAGTGATTCAATGTTCGCTACCCTTCTTGACATCACTTTGCACTTGTGATGTTCCAATGGCTTAGTGGGTTAATTCCCCTGTCTTTTAAACAGGAGTTCATGAATTCTAGTCCTCAGAGAGCTCTTTTTCATTTACTTACCAATAAGTTTCCTATAGAGCCAATGGAAATTTGCATTGATTTTGGGATTGAGATAGTGCAATTGTGAGATAGAATCTGTACTAAGTGTTCATAAAGAACAATATGTCATCACAATCTGTTTAGATTGGCTTTAAGAATAACATAGTAAAACCAATGGATTTCTTTTTGATCTTACCTAATAGTGATTCATTGTTCACTGCCCTTCTTGACATCACTTTGCACCTGTGATGTTCCTGTGGTTTACTGGGTTAATGCACCTGTCTTGTAAAAAGGATTTCATGAGTTCTAATCCTTGGAGAGTCTTTTTCATTTACTTACTAATAAGGTTCCTATGGAGCAATGGAAATTTCCATTGATTTTGAGATATAGAATCTGTATTACGTGTTCATCAAGAACAATGAGTCATGATGCGCTGCAAAGATTGGCATTAAGAATAACAAAGTGAAACCAATGGATTTCTTTTTGAACTTACCTAATAGTGATTCATTGGTCATTGCCCTTCTTGACAACCTTTTGCACTTGTGATGTTCCAGTTGCTTACTTGGTTATTGCGCCTGTCTTATAAACAGGAGTTCATGAGTTCTAATTCTCAGAGAGTTTTTTCATTTACTTACTAATAAGCTTCCTATAGAGACAATGGAAATTTGCATTGATTTTGGGCTTGAGATAGTGCAATTGTGAGATATAGAATCTGTATTACGTGTTCATCAAGAACAATACGTCATGATGCGCTGCAAAGATTGGCATTAAGAATAACATAGTGAAACCAATGGATTTCTTTTTGAACTTACCTAATAGTGATTCAATGTTCGCTGCCCTTCTTGACATCGCTTTGCACTTGTGATGTTCCAATGGCTTAGTGGGTTAATGCCCCTGTCTTTTAAACAGGAGTTCATGAATTCTAGTCCTCAGAGAGCTCTTTTTCATTTACTTACCAATAAGTTTCCTATAGAGCCAATGGAAATTTGCATTGATTTTGGGATTAAGATAGTGCAATTGTGAGATAGAATCTGTACTAAGTGTTCATAAAAAACAATATGTCATTACAAGCTGTTTAGATTGGCATTAAGAATAACATAGTAAAACCAATGGATTTCTATTTGAACTTACCTAATAGTGATTCATTGGTCACTGCCCTTCTTGACATAAATTTGCACCTGTGATGTTGCTGTGGCTTACTGGGTTAATGCACTTGTCTTGTAAAAAGGATTTCATGAGTTCTAATCCTTGGAGAGTCTTTTTCATTTACTTACTAATAAGCTTCCTATGGAGCAATGGAAATTTCCATTGATTTTGAGATATAGAATCTGTATTACGTGTTCATCAAGAACAATGCGTCATGATGCGCTGCAAAGATTGGCATTAAGAATAACATAGTGAAACCAGTGGATTTCTTTTTGAACTTACCTAATAGTGATTCATTGGTCATTGCCCTTCTTGACAACCTTTTGCACTTGTGATGTTCCAGTGGCTTACTTGGTTATTGCGCCTGTCTTACAAACAGGAGTTCATGAGTTCTAATTCTCAGAGAGTTTTTTCATTTACTTACTAATAAGCTTCCTATAGAGACAATGGAAATTTGCATTGATTTTGGTCTTGAGATAGTGCAATTGTGAGATATAGAATCTGTATTACGTGTTCATCAAGAACAATACGTCATGATGCGCTGCAAAGATTGGCATTAAGAATAACATAGTGAAACCAATGGATTTCTTTTTGAACTTACCTAATAGTGATTCAATGTTCGCTACCCTTCTTGACATCACTTTGCACTTGTGATGTTCCAATGGCTTAGTGGGTTAATTCCCCTGTCTTTTAAACAGGAGTTCATGAATTCTAGTCCTCAGAGAGCTCTTTTTCATTTACTTACCAATAAGTTTCCTATAGAGCCAATGGAAATTTGCATTGATTTTGGGATTGAGATAGTGTAATTTTGAGATAGAATCTGTACTAAGTGTTCATAAAGAACAATATGTCATTACAAGCTGTTTAGATTGGCATTAAGAATAGCATAGTAAAACCAATGGATTTCTTTTTGAACTTACCTAATAGTGATTCATTGTTCACTGCCCTTCTTGACATCACTTTGCATCTGTGATGTTCCTGTGGTTTACTGGGTTAATGCACCTGTCTTGTAAAAAGGATTTCATGAGTTTAATCCTTGGAGAGTCTTTTTCATTTACTTACTAATAAGCTTCCTATGGAGCCAATGTAAATTTGCATTGATTTTGGGATTGAGATAGTGCAATTGTGAGATAGAATCTGTACTAAGTGTTCATAAAGAACAATATGTCATCACAATCTGTTTAGATTGGCTTTAAGAATAACATAGTAAAACCAATGGATTTCTTTTTGATCTTACCTAATAGTGATTCATTGTTCACTGCCCTTCTTGACATCACTTTGCACCTGTGATGTTCCTGTGGTTTACTGGGTTAATGCACCTGTCTTGTAAAAAGGATTTCATGAGTTCTAATCCTTGGAGAGTGTTTTTCATTTACTTACTGATAAGCTTCCTATGGAGCCAATGTAAATTTGCATTGATTTTGGGATTGAGATAGTGCAATTGTGAGATATAGAATCTGTATTACGTGTTCATCAAGAGCAATACGTCATGATGCGCTGCAAAGATTGGCATTAAGAATAACATAGTGAAACCAATGGATTTCTTTTTGAACTTACCTAATAGTGATTCAATGTTCGCTGCCCTTCTTGACATCACTTTGCACTTGTGATGTTCCAATGGCTTAGTGGGTTAATGCCCCTGTCTTTTAAACAGGAGTTCATGAATTCTAGTCCTCAGAGAGCTCTTTTTCATTTACTTACCAATAAGTTTCCTATAGAGCCAATGGAAATTTGCATTGATTTTGGGATTGAGATAGTGCAATTGTGAGATAGAATCTGCACTAAGTGTTCATAAAAAACAATATGTCATTACAAGCTGTTTAGATTGGCATTAAGAATAACATAGTAAAACCAATGGGTTTCTATTTGAACTTACCTAATAGTGATTCATTGTTCACTGCCCTTCTTGACATAAATTTGCACCTGTGATGTTGGTGTGGCTTACTGGGTTAATGCACCTGTCTTGTAAAAAGGATTTCATGAGTTCTAATCCTTGGAGAGTCTTTTTCATTTACTTACTAATAAGCTTCCTATGGAGCAATGGAAATTTCCATTGATTTTGAGATATAGAATCTGTATTACGTGTTCATCAAGAACAATGAGTCATGATGCGCTGCAAAGATTGGCATTAAGAATAACATAGTGAAACCAATGGATTTCTTTTTGAACTTACCTAATAGTGATTCATTGGTCATTGCCCTTCTTGACAACCTTTTGCACTTGTGATGTTCCAGTGGCTTACTTGGTTATTGCGCCTGTCTTATAAATAGGAGTTCATGAGTTCTAATTCTCAGAGATTTTTTTCATTTACTTACTAATAAGCTTCCTATAGAGACAATGGAAATTTGCATTGATTTTGGGCTTGAGATAGTGCAATTGTGAGATATAGAATCTGTATTACGTGTTCATCAAGAACAATACGTCATGATGCGCTGCAAAGATTGGCATTAAGAATAACATAGTGAAACCAATGGATTTCTTTTTGAACTTACCTAATAGTGATTCAATGTTCGCTACCCTTCTTGACATCACTTTGCACTTGTGATGTTCCAATGGCTTAGTGGGTTAATGCCCCTGTATTTTAAACAGGAGTTCATGAATTCTAGTCCTCAGAGAGCTCTTTTTCATTTACTTACCAATAAGTTTCCTATAGAGCCAATGGAAAATTGCATTGATTTTGGGATTGAGATAGTGCAATTGTGAGATAGAATCTGTACTAAGTGTTCATAAAAAACAATATGTCGTTACAAGCTGTTTAGATTGGCATTAAGAATAACATAGTAAAACCAATGGATTTCTATTTGAACTTACCTAATAGTGATTCATTGGTCACTGCCCTTCTTGACATAAATTTGCACCTGTGATGTTGCTGTGGCTTACTTGGTTAATGCACCTGTCTTGTAAAAAGGATTTCATGAGTTCTAATCCTTGGAGAGTCTTTTTCATTTACTTACTAATAAGCTTCCTATGGAGCCAATGTAAATTTGCATTGATTTTGGGATTGAGATAGTGCAATTGTGAGATAGAATCTGTACTAAGTGTTCATAAAGAACAATATGTCATCACAATCTGTTTAGATTGGTTTTAAGAATAACATAGTAAAACCAATGGATTTCTTTTTGATCTTACCTAATAGTGATTCATTGTTCACTGCCCTTCTTGACATCACTTTGCACCTGTGATGTTCCTGTGGTTTACTGGGTTAATGCACCTGTCTTGTAAAAAGGATTTCATGAGTTCTAATCCTTGGAGAGTCTTTTTCATTTACTTACTAATAAGGTTCCTATGGAGCAATGGAAATTTCCATTGATTTTGAGATATAGAATCTGTATTACGTGTTCATCAAGAACAATGAGTCATGATGCGCTGCAAAGATTGGCATTAAGAATAACATAGTGAAACCAATGGATTTCTTTTTGAACTTACCTAATAGTGATTCATTGGTCATTGCCCTTCTTGACAACCTTTTGCACTTGTGATGTTCCAGTTGCTTACTTGGTTATTGCGCCTGTCTTATAAACAGGAGTTCATGAGTTCTAATTCTCAGAGAGTTTTTTCATTTACTTACTAATAAGCTTCCTATAGAGACAATGGAAATTTGCATTGATTTTGGGCTTGAGATAGTGCAATTGTGAGATATAGAATCTGTATTACGTGTTCATCAAGAACAATACGTCATGATGCGCTGCAAAGATTGGCATTAAGAATAACATAGTGAAACCAATGGATTTCTTTTTGAACTTACCTAATAGTGATTCAATGTTCGCTGCCCTTCTTGACATCGCTTTGCACTTGTGATGTTCCAATGGCTTAGTGGGTTAATGCCCCTGTCTTTTAAACAGGAGTTCATGAATTCTAGTCCTCAGAGAGCTCTTTTTCATTTACTTACCAATAAGTTTCCTATAGAGCCAATGGAAATTTGCATTGATTTTGGGATTAAGATAGTGCAATTGTGAGATAGAATCTGTACTAAGTGTTCATAAAAAACAATATGTCATTACAAGCTGTTTAGATTGGCATTAAGAATAACATAGTAAAACCAATGGATTTCTATTTGAACTTACCTAATAGTGATTCATTGGTCACTGCCCTTCTTGACATAAATTTGCACCTGTGATGTTGCTGTGGCTTACTGGGTTAATGCACTTGTCTTGTAAAAAGGATTTCATGAGTTCTAATCCTTGGAGAGTCTTTTTCATTTACTTACTAATAAGCTTCCTATGGAGCAATGGAAATTTCCATTGATTTTGAGATATAGAATCTGTATTACGTGTTCATCAAGAACAATGCGTCATGATGCGCTGCAAAGATTGGCATTAAGAATAACATAGTGAAACCAGTGGATTTCTTTTTGAACTTACCTAATAGTGATTCATTGGTCATTGCCCTTCTTGACAACCTTTTGCACTTGTGATGTTCCAGTGGCTTACTTGGTTATTGCGCCTGTTTTATAAACAGGAGTTCATGAGTTCTAATGCTCAGAGAGTTTTTTCATTTACTTACTAATAAGCTTCCTATAGAGACAATGGAAATTTGCATTGATTTTGGGCTTGAGATAGTGCAATTGTGAGATATAGAATCTGTATTACGTGTTCATCAAGAACAATACGTCATGATGCGCTGCAAAGATTGGCATTAAGAATAACATAGTGAAACCAATGGATTTCTTTTTGAACTTACCTAATAGTGATTCAATGTTCACTGCCCTTCTTGACATCACTTTGCACTTGTGATGTTCCAATGGCTTAGTGGGTTAATGCCCCTGTCTTTTCAACAGGAGTTCATGAATTCTAGTCCTCAGAGAGCTCTTTTTCATTTACTTACCAATAAGTTTCCGATAGAGCCAATGGAAATTTGCATTGATTTTGGGATTGAGATAGTGCAATTGTGAGATAGAATCTGCACTAAGTGTTCATAAAGAACAATATGTCATTACAAGCTGTTTAGATTGGCATTAAGAATAGCATAGTAAAACCAATGGATTTCTTTTTGAACTTACCTAATAGTGATTCATTGGTCACTGCCCTTCTTGACATAAATTTGCTTCCATGATGTTACTGTGGCTTACTGGGTTAATGCACCTGTCTTGTAAAAAGGATTTCATGAGTTCTAATCCTTGGAGAGTGTTTTTCATTTACTTACTGATAAGCTTCCTATGGAGCCAATGTAAATTTGCATTGATTTTGGGATTGAGATAGTGCAATTGTGAGATATAGAATCTGTATTACGTGTTCATCAAGAACAATACGTCATGATGCGCTGCAAAGATTGGCATTAAGAATAACATAGTGAAACCAATATATTTCTTTTTGAACTTACCTAATAGTGATTCAATGTTCGCTGCCCTTCTTGACATCACTTTGCACTTGTGATGTTCCAATGGCTTAGTGGGTTAATGCCCCTGTCTTTTAAACAGGAGTTCATGAATTCTAGTCCTCAGAGAGCTCTTTTTCATTTACTTACCAATAAGTTTCCTATAGAGCCAATGGAAATTTGCATTGATTTTGGGATTGAGATAGTGCAATTGTGAGATAGAATCTGTACTAAGTGTTCATAAAGAACAATATGTCATCACAATCTGTTTAGATTGGCTTTAAGAATAACATAGTAAAACCAATGGATTTCTTTTTGATCTTACCTAATAGTGATTCATTGTTCACTGCCCTTCTTGACATCACTTTGCACCTGTGATGTTCCTGTGGTTTACTGGGTTAATGCACCTGTCTTGTAAAAAGGATTTCATGAGTTCTAATCCTTGGAGAGTCTTTTTCATTTACTTACTAATAAGGTTCCTATGGAGCAATGGAAATTTCCATTGATTTTGAGATATAGAATCTGTATTACGTGTTCATCAAGAACAATGAGTCATGATGCGCTGCAAAGATTGGCATTAAGAATAACATAGTGAAACCAATGGATTTCTTTTTGAACTTACCTAATAGTGATTCATTGGTCATTGCCCTTCTTGACAACCTTTTGCACTTGTGATGTTCCAGTTGCTTACTTGGTTATTGCGCCTGTCTTATAAACAGGAGTTCATGAGTTCTAATTCTCAGAGAGTTTTTTCATTTACTTACTAATAAGCTTCCTATAGAGACAATGGAAATTTGCATTGATTTTGGGCTTGAGATAGTGCAATTGTGAGATATAGAATCTGTATTACGTGTTCATCAAGAACAATACGTCATGATGCGCTGCAAAGATTGGCATTAAGAATAACATAGTGAAACCAATGGATTTCTTTTTGAACTTACCTAATAGTGATTCAATGTTCGCTACCCTTCTTGACATCACTTTGCACTTGTGATGTTCCAATGGCTTAGTGGGTTAATGCCTCTGTATTTTAAACAGGAGTTCATGAATTCTAGTCCTCAGAGAGCTCTTTTTCATTTACTTACCAATAAGTTTCCTATAGAGCCAATGGAAAATTGCATTTATTTTGAGATTGAGATAGTGCAATTGTGAGATAGAATCTGTACTAAGTGTTCATAAAAAACAATATGTCGTTACAAGCTGTTTAGATTGGCATTAAGAATAACATAGTAAAACCAATGGATTTCTATTTGAACTTACCTAATAGTGATTCATTGGTCACTGCCCTTCTTGACATAAATTTGCACCTGTGTTGTTGCTGTGGCTTACTTGGTTAATGCACCTGTCTTGTAAAAAGGATTTCATGAGTTCTAATCCTTGGAGAGTCTTTTTCATTTACTTACTAATAAGCTTCCTATGGAGTCAAGGTAAATTTGCATTGATTTTGGGATTGAGATAGTGCAATTGTGAGATAGAATCTGTACTAAGTGTTCATAAAGAACAATATGTCATCACAATCTGTTTAGATTGGCTTTAAGAATAACATAGTAAAACCAATGGATTTCTTTTTGATCTTACCTAATAGTGATTCATTGTTCACTGCCCTTCTTGACATCACTTTGCACCTGTGATGTTCCTGTGGTTTACTGGGTTAATGCACCTGTCTTGTAAAAAGGATTTCATGAGTTCTAATCCTTGGAGAGTCTTTTTCATTTACTTACTAATAAGGTTCCTATGGAGCAATGGAAATTTCCATTGATTTTGAGATATAGAATCTGTATTACGTGTTCATCAAGAACAATGAGTCATGATGCGCTGCAAAGATTGGCATTAAGAATAACATAGTGAAACCAATGGATTTCTTTTTGAACTTACCTAATAGTGATTCATTGGTCATTGCCCTTCTTGACAACCTTTTGCACTTGTGATGTTCCAGTGGCTTACTTGGTTATTGCGCCTGTCTTACAAACAGGAGTTCATGAGTTCTAATTCTCAGAGAGTTTTTTCATTTACTTACTAATAAGCTTCCTATAGAGACAATGGAAATTTGCATTGATTTTGGGCTTGAGATAGTGCAATTGTGAGATATAGAATCTGTATTACGTGTTCATCAAGAACAATACGTCATGATGCGCTGCAAAGATTGGCATTAAGAATAACATAGTGAAACCAATGGATTTCTTTTTGAACTTACCTAATAGTGATTCAATGTTCGCTGCCCTTCTTGACATCGCTTTGCACTTGTGATGTTCCAATGGCTTAGTGGGTTAATGCCCCTGTCTTTTAAACAGGAGTTCATGAATTCTAGTCCTCAGAGAGCTCTTTTTCATTTACTTACCAATAAGTTTCCTATAGAGCCAATGGAAATTTGCATTGATTTTGGGATTAAGATAGTGCAATTGTGAGATAGAATCTGTACTAAGTGTTCATAAAAAACAATATGTCATTACAAGCTGTTTAAATTGGCATTAAGAATAACATAGTAAAACCAATGGATTTCTATTTGAACTTACCTAATTCATTGGTCACTGCCCTTCTTGACATAAATTTGCACCTGTGATGTTGCTGTGGCTTACTGGGTTAATGCGCCTGTCTTGTAAAAAGGATTTCATGAGTTCTAATCCTTGGAGAGTCTTTTTCATTTACTTACTAATAAGCTTCCTATGGAGCAATGGAAATTTCCATTGATTTTGAGATATAGAATCTGTATTACGTGTTCATCAAGAACAATGCGTCATGATGCGCTGCAAAGATTGGCATTAAGAATAACATAGTGAAACCAATTGATTTCTTTTTGAACTTACCTAATAGTGATTCATTGGTCATTGCCGTTCTTGACAACCTTTTGCACTTGTGATGTTCCAGTGGCTTACTTGGTTATTGCGCCTGTCTTATAAACAGGAGTTCATGAGTTCTAATTCTCAGAGTGTTTTTTCATTTACTTACTAATAAGCTTCCTATAGAGACAATGGAAATTTGCATTGATTTTGGGCTTGAGATAGTGCAATTGTGAGATATAGAATCTGTATTACGTGTTCATCAAGAACAATACGTCATGATGCGCTGCAAAGATTGGCATTAAGAATAACATAGTGAAACCAATGGATTTCTTTTTGAACTTACCTAATAGTGATTCAATGTTCGCTACCCTTCTTGACATCACTTTGCACTTGTGATGGTCCAATGGCTTAGTGGGTTAATGCCCCTGTATTTTAAACAGGAGTTCATGAATTCTAGTCCTCAGAGAGCTCTTTTTCATTTACTTACCAATAAGTTTCCTATAGAGCCAATGGAAATTTGCATTGATTTTGGGATTGAGATAGTGCAATTGTGAGATAGAATCTGTACTAAGTGTTCATAAAGAACAATATGTCATCACAATCTGTTTAGATTGGCTTTAAGAATAACATAGTAAAACCAATGGATTTCTTTTTGATCTTACCTAATAGTGATTCATTGTTCACTGCCCTTCTTGACATCACTTTGCACCTGTGATGTTCCTGTGGTTTACTGGGTTAATGCACCTGTCTTGTAAAAAGGATTTCATGAGTTCTAATCCTTGGAGAGTCTTTTTCATTTACTTACTAATAAGGTTCCTATGGAGCAATGGAAATTTCCATTGATTTTGAGATATAGAATCTGTATTACGTGTTCATCAAGAACAATGAGTCATGATGCGCTGCAAAGATTGGCATTAAGAATAACATAGTGAAACCAATGGATTTCTTTTTGAACTTACCTAATAGTGATTCATTGGTCATTGCCCTTCTTGACAACCTTTTGCACTTGTGATGTTCCAGTGGCTTACTTGGTTATTGCGCCTGTCTTACAAACAGGAGTTCATGAGTTCTAATTCTCAGAGAGTTTTTTCATTTACTTACTAATAAGCTTCCTATAGAGACAATGGAAATTTGCATTGATTTTGGGCTTGAGATAGTGCAATTGTGAGATATAGAATCTGTATTACGTGTTCATCAAGAACAATACGTCATGATGCGCTGCAAAGATTGGCATTAAGAATAACATAGTGAAACCAATGGATTTCTTTTTGAACTTACCTAATAGTGATTCAATGTTCGCTACCCTTCTTGACATCACTTTGCACTTGTGATGTTCCAATGGCTTAGTGGGTTAATGCCCCTGTCTTTTAAACAGGAGTTCATGAATTCTAGTCCTCAGAGAGCTCTTTTTCATTTACTTACCAATAAGTTTCCTATAGAGCCAATGGAAATATGCATTGATTTTGGGATTGAGATAGTGTAATTTTGAGATAGAATCTGTACTAAGTGTTCATAAAGAACAATATGTCATTACAAGCTGTTTAGATTGGCATTAAGAATAGCATAGTAAAACCAATGGATTTCTTTCTGAACTTACCTAATAGTGATTCATTGTTCACTGCCCTTCTTGACATCACTTTGCACCTGTGATGTTCCTGTGGTTTACTGGGTTAATGCACCTGTCTTGTAAAAAGGATTTCATGAGTTCTAATCCTTGGAGAGTCTTTTTCATTTACTTACTAATAAGCTTCCTATGGAGCCAATGTAAATTTGCATTGATTTTGGGATTGAGATAGTGCAATTGTGAGATATAGAATCTGTATTACGTGTTCATCAAGAACAATACGTCATGATGCGCTGCAAAGATTGGCATTAAGAATAACATAGTGAAACCAATGGATTTCTTTTTGAACTTACCTAATAGTGATTCAATGTTCGCTGCCCTTCTTGACATCGCTTTGCACTTGTGATGTTCCAATGGCTTAGTGGGTTAATGCCCCTGTCTTTTAAACAGGAGTTCATGAATTCTAGTCCTCAGAGAGCTCTTTTTCATTTACTTACCAATAAGTTTCCTATAGAGCCAATGGAAATTTGCATTGATTTTGGGATTAAGATAGTGCAATTGTGAGATAGAATCTGTACTAAGTGTTCATAAAAAACAATATGTCATTACAAGCTGTTTAAATTGGCATTAAGAATAACATAGTAAAACCAATGGATTTCTATTTGAACTTACCTAATTCATTGGTCACTGCCCTTCTTGACATAAATTTGCACCTGTGATGTTGCTGTGGCTTACTGGGTTAATGCGCCTGTCTTGTAAAAAGGATTTCATGAGTTCTAATCCTTGGAGAGTCTTTTTCATTTACTTACTAATAAGCTTCCTATGGAGCAATGGAAATTTCCATTGTTTTTGAGATATAGAATCTGTATTACGTGTTCATCAAGAACAATGCGTCATGATGCGCTGCAAAGATTGGCATTAAGAATAACATAGTGAAACCAATGGATTTCTTTTTGAACTTACCTAATAGTGATTCATTGGTCATTGCCGTTCTTGACAACCTTTTGCACTTGTGATGTTCCAGTGGCTTACTTGGTTATTGCGCCTGTCTTATAAACAGGAGTTCATGAGTTCTAATTCTCAGAGAGTTTTTTCATTTACTTACTAATAAGCTTCCTATAGAGACAATGGAAATTTGCATTGATTTTGGGCTTGAGATAGTGCAATTGTGAGATATAGAATCTGTATTACGTGTTCATCAAGAACAATACGTCATGATGCGCTGCAAAGATTGGCATTAAGAATAACATAGTGAAACCAATGGATTTCTTTTTGAACTTACCTAATAGTGATTCAATGTTCGCTACCCTTCTTGACATCACTTTGCACTTGTGATGGTCCAATGGCTTAGTGGGTTAATGCCCCTGTATTTTAAACAGGAGTTCATGAATTCTAGTCCTCAGAGAGCTCTTTTTCATTTACTTACCAATAAGTTTCCTATAGAGCCAATGGAAATTTGCATTGATTTTGGGATTGAGATAGTGCAATTGTGAGATAGAATCTGTACTAAGTGTTCATAAAAAACAATATGTCATTACAAGCTGTTTAGATTGGCATTAAGAATAACATAGTAAAACCAATGGATTTCTATTTGAACTTAACTAATAGTGATTCATTGGTCACTGCCCTTCTTGACATAAATTTGCACCTGTGATGTTGCTGTAGCTTACTGGGTTAATGCACCTGTCTTGTAAAAAGGATTTCATGAGTTCTAATCCTTGGAGAGTCTTTTTCATTTACTTACTAATAAGCTTCCTATGGAGCCAATGTAAATTTGCATTGATTTTGGGATTGAGATAGTGCAATTGTGAGATAGAATCTGTACTAAGTGTTCATAAAGAACAATATGTCATCACAATCTGTTTAGATTGGCTTTAAGAATAACATAGTAAAACCAATGGATTTCTTTTTGATCTTACCTAATAGTGATTCATTGTTCACTGCCCTTCATTTACTTACTAATAAGCTTCCTATGGAGCAATGGAAATTTCCATTGATTTTGAGATATAGAATCTGTATTACGTGTTCATCAAGAACAATGCGTCATGATGCGCTGCAAAGATTGGCATTAAGAATAACATAGTGAAACCAATGGATTTCTTTTTGAACTTACCTAATAGTGATTCATTGGTCATTGCCCTTCTTGACAACCTTTTGCACTTGTGATGTTCCAGAGGCTTACTTGGTTATTGCGCCTGTCTTATAAACAGGGGTTCATGAGTTCTAATTCTCAGAGAGTTTTTTCATTTACTTACTAATAAGCTTCCTATAGAGACAATGGAAATTTGCATTGATTTTGGGCTTGAGATAGTGCAATTGTGAGATATAGAATCTGTATTACGTGTTCATCAAGAACAATACGTCATGATGCGCTGCAAAGATTGGCATTAAAAATAACATAGTGAAACCAATGGATTTCTTTTTGAACTTACCTAATAGTGATTCATTGGTCACTGCCCTTCTTGACATAAATTTGCACCTGTGATGTTGCTGTGGCTTACTGGGTTAATGCACCTGTCTTGTAAAAAGGATTTCATGAGTTCTAATCCTTGGAGAGTCTTTTTCATTTACTTACTAATAAGCTTCCTATGGAGCCAATGTAAATTTGCATTGATTTTGGGATTGAGATAGTGCAATTGTGAGATAGAATCTGTACTAAGTGTTCATAAAGAACAATATGTCATCACAATCTGTTTAGATTGGCTTTAAGAATAACATAGTAAAACCAATGGATTTCTTTTTGATCTTACCTAATAGTGATTCATTGTTCACTGCCCTTCATTTACTTACTAATAAGCTTCCTATGGAGCAATGGAAATTTCCATTGATTTTGAGATATAGAATCTGTATTACGTGTTCATCAAGAACAATGCGTCATGATGCGCTGCAAAGATTGGCATTAAGAATAACATAGTGAAACCAATGGATTTCTCTTTGAACTTACCTAATAGTGATTCATTGGTCATTGCCCTTCTTGACTACCTTTTGCACTTGTGATGTTCCAGTGGCTTACTTGGTTATTGCGCCTCTCTTATAAACAGGAGTTCATGAGTTCTAATTCTCAGAGAGTTTTTTCATTTACTTACTAATAAGCTTCCTATAGAGACAATGGAAATTTGCATTGATTTTGGGCTTGAGATAGTGCAATTGTGAGATATAGAATCTGTATTACGTGTTCATCAAGAACAATACGTCATGATGCGCTGCAAAGATTGGCATTAAGAATAACATAGTGAAACCAATGGATTTCTTTTTGAACTTACCTAATAGTGATTCAATGTTCGCTACCCTTCTTGACAACACTGTGCACTTGTGATGTTCCAATGGCTTAGTGGGTTAATGCCCCTGTATTTTAAACAGGAGTTCATGAATTCTAGTCCTCAGAGAGCTCTTTTTCATTTACTTACCAATAAGTTTCCTATAGAGCCAATGGAAATTTGCATTGATTTTGGGATTGAGATAGTGCAATTGTGAGATAGAATCTGTACTAAGTGTTCATAAAGAACAATATGTCATCACAATCTGTTTAGATTGGCTTTAAGAATAAAATAGTAAAACCAATGGATTTCTTTTTGATCTTACCTAATAGTGATTCATTGTTCACTGCCCTTCTTGACATCACTTTGCACCTGTGATGTTCCTGTGGTTTACTGGGTTAATGCACCTGTCTTGTAAAAAGGATTTCATGAGTTCTAATCCTTGGAGAGTCTTTTTCATTTACTTACTAATAAGGTTCCTATGGAGCAATGGAAATTTCCATTGATTTTGAGATATAGAATCTGTATTACGTGTTCATCAAGAACAATGAGTCATGATGCGCTGCAAAGATTGGCATTAAGAATAACATAGTGAAACCAATGGATTTCTTTTTGAACTTACCTAATAGTGATTCATTGGTCATTGCCCTTCTTGACAACCTTTTGCACTTGTGATGTTCCAGTGGCTTACTTGGTTATTGCGCCTGTCTTACAAACAGGAGTTCATGAGCTCTAATTCTCAGAGAGTTTTTTCATTTACTTACTAATAAGCTTCCTATAGAGACAATGGAAATTTGCATTGATTTTGGGCTTGAGATAGTGCAATTGTGAGATATAGAATCTGTATTACGTGTTCATCAAGAACAATACGTCATGATGCGCTGCAAAGATTGGCATTAAGAATAACATAGTGAAACCAATGGATTTCTTTTTGAACTTACCTAATAGTGATTCAATGTTCGCTACCCTTCTTGACATCACTTTGCACTTGTGATGTTCCAATGGCTTAGTGGGTTAATGCCCCTGTCTTTTAAACAGGAGTTCATGAATTCTAGTCCTCAGAGAGCTCTTTTTCATTTACTTACCAATAAGTTTCCTATAGAGCCAATGGAAATATGCATTGATTTTGGGATTGAGATAGTGTAATTTTGAGATAGAATCTGTACTAAGTGTTCATAAAGAACAATATGTCATCCCAAGCTGTTTAGATTGGCATTAAGAATAGCATAGTAAAACCAATGGATTTCTTTCTGAACTTACCTAATAGTGATTCATTGTTCACTGCCCTTCTTGACATCACTTTGCACCTGTGATGTTCCTGTGGTTTACTGGGTTAATGCACCTGTCTTGTAAAAAGGATTTCATGAGTTCTAATCCTTGGAGAGTCTTTTTCATTTACTTACTAATAAGCTTCCTATGGAGCCAATGTAAATTTGCATTGATTTTGGGATTGAGATAGTGCAATTGTGAGATATAGAATCTGTATTACGTGTTCATCAAGAACAATACGTCATGATGCGCTGCAAAGATTGGCATTAAGAATAACATAGTGAAACCAATGGATTTCTTTTTGAACTTACCTAATAGTGATTCAATGTTCGCTGCCCTTCTTGACATCGCTTTGCACTTGTGATGTTCCAATGGCTTAGTGGGTTAATGCCCCTGTCTTTTAAACAGGAGTTCATGAATTCTAGTCCTCAGAGAGCTCTTTTTCATTTACTTACCAATAAGTTTCCTATAGAGCCAATGGAAATTTGCATTGATTTTGGGATTAAGATAGTGCAATTGTGAGATAGAATCTGTACTAAGTGTTCATAAAAAACAATATGTCATTACAAGCTGTTTAAATTGGCATTAAGAATAACATAGTAAAACCAATGGATTTCTATTTGAACTTACCTAATTCATTGGTCACTGCCCTTCTTGACATAAATTTGCACCTGTGATGTTGCTGTGGCTTACTGGGTTAATGCGCCTGTCTTGTAAAAAGGATTTCATGAGTTCTAATCCTTGGAGAGTCTTTTTCATTTACTTACTAATAAGCTTCCTATGGAGCAATGGAAATTTCCATTGTTTTTGAGATATAGAATCTGTATTACGTGTTCATCAAGAACAATGCGTCATGATGCGCTGCAAAGATTGGCATTAAGAATAACATAGTGAAACCAATGGATTTCTTTTTGAACTTACCTAATAGTGATTCATTGGTCATTGCCGTTCTTGACAACCTTTTGCACTTGTGATGTTCCAGTGGCTTACTTGGTTATTGCGCCAGTCTTATAAACAGGAGTTCATGAGTTCTAATTCTCAGAGAGTTTTTTCATTTACTTACTAATAAGCTTCCTATAGAGACAATGGAAATTTGCATTGATTTTGGGCTTGAGATAGTGCAATTGTGAGATATAGAATCTGTATTACGTGTTCATCAAGAACAATACGTCATGATGCGCTGCAAAGATTGGCATTAAGAATAACATAGTGAAACCAATGGATTTCTTTTTGAACTTACCTAATAGTGATTCAATGTTCGCTACCCTTCTTGACATCACTTTGCACTTGTGATGGTCCAATGGCTTAGTGGGTTAATGCCCCTGTATTTTAAACAGGAGTTCATGAATTCTAGTCCTCAGAGAGCTCTTTTTCATTTACTTACCAATAAGTTTCCTATAGAGCCAATGGAAATTTGCATTGATTTTGGGATTGAGATAGTGCAATTGTGAGATAGAATCTGTACTAAGTGTTCATAAAAAACAATATGTCATTACAAGCTGTTTAGATTGGCATTAAGAATAACATAGTAAAACCAATGGATTTCTATTTGAACTTAACTAATAGTGATTCATTGGTCACTGCCCTTCTTGACATAAATTTGCACCTGTGATGTTGCTGTGGCTTACTGGGTTAATGCACCTGTCTTGTAAAAAGGATTTCATGAGTTCTAATCCTTGGAGAGTCTTTTTCATTTACTTACTAATAAGCTTCCTATGGAGCCAATGTAAATTTGCATTGATTTTGGGATTGAGATAGTGCAATTGTGAGATAGAATCTGTACTAAGTGTTCATAAAGAACAATATGTCATCACAATCTGTTTAGATTGGCTTTAAGAATAACATAGTAAAACCAATGGATTTCTTTTTGATCTTACCTAATAGTGATTCATTGTTCACTGCCCTTCATTTACTTACTAATAAGCTTCCTATGGAGCAATGGAAATTTCCATTGATTTTGAGATATAGAATCTGTATTACGTGTTCATCAAGAACAATGCGTCATGATGCGCTGCAAAGATTGGCATTAAGAATAACATAGTGAAACCAATGGATTTCTTTTTGAACTTACCTAATAGTGATTCATTGGTCATTGCCCTTCTTGACAACCTTTTGCACTTGTGATGTTCCAGTGGCTTACTTGGTTATTGCGCCTGTCTTATAAACAGGGGTTCATGAGTTCTAATTCTCAGAGAGTTTTTTCATTTACTTACTAATAAGCTTCCTATAGAGACAATGGAAATTTGCATTGATTTTGGGCTTGAGATAGTGCAATTGTGAGATATAGAATCTGTATTACGTGTTCATCAAGAACAATACGTCATGATGCGCTGCAAAGATTGGCATTAAAAATAACATAGTGAAACCAATGGATTTCTTTTTGAACTTACCTAATAGTGATTCATTGGTCACTGCCCTTCTTGACATAAATTTGCACCTGTGATGTTGCTGTGGCTTACTGGGTTAATGCACCTGTCTTGTAAAAAGGATTTCATGAGTTCTAATCCTTGGAGAGTCTTTTTCATTTACTTACTAATAAGCTTCCTATGGAGCCAATGTAAATTTGCATTGATTTTGGGATTGAGATAGTGCAATTGTGAGATAGAATCTGTACTAAGTGTTCATAAAGAACAATATGTCATCACAATCTGTTTAGATTGGCTTTAAGAATAACATAGTAAAACCAATGGATTTCTTTTTGATCTTACCTAATAGTGATTCATTGTTCACTGCCCTTCATTTACTTACTAATAAGCTTCCTATGGAGCAATGGAAATTTCCATTGATTTTGAGATATAGAATCTGTATTACGTGTTCATCAAGAACAATGCGTCATGATGCGCTGCAAAGATTGGCATTAAGAATAACATAGTGAAACCAATGGATTTCTCTTTGAACTTACCTAATAGTGATTCATTGGTCATTGCCCTTCTTGACTACCTTTTGCACTTGTGATGTTCCAGTGGCTTACTTGGTTATTGCGCCTCTCTTATAAACAGGAGTTCATGAGTTCTAATTCTCAGAGAGTTTTTTCATTTACTTACTAATAAGCTTCCTATAGAGACAATGGAAATTTGCATTGATTTTGGGCTTGAGATAGTGCAATTGTGAGATATAGAATCTGTATTACGTGTTCATCAAGAACAATACGTCATGATGCGCTGCAAAGATTGGCATTAAGAATAACATAGTGAAACCAATGGATTTCTTTTTGAACTTACCTAATAGTGATTCAATGTTCGCTACCCTTCTTGACATCACTGTGCACTTGTGATGTTCCAATGGCTTAGTGGGTTAATGCCCCTGTATTTTAAACAGGAGTTCATGAATTCTAGTCCTCAGAGAGCTCTTTTTCATTTACTTACCAATAAGTTTCCTATAGAGCCAATGGAAATTTGCATTGATTTTGGGATTGAGATAGTGCAATTGTGAGATAGAATCTGTACTAAGTGTTCATAAAAAACAATATGTCATTACAAGCTGTTTAGATTGGCATTAAGAATAACATAGTAAAACCAATGGATTTCTATTTGAACTTACCTAATAGTGATTCTTTGGTCACTGCCCTTCTTGACATAAATTTGCACCTGTGATGTTGCTGTGGCTTACTGGGTTCATGCACCTGTCTTGTAAAAAAGATTTCATGAGTTCTAATCCTTGGAGAGTCTTTTTCATTTACTTACTAATAAGCTTCCTATGGAGCCAATGTAAATTTGCATTGATTTTGGGATTGAGATAGTGTAATTTTGAGATTGAATCTGTACTAAGTGTTCATAAAGAACAATATGTCATTACAAGCTGTTTAGATTGGCATTAAGAATAGCATAGTAAAACCAATGGATTTCATTTTGAACTTACCTAATAGTGATTCATTGTTCACTGCCCTTCTTGACATCACTTTGCACCTGTGATGTTCCTGTGGTTTACTGGGTTAATGCACCTGTCTTGTAAAAAGGATTTCATGAGTTCTAATACTTGGAGAGTCTTTTTCATTTACTTACTAATAAGCTTCCTATGGAGCCAATGTAAATTTGCATTGATTTTGGGATTGAGATAGTGCAATTGTGAGATATAGAATCTGTATTACGTGTTCATCAAGAACAATACGTCATGATGCGCTGCAAAGATTGGCATTAAGAATAACATAGTGAAACCAATGGATTTCTTTTTGAACTTACCTAATAGTGATTCAATGTTCGCTGCCCTTCTTGACATCACTTTGCACTTGTGATGTTCCAATGGCTTAGTGGGTTAATGCCCCTGTCTTTTAAACAGGAGTTCATGAATTCTAGTCCTCAGAGAGCTCTTTTTCATTTACTTACCAATAAGTTTCCTATAGAGCCAATGGAAATTTGCATTGATTTTGGGATTAAGATAGTGCAATTGTGAGATAGAATCTGTACTTAGTGTTCATAAAAAACAATATGTCATTACAAGCTGTTTAAATTGGCATTAAGAATAACATAGTAAAACCAAAGGATTTCTATTTGAACTTACCTAATTCATTGGTCACTGCCCTTCTTGACATAAATTTGCACCTGTGATGTTGCTGTGGCTTACTGGGTTAATGCACCTGTCTTGTTAAAAGGATTTCATGAGTTCTAATCCTTGGAGAGTCTTTTTCATTTACTTACTAATAAGCTTCCTATGGAGCAATGGAAATTTCCATTGATTTTGAGATATAGAATCTGTATTACGTGTTCATCAAGAACAATGCGTCATGATGCGCTGCAAAGATTGGCATTAAGAATAACATAGTGAAACCAATGGATTTCTTTTTGAACTTACCTAATAGTGATTCATTGGTCATTGCCGTTCTTGACAACCTTTTGCACTTGTGATGTTCCAGTGGCTTACTTGGTTATTGCGCCTGTCTTATAAACAGGAGTTCATGAGTTCTAATTCTCAGAGAGTTTTTTCATTTACTTACTAATAAGCTTCCTATAGAGACAATGGAAATTTGCATTGATTTTGGGCTTGAGATAGTGCAATTGTGAGATATAGAATCTGTATTACGTGTTCATCAAGAACAATACGTCATGATGCGCTGCAAAGATTGGCATTAAGAATAACATAGTGAAACCAATGGATTTCTTTTTGAACTTACCTAATAGTGATTCAATGTTCGCTACCCTTCTTGACATCACTTTGCACTTGTGATGGTCCAATGGCTTAGTGGGTTAATACCCCTGTATTTTAAACAGGAGTTCATGAATTCTAGTCCTCAGAGAGCTCTTTTTCATTTACTTACCAATAAGTTTCCTATAGAGCCAATGGAAATTTGCATTGATTTTGGGATTGAGATAGTGCAATTGTGAGATAGAATCTGTACTAAGTGTTCATAAAAAACAATATGTCATTACAAGCTGTTTAGATTGGCATTAAGAATAACATAGTAAAACCAATGGATTTCTATTTGAACTTACCTAATAGTGATTCATTGGTCACTGCCCTTCTTGACATAAATTTGCACCTGTGATGTTGCTGTGGCTTACTGGGTTAATGCACCTGTCTTGTAAAAAGGATTTCATGAGTTCTAATCCTTGGAGAGTCTTTTTCATTTACTTACTAATAAGCTTCCTATGGAGCCAATGTAAATTTGCATTGATTTTGGGATTGAGAATGTGCAATTGTGAGATAGAATCTGTAGTAAGTGTTCATAAAGAACAATATGTCATCACAATCTGTTTAGATTGGCTTTAAGAATAACATAGTAAAACCAATGGATTTCTTTTTGATCTTACCTAATAGTGATTCATTGTTCACTGCCCTTCATTTACTTACTAATAAGCTTCCTATGGAGCAATGGAAATTTCCATTGATTTTGAGATATAGAATCTGTATTACGTGTTCATCAAGAACAATGCGTCATGATGCGCTGCAAAGATTGGCATTAAGAATAACATAGTGAAACCAATGGATTTCTTTTTGAACTTACCTAATAGTGATTCATTGGTCATTGCCCTTCTTGACAACCTTTTGCACTTGTGATGTTCCAGTGGCTTACTTGGTTATTGCGCCTGTCTTATAAACAGGAGTTCATGAGTTCTAATTCTCAGAGAGTTCTTTCATTTACTTACTAATAAGCTTCCTATAGAGACAATGGAAATTTGCATTGATTTTGGGCTTGAGATAGTGCAATTGTGAGATATAGAATCTGTATTACGTGTTCATCAAGAACAATACGTCATGATGCGCTGCAAAGATTGGTATTAAGAATAACATAGTGAAACCAATGGATTTCTTTTTGAACTTACCTAATAGTGATTCAATGTTCGCTGCCCTTCTTGACATCGCTTTGCACTTGTTATGTTCCAATGGCTTAGTGGGTTAATGCCCCTGTCTTTTAAACAGGAGTTCATGAATTCTAGTCCTCAGAGAGCTCTTTTTCATTTACTTACCAATAAGTTTCCTATAGAGCCAATGGAAATTTGCATTGATTTTGGGATTAAGATAGTGCAATTGTGAGATAGAATCTGTACTTAGTGTTCATAAAAAACAATATGTCATTACAAGCTGTTTAAATTGGCATTAAGAATAACATAGTAAAACCAAAGGATTTCTATTTGAACTTACCTAATTCATTGGTCACTGCCCTTCTTGACATAAATTTGCACCTGTGATGTTGCTGTGGCTTACTGGGTTAATGCACCTGTCTTGTAAAAAGGATTTCATGAGTTCTAATCCTTGGAGAGTCTTTTTCATTTACTTACTAATAAGCTTCCTATGGAGCAATGGAAATTTCCATTGATTTTGAGATATAGAATCTGTATTACGTGTTCATCAAGAACAATGCGTCATGATGCGCTGCAAAGATTGGCATTAAGAATAACATAGTGAAACCAATGGATTTCTTTTTGAACTTACCTAATAGTGATTCATTGGTCATTGCCCTTCTTGACAACCTTTTGCACTTGTGATGTTCCAGTGGCTTACTTGGTTCTTGCGCCTGTCTTATAAACAGGAGTTCATGAGTTCTAATTCTCAGAGAGTTTTTTCATTTACTTACTAATAAGCTTCCTATAGAGACAATGGAAATTTGCATTGATTTTGGGCTTGAGATAGTGCAATTGTGAGATATAGAATCTGTATTACGTGTTCATCAAGAACAATACGTCATGATGCGCTGCAAAGATTGGCATTAAGAATAACATAGTGAAACCAATGGATTTCTTTTTGAACTTACCTAATAGTGATTCATTGGTCACTGCCCTTCTTGACATAAATTTGCACCTGTGATGTTGCTGTGGCTTACTGGGTTAATGCACCTGTCTTGTGAAAAGGATTTCATGAGTTATAATCCTTGGAGAGTCTTTTTCATTTACTTACTAATAAGCTTCCTATGGAGCCAATGTAAATTTGCATTGATTTTGGGATTGAGAATGTGCAATTGTGAGATAGAATCTGTAGTAAGTGTTCATAAAGAACAATATGTCATCACAATCTGTTTAGATTGGCTTTAAGAATAACATAGTAAAACCAATGGATTTCTTTTTGATCTTACCTAATAGTGATTCATTGTTCACTGCCCTTCATTTACTTACTAATAAGCTTCCTATGGAGCAATGGAAATTTCCATTGATTTTGAGATATAGAATCTGTATTACGTGTTCATCAAGAACAATGCGTCATGATGCGCTGCAAAGATTGGCATTAAGAATAACATAGTGAAACCAATGGATTTCTTTTTGAACTTACCTAATAGTGATTCATTGGTCATTGCCCTTCTTGACAACCTTTTGCACTTGTGATGTTCCAGTGGCTTACTTGGTTATTGCGCCTGTCTTATAAACAGGAGTTCATGAGTTCTAATTCTCAGAGAGTTCTTTCATTTACTTACTAATAAGCTTCCTATAGAGACAATGGAAATTTGCATTGATTTTGGGCTTGAGATAGTGCAATTGTGAGATATAGAATCTGTATTACGTGTTCATCAAGAACAATACGTCATGATGCGCTGCAAAGATTGGTATTAAGAATAACATAGTGAAACCAATGGATTTCTTTTTGAACTTACCTAATAGTGATTCAATGTTCGCTGCCCTTCTTGACATCGCTTTGCACTTGTTATGTTCCAATGGCTTAGTGGGTTAATGCCCCTGTCTTTTAAACAGGAGTTCATGAATTCTAGTCCTCAGAGAGCTCTTTTTCATTTACTTACCAATAAGTTTCCTATAGAGCCAATGGAAATTTGCATTGATTTTGGGATTAAGATAGTGCAATTGTGAGATAGAATCTGTACTTAGTGTTCATAAAAAACAATATGTCATTACAAGCTGTTTAAATTGGCATTAAGAATAACATAGTAAAACCAAAGGATTTCTATTTGAACTTACCTAATTCATTGGTCACTGCCCTTCTTGACATAAATTTGCACCTGTGATGTTGCTGTGGCTTACTGGGTTAATGCACCTGTCTTGTAAAAAGGATTTCATGAGTTCTAATCCTTGGAGAGTCTTTTTCATTTACTTACTAATAAGCTTCCTATGGAGCAATGGAAATTTCCATTGATTTTGAGATATAGAATCTGTATTACGTGTTCATCAAGAACAATGCGTCATGATGCGCTGCAAAGATTGGCATTAAGAATAACATAGTGAAACCAATGGATTTCTTTTTGAACTTACCTAATAGTGATTCATTGGTCATTGCCCTTCTTGACAACCTTTTGCACTTGTGATGTTCCAGTGGCTTACTTGGTTCTTGCGCCTGTCTTATAAACAGGAGTTCATGAGTTCTAATTCTCAGAGAGTTTTTTCATTTACTTACTAATAAGCTTCCTATAGAGACAATGGAAATTTGCATTGATTTTGGGCTTGAGATAGTGCAATTGTGAGATATAGAATCTGTATTACGTGTTCATCAAGAACAATACGTCATGATGCGCTGCAAAGATTGGCATTAAGAATAACATAGTGAAACCAATGGATTTCTTTTTGAACTTACCTAATAGTGATTCATTGGTCACTGCCCTTCTTGACATAAATTTGCACCTGTGATGTTGCTGTGGCTTACTGGGTTAATGCACCTGTCTTGTGAAAAGGATTTCATGAGTTATAATCCTTGGAGAGTCTTTTTCATTTACTTACTAATAAGCTTCCTATGGAGCCAATGTAAATTTGCATTGATTTTGGGATTGAGATAGTGCAATTGTGAGATAGAATCTGTACTAAGTGTTCATAAAGAACAATATGTCATCACAATCTCTTTAGATTGGCTTTAAGAATAACATAGTAAAACCAATGGATTTCTTTTTGATCTTACCTAATAGTGATTCATTGTTCACTGCCCTTCATTTACTTACTAATAAGCTTCCTATGGAGCAATGGAAATTTCCATTGATTTTGAGATATAGAATCTGTATTACGTGTTCATCAAGAACAATGCGTCATGATGCGCTGCAAAGATTGGCATTAAGAATAACATAGTGAAACCAATGGATTTCTTTTTGAACTTACCTAATAGTGATTCATTGGTCATTGCCCTTCTTGACAACCTTTTGCACTTGTGATGTTCCAGTGGCTTACTTGGTTATTGCGCCTGTCTTATAAACAGGAGTTCATGAGTTCTAATTCTCAGAGAGTTTTTTCATTTACTTACTAATAAGCTTCCTATAGAGACAATGGAAATTTGCATTGATTTTGGGCTTGAGATAGTGCAATTGTGAGATATAGAATCTGTATTACGTGTTCATCAAGAACAATACGTCATGATGCGCTGCAAAGATTGGCATTAAGAATAACATAGTGAAACCAATGGATTTCTTTTTGAACTTACCTAATAGTGATTCAATGTTCGCTACCCTTCTTGACATCACTTTGCACTTGTGATGTTCCAATGGCTTAGTGGGTTAATGCCCCTGTATTTTAAACAGGAGTTCATGAATTCTAGTCCTCAGAGAGCTCTTTTTCATTTACTTACCAATAAGTTTCCTATAGAGCCAATGGAAATTTGCATTGATTTTGGGATTGAGATAGTGCAATTGTGAGATAGAATCTGTACTAAGTGTTCATAAAAAACAATATGTCATTACAAGCTGTTTAGATTGGCATTAAGAATAACATAGTAAAACCAATGGATTTCTATTTGAACTTACCTAATAGTGATTCATTGGTCACTGCCCTTCTTGACATAAATTTGCACCTGTGATGTTGCTGTGGCTTACTGGGTTCATGCACCTGTCTTGTAAAAAGGATTTCATGAGTTCTAATCCTTGGAGAGTCTTTTTCATTTACTTACTAATAAGCTTCCTATGGAGCCAATGTAAATTTGCATTGATTTTGGGATTGAGATAGTGTAATTTTGAGATAGAATCTGTACTAAGTGTTCATAAAGAACAATATGTCATTACAAGCTGTTTAGATTGGCATTAAGAATAGCATAGTAAAACCAATGGATTTCTTTTTGAACTTACCTAATAGTGATTCATTGTTCACTGCCCTTCTTGACATCACTTTGCACCTGTGATGTTCCTGTGGTTTACTGGGTTAATGCACCTGTCTTGTAAAAAGGATTTCATGAGTTCTAATCCTTGGAGAGTCTTTTTCATTTACTTACTAATAAGCTTCCTATGGAGCCAATGTAAATTTGCATTGATTTTGGGATTGAGATAGTGCAATTGTGAGATATAGAATCTGTATTACGTGTTCATCAAGAACAATACGTCATGATGCGCTGCAAAGATTGGCATTAAGAATAACATAGTGAAACCAATGGATTTCTTTTTGAACTTACCTAATAGTGATTCAATGTTCGCTGCCCTTCTTGACATCACTTTGCACTTGTGATGTTCCAATGGCTTAGTGGGTTAATGCCCCTGTCTTTTAAACAGGAGTTCATGAATTCTAGTCCTCAGAGAGCTCTTTTTCATTTACTTACCAATAAGTTTCCTATAGAGCCAATGGAAATTTGCATTGATTTTGGGATTAAGATAGTGCAATTGTGAGATAGAATCTGTACTAAGTGTTCATAAAAAACAATATGTCATTACAAGCTGTTTAGATTGGCATTAAGAATAACATAGTAAAACCAATGGATTTCTATTTGAACATACCTAATAGTGATTTATTGGTCACTGCCCTTCTTGACATAGATTTGCACCTGTGATGTTGCTGTGGCTTACTGGGTTAATGCACCTGTCTTATAAAAAGGATTTCATGAGTTCTAATCCTTGGAGAGTCTTTTTCATTTACTTACTAATAAGCTTCCTATGGAGCAATGGAAATTTCCATTGATTTTGAGATATAGAATCTGTATTATGTGTTCATCAAGAACAATGCGTCATGATGCGCTGCAAAGATTGGCATTAAGAATAACATAGTGAAACCAATGGATTTCTTTTTGAACTTACCTAATAGTGATTCATTGGTCATTGCCCTTCTTGACAACCTTTTGCACTTGTGATGTTCCAGTGGCTTACTTGGTTATTGCGCCTGTCTTATAAACAGGAGTTCATGAGTTCTAATTCTCAGAGAGTTTTTTCATTTACTTACTAATAAGCTTCCTATAGAGACAATGGAAATTTGCATTGATTTTGGGCTTGAGATAGTGCAATTGTGAGATATAGAATCTGTATTACATGTTCATCAAGAACAATACGTCATGATGCGCTGCAAAGATTGGCATTAAGAATAACATAGTGAAACCAATGGATTTCTTTTTGAACTTACCTAATAGTGATTCAATGTTCGCTACCCTTCTTGACATCACTTTGCACTTGTGATGTTCCAATGGCTTAGTGGGTTAATGCCCCTGTCTTTTAAACAGGATTTCATGAATTCTAGTCCTCAGAGAGCTCTTTTTCATTTACTTACCAATAAGTTTCCTATAGAGCCAATGGAAATTTGCATTGATTTTGGGATTGAGATAGTGTAATTTTGAGATAGAATCTGTACTAAGTGTTCATAAAGAACAATATGTCATTACAAGCTGTTTAGATTGGCATTAAGAATAGCATAGTAAAACCAATGGATTTCTTTTTGAACTTACCTAATAGTGATTCATTGTTCACTGCTCTTCTTGACATCACTTTCCACCTGTGATGTTCCTGTGGTTTACTGGGTTAATGCACCTGTCTTGTAAAAAGGATTTCATGAGTTCTAATCCTTGGAGAGTCTTTTTCATTTACTTACTAATAAGCTTCCTATGGAGCCAATGTAAATTTGCATTGATTTTGGGATTGAGATAGTGCAATTGTGAGATATAGAATCTGTATTACGTGTTCATCAAGAACAATACGTCATGATGCGCTGCAAAGATTGGCATTAAGAATAACATAGTGAAACCAATGGATTTCTTTTTGAACTTACCTAATAGTGATTCAATGTTCGCTGCCCTTCTTGACATCGCTTTGCACTTGTTATGTTCCAATGGCTTAGTGGGTTAATGCCCCTGTCTTTTAAACAGGAGTTCATGAATTCTAGTCCTCAGAGAGCTCTTTTTCATTTACTTACCAATAAGTTTCCTATAGAGCCAATGGAAATTTGCATTGATTTTGGGATTGAGATAGTGCAATTGTGAGATAGAATCTGTACTAAGTGTTCATAAAGAACAATATGTCATTACAAGCTGTTTAGATTGGCATTAAGAATAGCATAGTAAAACCAATGGATTTCTTTTTGAACTTACCTAATAGTGATTCATTGTTCACTGCCCTTCTTGACATCACTTTGCATCTGTGATGTTCATGTGGTTTACTGGGTTAATGCACCTGTCTTGTAAAAAGGATTTCATGAGTTCTAATCCTTGGAGAGTCTTTTTCATTTACTTACTAATAAGCTTCCTATGGAGCCAATGTAAATTTGCATTGATTTTGGGATTGAGATAGTGCAATTGTGAGATATAGAATCTGTATTACGTGTTCATCAAGAACAATACGTCATGATGCGCTGCAAAGATTGGCATTAAGAATAACATAGTGAAACCAATGGATTTCTTTTTGAACTTACCTAATAGTGATTCAATGTTCGCTACCCTTCTTGACATCACTTTGCACTTGTGATATTCCAATGGCTTAGTGGGTTAATGCCCCTGTCTTTTAAACAGGAGTTCATGAATTCTAGTCCTCAGAGAGCTCTTTTTCATTTACTTACCAATAAGTTTCCTATAGAGCCAATGGAAATTTGCATTGATTTTGGGATTGAGATAGTGCAATTGTGAGATAGAATCTGTACTAAGTGTTCATAAAGAACAATATGTCATTACAAGCTGTTTAGATTGGCATTAAGAATAGCATAGTAAAACCAATGGATTTCTTTTTGAACTTACCTAATAGTGATTCATTGTTCACTGCCCTTCGTGACATCACTTTGCACCTGTGATGTTCCTGTGGTTTACTGGGTTAATGCACCTGTCTTGTAAAAAGGATTTCATGAGTTCTAATCCTTGGAGAGTCTTTTTAATTTACTTACTAATAAGCTTCCTATAGAGCCAATGGAAATTTGCATTGATTTTGGGCTTGAGATAGTGCAATTGTGAGATATAGAATCTGTATTACGTGTTCATCAAGAACAATACGTCATGATGCGCTGCAAAGATTGGCATTAAGAATAACATAGTGAAACCAATGGATTTCTTTTTGAACTTACCTTATAGTGATTCATTGGTCATTGCCCTTCTTGACAACCTTTTGCACTTGTGATGTTCCAGTGGCTTACTTCGTTATTGCGCCTGTCTTATAAACAGGAGTTCATGAGTTCTAATTCTCAGAGAGTTTTTTAATTTACTTACTAATAAGCTTCCTTTAGAGCCAATGGAAATTTGCATTGATTTTGGGCTTGAGATAGTGCAATTGTGAGATATAGAATCTGTATTACGTGTTCATCAAGAACAATGCGTCATGATGCGCTGCAAAGATTGGCATTAAGAATAACATAGTGAAACCAATGGATTTCTTTTTGAACTTACCTAATAGTGATTCAATGTTCACTGCCCTTCTTGACATCACTTTGCACTTGTGATGTTCCAATGGCTTAGTGGGTTAATGCCCCTGTCTTTTAAACAGTAGTTCATGAATTCTAGTCCTCAGAGAGCTCTTTTTCATTTACTTACCAATAAGTTTCCTATAGAGCCAATGGAAATTTGCATTGATTTTGAGATATAGAATCTGTATTACGTGTTCATCAAGAACAATGCGTCATGATGCGCTGCAAAGATTGGCATTAAGAATAACATAGTGAAACCAATGGATTTCTTTTTGAACTTACCTAATAGTGATTCATTGGTCATTGCCGTTCTTGACAACCTTTTGCATTTGTGATGTTCCAGTGGCTTACTTGGTTATTGCGCCTGTCTTATAAACAGGAGTTCATGAGTTCTAATTCTCAGAGAGTTTTTTCATTTACTTACCAATAAGTTTCCTATAGAGCCAATGGAAATTTGCATTGATTTTGGGATTGAGATAGTGCAATTGTGAGATAGAATCTGTAGTAAGTGTTCATAAAGAACAATATGTCATCACAATCTGTTTAGATTGGCATTAAGAATAACATAGTAAAACCAATGGGTTTCTATTTGAACTTACCTAATAGTGATTCATTGGTCACTGCCCTTCTTGACGTAAATTTGCACCTGTGATGTTGCTGTGGCTTACTGGGTTAATGCACCTGTCTTGTAAAAAGGGTTTCATGAGTTCTAATCCTTGGAGAGTCTTTTTCATTTACTTACTAATAAGCTTCCTATGGAGCCAATGGAAATCTGCATTGATTTTGGGCTTGAGATAGTGCAATTATGAGATATAGAATCTGTATTACGTGTTCATCAAGAACAATATGTCATGATGCGCTGCAAAGATTAGCATTAAGAATAACATAGTGAAACCAATGGATTTCTTTTTGAGCTTACCTAATATTGATTCATTGTTCACTGCCCTTCTTGACATCTCTTTGCACTTGTGATGTTCCAATGGCTTAGTGGGTTAATGTCCATGTCTTTTAAACAGGAGTTTGTGAGTTCTAGTCCTCAGAGAGCTTTTTTTCATTTACTTACCAATAAGTTTCCGATAGAGCCAATGGAAATTTGCATTGATTTTGGGATTGAGATAGTGCAATTGTGAGATATAGAATCTGTATTACGTGTTCATCAAGAACAATACGTCATGATGCGCTGCAAAGATTGGCATTAAGAATAACATAGTGAAACCAATGGATTTCTTTTTGAACTTACCTAATAGTGATTCATTGGTCATTGCCCTTCTTGACAACCTTTTGCACTCGTGATGTTCCAGTGGCTTACTTGGTTATTGTGCCTGTCTTATAAACAGGAGTACATGAGTTCTAATTCTCAGAGAGTTTTTTCATTTACTTACTAATAAGCTTCCTATAGAGCCAATGGAAATTTGCATTGATTTTGGGATTGAGATAGTGCAATTGTGAGATAGAATCTGTACTAAGTGTTCATAAAGAACAATATGTCATTACAAGCTGTTTAGATTGGCATTAAGAATAGCATAGTAAAACCAATGGATTTCTTTTTGAATTTACCTAATAGTGATTCATTGGTCACTGCCCTTCTTGACATAAATTTGCACCCGTGATGTTGCTGTGGCTTACTGGGTTAATGCACCTGTTTTGTAAAAAGGATTTCATGAGTTCTAATCCTTGGAGAGTCTTTTTCATTTACTTACTAGTAAGCTTCCTATGGAGCCAATGTAAATTTGCATTGATTTTGGGATTGAGATAGTGCAATTGTGAGATATAGAATCTGTATTACGTGTTCATCAAGAACAATACGTCATGATGCGCTGCAAAGATTGGCATTAAGAATAACATAGTGAAACCAATGGATTTCTTTTTGAACTTACCTTATAGTGATTCATTGGTCATTGCCCTTCTTGACAACCTTTTGCACTTGTGATGTTCCAGTGGCTTACTTCGTTATTGCACCTGTCTTATAAACAGGAGTTCATGAGTTCTAATTCTCAGAGAGTTTTTTAATTTACTTACTAATAAGCTTCCTTTAGAGCCAATGGAAATTTGCATTGATTTTGGGCTTGAGATAGTGCAATTGTGAGATATAGAATCTGTATTACGTGTTCATCAAGAACAATGCGTCATGATGCGCTGCAAAGATTGGCATTAAGAATAACATAGTGAAACCAATGGATTTCTTTTTGAACTTACCTAATAGTGATTCAATGTTCACTGCCCTTCTTGACATCACTTTGCACTTGTGATGTTCCAATGGCTTAGTGGGTTAATGTCCATGTCTTTTAAACAGGAGTTTGTGAGTTCTAGTCCTCAGAGAGCTTTTTTTCATTTACTTACCAATAAGTTTCCGATAGAGCCAATGGAAATTTGCATTGATTTTGGGATTGAGATAGTGCAATTGTGAGATATAGAATCTGTATTACGTGTTCATCAAGAACAATACGTCATGATGCGCTGCAAAGATTGGCATTAAGAATAACATAGTGAAACCAATGGATTTCTTTTTGAACTTACCTAATAGTGATTCATTGGTCATTGCCCTTCTTGACAACCTTTTGCACTCGTGATGTTCCAGTGGCTTACTTGGTTATTGTGCCTGTCTTATAAACAGGAGTACATGAGTTCTAATTCTCAGAGAGTTTTTTCATTTACTTACTAATAAGCTTCCTATAGAGCCAATGGAAATTTGCATTGATTTTGGGATTGAGATAGTGCAATTGTGAGATAGAATCTGTACTAAGTGTTCATAAAGAACAATATGTCATTACAAGCTGTTTAGATTGGCATTAAGAATAGCATAGTAAAACCAATGGATTTCTTTTTGAATTTACCTAATAGTGATTCATTGGTCACTGCCCTTCTTGACATAAATTTGCACCCGTGATGTTGCTGTGGCTTACTGGGTTAATGCACCTGTCTTGTAAAAAGGATTTCATGAGTTCTAATCCTTGGAGAGTCTTTTTCATTTACTTACTAGTAAGCTTCCTATGGAGCCAATGTAAATTTGCATTGATTTTGGGATTGAGATAGTGCAATTGTGAGATATAGAATCTGTATTACGTGTTCATCAAGAACAATACGTCATGATGCGCTGCAAAGATTGGCATTAAGAATAACATAGTGAAACCAATGGATTTCTTTTTGAACTTACCTTATAGTGATTCATTGGTCATTGCCCTTCTTGACAACCTTTTGCACTTGTGATGTTCCAGTGGCTTACTTCGTTATTGCACCTGTCTTATAAACAGGAGTTCATGAGTTCTAATTCTCAGAGAGTTTTTTAATTTACTTACTAATAAGCTTCCTTTAGAGCCAATGGAAATTTGCATTGATTTTGGGCTTGAGATAGTGCAATTGTGAGATATAGAATCTGTATTACGTGTTCATCAAGAACAATGCGTCATGATGCGCTGCAAAGATTGGCATTAAGAATAACATAGTGAAACCAATGGATTTCTTTTTGAACTTACCTAATAGTGATTCAATGTTCACTGCCCTTCTTGACATCACTTTGCACTTGTGATGTTCCAATGGCTTAGTGGGTTAATGCCCCTGTCTTTTAAACAGTAGTTCATGAATTCTAGTCCTCAGAGAGCTCTTTTTCATTTACTTACCAATAAGTTTCCTATAGAGCCAATGGAAATTTGCATTGATTTTGAGATATAGAATCTGTATTACGTGTTCATCAAGAACAATGCGTCATGATGCGCTGCAAAGATTGGCATTAAGAATAACATAGTGAAACCAATGGATTTCTTTTTGAACTTACCTAATAGTGATTCATTGGTCATTGCCGTTCTTGACAACCTTTTGCATTTGTGATGTTCCAGTGGCTTACTTGGTTATTGCGCCTGTCTTATAAACAGGAGTTCATGAGTTCTAATTCTCAGAGAGTTTTTTCATTTACTTACCAATAAGTTTCCTATAGAGCCAATGGAAATTTGCATTGATTTTGGGATTGAGATAGTGCAATTGTGAGATAGAATCTGTAGTAAGTGTTCATAAAGAACAATATGTCATCACAATCTGTTTAGATTGGCATTAAGAATAACATAGTAAAACCAATGGGTTTCTATTTGAACTTACCTAATAGTGATTCATTGGTCACTGCCCTTCTTGACGTAAATTTGCACCTGTGATGTTGCTGTGGCTTACTGGGTTAATGCACCTGTCTTGTAAAAAGGGTTTCATGAGTTCTAATCCTTGGAGAGTCTTTTTCATTTACTTACTAATAAGCTTCCTATGGAGCCAATGGAAATCTGCATTGATTTTGGGCTTGAGATAGTGCAATTATGAGATATAGAATCTGTATTACGTGTTCATCAAGAACAATATGTCATGATGCGCTGCAAAGATTAGCATTAAGAATAACATAGTGAAACCAATGGATTTCTTTTTGAGCTTACCTAATATTGATTCATTGTTCACTGCCCTTCTTGACATCTCTTTGCACTTGTGATGTTCCAATGGCTTAGTGGGTTAATGTCCATGTCTTTTAAACAGGAGTTTGTGAGTTCTAGTCCTCAGAGAGCTTTTTTTCATTTACTTACCAATAAGTTTCCGATAGAGCCAATGGAAATTTGCATTGATTTTGGGATTGAGATAGTGCAATTGTGAGATATAGAATCTGTATTACGTGTTCATCAAGAACAATACGTCATGATGCGCTGCAAAGATTGGCATTAAGAATAACATAGTGAAACCAATGGATTTCTTTTTGAACTTACCTAATAGTGATTCATTGGTCATTGCCCTTCTTGACAACCTTTTGCACTCGTGATGTTCCAGTGGCTTACTTGGTTATTGTGCCTGTCTTATAAACAGGAGTACATGAGTTCTAATTCTCAGAGAGTTTTTTCATTTACTTACTAATAAGCTTCCTATAGAGCCAATGGAAATTTGCATTGATTTTGGGATTGAGATAGTGCAATTGTGAGATAGAATCTGTACTAAGTGTTCATAAAGAACAATATGTCATTACAAGCTGTTTAGATTGGCATTAAGAATAGCATAGTAAAACCAATGGATTTCTTTTTGAATTTACCTAATAGTGATTCATTGGTCACTGCCCTTCTTGACATAAATTTGCACCCGTGATGTTGCTGTGGCTTACTGGGTTAATGCACCTGTCTTGTAAAAAGGATTTCATGAGTTCTAATCCTTGGAGAGTCTTTTTCATTTACTTACTAGTAAGCTTCCTATGGAGCCAATGTAAATTTGCATTGATTTTGGGATTGAGATAGTGCAATTGTGAGATATAGAATCTGTATTATGTGTTCATCAAGAACAATACGTCATGATGCGCTGCAAAGATTGGCATTAAGAATAACATAGTGAAACCAATGGATTTCTTTTTGAACTTACCTAATAGTGATTCATTGGTCATTGCCCTTCTTGACAACCTTTTGCACTTGTGATGTTCCAGTGGCTTACTTGGTTATTGCGCCTGTCTTATAAACAGGAGTTCATGAGTTCTAATTCTCAGAGAGTTTTTTAATTTACTTACTAATAAGCTTCCTATAGAGCCAATGGAAATTTGCATTGATTTTGGGCTTGAGATAGTGCAATTGTGGGATATAGAATCTGTATTACGTGTTCATCAAGAACAATACGTCATGATGCGCTGCAAAGATTGGCATTAAGAATAACATAGTGAAACCAATGGATTTCTTTTTGAACTTACCTAATAGTGATTCAATGTTCGCTACCCTTCTTGACATCACTTTGCACTTGTGATGTTCCAATGTCTTAGTGGGTTAATGCCCCTGTCTTTTAAACAGGAGTTCATGAATTCTAGTCCTCAGAGAGCTCTTTTTCATTTACTTACCAATAAGTTTCCTATAGAGCCAATGGAAATTTGCATTGATTTTGGGATTAAGATAGTGCAATTGTGAGATAGAATCTGTACTAAGTGTTCATAAAGAACAATATGTCATCACAATCTGTTTAGATTGGCTTTAAGAATAACATAGTAAAACCAATGGATTTCTTTTTGATCTTACGTAATAGTGATTCATTGTTCACTGCCCTTCTTGACATCACTTTGCACCTGTGATGTTCCTGTGGTTTACTGGGTTAATGCACCTGTCTTGTAAAAAGGATTTCATGAGTTCTAATCCTTGGAGAGTCTTTTTCATTTACTTACTGATAAGCTTCCTATGGAGCCAATGTAAATTTGCATTGATTTTGGGATTGAGATAGTGCAATTGTGAGATATAGAATCTGCATTATGTGTTCATCAAGAACAATACGTCATGATGCGCTGCAAAGATTGGCATTAAGAATAACATAGTGAAACCAATGGATTTCTTTTTGAACTTACCTAATAGTGATTCAATGTTCGCTGCCCTTCTTGACATCACTTTGCACTTGTGATGTTCCAATGGCTTAGTGGGTTAATGCCCCTGTCTTTTAAACAGGAGTTCATGAATTCTAGTCCTCAGAGAGCTCTTTTTCATTTACTTACCAATAAGTTTCCTATAGAGCCAATGGAAATTTGCATTGATTTTGGGATTAAGATAGTGCAATTGTGAGATAGAATCTGTACTAAGTGTTCATAAAAAAACAATATGTCATTACAAGCTGTTTAGATTGGCATTAAGAATAACATAGTAAAACCAATGGATTTCTATTTGAACTTACCTAATAGTGATTCATTGGTCACTGCCCTTCTTGACATAAATTTGCACCTGTGATGTTGCTGTGGCTTACTGGGTTAATGCACCTGTCTTGTAAAAAGGATTTCATGAGTTCTAATCCTTGGAGAGTCTTTTTCATTTACTTACTAATAAGCTTCCTATGGAGCAATGGAAATTTCCATTGATTTTGAGATATAGAATCTGTATTACGTGTTCATCAAGAACAATGCGTCATGATGCGCTGCAAAGATTGGCATTAAGAATAACATAGTGAAACCAATGGATTTCTTTTTGAACTTACCTAATAGTGATTCAATGTTCACTGCCCTTCTTGACATCACTTTGCACTTGTGATGTTCCAATGGCTTAGTGGGTTAATGCCCCTGTCTTTTAAACAGTAGTTCATGAATTCTAGTCCTCAGAGAGCTCTTTTTCATTTACTTACCAATAAGTTTCCTATAGAGCCAATGGAAATTTGCATTGATTTTGAGATATAGAATCTGTATTACGTGTTCATCAAGAACAATGCGTCATGATGCGCTGCAAAGATTGGCATTAAGAATAACATAGTGAAACCAATGGATTTCTTTTTGAACTTACCTAATAGTGATTCATTGGTCATTGCCGTTCTTGACAACCTTTTGCATTTGTGATGTTCCAGTGGCTTACTTGGTTATTGCGCCTGTCTTATAAACAGGAGTTCATGAGTTCTAATTCTCAGAGAGTTTTTTCATTTACTTACCAATAAGTTTCCTATAGAGCCAATGGAAATTTGCATTGATTTTGGGATTGAGATAGTGCAATTGTGAGATAGAATCTGTAGTAAGTGTTCATAAAGAACAATATGTCATCACAATCTGTTTAGATTGGCATTAAGAATAACATAGTAAAACCAATGGGTTTCTATTTGAACTTACCTAATAGTGATTCATTGGTCACTGCCCTTCTTGACGTAAATTTGCACCTGTGATGTTGCTGTGGCTTACTGGGTTAATGCACCTGTCTTGTAAAAAGGGTTTCATGAGTTCTAATCCTTGGAGAGTCTTTTTCATTTACTTACTAATAAGCTTCCTATGGAGCCAATGGAAATCTGCATTGATTTTGGGCTTGAGATAGTGCAATTATGAGATATAGAATCTGTATTACGTGTTCATCAAGAACAATATGTCATGATGCGCTGCAAAGATTAGCATTAAGAATAACATAGTGAAACCAATGGATTTCTTTTTGAGCTTACCTAATATTGATTCATTGTTCACTGCCCTTCTTGACATCTCTTTGCACTTGTGATGTTCCAATGGCTTAGTGGGTTAATGTCCATGTCTTTTAAACAGGAGTTTGTGAGTTCTAGTCCTCAGAGAGCTTTTTTTCATTTACTTACCAATAAGTTTCCGATAGAGCCAATGGAAATTTGCATTGATTTTGGGATTGAGATAGTGCAATTGTGAGATATAGAATCTGTATTACGTGTTCATCAAGAACAATACGTCATGATGCGCTGCAAAGATTGGCATTAAGAATAACATAGTGAAACCAATGGATTTCTTTTTGAACTTACCTAATAGTGATTCATTGGTCATTGCCCTTCTTGACAACCTTTTGCACTCGTGATGTTCCAGTGGCTTACTTGGTTATTGTGCCTGTCTTATAAACAGGAGTACATGAGTTCTAATTCTCAGAGAGTTTTTTCATTTACTTACTAATAAGCTTCCTATAGAGCCAATGGAAATTTGCATTGATTTTGGGATTGAGATAGTGCAATTGTGAGATAGAATCTGTACTAAGTGTTCATAAAGAACAATATGTCATTACAAGCTGTTTAGATTGGCATTAAGAATAGCATAGTAAAACCAATGGATTTCTTTTTGAATTTACCTAATAGTGATTCATTGGTCACTGCCCTTCTTGACATAAATTTGCACCCGTGATGTTGCTGTGGCTTACTGGGTTAATGCACCTGTCTTGTAAAAAGGATTTCATGAGTTCTAATCCTTGGAGAGTCTTTTTCATTTACTTACTAGTAAGCTTCCTATGGAGCCAATGTAAATTTGCATTGATTTTGGGATTGAGATAGTGCAATTGTGAGATATAGAATCTGTATTACGTGTTCATCAAGAACAATACGTCATGATGAGCTGCAAAGATTGGCATTAAGAATAACATAGTGAAACCAATGGATTTCTTTTTGAACTTACCTAATAGTGATTCATTGGTCATTGCCCTTCTTGACAACCTTTTGCACTTGTGATGTTCCAGTGGCTTACTTGGTTATTGCGCCTGTCTTATAAACAGGAGTTCATGATTTCTAATTCTCAGAGAGCTTTTTAATTTACTTACTAATAAGCTTCCTATAGAGCCAATGGAAATTTGCATTGATTTTGGGCTTGAGATAGTGCAATTGTGGGATATAGAATCTGTATTACGTGTTCATCAAGAACAATACGTCATGATGCGCTGCAAAGATTGGCATTAAGAATAACATAGTGAAACCAATGGATTTCTTTTTGAACTTACCTAATAGTGATTCAATGTTCGCTACCCTTCTTGACATCACTTTGCACTTGTGATGTTCCAATGTCTTAGTGGGTTAATGCCCCTGTCTTTTAAACAGGAGTTCATGAATTCTAGTCCTCAGAGAGCTCTTTTTCATTTACTTACCAATAAGTTTCCTATAGAGCCAATGGAAATTTGCATTGATTTTGGGATTAAGATAGTGCAATTGTGAGATAGAATCTGTACTAAGTGTTCATAAAGAACAATATGTCATCACAATCTGTTTAGATTGGCTTTAAGAATAACATAGTAAAACCAATGGATTTCTTTTTGATCTAACGTAATAGTGATTCATTGTTCACTGCCCTTCTTGACATCACTTTGCACCTGTGATGTTCCTGTGGTTTACTGGGTTAATGCACCTGTCTTGTAAAAAGGATTTCATGAGTTCTAATCCTTGGAGAGTCTTTTTCATTTACTTACTGATAAGCTTCCTATGGAGCCAATGTAAATTTGCATTGATTTTGGGATTGAGATAGTGCAATTGTGAGATATAGAATCTGCATTATGTGTTCATCAAGAACAATACGTCATGATGCGCTGCAAAGATTGGCATTAAGAATAACATAGTGAAACCAATGGATTTCTTTTTGAACTTACCTAATAGTGATTCAATGTTCGCTGCCCTTCTTGACATCACTTTGCACTTGTGATGTTCCAATGGCTTAGTGGGTTAATGCCCCTGTCTTTTAAACAGGAGTTCATGAATTCTAGTCCTCAGAGAGCTCTTTTTCATTTACTTACCAATAAGTTTCCTATAGAGCCAATGGAAATTTGCATTGATTTTGGGATTAAGATAGTGCAATTGTGAGATAGAATCTGTACTAAGTGTTCATAAAAAAACAATATGTCATTACAAGCTGTTTAGATTGGCATTAAGAATAACATAGTAAAACCAATGGATTTCTATTTGAACTTACCTAATAGTGATTCATTGGTCACTGCCCTTCTTGACATAAATTTGCACCTGTGATGTTGCTGTGGCTTACTGGGTTAATGCACCTGTCTTGTAAAAAGGATTTCATGAGTTCTAATCCTTGGAGAGTCTTTTTCATTTACTTACTAATAAGCTTCCTATGGAGCAATGGAAATTTCCATTGATTTTGAGATATAGAATCTGTATTACGTGTTCATCAAGAACAATGCGTCATGATGCGCTGCAAAGATTGGCATTAAGAATAACATAGTGAAACCAATGGATTTCTTTTTGAACTTACCTAATAGTGATTCATTGGTCATTGCCCTTCTTGACAACCTTTTGCACTTGTGATGTTCCAGTGGCTTACTTGGTTATTGCGCCTGTCTTATAAACAGGAGTTCATGAGTTCTAATTCTCAGAGAGTTTTTTCATTTACTTACTAATAAGCTTCCTATAGAGACAATAGAAATTTGCATTGATTTTGGGCTTGAGATAGTGCAATTGTGAGATATAGAATCTGTATTACGTGTTCATCAAGAACAATACGTCATGATGCGCTGCAAAGATTGGCATTAAGAATAACATAGTGAAACCAATGGATTTCTTTTTGAACTTACCTAATAGTGATTCAATGTTCGCTACCCTTCTTGACATCACTTTGCACTTGTGATGTTCCAATGGCTTAGTGGGTTAATGCCCCTGTCTTTTAAACAGGAGTTCATGAATTCTAGTACTCAGAGAGCTCTTTTTCTTTTACTTACCAATAAGTTTCCTATAGAGCCAATGGAAATTTGCATTGATTTTGGGATTGAGATAGTGCAATTGTGAGATAGAATCTGTACTAAGTGTTCATAAAGAACAATATGTCATTACAAGCTGTTTAGATTGGCATTAAGAATAGCATAGTAAAACCAATGGATTTCTTTTTGAACTTACCTAATAGTGATTCATTGTTCACTGCCCTTCTTGACATCACTTTGCACCTGTGATGTTCCTGTGGTTTACTGGGTTAATGCACCTGTCTTGTAAAAAGGATTTTATGAGTTCTAATCCTTGGAGAGTATTTTTCATTTACTTACTAATAAGCATCCTATGGAGCCAATGTAAATTTGCATTGATTTTGGGATTGAGATAGTGCAATTGTGAGATATAGAATCTGTATTACGTGTTCATCAAGAACAATACGTCATGATGCGCTGCAAAGATTGGCATTAAGAATAACATAGTGAAACCAATGGATTTCTTTTTGAACTTACCTAATAGTGATTCAATGTTCACTGCCCTTCTTGACATCACTTTGCACTTGTGATGTTCCAATGGCTTAGTGGGTTAATGCCCCTGTCTTTTAAACAGGAGTTCATGAATTCTAGTCCTCAGAGAGCTCTTTTTCATTTACTTACCAATAAGTTTCCTATAGAGCCAATGGAAATTTGCATTGATTTTGAGATATAGAATCTGTATTACGTGTTCATCAAGAACAATACGTCATGATGCGCTGCAAAGATTGGCATTAAGAATAACATAGTGAAACCAATGGATTTCTTTTTGAACTTACCTAATAGTGATTCATTGGTCATTGCCCTTCTTGACAACCTTTTGCACTCGTGATGTTCCAGTGGCTTACTTGGTTATTGCGCCTGTCTTATAAACAGGAGTACATGAGTTCTAATTCTCAGAGAGTTTTTTCATTTACTTACTAATAAGCTTCCTATAGAGCCAATGGAAATTTGCATTGATTTTGGGATTGAGATAGTGCAATTGTGAGATAGAATCTGTACTAAGTGTTCATAAAGAACAATATGTCATTACAAGCTGTTTAGATTGGCATTAAGAATAGCATAGTAAAACCAATGGATTTCTTTTTGAACTTACCTAATAGTGATTCATTGTTCACTGCCCTTCTTGACATCACTTTGCACCTGTGATGTTCCTGTGGTTTACTGGGTTAATGCACCTGTCTTGTAAAAAGGATTTCATGAGTTCTAATCCTTGGAGAGTCTTTTTCATTTACTTACTAATAAGCTTCCTATGGAGCCAATGTAAATTTGCATTGATTTTGGGATTGAGATAGTGCAATTGTGAGATATAGAATCTGTATTACGAGTTTATCAAGAACAATACGTCATGATGCGCTGCAAAGATTGGCATTAAGAATAACATAGTGAAACCAATGGATTTCTTTTTGAACTTACCTAATAGTGATTCAATGTTCACTGCCCTTCTTGACATCACTTTGCACTTGTGATGTTCCAATGGCTTAGTGGGTTAATGCCCCTGTCTTTTAAACAGGAGTTCATGAATTCTAGTCCTCAGAGAGCTCTTTTTCATTTACTTACCAATAAGTTTCCTATAGAGCCAATGGAAATTTGCATTGATTTTGAGATATAGAATCTGTATTACGTGTTCATCAAGAACAATGCGTCATGATGCGCTGCAAAGATTGGCATTAAGAATAACATAGTGAAACCAATGGATTTCTTTTTGAACTTACCTAATAGTGATTCATTGGTCATTGCCGTTCTTGACAACCTTTTGCATTTGTGATGTTCCAGTGGCTTACTTGGTTATTGCGCCTGTCTTATAAACAGGAGTTCATGAGTTCTAATTCTCAGAGAGTTTTTTCATTTACTTACCAATAAGTTTCCTATAGAGCCAATGGAAATTTGCATTGATTTTGGGATTGAGATAGTGCAATTGTGAGATAGAATCTGTAGTAAGTGTTCATAAAGAACAATATGTCATCACAATCTGTTTAGATTGGCATTAAGAATAACATAGTAAAACCAATGGGTTTCTATTTGAACTTACCTAATAGTGATTCATTGGTCACTGCCCTTCTTGACGTAAATTTGCACCTGTGATGTTGCTGTGGCTTACTGGGTTAATGCACCTGTCTTGTAAAAAGGGTTTCATGAGTTCTAATCCTTGGAGAGTCTTTTTCATTTACTTACTAATAAGCTTCCTATGGAGCCAATGGAAATCTGCATTGATTTTGGGCTTGAGATAGTGCAATTATGAGATATAGAATCTGTATTACGTGTTCATCAAGAACAATATGTCATGATGCGCTGCAAAGATTGGCATTAAGAATAACATAGTGAAACCAATGGATTTCTTTTTGAACTTACCTAATAGTGATTCATTGGTCATTGCCCTTCTTGACAACCTTTTGCACTCGTGATGTTCCAGTGGCTTACTTGGTTATTGCGCCTGTCTTATAAACAGGAGTACATGAGTTCTAATTCTCAGAGAGTTTTTTCATTTACTTACTAATAAGCTTCCTATAGAGCCAATGGAAATTTGCATTGATTTTGGGATTGAGATAGTGCAATTGTGAGATAGAATCTGTACTAAGTGTTCATAAAGAACAATATGTCATTACAAGCTGTTTAGATTGGCATTAAGAATAGCATAGTAAAACCAATGGATTTCTTTTTGAATTTACCTAATAGTGATTCATTGTTCACTGCCCTTCTTGACATCACTTTGCACCTGTGATGTTCCTGTGGTTTACTGGGTTAATGCACCTGTCTTGTAAAAAGGATTTTATGAGTTCTAATCCTTGGAGAGTATTTTTCATTTACTTACTAATAAGCATCCTATGGAGCCAATGTAAATTTGCATTGATTTTGGGATTGAGATAGTGCAATTGTGAGATATAGAATCTGTATTACGTGTTCATCAAGAACAATACGTCATGATGCGCTGCAAAGATTGGCATTAAGAATAACATAGTGAAACCAATGGATTTCTTTTTGAACTTACCTAATAGTGATTCAATGTTCACTGCCCTTCTTGACATCACTTTGCACTTGTGATGTTCCAATGGCTTAGTGGGTTAATGCCCCTGTCTTTTAAACAGGAGTTCATGAATTCTAGTCCTCAGAGAGCTCTTTTTCATTTACTTACCAATAAGTTTCCTATAGAGCCAATGGAAATTTGCATTGATTTTGAGATATAGAATCTGTATTACGTGTTCATCAAGAACAATACGTCATGATGCGCTGCAAAGATTGGCATTAAGAATAACATAGTGAAACCAATGGATTTCTTTTTGAACTTACCTAATAGTGATTCATTGGTCATTGCCCTTCTTGACAACCTTTTGCACTCGTGATGTTCCAGTGGCTTACTTGGTTATTGCGCCTGTCTTATAAACAGGAGTACATGAGTTCTAATTCTCAGAGAGTTTTTTCATTTACTTACTAATAAGCTTCCTATAGAGCCAATGGAAATTTGCATTGATTTTGGGATTGAGATAGTGCAATTGTGAGATAGAATCTGTACTAAGTGTTCATAAAGAACAATATGTCATTACAAGCTGTTTAGATTGGCATTAAGAATAGCATAGTAAAACCAATGGATTTCTTTTTGAACTTACCTAATAGTGATTCATTGTTCACTGCCCTTCTTGACATCACTTTGCACCTGTGATGTTCCTGTGGTTTACTGGGTTAATGCACCTGTCTTGTAAAAAGGATTTCATGAGTTCTAATCCTTGGAGAGTCTTTTTCATTTACTTACTAATAAGCTTCCTATGGAGCCAATGTAAATTTGCATTGATTTTGGGATTGAGATAGTGCAATTGTGAGATATAGAATCTGTATTACGTGTTCATCAAGAACAATACGTCATGATGCGCTGCAAAGATTGGCATTAAGAATAACATAGTGAAACCAATGGATTTCTTTTTGAACTTACCTAATAGTGATTCAATGTTCACTGCCCTTCTTGACATCACTTTGCACTTGTGATGTTCCAATGGCTTAGTGGGTTAATGCCCCTGTCTTTTAAACAGGAGTTCATGAATTCTAGTCCTCAGAGAGCTCTTTTTCATTTACTTACCAATAAGTTTCCTATAGAGCCAATGGAAATTTGCATTGATTTTGAGATATAGAATCTGTATTACGTGTTCATCAAGAACAATGCGTCATGATGCGCTGCAAAGATTGGCATTAAGAATAACATAGTGAAACCAATGGATTTCTTTTTGAACTTACCTAATAGTGATTCATTGGTCATTGCCGTTCTTGACAACCTTTTGCATTTGTGATGTTCCAGTGGCTTACTTGGTTATTGCGCCTGTCTTATAAACAGGAGTTCATGAGTTCTAATTCTCAGAGAGTTTTTTCATTTACTTACCAATAAGTTTCCTATAGAGCCAATGGAAATTTGCATTGATTTTGGGATTGAGATAGTGCAATTGTGAGATAGAATCTGTAGTAAGTGTTCATAAAGAACAATATGTCATCACAATCTGTTTAGATTGGCATTAAGAATAACATAGTAAAACCAATGGGTTTCTATTTGAACTTACCTAATAGTGATTCATTGGTCACTGCCCTTCTTGACGTAAATTTGCACCTGTGATGTTGCTGTGGCTTACTGGGTTAATGCACCTGTCTTGTAAAAAGGGTTTCATGAGTTCTAATCCTTGGAGAGTCTTTTTCATTTACTTACTAATAAGCTTCCTATGGAGCCAAAGGAAATCTGCATTGATTTTGGGCTTGAGATAGTGCAATTATGAGATATAGAATCTGTATTACGTGTTCATCAAGAACAATATGTCATGATGCGCTGCAAAGATTGGCATTAAGAATAACATAGTGAAACCAATGGATTTCTTTTTGAACTTACCTAATAGTGATTCATTGGTCATTGCCCTTCTTGACAACCTTTTGCACTCGTGATGTTCCAGTGGCTTACTTGGTTATTGCGCCTGTCTTATAAACAGGAGTACATGAGTTCTAATTCTCAGAGAGTTTTTTCATTTACTTACTAATAAGCTTCCTATAGAGCCAATGGAAATTTGCATTGATTTTGGGATTGAGATAGTGCAATTGTGAGATAGAATCTGTACTAAGTGTTCATAAAGAACAATATGTCATTACAAGCTGTTTAGATTGGCATTAAGAATAGCATAGTAAAACCAATGGATTTCTTTTTGAATTTACCTAATAGTGATTCATTGGTCACTGCCCTTCTTGACATAAATTTGCACCCGTGATGTTGCTGTGGCTTACTGGGTTAATGCACCTGTCTTGTAAAAAGGATTTCATGAGTTCTAATCCTTGGAGAGTCTTTTTCATTTACTTACTAGTAAGCTTCCTATGGAGCCAATGTAAATTTGCATTGATTTTGGGATTGAGATAGTGCAATTGTGAGATATAGAATCTGTATTACGTGTTCATCAAGAACAATACGTCATGATGCGCTGCAAAGATTGGCATTAAGAATAACATAGTGAAACCAATGGATTTCTTTTTGAACTTACCTAATAGTGATTCAATGTTCACTGCCCTTCTTGACATCACTTTGCACTTGTGATGTTCCAATGGCTTAGTGGGTTAATGCCCCTGTCTTTTAAACAGGAGTTCATGAATTCTAGTCCTCAGAGAGCTCTTTTTCATTTACTTACCAATAAGTTTCCTATAGAGCCAATGGAAATTTGCATTGATTGTGAGATATAGAATCTGTATTACGTGTTCATCAAGAACAATACGTCATGATGCGCTGCAAAGATTGGCATTAAGAATAACATAGTGAAACCAATGGATTTCTTTTTGAACTTACCTAATAGTGATTCAATGTTCGCTACCCTTCTTGACATCACTTTGCACTTGTGATGTTCCAATGTCTTAGTGGGTTAATGCCCCTGTCTTTTAAACAGGAGTTCATGAATTCTAGTCCTCAGAGAGCTCTTTTTCATTTACTTACCAATAAGTTTCCTATAGAGCCAATGGAAATTTGCATTGATTTTGGGATTAAGATAGTGCAATTGTGAGATAGAATCTGTACTAAGTGTTCATAAAGAACAATATGTCATCACAATCTGTTTAGATTGGCTTTAAGAATAACATAGTAAAACCAATGGATTTCTTTTTGATCTTACGTAATAGTGATTCATTGTTCACTGCCCTTCTTGACATCACTTTGCACCTGTGATGTTCCTGTGGTTTACTGGGTTAATGCACCTGTCTTGTAAAAAGGATTTCATGAGTTCTAATCCTTGGAGAGTCTTTTTCATTTACTTACTGATAAGCTTCCTATGGAGCCAATGGAAATTTGCATTGATTTTGGGATTGAGATAGTGCAATTGTGAGATATAGAATCTGCATTATGTGTTCATCAAGAACAATACGTCATGATGCGCTGCAAAGATTGGCATTAAGAATAACATAGTGAAACCAATGGATTTCTTTTTGAACTTACCTAATAGTGATTCAATGTTCGCTGCCCTTCTTGACATCACTTTGCACTTGTGATGTTCCAATGACTTAGTGGGTTAATGCCCCTGTCTTTTAAACAGGAGTTCATGAATTCTAGTCCTCAGAGAGCTCTTTTTCATTTACTTACCAATAAGTTTCCTATAGAGCCAATGGAAATTTGCATTGATTTTGGGATTAAGATAGTGCAATTGTGAGATAGAATTTGTACTAAGTGTTCATAAAAAACAATATGTCATTACAAGCTGTTTAGATTGGCATTAAGAATAACATAGTAAAACCAATGGATTTCTATTTGAACTTACCTAATAGTGATTCATTGGTCACTGCCCTTCTTGACATAAATTTGCACCTGTGATGTTGCTGTGGCTTACTGGGTTAATGCACCTGTCTTGTAAAAAAGATTTCATGAGTTCTAATCCTTGGAGAGTCTTTTTCATTTACTTACTAATAAGCTTCCTATGGAGCAATGGAAATTTCCATTGATTTTGAGATATAGAATCTGTATTACGTGTTCATCAAGAACAATGCGTCATGATGCGCTGCAAAGATTGGCATTAAGAATAACATAGTGAAACCAATGGATTTCTTTTTGAACTTACCTAATAGTGATTCATTGGTCATTGCCCTTCTTGACAACCTTTTGCACTTGTGATGTTCCAGTGGCTTACTTGGTTATTGCGCCTGTCTTATAAACAGGAGTTCATGAGTTCTAATTCTCAGAGAGTTTTTTCATTTACTTACTAATAAGCTTCCTATAGAGACAATAGAAATTTGCATTGATTTTGGGCTTGAGATAGTGCAATTGTGAGATATAGAATCTGTATTACGTGTTCATCAAGAACAATACGTCATGATGCGCTGCAAAGATTGGCATTAAGAATAACATAGTGAAACCAATGGATTTCTTTTTGAACTTACCTAATAGTGATTCAATGTTCGCTACCCTTCTTGACATCACTTTGCACTTGTGATGTTCCAATGGCTTAGTGGGTTAATGCCCCTGTCTTTTAAACAGGAGTTCATGAATTCTAGTCTTCAGAGAGCTCTTTTTCATTTACTTACCAATAAGTTTCCTATAGAGCCAATGGAAATTTGCATTGATTTTGGGATTGAGATAGTGCAATTGTGAGATAGAATCTGTACTAAGTGTTCATAAAGAACAATATGTCATTACAAGCTGTTTAGATTGGCATTAAGAATAGCATAGTAAAACCAATGGATTTCTTTTTGAACTTACCTAATAGTGATTCATTGTTCACTGCCCTTCTTGACATCACTTTGCACCTGTGATGTTCCTGTGGTTTACTGGGTTAATGCACCTGTCTTGTAAAAAGGATTTCATGAGTTCTAATCCTTGGAGAGTCTTTTTCATTTACTTACTAATAAGCTTCCTATGGAGCCAATGTAAATTTGCATTGATTTTGGGATTGAGATAGTGCAATTGTGAGATATAGAATCTGTATTACGTGTTCATCAAGAACAATACGTCATGATGCGCTGCAAAGATTGGCATTAAGAATAGCATAGTGAAACCAATGGATTTCTTTTTGAACTTACCTAATAGTGATTCATTGGTCATTGCCCTTCTTGACAACCTTTTGCACTTGTGATGTTCCAGTGGCTTACTTGGTTATTGCGCCTGTCTTATAAACAGGAGTTCATGAGTTCTAATTCTCAGAGAGTTTTTTAATTTACTTACTAATAAGCTTCCTATAGAGCCAATGGAAATTTGCATTGATTTTGGGCTTGAGATAGTGCAATTGTGAGATATAGAATCTGTATTACGTGTTCATCAAGAACAATACGTCATGATGCGCTGCAAAGATTGGCATTAAGAATAACATAGTGAAACCAATGGATTTCTTTTTGAACTTACCTAATAGTGATTCAATGTTCGCTACCCTTCTTGACATCACTTTGCACTTGTGATGTTCCAATGTCTTAGTGGGTTAATGCCCCTGTCTTTTAAACAGGAGTTCATGAATTCTAGTCCTCAGAGAGCTCTTTTTCATTTACTTACCAATAAGTTTCCTATAGAGCCAATGGAAATTTGCATTGATTTTGGGCTTGAGATAGTGCAATTGTGAGATAGAATCTGTACTAAGTGTTCATAAAAAACAATATGTCATTACAAGCTGTTTAGATTGGCATTAAGAATAACATAGTAAAACCAATGGATTTCTATTTGAACTTACCTAATAGTGATTCATTGGTGACTGCCCTTCTTGACATAAATTTGCACCTGTGATGTTGCTGTGGCTTACTGGGTTAATGCACCTGTCTTGTAAAAAGGATTTCATGAGTTCTAATCCTTGGAGAGTCTTTTTCATTTACTTACTAATAAGCTTCCTATGGAGCCAATGTAAATTTGCATTGATTTTGGGATTGAGATAGTGCAATTGTGAGATAGAATCTGTACTAAGTGTTCATAAAGAACAATATGTCATCACAATTTGTTTAGATTGGCTTTAAGAATAACATAGTAAAACCAATGGATTTCTTTTTGAACTTACCTAATAGTGATTCATTGTTCACTGCCCTTCTTGATATCACTTTGCTCCTGTGGTTTACTGGGTTAATGCACCTGTCTTGTAAAAAGGATCTCATGAGATCTAATCCTTGGAGAGTCTTTTTCATTTACTTACTAATAAGCTTCCTATGGAGCAATGGAAATTTCCATTGATTTTGAGATATAGAATCTGTATTATGTGTTCATCAAGAACAATGCGTCATGAAGCGCTGCAAAGATTGGCATTAAGAATAATATAGTGAAACCAATGGATTTCTTTTTGAACTTACCTAATAGTGATTCATTGGTCATTGCCCTTCTTGACAACCTTTTGCACTTGTGATGTTCCAGTGGCTTACTTGGTTATTGCGCCTGTCTTATAAACAGGAGTTCATGAGTTCTAATTCTCAGAGAGTTTTTTCATTTACTTACTAATAAGCTTCCTATAGAGACAATGGAAATTTGCATTGATTTTGGGCTTGAGATAGTGCAATTGTGAGATATAGAATCTGTATTACGTGTTCATCAAGAACAATACGTCATGATGCGCTGCAAAGATTGGCATTAAGAATAACATAGTGAAACCAATGGATTTCTTTTTGAACTTACCTAATAGTGATTCAATGTTCACTGCCCTTCTTGACATCACTTTGCACTTGTGATGTTCCAATGGCTTAGTGGGTTAATGCCCCTGTCTTTTAAACAGGAGTTCATGAATTCTAGTCCTCAGAGAGCTCTTTTTCATTTACTTACCAATAAGTTTCCTATAGAGCCAATGGAAATTTGCATTGATTTTGAGATATAGAATCTGTATTACGTGTTCATCAAGAACAATGCGTCATGATGCGCTGCAAAGATTGGCATTAAGAATAACATAGTGAAACCAATGGATTTCTTTTTGAACTTACCTAATAGTGATTCATTGGTCATTGCCGTTCTTGACAACCTTTTGCATTTGTGATGTTCCAGTGGCTTACTTGGTTATTGCGCCTGTCTTATAAACAGGAGTTCATGAGTTCTAATTCTCAGAGAGTTTTTTCATTTACTTACCAATAAGTTTCCTATAGAGCCAATGGAAATTTGCATTGATTTTGGGATTGAGATAGTGCAATTGTGAGATAGAATCTGTAGTAAGTGTTCATAAAGAACAATATGTCATCACAATCTGTTTAGATTGGCATTAAGAATAACATAGTAAAACCAATGGGTTTCTATTTGAACTTACCTAATAGTGATTCATTGGTCACTGCCCTTCTTGACGTAAATTTGCACCTGTGATGTTGCTGTGGCTTACTGGGTTAATGCACCTGTCTTGTAAAAAGGGTTTCATGAGTTCTAATCCTTGGAGAGTCTTTTTCATTTACTTACTAATAAGCTTCCTATGGAGCCAAAGGAAATCTGCATTGATTTTGGGCTTGAGATAGTGCAATTATGAGATATAGAATCTGTATTACGTGTTCATCAAGAACAATATGTCATGATGCGCTGCAAAGATTGGCATTAAGAATAACATAGTGAAACCAATGGATTTCTTTTTGAACTTACCTAATAGTGATTCATTGGTCATTGCCCTTCTTGACAACCTTTTGCACTCGTGATGTTCCAGTGGCTTACTTGGTTATTGCGCCTGTCTTATAAACAGGAGTACATGAGTTCTAATTCTCAGAGAGTTTTTTCATTTACTTACTAATAAGCTTCCTATAGAGCCAATGGAAATTTGCATTGATTTTGGGATTGAGATAGTGCAATTGTGAGATAGAATCTGTACTAAGTGTTCATAAAGAACAATATGTCATTACAAGCTGTTTAGATTGGCATTAAGAATAGCATAGTAAAACCAATGGATTTCTTTTTGAATTTACCTAATAGTGATTCATTGGTCACTGCCCTTCTTGACATAAATTTGCACCCGTGATGTTGCTGTGGCTTACTGGGTTAATGCACCTGTCTTGTAAAAAGGATTTCATGAGTTCTAATCCTTGGAGAGTCTTTTTCATTTACTTACTAGTAAGCTTCCTATGGAGCCAATGTAAATTTGCATTGATTTTGGGATTGAGATAGTGCAATTGTGAGATATAGAATCTGTATTACGTGTTCATCAAGAACAATACGTCATGATGCGCTGCAAAGATTGGCATTAAGAATAACATAGTGAAACCAATGGATTTCTTTTTGAACTTACCTAATAGTGATTCAATGTTCACTGCCCTTCTTGACATCACTTTGCACTTGTGATGTTCCAATGGCTTAGTGGGTTAATGCCCCTGTCTTTTAAACAGGAGTTCATGAATTCTAGTCCTCAGAGAGCTCTTTTTCATTTACTTACCAATAAGTTTCCTATAGAGCCAATGGAAATTTGCATTGATTGTGAGATATAGAATCTGTATTACGTGTTCATCAAGAACAATACGTCATGATGCGCTGCAAAGATTGGCATTAAGAATAACATAGTGAAACCAATGGATTTCTTTTTGAACTTACCTAATAGTGATTCATTGGTCATTGCCCTTCTTGACAACCTTTTGCACTTGTGATGTTCCAGTGGCTTACTTGGTTATTGCGCCTGTCTTATAAACAGGAGTTCATGAGTTCTAATTCTCAGAGAGTTTTTTAATTTACTTACTAATAAGCTTCCTATAGAGCCAATGGAAATTTGCATTGATTTTGGGCTTGAGATAGTGCAATTGTGAGATATAGAATCTGTATTACGTGTTCATCAAGAACAATACGTCATGATGCGCTGCAAAGATTGGCATTAAGAATAACATAGTGAAACCAATGGATTTCTTTTTGAACTTACCTAATAGTGATTCAATGTTCGCTACCCTTCTTGACATCACTTTGCACTTGTGATGTTCCAATGTCTTAGTGGGTTAATGCCCCTGTCTTTTAAACAGGAGTTCATGAATTCTAGTCCTCAGAGAGCTCTTTTTCATTTACTTACCAATAAGTTTCCTATAGAGCCAATGGAAATTTGCATTGATTTTGGGATTAAGATAGTGCAATTGTGAGATAGAATCTGTACTAAGTGTTCATAAAGAACAATATGTCATCACAATCTGTTTAGATTGGCTTTAAGAATAACATAGTAAAACCAATGGATTTCTTTTTGATCTTACGTAATAGTGATTCATTGTTCACTGCCCTTCTTGACATCACTTTGCACCTGTGATGTTCCTGTGGTTTACTGGGTTAATGCACCTGTCTTGTAAAAAGGATTTCATGAGTTCTAATCCTTGGAGAGTCTTTTTCATTTACTTACTGATAAGCTTCCTATGGAGCCAATGGAAATTTGCATTGATTTTGGGATTGAGATAGTGCAATTGTGAGATATAGAATCTGCATTATGTGTTCATCAAGAACAATACGTCATGATGCGCTGCAAAGATTGGCATTAAGAATAACATAGTGAAACCAATGGATTTCTTTTTGAACTTACCTAATAGTGATTCAATGTTCGCTGCCCTTCTTGACATCACTTTGCACTTGTGATGTTCCAATGACTTAGTGGGTTAATGCCCCTGTCTTTTAAACAGGAGTTCATGAATTCTAGTCCTCAGAGAGCTCTTTTTCATTTACTTACCAATAAGTTTCCTATAGAGCCAATGGAAATTTGCATTGATTTTGGGATTAAGATAGTGCAATTGTGAGATAGAATTTGTACTAAGTGTTCATAAAAAACAATATGTCATTACAAGCTGTTTAGATTGGCATTAAGAATAACATAGTAAAACCAATGGATTTCTATTTGAACTTACCTAATAGTGATTCATTGGTCACTGCCCTTCTTGACATAAATTTGCACCTGTGATGTTGCTGTGGCTTACTGGGTTAATGCACCTGTCTTGTAAAAAAGATTTCATGAGTTCTAATCCTTGGAGAGTCTTTTTCATTTACTTACTAATAAGCTTCCTATGGAGCAATGGAAATTTCCATTGATTTTGAGATATAGAATCTGTATTACGTGTTCATCAAGAACAATGCGTCATGATGCGCTGCAAAGATTGGCATTAAGAATAACATAGTGAAACCAATGGATTTCTTTTTGAACTTACCTAATAGTGATTCATTGGTCATTGCCCTTCTTGACAACCTTTTGCACTTGTGATGTTCCAGTGGCTTACTTGGTTATTGCGCCTGTCTTATAAACAGGAGTTCATGAGTTCTAATTCTCAGAGAGTTTTTTCATTTACTTACTAATAAGCTTCCTATAGAGACAATAGAAATTTGCATTGATTTTGGGCTTGAGATAGTGCAATTGTGAGATATAGAATCTGTATTACGTGTTCATCAAGAACAATACGTCATGATGCGCTGCAAAGATTGGCATTAAGAATAACATAGTGAAACCAATGGATTTCTTTTTGAACTTACCTAATAGTGATTCAATGTTCGCTACCCTTCTTGACATCACTTTGCACTTGTGATGTTCCAATGGCTTAGTGGGTTAATGCCCCTGTCTTTTAAACAGGAGTTCATGAATTCTAGTCTTCAGAGAGCTCTTTTTCATTTACTTACCAATAAGTTTCCTATAGAGCCAATGGAAATTTGCATTGATTTTGGGATTGAGATAGTGCAATTGTGAGATAGAATCTGTACTAAGTGTTCATAAAGAACAATATGTCATTACAAGCTGTTTAGATTGGCATTAAGAATAGCATAGTAAAACCAATGGATTTCTTTTTGAACTTACCTAATAGTGATTCATTGTTCACTGCCCTTCTTGACATCACTTTGCACCTGTGATGTTCCTGTGGTTTACTGGGTTAATGCACCTGTCTTGTAAAAAGGATTTCATGAGTTCTAATCCTTGGAGAGTCTTTTTCATTTACTTACTAATAAGCTTCCTATGGAGCCAATGTAAATTTGCATTGATTTTGGGATTGAGATAGTGCAATTGTGAGATATAGAATCTGTATTACGTGTTCATCAAGAACAATACGTCATGATGCGCTGCAAAGATTGGCATTAAGAATAGCATAGTGAAACCAATGGATTTCTTTTTGAACTTACCTAATAGTGATTCATTGGTCATTGCCCTTCTTGACAACCTTTTGCACTTGTGATGTTCCAGTGGCTTACTTGGTTATTGCGCCTGTCTTATAAACAGGAGTTCATGAGTTCTAATTCTCAGAGAGTTTTTTAATTTACTTACTAATAAGCTTCCTATAGAGCCAATGGAAATTTGCATTGATTTTGGGCTTGAGATAGTGCAATTGTGAGATATAGAATCTGTATTACGTGTTCATCAAGAACAATACGTCATGATGCGCTGCAAAGATTGGCATTAAGAATAACATAGTGAAACCAATGGATTTCTTTTTGAACTTACCTAATAGTGATTCAATGTTCGCTACCCTTCTTGACATCACTTTGCACTTGTGATGTTCCAATGTCTTAGTGGGTTAATGCCCCTGTCTTTTAAACAGGAGTTCATGAATTCTAGTCCTCAGAGAGCTCTTTTTCATTTACTTACCAATAAGTTTCCTATAGAGCCAATGGAAATTTGCATTGATTTTGGGCTTGAGATAGTGCAATTGTGAGATAGAATCTGTACTAAGTGTTCATAAAAAACAATATGTCATTACAAGCTGTTTAGATTGGCATTAAGAATAACATAGTAAAACCAATGGATTTCTATTTGAACTTACCTAATAGTGATTCATTGGTGACTGCCCTTCTTGACATAAATTTGCACCTGTGATGTTGCTGTGGCTTACTGGGTTAATGCACCTGTCTTGTAAAAAGGATTTCATGAGTTCTAATCCTTGGAGAGTCTTTTTCATTTACTTACTAATAAGCTTCCTATGGAGCCAATGTAAATTTGCATTGATTTTGGGATTGAGATAGTGCAATTGTGAGATAGAATCTGTACTAAGTGTTCATAAAGAACAATATGTCATCACAATTTGTTTAGATTGGCTTTAAGAATAACATAGTAAAACCAATGGATTTCTTTTTGAACTTACCTAATAGTGATTCATTGTTCACTGCCCTTCTTGATATCACTTTGCTCCTGTGGTTTACTGGGTTAATGCACCTGTCTTGTAAAAAGGATCTCATGAGATCTAATCCTTGGAGAGTCTTTTTCATTTACTTACTAATAAGCTTCCTATGGAGCAATGGAAATTTCCATTGATTTTGAGATATAGAATCTGTATTATGTGTTCATCAAGAACAATGCGTCATGAAGCGCTGCAAAGATTGGCATTAAGAATAATATAGTGAAACCAATGGATTTCTTTTTGAACTTACCTAATAGTGATTCATTGGTCATTGCCCTTCTTGACAACCTTTTGCACTTGTGATGTTCCAGTGGCTTACTTGGTTATTGCGCCTGTCTTATAAACAGGAGTTCATGAGTTCTAATTCTCAGAGAGTTTTTTCATTTACTTACTAATAAGCTTCCTATAGAGACAATGGAAATTTGCATTGATTTTGGGCTTGAGATAGTGCAATTGTGAGATATAGAATCTGTATTACGTGTTCATCAAGAACAATACGTCATGATGCGCTGCAAAGATTGGCATTAAGAATAACATAGTGAAACCAATGGATTTCTTTTTGAACTTACCTAATAGTGATTCAATGTTCACTGCCCTTCTTGACATCACTTTGCACTTGTGATGTTCCAATGGCTTAGTGGGTTAATGCCCCTGTCTTTTAAACAGGAGTTCATGAATTCTAGTCCTCAGAGAGCTCTTTTTCATTTACTTACCAATAAGTTTCCTATAGAGCTAATGGAAATTTGCATTGATTTTGAGATATAGAATCTGTATTACGTGTTCATCAAGAACAATGCGTCATGATGCGCTGCAAAGATTGGCATTAAGAATAACATAGTGAAACCAATGGATTTCTTTTTGAACTTACCTAATAGTGATTCATTGGTCATTGCCGTTCTTGACAACCTTTTGCACTTGTGATGTTCCAGTGGCTTACTTGGTTATTGCGCCTGTCTTATAAACAGGAGTTCATGAGTTCTAATTCTCAGAGAGTTTTTTCATTTACTTACCAATAAGTTTCCTATAGAGCCAATGGAAATTTGCATTGATTTTGGGATTGAGATAGTGCAATTGTGAGATAGAATCTGTACTAAGTGTTCATAAAAAACAATATGTCATTACAAGCTGTTTAGATTGGCATTAAGAATAACATAGTAAAACCAATGGATTTGTCTTTGAACTTACCTAATAGTGATTCATTGGTCACTGCGCTTCTTAACATAAATTTGCGCCTGTGATGTTGCTGTGGCTTACTGGGTTAATGCACCTGTCTTGTAAAAAGGATTTCATGAGTTCTAGTCCTTGGAGAGTCTTTTTCATTTACTTACTAATAAGCTTCCTATGGAGCAATGTAAATTTGCATTGATTTTGAGAAATAGAATCTGTATTACGTGTTCATCAAGAGCAATGCGTCATGATGCGCTGCAAAGATTGGCATTAAGAATAACATAGTGAAACCAATGGATTTCTTTTTGAACTTACCTAATAGTGATTCATTGGTCATTGCCGTTCTTGACAACCTTTTGCACTTGTGATGTTCCAGTGGCTTACTTGGTTATTGCGCCTGTCTTATAAACAGGAGTTCATGAGTACTAATTCTCAGAGAGTTTTTTTCATTTACTTACTAATAAGCTTCCTATAGAGACAATGGAAATTTGCATTGATTTTGGGCTTGAGATAGTGCAATTGTGAGATATAGAATCTGTATTACATGTTCATCAAGAACAATATGTCATGATGCGCTGCAAAGATTGGCATTAAGAATAACATAGTGAAACCAATGGATTTCTTTTTGAACTTACCTAATAGTGATTCAATGTTCACTGCCCTTCTTGACATCACTTTGCACTTGTGATGTTCCAATGGCTTAGTGGGTTAATGCCCCTGTCTTTGAAACAGGAGTTCATGAATTCTAGTCCTCAGAGAGCTCTTTTTCATTTACTTACCAATAAGTTTCCGATAGAGCCAATGGAAATTTGCATTGATTTTGGGACTGAGATAGTGCAATTGTGAGATATAGAATCTGTATTACGTGTTCATCAAGAACAATACGTCATGATGCGCTGCAAAGATTGGCATTAAGAATAACATAGTGAAACCAATGGATTTCTTTTTGAACTTACCTAATAGTGATTCAATGTTCGCTGCCCTTCTTGACATCCCTTTGCACTTGTGATGTTCCAATGGCTTAGTGGGTTAATGCCCCTGTCTTTTAAACAGGAGTTCATGAATTCTAGTCCTCAGAGAGCTCTTTTTCATTTACTTACCAATAAGTTTCCTATAGAGCCAATGGAAATTTGCATTGATTTTGGGATTAAGATAGTGCAATTGTGAGATAGAATCTGTACTAAGTGTTCATAAAAAACAATATGTCATTACAAGCTGTTTAGATTGGCATTAAGAATAACATAGTAAAACCAATGGATTTCTATTTGAACTTACCTAATAGTGATTCATTGGTCACTGCCCTTCTTGACATAAATTTGCACCTGTGATGTTGCTGTGGCTTACTGGGTTAATGCACCTGTCTTGTAAAAAGGATTTCATGAGTTCTAATCCTTGGAGAGTCTTTTTCATTTACTTACTAATAAGCTTCCTATGGAGCAATGGAAATTTCCATTGATTTTGAGATATAGAATCTGTATTACGTGTTCATCAAGAACAATGCGTCATGATGCGCTGCAAAGATTGGCATTAAGAATAACATAGTGAAACCAATGGATTTCTTTTTGAACTTACCTAATAGTGATTCATTGGTCATTGACCTTCTTGACAACCTTTTGCACTTGTGATGTTCCAGTGGCTTACTTAGTTATTGCGCCTGTCTTATAAACAGGAGTTCATGAGTTCTAATTCTCAGAGAGTTTTTTCATTTACTTACTAATAAGCTTCCTATAGAGACAATAGAAATTTGCATTGATTTTGGGCTTGAGATAGTGCAATTGTGAGATATAGAATCTGTATTACGTGTTCATCAAGAACAATACGTCATGATGCGCTGCAAAGATTGGCATTAAGAATAACATAGTGAAACCAATGGATTTCTTTTTGAACTTAGCTAATAGTGATTCAATGTTTACTGCCCTTCTTGACATCACGTTGCACTTGTGATGTTCCAATGGCTTAGTGGGTTAATGTCCATGTCTTTTAAACAGGAGTTCGTGAGTTCTAGTCCTCAGAGAGCTTTTTTTCATTTACTTACCAATAAGTTTCCGATAGAGCCAATGGAAATTTGCATTGATTTTGGGATTGAGATAGTGCAATTGTGAGATAGAATCTGTACTAAGTGTTCATAAAGAACAATATGTCATCACAATTTGTTTAGATTGGCTTTAAGAATAACATAGTAAAACCAATGGATTTCTTTTTGAACTTACCTAATAGTGATTCATTGTTCACTGCCCTTCTTGACATCACTTTGCACCTGTGATGTTCCTGTGGTTTACTGCGTTAATGCACCTGTCTTGTAAAAAGGATCTCATGAGATCTAATCCTTGGAGACTCTTTTTCATTTACTTACTAATAAGCTTCCTATGGAGCCAATGTAAATTTGCATTGATTTTGGGATTGAGATAGTGCAATTGTGAGATATAGAATCTGTATTACATGTTCATCAAGAACAATATGTCATGATGCGCTGCAAAGATTGGCATTAAGAATAACATAGTGAAACCAATGGATTTCTTTTTGAACTTACCTAATAGTGATTCATTGGTCATTGCCCTTCTTGACAACCTTTTGCACTTGTGATGTTCCAGTGGCTTGCTTGGTTATTGCGCCTGTCTTATAAACAGGAGTACATGAGTTCTAATTCTCAGAGAGTTTTTTCATTTACTTACTAATAAGCTTCCTATAGAGCCAATGGAAATTTGCATTGATTTTGGGATTGAGATAGTGCAATTGTGAGATAGAATCTGTACTAAGTGTTCATAAAGAACAATATGTCATTACAAGCTGTTTAGATTGGCATTAAGAATAGCATAGTAAAACCAATGGATTTCTTTTTGAACTTACCTAATAGTGATTCATTGGTCACTGCCCTTCTTGACATAAATTTGCACCCGTGATGTTGCTGTGGCTTACTGGGTTAATGCACCTGTCTTGTAAAAAGGATTTCATGAGTTCTAATCCTTGGAGAGTCTTTTTCATTTACTTACTAGTAAGCTTCCTATGGAGCCAATGTAAATTTGCATTGATTTTGGGATTGAGATAGTGCAATTGTGAGATATAGAATCTGTATTACGTGTTCATCAAGAACAATACGTCATGATGTGCTGCAAAGATTGGCATTAAGAATAACATAGTGAAACCAATGGACTTCTTTTTGAACTTACCTAATAGTGATTCAATGTTCGGTGCCCTTCTTGACATCCCTTTGCACTTGTGATGTTCCAATGGCTTAGTGGGTTAATGCCCCTGTCTTTTAAACAGGAGTTCATGAATTCTAGTCCTCAGAGAGCTCTTTTTCATTTACTTACCAATAAGTTTCCTATAGAGCCAATGGAAATTTGCATTGATTTTGGGATTGAGATAGTGCGATTGTGAGATAGAATCTGTACTAAGTGTTCATAAAGAACAATATGTCATTACAAGCTGTTTAGATTGGCATTAAGAATAACATAGTAAAACCAATGGATTTCTATTTGAACTTACCTAATAGTGATTCATTGGTCACTGCCCTTCTTGACATAAATTTGCACCTGTGATGTTGCTGTGGCTTACTGGGTTAATGCACCTGTCTTGTAAAAAGGATTTCATGAGTTCTAATCCTTGGAGAGTCTTTTTCATTTACTTACTAATAAGCTTCCTATGGAGCAATGGAAATTTGCATTGATTTTGAGATATAGAATCTGTATTACGTGTTCATCAAGAACAATACGTCATGATGCGCTGCAAAGATTGGCATTAAGAATAACATAATGAAACCAATGGATTTCTTTTTGAACTTACCTAATAGTGATTCATTGGTCATTGTCCTTCTTGACAACCTTGGCACTTGTGATGTTCCAGTGGCTTACTTGGTTATTGCGCCTGTCTTATAAACAGGAGTTCATGAGTTCTAATTCTCAGAGTTTTTTCATTTACTTACTAATAAGCTTCCTATAGAGCCAATGGAAATTTGCATTGATTTTGGGCTTGAGATAGTGCAATTGTGAGATATATAATCTGTATTACGTGTTCATCAAGAACAATACGTCATGATGCGATGTAAAGATTGGCATTAAGAATAACATAGTGAAACCAATGGATTTCTTTTTGAACTTAGCTAATAGTGATTCAATGTTTACTGCCCTTCTTGACATCACATTGCACTTGTGATGTTCCAATGGCTTAGTGGGTTAATGTCCATGTCTTTTAAACAGGAGTTCGTGAGTTCTAGTCCTCAGAGAGCATTTTTTCATTTACTTACCAATAAGTTTCCGATAGAGCCAATGGAAATTTGCATTGATTTTGGGATTGAGATAGTGCAATTGTGAGATAGAATCTGTACTAAGTGTTCATAAAGAACAATATGTCATCACAATTTGTTTAGATTGGCTTTAAGAATAACATAGTAAAACCAATGGATTTCTTTTTGAACTTACCTAATAGTGATTCATTGTTCACTGCCCTTCTTGACATCACTTTGCACCTCTGATGTTCCTGTGGTTTACTGGGTTAATGCACCTGTCTAGTAAAAAGGATCTCATGAGATCTAATCCTTGGAGACTCTTTTTCATTTACTTACTAATAAGCTTGCTATGGAGCCAATGTAAATTTGCATTGATTTTGGGATTGAGATAGTGCAATTGTGAGATATAGAATCTGTATTACGTGTTCATCAAGAACAATACGTCATGATGCGCTGCAAAGATTGGCATTAAGAATAACATAGTGAAACCAATGGATTTCTTTTTGAACTTACCTAATAGTGATTCATTGGTCATTGCCCTTCTTGACAACCTTTTGCACTTGTGATGTTCCAGTGGCTTACTTGGTTATTGCGCCTGTCTTATAAACAGGAGTACATGAGTTCTAATTCTCAGAGAGTTTTTTCATTTACTTACTAATAAGCTTCCTATAGAGCCAATGGAAATTTGCATTGATTTTGGGATTGAGATAGTGCAATTGTGAGATAGAATCTGTACTAAGTGTTCATAAAGAACAATATGTCATTACAAGCTGTTTAGATTGGCATTAAGAATAGCATAGTAAAACCAATGGATTTCTTTTTGAACTTACCTAATAGTGATTCATTGGTCACTGCCCTTCTTGACATAAATTTGCACCCGTGATGTTGCTGTGGCTTACTGGGTTAATGTGCCTGTCTTGTAAAAAGGATTTCTTGAGTTCTAATCCTTGGAGAGTCTTTTTCATTTACTTACTAGTAAGCTTCCTATGGAGCCAATGTAAATTTGCATTGATTTTGGGCTTGAGATAGTGCAATTGTGAGATATAGAATCTGTATTACGTGTTCATCAAGAACAATATGTCATGATGCGCTGCAATGATTAGCATTAAGAATAACATAGTGAAACCAATGGATTTCTTTTTGAACTTACCTAATAGTGATTCATTGTTCACTGCCCTTCTTGACATCTTTTTGCACTTGTGATGTTCTAATGGCTTAGTGGGTTAATGTCCCTGTCTTCTAAACAGGATTTTCGTGAGTTCTAATCCTCAGAGAGCTTTTTTTCACTTACTTACCAATAAGTTTCCTATAGAGCCAATGGAAATTTGCATTGATTTTGGGATTGAGATAGTGCAATTGTGAGATAGAATCTGTACTAAGTGTTCATAAAGAACAATATGTCATCACAATTTGTTTAGATTGGCTTTAAGAATAACATAGTAAAACCAATGGATTTCTTTTTGAACTTACCTAATAGTGATTCATTGTTCACTGCCCTTCTTGACATCACTTTGCACCTGTGATGTTCCTGTGGTTTACTGCGCTAATGCACCTGTCTTGTAAACAGGAGTTCATGAGTTCTAGTCCTCAGAGACCTCTTTTTCATTTACTTACCAATAAGTTTCCTATAGAGCCAATGGAAGTTTGCATTGATTTTGGGTTTGAGATTGTGCAATTGTGAGATAGAATCTGTACTAAGTGTTCATAAAGAACAATATGTTATTACAAGCTGTTTAGATTGGCATTAAGAATAACATAGTAAAACCAATGGATTTCTTTTTGAACTTACCAAATAGTGATTTTTTGTTCACTGCCCTTCTTGATATAAATTTGCACCTGTGCTGTTCCAGTGGCTTACTGGGTTTATGCACCTGTCTTGTAAACAGGAGTTCATGAGTTCTAATCCATGGAGAGTCTTTTTCATTTACTTACTAATAAGCTTCCTATGGAGCAATGGAAATTTGCATTGATTTTGAGATATAGAATCTGTATTACGTGTTCATCAAGAACAATACGTCATGATGCGCTGCAAAGATTGGCATTAAGAATAACATAGTGAAACCAATGGATTTCTTTTTGAACTTTCCAAATAGTGATTCATTACTCACTGCACTTCTTGACATCACTTTGCACCTGTGATGTTCCTGTGGCTTACTGGGATAATGCACCTGTCTTGTAAAAAGGATTTCATGAGTTCTAATCCTTTGAGAGTCTTTTTCATTTACTTACTAATAAGCTTCCTATGGAGCCAATGGAAATTTGCATTGATTTTGAGATATAGAATCTGTATTACGTGTTCATCAAGAACAATACGTCATGATGCGCTGCAAAGATTGGCATTAAGAATAACATAGTGAAACCAATGGATTTCTTTTTGAACTTACCTAATAGTGATTCAATGATCACTGCCCTTCTTGACATCTCTTTGCACTTGTGATGTTCCAATGGCTTAGTGGCTTAATGCCCCTGTCTTTTAAACAGGAGTTCATGAGTTCTAGTCCTCAGAGACCTCTTTTTCATTTACTTACCAATAAGTTTCCTATAGAGCCAATGGAAGTTTGCATTGATTTTGGGATTGAGATTGTGCAATTGTGAGATAGAATCTGTACTAAGTGTTCATAAAGAACAATATGTCATTACAAGCTGTTTAGATTGGCATTAAGAATAACATAGTAAAACCAATGGATTTCTTTTTGAACTTACCAAATAGTGATTTTTTGTTCACTGCCCTTCTTGACATAAATTTGCACCTGTGCTGTTCCAGTGGCTTACTGGGTTTATGCACCTGTCTTGTAAACAGGAGTTCATGAGTTCTAATCCATGGAGAGTCTTTTTCATTTACTTACTAATAAGCTTCCTATGGAGCAATGGAAATTTGCATTGATTTTGAGATATAGAATCTGTATTACGTGTTCATCAAGAACAATACGTCATGATGCGCTGCAAAGATTAGCATTAAGAATAACATAGTGAAACCAATGGATTCCTTTTTGAACTTACCGAATAGTGATTCATTGTTCACTGCCCTTCTTGACATAAATTTGCACCTGTGATGTTCCAGTGGCTTACTGGGTTAATGCACCTGTCTTGTAAAAAGGATTTCATGAGTTCTAATCCTTGGAGAGTCTTTTTCATTTACTTACTAATAAGCTTCCCATGGAGCCAATGTAAATTTGCATTGATTTTTGGCTTGAGATAGTGCAATTGTGAGATAGAATCTGTAGTAAGTGTTCATAAAGAACAATATGTCATCACAATCTGTTTAGAATGGCTTTAAGAATAACATAGTAAAACAAATGGATTTATTTTTGAACTTACCTAATAGTGATTCATTGTTCACTGTCCTTCTTGACATCACTGTGCACCTGTGATGTTCCTTTGGCTTACTGGGTTAATGCAACTGTCTTGTAAAAAGGATTTCATGAGTTCTAATCCTTGGAGAGTATTTTTCATTTACTTACTAATAAGCTTCCTATGGAGCCAATGTAAATTTGCATTGATTTTGGGATTGAGATAGTGCAATTGTGAGATATAGAATCTGTATTACGTGTTCATCAAGAACAATATGTCATGATGCGCTGCAATGATTAGCATTAAGAATAACATAGTGAAACCAATGGATTTCTTTTTGAACTTACCTAATGGTGATTCATTGTTCACTGCCCTTCTTGACATAAATTTGCACCTGTGCTGTTCCTGTGGCTTACTGGGTTTATGCACCTGTCTTGTAAACAGGAGTTCATGAGTTCTAATCCATGGAGAGTGTTTTTCATTTACTTACTAATAAGCTTCCTATGGAGCAATGGAAATTTGCATTGATTTTGAGATATAGAATCTGTATTACGTGTTCATCAAGAACAATACGTCATGATGCGCTGCAAAGATTGGCATTAAGAATAACATAGTGAAACCAATGGATTTCTTTTTGAACTTTCCTAATAGTGATTCATTACTCACTGCACTTCTTGACATCACTTTGCGCCTGTGATGTTCCTGTGGCTTACTGGGATAATGCACCTGTCTCGTAAAAAGGATTTCATGAGTTCTAATCCTTTGAGAGGCTTTTTCATTTACTTACTAATAAGCTTCCTATGGAGCCAATGGAAATTTGCATTGATTTTGAGATATAGAATCTGTATTACGTGTTCATCAAGAACAATACGTCATGATGCGCTGCAAAGATTGGCATTAAGAATAACATAGTGAAACCAATGGATTTCTTTTTGAACTTACCGAATAGTGATTCATTGTTCACTGCCCTTCTTGACATAACTTTGCACCTGTGTTGTTCCAGTGGCTTACTGGGTTTATGCACCTGTCTTGTAAACAGGAGTTCATGAGTTCTAATCCTTGAAGAACCCTTTTCATTTACTTACTAATAAGCTTCCTATGGAGCCAATGGAAATTTGCATTGATTTTGGGCTTGAGATAGTGCAATTGTGAGATATAGAATCTGTATTACGTGTTCATCAAGAACAATATGTCATGATGCGCTGCAATGATTAGCATTAAGAATAACATAGTGAAACCAATGGATTTCTTTTTGAACTTACCTAATAGTGATTCATTGTTCACTGCCCTTCTTGACATCACTTTGCACTTGTGATGTTCTAATGGCTTAGTGGGTTAATGTCCCTGTCTTTTAAACAGGAGTTTCGTGAGTTCTAGTCCTTAGAGAGCTTTTTTTCATTTACTTACCAATAAGTTTCCTATAGAGCCAATGGAAATTTGCATTGATTTTGGGATTGAGATAGTGCAATTGTGAGATAGAATCTGTACTAAGTGTTCATAAAGAACAATATGTCATTACAAGCTGTTTAGATTGGCATTAAGAATAACATAGTAAAACCAATGGATTTCTTTTTGAACTTACCAAATAGTGATTCATTGTTCACTGCCCTTCTTGACATAAATTTGCAACTGTGATGTTCCAGTGGCTTACTGGGTTTATGCACCTGTCTTGTAAACATGAGTTCTAATCCATGGAGAGTCTTTTTCATTTACTTACTAATAAGCTTCCTATGGAGCAATGGAAATTTGCATTGATTTTGAGATATAGAATCTGTATTACGTGTTCATCAAGAACAATACGTCATGATGCGCTGCAAATATTGGCATTAAGAATAACATAGTGAAACCAATGAATTTCTTTTTGAACTTTTCTAATAGTGATTCATTACTCACTGCACTTCTTGACATTACTTTGCGCATGTGATGTTCCTGTCGCTTAGTGGATTAATGTCCCTGTCTTTTAAACAGGAGTTCGTGCGTTCTAGTCCTCAGAGAGTTTTTTTTCATTTACTTATCAATAAGTTTCCTATAGAGCCAATGGAAATTTGCATTGATTTTGGGATTGAGATAGTGCAATTGTGAGATAGAATCTGTGCTAAGTGTTCATAAAGAACAATATGTCATTACAAGCTGTTTAGATTGGCATTAAGAATAACATAGTAAAACCAATGGATTTCTTTTTGAACTTACCAAATAGTGATTTTTTGTTCACTGCCCTTCTTGACATAAATTTGCACCTGTGCTTTTACTGTGGCTTACTGGGTTTATGCACCTGTCTTGTAAACAGGAGTTCATGAGTTCTAATCCATGGAGAGTGTTTTTCATTTACTTACTAATAAGCTTCCTATGGAGCAATGGAAATTTGCATTGATTTTGAGATATAGAATCTGTATTACGTGTTCATCAAGAACAATACGTCATGATGCGCTGCAAAGATTGGCATTAAGAATAACATAGTGAAACCAATGGATTTCTTTTTGAACTTTCCTAATAGTGATTCATTACTCACTGCACTTCTTGACATCACTTTGCACCTGTGATGTTCCTGTGGCTTACTGGGATAATGCACCTGTCTCGTAAAAAGGATTTCATGAGTTCTAATCCTTTGAGAGGCTTTTTCATTTACTTACTAATAAGCTTCCTATGGAGTCAATGGAAATTTGCATTGATTTTGAGATATAGAATCTGTATTACGTGTTCATCAAGAACAATACGTCATGATGCGCTGCAAAGATTAGCATTAAGAATAACATAGTGAAACCAATGGATTTCTTTTTGAACTTACCGAATAGTGATTCATTGTTCACTGCCCTTCTTGACATAAATTTGCACCTGTGATGTTCCAGTGGCTTACTGGGTTAATGCACCTGTCTTGTAAAAAGGATTTCATGAGTTCTAATCCTTGGAGAGTATTTTTCATTTACTTACTAATAAGCTTCCTATGGAGCAAATGTAAATTTGCATTGATTTTGGGATTGAGATAGTGCAATTGTGAGATATAGAATCTGTATTACGTGTTCATCAAGAACAATACGTCATGATGCGCTGCAAAGATTGGCATTAAGAATAACATAGTGAAACCAATGGATTTCTTTTTAAACTTACCTAATAGTGATTCAATGTTCACTGCCCTTCTTGACACCACTTTACACTTGTGATGTTCTAATGGCTTAGTGGGTTAATGTCCCTGTCTTTTAAACAGGAGTTCGTGATTTCTAGTCCTCAGAGAGCTTTTTTTCATTTACTTACCAATAAGTTTCCTATAGAGCCAATGGAAATTTGCATTGATTTTGGGATTGAGATAGTGCGATTGTGAGATAGAATCTGTACTAAGTGTTCATAAAGAACAATATGTCATTACAAGCTGTTTGGATTGGCATTAAGAATAACATAGTAAAACCAATGGATTTCTTTTTGAACTTACCAAATAGTGATTTTTTGTTCACTGCCCTTCTTGACATAAATTTGCACCTGTGCTGTTCCTGTGGCTTACTGGGTTTATGCACCTGTCTTGTAAACAGGAGTTCATGAGTTCTAATCCATGGAGAGTATTTTTCATTTACTTACTAATAAGCTTCCTATGGAGCAATGGAAATTTGCATTGATTTTGAGATATAGAATCTGTATTACGTGTTCATCAAGAACAATACGTCATGATGCGCTGCAAAGATTGGCATTAAGAATAACATAGTGAAACCAATGGATTTCTTTTTGAACTTTCCTAATAGTGATTCATTACTCACTGCACTTCTTGACATCACTTTGTGCCTGTGATGTTCCTGTGGCTTACTGGGATAATGCACCTGTCTTGTAAAAAGGATTTCATGAGTTCTAATCCTTTAAGAGGCTTTTTCATTTACTTACTAATATGCTTCCTATGGAGCCAATGGAAATTTGCATTGATTTTGAGATATAGAATCTGTATTACGTGTTCATCAAGAACAATACGTCATGATGCGCTGCAAAGATTGGCATTAAGAATAACATAGTGAAACCAATGGATTTCTTTTTGAACTTACCGAATAGTGATTCATTGTTCACTGCCCTTCTTGACATAACTTTGCACCTGTGTTGTTCCAGTGGCTTACTGGGTTTATGCACCTGTCTTGTAATCAGGAGTTCATGAGTTCTAATCCTTGGAGAACCCTTTTCATTTACTTACTAATAAGCTTCCTATGGAGCCAATGTAAATTTGCATTGATTTTGGGATTGAGATAGTGCAATTGTGAGATATAGAATCTGTATTACGTGTTCATCAAGAACAATACGTCATGATGCGCTGCAAAGATTGGCATTAAGAATAACATAGTGAAACCAATGGATTTTTTTACCTAATAGTGATTCATTGTTCACTGCCCTTCTTGACATCACTTTGCACTTGTGATGTTCTAATGGCTTAGTGGGTTAATGTCCGTGTCTTTTAAAAAGGAGTTCGTGATTTCTAGTCCTCAGAGAGCTTTTTTTCATTTACTTACCAATAAGTTTCCTATAGAGCCAATGGAAATTTGCATTGATTTTGGGCTTGAGATAGTGCAATTGTGAGATATAGAATCTGTATTACGTGTTCATCAAGAACAATATGTCATGATGCGCTGCAATGATTAGCATTAAGAATAACATAGTGAAACCAATGGATTTCTTTTTGAACTTACCTAATAGTGATTCATTGTTCACTGCCCTTCTTGACATCACTTTGCACTTGTGATGTTCTAATGGCTTAGTGGGTTAATGTCCCTGTCTTTTAAACAGGAGTTTCGTGAGTTCTAGTCCTCAGAGAGCTTTTTTTCATTTACTTACCAATAAGTTTCCTGTAGAGCCAATGGAAATTTGCATTGATTTTGGGATTGAGATAGTGCAATTGTGAGATAGAATCTGTACTAAGTGTTCATAAAGAACAATATGTCATTACAAGCTGTTTAGATTGGCATTAAAAATAACATAGTAAAACCAATGGATTTCTTTTTGAACTTACCTAATAGTGATTCATTGGTCACTGCCCTTCTTGACATCACTTTGCACTTGTGATGTTCCAATGGTTAGTGGGTTAATGCCAATGTCTATTAAACAGGAGTTCATGAGTTCTATTCCTCAGAGGGCTCTTTTTCATTTACTTAGCAATTAGTTTCTTATAGAGCCAATGGAAATTTGCATTGATTTTGGGATTGAGATAGTGCAATTGTGAGATAGAATCTGTACTAAGTGTTCATAAAGAACAATATGTCATTACAAGCTGTTTAGATTGGCATTAAGAATAACATAGTAAAACCAATGGATTTCTTTTTGAACTTACCGAATAGTGATTCATTGTTCACTGCCCTTCTTGACATAAATTTGCACCTGTGATGTTCCAGTGGCTTACTGGGTTTATGCACCTGTCTTGTAAACAGGAGTTCATGAGTTCTAATCCATGGAGAGTCTTTTTCATTTACTTACTAATAAGCTTCCTATGGAGCAATGGAAATTTGCATTGATTTTGAGATATAGAATCTGTATTACGTGTTCATCAAGAACAATACGTCATGATGCGCTGCAAAGATTGGCATTAAGAATAACATCGTGAAACCAATGGATTTCTTTTTGAACTTTCCTAATAGTGATTCATTACTCACTGCACTTCTTGACATCACTTTGCGCATGTGATGTTCCTGTGGCTTACTGGGATAATACACTTGTCTTGTAAAAAGGATTTCATGAGTTCTAATCCTTTGAGAGTCTTTTTCATTTACTTACTAATAAGCTTCCTATGGAGCCAATGGAAATTTGCATTGATTTTGAGATATAGAATCTGTATTACGTGTTCATCAAGAACAATACGTCATGATGCGCTGCAAAGATTAGCATTAAGAATAACATAGTGAAACCAATGGATTTCTTTTTGAACTTACCGAATAGTGATTCATTGTTCACTGCCCTTCTTGACATAAATTTGCACCTGTGATGTTCCAGTGGCTTAATGGGTTTATGCACCTGTCTTGTAATCAGGAGTTCATGAGTTCTAATCCTTGGAGACCCTTTTTCATTTATTACTAATAAGCTTCCTATAGAGCCAATGTAAATTTGCATTGATTTTGGGCTTGAGATAGTGCAATTGTGAGATAGAATCTGTAGTAAGTGTTCATAAAGAACAATATGTCATCACAATCTGTTTAGATTGGCTTTAAGAATAACATAGTAAAACCAATGGATTTCTTTTTGAACTTACCTAATAGTGATTCATTGTTCACTGCCCTTCTTGACATCACTTTGCACCTGTGATGTTCCTGTGGTTTACTGGGTCAATGCACCTGTCTTGTAAAAAGGATTTCATGAGTTCTAATCCTTGGAGAGTCTTTTTCATTTACTTACTAATAAGCTTCCTATGGAGCCAATGGAAATTTGCATTGATTTTGGGCTTGAGATAGTGCAATTGTGAGATATAGAATCTGTATTACGTGTTCATCAAGAACAATACGTCATGATGCGTTGCAAAGATTGGCATTAAGAATAATATAGTGAAACCAATGGATTTTTTTACGTAATAGTGATTCATTGTTCACTGCCCTTCTTGACATCACTTTGCACTTGTGATGTTCCTGTGGTTTACTGGGTCAATGCACCTGTCTTGTAAAAAGGATTTCATGAGTTCTAATCCTTGGAGAGTCTTTTTCATTTACTTACTAATAAGCTTCCTATGGAGCCAATGTAAATTTGCATTGATTTTGGGCTTGAGATAGTGCAATTGTGAGATATAGAATCTGTATTACGTGTTCATCAAGAACAATATGTCATGATGCGCTGCAATGATTAGCATTAAGAATAACATAGTGAAACCAATGGATTTCTTTTTGAACTTACCGAATAGTGATTCATTGTTCACTGCCCTTCTTGACATCACTTTGCACTTGTGATGTTCTAATGGCTTAGTGGGTTAATGTCCCTGTCTTTTAAACAGGATTTTCGTGAGTTCTAATCCTCAGAGAGCTTTTTTTCATTTACTTACCAATAAGTTTCCTATAGAGCCAATGGAAATTTGCATTGATTTTGGGATTGAGATAGTGCAATTGTGAGATAGAATCTGTACTAAGTGTTCATAAAGAACAATATGTCATTACAAGCTGTTTAGATTGGCATTAAGAATAACATAGTAAAACCAATGGATTTCTTTTTGAACTTACCTAATAGTGATTCATTGGTCACTGCCCTTCTTGACATCACTTTGCACTTGTGATGTTCCAATGGCTTGGTGGGTTAATGTCCCTGCCTTTTAATCAGGAGTTTGTGCGTTCTAGTCCTCAGAGAGCTTTTTTTCATTTACTTACCAATAAGTTTCCTATAGAGCCAATGGAAATTTGCATTGATTTTGGGATTGAGATAGTGCAATTGTGAGATAGAATCTGTACTAAGTGTTCATAAAGAACAATATGTCATTACAAGCTGTTTAGATTGGCATTAAGAATAACATAGTAAAACCAATGGATTTCTTTTTGAACTTACCTAATAGTGATTCATTGTTCACTGCCCTTCTTGACATAAATTTGCACCTGTGATGTTCCAGTGGCTTACTGGTTTTATGCACCTGTCTTGTAAACAGGAGTTCATGAGTTCTAATCCATGGAGAGTCTTTTTCATTTACTTACTAATAAGCTTCCTATGGAGCAATGGAAATTTGCATTGATTTTGAGATATAGAATCTGTATTACGTGTTCATCAAGAACAATACGTCATGATGCGCTGCAAAGATTGGCATTAAGAATAACATAGTGAAACCAATGGATTTCTTTTTGAACTTACCGAATAGTGATTCATTGTTCACTGCCCTTCTTGACATAAATTTGCCCCTGTGATGTTCCAGTGGTTTACTGGGTTTATGCACCTGTCTTATAAACAGGAGTTCATGAGTTCTAATCCTTGGAGAGCCTTTTTCATTTATTACTAATAAGCTTCCTATAGAGCCAATGTAAATTTGCATTGATTTTGGGCTTGAGATAGTGCAATTGTGAGATATAGAATCTATATTACGTGTTCATCAAGAACAATACGTCATGATGCGCTGCAAAGATTGGCATTAAGAATAACATAGTGAAACCAATGGATTTCTTTTTGAACTTACCTAATAGTGATTCAATGTTCAGTGCCCTTCTTGTCATCACTTTGCACTTGTGATGTTCCAATGACTTAGTGGGTTAATGCCCCTGTCTTTTAAACAGGAGTTCATGAGTTCTAGTCCTCAGAGACCTCTTTTTCATTTACTTACCAATAAGTTTCCTATAGAGCCAATGGAAATTTGCATTGATTTTGGGATTGAGATTGTGCAATTGTGAGATAGAATCTGTACTAAGTGTTCATAAAGAACAATATGTCATTACAAGCTGTTTAGATTGGCATTAAGAATAACATAGTAAAACCAATGGATTTCTATTTGAACTTACCTAATAGTGATTCATTGTTCACTGCCCTTCTTGACATAAATTTGCACCTGTGATGTTGCTGTGGCTTACTGGGTTAATGCACCTGTCTTGTAAAAAGGATTTCATGAGTTCTAATCCTTGGAGAGTCTTTTTCATTTACTTACTAATAAGCTTCCTATGGAGCCAATGGAAATTTGCATTGATTTTGGGCTTGAGATAGTGCAATTGTGAGATATAGAATCTGTATTACGTGTTCATCAAGAACAATATGTCATGATGCGCTGCAATGATTAGCATTAAGAATAACATAGTGAAACCAATGGATTTCTTTTTGAACTTACCTAATAGTGATTCATTGGTCACTGCCCTTCTTGACATCACTTTGCACTTGTGGTGTTCCAATGGCTTAGTGGGTTAATGTCCATGTCTTTTAATCAGGAGTTTGTGCGTTCTAGTCCTCAGAGAGCTTTTTTTCATTTACTTACCAATAAGTTTCCTATAGAGTCAATGGAAATTTGCATTGATTTTGGGATTGAGATAGTGCAATTGTGAGATAGAATCTGTACTAAGTGTTCATAAAGAACAATATGTCATTACAAGCTGTTTAGATTGGCATTAAGAATAACATAGTAAAACCAATGGATTTCTTTTTGAACTTACCAAATAGTGATTCATTGGTCACTGCCCTTCTTGACATCACTTTGCACTTGTGATGTTCCAATGGTTAGTGGGTTAATGCCAATGTCTATTAAACAGGAGTTCATGAGTTCTATTCCTCAGAGGGCTCTTTTTCATTTACTTAGCAATAAGTTTCTTATAGAGCCAATGGAAATTTGCATTGATTTTGGGATTGAGATAGTGCAATTGTGAGATAGAATCTGTACTAAGTGTTCATAAAGAACAATATGTCATTACAAGCTGTTTAGATTGGCATTAAGAATAACATAGTAAAACCAATGGATTTCTTTTTGAACTTACCGAATAGTGATTCATTGTTCACTGCCCTTCTTGACATAAATTTGCACCTGTGATGTTCCAGTGGCTTACTGGGTTTATGCACCTGTCTTGTAAACAGGAGTTCATGAGTTCTAATCCATGGAGAGTCTTTTTCATTTACTTACTAATAAGCTTCCTATGGAGCAATGGAAATTTGCATTGATTTTGAGATATAGAATCTGTATTACGTGTTCATCAAGAACAATACGTCATGATGCGCTGCAAAGATTGGCATTAAGAATAACATAGTGAAACCAATGGATTTCTTTTTGAACTTTCCTAATAGTGATTCATTACTCACTGCACTTCTTGACATCACTTTGCGCATGTGATGTTCCTGTGGCTTACTGGGATAATACACCTGTCTTGTAAAAAGGATTTCATGAGTTCTAATCCTTTGAGAGTCTTTTTCATTTACTTACTAATAAGCTTCCTATGGAGCCAATGGAAATTTGCATTGATTTTGAGATATAGAATCTGTATTACGTGTTCATCAAGAACAATACGTCATGATGCGCTGCAAAGATTAGCATTAAGAATAACATAGTGAAACTAATGGATTTCTTTTTGAACTTACCGAATAGTGATTCATTGTTCACTGCCCTTCTTGACATAAATTTGCACCTGTGATGTTCCAGTGGCTTAATGGGTTTATGCACCTGTCTTGTAAACAGGAGTTCATGAGTTCTAATCCTTGGAGACCCTTTTTCATTTATTACTAATAAGCTTCCTATAGAGCCAATGTAAATTTGCATTGATTTTGGGCTTGAGATAGTGCAATTGTGAGATAGAATCTGTAGTAAGTGTTCATAAAGAACAATATGTCATCACAATCTGTTTAGATTGGCTTTAAGAATAACATAGTAAAACCAATGGATTTCTTTTTGAACTTACCTAATAGTGATTCATTGTTCACTGCCCTTCTTGACATCACTTTGCACCTGTGATGTTCCTGTGGTTTACTGGGTCAATGCACCTGTCTTGTAAAAAGGATTTCATGAGTTCTAATCCTTGGAGAGTCTTTTTCATTTACTTACTAATAAGCTTCCTATGGAGCCAATGTAAATTTGCATTGATTTTGGGCTTGAGATAGTGCAATTGTGAGATATAGAATCTGTATTACGTGTTCATCAAGAACAATACGTCATGATGCGTTGCAAAGATTGGCATTAAGAATAATATAGTGAAACCAATGGATTTTTTTACGTAATAGTGATTCATTGTTCACTGCCCTTCTTGACATCACTTTGCACTTGTGATGTTCCAATGGCTTAGTGGGTTAATGTCCGTGTCTTTTAAAAAGGAGTTCGTGATTTCTAGTCCTCAGAGAGCTTTTTTTCATTTACTTACCAATAAGTTTCCTATAGAGCCAATGGAAATTTCCATTGATTTTGGGATTGAGATAGTGCGATTGTGAGATAGAATCTGTACTAAGTGTTCATAAAGAACAATATGTCATTACAAGCTGTTTAGATTGGCATTAAGAATAACATAGTAAAACCAATGGATTTCTTTTTGAACTTACCAAATAGTGATTCATTGTTCACTGCCCTTCTTGACATAAATTTGCACTTGTGATGTTCCAGTGGCTTACTGGGTTTATGCACCTGACTTGTAAACATGAGTTCTAATCCATGGAGAGTCTTTTTCGTTTACTTACTAATAAGCTTCCTATGGATCAATGGAAATTTGCATTGATTTTGAGATATAGAATCTGTATTACGTGTTCATCAAGAACAATACGTCATGATGCGCTGCAAAGATTGGCATTAAGAATAACATAGTGAAACCAATGGATTTCTTTTTGAACTTTCCTAATAGTGATTCATTACTCACTGCACTTCTTGACATCACTTTGCGCCTGTGATGTTCCTGTGGCTTACTGGGATAACGCACCTGTCTTGTAAAAAGGATTTCATGAGTTCTAATCCTTTGAGAGTCTTTTTCATTTACTTACTAATAAGCTTCCTATGGAGCCAATGGAAATTTGCATTGATTTTGAGATATAGAATCTGTATTACGTGTTCATCAAGAACAATACGTCATGATGCGCTGCAAAGATTAGCATTAAGAATAACATAGTGAAACCAATGGATTTCTTTTTGAACTTACCGAATAGTGATTCATTGTTCACTGCCCTTCTTGACATAAATTTGCACCTGTGTTGTTCCAGTGGCTTACTGGGTTAATGCACCTGTCTTGTAAAAAGGATTTCATGAGTTCTAATCCTTGGAGAGTCTTTTTCATTTACTTACTAATAAGTTTCCTATGGAGCCAATGGAAATTTGCATTGATTTTGGGCTTGAGATAGTGCAATTGTGAGATATAGAATCTGTATTACGTGTTCATCAAGAACAATATGTCATGATGCGCTGCAATGATTAGCATTAAGAATAACATAGTGAAACCAATGGATTTCTTTTTGAACTTACCTAATAGTGATTCATTGTTCACTGCCCTTCTTGACATCACTTTGCACTTGTGATGTTCTAATGGCTTAGTGGGTTAATGTCCCTGTCTTTTAAACAGGATTTTCGTGAGTTCTAATCCTCAGAGAGCTTTTTTTCATTTACTTACCAATAAGTTTCCTATAGAGCCAATGGAAATTTGCATTGATTTTGGGATTGAGATAGTGCAATTGTGAGATAGAATCTGTACTAAGTGTTCATAAAGAACAATATGTCATTACAAGCTGTTTAGATTGGCATTAAGAATAACATAGTAAAACCAATGGATTTCTTTTTGAACTTACCTAATAGTGATTCATTGGTCACTGCCCTTCTTGACATCACTTTGCACTTGTGATGTTCCAATGGCTTGGTGGGTTAATGTCCCTGTCTTTTAATCAGGAGTTTGTGCGTTCTAGTCCTCAGAGAGCTTTTTTTCATTTACTTACCAATAAGTTTCCTATAGAGCCAATGGAAATTTGCATTGATTTTGGGATTGAGATAGTGCAATTGTGAGATAGAATCTGTACTAAGTGTTCATAAAGAACAATATGTCATTACAAGCTGTTTAGATTGGCATTAAGAATAACATAGTAAAACCAATGGATTTCTTTTTGAACTTACCTAATAGTGATTCATTGTTCACTGCCCTTCTTGACATAAATTTGCACCTGTGATGTTCCAGTGGCTTACTGGTTTTATGAACCTGTCTTGTAAACAGGAGTTCATGAGTTCTAATCCATGGAGAGTCTTTTTCATTTACTTACTAATAAGCTTCCTATGGAGCAATGGAAATTTGCATTGATTTTGAGATATAGAATCTGTATTACGTGTTCATCAAGAACAATACGTCATGATGCGCTGCAAAGATTGGCATTAAGAATAACATAGTGAAACCAATGGATTTCTTTTTGAACTTACCGAATAGTGATTCATTGTTCACTGCCCTTCTTGACATAAATTTGCCCCTGTGATGTTCCAGTGGTTTACTGGGTTTATGCACCTGTCTTGTAAACAGGAGTTCATGAGTTCTAATCCTTGGAGAGCCTTTTTCATTTATTACTAATAAGCTTCCTATAGAGCCAATGTAAATTTGCATTGATTTTGGGCTTGAGATAGTGCAATTGTGAGATATAGAATCTATATTACGTGTTCATCAAGAACAATACGTCATGATGCGCTGCAAAGATTGGCATTAAGAATAACATAGTGAAACCAATGGATTTCTTTTTGAACTTACCTAATAGTGATTCAATGTTCAGTGCCCTTCTTGTCATCACTTTGCACTTGTGATGTTCCAATGACTTAGTGGGTTAATGCCCCTGTCTTTTAAACAGGAGTTCATGAGTTCTAGTCCTCAGAGACCTCTTTTTCATTTACTTACCAATAAGTTTCCTATAGAGCCAATGGAAATTTGCATTGATTTTGGGATTGAGATTGTGCAATTGTGAGATAGAATCTGTACTAAGTGTTCATAAAGAACAATATGTCATTACAAGCTGTTTAGATTGGCATTAAGAATAACATAGTAAAACCAATGGATTTCTTTTTGAACTTACCTAATAGTGATTCATTGGTCACTGCCCTTCTTGACATCACTTTGCACTTGTGATGTTCCAATGGCTTGGTGGGTTAATGTCCCTGTCTTTTAATCAGGAGTTTGTGCGTTCTAGTCCTCAGAGACCTTTTTTTCATTTACTTACCAATAAGTTTCCTATAGAGCCAATGGAAATTTGCATTGATTTTGGGATTGAGATAGTGCAATTGTGAGATAGAATCTGTACTAAGTGTTCATAAAGAACAATATGTCATTACAAGCTGTTTAGATTGGCATTAAGAATAACATAGTAAAACCAATGGATTTCTTTTTGAACTTACCTAATAGTGATTCATTGTTCACTGCCCTTCTTGACATAAATTTGCACCTGTGATGTTCCAGTGGCTTACTGGTTTTATGCACCTGTCTTGTAAACAGGAGTTCATGAGTTCTAATCCATGGAGAGTCTTTTTCATTTACTTACTAATAAGCTTCCTATGGAGCAATGGAAATTTGCATTGATTTTGAGATATAGAATCTGTATTACGTGTTCATCAAGAACAATACGTCATGATGCGCTGCAAAGATTGGCATTAAGAATAACATAGTGAAACCAATGGATTTCTTTTTGAACTTACCGAATAGTGATTCATTGTTCACTGCCCTTCTTGACATAAATTTGCCCCTGTGATGTTCCAGTGGTTTACTGGGTTTATGCACCTGTCTTGTAAACAGGAGTTCATGAGTTCTAATCCTTGGAGAGCCTTTTTCATTTATTACTAATAAGCTTCCTATAGAGCCAATGTAAATTTGCATTGATTTTGGGCTTGAGATAGTGCAATTGTGAGATATAGAATCTATATTACGTGTTCATCAAGAACAATACGTCATGATGCGCTGCAAAGATTGGCATTAAGAATAACATAGTGAAACCAATGGATTTCTTTTTGAACTTACCTAATAGTGATTCAATGTTCAGTGCCCTTCTTGTCATCACTTTGCACTTGTGATGTTCCAATGACTTAGTGGGTTAATGCCCCTGTCTTTTAAACAGGAGTTCATGAGTTCTAGTCCTCAGAGACCTCTTTTTCATTTACTTACCAATAAGTTTCCTATAGAGCCAATGGAAATTTGCATTGATTTTGGGATTGAGATTGTGCAATTGTGAGATAGAATCTGTACTAAGTGTTCATAAAGAACAATATGTCATTACAAGCTGTTTAGATTGGCATTAAGAATAACATAGTAAAACCAATGGATTTCTATTTGAACTTACCTAATAGTGATTCATTGTTCACTGCCCTTCTTGACATAAATTTGCACCTGTGATGTTGCTGTGGCTTACTGGGTTAATGCACCTGTCTTGTAAAAAGGATTTCATGAGTTCTAATCCTTGGAGAGTCTTTTTCATTTACTTACTAATAAGCTTCCTATGGAGCCAATGGAAATTTGCATTGATTTTGGGCTTGAGATAGTGCAATTGTGAGATATAGAATCTGTATTACGTGTTCATCAAGAACAATATGTCATGATGCGCTGCAATGATTAGCATTAAGAATAACATAGTGAAACCAATGGATTTCTTTTTGAACTTACCTAATAGTGATTCATTGGTCACTGCCCTTCTTGACATCACTTTGCACTTGTGGTGTTCCAATGGCTTAGTGGGTTAATGTCCATGTCTTTTAATCAGGAGTTTGTGCGTTCTAGTCCTCAGAGAGCTTTTTTTCATTTACTTACCAATAAGTTTCCTATAGAGTCAATGGAAATTTGCATTGATTTTGGGATTGAGATAGTGCAATTGTGAGATAGAATCTGTACTAAGTGTTCATAAAGAACAATATGTCATTACAAGCTGTTTAGATTGGCATTAAGAATAACATAGTAAAACCAATGGATTTCTTTTTGAACTTACCAAATAGTGATTCATTGGTCACTGCCCTTCTTGACATCACTTTGCACTTGTGATGTTCCAATGGTTAGTGGGTTAATGCCAATGTCTATTAAACAGGAGTTCATGAGTTCTATTCCTCAGAGGGCTCTTTTTCATTTACTTAGCAATAAGTTTCTTATAGAGCCAATGGAAATTTGCATTGATTTTGGGATTGAGATAGTGCAATTGTGAGATAGAATCTGTACTAAGTGTTCATAAAGAACAATATGTCATTACAAGCTGTTTAGATTGGCATTAAGAATAACATAGTAAAACCAATGGATTTCTTTTTGAACTTACCGAATAGTGATTCATTGTTCACTGCCCTTCTTGACATAAATTTGCACCTGTGATGTTCCAGTGGCTTACTGGGTTTATGCACCTGTCTTGTAAACAGGAGTTCATGAGTTCTAATCCATGGAGAGTCTTTTTCATTTACTTACTAATAAGCTTCCTATGGAGCAATGGAAATTTGCATTGATTTTGAGATATAGAATCTGTATTACGTGTTCATCAAGAACAATACGTCATGATGCGCTGCAAAGATTGGCATTAAGAATAACATAGTGAAACCAATGGATTTCTTTTTGAACTTTCCTAATAGTGATTCATTACTCACTGCACTTCTTGACATCACTTTGCGCATGTGATGTTCCTGTGGCTTACTGGGATAATACACCTGTCTTGTAAAAAGGATTTCATGAGTTCTAATCCTTTGAGAGTCTTTTTCATTTACTTACTAATAAGCTTCCTATGGAGCCAATGGAAATTTGCATTGATTTTGAGATATAGAATCTGTATTACGTGTTCATCAAGAACAATACGTCATGATGCGCTGCAAAGATTAGCATTAAGAATAACATAGTGAAACTAATGGATTTCTTTTTGAACTTACCGAATAGTGATTCATTGTTCACTGCCCTTCTTGACATAAATTTGCACCTGTGATGTTCCAGTGGCTTAATGGGTTTATGCACCTGTCTTGTAAACAGGAGTTCATGAGTTCTAATCCTTGGAGACCCTTTTTCATTTATTACTAATAAGCTTCCTATAGAGCCAATGTAAATTTGCATTGATTTTGGGCTTGAGATAGTGCAATTGTGAGATAGAATCTGTAGTAAGTGTTCATAAAGAACAATATGTCATCACAATCTGTTTAGATTGGCTTTAAGAATAACATAGTAAAACCAATGGATTTCTTTTTGAACTTACCTAATAGTGATTCATTGTTCACTGCCCTTCTTGACATCACTTTGCACCTGTGATGTTCCTGTGGTTTACTGGGTCAATGCACCTGTCTTGTAAAAAGGATTTCATGAGTTCTAATCCTTGGAGAGTCTTTTTCATTTACTTACTAATAAGCTTCCTATGGAGCCAATGTAAATTTGCATTGATTTTGGGCTTGAGATAGTGCAATTGTGAGATATAGAATCTGTATTACGTGTTCATCAAGAACAATACGTCATGATGCGTTGCAAAGATTGGCATTAAGAATAATATAGTGAAACCAATGGATTTTTTTACGTAATAGTGATTCATTGTTCACTGCCCTTCTTGACATCACTTTGCACTTGTGATGTTCCAATGGCTTAGTGGGTTAATGTCCGTGTCTTTTAAAAAGGAGTTCGTGATTTCTAGTCCTCAGAGAGCTTTTTTTCATTTACTTACCAATAAGTTTCCTATAGAGCCAATGGAAATTTCCATTGATTTTGGGATTGAGATAGTGCGATTGTGAGATAGAATCTGTACTAAGTGTTCATAAAGAACAATATGTCATTACAAGCTGTTTAGATTGGCATTAAGAATAACATAGTAAAACCAATGGATTTCTTTTTGAACTTACCAAATAGTGATTCATTGTTCACTGCCCTTCTTGACATAAATTTGCACTTGTGATGTTCCAGTGGCTTACTGGGTTTATGCACCTGACTTGTAAACATGAGTTCTAATCCATGGAGAGTCTTTTTCGTTTACTTACTAATAAGCTTCCTATGGATCAATGGAAATTTGCATTGATTTTGAGATATAGAATCTGTATTACGTGTTCATCAAGAACAATACGTCATGATGCGCTGCAAAGATTGGCATTAAGAATAACATAGTGAAACCAATGGATTTCTTTTTGAACTTTCCTAATAGTGATTCATTACTCACTGCACTTCTTGACATCACTTTGCGCCTGTGATGTTCCTGTGGCTTACTGGGATAACGCACCTGTCTTGTAAAAAGGATTTCATGAGTTCTAATCCTTTGAGAGTCTTTTTCATTTACTTACTAATAAGCTTCCTATGGAGCCAATGGAAATTTGCATTGATTTTGAGATATAGAATCTGTATTACGTGTTCATCAAGAACAATACGTCATGATGCGCTGCAAAGATTAGCATTAAGAATAACATAGTGAAACCAATGGATTTCTTTTTGAACTTACCGAATAGTGATTCATTGTTCACTGCCCTTCTTGACATAAATTTGCACCTGTGTTGTTCCAGTGGCTTACTGGGTTAATGCACCTGTCTTGTAAAAAGGATTTCATGAGTTCTAATCCTTGGAGAGTCTTTTTCATTTACTTACTAATAAGTTTCCTATGGAGCCAATGGAAATTTGCATTGATTTTGGGCTTGAGATAGTGCAATTGTGAGATATAGAATCTGTATTACGTGTTCATCAAGAACAATATGACATGATGCGCTGCAATGATTAGCATTAAGAATAACATAGTGAAACCAATGGATTTCTTTTTGAACTTACCGAATAGTGATTCATTGTTCACTGCCCTTCTTGACATCACTTTGCACTTGTGATGTTCTAATGGCTTAGTGGGTTAATGTCCCTGTCTTTTAAACAGGATTTTCGTGAGTTCTAATCCTCAGAGAGCTTTTTTTCATTTACTTACCAATAAGTTTCCTATAGAGCCAATGGAAATTTGCATTGATTTTGGGATTGAGATAGTGCAATTGTGAGATAGAATCTGTACTAAGTGTTCATAAAGAACAATATGTCATTACAAGCTGTTTAGATTGGCATTAAGAATAACATAGTAAAACCAATGGATTTCTTTTTGAACTTACCTAATAGTGATTCATTGGTCACTGCCCTTCTTGACATCACTTTGCACTTGTGATGTTCCAATGGCTTGGTGGGTTAATGTCCCTGTCTTTTAATCAGGAGTTTGTGCGTTCTAGTCCTCAGAGAGCTTTTTTTCATTTACTTACCAATAAGTTTCCTATAGAGCCAATGGAAATTGCATTGATTTTGGGATTGAGATAGTGCAATTGTGAGATAGAATCTGTACTAAGTGTTCATAAAGAACAATATGTCATTACAAGCTGTTTAGATTGGCATTAAGAATAACATAGTAAAACCAATGGATTTCTTTTTGAACTTACCTAATAGTGATTCATTGTTCACTGCCCTTCTTGACATAAATTTGCACCTGTGATGTTCCAGTGGCTTACTGGTTTTATGCACCTGTCTTGTAAACAGGAGTTCATGAGTTCTAATCCATGGAGAGTCTTTTTCATTTACTTACTAATAAGCTTCCTATGGAGCAATGGAAATTTGCATTGATTTTGAGATATAGAATCTGTATTACGTGTTCATCAAGAACAATACGTCATGATGCGCTGCAAAGATTGGCATTAAGAATAACATAGTGAAACCAATGGATTTCTTTTTGAACTTACCGAATAGTGATTCATTGTTCACTGCCCTTCTTGACATAAATTTCCCCCTGTGATGTTCCAGTGGTTTACTGGGTTTATGCACCTGTCTTGTAAACAGGAGTTCATGAGTTCTAATCCTTGGAGAGCCTTTTTCATTTATTACTAATAAGCTTCCTATAGAGCCAATGTAAATTTGCATTGATTTTGGGCTTGAGATAGTGCAATTGTGAGATATAGAATCTGTATTACGTGTTCATCAAGAACAATATGTCATGATGCGCTGCAATGATTAGCATTAAGAATAACATAGTGAAACCAATGGATTTCTTTTTGAACTTACCGAATAGTGATTCATTGTTCACTGCCCTTCTTGACATCACTTTGCACTTGTGATGTTCTAATGGCTTAGTGGGTTAATGTCCCTGTCTTTTAAACAGGATTTTCGTGAGTTCTAATCCTCAGAGAGCTTTTTTTCATTTACTTACCAATAAGTTTCCTATAGAGCCAATGGAAATTTGCATTGATTTTGGGATTGAGATAGTGCAATTGTGAGATAGAATCTGTACTAAGTGTTCATAAAGAACAATATGTCATTACAAGCTGTTTAGATTGGCATTAAGAATAACATAGTAAAACCAATGGATTTCTTTTTGAACTTACCTAATAGTGATTCATTGGTCACTGCCCTTCTTGACATCACTTTGCACTTGTGATGTTCCAATGGCTTGGTGGGTTAATGTCCCTGTCTTTTAATCAGGAGTTTGTGCGTTCTAGTCCTCAGAGAGCTTTTTTTCATTTACTTACCAATAAGTTTCCTATAGAGCCAATGGAAATTTGCATTGATTTTGGGATTGAGATAGTGCAATTGTGAGATAGAATCTGTACTAAGTGTTCATAAAGAACAATATGTCATTACAAGCTGTTTAGATTGGCATTAAGAATAACATAGTAAAACCAATGGATTTCTTTTTGAACTTACCTAATAGTGATTCATTGTTCACTGCCCTTCTTGACATAAATTTGCACCTGTGATGTTCCAGTGGCTTACTGGTTTTATGCACCTGTCTTGTAAACAGGAGTTCATGAGTTCTAATCCATGGAGAGTCTTTTTCATTTACTTACTAATAAGCTTCCTATGGAGCAATGGAAATTTGCATTGATTTTGAGATATAGAATCTGTATTACGTGTTCATCAAGAACAATACGTCATGATGCGCTGCAAAGATTGGCATTAAGAATAACATAGTGAAACCAATGGATTTCTTTTTGAACTTACCGAATAGTGATTCATTGTTCACTGCCCTTCTTGACATAAATTTGCCCCTGTGATGTTCCAGTGGTTTACTGGGTTTATGCACCTGTCTTGTAAACAGGAGTTCATGAGTTCTAATCCTTGGAGAGCCTTTTTCATTTATTACTAATAAGCTTCCTATAGAGCCAATGTAAATTTGCATTGATTTTGGGCTTGAGATAGTGCAATTGTGAGATATAGAATCTATATTACGTGTTCATCAAGAACAATACGTCATGATGCGCTGCAAAGATTGGCATTAAGAATAACATAGTGAAACCAATGGATTTCTTTTTGAACTTACCTAATAGTGATTCAATGTTCACTGCCCTTCTTGTCATCACTTTGCACTTGTGATGTTCCAATGACTTAGTGGGTTAATGCCCCTGTCTTTTAAACAGGAGTTCATGAGTTCTAGTCCTCAGAGACCTCTTTTTCATTTACTTACCAATAAGTTTCCTATAGAGCCAATGGAAATTTGCATTGATTTTGGGATTGAGATTGTGCAATTGTGAGATAGAATCTGTACTAAGTGTTCATAAAGAACAATATGTCATTACAAGCTGTTTAGATTGGCATTAAGAATAACATAGTAAAACCAATGGATTTCTATTTGAACTTACCTAATAGTGATTCATTGGTCACTGCCCTTCTTGACATAAATTTGCACCTGTGATGTTGCTGTGGCTTACTGGGTTAATGCACCTGTCTTGTAAAAAGGATTTCATGAGTTCTAATCCTTGGAGAGTCTTTTTCATTTACTTACTAATAAGCTTCCTATGGAGCCAATGGAAATTTGCATTGATTTTGGGCTTGAGATAGTGCAATTGTGAGATATAGAATCTGTATTACGTGTTCATCAAGAACAATATGTCATGATGCGCTGCAATGATTAGCATTAAGAATAACATAGTGAAACCAATGGATTTCTTTTTGAACTTACCTAATAGTGATTCATTGGTCACTGCCCTTCTTGACATCACTTTGCACTTGTGGTGTTCCAATGGCTTAGTGGGTTAATGTCCATGTCTTTTAATCAGGAGTTTGTGCGTTCTAGTCCTCAGAGAGCTTTTTTTCATTTACTTACCAATAAGTTTCCTATAGAGTCAATGGAAATTTGCATTGATTTTGGGATTGAGATAGTGCAATTGTGAGATAGAATCTGTACTAAGTGTTCATAAAGAACAATATGTCATTACAAGCTGTTTAGATTGGCATTAAGAATAACATAGTAAAACCAATGGATTTCTTTTTGAACTTACCAAATAGTGATTTTTTGTTCACTGCCCTACTTGACATAAATTTGCACCTGTGCTGTTCCAGTGGCTTACGCACCTGTCTTGTAAATAGGAGTTCATGAGTTCTAATCCATGGAGAGTCTTTTTCATTTACTTACTATTAAGCTTCCTATGGAGCAATGGAAATTTGCATTGATTTTGAGATATAGAATCTGTATTACGTGTTCATCAAGAACAATACGTCATGATGCGCTGCAAAGATTGGCATTAAGAATAACATAGTGAAACCAATGGATTTCTTTTTGAACTTTCCTAATAGTGATTCATTACTCACTGCACTTCTTGACATCACTTTGCGCCTGTGATGTTCCTGTGGCTTACTGGGATAATGCACCTGTCTTGTAAAAAGGATTTCATGAGTTCTAATCCTTTGAGAGTCTTTTTCATTTACTTACTAATAAGCTTCCTATGGAGCCAATGGAAATTTGCATTGATTTTTAGATATAGAATTTGTATTACGTGTTCATCAAGAACAATACGTCATGATGCGCTGCAAAGATTAGCATTAAGAATAACATAGTGAAACCAATGGATTTCTTTTTGAACTTACCGAATAGTGATTCATTGTTCACTGCCCTTCTTGACATAAATTTGCACCTGTGATGTTCCAGTGGCTTACTGGGTTAATGCACCTGTCTTGTAAAAAGGATTTCATGAGTTCTAATCCTTGGAGAGTCTTTTTCATTTACTTACTAATAAGCTTCCTATGGAGCCAATGTAAATTTGCATTGATTTTGGGATTGAGATAGTGCAATTGTGAGATATAGAATCTGTATTACGTGTTCATCAAGAACTCTACGTCATGATGCGCTGCAAAGATTGGCATTAAGAATAACATAGTGAAACCAATGGATTTCTTTTTGAACTTACCTAATAGTGATTCAATGTTCACTGCCTTTCTTGACATCACTTTGCACTTGTGATGTTCCAATGGCTTAGTGGGTTAATGCCCCTGTCTTTTAAACAGGAGTTCATGAGTTCTAGTCCTTAGAGACCTCTTTTTCATTTACTTACCAATAAGTTTCCTATAGAGCCAATGGAAGTTTGCATTGATTTTGGGATTGAGATTGTGCAATTGTGAGATAGAATCTGTACTAAGTGTTCATAAAGAACAATATGTCACTACAAGCTGTTTAGATTGGCATTAAGAATAACATAGTAAAACCAATGGATTTCTTTTTGAACTTACCAAATAGTGATTTTTTGTTCACTGCCCTTCTTGACATAAATTTGCACCTGTGCTGTTCCAGTGGCTTACTGGGTTTATGCACCTGTCTTGTAAACAGGAGTTCATGAGTTCATGAGTTCTAATCCATGGAGGGTCTTTTTCATTTACTTACTAATAAGCTTCCTATGGAGCAATGGAAATTTGCATTGATTTTGAGATATAGAATCGGTATTACGTGTTCATCAAGAACAATACGTCATGATGCGCTGCAAAGATTGGCATTAAGAATAACATAGTGAAACCAATGGATTTCTTTTTGAACTTACCTAATAGTGATTCAATGTTCACTGCCCTTCTTGACATCACTTTGCACTTGTGATGTTCCAACGGCTTAGTGGGTTAATGCCCCTGTCTTTTAAACAGGAGTTCATGAGTTCTAGTCCTCAGAGACCTCTTTTTCATTTAATTACCAATAAGTTTCCTATAGAGCCAATGGAAGTTTGCATTGATTTTGGGATTGAGATTGTGCAGTTGTGAGATAGAATCTGTACTAAGTGTTCATAAAGAACAATATGTCATTACAAGCTGTTTAGATTGGCATTAAGAATAACATAGTAAAACCAATGGATTTCTTTTTGAACTTACCAAATAGTGATTTTTTGTTCACTGCCCTTCTTGACATAAATTTGGACCTGTGCTGTTTCAGTGGCTTACTGGGTTTATACACCTGTCTTGTAAACAGGAGTTCATGAGTTCTAATCCATGGAGAGTCTTTTTCATTTACTTACTAATAAGCTTCCTATGGAGCAATGGAAATTTGCATTGATTTTGAGATATAGAATCTGTATTACATGTTCATCAAGAACAATACGTCATGATGCGCTGCAAAGATTAGCATTAAGAATAACATAGTGAAACCAATGGATTTCTTTTTGAACTTACCGAATAGTGATTAATTGTTCACTGCCCTTCTTGACATAAATTTGCACCTGTGATGTTCCTGTGGCTTACTGGGTTAATGCACCTGTCTTGTAAAAAGAATTTCATGAGTTCTAATCCTTGGAGAGTCTTTTTCATTTACTTGCTAATAAGCTTCCTATGGAGCCAATGTAAATTTGCATTGATTTTGGGCTTGAGATAGTGCAATTGTGAGATATAGAATCTGTAGTAAGTGTTCATAAAGAACAATATGTCATCACAATCTGTTTAGATTGGCTTTAAGAATAACATAGTAAAACCAATGGATTTCTTTTTGAACTTACCTAATAGTGATTCATTGTTCACTGCCCTTCTTGACATCACTTTGCACCTGTGATGTTCCTGTGGCTTACTGGGTTAATGCACCTGTCTTGTAAAAAGGATTTCATGAGTTCTAATCCTTGGAGAGCCTTTTTCATTTACTTACTAATAAGCTTCCTATGGAGCCAATGTAAATTTGCATTGATTTTGGGATTGAGATAGTGCAATTGTGAGATATAGAATCTGTATTACGTGTTCATCAAGAACAATATGTCATGATGCGCTGCAATGATTAGCATTAAGAATAACATAGTGAAACCAATGGATTTCTTTTTGAACTTACCTAATAGTGATTCATTGGTCACTGCCCTTCTTGACATCACTTTGCACTTGTGGTGTTCCAATGGCTTAGTGGGTTAATGTCCATGTCTTTTAATCAGGAGTTTGTGCGTTCTAGTCCTCAGAGAGCTTTTTTTCATTTACTTACCAATAAGTTTCCTATAGAGTCAATGGAAATTTGCATTGATTTTGGGATTGAGATAGTGCAATTGTGAGATAGAATCTGTACTAAGTGTTCATAAAGAACAATATGTCATTACAAGCTGTTTAGATTGGCATTAAGAATAACATAGTAAAACCAATGGATTTCTTTTTGAACTTACCAAATAGTGATTTTTTGTTCACTGCCCTACTTGACATAAATTTGCACCTGTGCTGTTCCAGTGGCTTACGCACCTGTCTTGTAAATAGGAGTTCATGAGTTCTAATCCATGGAGAGTCTTTTTCATTTACTTACTATTAAGCTTCCTATGGAGCAATGGAAATTTGCATTGATTTTGAGATATAGAATCTGTATTACGTGTTCATCAAGAACAATACGTCATGATGCGCTGCAAAGATTGGCATTAAGAATAACATAGTGAAACCAATGGATTTCTTTTTGAACTTTCCTAATAGTGATTCATTACTCACTGCACTTCTTGACATCACTTTGCGCCTGTGATGTTCCTGTGGCTTACTGGGATAATGCACCTGTCTTGTAAAAAGGATTTCATGAGTTCTAATCCTTTGAGAGTCTTTTTCATTTACTTACTAATAAGCTTCCTATGGAGCCAATGGAAATTTGCATTGATTTTTAGATATAGAATTTGTATTACGTGTTCATCAAGAACAATACGTCATGATGCGCTGCAAAGATTAGCATTAAGAATAACATAGTGAAACCAATGGATTTCTTTTTGAACTTACCGAATAGTGATTCATTGTTCACTGCCCTTCTTGACATAAATTTGCACCTGTGATGTTCCAGTGTCTTACTGGGTTAATGCACCTGTCTTGTAAAAAGGATTTCATGAGTTCTAATCCTTGGAGAGTCTTTTTCATTTACTTACTAATAAGCTTCCTATGGAGCCAATGTAAATTTGCATTGATTTTGGGATTGAGATAGTGCAATTGTGAGATATAGAATCTGTATTACGTGTTCATCAAGAACTCTACGTCATGATGCGCTGCAAAGATTGGCATTAAGAATAACATAGTGAAACCAATGGATTTCTTTTTGAACTTACCTAATAGTGATTCAATGTTCACTGCCTTTCTTGACATCACTTTGCACTTGTGATGTTCCAATGGCTTAGTGGGTTAATGCCCCTGTCTTTTAAACAGGAGTTCATGAGTTCTAGTCCTTAGAGACCTCTTTTTCATTTACTTACCAATAAGTTTCCTATAGAGCCAATGGAAGTTTGCATTGATTTTGGGATTGAGATTGTGCAATTGTGAGATAGAATCTGTACTAAGTGTTCATAAAGAACAATATGTCTCTACAAGCTGTTTAGATTGGCATTAAGAATAACATAGTAAAACCAATGGATTTCTTTTTGAACTTACCAAATAGTGATTTTTTGTTCACTGCCCTTCTTGACATAAATTTGCACCTGTGCTGTTCCAGTGGCTTACTGGGTTTATGCACCTGTCTTGTAAACAGGAGTTCATGAGTTCATGAGTTCTAATCCATGGAGGGTCTTTTTCATTTACTTACTAATAAGCTTCCTATGGAGCAATGGAAATTTGCATTGATTTTGAGATATAGAATCGGTATTACGTGTTCATCAAGAACAATACGTCATGATGCGCTGCAAAGATTGGCATTAAGAATAACAGAGTGAAACCAATGGATTTCTTTTTGAACTTACCTAATAGTGATTCAATGTTCACTGCCCTTCTTGACATCACTTTGCACTTGTGATGTTCCAACGGCTTAGTGGGTTAATGCCCCTGTCTTTTAAACAGGAGTTCATGAGTTCTAGTCCTCAGAGACCTCTTTTTCATTTAATTACCAATAAGTTTCCTATAGAGCCAATGGAAGTTTGCATTGATTTTGGGATTGAGATTGTGCAGTTGTGAGATAGAATCTGTACTAAGTGTTCATAAAGAACAATATGTCATTACAAGCTGTTTAGATTGGCATTAAGAATAACATAGTAAAACCAATGGATTTCTTTTTGAACTTACCAAATAGTGATTTTTTGTTCACTGCCCTTCTTGACATAAATTTGGACCTGTGCTGTTTCAGTGGCTTACTGGGTTTATGCACCTGTCTTGTAAACAGGAGTTCATGAGTTCTAATCCATGGAGAGTCTTTTTCATTTACTTACTAATAAGCTTCCTATGGAGCAATGGAAATTTGCATTGATTTTGAGATATAGAATCTGTATTACATGTTCATCAAGAACAATACGTCATGATGCGCTGCAAAGATTAGCATTAAGAATAACATAGTGAAACCAATGGATTTCTTTTTGAACTTACCGAATAGTGATTAATTGTTCACTGCCCTTCTTGACATAAATTTGCACCTGTGATGTTCCAGTGGCTTACTGGGTTAATGCACCTGTCTTGTAAAAAGAATTTCATGAGTTCTAATCCTTGGAGAGTCTTTTTCATTTACTTGCTAATAAGCTTCCTATGGAGCCAATGTAAATTTGCATTGATTTTGGGCTTGAGATAGTGCGATTGTGAGATATAGAATCTGTAGTAAGTGTTCATAAAGAACAATATGTCATCACAATCTGTTTAGATTGGCTTTAAGAATAACATAGTAAAACAAATGGATTTCTTTTTGAACTTACCTAATAGTGATTCATTGTTCACTGCCCTTCTTGACATCGCTTTGCACCTGTGATGTTCCTGTGGCTTACTGGGTTAATGCACCTGTCTTGTAAAAAGGATTTCATGAGTTCTAATCCTTGGAGAGCCTTTTTCATTTACTTACTAATAAGCTTCCTATGGAGCCAATGTAAATTTGCATTGATTTTGGGATTGAGATAGTGCAATTGTGAGATATAGAATCTGTATTACGTGTTCATCAAGAACAATATGTCATGATGCGCTGCAAAGATTAGCATTAAGAATAACATAGTGAAACCAATGGATTTCTTTTTGAACTTACCTAATAGTGATTCATTGTTCACTGCCCTTCTTGACATCACTTTGCACTTGTGATGTTCTAATGGCTTAGTGGGTTAATGTCCCTGTCTTTTAAACAGGAGTTCGTGAGTTCTAGTCCTCGGAGAGTTTTTTTTCAATTACTTACCAATAAGTTTCCTATAGAGCCAATGGAAATTTGCATTGATTTTGGGATTGAGATAGTGCAATTGTGAGATAGAATCTGTACTAAGTGTTCATAAAGAACAATATGTCATTACAAGCTGTTTAGATTGGCATTAAGAATAACATAGTAAAACCAATGGATTTCTTTTTGAACTTACCTAATAGTGATTCATTGTTCACTGCTCTTCTTGACATAAATTTGCACTTGTGATGTTCCAGTGGCTTACTGGGTTTATGCACCTGTCTTGTAAACATGAGTTCTAATCCATGGAGAGTCTTTTTCGTTTACTTACTAATAAGCTTCCTATGGATCAATGGAAATTTGCATTGATTTTGAGATATAGAATCTGTATTACGTGTTCATCAAGAACAATACGTCATGATGCGCTGCAAAGATTGGCATTAAGAATAACATAGTGAAACCAATGGATTTCTTTTTGAACTTACCTAATATTGATTCATTGTTCACTGCCCTTCTTGACATAACTTTGCACCTGTGATGTTCCAGTGGCTTACTGGGTTTATGCACCTGTCTTGTAAACAGAAGTTCATGAGTTCTAATCCTTGGAGAACCTTTTTCATTTACTTACTAATAAGCTTCCTATGGAGTCCATGGAAATTTGCATTGATTTTGGGCTTGAGATAGTGCAATTGTGAGATATAGAATCTGTATTACGTGTTCATCAAGAACAATATGTCATGATGCGCTGCAATGATTAGCATTAAGAATAACATAGTGAAACCAATGGATTTCTTTTTGAACTTACCTAATAGTGATTCATTGTTCACTGCTCTTCTTGACATCACTTTGCACTTGTGATGTTCCAATGGCTTAGTGGGTTAATGTCCGTGTCTTTTAAAAAGGAGTTCGTGAGTTCTAGTCCTCAGAGAGCTTTTTTTTCATTTACTTACCAATAAGTTTCCTATAGAGCCAATGGAAATTTGCATTGATTTTGGGATTGAGATAGTGCAACTGTGAGATAGAATCTGTACCAAGTGTTCATAAAGAACAATATGTCATTACAAGCTGTTTAGATTGGCATTAAGAATAACATAGTAAAACCAATGGATTTCTTTTTGAACTTACCAAATAGTGATTCATTGCTCACTGCCCTTCTTGACATAAATTTGCATTTGTGATGTTCCAGTGGCTTACTGGGTTTATGCACCTGTCTTATAAACATGAGTTCTAATCCATGGAGAGTCTTTTTCATTTACTTACTAATAAGCTTCCTATGGATCAATGGAAATTTGCATTGATTTTGAGATATAGAATCTGTATTACGTGTTCATCAAGAACAATATGTCATGATGCACTGCAATGATTAGCATTAAGAATAACATAGTGAAACCAATGGATTTCTTTTTGAACTTACCTAATAGTGATTCATTGTTCACTGCCCTTCTTGACATCACTTTGCACTTGTGATGTTCTAATGGCTTAGTGGGTTAATGTCCCTGTCTTTTAAACAGGAGTTTCATGAGTTCTAGTCCTCAAAGAGGTTTTTTTCATTTACTTACCAATAAGTTTCCTATAGAGCCAATGGAAATTTGCATTGATTTTGGGATTGAGATAGTGCAATTGTGAGATAGAATCTGTACTAAGTGTTCATAAAGATCAATATGTCATTACAAGCTGTTTAGATTGGCATTAAGAATAACATAGTAAAACCAATGGATTTCTTTTTGAACTTACCTAATAGTGATTCATTGTTCACTGCCCTTCTTGACATCACTTTGCACCTGTGATGTTCCTGTGGCTTACTGGGTTAATGCACCTGTCTTGTAAAAAGGATTTCATGAGTTCTAATCCTTGGAGAGTCTTTTTCATTTATATACTAATAAGCTTCCTATGGAGCCAATGTAAATTTGCATTGATTTTGGGATTGAGATAGTGCAATTGTGAGATATAGAATCTGTATTACGTGTTCATCAAGAACAATATGTCATGATGCGCTGCAAAGATTAGCATTAAGAATAACATAGTGAAACTAATGGATTTCTTTACCTAATAGTGATTCATTGTTCACTGCCCTTCTTGACATCTCTTTGCACTTGTGATGTTGCAATGGCTTAGTGGGTTAATGTCCGTGTCTTTTAAAAAGGAGTTCGTGAGTTCTAGTCCTCAGAGAGCTTTTTTTTCATTTACTTACCAATAAGTTTCCTATAGAGCCAATGGAAATTTGCATTGATTTTGGGATTGAGATAGTGCAACTGTGAGATAGAATCTGTACTAAGTGTTCATAAAGAACAATATGTCATTACAAGCTGTTTAGATTGGCATTAAGAATAACATAGTAAAACCAATGGATTTCTTTTTGAACTTACCAAATAGTGATTCATTGTTCACTGCCCTTCTTGACATAAATTTGCATTTGTGATGTTCCAGTGGCTTACTGGGTTTATGCACCTGTCTTGTAAACATGAGTTCTAATCCATGGAGAGTCTTTTTCATTTACTTACTAATAAGCTTCCTATGGATCAATGGAAATTTGCATTGATTTTGAGATATAGAATCTGTATTACGTGTTCATCAAGAACAATATGTCATGATGCGCTGCAATGATTAGCATTAAGAATAACATAGTGAAACCAATGGATTTCTTTTTGAACTTACCTAATAGTGATTCATTGTTCACTGCCCTTCTTGACATCACTTTGCACTTGTGATGTTCTAATGGCTTAATGGGTTAATGTCCCTGTCTTTTAAACAGGAGTTTCATGAGTTCTAGTCCTCAGAGAGGTTTTTTTCATTTACTTACCAATAAGTTTCCTATAGAGCCAATGGAAATTTGCATTGATTTTGGGATTGAGATAGTGCAATTGTGAGATAGAATCTGTACTAAGTGTTCATAAAGAACAATATGTCATTACAAGCTGTTTAGATTGGCATTAAGAATAACATAGTAAAACCAATGGATTTCTTTTTGAACTTACCTAATAGTGATTCATTGTTCACTGCCCTTCTTGACATAAATTTGCACTTGTGATGTTCCAGTGGCTTACTGGGTTTATGCACCTGTCTTGTAAACATGAGTTCTAATCCATGGAGAGTCTTTTTCGTTTACTTACTAATAAGCTTCCTATGGATCAATGGAAATTTGCATTGATTTTGAGATATAGAATCTGTATTACGTGTTCATCAAGAACAATACGTCATGATGCGCTGCAAAGATTGGCATTAAGAATAACATAGTGAAACCAATGGATTTCTTTTTGAACTTACCTAATAGTGATTCATTGTTCACTGCCCTTCTTGACATAACTTTGCACCTGTGATGTTCCAGTGGCTTACTGGGTTTATGCACCTGTCTTGTAAACAGAAGTTCATGAGTTCTAATCCTTGGAGAACCTTTTTCATTTACTTACTAATAAGCTTCCTATGGAGTCCATGGAAATTTGCATTGATTTTGGGCTTGAGATAGTGCAATTGTGAGATATAGAATCTGTATTACGTGTTCATCAAGAACAATATGTCATGATGCGCTGCAATGATTAGCATTAAGAATAACATAGTGAAACCAATGGATTTCTTTTTGAACTTACCTAATAGTGATTCATTGTTCACTGCTCTTCTTGACATCACTTTGCACTTGTGATGTTCCAATGGCTTAGTGGGTTAATGTCCGTGTCTTTTAAAAAGGAGTTCGTGAGTTCTAGTCCTCAGAGAGCTTTTTTTTCATTTACTTACCAATAAGTTTCCTATAGAGCCAATGGAAATTTGCATTGATTTTGGGATTGAGATAGTGCAACTGTGAGATAGAATCTGTACCAAGTGTTCATAAAGAACAATATGTCATTACAAGCTGTTTAGATTGGCATTAAGAATAACATAGTAAAACCAATGGATTTCTTTTTGAACTTACCAAATAGTGATTCATTGTTCACTGCCCTTCTTGACATAAATTTGCATTTGTGATGTTCCAGTGGCTTACTGGGTTTATGCACCTGTCTTATAAACATGAGTTCTAATCCATGGAGAGTCTTTTTCATTTACTTACTAATAAGCTTCCTATGGATCAATGGAAATTTGCATTGATTTTGAGATATAGAATCTGTATTACGTGTTCATCAAGAACAATATGTCATGATGCACTGCAATGATTAGCATTAAGAATAACATAGTGAAACCAATGGATTTCTTTTTGAACTTACCTAATAGTGATTCATTGTTCACTGCCCTTCTTGACATCACTTTGCACTTGTGATGTTCTAATGGCTTAGTGGGTTAATGTCCCTGTCTTTTAAACAGGAGTTTCATGAGTTCTAGTCCTCAAAGAGGTTTTTTTCATTTACTTACCAATAAGTTTCCTATAGAGCCAATGGAAATTTGCATTGATTTTGGGATTGAGATAGTGCAATTGTGAGATAGAATCTGTACTAAGTGTTCATAAAGATCAATATGTCATTACAAGCTGTTTAGATTGGCATTAAGAATAACATAGTAAAACCAATGGATTTCTTTTTCAACTTACCTAATAGTGATTCATTGTTCACTGCCCTTCTTGACATCACTTTGCACCTGTGATGTTCCTGTGGCTTACTGGGTTAATGCACCTGTCTTGTAAAAAGGATTTCATGAGTTCTAATCCTTGGAGAGTCTTTTTCATTTATATACTAATAAGCTTCCTATGGAGCCAATGTAAATTTGCATTGATTTTGGGATTGAGATAGTGCAATTGTGAGATATAGAATCTGTATTACGTGTTCATCAAGAACAATATGTCATGATGCGCTGCAAAGATTAGCATTAAGAATAACATAGTGAAACTAATGGATTTCTTTACCTAATAGTGATTCATTGTTCACTGCCCTTCTTGACATCTCTTTGCACTTGTGATGTTGCAATGGCTTAGTGGGTTAATGTCCGTGTCTTTTAAAAAGGAGTTCGTGAGTTCTAGTCCTCAGAGAGCTTTTTTGTCATTTACTTACCAATAAGTTTCCTATAGAGCCAATGGAAATTTGCATTGATTTTGGGATTGAGATAGTGCAACTGTGAGATAGAATCTGTACTAAGTGTTCATAAAGAACAATATGTCATTACAAGCTGTTTAGATTGGCATTAAGAATAACATAGTAAAACCAATGGATTTCTTTTTGAACTTACCAAATAGTGATTCATTGTTCACTGCCCTTCTTGACATAAATTTGCATTTGTGATGTTCCAGTGGCTTACTGGGTTTATGCACCTGTCTTGTAAACATGAGTTCTAATCCATGGAGAGTCTTTTTCATTTACTTACTAATAAGCTTCCTATGGATCAATGGAAATTTGCATTGATTTTGAGATATAGAATCTGTATTACGTGTTCATCAAGAACAATATGTCATGATGCGCTGCAATGATTAGCATTAAGAATAACATAGTGAAACCAATGGATTTCTTTTTGAACTTACCTAATAGTGATTCATTGTTCACTGCCCTTCTTGACATCACTTTGCACTTGTGATGTTCTAATGGCTTAATGGGTTAATGTCCCTGTCTTTTAAACAGGAGTTTCATGAGTTCTAGTCCTCAGAGAGGTTTTTTTCATTTACTTACCAATAAGTTTCCTATAGAGCCAATGGAAATTTGCATTGATTTTGGGATTGAGATAGTGCAATTGTGAGATAGAATCTGTACTAAGTGTTCATAAAGATCAATATGTCATTACAAGCTGTTTAGATTGGCATTAAGAATAACATAGTAAAACCAATGGATTTCTTTTTCAACTTACCTAATAGTGATTCATTGTTCACTGCCCTTCTTGACATCACTTTGCACCTGTGATGTTCCTGTGGCTTACTGGGTTAATGCACCTGTCTTGTAAAAAGGATTTCATGAGTTCTAATCCTTGGAGAGTCTTTTTCATTTATATACTAATAAGCTTCCTATGGAGCCAATGTAAATTTGCATTGATTTTGGGATTGAGATAGTGCAATTGTGAGATATAGAATCTGTATTACGTGTTCATCAAGAACAATATGTCATGATGCGCTGCAAAGATTAGCATTAAGAATAACATAGTGAAACTAATGGATTTCTTTACCTAATAGTGATTCATTGTTCACTGCCCTTCTTGACATCTCTTTGCACTTGTGATGTTGCAATGGCTTAGTGGGTTAATGTCCGTGTCTTTTAAAAAGGAGTTCGTGAGTTCTAGTCCTCAGAGAGCTTTTTTGTCATTTACTTACCAATAAGTTTCCTATAGAGCCAATGGAAATTTGCATTGATTTTGGGATTGAGATAGTGCAACTGTGAGATAGAATCTGTACTAAGTGTTCATAAAGAACAATATGTCATTACAAGCTGTTTAGATTGGCATTAAGAATAACATAGTAAAACCAATGGATTTCTTTTTGAACTTACCAAATAGTGATTCATTGTTCACTGCCCTTCTTGACATAAATTTGCATTTGTGATGTTCCAGTGGCTTACTGGGTTTATGCACCTGTCTTGTAAACATGAGTTCTAATCCATGGAGAGTCTTTTTCATTTACTTACTAATAAGCTTCCTATGGATCAATGGAAATTTGCATTGATTTTGAGATATAGAATCTGTATTACGTGTTCATCAAGAACAATATGTCATGATGCGCTGCAATGATTAGCATTAAGAATAACATAGTGAAACCAATGGATTTCTTTTTGAACTTACCTAATAGTGATTCATTGTTCACTGCCCTTCTTGACATCACTTTGCACTTGTGATGTTCTAATGGCTTAATGGGTTAATGTCCCTGTCTTTTAAACAGGAGTTTCATGAGTTCTAGTCCTCAGAGAGGTTTTTTTCATTTACTTACCAATAAGTTTCCTATAGAGCCAATGGAAATTTGCATTGATTTTGGGATTGAGATAGTGCAATTGTGAGATAGAATCTGTACTAAGTGTTCATAAAGAACAATATGTCATTACAAGCTGTTTAGATTGGCATTAAGAATAACATAGTAAAACCAATGGATTTCTTTTTGAACTTACCTAATAGTGATTCATTGTTCACTGCCCTTCTTGACATAAATTTGCACTTGTGATGTTCCAGTGGCTTACTGGGTTTATGCACCTGTCTTGTAAACATGAGTTCTAATCCATGGAGAGTCTTTTTCGTTTACTTACTAATAAGCTTCCTATGGATCAATGGAAATTTGCATTGATTTTGAGATATAGAATCTGTATTACGTGTTCATCAAGAACAATACGTCATGATGCGCTGCAAAGATTGGCATTAAGAATAACATAGTGAAACCAATGGATTTCTTTTTGAACTTACCTAATAGTGATTCATTGTTCACTGCCCTTCTTGACATAACTTTGCACCTGTGATGTTCCAGTGGCTTACTGGGTTTATGCACCTGTCTTGTAAACAGAAGTTCATGAGTTCTAATCCTTGGAGAACCTTTTTCATTTACTTACTAATAAGCTTCCTATGGAGTCAATGGAAATTTGCATTGATTTTGGGCTTGAGATAGTGCAATTGTGAGATATAGAATCTGTATTACGTGTTCATCAAGAACAATATGTCATGATGCGCTGCAATGATTAGCATTAAGAATAACATAGTGAAACCAATGGATTTCTTTTTGAACTTACCTAATAGTGATTCATTGTTCACTGCCCTTCTTGACATCACTTTGCACTTGTGTTGTTCCAATGGCTTAGTGGGTTAAAGTCCGTGTCTTTTAAAAAGGAGTTCGTGAGTTCTAGTCCTCAAAGAGCTTTTTTTTCATTTACTTACCAATAAGTTTCCTATAGAGCCAATGGAAATTTGCATTGATTTTGGGATTGAGATAGTGCAACTGTGAGATAGAATCTGTACTAAGTGTTCATAAAGAACAATATGTCATTACAAGCTGTTTAGATTGGCATTAAGAATAACATAGTAAAACCAATGGATTTCTTTTTGAACTTACCAAATAGTGATTCATTGTTCACTGCCCTTCTTGACATAAATTTGCATTTGTGATGTTCCAGTGGCTTACTGGGTTTATGCACCTGTCTTGTAAACATGAGTTCTAATCCATGGAGAGTCTTTTTCATTTACTTACTAATAAGCTTCCTATGGATCAATGGAAATTTGCATTGATTTTGAGATATAGAATCTGTATTACGTGTTCATCAAGAACAATATGTCATGATGCGCTGCAATGATTAGCATTAAGAATAACATAGTGAAACCAATGGATTTCTTTTTGAACTTACCTAATAGTGATTCATTGTTCACTGCCCTTCTTGACATCACTTTGCACTTGTGATGTTCTAATGGCTTAGTGGGTTAATGTCCCTGTCTTTTAAACAGGAGTTTCATGAGTTCTAGTCCTCAGAGAGGTTTTTTTCATTTACTTACCAATAAGTTTCCTATAGAGCCAATGGAAATTTGCATTGATTTTGGGATTGAGATAGTGCAATTGTGAGATAGAATCTGTACTAAGTGTTCATAAAGAACAATATGTCATTACAAGCTGTTTAGATTGGCATTAAGAATAACATAGTAAAACCAATGGATTTCTTTTTGAACTTACCTAATAGTGATTCATTGTTCACTGCCCTTCTTGACATAAATTTGCACTTGTGATGTTCCAGTGGCTTACTGGGTTTATGCACCTGTCTTGTAAACATGAGTTCTAATCCATGGAGAGTCTTTTTCGTTTACTTACTAATAAGCTTCCTATGGATCAATGGAAATTTGCATTGATTTTGAGATATAGAATCTGTATTACGTGTTCATCAAGAACAATACGTCATGATGCGCTGCAAAGATTGGCATTAAGAATAACATAGTGAAACCAATGGATTTCTTTTTGAACTTACCTAATAGTGATTCATTGTTCACTGCCCTTCTTGACATAACTTTGCACCTGTGATGTTCCAGTGGCTTACTGGGTTTATGCACCTGTCTTGTAAACAGAAGTTCATGAGTTCTAATCCTTGGAGAACCTTTTTCATTTACTTACTAATAAGCTTCCTATGGAGTCAATGGAAATTTGCATTGATTTTGGGCTTGAGATAGTGCAATTGTGAGATATAGAATCTGTATTACGTGTTCATCAAGAACAATATGTCATGATGCGCTGCAATGATTAGCATTAAGAATAACATAGTGAAACCAATGGATTTCTTTTTGAACTTACCTAATAGTGATTCATTGTTCACTGCCCTTCTTGACATCACTTTGCACTTGTGTTGTTCCAATGGCTTAGTGGGTTAAAGTCCGTGTCTTTTAAAAAGGAGTTCGTGAGTTCTAGTCCTCAAAGAGCTTTTTTTTCATTTACTTACCAATAAGTTTCCTATAGAGCCAATGGAAATTTGCATTGATTTTGGGATTGAGATAGTGCAACTGTGAGATAGAATCTGTACTAAGTGTTCATAAAGAACAATATGTCATTACAAGCTGTTTAGATTGGCATTAAGAATAACATAGTAAAACCAATGGATTTCTTTTTGAACTTACCAAATAGTGATTCATTGTTCACTGCCCTTCTTGACATAAATTTGCATTTGTGATGTTCCAGTGGCTTACTGGGTTTATGCACCTGTCTTGTAAACATGAGTTCTAATCCATGGAGAGTCTTTTTCATTTACTTACTAATAAGCTTCCTATGGATCAATGGAAATTTGCATTGATTTTGAGATATAGAATCTGTATTACGTGTTCATCAAGAACAATATGTCATGATGCGCTGCAATGATTAGCATTAAGAATAACATAGTGAAACCAATGGATTTCTTTTTGAACTTACCTAATAGTGATTCATTGTTCACTGCCCTTCTTGACATCACTTTGCACTTGTGATGTTCTAATGGCTTAGTGGGTTAATGTCCCTGTCTTTTAAACAGGAGTTTCATGAGTTCTAGTCCTCAGAGAGGTTTTTTTCATTTACTTACCAATAAGTTTCCTATAGAGCCAATGGAAATTTGCATTGATTTTGGGATTGAGATAGTGCAATTGTGAGATAGAATCTGTACTAAGTGTTCATAAAGAACAATATGTCATTACAAGCTGTTTAGATTGGCATTAAGAATAACATAGTAAAACCAATGGATTTCTTTTTGAACTTACCTAATAGTGATTCATTGTTCACTGCCCTTCTTGACATAAATTTGCACTTGTGATGTTCCAGTGGCTTACTGGGTTTATGCACCTGTCTTGTAAACATGAGTTCTAATCCATGGAGAGTCTTTTTCGTTTACTTACTAATAAGCTTCCTATGGATCAATGGAAATTTGCATTGATTTTGAGATATAGAATCTGTATTACGTGTTCATCAAGAACAATACGTCATGATGCGCTGCAAAGATTGGCATTAAGAATAACATAGTGAAACCAATGGATTTCTTTTTGAACTTACCTAATAGTGATTCATTGTTCACTGCCCTTCTTGACATAACTTTGCACCTGTGATGTTCCAGTGGCTTACTGGGTTTATGCACCTGTCTTGTAAACAGAAGTTCATGAGTTCTAATCCTTGGAGAACCTTTTTCATTTACTTACTAATAAGCTTCCTATGGAGTCAATGGAAATTTGCATTGATTTTGGGCTTGAGATAGTGCAATTGTGAGATATAGAATCTGTATTACGTGTTCATCAAGAACAATATGTCATGATGCGCTGCAATGATTAGCATTAAGAATAACATAGTGAAACCAATGGATTTCTTTTTGAACTTACCTAATAGTGATTCCTTGTTCACTGCCCTTCTTGACATCACTTTGCACTTGTGTTGTTCCAATGGCTTAGTGGGTTAATGTCCGTGTCTTTTAAAAAGGAGTTCGTGAGTTCTAGTCCTCAAAGAGCTTTTTTTTCATTTACTTACCAATAAGTTTCCTATAGAGCCAATGGAAATTTGCATTGATTTTGGGATTGAGATAGTGCAACTGTGAGATAGAATCTGTACTAAGTGTTCATAAAGAATAATATGTCATTACAAGCTGTTTAGATTGGCATTAAGAATAACATAGTAAAACCAATGGATTTCTTTTTGAACTTACCAAATAGTGATTCATTGTTCACTGCCCTTCTTGACATAAATTTGCATTTGTGATGTTCCAGTGGCTTACTGGGTTTATGCACCTGTCTTATAAACATGAGTTCTAATCCATGGAGAGTCTTTTTCATTTACTTACTAATAAGCTTCCTATGGATCAATGGAAATTTGCATTGATTTTGAGATATAGAATCTGTATTACGTGTTCATCAAGAACAATATGTCATGATGCACTGCAATGATTAGCATTAAGAATAACATAGTGAAACCAATGGATTTCTTTTTGAACTTACCTAATAGTGATTCATTGTTCACTGCCCTTCTTGACATAACTTTGCACTTGTGATGTTCTAATGGCTTAGTGGGTTAATGTCCCTGTCTTTTAAACAGGAGTTTCATGAGTTCTAGTCCTCAGAGAGGTTTTTTTCATTTACTTACCAATAAGTTTCCTATAGAGCCAATGGAAATTTGCATTGATTTTGGGATTGAGATAGTGCAATTGTGAGATAGAATCTGTACTAAGTGTTCATAAAGAACAATATGTCATTACAAGCTGTTTAGATTGGCATTAAGAATAACATAGTAAAACCAATGGATTTCTTTTTGAACTTACCTAATAGTGATTCATTGTTCACTGCCCTTCTTGACATCACTTTGCACCTGTGATGTTCCTGTGGCTTACTGGGTTAATGCACCTGTCTTGTAAAAAGGATTTCATGAGTTCTAATCCTTGGAGAGTCTTTTTCATTTATATACTAATAAGCTTCCTATGGAGCCAATGTAAATTTGCATTGATTTTGGGATTGAGATAGTGCAATTGTGAGATATAGAATCTGTATTACGTGTTCATCAAGAACAATATGTCATGATGCGCTGCAAAGATTAGCATTAAGAATAACATAGTGAAACTAATGGATTTCTTTACCTAATAGTGATTCATTGTTCACTGCCCTTCTTGACATCTCTTTGCACTTGTGATGTTGCAATGGCTTAGTGGGTTAATGTCCGTGTCTTTTAAAAAGGAGTTCGTGAGTTCTAGTCCTCAGAGAGCTTTTTTTTCATTTACTTACCAATAAGTTTCCTATAGAGCCAATGGAAATTTGCATTGATTTTGGGATTGAGATAGTGCAACTGTGAGATAGAATCTGTACTAAGTGTTCATAAAGAACAATATGTCATTACAAGCTGTTTAGATTGGCATTAAGAATAACATAGTAAAACCAATGGATTTCTTTTTGAACTTACCAAATAGTGATTCATTGTTCACTGCCCTTCTTGACATAAATTTGCATTTGTGATGTTCCAGTGGCTTACTGGGTTTATGCACCTGTCTTGTAAACATGAGTTCTAATCCATGGAGAGTCTTTTTCATTTACTTACTAATAAGCTTCCTATGGATCAATGGAAATTTGCATTGATTTTGAGATATAGAATCTGTATTACGTGTTCATCAAGAACAATATGTCATGATGCGCTGCAATGATTAGCATTAAGAATAACATAGTGAAACCAATGGATTTCTTTTTGAACTTACCTAATAGTGATTCATTGTTCACTGCCCTTCTTGACATCACTTTGCACTTGTGATGTTCTAATGGCTTAGTGGGTTAATGTCCCTGTCTTTTAAACAGGAGTTTCATGAGTTCTAGTCCTCAGAGAGGTTTTTTTCATTTACTTACCAATAAGTTTCCTATAGAGCCAATGGAAATTTGCATTGATTTTGGGATTGAGATAGTGCAATTGTGAGATAGAATCTGTACTAAGTGTTCATAAAGAACAATATGTCATTACAAGCTGTTTAGATTGGCATTAGGAATAACATAGTAAAACCAATGGATTTCTTTTTGAACTTACCTAATAGTGATTCATTGTTCACTGCCCTTCTTGACATCACTTTGCACTTGTGATGTTCCAATGGCTTAGTGGATTAATGTCCCTGTCTTTTAAACAGGAGTTCGTGCGTTCTAGTCCTCAGAGAGCTTTTTTTCATTTACTTACCAATAAGTTTCCTATAGAGCGAATGGAAATTTGCATTGATTTTGGGATTGAGATAGTGCAATTGTGAGATAGAATCTGTACTAAGTGTTCATAAAGAACAATATGTCATTACAAGCTGTTTAGATTGGCATTAAGAATAACATAGTAAAACCAATGGATTTCTTTTTGAACTTACCTAATAGTGATTCATTGTTCACTGCCCTTCTTGACATAAATTTGCACTTGTGATGGTCCAGTGGCTTACTGCGTTTATGCACCTGTCTTTTAAACATGAGTTCTAATCCATGGAGAGTCTTTTTCATTTACTTACTAATAAGCTTCCTATGGATCAATGGAAATTTGCATTGATTTTGAGATATAGAATCTGTATTACGTGTTCATCAAGAACAATACGTCATGATGCGCTGCAAAGATTGGCATTAAGAATAACATAGTGAAACCAATGGATTTCTTTTTGAACTTACCTAATAGTGATTCATTGTTCACTGCCCTTCTTGACATAACTTTGCACCTGTGATGTTCCAGTGGCTTACTGGGTTTATGCACCTGTCTTGTAAAAAGGAGTTCATGAGTTCTAATCCTTGGAGAGCCTTTTTCATTTACTTACTAATAAGCTTCCTATGGAGCCAATGGAAATTTGCATTGATTTTGGGCTTGAGATAGTGCAATTGTGAGATAGAATCTGTAGTAAGTGTTCATAAAGAACAATATGTCATCACAATCTGTTTTGATTGGCTTTAAGAATAACATAGTAAAACCAATGGATTTCTTTTTGAACTTACCTAATAGTGATTCATTGTTCACTGCCCTTCTTGAAATCACTTTGCACCTGTGATGTTCCTGTGGCTTACTGGGTTAATGCACCTGTCTCGTAAAAAGGATTTCATGAGTTCTAATCCTTGGAGAGTCTTTTTCATTTATATACTAATAAGCTTGCTATGGAGCCAATGTAAATTTGCATTGATTTTGGGATTGAGATAGTGCAATTGTGAGATATAGAATCTGTATTACGTGTTCATCAAGAACAATATGTCATGATGCGCTGCAAAGATTGGTATTAAGAATAACATAGTGAAACCAATGGATTTCTTTTTGAACTTACCTAATAGTGATTCATTGTTCACTGCCCTTCTTGACATAATTTTGCACCTGTGATGTTCCAGTGGCTTACTGGGTTTATGCACCTGTCTTGTAAACAGGAGTTCATGAGTTCTAATCCTTGGAGAGCCTTTTTCATTTACTTACTAATAAGCTTCCTATGGAGCCAATGGAAATTTGCATTGATTTTGGGCTTGAGATAGTGCAATTGTGAGATATAGAATCTGTATTACGTGTTCATCAAGAACAATATGTCATGATGCACTGCAATGATTAGCATTAAGAATAACATAGTGAAACCAATGGATTTCTTTTTGAACTTACCTAATAGTGATTCATTGTTCACTGCCCTTCTTGACATCACTTTGCACTTGTGATGTTCTAATGGCTTAGTGGGTTAATGTCCCTGTCTTTTAAACAGGAGTTTCGTGAGTTCTAGTCCTCAGAGAGCTTTTTTTCATTAACTTACCAATAAGTTTCCTATAAAGCCAATGGAAATTTGCATTGATTTTGGGATTGAGATAGTGCAATTGTGAGATAGAATCTGTACTAAGTGTTCATAAAGAACAATGTGTCATTACAAGCTGTTTAGATTGGCATTAATAATAACATAGTAAAACCAATGGATTTCTTTTTGAACTTACCTAATAGTGATTCATTGGTCACTGCCCTTCTTGACATCGCTTTGCACTTGTGATGTTCCAATGGCTTAGAGGGTTAATGCCAATGTCTATTAAACCGGAGTTCATGAGTTCTAGTCCTCAGAGGGCTCTTTTTCAATTACTTACCAATAAGTTTCCTATAGAGCCAATGGAAATTTGCATTGATTTTGAGATATAGAATCAGTATTACGTGTTCATCAAGAACAATACGTCATGATGCGCTGCAAAGATTGGCATTAAGAATAACATAGTAAAACCAATGGATTTCTTTTTGAACTTACCTAATAGTGATTCATTGTTCACTGCCCTTCTTGACATAACTTTGCACCTGTGATGTTCCAGTGGCTTACTGGGTTTATGCACCTGTCTTGTAAACATGAGTTCTAATCCTTGGAGAGCCTTTTTCATTTACTTACTAATAAGCTTCCTATGGAGCCAATGGAAATTTGCATTGATTTTGGGCTTGAGATAGTGCAATTGTGAGATATAGAATCGGTATTACGTGTTCATCAAGAACAATATGTCATGATGCGCTGCAAAGATTAGCATTAAGAATAACATAGTCAAACCAATGGATTTCTTTTTGAACTTACCTAATAGTGATTCATTGTTCACTGCCCTTCTTGACATCACTTTGCACTTGTGATGTTCCAATGGCTTAGTGGGTTAATGTCCCTGTCTTTTAAACAGGAGTTTGTGAGTTCTAGTCCTCAGAGAGCTTTTTTTCATTTACTTACCAATAAGTTTCCTATAGAGCCAATGGAAATTTGCATTGATTTTGGGATTAAAATAGTGCAATAGTGAGATGGAATCTGTACTATGTGTTCATAAAGAACAATATGTCATTGCAAGCTGTTTAGATTGGCATTAAGAATAACATAGTAAAACCAATGGATTTCTATTTGAACTTACCAAATAGTGATTCATTGTTCACTGCCCTTCTTGCCATAAATTTGCACCTGTGATGTTCCAGTGGCTTACTGGGTTTATGCACCTATCTTGTAAACAGGAGTTCATGAGTTCTAATCCTTGGAGAATCTTTTTCATTTACTTACTAATAAGCTTCCTATGGAGCAATGGAAATTTTCATTGATTTTGAGATATAGAATCTGTATTACGTGTTCATCAAGAACAATACGTCATGATGCGCTGCAAAGATTGGCATTAAGAATAACATAGTGAAACCAATGGATTTCTTTTTGAACTTACCTAACAGTGATTCATTGGTCATTGCCCTTCTTGACAACCTTTTGCACTTGTGATGTTCCAGTGGCTTACTGGGTTAATGTGCTTGTCTTATTAACAGGAGTTCATGAGTTCTTAATCTCAGAGAGTTTTTTCATTTACTTACTAATAAGCTTCCTATGGAGCCAATGTAAATTTGCATTGATTTTGGGATTGAGATAGTGCAATTGTGAGATAGAATCTGTACTAAGTGTTCATAAAGAACAATATGTCATTACAAGCTGTTTAGATTGGCATTAAGAATAACATAGTAAAACCAATGGATTTCTTTTTGAACTTACCAAATAGTGATTTTTTGTTCACTGCCCTTCTTGACATAAATTTGCACCTATGATGTTCCAGTGGCTTACTGGGTTTATGTACCTGTCTTGTAAACAGGAGTTCATGAGTTTTAATCCATGGAGAGTCTTTTTCATTTACTTACTAATAAGCTTCCTATGGAGAAATGGAAATTTGCATTGATTTTGAGATATAGAATCTGTATTACGTGTTCATCAAGAACAATACGTCATGATGCGTTGCAAAGATTGGCATTAAGAATAACATAGTGAAACCAATGGATTTCTTTTTGAACTTACCTAATAGTGATTCGTTGTTCACTGCCCTTCTTGACATAACTTTGCACCTGTGATGTTCCAGTGGCTTACTGGGTTTATGCACCTGTCTTGTAAACAAGAGTTCTAATCCTTGGAGAGCCTTTTTCATTTACTTACTAATAAGCTTACTATGGAGCCAATGGAAATTTGCATTGATTTTTGGCTTGAGATAGTGCAATTGTGAGATTGAATCTGTACTAAGTGTTCATAAAGAACAATATGTCATTACAAGCTCTTTAGATTGGCATTAAGAATAACATAGTAAAACCAATGGATTTATTTTTGAACTTACCTAATAGTGATTCATTGGTCACTGCCCTTCTTGACATCACTTTGCACTTGTGATGTTCCAATGGCTTAGTGGGTTAATGCCAATGGCTTTTAAACAGGAGTTCATGAGTTCTAGTCCTCAGAGATCTCTTTTTCATTTACTTACCAATAAGTTTCCTATAGAGCCAATGGAAATTTGCATTGATTTTGGGATTGAGATAGTGCAATAGTGAGATAGAATCTGTAGTAAGTGTTCATAAAGAACAATATGTCATCACAATCTGTTTACAATGGCTTTAAGAATAACATAGTAAAACCAATGGATTTCTTTTTGAACTTACCTAATAGTGATTCATTGTTTACTGCCCTTCTTGACATCACTGTGCACCTGTGATGTTCCTGTGGCTTACTGGGTTAATGCACCTGTCTTGTAAACAGGAGTTCGTGAGTTTTAATCCATGGAGAGTCTTTTTCATTTACTTACTAATAAGCTTCCTATGGAGAAATGGAAATTTGCATTGATTTTGAGATATAGAATCAGTATTACGTTTTCATCAAGAACAATACGTCATGATGCGTTGCAAAGATTGGCATTAAGAATAACATAGTAAAACCAATGGATTTCTTTTTGAACTTACCTAATAGTGATTCATTGTTCACTGCCCTTCTTGACATAACTTTGTACCTGTGATGTTCCAGTAGCTTACTGGGTTTATGCACCTGTCTTGTAAACATGAGATCTAATCCTTGGAGAGCCTTTTTCATTTACATACTAATAAGCTTCCTATGGAGCCAATGGAAATTTGCATTGATTTTGGGCTTGAGATAGTGCAATTGTGAGATATAGAATCGGTATTACGTGTTCATCAAGAACAATATGTCATGATGCGCTGCAAAGATTAGCATTAAGAATAACATAGTCAAACCAATGGATTTCTTTTTGAACTTACCTAATAGTGATTCATTGTTCACTGCCCTTCTTGACATCACTTTGCACTTGTGATGTTCCAATGGCTCAGTGGGTTAATGTCCCTGTCTTTTAAACAGGAGTTCATGAGTTCTAGTCCTCAGAGAGCTTTTTTTCATTTACTTACCAATAAGTTTCCTATAGAGCCAATGGAAATTTGCATTGATTTTGGGATTGAGATAGTGCAATAGTGAGATAGAATCTGTACTAAGTGTTCATAAAGAACAATATGTCATTACAAGCTGTTTAGATTGGCATTAAGAATAACATAGTAAAACCAATGGATTTCTATTTGAACTTACCTAATAGTGATTCATTGGTCACTGCCCTTCTTGACATAAATTTGCAACTGTGATGTTGCTGTGGCTTACTGTGTTAATGCACCTGTCTTGTAAAAAGGATTTCATGAGTTCTAATCCTGGGAGAGTCTTTTTCATTTACTTACTAATAAGCTTCCTATGGAGCCAATGTAAATTTGCATTGATTTTTGGCTTGAGATAGTGCAATTGTGAGATAGAATCTGTACTAAGTGTTCATAAAGAACAATATGTCATTACAAGCTCTTTAGATTGGCATTAAGAATAACATAGTAAAACCAATGGATTTCTTTTTGAACTTACCAAATAGTGATTTTTTGTTCACTGCCCTTCTTGACATAAATTTGCACCTGTGATGTTCCATTGGCTTACTGGGTTTATGCACCTGTCTTGTAAACAGGAGTTCATGAGTTCTAATCCATGGAGAGTCTTTTTCATTTACTTACTAATAAGCTTCCTATGGAGCAATGGAAATTTGCATTGATTTTGAGATATAGAATCTGTATTACGTGTTCATCAAGAACAATACGTCATGATGCGCTGCAAAGATTGGCATTAAGAATAACATAGTGAAACCAATGGATTTCTTTTTGAACTTACCTAATAGTGATTCATTGGTCATTGCCCTTCTTGACAACCTTTTGCACTTGTGATGTTCTAATGGCTTAGTGGGTTAATGTCCCTGTCTTTTAAACAGGAGTTTCGTGAGTTCTAGTCCTCAGAGAGGTGTTTTTCATTTACTTACCCATAAGTTTCCTATAGAGCCAATGGAAATTTGCATTGATTTGGGGATTGAGATAGTGCAATTGTGAGATAGAATCTGTACTAAGTGTTCATAAAGAACAATATGTCATTACAAGCTGTTTAGATTGGCATTAAGAATAACATAGTAAAACCAATGGATTTCTTTTTGAACTTACCAAATAGTGATTCATTGTTCACTGCCCTTCTTGCCATAATTTTGCACCTGTAATGTTCCAGTAGCTTACTGGGTTTATGCACCTATCTTGTAAACAGGAGTTCATGAGTTCTAATCCTTGGAGAGTCTTTTTCATTTACTTACTAATAAGCTTCCTTTGGAGCAATGGAAATTTTCATTGATTTTGAGATATAGAATCTGTATTACGTGTTCATCAAGAACAATACGTCATGATGCGCTGCAAAGATTGGCATTAAGAATAACATAGTGAAACCAATGGATTTCTTTTTGAACTTACCTAATAGTGATTCATTGGTCATTGCACTTCTTGACAACCTTTTGCACTTGTGATGTTCCAGTGGCTTACTGGGTTAATGTGCTTGTCTTATTAACAGGAGTTCATGAGTTCTAATTCTCAGAGAGTTTTTTCATTTACTTACTAATAAGCTTCCTATGGAGCCAATGTAAATTTGCATTGATTTTGGGATTGAGATAGTGGAATTGTGAGATATAGAATCTGTATTACGTGTTCATCAAGAACAATATGTCATGATGCGCTGCAAAGATTAGCATTAAGAATAACACAGTCAAACCAATGGATTTCTTTTTGAACTTACCTAATAGTGATTCATTGTTCACTGCCCTTCTTGACATCACTCTGCACTTGTGATGTTCCAATGGCTCAGTGGGTTAATGTTCCTGTCTTTTAAACAGGAGTTCATGAGTTCTAGTCCTCAGAGAGCTTTTTTTCATTTACTTACCAATAAGTTTCCTATAGAGCCAATGGAAATTTGCATTGATTTTGGGATTGAGATTGTGCAATTGTGAGATAGAATCTGTACTAAGTGTTCATAAAGAACAATATGTCATTACAAGTTGTTTAGATTGGCATTAAGAATAACATAGTAAAACCAATGGATTTCTATTTGAACTTACCTAATAGTGATTCATTGGTCACTGCCCTTCTTGACATAAATTTGCAACTGTGATGTTGCTGTGGCTTACTGGGTTAATGCACCTGTCTTGTAAAAAGGTTTTCATGAGTTCTAATCCTGGGAGAGTCTTTTTCATTTACTTACTAATAAGCTTCCTATGGAGCCAATGTAAATTGCATTGATTTTTGGCTTGAGATAGTGCAATTGTGAGATAGAATCTGTAGTAAGTGTTCATAAAGAACAATATGTCATCACAATCTGTTTACAATGGCTTTAAGAATAACATAGAAAAACCAATGGATTTCTTTTTGAACTTACCTAATAGTGATTCATTGTTTACTGCCCTTCTTGACATCACTGTGCACCTGTGATGTTCCTGTGGCTTACTGGGTTAATGCACCTGTCTTGTAAAAAGGATTTCATGAGTTCTAATCCTTGGAGAGTCTTTTTCATTTACTTACTAATAAGCTTCCTATGGAGCCAATGGAAATTTGCATTGATTTTGGGCTTGAGATTGTGCAATTGTGAGATATAGAATCTGTATTACGTGTTCATCAAGAACAATATGTCATGATGCGCTGCAATGATTAGCATTAAAAATAACATAGTGAAACCAATGGATTTCTTTTTGAACTTACCTAATAGTGATTCATTGTTCACTGCCCTTCTTGACATCACTTTGCACTTGTGATGTTCTAATGGCTTAGTGGGTTAATGTCCCTGTCTTTTAAACAGGAGTTTCGTGAGTTCTAGTCCTCAGAGAGGTTTTTTTCATTTTCTTACCCATAAGTTTCCTATAGAGCCAATGGAAATTTGCATTGATTTTGGGATTGAGATAGTGCAATTGTGAGATAGAATCTGTACTAAGTGTTCATAAAGAACAATATGTCATTACAAGCTGTTTAGATTGGCATTAAGAATAACATAGTGAAACCAATGGATTTCTTTTTGAACTTACCTAATAGTGATTCATTGGTCATTGCCCTTCTTGACAACCTTTTGCACTTGTGATGTTCCAGTGACTTACTGGGTTAATGTGCTTGTCTTATTAACAGGAGTTCACGAGTTCTAATTCTCAGAGAGTTTTCTCATTTACTTACTAATAAGCTTCCTATGGAGCCAATGTAAATTTGCATCGATTTTGGGATTGAGATAGTGGAATTGTGAGATATAGAATCTGTATTACGTGTTCATCAAGAACAATATGTCATGATGCGCTGCAAAGATTAGCATTAAGAATAACATAGTCAAACCAATGGATTTCTTTTTGAACTTACCTAATAGTGATTCATTGTTCACTGCCCTTCTTGACATCACTTTGCACTTGTGATGTTCCAATGGCTCAGTGGTTTAATGTCTCTGTCTTTTAAACAGGAGTTCATGAGTTCTAGTCCTCAGAGAGCTTTTTTTCATTTACTTACCAATAAGTTTCCTATAGAGCCAATGGAAATTTGCATTGATTTTGGGATTGAGAAAGTGCAATAGTGAGATAGAATCTGTACTAAGTGTTCATAAAGAACAATATGTCATTACAAGCTGTTTAGATTGGCATTAAGAATAACATAGTAAAACCAATGGATTTCTATTTGAACTTACCTAATAGTGATTCATTGGTCACTGCCCTTCTTGACATAAATTTGCAACTGTGATGTTGCTGTGGCTTACTGGGTTAATGCACCTGTCTTGTAAAAAGGATTTCATGAGTTCTAATCCTGGGAGAGTCTTTTTCATTTACTTACTAATAAGCTTCCTATGGAGCCAATGTAAATTTGCATTGATTTTTGGCTTGAGATAGTGCAATTGTGAGATAGAATCTGTACTAAGTGTTCATAAAGAACAATATGTCATTACAAGCTCTTTAGATTGGCATTAAGAATAACATAGTAAAACCAATGGATTTCTTTTTGAACTTACCTAATAGTGATTCATTGGTCACTGCCCTTCTTGACATCACTTTGCACTTGTGATGTTCCAATGGCTTAGTGGGTTAATGCCAATGTCTTTTAAACAGGAGTTCATGAGTTCTAATCCATGGAGAGTCTTTTTCATTTACTTACTAATAAGCTTCCTATGGAGCAATGGAAATTTGCATTGATTTTGAGATATAGAATCTGTATTACGTGTTCATCAAGAACAATACGTCATGATGCGCTGCAAAGATTAGCATTAAGAATAACATAGTCAAAACAATGGATTTCTTTTTGAACTTACCTAATAGTGATTCATTGTTCACTGCCCTTCTTGACATCACTTTGCACTTGTGATGTTCCAATGGCTTAGTGGGTTAATGTCCCTGTCTTTTAAGCAGGAGTTCGTGAGTTCTAGTCCTCAGAGAGCTATTTTTCATTTACTTACCAATAAGTTTCCTATAGAGCCAATGGAATGAGATTGTGCAATTGTGAGATAGAATCTGTACTAAGTGTTCATAAAGAACAATATGTCATCACAATCTGTTTACAATGGCTTTAAGAATAACATAGTAAAACCAATGGATTTCTTTTTGAACTTACCTAATAGTGATTCATTGTTTACTGCCCTTCTTGACATCACTGTGCACCTGTGATGTTCCTGTGGCTTACTGGGTTAATGCACCTGTCTTGTAAAAAGGATTTCATGAGTTCTAATCCTTGGAGAGTCTTTTTCATTTACTTACTAATAAGCTTCCCATGGAGCCAATGGAAATTTGCATTGATTTTGGGCTTGAGATTGTGCAATTGTGAGATATAGAATCTGTATTACGTGTTCATCAAGAACAATATGTCATGATGCGCTGCAATGATTAGCATTAAAAATAACATAGTGAAACCAATGGATTTCTTTTTGAACTTACCTAATAGTGATTCATTGTTCACTGCCCTTCTTGACATCACTTTGCACTTGTGATGTTCTAATGGCTTAGTGGGTTAATGTCCCTGTCTTTTAAACAGGAGTTTCGTGAGTTCTAGTCCTCAGAGAGGTTTTTTTCATTTACTTACCCATAAGTTTCCTATAGAGCCAATGGAAATTTGCATTGATTTTGGGATTGAGATAGTGCAATTGTGAGATAGAATCTGTACTAAGTGTTCATAAAGAACAATATGTCATTACAAGCTGTTTAGATTGGCATTAAGAATAACATAGTAAAACCAATGGATTTCTTTTTGAACTTACCAAATAGTGATTCATTGTTCACTGCCCTTCTTGCCATAATTTTGCACCTGTGATGTTCCAGTGGCTTACTGGGTTTATGCACCTATCTTGTAAACAGGAGTTCATGAGTTCTAATCCTTGGAGAGTCTTTTTCATTTACTTACTAATAAGCTTCCTATGGAGCAATGGAAATTTTCATTGATTTTGAGATATAGAATCTGTATTACGTGTTCATCAAGAACAATACGTCATGATGCGCTGCAAAGATTGGCATTAAGAATAACATAGTGAAACCAATGGATTTCTTTTTGAACTTACCTAATAGTGATTCATTGGTCATTGCCCTTCTTGACAACCTTTTTCACTTGTGATGTTCCAGTGGCTTACTGGGTTAATGTGCTTGTCTTATTAACAGGAGTTCATGAGTTCTAATTCTCAAAGAGTTTTTTCATTTACTTACTAATAAGCTTACTATGGAGCCAATGTAAATTTGCATTGATTTTGGGATTGAGATAGTGGAATTGTGAGATATAGAATCTGTATTACGTGTTCATCAAGAACAATATGTCATGATGCGCTGCAAAGATTAGCATTAAGAATAACATAGTCAAACCAATGGATTTCTTTTTGAGCTTACCTATTAGTGATTCATGGTTCACTGCCCTTCTTGACATCACTTTGCACTTGTGATGTTCTAATGGCTTAGTGGGTTAATGTCCCTGTCTTTTAAACAGGAGTTTTGTGAGTTCTAGTCCTCAGAGAGCTTTTTTTCATTTACTTACCAATAAGTTTCCTATAGAGCCAATGGAAATTTGCATTGATTTTGGGATTGAGATAGTGCAATTGTGAGATAGAATCTGTACTAAGTGTTCATAAAGAACAATATGTCATTACAAGCTGTTTAGATTGGCATTAAGAATAACATAGTAAAACCAATGGATTTCTTTTTGAACTTACCTAATAGTGATTCATTGGTCACTGCCCTTCTTGACATCACTTTGCACTTGTGATGTTCCAATGGCTTAGTGGGTTAATGTACCTGTCTTTTAAACAGGAGTTTGTGCGTTCTAGTCCTCAGAGAGCTTTTTTTCATTTACTTACCAATAAGTTTCCTATAGAGCCAATGGAAATTTGCATTGATTTTGGGATTGAGATAGTGCAATTGTGAGATAGAATCTGTACTAAGTGTTCATAAAGAACAATATGTCATTACAAGCTGTTTAGATTGGCATTAAGAATAACATAGTAAAACCAATGGATTTCTTTTTGAACTTACCTAATAGTGATTCATTGGTCATTGCCCTTCTTGACAACCTTTTGCACTTGTGATGTTCCAGTGGCTTACTGGGTTAATGTGCTTGTCTTATTAACAGGAGTTCACGAGTTCTAATTCTCAGAGAGTTTTCTCATTTACTTACTAATAAGCTTCCTATGGAGCCAATGTAAATTTGCATCGATTTTGGGATTGAGATAGTGGAATTGTGAGATATAGAATCTGTATTACGTGTTCATCAAGAACAATATGTCATGATGCGCTGCAAAGATTAGCATTAAGAATAACATAGTCAAACCAATGGATTTCTTTTTGAACTTACCTAATAGTGATTCATTGTTCACTGCCCTTCTTGACATCATTTTGCACTTGTGATGTTCCAATGGCTCAGTGGTTTAATGTCTCTGTCTTTTAAACAGGAGTTCATGAGTTCTAGTCCTCAGAGAGCTTTTTTTCATTTACTTACCAATAAGTTTCCTATAGAGCCAATGGAAATTTGCATTGATTTTGGGATTGAGATAGTGCAATAGTGAGATAGAATCTGTACTAAGTGTTCATAAAGAACAATATGTCATTACAAGCTGTTTAGATTGGCATTAAGAATAACATAGTAAAACCAATGGATTTCTATTTGAACTTACCTAATAGTGATTCATTGGTCACTGCCCTTCTTGACATAAATTTGCAACTGTGATGTTGCTGTGGCTTACTGGGTTAATGCACCTGTCTTGTAAAAAGGATTTCATGAGTTCTAATCCTGGGAGAGTCTTTTTCATTTACTTACTAATAAGCTTCCTATGGAGCCAATGTAAATTTGCATTGATTTTTGGCTTGAGATAGTGCAATTGTGAGATAGAATCTGTACTAAGTGTTCATAAAGAACAATATGTCATTACAAGCTCTTTAGATTGGCATTAAGAATAACATAGTAAAACCAATGGATTTCTTTTTGAACTTACCTAATAGTGATTCATTGGTCACTGCCCTTCTTGACATCACTTTGCACTTGTGATGTTCCAATGGCTTAGTGGGTTAATGCCAATGTCTTTTAAACAGGAGTTCATGAGTTCTAATCCATGGAGAGTCTTTTTCATTTACTTACTAATAAGCTTCCTATGGAGCAATGGAAATTTGCATTGATTTTGAGATATAGAATCTGTATTACGTGTTCATCAAGAACAATACGTCATGATGCGCTGCAAAGATTAGCATTAAGAATAACATAGTCAAAACAATGGATTTCTTTTTGAACTTACCTAATAGTGATTCATTGTTCACTGCCCTTCTTGACATCACTTTGCACTTGTGATGTTCCAATGGCTTAGTGGGTTAATGTCCCTGTCTTTTAAGCAGGAGTTCGTGAGTTCTAGTCCTCAGAGAGCTATTTTTCATTTACTTACCAATAAGTTTCCTATAGAGCCAATGGAATGAGATTGTGCAATTGTGAGATAGAATCTGTACTAAGTGTTCATAAAGAACAATATGTCATCACAATCTGTTTACAATGGCTTTAAGAATAACATAGTAAAACCAATGGATTTCTTTTTGAACTTACCTAATAGTGATTCATTGTTTACTGCCCTTCTTGACATCACTGTGCACCTGTGATGTTCCTGTGGCTTACTGGGTTAATGCACCTGTCTTGTAAAAAGGATTTCATGAGTTCTAATCCTTGGAGAGTCTTTTTCATTTACTTACTAATAAGCTTCCCATGGAGCCAATGGAAATTTGCATTGATTTTGGGCTTGAGATTGTGCAATTGTGAGATATAGAATCTGTATTACGTGTTCATCAAGAACAATATGTCATGATGCGCTGCAATGATTAGCATTAAAAATAACATAGTGAAACCAATGGATTTCTTTTTGAACTTACCTAATAGTGATTCATTGTTCACTGCCCTTCTTGACATCACTTTGCACTTGTGATGTTCTAATGGCTTAGTGGGTTAATGTCCCTGTCTTTTAAACAGGAGTTTCGTGAGTTCTAGTCCTCAGAGAGGTTTTTTTCATTTACTTACCCATAAGTTTCCTATAGAGCCAATGGAAATTTGCATTGATTTTGGGATTGAGATAGTGCAATTGTGAGATAGAATCTGTACTAAGTGTTCATAAAGAACAATATGTCATTACAAGCTGTTTAGATTGGCATTAAGAATAACATAGTAAAACCAATGGATTTCTTTTTGAACTTACCAAATAGTGATTCATTGTTCACTGCCCTTCTTGCCATAATTTTGCACCTGTGATGTTCCAGTGGCTTACTGGGTTTATGCACCTATCTTGTAAACAGGAGTTCATGAGTTCTAATCCTTGGAGAGTCTTTTTCATTTACTTACTAATAAGCTTCCTATGGAGCAATGGAAATTTTCATTGATTTTGAGATATAGAATCTGTATTACGTGTTCATCAAGAACAATACGTCATGATGCGCTGCAAAGATTGGCATTAAGAATAACATAGTGAAACCAATGGATTTCTTTTTGAACTTACCTAATAGTGATTCATTGGTCATTGCCCTTCTTGACAACCTTTTTCACTTGTGATGTTCCAGTGGCTTACTGGGTTAATGTGCTTGTCTTATTAACAGGAGTTCATGAGTTCTAATTCTCAAAGAGTTTTTTCATTTACTTACTAATAAGCTTACTATGGAGCCAATGTAAATTTGCATTGATTTTGGGATTGAGATAGTGGAATTGTGAGATATAGAATCTGTATTACGTGTTCATCAAGAACAATATGTCATGATGCGCTGCAAAGATTAGCATTAAGAATAACATAGTCAAACCAATGGATTTCTTTTTGAGCTTACCTATTAGTGATTCATGGTTCACTGCCCTTCTTGACATCACTTTGCACTTGTGATGTTCTAATGGCTTAGTGGGTTAATGTCCCTGTCTTTTAAACAGGAGTTTTGTGAGTTCTAGTCCTCAGAGAGCTTTTTTTCATTTACTTACCAATAAGTTTCCTATAGAGCCAATGGAAATTTGCATTGATTTTGGGATTGAGATAGTGCAATTGTGAGATAGAATCTGTACTAAGTGTTCATAAAGAACAATATGTCATTACAAGCTGTTTAGATTGGCATTAAGAATAACATAGTAAAACCAATGGATTTCTTTTTGAACTTACCTAATAGTGATTCATTGGTCACTGCCCTTCTTGACATCACTTTGCACTTGTGATGTTCCAATGGCTTAGTGGGTTAATGTACCTGTCTTTTAAACAGGAGTTTGTGCGTTCTAGTCCTCAGAGAGCTTTTTTTCATTTACTTACCAATAAGTTTCCTATAGAGCCAATGGAAATTTGCATTGATTTTGGGATTGAGATAGTGCAATTGTGAGATAGAATCTGTACTAAGTGTTCATAAAGAACAATATGTCATTACAAGCTGTTTAGATTGGCATTAAGAATAACATAGTAAAACCAATGGATTTCTTTTTGAACTTACCTAATAGTGATTCATTGGTCATTGCCCTTCTTGACAACCTTTTGCACTTGTGATGTTCCAGTGGCTTACTGGGTTAATGTGCTTGTCTTATTAACAGGAGTTCACGAGTTCTAATTCTCAGAGAGTTTTCTCATTTACTTACTAATAAGCTTCCTATGGAGCCAATGTAAATTTGCATCGATTTTGGGATTGAGATAGTGGAATTGTGAGATATAGAATCTGTATTACGTGTTCATCAAGAACAATATGTCATGATGCGCTGCAAAGATTAGCATTAAGAATAACATAGTCAAACCAATGGATTTCTTTTTGAACTTACCTAATAGTGATTCATTGTTCACTGCCCTTCTTGACATCATTTTGCACTTGTGATGTTCCAATGGCTCAGTGGTTTAATGTCTCTGTCTTTTAAACAGGAGTTCATGAGTTCTAGTCCTCAGAGAGCTTTTTTTCATTTACTTACCAATAAGTTTCCTATAGAGCCAATGGAAATTTGCATTGATTTTGGGATTGAGATAGTGCAATAGTGAGATAGAATCTGTACTAAGTGTTCATAAAGAACAATATGTCATTACAAGCTGTTTAGATTGGCATTAAGAATAACATAGTAAAACCAATGGATTTCTATTTGAACTTACCTAATAGTGATTCATTGGTCACTGCCCTTCTTGACATAAATTTGCAACTGTGATGTTGCTGTGGCTTACTGGGTTAATGCACCTGTCTTGTAAAAAGGATTTCATGAGTTCTAATCCTGGGAGAGTCTTTTTCATTTACTTACTAATAAGCTTCCTATGGAGCCAATGTAAATTTGCATTGATTTTTGGCTTGAGACAGTGCAATTGTGAGATAGAATCTGTACTAAGTGTTCATAAAGAACAATATGTCATTACAAGCTCTTTAGATTGGCATTAAGAATAACATAGTAAAACCAATGGATTTCTTTTTGAACTTACCTAATAGTGATTCATTGGTCACTGCCCTTCTTGACATCACTTTGCACTTGTGATGTTCCAATGGCTTAGTGGGTTAATGCCAATGTCTTTTAAACAGGAGTTCATGAGTTCTAATCCATGGAGAGTCTTTTTCATTTACTTACTAATAAGCTTCCTATGGAGCAATGGAAATTTGCATTGATTTTGAGATATAGAATCTGTATTACGTGTTCATCAAGAACAATACGTCATGATGCGCTGCAAAGATTAGCATTAAGAATAACATAGTCAAACCAATGGATTTCTTTTTGAACTTACCTAATAGTGATTCATTGTTCACTGCCCTTCTTGACATCACTTTGCACTTGTGATGTTCCAATGGCTTAGTGGGTTAATGTCCCTGTCTTTTAAGCAGGAGTTCGTGAGTTCTAGTCCTCAGAGAGCTATTTTTCATTTACTTACCAATAAGTTTCCTATAGAGCCAATGGAAATTTGCATTGATTTTGGGATTAAGATAGTGCAATAGTGAGATAGAATCTGTAGTAAGTGTTCATAAAGAACAATATGTCATCACAATCTGTTTACAATGGCTTTAAGAATAACATAGTAAAACCAATGGATTTCTTTTTGAACTTACCTAATAGTGATTCATTGTTTACTGCCCTTCTTGACATCACTGTGCACCTGTGATGTTCCTGTGGCTTACTGGGTTAATGCACCTGTCTTGTAAAAAGGATTTCATGAGTTCTAATCCTTGGAGAGTCTTTTTCATTTACTTACTAATAAGCTTCCCATGGAGCCAATGGAAATTTGCATTGATTTTGGGCTTGAGATTGTGCAATTGTGAGATATAGAATCTGTATTACGTGTTCATCAAGAACAATATGTCATGATGCGCTGCAATGATTAGCATTAAAAATAACATAGTGAAACCAATGGATTTCTTTTTGAACTTACCTAATAGTGATTCATTGTTCACTGCCCTTCTTGACATCACTTTGCACTTGTGATGTTCTAATGGCTTAGTGGGTTAATGTCCCTGTCTTTTAAACAGGAGTTTCGTGAGTTCTAGTCCTCACAGAGGTTTTTTTCATTTACTTTCCCATAAGTTTCCTATAGAGCCAATGGAAATTTGCATTGATTTTGGGATTGAGATAGTGCAATTGTGAGATAGAATCTGTACTAAGTGTTCATAAAGAACAATATGTCATTACAAGCTGTTTAGATTGGCATTAAGAATAACATAGTAAAACCAATGGATTTCTTTTTGAACTTACCAAATAGTGATTCATTGTTCACTGCCCTTCTTGCCATAATTTTGCACCTGTGATGTTCCAGTGGCTTACTGGGTTTATGCACCTATCTTGTAAACAGGAGTTCATGAGTTCTAATCCTTGGAGAGTCTTTTTCATTTACTTACTAATAAGCTTCCTATGGAGCAATGGAAATTTTCATTGATTTTGAGATATAGAATCTGTATTACGTGTTCATCAAGAACAATACGTCATGATGCGCTGCAAAGATTGGCATTAAGAATAACATAGTGAAACCAATGGATTTCTTTTTGAACTTACCTAATAGTGATTCATTGGTCATTGCCCTTCTTGACAACCTTTTTCACTTGTGATGTTCCAGTGGCTTACTGGGTTAATGTGCTTGTCTTATTAACAGGAGTTCATGAGTTCTAATTCTCAGAGAGTTTTTTCATTTACTTACTAATAAGCTTACTATGGAGCCAATGTAAATTTGCATTGATTTTGGGATTGAGATAGTGGAATTGTGAGATATAGAATCTGTATTACGTGTTCATCAAGAACAATACGTCATGATGCGCTGCAAAGATTGGCATTAAGAATAACATAGTGAAACCAATGGATTTCTTTTTGAACTTACCTAATAGTGATTCATTGTTCACTGCCCTTCTTGACATATCTTTGCACCTGTGATGTTCCAGTGGCTTACTGGGTTTATGCACCTGTCTTGTAAACATTAGTTCTAATCCTTGGAGAGCCTTTTTCATTTACTTACTAATAAGCTTCCTATGGAGCCAATGGAAATTTGCATTGATTTTGGGCTTGAGATAGTGCAATTGTGAGATATAGAATCTGTATTACGTGTTCATCAAGAACAATATGTCATGATGCGCTGCAAAGATTAGCATTAAGAATAACATAGTCAAACCAATGGATTTCTTTTTGAACTTACCTAATAGTGATTCATTGTTCACTGCCCTTCTTGACATCACTTTGCACTTGTGATGTTCCAATGGCTTAGTGGGTTAATGTCCCTGTCTTTTAAGCAGGAGTTTGTGAGTTCTAGTCCTCAGAGAGCTTTTTTTCATTTACTTACCAATAAGTTTCCTATAGAGCCAATGGAAATTTGCATTGATTTTGGGATTAAGATAGTGCAATAGTGAGATAGAATCTGTAGTAAGTGTTCATAAAGAACAATATGTCATCACAATCTGTTTACAATGGCTTTAAGAATAACATAGTAAAACCAATGGATTTCTTTTTGAACTTACCTAATAGTGATTCATTGTTTACTGCCCTTCTTGACATCACTGTGCACCTGTGATGTTCCTGTGGCTTACTGGGTTAATGCACCTGTCTTGTAAAAAGGATTTCATGAGTTCTAATCCTTGGAGAGTCTTTTTCATTTACTTACTAATAAGCTTCCTATGGAGCCAATGTAAATTTGCATTGATTTTTGGCTTGAGATAGTGCAATTGTGAGATAGAATCTGTACTAAGTGTTTATAAAGAACAATATGTCATTACAAGCTCTTTAGATTGGCATTAAGAATAACATAGCAAAACCAATGGATTTCTTTTTGAACTTACCTAATAGTGATTCATTGGTCACTGCCCTTCTTGACATCACTTTGCATTTGTGATGTTCTAATGGCTTAGTCGGTTAATGTCCCTGTCTTTTTAAACAGGAGTTTCGTGAGTTCTAGTCCTCAGAGAGCTTTTTTTCATTTACTTACCCATAAGTTTCCTATAGAGCGAATGGAAATTTGCATTGATTTTGGGATTGAGATAGTGCAATTGTGAGATATAGAATCTGTATTATGTGTTCATCAAGAACAATATGTCATGATGCGCTGCAAAGATTAGCATTAAGAATAACATAGTCAAACCAATGGATTTCTTTTTGAACTTACTTAATAGTGATTCATTGTTCACTGCCCTTCTTGACATCAGTTTGCACTTGTGAAGTTCCAATGGCTCAGTGGGTTAATGTCCCTTTCTTTTAAACAGGAGTTCGTGAGTTCTAGTCCTCAGAGAGCTTTTTTTCATTTACTTACCAATTAGTTTCCTATAGAGCCAATGGAAATTTGCATTGATTTTGGGATTGAGATAGTGCAATTGTGAGATAGAATCTGTACTAAGTGTTCATAAAGAACAATATGTCATTACAAGCTCTTTAGATTGGCATTAAGAATAACATAGCAAAACCAATGGATTTATTTTTGAACTTACCTAATAGTGATTCATTGGTCACTGCCCTTCTTGACATCACTTTGCACTTGTGACGTTCCAATGGCTTAGTGGGTTAATGTCCCTGTCTTTTAAACAGGAGTTCGTGAGTTCTAGTCCTCAGAGAGCTTTTTTTCATTTACTTACCAATTAGTTTCCTATAGAGCCAATGGAAATTTGCATTGATTTTGGGATTGAGATAGTGCAATAGTGAGATAGAATCTGTACTAAGTGTTCATAAAGAACAATATGTCATTACAAGCTGTTTAGATTGGCATTAAGAATAACATAGTAAAACCAATGGATTTCTATTTGAACTTACCTAATAGTGATTCATTGGTCACTGCCCTTCTTGACATAAATTTGCACCTGTGATGTTGCTGTGGCTTACTGGGTTATTGCACCTGTCTTGTAAAAAGGATATCATGAGTTCTAATCATTGGAGAGTCTTTTTCATTTACTTACTAATAAGCTTCCTATGGAGCCAATGTAAATTTGCATTGATTTTTGGCTTGAGATAGTGCAATTGTGAGATAGAATCTGTACTAAGTGTTCATAAAGAACAATATGTCATTACAAGCTGTTTAGATTGGCATTAAGAATAACATAGTAAAACCAATGGATTTCTTTTTGAACTTACCTAATAGTGATTCATTGGTCACTGCCCTTCTTGACATAAATTTGCACCTGTGATGTTGCTGTGGCTTACTGCACCTGTCTTGTAAAAAGGATATCATGAGTTCTAATCATTGGAGAGTCTTTTTCATTTACTTACTAATAAGCTTCCTATGGAGCCAATGTAAATTTGCATTGATTTTTGGCTTGAGATAGTGCAATTGTGAGATAGAATCTGTACCAAGTGTTCATAAAGAACAATATGTCATTACAAGCTGTTTAGATTGGCATTAAGAATAACATAGTAAAACCAATGGATTTCTTTTTGAACTTACCAAATAGTGATTTTTTGTTCACTGCCCTTCTTGACATAAATTTGCACCTGTGATGTTCCAGTGGCTTACTGGTTTATGCACCTGTCTCGTAAACAGGAGTTCATGAGTTCTAATCGATGGAGAGTCTTTTTTATTTACGTACTAATAAGCTTCCTATGGAGCAATGGAAATTTGCATTGATTTTGAGATATAGAATCTGTATTACTTGTTCATCAAGAACAATACGTCATGATGCGCTGCAAAGATTGGCAATAAGAATAACATAGTGAAACCAATGGATTTCTTTTTGAACTTTCCTAATAGTGATTCATTGTTCACTGCCCTTCTTGACATAACTTTGCACCTGTGATGTTCCAGTGGCTTACTGGGTTTATGCACCTGTCTTGATAACATGAGTTCTAATCCTTGGAGAGCCTTTTTCATTTACTTACTAATAAGCTTACTATGGAGCAATGGAAATTTGCATTGATTTTGAGATATAGAATCTGTATTACGTGTTCATCAAGAACAATATGTCATGATGCGCTGCAAAGATTAGCATTAAGAATAACATAGTCAAACCAATGGATTTCTTTTTGAACTTACCTAATAGTGATTCATTGTTCACTGCCCTTCTTGACATCACTTTGCACTTGTGATGTTCCAATGGCTCAGTGGGTTAATGTCCCTGACTTTTAAACAGGAGTTCGTGAGTTCTAGTCCTCAGAGAGCTTTTTTTCATTTACTTACCAATCAGTTTCCTATAGAGCCAATGGAAATTTGCATTGATTTTGGGATTGAGATAGTGCAATAGTGAGATAGAATCTGTACTAAGTGTTCATAAAGAACAATATGTCATTACAAGCTGTTTAGATTGGCATTAAGAATAACATAGTAAAACCAATGGATTTCTATTTGAACTTACCTAATAGTGATTCATTGGTCACTGCCCTTCTTGACATAAATTTGCACCTGTGATGTTGCTGTGGCTTACTGGGTTATTGCACCTGTCTTGTAAAAAGGATATCATGAGTTCTAATCATTGGAGAGTCTTTTTCATTTACTTACTAATAAGCTTCCTATGGAGCCAATGTAAATTTGCATTGATTTTTGGCTTGAGATAGTGCAATTGTGAGATAGAATCTGTACTAAGTGTTCATAAAGAACAATATGTCATTACAAGCTGTTTAGATTGGCATTAAGAATAACATAGTAAAACCAATGGATTTCTTTTTGAACTTACCTAATAGTGATTCATTGGTCACTGCCCTTCTTGACATAAATTTGCACCTGTGATGTTGCTGTGGCTTACTGCACCTGTCTTGTAAAAAGGATATCATGAGTTCTAATCATTGGAGAGTCTTTTTCATTTACTTACTAATAAGCTTCCTATGGAGCCAATGTAAATTTGCATTGATTTTTGGCTTGAGATAGTGCAATTGTGAGATAGAATCTGTACCAAGTGTTCATAAAGAACAATATGTCATTACAAGCTGTTTAGATTGGCATTAAGAATAACATAGTAAAACCAATGGATTTCTTTTTGAACTTACCAAATAGTGATTTTTTGTTCACTGCCCTTCTTGACATAAATTTGCACCTGTGATGTTCCAGTGGCTTACTGGTTTATGCACCTGTCTCGTAAACTAGAGTTCATGAGTTCTAATCGATGGAGAGTCTTTTTCATTTACTTACTAATAAGCTTCCTATGGAGCAATGGAAATTTGCATTGATTTTGAGATATAGAATCTGTATTACGTGTTCATCAAGAACAATAAGTCATGATGCGCTGCAAAGATTGGCAATAAGAATAACATAGTGAAACCAATGGATTTCTTTTTGAACTTTCCTAATAGTGATTCATTGTTCACTGCCCTTCTTGACATAACTTTGCACCTGTGATGTTCCAGTGGCTTACTGGGTTTATGCACCTGTCTTGATAACATGAGTTCTAATCCTTGGAGAGCCTTTTTCATTTACTTACTAATAAGCTTACTATGAAGCCAATGGAAATGTGCATTGATTTTGGGCTTGAGATAGTGCAATTGTGAGATATAGAATCTGTATTACGTGTTCATCAAGAACAATATGTCATGATGCGCTGCAAAGATTAGCATTAAGAATAACATAGTCAAACCAATGGATTTCTTTTTGAACTTACCTAATAGTGATTCATTGTTCACTGCCCTTCTTGACATCACTTTGCACTTGTGATGTTCCAATGGCTCAGTGGGTTAATGTCCCTGACTTTTAAACAGGAGTTCGTGAGTTCTAGTCCTCAGAGAGCTTTTTTTCATTTACTTACCAATCAGTTTCCTATAGAGCCAATGGAAATTTGCATTGATTTTGGGATTGAGATAGTGCAATAGTGAGATAGAATCTGTACTAAGTGTTCATAAAGAACAATATGTCATTACAAGCTGTTTAGATTGGCATTAAGAATAACATAGTAAAACCAATGGATTTCTATTTGAACTTACCTAATAGTGATTCATTGGTCACTGCCCTTCTTGACATAAATTTGCACCTGTGATGTTGCTGTGGCTTACTGGGTTAATGCACCTGTCTTGTAAAAAGGATTTCATGAGTTCTAATCCTGGGAGAGTCTTTTTCATTTACTTACTAATAAGCTTCCTATGGAGCCAATGTAAATTTGCAATGATTTTTGGCTTGAGATAGTGCAATTGTGAGAGAGAATCTGTACTAAGCGTTCATAAAGAACAATATGTCATTACAAGCTCTTTAGATTGGCATTAAGAATAACATAGTAAAACCAATGGATTTCTTTTTGAACTTACCTAATAGTGATTCATTGGTCACTGCCCTTCTTGACATCACTTTGCACTTGTGACGTTCCAATGGCTTAGTGGGTTAATGCCAATTTCTTTTAAACAGGAGTTCATGAGTTCTAGTCCTCAGAGATCTCTTTTTCATTTACTTACCAATAAGTTTCCTATAGAGCCAATGGAAATTTGCATTGATTTTGGGATTGAGATAGTGCAATTGTGAGATAGAATCTGTACTAAGTGTTCATAAAGAACAATATGTCATTACAAGCTGTTTAGATTGGCATTAAGAATAACATAGTAAAACCAATGGATTTCTATTTGAACTTACCTAATAGTGATTCATTGTTCACTGCCCTTCTTGACATCACTTTGCCCTTGTGATGTTCCAATGGCTTAGTGGGTTAATGTCCCTGTCTTTTAAGCAGGAGTTTGTGAGTTCTAGTCCTCAGAGAGCTTTTTTTCATTTACTTACCAATAAGTTTCCTATAGAGCCAATGGAAATTTGCATTGATTTTGGGATTAAGATAGTGCAATAGTGAGATAGAATCTGTAGTAAGTGTTCATAAAGAACAATATGTCATCACAATCTGTTTACAATGGCTTTAAGAATAACATAGTAAAACCAATGGATTTCTTTTTGAACTTACCTAATAGTGATTCATTGTTTACTGCCCTTCTTGACATCACTGTGCACCTGTGATGTTCCTGTGGCTTACTGGGTTAATGCACCTGTCTTGTAAAAAGGATTTCATGAGTTCTAATCCTTGGAGAGTCTTTTTCATTTACTTACTAATAAGCTTCCTATGGAGCCAATGTAAATTTGCATTGATTTTTGGCTTGAGATAGTGCAATTGTGAGATAGAATCTGTACTAAGTGTTCATAAAGAACAATATGTCATTACAAGCTCTTTAGATTGGCATTAAGAATAACATAGCAAAACCAATGGATTTCTTTTTGAACTTACCTAATAGTGATTCATTGGTCACTGCCCTTCTTGACATCACTTTGCATTTGTGATGTTCTAATGGCTTAGTCGGTTAATGTCCCTGTCTTTTTAAACAGGAGTTTCGTGAGTTCTAGTCCTCAGAGAGCTTTTTTTCATTTACTTACCCATAAGTTTCCTATAGAGCGAATGGAAATTTGCATTGATTTTGGGATTGAGATAGTGCAATTGTGAGATATAGAATCTGTATTATGTGTTCATCAAGAACAATATGTCATGATGCGCTGCAAAGATTAGCATTAAGAATAACATAGTCAAACCAATGGATTTCTTTTTGAACTTACTTAATAGTGATTCATTGTTCACTGCCCTTCTTGACATCAGTTTGCACTTGTGAAGTTCCAATGGCTCAGTGGGTTAATGTCCCTGTCTTTTAAACAGGAGTTCGTGAGTTCTAGTCCTCAGAGAGCTTTTTTTCATTTACTTACCAATTAGTTTCCTATAGAGCCAATGGAAATTTGCATTGATTTTGGGATTGAGATAGTGCAATAGTGAGATAGAATCTGTACTAAGTGTTCATAAAGAACAATATGTCATTACAAGCTGTTTAGATTGGCATTAAGAATAACATAGTAAAACCAATGGATTTCTATTTGAACTTACCTAATAGTGATTCATTGGTCACTGCCCTTCTTGACATAAATTTGCACCTGTGATGTTGCTGTGGCTTACTGGGTTATTGCACCTGTCTTGTAAAAAGGATATCATGAGTTCTAATCATTGGAGAGTCTTTTTCATTTACTTACTAATAAGCTTCCTATGGAGCCAATGTAAATTTGCATTGATTTTTGGCTTGAGATAGTGCAATTGTGAGATAGAATCTGTACTAAGTGTTCATAAAGAACAATATGTCATTACAAGCTGTTTAGATTGGCATTAAGAATAACATAGTAAAACCAATGGATTTCTTTTTGAACTTACCTAATAGTGATTCATTGGTCACTGCCCTTCTTGATATAAATTTGCACCTGTGATGTTGCTGTGGCTTACTGCACCTGTCTTGTAAAAAGGATATCATGAGTTCTAATCATTGGAGAGTCTTTTTCATTTACTTACTAATAAGCTTCCTATGGAGCCAATGTAAATTTGCATTGATTTTTGGCTTGAGATAGTGCAATTGTGAGATAGAATCTGTACCAAGTGTTCATAAAGAACAATATGTCATTACAAGCTGTTTAGATTGGCATTAAGAATAACATAGTAAAACCAATGGATTTCTTTTTGAACTTACCAAATAGTGATTTTTTGTTCACTGCCCTTCTTGACATAAATTTGCACCTGTGATGTTCCAGTGGCTTACTGGTTTATGCACCTGTCTCGTAAACTAGAGTTCATGAGTTCTAATCGATGGAGAGTCTTTTTCATTTACTTACTAATAAGCTTCCTATGGAGCAATGGAAATTTGCATTGATTTTGAGATATAGAATCTGTATTACGTGTTCATCAAGAACAATAAGTCATGATGCGCTGCAAAGATTGGCAATAAGAATAACATAGTGAAACCAATGGATTTCTTTTTGAACTTTCCTAATAGTGATTCATTGTTCACTGCCCTTCTTGACATAACTTTGCACCTGTGATGTTCCAGTGGCTTACTGGGTTTATGCACCTGTCTTGATAACATGAGTTCTAATCCTTGGAGAGCCTTTTTCATTTACTTACTAATAAGCTTACTATGAAGCCAATGGAAATGTGCATTGATTTTGGGCTTGAGATAGTGCAATTGTGAGATATAGAATCTGTATTACGTGTTCATCAAGAACAATATGTCATGATGCGCTGCAAAGATTAGCATTAAGAATAACATAGTCAAACCAATGGATTTCTTTTTGAACTTACCTAATAGTGATTCATTGTTCACTGCCCTTCTTGACATCACTTTGCACTTGTGATGTTCCAATGGCTCAGTGGGTTAATGTCCCTGACTTTTAAACAGGAGTTCGTGAGTTCTAGTCCTCAGAGAGCTTTTTTTCATTTACTTACCAATCAGTTTCCTATAGAGCCAATGGAAATTTGCATTGATTTTGGGATTGAGATAGTGCAATAGTGAGATAGAATCTGTACTAAGTGTTCATAAAGAACAATATGTCATTACAAGCTGTTTAGATTGGCATTAAGAATAACATAGTAAAACCAATGGATTTCTATTTGAACTTACCTAATAGTGATTCATTGGTCACTGCCCTTCTTGACATAAATTTGCACCTGTGATGTTGCTGTGGCTTACTGGGTTAATGCACCTGTCTTGTAAAAAGGATTTCATGAGTTCTAATCCTGGGAGAGTCTTTTTCATTTACTTACTAATAAGCTTCCTATGGAGCCAATGTAAATTTGCATTGATTTTTGGCTTGAGATAGTGCAATTGTGAGATAGAATCTGTAATAAGTGTTCATAAAGAACAATATGTCATTACAAGCTCTTTAGATTGGCATTAAGAATAACATAGTAAAACCAATGGATTTCTTTTTGAACTTACCTAATAGTGATTCATTGGTCACTGCCCTTCTTGACATCACTTTGTACTTGTGACGTTCCAATGGCTTAGTGGGTTAATGCCAATTTCTTTTAAACAGGAGTTCATGAGTTCTAGTCCTCAGAGATCTCTTTTTCATTTACTTACCAATAAGTTTCCTATAGAGCCAATGGAAATTTGCATTGATTTTGGGATTGAGATAGTGCAATTGTGAGATAGAATCTGTACTAAGTGTTCATAAAGAACAATATGTCATTACAAGCTGTTTAGATTGGCATTAAGAATAACATAGTAAAACCAATGGATTTCTATTTGAACTTACCTAATAGTGATTCATTGTTCACTGCCCTTCTTGACATCACTTTGCCCTTGTGATGTTCCAATGGCTTAGTGGGTTAATGTCCCTGTCTTTTAAGCAGGAGTTTGTGAGTTCTAGTCCTCAGAGAGCTTTTTTTCATTTACTTACCAATAAGTTTCCTATAGAGCCAATGGAAATTTGCATTGATTTTGGGATTAAGATAGTGCAATAGTGAGATAGAATCTGTAGTAAGTGTTCATAAAGAACAATATGTCATCACAATCTGTTTACAATGGCTTTAAGAATAACATAGTAAAACCAATGGATTTCTTTTTGAACTTACCTAATAGTGATTCATTGTTTACTGCCCTTCTTGACATCACTGTGCACCTGTGATGTTCCTGTGGCTTACTGGGTTAATGCACCTGTCTTGTAAAAAGGATTTCATGAGTTCTAATCCTTGGAGAGTCTTTTTCATTTACTTACTAATAAGCTTCCTATGGAGCCAATGTAAATTTGCATTGATTTTTGGCTTGAGATAGTGCAATTGTGAGATAGAATCTGTACTAAGTGTTCATAAAGAACAATATGTCATTACAAGCTCTTTAGATTGGCATTAAGAATAACATAGCAAAACCAATGGATTTCTTTTTGAACTTACCTAATAGTGATTCATTGGTCACTGCCCTTCTTGACATCACTTTGCATTTGTGATGTTCTAATGGCTTAGTCGGTTAATGTCCCTGTCTTTTTAAACAGGAGTTTCGTGAGTTCTAGTCCTCAGAGAGCTTTTTTTCATTTACTTACCCATAAGTTTCCTATAGAGCGAATGGAAATTTGCATTGATTTTGGGATTGAGATAGTGCAATTGTGAGATATAGAATCTGTATTATGTGTTCATCAAGAACAATATGTCATGATGCGCTGCAAAGATTAGCATTAAGAATAACATAGTCAAACCAATGGATTTCTTTTTGAACTTACTTAATAGTGATTCATTGTTCACTGCCCTTCTTGACATCAGTTTGCACTTGTGAAGTTCCAATGGCTCAGTGGGTTAATGTCCCTTTCTTTTAAACAGGAGTTCGTGAGTTCTAGTCCTCAGAGAGCTTTTTTTCATTTACTTACCAATTAGTTTCCTATAGAGCCAATGGAAATTTGCATTGATTTTGGGATTGAGATAGTGCAATTGTGAGATAGAATCTGTACTAAGTGTTCATAAAGAACAATATGTCATTACAAGCTCTTTAGATTGGCATTAAGAATAACATAGCAAAACCAATGGATTTATTTTTGAACTTACCTAATAGTGATTCATTGGTCACTGCCCTTCTTGACATCACTTTGCACTTGTGACGTTCCAATGGCTTAGTGGGTTAATGTCCCTGTCTTTTAAGCAGGAGTTCGTGAGTTCTAGTCCTCAGAGAGCTTTTTTTCATTTACTTACCAATAAGTTTCCTATAGAGCCAATGGAAATTTGCATTGATTTTGGGATTAAGATAGTGCAATAGTGAGATAGAATCTGTAGTAAGTGTTCATAAAGAACAATATGTCATCACAATCTGTTTACAATGGCTTTAAGAATAACATAGTAAAAACCAATGGATTTCTTTTTGAACTTACCTAATAGTGATTCATTGTTCACTGCCCTTCTTGACATCACTTTGCATTTGTGATGTTCTAATGGCTTAGTCGGTTAATGTCCCTGTCTTTTTAAACAGGAGTTTCGTGAGTTCTAGTCCTCAGAGAGCTATTTTTCATTTACTTACCCATAAGTTTCCTATAGAGCCAATGGAAATTTGCATTGATTTTGGGATTGAGATAGTGCAATTGTGAGATATAGAATCTGTATTATGTGTTCATCAAGAACAATATGTCATGATGCGCTGCAAAGATTAGCATTAAGAATAACATAGTCAAACCAATGGATTTCTTTTTGAACTTACTTAATAGTGATTCATTGTTCACTGCCCTTCTTGACATCAGTTTGCACTTGTGAAGTTCCAATGGCTCAGTGGGTTAATGTCCCTGTCTTTTAAACAGGAGTTCGTGAGTTCTAGTCCTCAGAGAGCTTTTTTTCATTTACTTACCAATTAGTTTCCTATAGAGCCAATGGAAATTTGCATTGATTTTGGGATTGAGATAGTGCAATAGTGAGATAGAATCTGTACTAAGTGTTCATAAAGAACAATATGTCATTACAAGCTGTTTAGATTGGCATTAAGAATAACATAGTAAAACCAATGGATTTCTATTTGAACTTACCTAATAGTGATTCATTGGTCACTGCCCTTCTTGACATAAATTTGCACCTGTGATGTTGCTGTGGCTTACTGGGTTATTGCACCTGTCTTGTAAAAAGGATATCATGAGTTCTAATCATTGGAGAGTCTTTTTCATTTACTTACTAATAAGCTTCCTATGGAGCCAATGTAAATTTGCATTGATTTTTGGCTTGAGATAGTGCAATTGTGAGATAGAATCTGTACTAAGTGTTCATAAAGAACAATATGTCATTACAAGCTGTTTAGATTGGCATTAAGAATAACATAGTAAAACCAATGGATTTCTTTTTGAACTTACCTAATAGTGATTCATTGGTCACTGCCCTTCTTGACATAAATTTGCACCTGTGATGTTGCTGTGGCTTACTGCACCTGTCTTGTAAAAAGGATATCATGAGTTCTAATCATTGGAGAGTCTTTTTCATTTACTTACTAATAAGCTTCCTATGGAGCCAATGTAAATTTGCATTGATTTTTGGCTTGAGATAGTGCAATTGTGAGATAGAATCTGTACCAAGTGTTCATAAAGAACAATATGTCATTACAAGCTGTTTAGATTGGCATTAAGAATAACATAGTAAAACCAATGGATTTCTTTTTGAACTTACCAAATAGTGATTTTTTGTTCACTGCCCTTCTTGACATAAATTTGCACCTGTGATGTTCCAGTGGCTTACTGGTTTATGCACCTGTCTCGTAAACAGGAGTTCATGAGTTCTAATCGATGGAGAGTCTTTTTTATTTACGTACTAATAAGCTTCCTATGGAGCAATGGAAATTTGCATTGATTTTGAGATATAGAATCTGTATTACGTGTTCATCAAGAACAATACGTCATGATGCGCTGCAAAGATTGGCAATAAGAATAACATAGTGAAACCAATGGATTTCTTTTTGAACTTTCCTAATAGTGATTCATTGTTCACTGCCCTTCTTGACATAACTTTGCACCTGTGATGTTCCAGTGGCTTACTGGGTTTATGCACCTGTCTTGATAACATGAGTTCTAATCCTTGGAGAGCCTTTTTCATTTACTTACTAATAAGCTTACTATGGAGCAATGGAAATTTGCATTGATTTTGAGATATAGAATCTGTATTACGTGTTCATCAAGAACAATATGTCATGATGCGCTGCAAAGATTAGCATTAAGAATAACATAGTCAAACCAATGGATTTCTTTTTGAACTTACCTAATAGTGATTCATTGTTCACTGCCCTTCTTGACATCACTTTGCACTTGTGATGTTCCAATGGCTCAGTGGGTTAATGTCCCTGACTTTTAAACAGGAGTTCGTGAGTTCTAGTCCTCAGAGAGCTTTTTTTCATTTACTTACCAATCAGTTTCCTATAGAGCCAATGGAAATTTGCATTGATTTTGGGATTGAGATAGTGCAATAGTGAGATAGAATCTGTACTAAGTGTTCATAAAGAACAATATGTCATTACAAGCTGTTTAGATTGGCATTAAGAATAACATAGTAAAACCAATGGATTTCTATTTGAACTTACCTAATAGTGATTCATTGGTCACTGCCCTTCTTGACATAAATTTGCACCTGTGATGTTGCTGTGGCTTACTGGGTTATTGCACCTGTCTTGTAAAAAGGATATCATGAGTTCTAATCATTGGAGAGTCTTTTTCATTTACTTACTAATAAGCTTCCTATGGAGCCAATGTAAATTTGCATTGATTTTTGGCTTGAGATAGTGCAATTGTGAGATAGAATCTGTACTAAGTGTTCATAAAGAACAATATGTCATTACAAGCTGTTTAGATTGGCATTAAGAATAACATAGTAAAACCAATGGATTTCTTTTTGAACTTACCTAATAGTGATTCATTGGTCACTGCCCTTCTTGACATAAATTTGCACCTGTGATGTTGCTGTGGCTTACTGCACCTGTCTTGTAAAAAGGATATCATGAGTTCTAATCATTGGAGAGTCTTTTTCATTTACTTACTAATAAGCTTCCTATGGAGCAATGGAAATTTGCATTGATTTTGAGATATAGAATCTGTATTACGTGTTCATCAAGAACAATACGTCATGATGCGCTGCAAAGATTGGCAATAAGAATAACATAGTGAAACCAATGGATTTCTTTTTGAACTTTCCTAATAGTGATTCATTGTTCACTGCTCTTCTTGACATAACTTTGCACCTGTGATGTTCCAGTGGCTTACTGGGTTTATGCACCTGTCTTGATAACATGAGTTCTAATCCTTGGAGAGCCTTTTTCATTTACTTACTAATAAGCTTACTATGGAGCAATGGAAATTTGCATTGATTTTGAGATATAGAATCTGTATTACGTGTTCATCAAGAACAATATGTCATGATGCGCTGCAAAGATTAGCATTAAGAATAACATAGTCAAACCAATGGATTTCTTTTTGAACTTACCTAATAGTGATTCATTGTTCACTGCCCTTCTTGACATCACTTTGCACTTGTGATGTTCCAATGGCTCAGTGGGTTAATGTCCCTGACTTTTAAACAGGAGTTCGTGAGTTCTAGTCCTCAGAGAGCTTTTTTTCATTTACTTACCAATCAGTTTCCTATAGAGCCAATGGAAATTTGCATTGATTTTGGGATTGAGATAGTGCAATAGTGAGATAGAATCTGTACTAAGTGTTCATAAAGAACAATATGTCATTACAAGCTGTTTAGATTGGCATTAAGAATAACATAGTAAAACCAATGGATTTCTATTTGAACTTACCTAATAGTGATTCATTGGTCACTGCCCTTCTTGACATAAATTTGCACCTGTGATGTTGCTGTGGCTTACTGGGTTATTGCACCTGTCTTGTAAAAAGGATATCATGAGTTCTAATCATTGGAGAGTCTTTTTCATTTACTTACTAATAAGCTTCCTATGGAGCCAATGTAAATTTGCATTGATTTTTGGCTTGAGATAGTGCAATTGTGAGATAGAATCTGTACTAAGTGTTCATAAAGAACAATATGTCATTACAAGCTGTTTAGATTGGCATTAAGAATAACATAGTAAAACCAATGGATTTCTTTTTGAACTTACCTAATAGTGATTCATTGGTCACTGCCCTTCTTGACATAAATTTGCACCTGTGATGTTGCTGTGGCTTACTGCACCTGTCTTGTAAAAAGGATATCATGAGTTCTAATCATTGGAGAGTCTTTTTCATTTACTTACTAATAAGCTTCCTATGGAGCAATGGAAATTTGCATTGATTTTGAGATATAGAATCTGTATTACGTGTTCATCAAGAACAATACGTCATGATGCGCTGCAAAGATTGGCAATAAGAATAACATAGTGAAACCAATGGATTTCTTTTTGAACTTTCCTAATAGTGATTCATTGTTCACTGCCCTTCTTGACATAACTTTGCACCTGTGATGTTCCAGTGGCTTACTGGGTTTATGCACCTGTCTTGATAACATGAGTTCTAATCCTTGGAGAGCCTTTTTCATTTACTTACTAATAAGCTTACTATGGAGCAATGGAAATTTGCATTGATTTTGAGATATAGAATCTGTATTACGTGTTCATCAAGAACAATATGTCATGATGCGCTGCAAAGATTAGCATTAAGAATAACATAGTCAAACCAATGGATTTCTTTTTGAACTTACCTAATAGTGATTCATTGTTCACTGCCCTTCTTGACATCACTTTGCACTTGTGATGTTCCAATGGCTCAGTGGGTTAATGTCCCTGACTTTTAAACAGGAGTTCGTGAGTTCTAGTCCTCAGAGAGCTTTTTTTCATTTACTTACCAATCAGTTTCCTATAGAGCCAATGGAAATTTGCATTGATTTTGGGATTGAGATAGTGCAATAGTGAGATAGAATCTGTACTAAGTGTTCATAAAGAACAATATGTCATTACAAGCTGTTTAGATTGGCATTAAGAATAACATAGTAAAACCAATGGATTTCTATTTGAACTTACCTAATAGTGATTCATTGGTCACTGCCCTTCTTGACATAAATTTGCACCTGTGATGTTGCTGTGGCTTACTGGGTTAATGCACCTGTCTTGTAAAAAGGATTTCATGAGTTCTAATCCTGGGAGAGTCTTTTTCATTTACTTACTAATAAGCTTCCTATGGAGCCAATGTAAATTTGCATTGATTTTTGGCTTGAGATAGTGCAATTGTGAGATAGAATCTGTAATAAGTGTTCATAAAGAACAATATGTCATTACAAGCTCTTTAGATTGGCATTAAGAATAACATAGTAAAACCAATGGATTTCTTTTTGAACTTACCTAATAGTGATTCATTGGTCACTGCCCTTCTTGACATCACTTTGTACTTGTGACGTTCCAATGGCTTAGTGGGTTAATGCCAATTTCTTTTAAACAGGAGTTCATGAGTTCTAGTCCTCAGAGATCTCTTTTTCATTTACTTACCAATAAGTTTCCTATAGAGCCAATGGAAATTTGCATTGATTTTGGGATTGAGATAGTGCAATTGTGAGATAGAATCTGTACTAAGTGTTCATAAAGAACAATATGTCATTACAAGCTGTTTAGATTGGCATTAAGAATAACATAGTAAAACCAATGGATTTCTATTTGAACTTACCTAATAGTGATTCATTGTTCACTGCCCTTCTTGACATCACTTTGCCCTTGTGATGTTCCAATGGCTTAGTGGGTTAATGTCCCTGTCTTTTAAGCAGGAGTTTGTGAGTTCTAGTCCTCAGAGAGCTTTTTTTCATTTACTTACCAATAAGTTTCCTATAGAGCCAATGGAAATTTGCATTGATTTTGGGATTAAGATAGTGCAATAGTGAGATAGAATCTGTAGTAAGTGTTCATAAAGAACAATATGTCATCACAATCTGTTTACAATGGCTTTAAGAATAACATAGTAAAACCAATGGATTTCTTTTTGAACTTACCTAATAGTGATTCATTGTTTACTGCCCTTCTTGACATCACTGTGCACCTGTGATGTTCCTGTGGCTTACTGGGTTAATGCACCTGTCTTGTAAAAAGGATTTCATGAGTTCTAATCCTTGGAGAGTCTTTTTCATTTACTTACTAATAAGCTTCCTATGGAGCCAATGTAAATTTGCATTGATTTTTGGCTTGAGATAGTGCAATTGTGAGATAGAATCTGTACTAAGTGTTCATAAAGAACAATATGTCATTACAAGCTCTTTAGATTGGCATTAAGAATAACATAGCAAAACCAATGGATTTCTTTTTGAACTTACCTAATAGTGATTCATTGGTCACTGCCCTTCTTGACATCACTTTGCATTTGTGATGTTCTAATGGCTTAGTCGGTTAATGTCCCTGTCTTTTTAAACAGGAGTTTCGTGAGTTCTAGTCCTCAGAGAGCTTTTTTTCATTTACTTACCCATAAGTTTCCTATAGAGCGAATGGAAATTTGCATTGATTTTGGGATTGAGATAGTGCAATTGTGAGATATAGAATCTGTATTATGTGTTCATCAAGAACAATATGTCATGATGCGCTGCAAAGATTAGCATTAAGAATAACATAGTCAAACCAATGGATTTCTTTTTGAACTTACTTAATAGTGATTCATTGTTCACTGCCCTTCTTGACATCAGTTTGCACTTGTGAAGTTCCAATGGCTCAGTGGGTTAATGTCCCTTTCTTTTAAACAGGAGTTCGTGAGTTCTAGTCCTCAGAGAGCTTTTTTTCATTTACTTACCAATTAGTTTCCTATAGAGCCAATGGAAATTTGCATTGATTTTGGGATTGAGATAGTGCAATTGTGAGATAGAATCTGTACTAAGTGTTCATAAAGAACAATATGTCATTACAAGCTCTTTAGATTGGCATTAAGAATAACATAGCAAAACCAATGGATTTATTTTTGAACTTACCTAATAGTGATTCATTGGTCACTGCCCTTCTTGACATCACTTTGCACTTGTGACGTTCCAATGGCTTAGTGGGTTAATGTCCCTGTCTTTTAAGCAGGAGTTCGTGAGTTCTAGTCCTCAGAGAGCTTTTTTTCATTTACTTACCAATAAGTTTCCTATAGAGCCAATGGAAATTTGCATTGATTTTGGGATTAAGATAGTGCAATAGTGAGATAGAATCTGTAGTAAGTGTTCATAAAGAACAATATGTCATCACAATCTGTTTACAATGGCTTTAAGAATAACATAGTAAAAACCAATGGATTTCTTTTTGAACTTACCTAATAGTGATTCATTGTTCACTGCCCTTCTTGACATCACTTTGCATTTGTGATGTTCTAATGGCTTAGTCGGTTAATGTCCCTGTCTTTTTAAACAGGAGTTTCGTGAGTTCTAGTCCTCAGAGAGCTATTTTTCATTTACTTACCCATAAGTTTCCTATAGAGCCAATGGAAATTTGCATTGATTTTGGGATTGAGATAGTGCAATTGTGAGATATAGAATCTGTATTATGTGTTCATCAAGAACAATATGTCATGATGCGCTGCAAAGATTAGCATTAAGAATAACATAGTCAAACCAATGGATTTCTTTTTGAACTTACTTAATAGTGATTCATTGTTCACTGCCCTTCTTGACATCAGTTTGCACTTGTGAAGTTCCAATGGCTCAGTGGGTTAATGTCCCTGTCTTTTAAACAGGAGTTCGTGAGTTCTAGTCCTCAGAGAGCTTTTTTTCATTTACTTACCAATTAGTTTCCTATAGAGCCAATGGAAATTTGCATTGATTTTGGGATTGAGATAGTGCAATAGTGAGATAGAATCTGTACTAAGTGTTCATAAAGAACAATATGTCATTACAAGCTGTTTAGATTGGCATTAAGAATAACATAGTAAAACCAATGGATTTCTATTTGAACTTACCTAATAGTGATTCATTGGTCACTGCCCTTCTTGACATAAATTTGCACCTGTGATGTTGCTGTGGCTTACTGGGTTATTGCACCTGTCTTGTAAAAAGGATATCATGAGTTCTAATCATTGGAGAGTCTTTTTCATTTACTTACTAATAAGCTTCCTATGGAGCCAATGTAAATTTGCATTGATTTTTGGCTTGAGATAGTGCAATTGTGAGATAGAATCTGTACTAAGTGTTCATAAAGAACAATATGTCATTACAAGCTGTTTAGATTGGCATTAAGAATAACATAGTAAAACCAATGGATTTCTTTTTGAACTTACCTAATAGTGATTCATTGGTCACTGCCCTTCTTGACATAAATTTGCACCTGTGATGTTGCTGTGGCTTACTGCACCTGTCTTGTAAAAAGGATATCATGAGTTCTAATCATTGGAGAGTCTTTTTCATTTACTTACTAATAAGCTTCCTATGGAGCCAATGTAAATTTGCATTGATTTTTGGCTTGAGATAGTGCAATTGTGAGATAGAATCTGTACCAAGTGTTCATAAAGAACAATATGTCATTACAAGCTGTTTAGATTGGCATTAAGAATAACATAGTAAAACCAATGGATTTCTTTTTGAACTTACCAAATAGTGATTTTTTGTTCACTGCCCTTCTTGACATAAATTTGCACCTGTGATGTTCCAGTGGCTTACTGGTTTATGCACCTGTCTCGTAAACAGGAGTTCATGAGTTCTAATCGATGGAGAGTCTTTTTTATTTACGTACTAATAAGCTTCCTATGGAGCAATGGAAATTTGCATTGATTTTGAGATATAGAATCTGTATTACGTGTTCATCAAGAACAATACGTCATGATGCGCTGCAAAGATTGGCAATAAGAATAACATAGTGAAACCAATGGATTTCTTTTTGAACTTTCCTAATAGTGATTCATTGTTCACTGCCCTTCTTGACATAACTTTGCACCTGTGATGTTCCAGTGGCTTACTGGGTTTATGCACCTGTCTTGATAACATGAGTTCTAATCCTTGGAGAGCCTTTTTCATTTACTTACTAATAAGCTTACTATGGAGCAATGGAAATTTGCATTGATTTTGAGATATAGAATCTGTATTACGTGTTCATCAAGAACAATATGTCATGATGCGCTGCAAAGATTAGCATTAAGAATAACATAGTCAAACCAATGGATTTCTTTTTGAACTTACCTAATAGTGATTCATTGTTCACTGCCCTTCTTGACATCACTTTGCACTTGTGATGTTCCAATGGCTCAGTGGGTTAATGTCCCTGACTTTTAAACAGGAGTTCGTGAGTTCTAGTCCTCAGAGAGCTTTTTTTCATTTACTTACCAATCAGTTTCCTATAGAGCCAATGGAAATTTGCATTGATTTTGGGATTGAGATAGTGCAATAGTGAGATAGAATCTGTACTAAGTGTTCATAAAGAACAATATGTCATTACAAGCTGTTTAGATTGGCATTAAGAATAACATAGTAAAACCAATGGATTTCTATTTGAACTTACCTAATAGTGATTCATTGGTCACTGCCCTTCTTGACATAAATTTGCACCTGTGATGTTGCTGTGGCTTACTGGGTTATTGCACCTGTCTTGTAAAAAGGATATCATGAGTTCTAATCATTGGAGAGTCTTTTTCATTTACTTACTAATAAGCTTCCTATGGAGCCAATGTAAATTTGCATTGATTTTTGGCTTGAGATAGTGCAATTGTGAGATAGAATCTGTACTAAGTGTTCATAAAGAACAATATGTCATTACAAGCTGTTTAGATTGGCATTAAGAATAACATAGTAAAACCAATGGATTTCTTTTTGAACTTACCTAATAGTGATTCATTGGTCACTGCCCTTCTTGACATAAATTTGCACCTGTGATGTTGCTGTGGCTTACTGCACCTGTCTTGTAAAAAGGATATCATGAGTTCTAATCATTGGAGAGTCTTTTTCATTTACTTACTAATAAGCTTCCTATGGAGCAATGGAAATTTGCATTGATTTTGAGATATAGAATCTGTATTACGTGTTCATCAAGAACAATACGTCATGATGCGCTGCAAAGATTGGCAATAAGAATAACATAGTGAAACCAATGGATTTCTTTTTGAACTTTCCTAATAGTGATTCATTGTTCACTGCCCTTCTTGACATAACTTTGCACCTGTGATGTTCCAGTGGCTTACTGGGTTTATGCACCTGTCTTGATAACATGAGTTCTAATCCTTGGAGAGCCTTTTTCATTTACTTACTAATAAGCTTACTATGGAGCAATGGAAATTTGCATTGATTTTGAGATATAGAATCTGTATTACGTGTTCATCAAGAACAATATGTCATGATGCGCTGCAAAGATTAGCATTAAGAATAACATAGTCAAACCAATGGATTTCTTTTTGAACTTACCTAATAGTGATTCATTGTTCACTGCCCTTCTTGACATCACTTTGCACTTGTGATGTTCCAATGGCTCAGTGGGTTAATGTCCCTGACTTTTAAACAGGAGTTCGTGAGTTCTAGTCCTCAGAGAGCTTTTTTTCATTTACTTACCAATCAGTTTCCTATAGAGCCAATGGAAATTTGCATTGATTTTGGGATTGAGATAGTGCAATAGTGAGATAGAATCTGTACTAAGTGTTCATAAAGAACAATATGTCATTACAAGCTGTTTAGATTGGCATTAAGAATAACATAGTAAAACCAATGGATTTCTATTTGAACTTACCTAATAGTGATTCATTGGTCACTGCCCTTCTTGACATAAATTTGCACCTGTGATGTTGCTGTGGCTTACTGGGTTATTGCACCTGTCTTGTAAAAAGGATATCATGAGTTCTAATCATTGGAGAGTCTTTTTCATTTACTTACTAATAAGCTTCCTATGGAGCCAATGTAAATTTGCATTGATTTTTGGCTTGAGATAGTGCAATTGTGAGATAGAATCTGTACTAAGTGTTCATAAAGAACAATATGTCATTACAAGCTGTTTAGATTGGCATTAAGAATAACATAGTAAAACCAATGGATTTCTTTTTGAACTTACCTAATAGTGATTCATTGGTCACTGCCCTTCTTGACATAAATTTGCACCTGTGATGTTGCTGTGGCTTACTGCACCTGTCTTGTAAAAAGGATATCATGAGTTCTAATCATTGGAGAGTCTTTTTCATTTACTTACTAATAAGCTTCCTATGGAGCAATGGAAATTTGCATTGATTTTGAGATATAGAATCTGTATTACGTGTTCATCAAGAACAATACGTCATGATGCGCTGCAAAGATTGGCAATAAGAATAACATAGTGAAACCAATGGATTTCTTTTTGAACTTTCCTAATAGTGATTCATTGTTCACTGCCCTTCTTGACATAACTTTGCACCTGTGATGTTCCAGTGGCTTACTGGGTTTATGCACCTGTCTTGATAACATGAGTTCTAATCCTTGGAGAGCCTTTTTCATTTACTTACTAATAAGCTTACTATGGAGCAATGGAAATTTGCATTGATTTTGAGATATAGAATCTGTATTACGTGTTCATCAAGAACAATATGTCATGATGCGCTGCAAAGATTAGCATTAAGAATAACATAGTCAAACCAATGGATTTCTTTTTGAACTTACCTAATAGTGATTCATTGTTCACTGCCCTTCTTGACATCACTTTGCACTTGTGATGTTCCAATGGCTCAGTGGGTTAATGTCCCTGACTTTTAAACAGGAGTTCGTGAGTTCTAGTCCTCAGAGAGCTTTTTTTCATTTACTTACCAATCAGTTTCCTATAGAGCCAATGGAAATTTGCATTGATTTTGGGATTGAGATAGTGCAATAGTGAGATAGAATCTGTACTAAGTGTTCATAAAGAACAATATGTCATTACAAGCTGTTTAGATTGGCATTAAGAATAACATAGTAAAACCAATGGATTTCTATTTGAACTTACCTAATAGTGATTCATTGGTCACTGCCCTTCTTGACATAAATTTGCACCTGTGATGTTGCTGTGGCTTACTGGGTTAATGCACCTGTCTTGTAAAAAGGATTTCATGAGTTCTAATCCTGGGAGAGTCTTTTTCATTTACTTACTAATAAGCTTCCTATGGAGCCAATGTAAATTTGCATTGATTTTTGGCTTGAGATAGTGCAATTGTGAGATAGAATCTGTACTAAGTGTTCATAAAGAACAATATGTCATTACAAGCTCTTTAGATTGGCATTAAGAATAACATAGTAAAACCAATGGATTTCTTTTTGAACTTACCTAATAGTGATTCATTGGTCACTGCCCTTCTTGACATCACTTTGCACTTGTGACGTTCCAATGGCTTAGTGGGTTAATGCCAATTTCTTTTAAACAGGAGTTCATGAGTTCTAGTCCTCAGAGATCTCTTTTTCATTTACTTACCAATAAGTTTCCTATAGAGCCAATGGAAATTTGCATTGATTTTGGGATTGAGATAGTGCAATTGTGAGATAGAATCTGTACTAAGTGTTCATAAAGAACAATATGTCATTACAAGCTGTTTAGATTGGCATTAAGAATAACATAGTAAAACCAATGGATTTCTATTTGAACTTACCTAATAGTGATTCATTGTTCACTGCCCTTCTTGACATCACTTTGCCCTTGTGATGTTCCAATGGCTTAGTGGGTTAATGTCCCTGTCTTTTAAACAGGAGTTTGTGCCTTCTAGTCCTCAGAGAGCTTTTTTTCATTTACTTACCAATAAGTTTCCTATAGAGCCAATGGAAATTTGCATTGATTTTGGGATTGAGATAGTGCAATTGTGAGATAGAATCTGTACTAAGTGTTCATAAAGAACAGTATGTCATTACAAGCTGTTTAGATTGGCATTAAGAATAACATAGTAAAACCAATGGATTTCTTTTTGAACTTACCAAATAGTGATTTTTTGTTCACTGCCCTTCTTGACATTAATTTGCACCTGTGATGTTCCATTGGCTTACTGGGTTTATGCACCTGTCTTGTAAACAGGAGTTCATGAGTTCTAATCCATGGAGAGTCTTTTTCATTTACTTACTAATAAGCTTCCTATGGAGCAATGGAAATTTGCATTGATTTTGAGATATAGAATCTGTATTACGTGTTCATCAAGAACAATACGTCATGATGCGCTGCAAAGATTGGCATTAAGAATAACATAGTAAAACCAATGGATTTCTTTTTGAACTTACCTAATAGTGATTCATTGTTCACTGCCCTTCTTGACATCACTTTGCATTTGTGATGTTCTAATGGCTTAGTCGGTTAATGTCCCTGTCTTTTTAAACAGGAGTTTCGTGAGTTCTAGTCCTCAGAGAGCTTTTTTTCATTTACTTACCCATAAGTTTCCTATAGAGCCAATGGAAATTTGCATTGATTTTGGGATTGAGATAGTGCAATTGTGAGATATAGAATCTGTATTATGTGTTCATCAAGAACAATATGTCATGATGCGCTGCAAAGATTAGCATTAAGAATAACATAGTCAAACCAATGGATTTCTTTTTGAACTTACTTAATAGTGATTCATTGTTCACTGCCCTTCTTGATATCAGTTTGCACTTGTGAAGTTCCAATGGCTCAGTGGGTTAATGTCCCTGTCTGTTAAACAGGAGTTCGTGAGCTCTAGTCCTCAGAGAGCTTTTTTTCATTTACTTACCAATTAGTTTCCTATAGAGCCAATGGAAATTTGCATTGATTTTGGGATTAAGATAGTGCAATAGTGAGATAGAATCTGTACTAAGTGTTCATAAAGAACAATATGTCATTACAAGCTGTTTAGATTGGCATTAAGAATAACATAGTAAAACCAATGGATTTCTATTTGAACTTACCTAATAGTGATTCATTGGTCACTGCCCTTCTTGACATAATTTTGCACCTGTGATGTTGCTGTGGCTTACTGGGTTAATGCACCTGTCTTGTAAAAAGGATATCATGAGTTCTAATGATTGGAGAGTCTTTTTCATTTACTTACTAATAAGCTTCCTATGGAGCCAATGTAAATTTGCATTGATTTTTGGCTTGAGATAGTGCAATTGTGAGATAGAATCTGTACTAAGTGTTCATAAAGAACAATATGTCATTACAAGCTGTTTAGATTGGCATTAAGAATAACATAGTAAAACCAATGGATTTCTTTTTGAACTTACCTAATAGTGATTCATTGTTCACTGCCCTTCTTGACATCGCTTTGCACTTGTGAAGTACAAATGGCTTAGTGGGTTAATGTCCCTGTCTTTTAAAAAGGAGTTCGTGAGTTCTAGTCCTCAGAGAGCTTTCTTTCATTTACTTAACAATAAGTTTCCTATAGAGCCAATGGAAATTTCTATTGATTTTGGGATTGAGATAGTGCAATTGTGAGATAGAATCTGTACTAAGTGTTCATAAAGAACAATATGTCATTACAAGCTGTTTAGATTGACATTAAGAATAACATAGTAAAACCAATGGATTTCTTTTTGAACTTACCAAATAGTGATTCATTGTTCACTGCCCTTCTTGACATAAATTGGCACCTGTGATGTTCCAGTGGCTTACTGGGTTTATGCACCTATCTTGTGAACAGGAGTTCATGAGTTCTTATCCTTGGAGAGTCTTTTTCATTTACTTACTAATAAGCTTCCTATGGAGCAATGGAAATTAGCATTGATTTTGAGATATAGAATCTGTATTACGTGTTCATCAAGAACAATACGTCATGATGCGCTGCAAAGATTGGCATTAAGAATAACATAGTGAAACCAATGGATTTGTTTTTGAACTTGCCTAATAGTGATTCATTGGTCATTGCCCTTCTTGACAACCTTCTGCACTTGTGATGTTCCAGTGGCTTACTGGGTTAATGCGCTTGTCTTATAAACAGGAGTTCATGAGTTCTAATCCTTGGAGAGTTTTTTTCATTTACTTACAAATAAGCTTCCTATGGAGCCAATGGAAATTTGCATTGATTTTGGGCTTGAGATAGTGCAATTGTGAGATATAGAATCTGTATTACGTGTTCATCAAGAACAATATGTCATGATGCGCTGCAAATATTAGCATTAAGAATAACATAGTGAAACCAATGGATTTCTTTTTGAACTTACCTAATAGTGATTCATTGTTCACTGCCCTTCTTGACATCACTTTGCACTTGTGATGTTCCAATGGCTTAGTGGGTTAATGTCCCTGTCTTTTAAAAAGGAGTTCGTGAGTTCTAGTCCTCAGAGAGCTTTTTTTCATTTACTTACCAATCAGTTTCCTATAGAGCCAATGGAAATTTCCATTGATTTTGGGATTGAGATAGTGCAATTGTGAGATAGAATCTGTACTAAGTGTTCATAAAGAACAATATGTCATTACAAGCTGCTTAGATTGTATTGCATGCATTTGGGGACCCCATGACTTGAGCCATGCATTTGGGGCCCCCATGACATGGGGCATGCACGTGGGGCCCTCATGACATGCAGCATGCATTTGGGGCCCCCATGACTTGAGCCATGCATTTGGGGCCCCCATGACATGCGGCATGTACGTGGGGCCATCATGACATGCAGCATGAATTTGGGGCCACTATGACATGTGGCAAGCATTTGGGCCCCATTACATGAGGCATGCATGTGGAGCCCCCATGACATGCGGCATGCATTTGGGGCCCCCATGACATGCTTCATGCATGTGGGGCCCCCATGACATGCGTCATGCATTTGGGCCCCCATGACATGCGGCATGCATTTGGGGACTGCATAACATGCTGCATGCATTTGGGGTACCTGAGATATGCGGCATGCACATAGGGCCCCCATGACATGCGGCATATGCTTGGGGCCCCAATGACATGCGGTATGAGTTTGGATCCCCCATGACATGCGGCATGCACGTGGGGCCCCCATGACATGAGTCATGCATTTGGGGCCTCCATGACATGCGGCATGCATATGGGGCCCACATGACATGCGTCATGCAGGTGGGGTCCCCATGAAATGCGGTATGCATTTGCGGGCCCCCAGGACATGAGTCATGCATTTGGGGCCGCCATGACATGCGGCATGCATTTGGGGCCCCCATGACATGCGGCATGCATTTGGGTCCCCCATGAAATGCGGCATGCATGTGGGTCCCCCATGACATGTGGCATGCATGTGGGCCCCGCATGACATGCGCCATGCATGTGGGCCCCTATGACATGCGGCATGCATGTGGGACCCCCATTGACATGCGGCATGCATGTGGGGCCCCTATGACATGCGGCATGCATGTGGGGCCCCCATGATATGCTCCATGCATGTGGGGCCCCTTTGACATGTGGCATGCATGTGGGGCCCCTATGACATGCGGCATGCATTTGGGGGGGCCCATGACATGCGGCATGCACGTGGGGCCCCCATGACATGCGGCATACATTTGTGGCCCCCGTGACATGAGGCATGCACGTGGGGCCCCCATGACATGCGGCAAGCACGCGGGGCCCCAATGACATTCAGCATGTACGTGGGGCCCCCATGACATGCGGAATGCACGTGAGGCCCCCATGACATGCGGAATGCCTGCGGGGCCCCAATGACATGCAGCATGTACGTGGGGCCCCCATGACATGCGGAATGCACGTGAGGCCCCCATGACATGTGGCATGCATGTGGGGCCCCATGATATCCGGCATGCATTTATGGTCACCATGACATGCGGCATGCATTTGGGCCTCCATGACATGCGACAAGCACGTGGGGCCCTAATGACATTCAGCATGCACGTGGGGCCCTCATGACATGCAGCATGCATTTGGCGCCCCCATTACTTGAGCCATGCATTTGGGGCCCCCATGACATGCGGCATGCACGTGGGGCCATCATGTCATGCAGCATGCAGTTGGGGCCACGATGACATGCGGCAAGCATTTGGGCCCCCATGACATGTGGCATGCATTTGGGGCCTGCATAACATGCTGCATGCATTTGGGGTACCTGATACATGCGGCATGCACATGGGGCCCCCATAACATGCTGCATGCATTTGGGGTGCCCGAGGCATGCGGCATGCACGTGTTGCCCCTATGACATTACGCATGCATTTGGGGCCCCCATTACATGTGGCATGCACATGAAGCCCCCATGACATGAGGCATATGCTTGGGGCCCCCATGACATGCGGCATGAGTTTGGACCCCCCATGACATGCGGCATGCACGTGGGGCCACCATGACATGAGTCATGCATTTGGGGCCGCCATGACATGGGGCATGCATTTGGGGCCGCCATGACATGCGGCATGCATTTGGGGCCCCCATGACATGCGGCATGCATTTGGGTCCCTCATGAAATGCGGCATGCATGTGGGGCCCCCATGACATGTGGCATGCATGTGGGCCCCCCATGACATGCGCCATGCATGTGGGGCCCCTATGACATGCGGCATGCATGTGGGACCCCCATGACATGCGGCATGCACGGGGGCCCCCATGACATGCGGCATGCATTTGGGGCCCCCATGACATGCGGAATGCCTTCGGGGCTACCATGAGATGCTGCATGCATGCGGCACCCTCATGACATGCGGCATGCATTTGTTGCCCCAATGACTTGAGGCATGCATTTGGGGCCCTCATGACATGCGGCATGCATTTGGGGGCCCATTACATGCGGCATGCATGTGGAGCCCCCATGACATGCGGAATGCCTTCGGGGCCCCCATGAGATGCGGCATGCATGCGGCACCCTCATGACATGCGGCATGCATTTGGGGCACCCATGACTTGCGACATGCACGTGGGGCCCCTATGACATGCGGCATGAATTTGGGTGCCCCATTACATGCGGCATGCATGTGGAGCCCCCATGACATGCGGCATGCATTTGAGGCCCCATGACATGCTTCATGCATGTGGGGCCCCCATGACATGCGTCATGCATTTGGGCCCCCATGACATGCGGCATGCATTTGGGACCTGCATAACATGCTGCATGCATTTTGGGTACCTGAGACATGCGGCATGCACATGGGGCCCCCATGACATGCGGCATATGCTTGGGGCCCCAATGACATGCGGTATGAGTTTGGATCCCCTATGACATGCGGCATGCACGTGGGGCCCCCATGACATGAGTCATGCATTTGGGGCGGCCATGACATGCGGCATGCATTTGGGGCCCCCATGACATGCAACATGCACGTGGGGCCCCCATGACATGCGGTATGCATTTGCGGGCCCCATGACATGCGGCATGCATTTGGGGCCCCCAGGACATGAGTCATGCATTTGGGGCCGCCATGACATGTGGCATGCATTTGGGGCCCCCACGACATGCGGTATGCATTTGGGTCCCCCATGAAATGCGGCATGCATTTGGGGCCCCCATGACATGTGGCATGCATGTGGTCCCCCCATGACATGCGCCATGCATGTGGGCCCCTATGACATGCGGCATGCATGTGGGACCCCCAATGACATGCTCCATGCATGTGGGGCCCCTATGACATGCGGCATGCATGTGGGGCCCCTATGACATGCGGCATGCATTTGGGGGACCCCATGACATGCGGCATACACGTGGGGCACCCATGACATGCGGCATACATTTGTGGCCCCCGTGACATGAGGCATGCACGTGGGGCCCCCATGACATGCGGCAAGCACGCGGGACCCCAATGACATGCAGCATGTACTTGGGGCCCCCATGACATGCGGAATGCACGTGAGGCCCCCATGACATGCGGAATGCCTGCGGGGCCCCAATGTCTTGCTGCATGCATGCATTTGGGTCACCCATGAAATACGGCATGCATGTGGGGCCCCCATGACATGTGGCATGCATGTGGGGCCCCATGATATCCGGCATGCATTTATGGCCCCCATGACATGCGGCATGCATTTGGGCCTCCATGACATGCGACAAGCACGTGGGGCCCCAATGACATGCAGCATGCACGTGGGTCCCCCATGACATGCGGAATGCACGTGAGGCCACCATGACATGCGGAATGCCTGCGGGGCCCCTATGACATGCGGCATGCATGCGGGGCCCTCATGACATGCGGCATGCATTTGGGGCCCCCAATATATGCGGCAGGCACGTGGGGCCCCCATGATATGTGGCATGCATTTGGGGCCCCCATGACTTGAGCCATGCATTTGGGGCCCCCATGACATGTGGCATGCACGTGGGGCCCTCATCACATGCAGCATGCATTTGGGGCCCCCATGACTTGAGCCATGCATTTGGGGCCCCCATGACATGCGGCATGCATGTGGGGCCCCCATGACATGCGTCTTGCATTTGGGCCCCCATGACATGCGGCATGCATTTGGGGCCTGCATAACATGCTGCATGCATTTGGGGTGCCCGAGACATGCGGCAAGCACGCGGGGCCCCAATGACAAGCAGCATGTACGTGGGGCCCCCATGACATGCGGAATGCACGTGAGGCCCCCATGACATGCGGAATGCCTGCGGGGCCCCAATGCCATGCGGCATGCATGCATTTGGGTCACCCATGAAATGCGGCATGCATGTGGGGCCCCCATGACATGTGGCATGCATGTGGGGCCCCATGATATCCGGCATGCATTTATGGCCCCCATGACATGCGGCATGCATTTGGGCCTCCATGACATGCGAAAAGCACATGGGGCCCCAATGACATGCAGAATGCACGTGGGTCCCCCATGACATGCGGCATGCATTTGGGGCCCCCATGACATGCGGCATGCACGTGGGGCCATCATGACATGCAGCATGAATTTGGGGCCACTATGACATGCGGCAAGCATTTGGGCCCCATTACATGCGGCATGCATGTGGAGCCCCCATGACATGCGGCATGCATTTGGGGCCCCCATGACATGCTTCATGCATGTGGGGCCCCCATGACATGCGGCATGCATTTGGGCCCCCATGACATGCGGCATGCATTTGGGGACTGCATAACATGCTGCATGCATTTGGGGTACCTGAGACATGCGGCATGCACATGGGGCCCCCATGACATGCGGCATATGCTTTGGGCCCCAATGACATGCGGTATGAGTTTGGATCCCCCATGACATGCGGCATGCACGTGGGGCCCCCATGACATGAGTCATGCATTTGGGGCCTCCATGACATGCGGCATGCATATGGGGCCCACATGACATGCGACATGCACGTGGGGCCCCCATGACATGCGGTATGCATTTGCGGGCCCCCAGGACATGAGTCATGCATTTGGGGCCGCCATGACATGCGGCATGCATTTGGGGCCCCCATGACATGCGGCATGCATTTGGGTCCCCCATGAAATGCGGCATGCATGTGGTGCCCCCATGACATGTGGCATGCATGTGGGCCCCCCATGACATGCGCCATGCATGTGGGCCCCTTTGACATGCGGCATGCATGTGGGACCCCCATTGACATGCGGCATGCATGTGGGGCCCCTATGACATGCGGCATGCATGTGGGGCCCCCATGACATGCGGCATACATTTGTGGCCCCCGTGACATGAGGCATGCACGTGGGGCCCCCATGACATGGGGCAAGCACGCGGGGCCCCAATGACATGCAGCATGTACGTGGGGCCCCCATGACATGCGGAATGCACGTGAGGCCCCCATGACATGCGGAATGCCTGCGGGGCCCCAATGACATGCAGCATGTACGTGGGGCCCCCATGACATGCGGAATGCACGTGAGGCCCCCATGACATGTGGCATGCATGTGGGGCCCCATGATATCCGGCATGCATTTATGGTCCCCATGACATGCGGCATGCATTTGGGACTCCATGACATGAGACAAGCACGTGGGGCCCCAATGACATGCAGCATGCACGTGGGGCCCTCATGACATGCAGCATGCATTTGGCGCCCCCATTACTTGAGCCATGCATTTGGGGCCCCCATGACATGCGGAATGCACGTGGGGCCATCATGACATGCAGCATGCATTTGGGGCCACTATGACATGCGGCAAGCATTTGGGCCCCCATGACATGCGGCATGCATGTGGGTCCCCCATGACATGCGTAATGCATTTGGGCCCCCATGACATGCGGCATGCATTTGGGGCCTGCATAACATGCTGCATGCATTTGGGGTACCTGAGACATGCGGCATGCACATGGGCCCCCATAACATGCTGCATGCATTTGGGGTGCCCGAGGCATGCGGCATGCACGTGGGGCCATCATGACATGCAGCATGCATTTGGGGCCACTATGACATGCGGCAAGCATTTGGGCCCCCATGATATGCGGCATGCATGTGGGGCCCCCATGACATGCGTCATGCATTTGGGCCCCCATGACATGCGGCATGCACATGGGGCCCCCATAACATGCTGCATGCATTTGGGGTGCCCGAGGCATGCGGCATGCACGTGTTGCCCCTATGACATAACGCATGCATTTGGGGCCCCCATTACATGTGGCATGCACATGAAGCCCCCATGACATGAGGCATATGCTTGGGGCCCCAATGACATGCGGCATGAGTTTGGACCCCCCATGACATGCGGCATGCACGTGGGGCTACCATGACATGAGTCATGCATTTGGGGCCGCCATGACATGGGGCATGCATTTGGGGCCGCCATGACATGCGGCATGCATTTGGGGCCCCCATGACATGCGGCATGCATTTGGGTCCCTCTTGAAATGCGGCATGCATGTGGGGCCCCCATGACATGTGGCATGCATGTGGGCCCCCCATGACATGCGCCATTCATTTGGGGCCCCCGTGACATGCGAAATGCCTTCGGGGCTCCCATGAGATGCTGCATGCATGCGGCACCCTCATGACATGCGGCATGCATTTGGGGCCCCCATGACTTGAGGCATGCATTTGGGGCCCCCATGACATGCGGCATGCATTTGGGGGCCCCATTACATGCGGCATGCATGTGGAGCCCCCATGACATGCGGAATGCCTTCGGGGCCCCCATGAGATGCGGCATGCATGCGGCACCCTCATGACATGCGGCATGCATTTGGGGCACCCATGACTTGCGACATGCACGTGGGGCCCCTATGACATGCGGCATGAATTTGGGTGCCCCATTACATGAGGCATGCATGTGGAGCCCCCATGACATGCGGCATGCATTTGGGGCCCCCATCACATGCTTCATGCATGTGGGGGCCCCATGACATGCGTCATGCATTTGGGGCCCCCATGACATGCGGCATGCATTTGGGGGCCCCATTACATGCGGCATGCATGTGGAGCCCCCATGACATGCGGAATGCCTTCGGGGCCCCCATGAGATGCGGCATGCATGCGGCACCCTCATGACATGCGGCATGCATTTGGGGCACCCATGACTTGCGACATGCACATGGGGCCCCTATGACATGCGGCATGAATTTGGGTGCCCCATTACATGCGGCATGCATGTGGAGCCCCCATGACATGCGGCATGCATTTGGGGCCCCCATCACATGCTTCATGCATGTGGGGGCCCCATGACATGCGTCATGCATTTGGGCCCCCATGACATGCGGCATGCATTTGGGACCTGCATAACATGCTGCATGCATTTGGGGTACCTGAGACATGCGGCATGCACATGGGGCCCCCATGACATGCGGCATATGCTTGGGGCCCCAATGACATACGGTATGAGTTTGGATCCCCCATGACATGCGGCATGCACGTGGGGCCCCCATGACATGCGGCATGCACGTGTGGCCCCATGAAATGCGGCATGCATTTGGGGCCCCCATGACATGCGGCATGCCTGCGGGGCCCCCATGACATGCGGCATGCATGCGGGGCCCTCATGACATGTGGCATGCATTTGGGGCCCCCATGAAATGTGCCATGCATGTGGGCCCCCCATGACATGCAGCATGCCTGCGGGGCCCCCATGAAATGTGGCATGCATGTGGAGCCCACGTGATATGTGTCATGCATTTGGGGCCCCATGACTTGAGGCATGCATTTGGGGCCCCGATGACATGGGGCATGCATGTGGGGCCCCCATGACATGCTCCATGCATGTGGGGCCCCCATGAAATGTGCCATGCATGTGGGCCCCCCATGACATGCGGCATGCCTGCGGGGCCCCCATGACATGCGGCATGCACGTGGAGCCCACATGATATGTGGCATGCATTTGGGGCCCCATGACTTGAGGCATGCATTTGGGGCCCCCATGACATGCGGCATGCATGTGGGGCCCCCATGACATGCTCCATGCATGTGGGGACCCATTACATGCGGCATGCACGTGGAGCCCCCATGACATGCGGCATGCATTTGGGCCCCAATGACATGCGGCATGAGTTTGGATCACCCATGAAATGCGGCATGCATGTGGGGCCCCCTATGACATGCTGCATGCAAGTGGGGCCCCATGACATGCGGCATGCATGTGGGCCCCCCATGACATGTGGCATGCACGTGGGGCCGCCATGACATGCTGCATGCATTTGGGGCCCCCATGATATGCGGCACACATTTGGGGCCCCCATGACTTGCGCATGCATGTGGGGCATCCATGAAATGCGCCATGCATGTAGGGCCCCTATGACATGCATTTGTGGGCCCCAAGACATGCTGCATGCATTTGGGGGGACCCATGACATGCAACATGCACGTGGGGCCACCATGAAATGCGGCATGCACGTGGGGCCCCCATGATATGAAGCATGCATGTGGGGCCCCCATGACTTGAGGCATGCATTTTGGGCCCCCATGACATGCGGCATGCACATGGGGCCCCCATGACATGCGGCATGCATGTGGGGCCCCCATTACATGCGGCATGCATTTGGGCCCCCATGACATGTGGCATGCATTTGGGGCCCCCTTGACATGCGGCATGCATGTGGGCCCCTATGACATGCGGCATGCAATTGGGGCCCCTATGACATGCGGCATGCACGTGGGGCCCTCATGACATGCAGCATGCATCTGGGGCCACTATGACATGCGGCATGCAATTGGGGCCCCTCTGACGTGGGGCCCTCATGACATGCAGCATGCATCTGGGGCCACTATGACATGCGGCATGCATTTGTGGTCCCCATGACATGCAGCATGCATGTGGGACCCCCATCATATGTGGCATGCATGTGGGACCCCCATGATATGCGGCATGCATTTGGGGCCCCCATGACTTGAGGCATGCATTCGGGGCCCCCATGAAATGCGCCATGCATGTGGGGCCCCTATGACATGCGGCATGCATTTGTGGGCCCCAAGACATGCGGCATGCATGTGGGGCCCCCATGACATGCGGCATTCATTTGGGGCCCCCATGACATGCGGCATGCACGTGGGGCCCCCATGAAATGCTGCATTAATTTGGGGCCCTCATGACTTGAGGCATGCATTTGGGGCCCCCATGAAATGCGCCATGCATGTGGGGCCCCTATGACATGCTGCATGCGTTTGGGGCCCCCATGACATGTGGAATGCACGTGAGGCCCCCATGACATGCGGCATGCACGTGGGGCCCCCATGACGTGCAGCATGGAATTGGATCCCCCATTACATGCTGCATGCAATTGGGACCCCCATGACATGCGGCATGCACGTGTGGCCCCCATGAAATGCGGCATGCATTTGGGGCCCCCATGACATGCGGCATGCCTGCGGGGCCCCATTACATGCGGCATGCATGCGGGGGCCTCATGGCATGCGGCATGCATTTGGGGCCCCCAATATATGCGGCATGCAAGTGGGGCCCACATGATATGCGCCATGCATGTGGGCCCCCATGAAATGCGCCATGCACGTGGGCCCCCATGACATGCGGCATGCATGTGGGACCCCCATGACATGCGTCATTCATTTGGATCCCCCATTACATGCTGCATGCAAGTGGGGCCCCCATGACATGCGGCATGCATGTGGCCCCCCATGACATGTGGCATGCACGTGGGGCCCCCATGACATGCTGCATGCATTTGAGGCCCCCATGATATGCGGCACGCATGTGGGGCCCCCATGAAATGCGTCATTTATTTGGGGCCCCCTTGACATGTGGAATGCCTGCGGGGCCCCCATGACATGCGGCATGCATGCGGGGCCCTCATGACGTGCAGCATGCATTTGGATCCCCCATTACATGCTGCATGCAAGTGGGGCCCCCATGACATGCGGCATGCATGTGGGCCCCCCATGACATGCAGCATGCATGTGGGACCCCCATGACATGCGGCATGCATTTTGATCCCCCTTACATGCGGCATGCACGTGTGGCCCCCATGAAATGTGGCATGCATTTGGGGCCCCCATGACATGCGGCATGCCTGCGGGGCTCCCATGACATGCAGCATGCATGCGGGGCCCTCATGACTTGCGGCATGCATTTGGGGCCCCCATGAAATGTGCCATGCATGTGGGCCCCCCGTGACATGCGGCATGCCTGCGGGGCCCCCATGAAATGCGGCATGCACGTGGAGCCCAAATGATATGTGTCATGCATTTGGGGCCCCATGACTTGAGGCATGCATTTGGGGCCCCCATGACATGGGGCATGCATGTGGGGCCCCCATGAAATGCGCCATGCACGTGGGGCCCCCATAACATGCTGAATGCATTTGGGGTGCCCGAGACATGCGGCATGCACGTGGGACCCCTATGACATGCCGCATGCATTTTGGGCCCCCATTACATGCGGCATGCCTGTGGGGCCCCTATGACATGCTGCATGCATTTGGGGGCCCCAAGACACGTGGTATGCACGTGGGGCCCCCATGACATGCGGCATGCATTTGGGGGCCCCATGAAATGCACCATGCACGTGGGGCCCCCATGGCATGCTGCATGCGTTTGGGACCCCCATGACATGCGGCATGCATTTGGATGCCCCTTGCATGCGGCATGCACGTGTGGCCCCCATGAAATGCGGCATGCAAGTGGGGCCCACATGATATGTGGCATGCATTTGGGGCCCCCATGACTTGAGGCATGCATTTGGGGCCCCCATGACATGCGACATGCATGTGGGGCCCCCATAACATGTGGCATGCATGTGGGGCCCCCATAACATGCAGCATGCATGTGGGGCCCCTATGACATGCGCCATGCATGTGGGCCCCCATGAAATGCGCCATGCACGTGGGGCCCCCATGACATGCGGCATGTATGTGGAGGCCCCATGACATGCGGCCTGCATTTGGGCCCCCATGAAATGCGCCATGCACGTGGGGCCCCCATGACATGCGGCATGTATGTGGAGGCCCCATGACATGCGGCCTGCATTTGGGGCCCCCATGACATGCGGCATGCATGTGGGGCCCCCATGATCTGCTCCATGCATGTTGGGCCCCATGACATGCGGCATGCATTTGGGGTACCTGAGACATGTGGCATGCACGTGGGGCCCCCATGACATGCTGCATGTATTTGGGGTGCCCGAGACATGCGGCATGCACGTGGGGCCCCCATGACATGTGGTATACGCTTGGGTCCCCCATGACATGCGGCATGCACGTGGGGCCCCCATAACCTGAGTCATTCATTTGGGGACGCCATGACATGCGGCATGCATTTGGGGCCCCCATAACATGCGGCATGCATTTGGGTCCTGCATAACATGCTGCATGCATTTGGGGTACCTGAGACATGCGGCATACGCTTGGGGCCCCAATGACATGCGGCATGAGTTTGGATCCCCCATGACATGCGGCATGCACGTGGGGCCCCCATGACATGAGTCATGCATTTGGGGCCGCCATGACATGCGGCATGCATTTGGGGCCCCCATGACATGCGGCATGCATTTGGGTGCCCCATGAAATGCGGCAAGCATGTGGGGCCCCCAGGACATGCGGCATGCATTTGGGGCCCCCATGACATGTGGTATGCACGTGGGGCCCCAATGACATGCGGCATGCATGTGGGACCCCCATGACATGCGTCAAGCATTTCGATCCCCCATTACATGCTGCATGCAAGTGGGGCCCCCATGACATGAGGCATGCATGTGGGCCCCCCATGACATGCGGCATGCATTTGGGGCCCCTATGACATGCGGCATGCATTTGGGGGGCCCCATGACATGCGGCATGCATGTGGGACCCCCATGACATGCGTGATTCATTTGGATCCCCCATTACATGCTGCATGCAAGTGGGGCCCCCATGACATGCGGCATGCATGTGGCCCCCCATGACATGTGGCATGCACGTGGGGCCCCCATGACATGCTGCACGCATTTGGGGCCCCCATGATTTGCGGCACGCATTTGGGGCCCCCATGACATGCGCCATGCATGTGGGGCCCACATGATATGCGGCATGCATTTGGGGCCCCCATGACATGCGGCATGCACGTGGGGCCCCCATGACATGCGTCATGCATGTGGGGCCCCTATGACATGCAGCATGCCTGCGGGGCCCCCATGACATGCAGCATGCATATGGGACCCCCATGACATGCGGCATGCATTTGGATCCCCCTTACATGCGGCATGCACGTGTGGCCCCATTAAATACGGCATGCATTTGGGGCCCCCATGACATGCGGCATGCCTGCGGGGCCCCCATGACATGCGGCATGCATGCGGGGCCCTCATGACATGTGGCATGCATTTGGGGCCCCATGAAATGTGCCATGCATGTGGGCCCCCCATGACATGCGGCATGCCTGCGGGGCCCCCATGAAATGCGGCATGCAAGTGGGGCCCACATGATATGTGGCATGCATTTGGGGCCCCATGACTTGAGGCATGCATTTGGGGCCCCCATGACATGCGGCATGCATGTGGGGCCCCCATGACATGCTCCATGCATGTGGGGACCCATTACATGCGGCATGCACGTGGAGCCCCCATGACATGCGGCATGCATTTGGGCCCCAATGACATGCGGTATGAGTTTGGATCACCCATGAAATGCGGCATGCATGTGGGGCCCCCATGACATGCGGAATACCTGCGGGCCCCCATGACATGCGGCATGCATGCGGGGCCCTCATGACATGCGGGATGAATTTGGGGCCCCCAATACATGCGGCATGCACGTTGGGCCCCCATGACATGCGGCATACATTTATGGAACCCATGACATGCGGCAAGCATTTGGGCCCCCATGACATGCGGCATGCATGTGGGGCCTCCATGACATGCGGCATGCATGTGGGGCCCCCATGACATGCGGCATGCATCTGGGGCCCCCATGACATGCGGCATGCATTTGGGGCCTCCATGACATGCGGCATGCATGTGGGGCCCCCTATGACATGCACCATGCATGTGGGGGCCCTATGACACGCGGCATGAATTTGGGGGCCCCATTACATGCGGCATGCACGTGGAGCCCCCATGACATGCGGCATGCATTTGGGGCCCCATGACATGCGGCATGCATTTGGGCCCCAATGACATGCGGTATGAGTTTGGATCACCCATGAAATGAGGCATGCATGTGGGGCCCCCATGACATGCGGAATACCTGCGGGCCCCCATGACATGCGGCATGCATGCGGGGCCCTCATGACATGCGGGATGAATTTGGGGCCCCCAATACATGCGGCATGCACGTTGGGCCCCCATGACATGCGGCATGCTTTTATGGCCCCGATGACATGCGGCATGCATTTGGGCCCCCATGACATGCGGCATGCACGTGGGGCCCCTATGACATGCCGCATGCATTTGGGGCCCCCATGACATGTGGTATGCACGTGGGGCCCCTATGACATGCCGCATGCATGTGGGACCCCATGACATGCGTCATGCATTTGGGACCCCATGACATGCGGCATGCATGTGGGACCCCCGGGACATGCAGCATGCATTTGGGGCCCCCATGACATGTGGTATGCACGTGGGGCCCCTATGACATGCCGCATGCATGTGGGACCCCCATGACTTGAGGCATGCATTTATGGCCCCCATGACATGCAGCAAGCATTTGGACCCCCATGACATGCGGCATGCATTTGGGCCCCTCATGACATGCGGCATGCATGTAGGGCCCTCATGACATGCGGCATGCATTTGTGGGCCCCAAGACATGCGGCATGCACGTGGGGCCACCATGACATGCGGGATGCATTTGGGCCTCCCATGACATGCCGCATGCCTGCGGGGCCCCCATGACATGCGGCATGCACGTGGAGCCCACATGATATGTGGCATGCATTTGGGGCCCCATGACTTGAGGCATGCATTTGGGGCCCCCTTGACATGCGGCATGCATGTGGGGCCCCCATGACATGCTCCATGCATGTGGGGACCCATTACATGCGGCATGCACGTGGAGCCCCCATGACATGCGGCATGCATTTGGGCCCCAATGACATGCGGCATGAGTTTGGATCACCCATGACATGCGGCATGCACGTGGGGCCCCCATGACATGAATCATGCATTTGGGTCCCCCATGAAATGCGGCATGCATGTGGGGCCCCCATGACATGCGGAATACCTGCGGGCCCCCATGACATGCGGCATGCATGCGGGGCCCTCATGACATGCAGGATGAATTTGGGGCCCCCAATACATGCGGCATGCACGTTGGGCCCCCATGACATGCGACATACATTTATGGAACCCATGATATGCGGCAAGTATTTGGGCCCCCATGACATGCGGCATGCATGTGGGGCCCCCTATGACACGCGGCATGAAATTGGGGGCCCCATTACATGCGGCATGCACGTGGAGCCCCCATGACATGCGGCATGCATGTGGGGCCCCCATGACATGCGGCATGCATTTGGGGCCTCCATGACATGCGGCATGCATGTGGGGCCCCCTATGACACGCGGCATGAAATTGGGGGCCCCATTACATGCGGCATGCATTTGGGGCCTGCATAACATGCTGCATGCATTTGGGGTACCTGAGACATGCGGCATGCACGTGGGGCCCCTATGACATGCCGCATGCATGTGGGGCCCCCATTACATGTGGCATGCACGTGGGGCCCCCATGACATGCTGCATGCGTTTGAGGCCGCCATGATATGCGGCATGCATTTGGGGCCCCATGACTTGAGGCATGCATTTGTGGGCCCCAAGACATGTGGCATGCACGTGGGGCCCCCATGACATGCTGCATGCGTTTGGGGCCCCCATGATATGCGGCATGCATTTGGGGCCCCATGACTTGAGGCATGCATTTGTGGGCCCCAAGACATGCGGCATGCACGTGGGGCCCCCATGACATGCTGCATGCATTTGGTGCCCTCATGACATGCGGCATGAATTTGGGGCTCCCAATACATGCGGCATGCACGTTGGGCCCTCATGACATGCGGCATGCATTTATGGCTCCCATGACATGCGGCAAGCATTTGGGCCCCATGACATGCAGCATGCATGTGAGGCCCCCATGACATGCGGCATGCATTTGGGGCCCTCATGACATGCGGCATGCATTTGGGGCCCCCAATATATGCGGAATGCCTGCGGGGCCCCCATGACATGCGGCATGCATGCGGGGCCCTCATGACATGCGGCATGAATTTGGGGCCCCCAATACATGCGGCATGCACGTTGGGCCCCCATGACATGCGGCATGCATTTATGGCCCCCATGACATGCAGCAATCATTTGGGCCCCCATGACATGTGGCATGCATGTGAGGCCCCCATGCCATGCGGCATGCATTTGGGGCCCTCATGACATGCGGCATGCATGTAGGGCCCTCATGAAATGCGCCATGCATGTGGGGCCGTCATGACATGCGGCATGCATTTGTGGGCCCAAAGAAATGCGGCATGCACGTGGGGCCGCCATGACATGCGTGATGCATTTGGGCCCCCATGACTTGAGGCATGCATTTGGAGCCCCCATGACATGCGGCATGCATGTGGGACCCCCATGACATGCGGGATGCATTTGGGCCCCCATGACTTGAGGCATGCATTTGGAGCCCCCATGACATGCGGCATGCATGTGGGAACCCCATGACATGCGGCATGCATTTGAATCCCCCATTACATGCGACATGCACGTGGGGCCCCCATGACATGCGCCATGCATGTGGGGCCCCTATGACACGCGGCATGAATTTGGGGGCCCCATTAAATGCGGCATGCACGTGAGGCCCCCATGATATGTGGCATTCATTTGGGGCCCCCATGACTTGAGGCATGCATTTGGGGCCCCCATGACATGCGGTATGCACGTGGGGCCGCCATGACATGCGGGATGCATTTGGGGCCCCATGAAATGAGGCATGCATTTGGAGCCCCCATGAAATGCGGCATGCATGTGGGACCCCCATGACATGCGGGAGGCATTTGGGGCCCCATGACTTGAGGCATGCATTTGGAGCCCCCATGACATGCGGCATGCATGTGGGACCCCCATTACATGCGGCATGCATTTGGATCACCCATTACATGCTGCATGCAAGTGGGGCCCCCATGACATGCGGCATACATTTGGGGCCCACATGACATGCGGCATGCATTTGGGCCCCCATGACAAGCGGCATGCACGTGGGGCCCCTATGACATGCAGCATACGCTTGGGGCCCCATTGACATGCGGCATGCATTTATGGCCCCCATTACATGTGGCATGCACATGGGGCCCCCATAACATGCAGCATACGCTTGGGGCCCCATTGACATGCGGCATGCATTTATGGCCCCCATGACATGCGGCATGCATTTGTGCCCCCATGACATGCGGCATGCATTTATGGCCCCCATGACATGCGGCATGCATTTGGGCCCCCATGACATGCGGTATGCACTTGGGGTCCCTATGACATGCCGAATGCATTTGGGGTCCCCATGACATGCGGCATGCATGTGGGACCCCCATGACATGCGTCATGCATTTGGATCACCCATTACATGCTGCATGCAAGTGGGGCCCCCATGACATGCCGCATGCATTTGGGGCCCCCATGACATGCGGCATGCATGTGGGACCCCCATGACATGCGTCATGCATTTGGATCACCCATTACATGCTGCATGTGACACGCCCCCTGGGACATATTCCTTTTGAGGGGAATACCCGGCACCGGGTCAGATGGGGGTTGTAGTCTCCGAGTGGCTGTGACCCGGCCCGTGCCCAGGGTGTCAAACTCAGTGTTATGTGGCAGTCCTACAGATGTTGTAAAGTTCTTCATGTCGACTACGCCACCCGTTGTGTTGCGGTCACTGTGGCCGCCGCTGCAGCAGGGTCCGCTGAGGCTGATGGTGTGGTGCAGCTTGGTAGGATAACCCCCAACGGGAGGGGTATAGCCTCAGGGGGACAGGAGTAGAGGATGGGGGTTGTGGTGGTGCAGTGCAGACGGCAATTAGAGACGGAGTCGGGTTGTGCAGTCTGGGTTGTTTACTCACTGCTGATGTTCCTGGTCACTCCAGCTTCAAGTGACCACCCGAGCCGTGCTGCGTCCACCAGGTCCTGGATCCGGCCAACCCCCAAACAAGTCCGGAGCGTGGCCCTGAGCTCTCCCTCTGTCCTTTCTTCAGCCGTCCCCACCAGGGATCCACCTAGGTCCAGCTCCCTCGGGCCTTCTGTTGGGAGACCCTTGGCCTTGGGTTCCCTGACCCTCCACGTGGTATGCCTTCGGGGTGGATGTGGTAGGTGGCCGTGGCAGACACTGCCCACGGCCTCCGGTCTCTGGCTAGGGTGTGTTTTTGCCCCCACCAGTTTGGGTTCCGGTACCCTTGTGCTGACTCCTCACCCGGTGCTCTAATTTGGGTTCTTGGGTCCCTTCTGCTTTCCCCCTCTGGGTTCTTCTCTGCTCCTCTCTCTCTCTCTCTCCAGGGCCACTCTTTCCTTCAGCTGCTCCTCTCTGCCGACTTGTTCTCTGCATCTGACAGGCTCCTCTACAACTGACCCTGATCCTAGTTGGTTCCCACCTTATATACCCCTCTATGTGTGAGCTCAGGTGACCAGCACCCAATGAGCTCCTATCTCTACCCAGACTGCTCCCCCTATCTGCCCCTACACTACAGGGATGTACCAACCCCCTCCCACTCCAGCCAGGGACAGACACGGTCGTACCTGCACATTTCTAAGTGGGAGTACCGTCGGCCTGCCCCTCGGAAATGGGATGTATGTAGTGCATGCAGCCTACCGAGCTCAGTTCCATACTCCATCCTTGCCCGGGAGTGGAATATCACACCTCTGGGTTGAGGTGCAATACTCCTGTAGCAGCCGAATCCTCAGGGTGCTACACATGCAAGTGGGGCCCCCATGACATGCGGCATAGATGTGGGGCCCCTATGACATGCGGCATGCATTTGGGGGGCCCCATGACATGCGACATGCACGTGGGGCCCCCATGATATGCGGCATACATTTGTGGCCCCCGTGACATGAGGCATGCACGTGGGGCCCCCATGACATGTGGCATGCATTTGGGGCCCCCATGACATGCGGAATGCCTGCGGGGGCCCCATGACATGCGGCATGCATGCGGCACCCTCATGACATGTGGCATGCATTTGGGGCCCCCAATACATGCGGCATGCATTTGTGGGCCCCAAGACATGCTGCATGCATTTGGGGGGCCCTCATGACATGCGGCAAGCATTTGGGGCCCCCAATACATGCGGCATGCAAGTGGGTCCACCATGATATGCGGCATGCATTTGGGGCCCCCATGACTTGAGACATGCATTTTGGGCCCCCATGACATGCAGAATGCATGCGGCGCCCTCATGACATGCGGCATGCACGTGGGGACCCCATGACATGCGTCATGCATTTGGATCCCCCATTACATGATGCATGCAAGTGGGGCCCCCATGACATGCGGCATGCATGTGGCCCCCCATGACATGTGCCATGCAAGTGGGGCCCCCATGACATGCTCCATGCATGTGGGGCCCCTATGACATGAGGCATGCATTTGGGGGGCCCCATGACATGCGGCATGCACGTGGGGCCCCCATGACAAGCGGCAAGCATGTGGGGCCCCAATGACATGCAGCATTCACGTGGGACCGCCATAACATGCGGAATGCACGTGAGGCCCCCATGACATGCGGTATGCATGTGGGGCACCATGACATGCGTCATGCATGTGGGGCCCCTATGACATGCGGCATGCAATTGGGGCCCATTGACATGCGGAATGCCGGCGGGGCCCCATTGACATTCGGCATGCAAGCGGGGCCCTCATGACATGCGGCATGCATTTGGGGCCCCCAATATATGCGGCATGCACAAGGGGCCCCCATGATATGTGGCATGTATTTGGGGCCCCCATGACTTGAGCCATGCATTTGGGGCCCCCATGACATGCGGCATGCACGTGGGGCCCTCATGACATGCAGCATGCATTTGGGGCCACTATAACATGCGGCATGCATTTGGGGCCCCCATGACATGTGGCATGCATGTGGGGCCCCTATGACATGCGGTATGAATTTGGGGGCCCCATTACATGCGGCATGCACGTGGAGCCCCCATGACATGCGGCATGCAGTTGGGGCCCCCAATACATGCGGCATGCACGTTGGGCACCCATGACATGTGGCATGCATTTATGGCCCCCATGACATGCGGCATGCATTTGGCCCCCATGACATGCGGCAAGCACGTGGGGCCCCAATGACATGCAGCATGCACGTGGGGCCCCCATGACATGCGGAATGCACGTGAGGCCCCCATGACATGCGGAATGCCTGCGGGACCCCAATGTCATGCGGCATGCATGCGGGCCCTCATGACATGCGGCATGCATTTGGGGCCCCCAATATATGCGGCATGCACGTGGGGCCCCCATGATATGTGGCATGCATTTGGGGCCCCCATGACTTGAGCCATGCATTTGGAGCCCCCATGACATGCGGCATGCATTTGGGTCCCCCATGAAATGCGGCATGCATGTGGGGCCCCCATGACATGTGGCATGCATGTGGGGCCCCATGATATGCGGCATGCAGTTGGGGCCCCCAATACATGCGGCATGCACGTTGGGCACCCATGACATGCGGCATGCGTTTATGGCCCCCATGACATGCTGCGTGCATTTGGGCCCCAATGACATGCGGCAAGCACGTGGGGCCCCAATGACATGCAGCATGCACGTGGGGCCCCCATGACATGCGGAATGCACGTGAGGCCCCCATGACATCCGAAATGTCTGCGGGGCCCCAATGACATGCGTCATGCATGCGGGGCCCTCATGACATGTGGCATGCATTTGGGGCCCCCATGACTTGAGCCATGCATTTGGGGCCCCCATGACATGCGGCATGCACCTGGGGCCCCCATGACATGCGACATGCATTTGGGTCCCCCATGAAATGTGGGATGCATGTGGGGCTCCCAGGACATGCGGCATGCATTTGGGGCCCCCATGACATGTGGTATGCACGTGGGGCCCCTATGACATGCGGCATGCATGTGGGGCCCCATGACATGCTCCATGCATGTCGGGCCCCTATGACATGTGGCAAGCACGCGGGGCCCCCATGACATGCGGCAAGAACATGGGGCCCCCAGGACATGCGGCATGCATTTAGGACCCCCATGACATGCAGCATGTACGTGGGACCCCATGACATGCGGCATGCATGTGGGCCCCCCATAACATGTGGCATGCATTTATGGCCCCCATGACATGCGGCAAGCTTTTGGGCCCCATGACATGCGGCATGCATGTGGGGCCCCCATGACATGCGGCACGCATTTGGGGTCCCCTTGACATGCGACATTCATGTGGGGCTTCCATGACATGCGGCATGCATTTGGGGCCTCCATGACATGCGGCATGCATGTGGGGCCCCCATGACATGCGGCATGCATTTGGCGTCCCCTTGACATGCGACATTCATGTGGGGCTACCATGACATGCGGCATGCATTTCGGGCCTCCATGACATGCGGCATGCATGTGGGGCCCCCATGACATGCGGCATGCATTTGGGGTCCCCATGACATGCGGCATGCACGTGGGGCCCCCTTGACATGCAACATTCATTTGGGGCCCCCATGACATGTGGCATGCATGTGGGGCTCCCATGACATGCGGCATGCATTTATGGCCCCCATGACATGCGGCAAGCATTTGGGCCCCATGACATGCGGCATGCATGTGGGGCCCCCATGACATGCGGCATGCATTTGGGGGCCCCATGGCATGCGGCATGCATGTGGGGCCCAAATGCTTGCCGCATGTCATGGGGGCCTGCATAACATGCTGCATGCACTTGGGGTACCTGAGACATGCGGCATGCACGTGGGGCCCCCATGACATGCTGCATGCATTTGGGGTGCCCGAGACATGCGGAATGCACGTGGGGCCCCTATGACATGCCGCATGCATTTGGGGCCCCCATTACATGTGGCATGCACATGGGGCCTCCATGACATGCGGCATACGCTTGGGGTCCCAATGACATGCAGCATGAGTTTGGATCCCCCATGACATGCGACATGCACGTGGGGCCCCCATGACATGAGTCATGCATTTGGGTCCCCCATGACATGCGCTATGCATGTGGGGCCCCTATGACATGCGGCATCCATTTGTGGGCCCCAAGACATGCTGCATGCATTTGGGGCCCTCCATGACATGCAGCATGCATGTGGGTCCCCATGACATGCGTCATGCACGTGGGGCCCCCTTGACATGCGACATTCATTTGTGGCCCCCATGACATGCGGCATGCATGTGGGGCCCCCATGACATGTGCCATGCATGTGGGGCCCCTATGACATGCGGCATGCATTTGAGGCCCCATTGAAATGCGGCATGCATGTGGGGCACCCATGACTTGCGGCATGCATTTGGGGCCACTATGACATGTGGCATGCATTTGGGGCCCCCATGACATGCGGCATGCATGTGGGACCCCTATGACATGCGGCATGCATTTGGGGGGCCCATGACATGCGGCATGCACGTGGGGCCCCCATGACATGCGGCATACATTTGTGGCCCCGATGACATGCGGCATGCATGTGGGGCACCCATGACTTGCGGCATGCATTTGGAGCCACTATGACATGCGGCATGCATTTGGGGCACCGATGACATGCGGCATGCATGCATTTGGGTCCCCCATGAAATGTGGCATGCATGTGGGGGCCCCATGACATGCGGCATGCACGTGGGGCCCCCATGACATGCGGCATACATTTGTGGCCCCGTGACATGAGGCATGCACGTGGGGCCCCATGACATGCGGCAAGCACGTGGGGCCCCAATGACATGCAGCATGCACGTGGAGCCCCCATGACATGCGGAATGCACGTGAGGCCCCCATGACATGCGGAATGCCTGCGGGGCCCCAATGACATGCGGCATGCAAGCGGGGCCCTCATGACATGTGGCATGCATTTGGGGCCCCCAATATATGCAGCATGCACGTGGGGCCCCCATGATATGTGGCATGCATTTGGGGCCCCCATGACTTGAGCCATGCATTTGGAGCCCCCATGACATGCGTCATGCACGTGGGCCCGTCATGACATGCGGCATGCATTTGGGGCCCCCATGACATGCGGAATGCCTGCGGGGCCCCCATGACATGCGGCATGAATTTGGGGCCCCCAATACATGCGGCATGCACGTTGGGCTCCCATGACATGCAGCATGCATTTGGAGCCCCCATGAATTGAGGCATGCATTTGGGGCCCCCATGACTTGACGCATGCATTTGGGGCCCCCATGACATGCAGCATGCATGTGGGACCCCCAAGCCATGCGGCATACATTTGAATCCCCATGACATGCGGCATGCAGGTGGGACCCCCATGACATGTGGCATGCATTTGAATCCCCCATTACATGCGGCATGCACGTGGGGACCCCATGACATGCGGCATGCATTTGGGCCCCCCATGACATGCGGAATGCCTGCGGGGCCCCCATGACATGCGGCATGCATGCAGGGCCCTCATGACATGCAGCATGAATTTGGGGCCCACAATACATGCGGCATGCACGTTGGGCCCCCATGACATGCGGCATGCATTTATGGCCCCCATGACATGCGGCATGCATTTGGGGTCCCCATGACATGCGGCATGCACGTGGGGCCCCCTTGACATGCGACATTCATGTGGGGCTCCCATGACATGCGGCATGCATTTGGGGCCTCCGTGACAAGCGGCATGCATGTGGGGCCCCCATGACATGCGTCATGCATGTGGGGCCCCTATGACATGCGGCATGCATTTAGGGCCCCGATGACATGCGGCATGCATGTGGGCACCCATGACTTGCGCCAAGCACGTGGGGCCCCCATGACATGCGGCATGTATTTGGGGCCCCATGACATGCGGCATGCATGTGGGCCCCCATGACATGCGGCATGCATTTGGGGCATGCATAACATGCTGCATGCATTTGGGGTACCTGAGACATGCGGCATGCATGTGGGGCCCCCATGACATGCGGCATGCATGTGGAGTACCCATGACATGCGGCATGCACGTGGGGCCCTCATGACATGCATCATGTATTTTGGGGCCACTATGACATGCGGCATGCATTTGGGGCCCCCATGACATGCGGCATGCATGTGGGACCCCATGACATGCTGCATGCAAGTGGGGCCCAAATGCTTGTCGCATGTCATGGGGGCCTCCATGACATGCGGCATGCATGTGGGTCCCCATGACATGCGGCATGCACGTGGGGCCCCCTTGACATGCGTCATGCATTTGGATCCCCCATTACATGCTGCATGCAAGTGGTGCCCCCATGACATGCGGCATGCATGTGGGCCCCCATGACATGCGGCACATATTTGTGGCCCCCATGACATGCGGCATGCCTTTGGGGCCCCCATGACATGCGCCATGCATGTGGGGCCCTCATGACATGCAGCACGTATTTGGGGCCCCCATGACATGCGTCATGTACGTGGCGCCCCCATGACATGCGGCATACATTTGGGGCCCCCTTGACATGCGGCATGCATTTAGGGACCCCATGACATGAGGCATGCATTTGGGGACCCCATGACTTGCGGCATGCACGTGGGCCCCCCATGACATGGGGCATGCATTTGGGACCCCATGAAATGCAGCATGCATGTGGGGCACCCATGACATGCGGCATGCACATGGGGCCCCCTGATATGTGGCATGTATTTTGGGCCCCCATGACATGCGGCATACATTTAGGGTCCCCATGACATGCGGCATGCATTTGGGGTCCCCATGACATGCAGCATGCACTTGGGGCCCCCGTGTAATGTAATGAGGCATGCGTTTGGGGCCCCCATGACACGAGGCATGCACGTGTGGCCCCGATGACTTGCGCCATGCACATGGGGCCCTCATGACATGCGGAATGCATGTGGGGACCCCATGACACATGGCAGGCATGTGGGGCCCACATGACATGCGGCAAATATTTGGGGCCCAAAGACATGCGGCATGCACGTTGGGCCCCCATGAAATGCGGCACATATTTGTGGGCCCCATGACATGCGGCATGCATTTGGGGCCCCCATGACATGCGCCATGCATGTGGGGCCCTCATGACATGCGGCACGTATTTGTTGCCCCCATGACATGCGACATGCATTTGGTCCCCCATGACATGAGGCATGCATGTGGGGCCCCCAGGACATGCGGCATGCATTTGGGGCCCCCATGACATGTGGTATGCACGTGGGGCCCCTATGACATGCGGCATGCATTTGGGGACCCCATGACATGCGGCATGCACGTGGGCCCCCCATGACATGGGGCATGCATTTGGGGCCCCCATGAAATGTGGCATGCATGTGGGGCACCCATGATATGCGGCATGCATGTGGAGCCCCCTGACATGTGGCACTTATTTGGGGCCCGCATGACATGCGGAATACATTTAGGGCCCACATGTAATGCGGCATGCGTTTGGGGCCCCCATGACACGAGTCATGCATGTATGGCCCTGATGACATGCGGCATGCATGTGGGGCCCCCATGACATGCGGAATGCAAGTGGGGACCCCATGACACGCGGCATGCATGTGGGGCCCCATGACATGCAGCACATATTTGTGGCCCCCATGGCATGCGGCATGCATTTGGGGCCCTCATGACATGCGCCATGCATGTGGGGCCCTCATGACATGCGGCACGTATTTGGTGCCCCCATGACATGCGGCATGCATTTGGTCCCCCATGACATGCGGCATGAACGTGGGGCCCCCATGACATGCGGCATACATTTGGGGCCCCCTTGACATGCGGCATGCATTTGGGGGCCCCAAGACATGCGGCATGCACGTGGGGCCCCCATGACATGCGGCATGCATTTGGGGCCCCTATGACATGCGGCATGCATTTGTGGGCCCCAAGACATGCGGCATGCACGTGGGGCCCCCATGACATGCGGCATGCATTTGGGGCCCCCATGACATGCGGAATGCACGTGGGGCCCCTATGACATGCAACATGAATTTGGGGGCCCCATTACATGCGGCATGCACGTGGAGCATCCATGACATGCGTCATGCATTTGGGCCCCCATGACATGCGGCATGCATGTGGGCCCCCAATGACATGTGGCATGCACGTGGGGCCCCCATGACATGCGGCATGCATTTGGGGCCCACATGACATGCGACATGCAAGTGGGCCCCCCATGAAATGCGGCATGCATGTGGGGCCCCCATGACTTGCGGCATGCACGTGGGGCCCCGATGACATGAGTCATGCAGTTGGGACTCCCATGAAATGCGGTATGCATGTGGGGCCCCCTTGACATGTGGCTTGCACGTGGGGCCACTATGACATGCCGCATGCATTTGGGGCCCCCATGACATGCGTCATGCATTTGGATCCCCATTACATGCTGCATGCAAGTGTGGCCCCCATGACATGCGGCATGCATGTGGGCCCCCAATGACATGTGGCATGCACGTGGGGCCCCCATGACATGCGGCATGCATTCATGGCCCCCATGACATGCGCATGCATTTGGTATCCCCATGACATGCGGCATGCACGTGGGGCCCCCTTGACATGCGACATTCATGTGGGGCTCCCATGACATGCGGCATGCATTTGGGGCCTCCGTGACATGCGGCATGCATGTGGGGCCCCCATGACATGCGTCATGCATGTGGGGCCCCTATGACATGCGGCATGCATTTAGGGCCCCGATGACATGCGGCATGCATGTGGGGCACCCATGACTTGCGCCAAGCACGTGGGGCCCCCATGACATGCGGCATGTATTTGGGGCCCCCATGACATGCGGCATGCATGTGGGGCCCCCATGACATGCGCCATGCATGTGGGGCCCTCATGACATGCGGCACGTATTTGGGGCCCCCCATGATATGCAGCATTCTTTTGGGGCCCAAATGACATGCGGCATGCATTTGTGGCCCCCATGAAATGTGGCATGCATGTGCAGCCTCCATAACATGGGTCATGCAATTGGGGCCCCCATGACATGCAGCATGAATTTGGGGGCCACATGCATGCCACGTGTCATGGGGGTCCCACATGCATGCCGCATGTCATGACATGCGGCATGCATGTGGGGCCCCCATGACACGCACCATGCATGTGGGACCCCATTATGCGGCACGTACTTGGGGCCCCTAAGACAAGCGGCATGCACGTGGGGCCCCCATAACATGCGCCATGCATTTGGTCCCCCATGACATGCGGCATGCACATGGGCCCCCATGACATGCGGCATGCATTTGGGCCCCCATGACAACCAGCATGCATGTGGGGCCCCGATGACATGAGGCAAAAATTTGGGGCCCCCTTGAGATGCGGCATGCATTTGGGGCCCCCATGACATGCGCCATGTATGTGGGGCCCCCATGACATGCGGCATGCATTTGGGCCCCAATAACAACCAGCTTGCATGTGGGACCCCCATTACATGCGGCATGCACGTGTTGCCCTCATGATATGTGGCATGCATGTGGGGCCCCTATGACATGCGCCATGCATTTGGCGCCCCCATTACAAGCGGCATGTATTTGGGGCTTCCATGACATGCAGCAAGCATTTGGAGCCCCTGACATGTAGCATGCATTTAGGGTCCCCAAGGAAATGCGGCATGCTCGTGGGGCCCCCATGACAGGCGGCATGCATTTGGGGACTCCATAACATGCGGCAAGCACGTGGGGCCCCCATGACATGCGGCACGTATTTGGGGGCCCCAAAACATGCGACATGTATTTGTGGCCCCCATGACATGCGGCACGCACGGGGGCCCCCATGACATGCGGCATGTATTTGGGGCCCCCATGACATGCGGCATACATTTGGGGCCTCCATGACATGCGGCATGCATTTGGGGCCCTCATGACATGCGGCATACATTTGGGGCCCCCATGAAATGTGACATGCACATGGGGCCCCCATGACATGCGGCATGCATGTGGAACCCCCATGACATGCGGAATGCACGTGGGGACCCCATGACACGTGGCATGCATGTGGGGCTCCCACGACTTGCGGCAAATATTTGGGGCCCCAAGACATGCGGCATGCACGTTGGGCCCCCATGACATGCGGCACATATTTGTGGCCCCCATGACATGCGGCATGCCTTTGGGGCCCCCATGACATGCGCCATGCATGTGGGGCCCTCATGACATGCAGCACGTATTTGGGGCCCCCATGACATGCGTCATGTACGTGGCGCCCCCATGACATGCGGCATACATTTGGGGCCCCCTTGACATGCGGCATGCATTTAGGGACCCCATGACATGAGGCATGCATTTGGGGACCCCATGACTTGCGGCATGCACGTGGGCCCCCCATGACATGGGGCATGCATTTGGGACCCCATGAAATGCAGCATGCATGTGGGGCACCCATGACATGCGGCATGCACATGGGGCCCCCTGATATGTGGCACGTATTTTGGGCCCCCATGACATGCGGCATACATTTAGGGTCCCCATGACATGCGGCATGCATTTGGGGTCCCCATGACATGCAGCATGCACTTGGGGCCCCCGTGTAATGTAATGAGGCATGCGTTTGGGGCCCCCATGACACGAGGCATGCACGTGTGGCCCCGATGACTTGCGCCATGCACATGGGGCCCTCATGACATGCGGAATGCATGTGGGGACCCCATGACACATGGCAGGCATGTGGGGCCCCCATGACATGCGGCAAATATTTGGGGCCCAAAGACATGCGGCATGCACGTTGGGCCCCCATGAAATGCGGCACATATTTGTGGGCCCCATGACATGCGGCATGCATTTGGGGCCCCCATGACATGCGCCATGCATGTGGGGCCCTCATGACATGCGGCACGTATTTGTTGCCCCCATGACATGCGACATGCATTTGGTCCCCCATGACATGAGGCATGCATGTGAGGCCCCCAGGACATGCGGCATGCATTTGGGGCCCCCATGACATGTGGTATGCACGTGGGGCCCCTATGACATGCGGCATGCATTTGGGGACCCCATGACATGCGGCATGCACGTGGGCCCCCCATGACATGGGGCATGCATTTGGGGCCCCCATGAAATGTGGCATGCATGTGGGGCACCCATGATATGCGGCATGCATGTGGAGCCCCCTGACATGTGGCACTTATTTGGGGCCCGCATGACATGCGGAATACATTTAGGGCCCACATGTAATGCGGCATGCGTTTGGGGCCCCCATGACACGAGTCATGCATGTATGGCCCTGATGACATGCGGCATGCATGTGGGGCCCCCATGACATGCGGAATGCAAGTGGGGACCCCATGACACGCGGCATGCATGTGGGGCCCCATGACATGCAGCACATATTTGTGGCCCCCATGGCATGCGGCATGCATTTGGGGCCCTCATGACATGCGCCATGCATGTGGGGCCCTCATGACATGCGGCACGTATTTGGTGCCCCCATGACATGCGGCATGCATTTGGTCCCCCATGACATGCGGCATGAACGTGGGGCCCCCATGACATGCGGCATACATTTGGGGCCCCCTTGACATGCGGCATGCATTTGGGGACCCCATGACATGCGGCATGCATTTGGGGACCCCATGACATGCAGCATGCACGTGGGCCCCCCATGACATGGGGCATGCATTTGGGGCCCCCATGAAATGCGGCATGCATGTGGGGCACCCATGAAATGCGGCATGCATGTGGGGCCCCCTGACATGTGGCAAGTATTTGGGGTCCCGATGACATGTGGCATGCATTTGGGGCCCCCATGACATGCGGCATGCATTTGGGGCCCCCCCTGACATGTGACATGCATTTGGGGTACCCTTGACATGCGGCATGCATGAGGGGCAACCAATAAATGCGGCATGCAAGTGGAGACGCCATGACATGCGGCATGCACGTGGGGCCCCCATGAAATGCGGCAGGCATTTGTGGCCCCTATGAAATGCGGCATGCATTTGGGCCCCCATGACTTGCGGCATGTACGTGGGGCCCCCATGACATGGGGCATGCATTTGGGGCACCCTTGACATGCTGCATGCATTTAGGGGCCCCATGACATGCGGCATGCACGTGGGGCCACATGACATGCAGCATGCATGTGGAGCTCCCATGACATGCAGTATGCATTTGGGGCCCCCATGACATGAGTCAAGCTTTGGGGGTCCCCATGACATGCGGTATGCACGTGAGGACCCCATGACATGCACTTTGCATTTGGGGCCCCCATGACATGCGGCATGCATGTGGGGACCCCATGATATGTGGCATGCACGTGGTACCCCCATGACATTCGGCATGCACATGAGTCCCCATGACATGCGGCATGCACGTGGGGCCACATGACATGCAACATGCATTTGGGGTTCCCAAGACACGCAGCATGCATTTGGGGCCCCCATCACATGAGGCATGCATTTGGGGTCCCCTTGACATGCGGAATGCTTTTTTGGCCCCCATGACAGGCGGCTTGCATTTGGGGCCCCCATGACATGCGGCATGGACGTGGGGCCTCCATGATATGTAGAATGCATTTGGGGCCAGCATGACATGCGTCATGCATGTGGGGCCCAAATGACATGCGACATGCATTTGGGGTACTCAAGACATGCGGCATGCATGTGGGGCCCCCATGACAAGCGTCAAGCACGTGGGGCCCCCATGTCACGTGGCATGCATTTGGGGCCCCCATGACATGCGGCATTCATTTGGAGCCCCCATGACATGCGGCATGCATTTGGGGCCCCCATGACATGCGGCATGCACTTGGTGCCCTCATGACATGCGGCATGGATGTAGAGCCCCCATGACATGCGGAATGCATGTGGGGTCCCCATGACATGCGGCATGCATTTGGGTCCCCCATGACATGCAGCATACATTTGAGGCCCCCATGACATACGGCATGCATGTGGGGCCCCATGACATGCGGCATGCATGTGGGGCCCCTATGACATGCACCATGCATGTGGGGCCCCCATGACATGTGGCACGTATTTGGGGCCCCCATGACATGCGGCATGCGTGTCGGCTACCATGACATGTGCCATGCATTTGGGTCCCCCATCACGTGCAGCATGCATTTGAGGCCCCCAAGACATGGGGCATGCATGTGGGGCCCCATGACATGCAGCATGCATTTGTGGCCTCTGACATGCAGCATGCATTTGGGCCCCCAATGAAATGTGGCATGCACGTGGAGCCCCCATGACATGTGTCATGCACGTGTGGCCCCCATGACATGTGGCATTCATTTTTGGCCCCCATGACATGCGGCATGCATTTTGGGGCACCCATAACATGCGTCATGCACGTGGGGCCCCATGACATGCGGTATGCACGTGGAGCCCCATGAGGTGCACCTTTGGTCAAAATCAGAGGCTTCGTGTCCCGTTTGCAACAGGCTTGACCTGAAATGTTGCCGAAAGGCAACAAAAGTTGACCTTTTGTTGCAAACGGGACACAAGATGGCCGACTTTTGTTGCCGGAATGCAACATTTGTTGCATTTGTGCAACAGGCTTGACCTTGATACTTTGGAACTGGATTAAAGAGTCAATATGGTAGTATGACCTTCTGTACTATAGTAATATATAGGGACTGATGGGGGGAATTTGTTTTTTGGCATTTGGGACGCTTACGCACGCGGTGGGATGCGCTAAATTTTTTTCAGGGTTAAGGCAAAATTTCTGCTCGAAACTGCACGCTCTGCGGCCTGAAATATCGCTCCTGAGGGGGTCTACGCAATAAAAATGCAAAAAAATGTAACATTAGAGCTGGCTAAATCACTTACCTGATTGACCAATAGCCAGCCCTCATTGACTTTTTTCTTGACATAGTGTGTTCTGAGGAAACTCCACCGGGTGGCAATGTTGTCCAACTTTTTAATTTTTTATTGTAGGATTGTAAAAACACCAGATGGCGATGTTTCTCTTTCTAATGTGCACGCAAGCATGAGAGCTTGCTGCTGGTTGTCCTGGATTACCTGCAGCCAGCCCTCATATTGGGCATATAATGTCTATAGCCAACTCTCAAATTTTTTTTGCTTTAATAACACTAAGGCTATGTAACCACGATGCAGAAATGAAGCATTGTGTTCACGGCTGCCTCTAGCCAGCCCTCAAATTTTTTTTTTCTTTAATAACACAAACACCATGAGGGCTGGCTATCATGTGTCCACGGCTGCCTCTAGCCAGCCCCCCAATTTTTTTTTTCTTTAATAACACAAACAGCATGAGGGCTGGCTATCGTGTGTCCACGGCTGCCTCTAGCCAGCCCCCCAATTTTTTTTTTCTTTAATAACACAAACAGCATGAGGGCTGGCTATCGTGTGTCCACAGCTGCCTCTAGCAAGCCCCCCAATTTTTTTTTTTCTTTAATAACACAAACAGCATGAGGGCTGGCTATCGTGTGTCCACGGCTGCCTCTAGCCAGCCCCCCAATTTTTTTTTCTTTAATAACACAAACACCATGAGGGCTGGCTATCGTGTGTCCACGGCTGCCTCTAGCCAGCCCTCAAATTTTTTTTTTCTTTAATAACACAAACACCATGAGGTCTGGCTATCATGTGTCCACGGCTGCCTCTAGCTAGCCCCCCAATTTTTTTTTTCTTTAATAACACAAACAGCATGAGGGCTGGCTATCGTGTGTCCACGGCTGCCTCTAGCAAGCCCCCCAATTTTTTTTTTTCTTTAATAACACAAACAGCATGAGGGCTGGCTATCGTGTGTCCACGGCTGCCTCTAGCCAGCCCCCCAATTTTTTTTTTCTTTAATAACACAAACACCATGAGGGCTGGCTATCGTGTGTCCACGGCTGCCTCTAGCCAGCCCCCCAATTTTTTTTTCTTTAATAACACAAACACCATGAGGGCTGGCTATCGTGTGTTCACGGCTGCCTCTAGCCAGCCCCCCAATTTTTTTTTTCTTTAATAACACAAACACCATGAGGGCTGGCTATCGTGTGTCCACGGCTGCCTCTAGCCAGCCCCCCAATTTTTTTTTTTCTTTAATAACACAAACACCATGAGGGCTGGCTATCGTGTGTTCACGGCTGCCTCTAGCCAGCCCCCCAATTTTTTTTTTCTTTAATAACACAAACACCATAAGGGCTGGCTATCGTGTGTTCACGGCTGCCTCTAGCCAGCCCCCCAATTTTTTTTTTCTTTAATAACACAAACACCATAAGGGCTGGCTATCATGTGTCCACGGCTGCCTCTAGCCAGCCCCCCAATTTTTTTTTTCTTTAATAACACAAACAGCATGAGGGCTGGCTATCGTGTGTTCACGGCTGCCTCTAGCCAGCCCCCCAATTTTTTTTTTTCTTTAATAACACAAACACCATGAGGGCTGGCTATCTTGTGTCCACGGCTGCCTCTAGCCAGCCCCCCAATTTTTTTTTTCTTTAATAACACAAACACCATGAGGGCTGGCTATCGTGTGTCCACGGCTGCCTCTAGCCAGCCCTCAAATTTATTTTTTTTCTTTAATAACACAAACACCATGAGGGCTGGCTATTGTGTGTCCACGGCTGCCTCTAGCCAGCCCTTAAATTTTTTTTTTCTTTAATAACACAAACACCATGAGGGCTTGCTATGGTGTGTCCACGGCTGCCTCTAGCCAGCCCCCCAATTTTTTTTTCATTAATAACACAAACACCATGAGGGCTGGCTATCGTGTGTCCACGGCTGCCTCTAGCCAGCCCTCAAATTATTATTTTTTCTTTTATGACACAAACACCATGAGGGCTGGCTATCATGTGTCCACGGCTGCCTCTAGCCAGCCCTAAAATTATTATTTTTTCTTTAATAACACAAACACCATGAGGGCTGGCTATCATGTGTCCACGGCTGCCTCTAGCCAGCCCTCAAATTTTTTTTTTCTTAAATAACACAAACACCATGAGGGCTGGCTATCATGTGTCCACGGCTGCCTCTAGCCAGCCCTCAATTTTTTTTTTCTTTAATAACACAAACACCATGAGGGCTGGCTATTGTGTGTCCACGGCTGCCTCTAGCCAGCCCTCAAATTTTTTTTTTCTTTAATAACACAAACACCATGAGGGCTGGCTATGAGGAAGGGAGCTATGGCCCTGTAAAGTTAGCTTGTTGTCCTGTGGAGAAGAGTTTGAGGGGATTGTGGCCCTGTGGAAATGCTTGTGGCTCGGCAGAATGAGCCAGTGGTACTGTGGAGAGAGCTGAAGGGGTTGAGGCCCTGTGGAAAGGCCTGTGACCCTGTATAGGGGTCTGTGGCCCCGCAGAGGGGCATGTAGCGATGTAAAGAGAGCAGGAGGGAGTTGTGGCCTGCGGAAAAGGCCATGTAGAGCGGGCTGGTGGGGCCTGTGGAAGGGTCTGAAGTAAGATTTGGGCCTATGAAGTCTTTTTGCGGCAAACAACATGCAACATGATTGCCTGTGGAGAGAGCTGGAGGGACTTGTAGCACTGTGGAAAGGCGTGTGGCCGGGTAGGAGCCTGTGGTCCAGTGGAGAGAGCTGAAGGTGTTGTGGCCCTGTGGAAAGGCCTGTGACCCTGTATAGGGGTCCATTGCCCTGTGGAGAGAGCTGGAGGTGCTCGTGCCCTATGGAAATGACTATGGCCATGTAGAAAGGCCTTTTGGCCTTGAAGAGGGGGCTTGTGCCCTGCATACGGACCTTGTGTCTCTGTGGAGAGAGCTAAAGGGGGCTGTGGCCGTGCAGAAAGTGCATTTGGCCCTGTGGAGGGGAGCTATGGCCCTGTAAAGAGAGCTTGTTGTCCTGTGGAGAAGAGTTGGAGGGGATTGTGGCTCTGTGGAAAGGCTTGTGGCCCGGCAGAAGTAGGCAATGGTGCTGTGGAGAGAGCTGAAGGGGTTGAGGCCCTGTGGAAAGGCCTGTGACCCTGTATAGGGGTCTGTGGCCCCGCAGAGGGGCATGTGGCGATGTAAAGAGAGCTGGAGGGAGTTGTGGCCTGAGGAAAAGGCCATGTGGAGCGGGCTGGAGAGGCCTGTGGAAGGCTCTGGAGTAAGATTTGGGCCTATGAAGTCCTTTGCAGTAAACAACATGCAACATGATTGTCTGTGGAGAGAGCTGGAGGGGCTTGTGGCACTGTGGAAAGGCCTCTGGCCCTATGGATAGGCCCTTTAGCCTTGTGGAAAGGGCTGTGGCCCTGTGGTGAGAGCTGGAAGGAGTTGTGGGCTGTGGAAAAGCCTGTGGTCCTGTGGAGACAGCTGAACGGGTTGAGGCCCTGTGGAAAGGCCTGTGACCCTGTATAGGGGTCCGTTGCCCTGTGGAGAGAGCTGGAGGGGCTCGTGCCCTATGGAAATGACTATGGCCATGTAGAAAGGCCTTTTGGCCTTGAAGAGGGGGCTTGTGCCCTGCAGACGTGCCCTGTGACTCTGTGGAGAGAGCTATTGGGAGTTGTGGCCGTGTGGAAAGTGCATTTGGCCTTGTGGAGGTGAGCTATGGCAATGTAAAGAGAGCTTCTTGTCCTGTGGAGAGAGCTGGAGGGTTTTGTGGCCCTGTGGAAAGGTCTGTGGCCCTATGGATAGGCCCTTTAGCCTTGTGGAAGGGACTGTGGCCCTGTGGTGAGAGCTGGAAGGAGTTGTGGGCTGTGGAGAAGCCTGTGGTCCTGTGGAGACAGCTGAAGGGGTTGAGGCCCTGTGGAAAGGCCTGTGACCCTGTATAGGGGTCTGTGGCCCCGCAGAGGGGCATGTGGCGATGTAAAGAAAGCTGGAGGGAGTTGTGGCCTGAGGAAAAGGCCATGTGGAGCGGGCTGGAGAGGCCTGTGGAAGGCTCTGGAGTAAGATTTGGGCCTATGAAGTCCTTTGCAGTAAACAACATGCAACATGATTGCCTGTGGAGAGAGCTGGAGGGGCTTGTGGCACTGTGGAAAGGCCTGTGGCCCAGTAGGAGCCTGTGGTCCTGTGGAGAGAGCTGAAGGTGTTGTGGCCCTGTGGAAAGGCCTCTGACCCTGTATAGTGGTCCATTGCCCTGTGGAGAGAGCTGGAGGGGCTCGTGCCCTATGGAAATGACTATGGCCATGTAGAAAGGCCTTTTGGCCTTGAAGAGGGGGCTTGTTCCCTGCAGACGGGCCCTGTGACTCTGTGGAGAGAGCTGTTGGGAGTTGTGGCCGTGTGGAAAGTGCATTTGGCCCTGTGGAGGTGAGCTATGGCCCTGTAAAGAGAGCTTCTTGTCCTGTGGAGAGAGCTGGAGGGTGTTGTGGCCCTGTGGAAAGGTCTGTGGCCCTATGGATAGGCCCTTTAGCCTTGTGGAAGGGGCTGTGGCCCTGTGGTGAGAGCTGGAAGGAGTTGTGGGCTGTGGAAAAGCCTGTGGTCCTGTGGAGACAGCTGAAGGGGTTGAGGCCCTGTGGAAAGGCCTGTGACCCTGTATAGGGGTCTGTGGCCCCGCAGAGGGGCATGTGGCGATGTAAAGAGAGCTGGAGGGAGTTGTGGCCTGAGGTAAAGGCCATGTGGAGCGGGCTGGAGAGGCCTGTGGAAGGCTCTGGAGTAAGATTTGGGCCTATGAAGTCCTTTTCAGTAAACAACATGCAACATGATTGCCTGTGGAGAGAGCTGGAGGGGCTTGTGGCACTGTGGAAAGGCCTGTGGCCCAGTAGGAGCCTGTGGTCCTGTGGAGAGAGCTGAAGGTGTTGTGGCCCTGTGGAAAGGCCTGTGACCCTGTATAGGGGTCCGTTGCCCTGTGGAGAGAGCTGGAGGGGCTCGTGCCCTATGGAAATGACTATAGCCATGTAGAAAGGCCTTTTGGCCTTGAAGAGGGGGCTTGTGCCCTGCAGACATGCCCTGTGACTCTGTGGAGAGAGCTGTTGGGAGTTGTGACCGTGTGGAAAGTGCATTTGGCCTTGTGGAGGTGAGCTATGGCCCGGTAAAGAGAGCTTCTTCTCCTGTGGAGAGAGCTGGAAGGTGTTGTGGCACTGGGGAAAGGTCTGTGGCTCCATGGATAGGCCCTTAAGCCTTGTGGAAAGGGCTGTGGCCCTGTGGTGAGAGCTGGAAGGAGTTGTGGGCTGTGGAAAAGCCTGTGGTCCTGTGGAGACAGCTGAAGGGGTTGAGGCCCTGTGGAAAGGCCTGTGACCCTGTATAGGGGTCTGTGGCCCCGCAGAGGGGCATGTGGCGATGTAAAGAGAGCTGGAGGGAGTTGTGGCCTGAGGAAAAGGCCATGTGGAGCGGGCTGGAGAGGCCTGTGGAAGGCTCTGGAGTAAGATTTGAGCCTATGAAGTCCTTTGCAGTAAACAACATGCAACATGATTGCCTGCGGAGAGAGCTGGAGGGGCTTGTGGCACTGTGGAAAGGCCTGTGGCCCAGTAGGAGCCTGTGGTCCTGTGGAGAGAGCTGAAGGTGTTGTGGCCCTGTGGAAAGGCCTGTGACCCTGTATAGGGGTCCGTTGCCCTGTGGAGAGAGCTGGAGGGGCTCGTGCCCTATGGAAATGACTATAGCCATGTAGAAAGGCCTTTTGGCCTTGAAGAGGGGGCTTGTGCCCTGCAGACATGCCCTGTGACTCTGTGGAGAGAGCTGTTGGGAGTTGTGACCGTGTGGAAAGTGCATTTGGCCTTGTGGAGGTGAGCTATGGCCCGGTAAAGAGAGCTTCTTCTCCTGTGGAGAGAGCTGGAAGGTGTTGTGGCACTGGGGAAAGGTCTGTGGCTCCATGGATAGGCCCTTAAGCCTTGTGGAAAGGGCTGTGGCCCTGTGGTGAGAGCTGGAAGGAGTTGTGGGCTGTGGAAAAGCCTGTGGTCCTGTGGAGACAGCTGAAGGGGTTGAGGCCCTGTGGAAAGGCCTGTGACCCTGTATAGGGGTCTGTGGCCCCGCAGAGGGGCATGTGGCGATGTAAAGAGAGCTGGAGGGAGTTGTGGCCTGAGGAAAAGGCCATGTGGAGCGGGCTGGAGAGGCCTGTGGAAGGCTCTGGAGTAAGATTTGAGCCTATGAAGTCCTTTGCAGTAAACAACATGCAACATGATTGCCTGCGGAGAGAGCTGGAGGGGCTTGTGGCACTGTGGAAAGGCCTGTGGCCCAGTAGGAGCCTGTGGTCCTGTGGAGAGAGCTGAAGGTGTTGTGGCCCTGTGGAAAGGCCTGTGATCCTGTATAGGGGTCTGTTGCCCTGTGGAGAGAGCTGGAGGGGCTCGTGCCCTATGGAAATGACTATGGCCATATAGAAAGGCGTTTTGGCCTTGAAGAGGGGGCTTGTGCCCTGCAGACGGGCCCTGTGACTCTGTGGAGAGAGCTGTTGGGAGTTGTGGCCGTGTGGAAAGTGCATTTGGCCCTGTGGAGGTGAGCTATGGCCCTGTAAAGAGAGCTTCTTGTCCTGTGGAGAGAGCTGGAGGGTGTTGTGGCCCTGTGGAAAGGTCTGTGGCCTATGGATAGGCCCTTTAGCCTTGTGGAAAGGGCTGTGGCCCTGTGGTGAGAGCTGGAAGGAGTTGTGGGCTGTGGAAAAGCCTGTGGTCCTGTGGAGACAGCTGAAGGGGTTGAGGCCCTGTGGAAAGGCCTGTGACTCTGTATAGGGGTCTGTGGCCCCGCAGAGGGGCATGTGGCGATGTAAAGAGAGCTGGAGGGAGTTGTGGCCTGAGGAAAAGGCCATGTGGAGCCGGCTGGAGGCCTGTGGAAGGCTCTGGAGTAAGATTTGAGCCTATGAAGTCCTTTGCAGTAAACCACATGCAACATGATTGCCTGTGGAGAGAGCTGGAGGGGCTTGTGGCACTGTGGAAAGGCCTGTGGCCCAGTAGGAGCCTGTGGTCCTGTGGAGAGAGCTGAAGGTGTTGTGGCCCTGTGGAAAGTCCTGTGACCCTGTATAGGGGTCCGTTGCCCTGTGGAGAGAGCTGGAGGGGCTCGTGCCCTATGGAAATGACTATAGCCATGTAGAAAGGCCTTTTGGCCTTGAAGAGGGCGCTTGTGCCCTGCAGACGGGCCCTGTGACTCTGTGGAGAGAGCTGTTGGGAGTTGTGGCCGTGTGGAAAGTGCATTTGGCCCTGTGGAGGTGAGCTATGGCCCTGTAAAGAGAGCTTCTTGTCCTGTGGAGAGAGCTGGAGGGTGTTGTGGCCCTGTGGAAAGGTCTGTGGCCCTATGGATAGGCACTTTAGCCTTGTGGAAGGGGCTGTGGCCCTGTGGTGAGAGCTGGAAAGAGTTGTGGGCTGTGGAAAAGCCTGTGGTCCTGTGGAGACAGCTGAAGGGGTTGAGGCCCTGTGGAAAGGCCTGTGACCCTGTATAGGGGTCTGTGGCCCCGCAGAGGGGCATGTGGCGATGTAAAGAGAGCTGGACGGAGTTGTGGCCTGAGGAAAAGGCCATGTGGAGCGGGCTGGAGAGGCCTGTGGAAGGCTCTGGAGTAAGATTTGGGCCTATGAAGTCCTTTGCAGTAAACAACATGCAACATGATTGCCTGTGGAGAGAGCTGGAGGGGCTTGTGGCCCTGTGGAAAGGTCTGTGACCCTGTATAGGGGTCCGTTGCCCTGTGGAGAGAGCTGGAGGGGCTCGTGCCCTATGGAAATGACTATGGCCATGTAGAAAGGCCTTTTGGCCTTGAAGAGGGGGCTTGTGCCCTGCAGACGGGCCTTGTGTCTCTGTGGAGAGAGCTAAAGGGGGCTGTGGCCGTGCAGAAAGTGCATTTGTCCCTGTGGAGGGGAGCTATGGCCAGGTAAAGAGAGCTTGTTGTCCTGTGGAGAAGAGTTGGAGGGGATTGTGGCCCTGTGGAATGGCCTGTGACCCTGTATAGGGGTCTGTGGCCCCGCAGAGGGGCATGTGGCGATGTAAAGAGAGCTGGAGGGAGTTGTGGCCTGCGGAAAAGGCCATGTGGAGCGGGCTGGAGGGGCCTGTGGAAGGGTCTAAAGTAAGATTTGGGCCTATGAAGTCCTTTTGCGGTAAACAACATGCAACATGATTGCCTGTGGAGAGAGCTGGAGGGACTTGTAGCACTGTGGAAAGGCCTGTGGCCGGGTAGGAGCCTGTGGTCCTGTGGAGAGAGCTGAAGGTGTTGTGGTCACACAAATGAGCCCTTTTAACTGATTAAAGGGGGGTGGAGGAGGCTGTGGCCCTGATGAAAGAGCTGAAAGGGGTTGTAGCCTTGTAGAAGGAGCCTGTGGTCCTCTGGAGAGAGCTGGAGTGGGTTATTGCCTTGGTGAAATGCCTATGGCCCTGCGGAGGGGACCTATGACCCCTTGAAAAAGGCCTTTGGCCTTTTGGAGGGGGCTGTTGCCTTGTAAAGGGAGCCTCTGTCCTTTTTAAGAGAGACAGAGGGGGTTGTGGCCTTATGGAAAGGCCTATGACACAGTGAAAGGGCCCTGTGGAGAGAGGTGAAGGCGGTTGTGGCCCTGTGTAAATGCCTGTAAACCTGTAGAAGGAGCCTGTGGTTCTGTGGAGAGAGCTTGAGGGGGGTTATGGCCCTATGGAAATGACTATGGCCCTGTGGAATGGACCTATTGCTCTTTGCAAAGGGCCTTTGGCCTTGTGGAGGGGGCCCTTGCCCTGTAGAAGGAGCCTGTGGCCCTCTTGAGAGAGCCAGAGGAGGTTGTGGCACTATTTAAAGGCCAGTGGCCCTGTAGAAAGGCCCCTTGGCCTTGATGAAGGGGCTTGTGCCCTGCAGACGGGCCCCATGACTCTGTGTAGAGAGCTGGAGGGGGTTGTGGCCATGTGGAAAGTGCATTTGGCCCTGTGGAGGGGAGCTATGGCCCTGTAAAGAGAGCCTGTTGTCCTGTGGAATTGGAGGGGATTGTGGCCCTGTGGAAAGGCTTGTGGCCGGCAGAAGGAGCCAGTGGTCCTGTGGAGAGAGCTGAAGGGGTTGAGGCCCTGTGGAGAGGCCTGTGACCCTGTATAGGGGTCTGTTGCCCCACAGAGGGGCATGTGGCGATGTAAAGAGAGCTGGATGGAGTTGTGGCCTGTGGAAAAGGCCATGTGGAGCGTGCTGGAGGGGCCTGTGGAAGGCTCTGGAGTAAGATGGGGGCCTATGAAGTCCTTTGCAGTAAACATCTAAATTTTCAAGCTTCATGTCCGATTTGCCACAGGGTTGACTCCAATGTTGCCGAACTGCAACAAAAATTGACTCTTGTTGCAAAAGTGCAACATGATTGCCTGTGGAGAGAGCTGGATGGTGCTTGTGGCACTGTGGAAAGACCTGTGGCCCGGTAGTAGCCTGTGGTCCTGTGGAGAGAGCTGAAGGTGTTGTGGCCCTGTGGAAAGGCCTGTGACCCTGTATAGGGGTCCGTTGCCCTGTGGAGAGAGCTGGAGGGGCTTGTGCCCTATGGAAATGACTATGGCCATGTAGAAAGGCCCTTTGGCCTTGAAGAGGGGGCTTGTGTCCTGCAGACGGGCCCTGTGTCTCTGTGGAGAGAGCTAAAGGGGGCTGTGGCCGTGCAGAAAGTGCATTTGGCCCTGTGGAGGGGAGCTATGGCTCTGTAAAGAGAGCTTGTTGTCCTGTGGAGAAGAGTTGGAGGGGATTGTGGCCCTGTGGAAATGCTTGTGGCCCGGCAGAAGGAGCCAGTGGTCCTGTGGAGAGAGCTGAAGGGGTTGAGGCCCTGTGGAAAGGCCTGTGACCCTGTATAGGGGTCTGTGGCCCTGCAGAGGGGCATGTGGCGATGTAAAGAGAGCTGGAGGGAGTTGTGGCCTGCGGAAAAGGCCATGTGGAGCGGGCTGGAGGGGCCTGTGGAAGGGTCTGAAGTAAGATTTGGGCCTATGAAGTCCTTTTTTCGGTAAACAACATGCAACATGATTGACTGTGGAGAGAGCTAGAGGGACTTGTAGCACTGTAAAAAAGGCCTGTGGCCGGGTAGGAGCCTGTGGTCCTGTGGAGAGAGCTGAAGGTGTTGTGGCCCTGTGGAAAGGCCTGTGACCCTGTATAGGGGTCCGTTGCCCTGTGGAGAGAGCTGGAGGGGCTTGTGCCCTATGGAAATGACTATGGCCAAGTAGAAAGGCCCTTTGGCCTTGAAGAGGGGGCTTGTGTCCTGCAGAAGGGCCCTGTGTCTCTGTGGAGAGAGCTAAAGGGGGCTGTAGCCGTGCAGAAAGTGCATTTGGCCCTGTGGAGGGGAGCTATGGCTCTGTAAAGAGAGCTTGTTGTCCTGTGGAGAAGAGTTGGAGGGGATTGTGGCCCTGTGGAAATGCTTGTGGCCCGGCAGAAGGAGCCAGTGGTCCTGTGGAGAGAGCTGAAGGGGTTGAGGCCCTGTGGAAAGGCCTGTGACCCTGTATAGGGGTCTGTGGCCCCGCAGAGGGGCATGTGGCGATGTAAAGAGAGCTGGAGGGAGTTGTGGCCTGCGGAAAAGGCCATGTGGAGCGGGCTGGAGGGCCTGTGGAAGGGTCTGAAGTAAGATTTGGGCCTATGAAGTCCTTTTTTCGGTAAACAACATGCAACATGATTGCCTGTGGAGAGAGCTAGAGGGACTTGTAGCACTGTGGAAAAGCCTGTCGCCGGGTAGGAGCCTGTGGTCCTGTGGAGAGAGCTGAAGGTGTTGTCGCCCTGTGGAAAGGCCTGTGAACCTGTATAGTGGTCCGTTGCCCTGTGGAGAGAGCTTGAGGGGCTCATGCCCTATGGAAATGACTATGGCCATGCAGAAAGGCCTTTTGGCTTTGAAGAGGGGGCTTGTGCCCTGCAGACGGGCCCTGTGACTCTGTGGAGAGGGCTGTTGGGAGTTGTGGCCGTGTGGAAAGTGCATTTGGCACTGTGGAGGTGAGCTATGGCCCTGTAAAGAGAGCTTCTTGTCCTGTGGAGAGAGCTGGAGGGTGTTGTGGCCATGTGGAAAGGTTTGTGGCCCTATGGATAGGCCCTTTGGCCTTGTGGAAGGGGCTGTGGCCCTGTGGTGAGAGGTGGAAGGAGTTGTAGGCTGTGGAAAAGCCTGTGGTCCTGTGGAGACGGCTGAAGGGGTTGAGGCCCTGTGGAAAGGCCTGTGACTCTGTATAGGGGTCTGTGGCCCCGCAGAGGGGCATGTGGCGATGTAAAGAGAGCTGGAGGGAGTTGTGGGATGAGGAAAAGGCCATGTGGAGTGGGCTGGAAAGGCCTGTGGAAGGCTCTGGAGTAAGATTTGGGCCTATGAAGTCCTTTGCAGTAAACAACATGCAACATGATTGCCTGTGGAGAGAGCTGGAGGGGCTTGTGGCACTGTGGAAAGGCCTGTGGCCCAGTAGGAGCCTGTGGTCCTGTGGAGAGAGCTGAAAGTGTTGTGGCCCTGTGGAAAGGCCTGTGACCCTGTATAGCGGTCCGTTGCCCTGTGGAGAGAGCTGGAGGGGCTTGTGCCCTATGGAAATGACTATGGCCATGTAGAAAGGCCTTTTGGCCTTGAAGAGGGGGCTTGTGCCCTGCAGACGGGCCTTGTGTCTCTGTGGAGAGAGCTAAAGGGGGCTGTGGCCATGCAGAAAGTGCATTTGGCCCTGTGGAGGGGAGCTATGGCCCGGTAAAGAGAGCTTGTTGTCGTGTGGAGAAGAGTTGGAGGGGATTGTGGCCCTGGGGAAAGGCCTGTGACCCTGAATAGGGGTCGGTTGCCCTGTGGAGAGAGCTGGAGGGGCTCGTGCCCTATGGAAATGACTATGGCCATGTAGAAAGGCCTTTTGGCCTTGAAGAGGGGGCTTGTGCCCTGCAGACGGGCCTTGTGACTCTGTGGAGAGAGCTGTTGGGAGTTGTGGCCGTGTGGAAAGTGCATTTGGCCCTGTGGAGGTGAGCTATGGCCCTGTAAAGAGAGCTTCTTGTCCTGTGGAGAGAGCTGGAGGGTGTTATGGCCCTGTGGAAATGTCTGTGGCCCTATGGATAGGCCCTTTAGCCTTGTGGAAGGGGCTGTGGCCCTGTGGTGAGAGCTGGAAGGAGTTGTGGGCTTTGGAAAAGCCTGTGGTCCTGTGGAGAGAGCTGAAGGGGTTGAGGCCCTGTGGAAAGGCCTGTGACCCTGTATAGGGGTCTGTGGCCCCGCAGAGGGGCATGTGGCGATGTAAAGAGAGCTGGAGGGAGTTGTGGCCTGCGGAAAAGGCCATGTGGAGCGGGCTGGAGCGGCCTGTAGAAGGGTCTGAAGTAAGATTTGGGCCTATGAAGTCCTTTTGCGGTAAACAACATGAAACATGATTGCCTGTGGAGAGAGCTGGAGGGACTTGTAGCACTGAGGAAAGGCCTGTGGCCGGGCTGGAGCCTGTGGTCCTGTGGAAGAGCTGAAGGTGTTGTGGCCCTGTGGAAAGGCCTGTGACCCTGTATAGCTGTCCGTTGCCCTGTGGAGAGAGCTGGAGGGGCTCGTGCCCTATGGAAATGACTATGGCCATGTAGAAAGGCCTTTTGGCCTTGAAGAGGGGGCTTGTGCCCTGCAGACGGGCCTTGTGACTCTGTGGAGAGAGCTGTTGGGAGTTGTGGCCGTGTGGAAAGTGCATTTGGCCCTGTGGAGGTGAGCTATGGCCCTGTAAAGAGAGCTTCTTGTCCTGTGGAGAGAGCTGGAGGGTGTTATGGCCCTGTGGAAATGTCTGTGGCCCTATGGATAGGCCCTTTAGCCTTGTGGAAGGGGCTGTGGCCCTGTGGTGAGAGCTGGAAGGAGTTGTGGGCTGTGGAAAAGCCTGTGGTCCTGTGGAGAGAGCTGAAGGGGTTGAGGCCCTGTGGAAAGGCCTGTGACCCTGTATAGGGGTCTGTGGCCCCGCAGAGGGGCATGTGGCGATGTAAAGAGAGCTGGAGGGAGTTGTGGCCTGCGGAAAAGGCCATGTGGAGCGGGCTGGAGCGGCCTGTAGAAGGGTCTGAAGTAAGATTTGGGCCTATGAAGTCCTTTTGCGGTAAACAACATGAAACATGATTGCCTGTGGAGAGAGCTGGAGGGACTTGTAGCACTGAGGAAAGGCCTGTGGCCGGGCTGGAGCCTGTGGTCCTGTGGAAGAGCTGAAGGTGTTGTGGCCCTGTGGAAAGGCCTGTGACCCTGTATAGCTGTCCGTTGCCCTGTGGAGAGAGCTGGAGGGGCTCGTGCCCTATGGAAATGACTATGGCCATGTAGAAAGGTCTTTTGGCCTTGAAGAGGGGGCTTGTGCCCTGCAGACGGGCCTTGTGTCTCTGTGGAGAGAGCTAAAGGGGGCTGTGGCCATGCAGAAAGTGCATTTGGCCCTGTGGAGGGGAGCTATGGCCCTGTAAAGAGAGCTTGTTGTCCTGTGGAGAAGAGTTGGAGGGGATTGTGGCCCTGTTGAAAGGCTTGTAGCCCGGCAGAAGGAGGCAGTGGTCCTGTGGAGAGAACTGAAGGGGTTGAGGCCCTGTGGAAAGGCATGTGACCCTGTATAGGGGTCTGTGGCCCCACAGAGGGGCATGTGGCGATGTAAAGAGAGCTGGAGGGAGTTGTGGCCTGAGGAAAAGGCCATGTGGAGCGGGCTGGAGGGGCCTGTGGAAGGCTCTGGAGTAAGGTTTGGGCCTATGAAGTCCTCTGCAGTAAACAACATGCAACATGATTGCCTGTGGAGAGAGCTGAAGCTGTTGTGGCCCTGTGGAAAGGACTGTGACCCTGTACAGGGGTCCGTTGCCCTGTGGAGAGAGCTGGAGGTGCTCGTGCCCTATGGGAATGACTATGGCCATGTAGAAAGGCCTTTTGGCCTTGAAGAGGGGCTTGTGCCCTGCAGACGGGCCCTGTGACTCTGTGGAGAGGGCTGTTGGGAGTTGTGGCCGTGTGGAAAGTGAATTTGGCCCTGTGGAGGTGAGCTATGGCCCTGTAAAGAGAGCTTCTTGTCCTGTGGAGAGAGCTGGAGCGTGTTGTGGCCCTGTGGAAAGGTCTGTGGCCCTATGGATAGGCCCTTTAGCCTTGTGGAAGGGGCTGTGGCCCTGTGGTGAGAGCTGGAAGGAGTTGTGGGCTGTGGAAAAGCCTGTGGTCCTGTGGAGAGAGCTGAAGGGGTTGAGGCCCTGTTGAAAGGCCTGTGACCCTGTATAGGGGTCTGTAGCCCCACAGAGGGGCATGTGGCGATGTAAAGAGAGCTGGAGGGAGTTGTGGCCTGAGGAAAAGGCCATGTGGAGCTGGCTGGATGGGCCTGTGGAAGGCTCTGGAGTAAGATTTGGGCCCATGAAGTCCTTTGCACTAAAAAACATGCAACATGATTGCCTGTGGAGAGAGCTAGAGGGGCTTGTGGCACTGTGGAAAGTCCTGTGGCTCAGTAGGAGCCTGTGGTCCTGTGGAGAGAGCTGAAGGTGTTGTGGTCACTCAATTGAGCCCTTTTAACTGATTAAAGGGGGGCGGAGGATGCTGTGGCCCTGATGAAAGAGCTCAAAGGGGTTGTAGTCTTGTAGAAGGAGCCTGTGGTCCTGTGGAGAGAGCTGGAGGGGGTTATTGCCTTGGGGAAATGCCTATGGCCCTGCGAAAGGGACCTGTGGCCCTTTGAAAAAGGCCTTTGGCCTTGTGGAGGGGGCTGTTGCCTTGTAAAGGGAGCCTCTGTTCTTTTTGAGAGAGACAGAGGGGGTTGTGGCCTTATGGAAAGGCCTATGACACAGTGAAAGGGCCCTGTCGCCTTGTGGAGAGAGGTGAAGGCGGATGTGGCCCTGTGTATATGCCTGTAAACCTGTAGAAAGAGCCTGCGGTTCTGTGGAGAGAGCTTGAGGGGGGTTATGGCCCTATGGAAATGACTATGACCCTGTGGAATGGACCTATGGCCCTTTGCAAAGGGCCTTTGGCCTTGTGGAGGGGGCCCTTGCCCTGTAGAAGGAGCCTGTGGCCCTCTTGAGAGAGCCAGAGGAGGTTGTGGCACTATTTAAAGGCCAGTGGCCCTGTAGAAAGGCCCCTTGGCCTTGATGAAGGGGCTTGTGCCCTGCAGACGGGCCCCATGACTCTGTGTAGAGAGCTGGAGGGGGTTGTGGCCATGTGGAAAGTGCATTTGGCCCTGTGGAGGGGAGCTATGGCCCTGTAAAGAGAGCCTGTTGTCCTGTGGAATTGGAGGGGATTGTGGCCCTGTGGAAAGGCTTGTGGCCCGGCAGAAGGAGCCAGTGGTCCTGTGGAGAGAGCTGAAAGGGTTGAGGCCCTGTGGAGAGGCCTGTGACCCTGTATAGGGGTCTGTTGCCCCGCAGAGGGGCATGTGGCGATGTAAAGACAGCTGGATGGAGTTGTGGCCTGTGGAAAAGGCCATGTGGAGCGTGCTGGAGGGGCCTGTGGAAGGCTCTGGAGTAAGATGGGGGCCTATGAAGTCCTTTGCAGTAAACATCTAAATTTTCAAGCTTCGTGTCCGATTTGCAACAGGGTTGACTCCAATGTTGCCGAACTGCAACAAAAATTGACTCTTGTTGCAAAAGTGCAACATGATTGCCTGTGGAGAGAGCTGGATGGTGCTTGTGGCACTGTGGAAAGACCTGTGGCCCGGTAGTAGCCTGTGGTCCTATGGAGAGAGCTGAAGGTGTTGTGGCCCTGTGGAAAGGCCTGTGACCCTGTATAGGGGTCCGTTGCCCTGTGGAGAGAGCTGGAGGGGCTTGTGCCCTATGGAAATGACTATGGCCATGTAGAAAGGCCCTTTGGCCTTGAAGAGGGGCTTGTGTCCTGCAGACGGGCCCTGTGTCTCTGTGGAGAGAGCTAAAGGGGGCTGTGGCCGTGCAGAAAGTGCATTTGGCCCTGTGGAGGGGAGCTATGGCTCTGTAAAGAGAGCTTGTTGTCCTGTGGAGAAGAGTTGGAGGCGATTGTGGCCCTGTGGAAATGCTTGTGGCCCGGCAGAAGGAGCCAGTGGTCCTGTGGAGAGAGCTGAAGGGGTTGAGGCCCTGTGGAAAGGCCTGTGACCCTGTATAGGGGTCCGTTGCCCTGTGGAGAGAGCTGGAGGGGCTTGTGCCCTATGGAAATTACTATGGCCATGTAGAAAGGCCTTTTGGCCTTGAAGAGGGGGCTTGTGCCCTGCAGACGGGCCTTGTGTCTCTGTGGAGAGAGCTAAAGGGGGCTGTGGCCATGCAGAAAGTGCATTTGGCCCTGTGGAGGGGAGCTATGGCCCGGTAAAGAGAGCTTGTTTTCGTGTGGAGAAGAGTTGGAGGGGCTTGTGCCCTATGGAAATGACTATGGCCATGTAGAAAGGCCTTTTGGCCTTGAAGAGGGGGCTTGTGCCCTGCAGACGGGCCTTGTGACTCTGTGGAGAGAGCCGTTGGTAGTTGTGGCCGTGTGGAAAGTGCATTTGGCCCTGTGGAGGTGAGCTATGGCCCTGTAAAGAGAGCTTCTTGTCCTGTGGAGAGAGCTGGAGGGTGTTGTGGCCCTGTGGAAAGGTCTGTGGCCCTATGGATAGGCCCTTTAGCCTTGTGGAAAGGGCTGTGGCCCTGTGGTGAGAGCTGGAAGGAGTTGTGGGCTGTGGAAAAGCCTGTGGTCCTGTGGAGACAGCTGAAGGGGTGGAAGCCCTGTGGAAAGGCCTGTGACCCTGTATAGGGGTCTGTGGCCCCGCAGAGGGGCATGTGGCGATGTAAAGAGAGCTGGAGGGAGTTGTGGCCTGAGGAAAAGGCCATGTGGAGCGGGCTGGAAAGGCCTGTGGAAGGCTATGGAGTAAGATTTGGGCCTATGAAGTCCTTTGCAGTAAACAACATGCAACATGCCTGTGGAGAGAGCTGGAGGGGCTTGTGGCACTGTGGAAAGGCCTGTGGCCCTGTATACGGGTCCGTTGCCCTGTGGAGAGAGCTGGAGGGGCTCGTGCCCTATGGAAATGACTATGGCCATGTAGAAAGGCCTTTTGGCCTTGAAGAGGGGGCTTGTGCCCTGCAGACGGGCCTTCTGTCTCTGTGGAGAGAGCTAAAGGGGGCTGTGTCCATGCAGAAAGTGCATGTGGAGGGGAGCTATGGCCCGGTAAAGAGAGCTTGTTGTCCTGTGGAGAAGAGTTGGAGGGGATTGTGGCCCTGTGGAATGGCTTGTGACCCTGTATAGGGGTCTGTGGCCCCGCAGAGGGGCATGTGGCGATGTAAAGAGAGCTGGAGGGAGTTGTGGCCTGCGGAAATGGCCATGTGGAGCGGGCTGGAGGGGCCTGTGGAAGGGTCTAAAGTAAGATTTGGGCCTATGAAGTCCTTTTGCGGTAAACAACATGCAACATGATTGCCTGTGGAGAGAGCTGGAGGGACTTGTAGCACTGTGGAAAGGCCTGTGGCCGGGTAGGAGCCTGTGGTCCTGTGGAGAGAGCTGAAGGTGTTGTGGCCCTGTGGAAAGGATTTTTAAGCGCAGCAGAAACGCTGCGGAAAAATCTACAGCATGGGCATTAACATTGCGGAATGCCACTGAGTACCATGGGGTGCAGATTACCAAGTGTTTCACAAGCGTTTCCGCTGCGTAAATTACGCAACATATACGCTTGTAAATCGCTACGTGGGCACGCAGCCTGAGGCTGTGTTCACACACCACCCGGTCCGGAGGAGAAGTGATGTCACAGAGGAGGAAGAAGAATCCTGTTCCTCCTCCCCTTTGTGACATGTCTGCCAGCCCCCATTTCATTTTGTAATGTATTACTATACAGTACGAAATCAAAATTAAATAAATCCAGATGTATTAAAAATAATAAAGAATTAATACTTACCCTTTCAGGCGCCTTTTCGGTCTATCCGGTGCAGAGCCAAGGCCACGTGCTGAGCGACAGGACCTTCCATGATGTCACAGGAAGGTCCTGTCGGTTGGTATTTGGCCTTGGTTCTGCACCGGATAGCCCTAAAAGGCATCGGAAAGGGTAAGTATTAATTCTATTGTGATGTCATAATACCCCACAACTATTAGTATAGGCAAAAAGTGACACATTTATTCCATTTTAGTTATTGAAAGAAATTAGGCTTAAACCAAAAATGACATGATGGGGCGGATTGCCTGTAAAGATGCCTTCTTTTTAATGTATTGATCTTCATGGAATAAAGTAAAATTCATCATATGGAAACCGGTGCCAGCATTCCTTTTTTCATGTTTGGCTTTCAGGCGGTGGCCTACCGCCACTGAGCATTTTCTCATTTGGCTCCAAAAATAAAATGTCAATCAAGAAAACTGGTATAAAGGAGCATGGCATAGGTGACATTTCTTTGCCAGCATTCAACCTGTGTAAAGAAAAAAAAGAATATTAAACAGTGCAGTATACTATATCAGGTTCCTTTACTCGAGCTGACCAATGGTCACTCAAATGAGTCCTTTTAACTGATTAAAGTGGGGTGGAGGAGGCTGTGGCCCTGATGAAAGAGCTGAAATGGGTTGTAGCCTTGTAGAAGGAGCCTGTGGTCCTGTGGAGAGAGCTGGAGGGGGTTATTGCCTTGGGGAAATGCCTATGGCCCTGCGGAAGGGACCTGTGGCCCTTTGAAAAAGGCCTTTGGCCTTGTGGAGGGGGCTGTTTCCTTGTAAAGGGAGCCTCTGTCCTTTTTGAGAGAGAGAGAGGGGGTTGTGGCCTTATGGAAAGGCCTATTGCATAGTGAAAGGGCCCTGTTGCCCTGTGGAGAGAGGTAAAGGTGGTTGTGGCCCTGTGTAAATGCCTGTACACCTGTAGAAGGAGCCTGTGGCCCTGTTGAGAGTGCCAGAGGGGGTTGTGGCCCTATTTAAAGGCCAGTGGCCCTGTAGAAAGGCCCCTTGGCCTTGATGAAGGGGCTTGTGCCCTGCAGACGAACCCCGTGACTCTGTGGAGAGAGCTGGAGGGGATTTTTGCCGTGTGGAAAGTGCATTTGGCCCTGTGGAGGGGAGCTATGGCCCTGTAAAGAGAGCCTGTTGTCCTGTGTAGAGAGTTGGAGGGGATTGTGGCCCTGTGGAAAGGCTTGTGGCCCGGCAGAAGGAGCCAGTGGTCCTTTGGAGAGAGCTGAAGGGGTTGCGGCCCTGTGGAAAGGCCTGTGACCCTGCATAGGGGTCTGTTGCCCCGCAGATGGGCATGTGGCGATGTAAAGCGAGCTGGAGGGAGTTGTGGCCTGTGGAGCGGGCTGGAGGGGCCTGTGGAAGGCTCTGGAGTAAGATGGGGGCCTATGAAGTCCTCTGCAGTAAACATCTAAATTTTCAAGCTTTGTGTCCGATCTGCAACAGGGTTGACTCTAATGTTGCCGAACTGCAACAAAGATTGACTCTTTTGTTGCAAAAGTGCAACATGATTGCCTGTGAAGAGAGCTGGATGGGGCTTGTGGCACTGTGGAAAAGCCTGTGGCCCGGTAGTAGCCTGTGGTCCTGTGGAGAGAGTTGGAGGGGGTTATGGCCCTGTGGAAATGCCTATGGCCCTGCGGAAAGGGACCTCTGGCCCTTTGCAAAGGGTCATTGGCCTTGTGGAGTCGGCTATTGCCCTGTTGACGGGCATGTGGCCCTGTGTGATTGTTGATAGCCTGACAAATCATCCCATAAAAACTTGCAAGGATCCTGTAGCTTAAAGATGTTTCCTGACCATTCACTTTAATGTTCAGGAAGCATCCTACACCAACAAGATTCTTAAAAAATACACAAGTGTTAAACACTGTGTAGCTTTGTGGTTAGTTACCAATTCATCTTCTCTGCTGCAACTTGAGTAGTGCTTCTTACCTTTGACCTACAGAAAGAGGTGTGCTCGTGAGAGAGTCATTAAGAGGCACATAGAGGCAAAGAAGGGAGCAAAGGGGCAAAGGTAGGCACATAGAGGGATGCAAAAGGTAAATAGAAGCACAGGGAGGGACAGAGAGGCACAGAGACCGATAGAGAGCCACAGATGGGCAAAGACAGAGATTGAGAAGCTCGTGAAGGCACAGAGACAAAAAAGGCACTTTGGACGGAAAGAGAGCACCAGAGAGAGAGCATGCGAGAGAGTGGTGCAATGGGAAGAGATCAAAAGCGAGCGCCAGTGATGCACTGAAGACTGAGAGAGCACAAAAGAGAGCAGTGCACTATAAAGACAGAGGAGTGCCAGAGAGCGGTGCAGTAGGGAGAAAGAGAACACGTCAGAGAGTGGTGCACTGGAGAGAGAGTGAAAGAGCACCAGAGAGCATTGCACTGCGGAGAGAGAAAGAGAGAGAGAGACAGAAAGCAGTGTGCCAGTGTAAAAGGGCACCAGAGAGTGATGCACTGACTGGACAAATGGTCATTTTTATAGGCAGTTCTACATGTCGGGTTGCTGGACAGCTGGGGGTCATGCTTACCGTTGTTAGGGATGGTAATATATTCTGCTTCCCTAGGCCCGATTTCCAGGGACTGCACTGCTCTGACTGGCAGGAGCACTTTTATGGCTACCTGACCTTTAAATTATTATGGATTCTAGTAATACTGACAAAGCATTAGACTAAACGGCTCAGAAACCTGACGGTAGTAAATGATTGTGCCATTTGAACAGTTGTCAGAATTGTTTCATCATAGCCATAGGACTATTTATATTTAGCTTTAAAATAGTTATTAAAGGGACTGTGTCACCAGGTTTTTGACATCCCATCTGACAGCAGCATAATGTAGAGATAGAAATCCTGATCCAGCAATGTTTCACTTACTGAGCTCCTTGCTGTCATTTTGATAAAATTACTGTTTTCTCTGTTGCAGATTTGGCAGCTCCCAAGTATGACTGGACTACTGGAGTAGTGCTCTAATGATAATCTCCAGATGATTTAACAGTGTTTTAATGCAAACTACACTGAGCAGCCTAGTAAGTGATACATCACTGGAATAAAGATCTCTGTGTCCACATTATGGTGCGCTCAGATGAGATGGCTAAAACCTGGTGACAGAATCCCTTTAACACTAATACAAACAGTACAAATGTTTATAATAAAGAAAATCTTCTCCCATTGCTTCGAGGGCCCCGTTCACCTGGAATTGTAGAACAACCTAGAACAGAAAAGAAACAAATAAAACATGAATTCTAAAACTTTAACAAGACCGGAACTTTAGTCTCCGAAACGCCTCATTCTTTCTTGGGAGCTGATCACTGCCGTCTTCTTAATCTCTTTAAAGGAAAGAAGGGGAATACATATGTTAAAACAGAAATGTTTATTGTTCAAGGACAATGTGAATGAGTATATTGACCAATTACCCTGGGTGTTTCCTTTTCCTCAACTGCATCCCTGTCTTCATGGACCTTGTTGTGACCCTAGGTTCGATTGGTGCTCTCCGCCTGATATAAATAATAACATTACATTTTCTGGGCACTTAGAGTGGTATAAGTTGGCAGGTCTGATATGACCGAGGTCTGCTGTGATATCATTTAAGTGTGAATGGGAGTAGATGTGTATAGCATGTCTGCATGTAGAACTGGATATTTATTTATACAGTATTATTTGTTTGATTTGAGATCCTGACCTCAAATCTCACGATCGTCGTGTAATTAACCATCGTGCAGGCTGCAGCATTGAAGCATGGAACCATACGATTCACCTATACTTTGCATTGAATTTGCAGAATCGCAGCATGGTACAGAATAGCGCTGCATCGCAACATTGTACATGCGTTATCTACGATATAGCATGTAACAGCGCACGTACGATCAATTAAGGATAGTGTGTGCGATGTGAAACACCTGACGCTTGTGAAATATCGCACACGATATTGAAGAGTGTAATGGTACCTTAAATGTCACGTTGTCAGCCATGGGATATCTGAACCTTATCCATAGTCATTAGGTTTCACTCCATAATCGAACAAAAGCGCTGTCCCTGGTTTGATATCGCAATTAGCCAGAAATAGTATTGATGGCGTGTTACCATCAATTATAAATTTAAGGACTGGTTTGACGTTGTAATTTTTATAAGAATGATTCATTTTTCGCCCAAATGTGGAAGGCATGTCTGGGTGACAACTGCACGGAACCTCCCTGGCATCAATACACCACTGCTTTTCACCAATGAAGAAAAAAAACATATAACATTCATCCTCGTTCAGAGTTGCCTGTATTTTGCAAGCCTCAGCTCCTTCTCTAAGCACTCCATGATAGTCACAAATGACTTCTCCTTTACTAAAAGCACGAGTTGTGCACAGTCCTTCACCTTTGCCTCGTTCATTTACAATCATTAGGCCTGTCCACGTTTGCAATTTTAGCTTTTCTTGAAGTCTGGCAATGTTCTCTGTATCCCCTCTTTTTGGTTTGGGCTTCCATCCACGTTGGACATCTACTAGGACAGGTAGGTTGGACGTCCAATGCTGTTGATTCAGATAGTGCTTTAAATCATCTTCTTTGGGGAAAAGCCTGAAATAATCTAAAAAAGAGAAAATACTGTAAAATATTCAGCAAAAAAAATATTCAGGCAGCACATCCCAAAGAATACAATAACATCAAGTAGACAGATTTAAATTTAAAGAAAGAGAAAAAAAACTTACCGACAGCACTTGAAACGCGTAGATTGTATTGGTCTCGCCTCCACTTGTCCCGACAGTAGTGTGCGAAACGCTCTGTGTACTGACTGCAGGTGGACAGGGATGGTAATTGGGTGTTTACTCCTACAGGGTACTTTTCAATTAATCTGTTGAAATAGAGCTCTTTTTGAGCATTGTCAGTCTGCTGGACTGCCTCTTCCTCATGGATTTCTGCCGCTTCAGAATGTCTCCGATTGCCGCCGCCTTCTCCTGTGATGTCAATGGAACTTCTGTAATGTTTAATGGATAGATGGTAAATTAGAATATACTAAAAATGGTGTTGTTCCTCACCGGACTACTTAACCAAGAATTTGGAATTCATCATATACTAAAAGGCAGAATTACTTTACGGAAAGTGCCGCTATTTATTTGTATAATAGATTATTGGTTAGAGAATGATTTTTTGCTTAATACAAAATTAAATATATTAACCATTAACTATGGGGCCCCATTATGATATGGAGGACAGGACTGTAGGGCCACATTATCCTATATGCAAGATGACAGATGCTACATTATGCTATATGAAGGAATATAGAAGCTGTATGCTATACAGAGGATTATAGAGGCTACATTATGCAATATGGATAATTAAAGAAGCTACATTATACTATATGGAGGATTATAGAGCCTACATTATACAATATGATGAACTATAGAGGCTGCTTTATATATTGAGTAGTATGGAGATTACATAATATTGCATAAAGGCTGCAATATGTTATATGGAGGTTACAATAAGTTATATGGAGGACTATGGGTGATGCATTGTAATATACAGAAAACTATGGGAAAGTATTATTCTATATAGAAGGCAATGGGAGGTGCATTATACCATATGGAGAACTACTATGTAGGGCCCATTTCCCATCCATAAGGTATGCGGGGCCATTATAATATTTGAATGGATTTATGGAGGGCATTATAATATGTGGATGGCTATGAAGGAGCCTTTATATCTTATGGATGACTATTTGAGGGCCACTATATTGTATGCCAGCAAATATACAGTGTGAAGGTCTGCGTGGGGTCCATCACACTGTGCGGAAGGCTGTGTGGGGGTATTAATACGACGTACAGTGATAGTAGGGGCCATGATACTGCACGTAGGCCCCATGTACTGCATGGAGGGCTGTATGGGAATCACAATTGAGGATTATACTGTGCTGGGATCACCATTCATCACCAGGGTAGTGGAGGGAGGCACAGTTGGGTCATCATACTGTGTGTGGATGGTACTGTGGAGAAATTAATTGTGGTGGCATCATAGGGTGTCTGTTCAGTCTCCTACCCAGCGCCTTCTGTCTCTTCCTCATCTGCTTGTCCCTCACAGTCCTCTTCTCCCCTGATCCTCCTTCTCTTGGGCAATGTACATCTGTGAAGTTAAAAAAAAAAAACAGTTAAGTTAGGAAAAACTGATAAAGGCATTGTTACCTACTAGACGACTTAACCAAGAATTTGGTTGAAATCATATATACAATAAGGCATAATTACTTAAGTCTCATGCAATAAAAAGATGGATTTTGGGAATGCCTGTGGGGATAAAGTTAGGTCTCTTACACAGAGGTTCCTGCTTGCTCATCTCCCTTCAGTGTAGCCACAATTAACATCCCTGCAGCAAATGGAGATTTATCCACCATGTCGGGTCTGTACACAAAGTGCACGTACGCATTGGCCTGGTCTCTTTCCACCTGTGAAAGACATTCTTCAGCCCACTTTTTGTATGCGTCTATTGCCATCACCCATATTTTTACGGGCAGCTGATACCTGTGGATAAAACATTTGTTAGTCTTGTTAAATGCTTGGTAGTGCAGAGAAGGAGGGCCTCATTTTTTACGAACTTATTATGGAAGCGCTCCATGTCTTTGCCGGGATTCTTGATGTGTTGTCCATTGCAGGACACAAAGAATGTAGGCACCGTATCTGCATCCTTGGGTTGATTAGTTGTCCTAATCTTTTCGAAATATGTATTGAAATTCTGTCAAAGTGAAACTCTGTGTTAAAGATGCGATTGCAAATGGCAAAACCTTGAAGAACCTACAGCACAGCTTTATAGGAGTTATGTTTTTAACATTTTACCTTCTCATCCTCCTCCTGCAGTATCAAAAGATTTTTTTTTGTCTTTACCACTGTTAAGGTCTGTCCATCAACATCTAACTTCTCCCTTTCAAGCCAGTCTTTTAACTAAGAGAAAAACATTGAAAATACATAAGATATGGTAAAGCAGCATCTGTCAGCAATATGCTAAGTTGGTTAATTAAATTAAACCTACCATTAGATTTTTTGCCTCAGATGGCTTACGTAGATGCTTATAGATAATAACAGCCTGAAGATAATAACATGCTAGGGTCTTCTCCTTATCACTCAACATCTTACTAATTTCTGCCTGTGTAAAAATATCAGTCACGTGAGGCTTTGCCACTTTCAAAATTTTGCAGCAATCAGCCATAGTCACAGGCGTGGATTCCAATCTGTGGATGATAAAATGAGTTATGTTACAGGTTCATTCTTTTTATTTATTTTTTTTGCATGTTAGCCCATTAGATACATGTAGCATTCTTTGTTTCCATCATTCGACAAATCTTTTATCTAGGGGTTCCATTTTACCGATCCCATAATGGAGCCAGAAGATGTAACCTCAGCGCATTTGTGATTATGAACTCATTTTAGCAAGTTAAAATATTTTGAATTCAATTGAAATGGAAATATGGGATTTGCCTGAGCTTCTAAGAGCTAAATATTACTTTGTTCCAACCTTGCATGGCAGAACAAGTAATAAATAAATCTAGACTTTCTAATAATCAACCTTTCCCATGATGTTTTTATGGCATTTTACATCCCCATGACAGTAAAAATTTAAATTGCAGGTGTAGTATAAACTTGAGCTACTTACCCCCTCTTCCTGCCTTTTTGCAAGCTTCTTGTTTAATCTCTTTACTACAACACTCAAAGTCTCCTTAAAGGGCTCAACTGCATTTTTTGCTTCTTCGTCAAGGAGATAGGGGTAGTCCTTTGAGCATACAAAAGTTACAAATCTCCGCAGGTGACTAATATGCTTTTTTATTGTTTCTTCATTGGTCTTTAAGCTTTCCAAGGAAATAAAATATTCTCTAGTGGCCTTCAAGTTCTTTAAAAAGTCAGCAGAGATGTCTTCCGGGTTTACATAATAAAGAAAGCGAGAAACGATTCGTATCTAAAATTTAAAAAAATGATCATGCATCAGGGTTCACATCTGTAAGGATTCCTCAAACACACGCAAAATGATAAAATTACACTTACCATCGGTGTTATGGTCGATTCGGTACATTTTCCCTTTAAATAGTTTTTAAAAGCCAGTAAAATTGAGGAACTTAAGCTGTGCATCTTATGAAACCCAACCACAGCAAGTTTTTTCCGCATGGGCATCGTGGCATTCGAACTGAAAGAGGCAAGAATATATTAGGGTGATTATTGACATCATAAGCTTCCTTTACTAATAATAGTAAAGCTGTTACAAATGTTTTTAGAAATCTGGTGCATAGTTCTTACCTAGCTTCTTCAACCTCAGGAGGAAGTGTCATAGGCTCCTCTTCTTCAGTGGATGGCCTAAAAAAGAAACCCAAAATCTGCATTAATTCCTCTATAATTGAGAGTATCGACATATAGAACTTTGCAGGCGACTTGGATGGTTGGTCAAGGCCCTTTACCACTATTGTGGTGCCTGTAGGGCCATTCTAGTGACAACAATCTTAGTTTTGACCCAATAGCAAAGGAGAGCTTTGAGACATCTGAGTTAGGAGTAGAAGTGAGAGCCAGCTACAGGGACATCTAGGACCATCAGTAGCCAGCTGTCACATAAACAATATTCTTATTATATTGTAATTATATCATACTATAATTCTATTATTACTACATTATATTATATTTACAATATTAGATTATATACATTTTAATTATATCATATTATATTAGTAATATATTATTTAATATAGCATTATATTATATTTAATATAATATAATATATTATATTGTTATATTATATGTATATTATCTTGTATTAGATACAATTTTATATTTTTATAGTGTATTAATTATATTATTAATATATTATTATAGTATGCCATATTATATTTACATTATTATAAGGTATTTACATTATGTTATTATATTTTATTATATTGAAGAAAAAAAAAAATTATATATATATATATATGCACACACATGCGCCAATAAAATTCAATACTGGGTGATCAAAACACTGTCTACCTAAAAATGATATCTTTGAATACATCACTCCTAGCCACAAAAAAATGTCATCACATGGATCACAAAAAATAATGCTATAGGTTGGAAAAAATGACCACAAAGTGCAAAACTTTTTTTTTTAAAAAATTCAGAATTTTCTCCAGCACTTAGATAAAAGCAAAAGTATACATTTTTGGTATCCGCAAAGTTATACTGAGCTGAGCTGAGGCATCACTCCATGTAGTGAACGCAGTGTTAAAAAGTGCAATTGCACAGTTTTGCAATTTAAGCGCACATAGAATTTTTTCCCAATTTTACAGTACAATATATGGTAAAAGTAACACTAGCTCACTGAAAAAAAACAAGCATTTTTTCTATCTAGATTAACAGAAAAATAAAAGTATAAAGTATGAAGCTTACTTAGATGGGTAGGGGTAGACTTTTTGGCACTATGTTGGCATGTCTTTCAGCCATTTTGATAGCACTCAACTAAGATATATTGCATAAGATGTATATAGGTAAAAAACAAAATTACGTGCAAAATTAGGATAGGTAATGAATAGGTAAATGCTAGAAAACCCTGAAATATTATGAAGAAACATATATATACCTTTCAGATGGTTTTCCGGTCACGACACAACCTCGACTTTCCAAAAATTCTGTGAAGAAGTCCTGAGCACTTGTAAATTGGCTGTTTTTGAAATCGAGGCTGTCATAAGGCACAACAGAAAGGGATTCAGCCACCTTGTGCATGTTCCTTTTTGTATTCTTGATTTCATTGTCGATCTCCGCCTGACGGGTTTTCATGCATACGGTCTTTAGATGCCTGCGCAGGTTTTTATAGAGCTTCAGGCATATCTTGCAGAGAAACAGGTCTGGATTTCCAGGAGAGTCCATTTTCTAGCAATAGTAAGAATTAGCAAGTTGCTCCTTCAAAAGCCAGAATATAGACTCAGATACACCAACTACTGTAGGCTCTCATATACCCTGAGGAAGCATTTGAAAAAAGAAAAAAAAAAAAGCTTTGGTTTGTATGTTAATTCAATTGAGATAAGGCTGCAGAAGGACTTGAGATGTTACAACAAGACATTTCTTCATGAGGTGTAAGTTGTGATGTCTTCTACTGATATGTTAGGGAGAGCAAATTAGTTTTTTTGTATGAATGAAAGGCCTTGGGAATGTTTAATTATCTGAAGGTCTGAATTGGACACTGAAGGGGACACTGTATGAAAAATCTAAAAGTTTTGATACTAAAAGGTCACCTCAAGGGCAACAGAGAAAGAAACATTTGGGAATTCAAATTGATAAGGATGTTCAATTCACTGACAACAGGACTAACGATAAAACATAGCTTTATGACTCACTACATGGACACAATTCACACCTCCAGATAATTAAACATTCCCAAGGCCTTTTGCAACTTACACCTTATGAACAAATGTCTTCTTGTAACATCTCTCCAATGCTGTGCCTTTTATCTTATGAATTCATTTGTAATGTTGCCTGAAGAAGAAGCCTCTAATGCTCTGAAAGCTTGCATATATATATATATATTTTCTGGTTAGTCGATAAAGGTATCACCCCAAGAATACTTTTGTCACAAACTCAAAGTTATGGAGGGCACCATCTAATCACTATGGGATCAACATGCAGCATACGAAATATATATAAACATCGGCAAGAAGAAAAGGGGTATGCTCTTGTGCAGTGATCACCCAATCTAGACAATACTTCAATAAATTACAATGAATTATATTTTTTATAAATACATACAATTAATGTCACAATCCAATTCATGAAAACACAAGTAAAAGTTAATATAGTGGAATTACCCACTAATGGAAAGCCCACCTACTCCAAAATCCATCCCAGAAAAACACATGATTGTAATAGATCAAGTAAAGATCAAATATACACTTAGGCTGTCCCTGGTGATCAATTTTGCACATTAATATACTGACTGGCAAATCCGCCACCAGTATTAGAGGTAATGCACTATAGCACAAAATATATACTATAGCAGACAATATAATAAAATGTAAGAATCCAAGGCAAAAACCACACAAATACAGGGCATTAAACTGGTCAGTGCCATATATTCACACACCAGAAGAAACAATATCCAAAATACAAATAAATAAACACCCCATTCATGCTGTTAGTGCCCCTGCTATTCCTATTAGTACTGGAATCAATAATCACCACACATGGGCAGGGCCGGCTCCAGGTTTATGTGGGCCCTAGGCGAAAGTCTCAGTGGGCCCCTTTAACACATATCACGATTCATAATGCACAGATACTGCAGAAATATATATATATGTGTGTCCACGGCTGCCTCTAGCCAGCCATCAAATTTGTTATTTTTCTTTAATAACACAAACACCATGAGGGCTGGCTATCATGTGTCCACGGCTGCCTCTAGCCAGCCCTCAAATTTATTTTTTTTCTTTAATAACACAAACACCATGAGGGCTGGCTATCGTGTGTCCACGGCTGCCTATAGCCAGCCCTCACCCTTGGAATAGCTCAATGAGGATGAGAGCTGGCTACAGGTACATCCAGGGCGACCCGTAGCCAGCCCTCACCCTTGGAATAGCTCAATGAGGATGAGAGCTGGCTACAGGTGCCTCCAGGGTGACCCCTAGCCAGCCCTCACCCTTGGAGCAGCTCAATGAGGATGAGAGCTGGCTACAGGTGCCTCCAGGGCGACCCCTAGCCAGCCCTCACCCTTGGAGCAGCTCAATGAGGATGAGAGCTGGCTACAGGTGCCTCCAGGGTGACCCCTAGCCAGCCCTCACCCTTGGAGCAGCTCAATGAGGATGAGAGCTGGCTACAGGTGCCTCCAGGCCGACCACTAGCCAGCCCTCACCCTTGGAGCAGCTCAATGAGGATGAGAGCTGGCTACAGGTGCCTCCAGGGCGACCCCTAGCCAGCCCTCACCCTTGGAGCAGCTCAATGAGGATGAGAGCTGGCTACAGGTGCCTCCAGGGCGACCCCTAGCCAGCCCTCACCCTTGGAGCAGCTCAATGAGGATGAGAGCTGGCTACAGGTGCCTCCAGGGCGACCCCTAGCCAGCCCTCAACCTTGGAGCAGCTCAATGAGGATGAGAGCTGGCTACAGGTGCCTCCAGGGCGACCCCTAGCCAGCCCTCTCCCTTGGAGCAGCTCAATGAGGATGAGAGCTGGCTACAGGTGCCTCCAGGGCGACCCCTAGCCAGCCCTCACCCTTGGAGCAGCTCAATGAGGATGAGAGCTGGCTACAGGTGCCTCCAGGGCGACCCCTAGCCAGCCCTCACCCTTGGAGCAGCTCAATGAGGATGAGAGCTGGCTACAGGTGCCTCCAGGGCGACCCGTAGCCAGCCCTCACCCTTGGAGCAGCTCAATGAGGATGAGAGCTGGCTACAGGTGCCTCCAGGGCGACCCTTAGCCAGCCCTCACCCTTGGAATAGCTCAATGAGGATGAGAGCTGGCTACAGGTTTGATGATACCAAAAGCACTTAAAATTCAATCTGCAACAAAAAAAAGTCGCTCTGACGCCGCCGTTAAGGGCTGCGTCCGTTATCACGCTCATCTGATAAATTACAGAAAAAAACGTAAACTTTATCGTTTTTTTGGCGCATTTATTTCACCGCCCGTTCCTACGTGCCGCCGTTCAGCACAGCATCCGTTATCACGCTCATCTGATGAATTACGGAAAAAAAACGTAAACTTTATAGTTTTTTTGGCGTGCTTATTTCACCGCCCGTTCCTACGCGCCGCCATTCAGCGCAGCGTCCGTTATCACGCTCATCTGATGAATTACGGAAAAAAAACGTAAACTTTATAGTTTTTTTGGCGCGCTTATTTCACCGCCCGTTCCTACGCGCCGCCGTTCAACGCAGCTTCCGTTATCACGCTCATCTAATGAATTATGGAAAAAAAACATACACTTTATAGATTTTTTGGCGCGCTTATTTCACCGCCGGTTAGTACGCGCCGCCGTTCAGCGCAGCTTCCGTTATCACGCTCATCTGATGAATTACGGAAAAAAAACGTAAATTTTATAGTTTTTTTGGCGCGCTTATTTCACCGCCCGTTCCTACGCGCCGCCGTTCAGCGCAGCGTCCGTTATCACCCTCATCTGATGAATTACGGAAATAAAACGTAAACTTTATAGTTTTTTTGGCGCGCTTATTTCACCGCCCGTTCCTATGCGCCGCCGTTCAGCGCAGCGTCCGTTATCACGCTCAATGAGGATGAGAGCTGGCTACAGGTGCCTCCAGGGCGACACGTAGCTAGCCCTCACCCTTGGAATAGCTCAATGAGGATGAGAGCTGGCTACAGGTGCCTCCAGGGCGACCCCTAGCCAGCCCTCACCCTTGGAGCAGCTCAATGAGGATGAGAGCTGGCTACAGGTGCCTCCAGGGCGACCCCTAGCCAGCCCTCACCCTTGGAGCAGCTCAATGAGGATGAGAGCTGGCTACAGGTGCCTCCAGGGCGACCCCTAGCCAGCCCTCACCCTTGGAGCAGCTCAATGAGGATGAGAGCTGGCTACAGGTGCCTCCAGGGCGACCCCTAGCCAGCCCTCACCCTTGGAGCAGCTCAATGAGGATGAGAGCTGGCTACAGGTGCCTCCAGGGCGACCCCTAGCCAGCCCTCACCCTTGGAGCAGCTCAATGAGGATGAGAGCTGGCTACAGGTGCCTCCAGGGCGACCCCTAGCCAGCCCTCACCCTTGGAGCAGCTCAATGAGGATGAGAGCTGGCTACAGGTGCCTCCAGGGCGACCCCTAGCCAGCCCTCACCCTTGGAGCAGCTCAATGAGGATGAGAGCTGGCTACAGGTGCCTCCAGGGCGACCCCTAGCCAGCCCTCACCCTTGGAGCAGCTCAATGAGGATGAGAGCTGGCTACAGGTGCCTCCAGGGCGACCCCTAGCCAGCCCTCACCCTTGGAGCAGCTCAATGAGGATGAGAGCTGGCTACAGGTGCCTCCAGGGCGACCCCTAGCCAGCCCTCACCCTTGGAGCAGCTCAATGAGGATGAGAGCTGGCTACAGGTGCCTCCAGGGCGACCCCTAGCCAGCCCTCACCCTTGGAGCAGCTCAATGAGGATGAGAGCTGGCTACAGGTGCCTCCAGGGCGACCCCTAGCCAGCCCTCACCCTTGGAGCAGCTCAATGAGGATGAGAGCTGGCTACAGGTGCCTCCAGGGCGACCCCTAGCCAGCCCTCACCCTTGGAGCAGCTCAATGAGGATGAGAGCTGGCTACAGGTGCCTCCAGGGCGACCCCTAGCCAGCCCTCACCCTTGGAGCAGCTCAATGAGGATGAGAGCTGGCTACATTTGCCTCCAGGGCGACCCCTAGCCAGCCCTCACCCCTGGAGCAGCTCAATGAGGATGAGAGCTGGCTACAGGTGCCTCCAGGGCGACCCGTAGCCAGCCCTCACCCCTGGAGCAGCTCAATGAGGATGAGAGCTGGCTACAGGTGCCTCCAGGGCGACCCTTAGCCAACCCTCACCCTTGGAATAGCTCAATGAGGATGAGAGCTGGCTACAGGTTTGATGATACCAAAAGCACTTAAAATTCAATCTGCAACAAAAAAATTCGCTCTGACGCCGCCGTTAAGGGCTGCGTCCGTTATCACGCTCATCTGATAAATTACAAAAAAAAAACGTAAACTTTATCGTTTTTTTGGCGCACTTATTTCACCGCCCGTTCCTACGTGCCGCCGTTTAGCACAGCATCCGTTATCACGCTCATCTGATGAATTACGGAAAAAAACCGTAAACTTTATATTTTTTTGGCGCGCTTCTTTCACCGCCCGTTCCTACGTGCCGCCATTCAGCGCAGCGTCCGTTATCACGCTCATCTGATGAATTACGGAAAAAAAACTTAAACTTTATAGTTTTTTTGGCGCGCTTATTTCACCGCCCGTTCATACGCGCCGCCGTTCAACGCAGCTTCCGTTATCACGCTCATCTAATGAATTATGGAAAAAAAACGTACACTTTATAGCTTTTTTGGCGCGCTTATTTCACCGCCCGTTCCTACGCGCCGCCGTTCAGCGCAGCTTCCGTTATCACGCTCATCTGATGAATTACGGAAAAAAAACGTAAATTTTATAGTTTTTTTGGCGCGCTTATTTCACCGCCCGTTCCTACGCGCCGCCGTTCAGCGCAGCGTCCGTTATCACCCTCATCTGATGAATTACGGAAAAAAAACGTAAACTTTATAGTTTTTTTGGCGCGCTTATTTCACCGCCCGTTCCTATGCGTCGCCGTTCAGCGCAGCGTCCGTTATCACGCTCAATGAGGATGAGAGCTGGCTACAGGTGCCTCCAGGGCGACACGTAGCCAGCCCTCACCCTTGGAATAGCTCAATGAGGATGAGAGCTGGCTACAGGTGCCTCCAGGGCGACCCCTAGCCAGCCCTCACCCTTGGAGCAGCTCAATGAGGATGAGAGCTGGCTACAGGTGCCTCCAGGGCGACCCCTAGCCAGCCCTCACCCTTGGAGCAGCTCAATGAGGATGAGAGCTGGCTACAGGTGCCTCCAGGGCGACCCCTAGCCAGCCCTCACCCTTGGAGCAGCTCAATGAGGATGAGAGCTGGCTACAGGTGCCTCCAGGGCGAACCCTAGCCAGCACTCACCCTTGGAGCAGCTCAATGAGGATGAGAGCTGGCTACAGGTGCCTCCAGGGCGACCACTAGCCAGCCCTCACCCTTGGAGCAGCTCAATGAGGATGAGAGCTGGCTACAGGTGCCTCCAGGGCGATCCCTAGCCAGCCCTCACCCTTGGAGCAGCTCAATGAGGATGAGAGCTGGCTACAGGTGCCTCCAGGGCGACCCCTAGCCAGCCCTCACCCTTGGAGCAGCTCAATGAGGATGAGAGCTGGCTACAGGTGCCTCCAGGGCGACCCCTAGCCAGCCCTCACCCTTGGAGCAGCTCAATGAGGATGAGAGCTGGCTACAGGTGCCTCCAGGGCGACCCCTAGCCAGCCCTCACCCATGGAGCAGCTCAATGAGGATGAGAGCTGGCTACAGGTGCCTCCAGGGCGACCCCTAGCCAGCCCTCACCCTTGGAGCAGCTCAATGAGGATGAGAGCTGGCTACAGGTGCCTCCAGGGCGACCCCTAGCCAGCCCTCACCCTTGGAGCAGCTCAATGAGGATGAGAGCTGGCTACAGGTGCCTCCAGGGCGACCCCTAGCCAGCCCTCACCCTTGGAGCAGCTCAATGAGGATGAGAGCTGGCTACAGGTGCCTCCAGGGCGACCCCTAGCCAGTCCTCACCCTTGGAGCAGCTCAATGAGGATGAGAGCTGGCTACAGGTGCCTCCAGGGCGACCCCTAGCCAGCCCTCACCCTTGGAGCAGCTCAATGAGGATGAGAGCTGGCTACAGGTGCCTCCAGGGCGACCCCTAGCCAGCCCTCACCCTTGGAGCAGCTCAATGAGGATGAGAGCTGGCTACAAGTGCCTCCAGGGCGACCCCTAGCCAGCCCTCACCCTTGGAGCAGCTCAATGAGGATGAGAGCTGGCTACAGGTGCCTCCAGGGCGACCCCTAGCCAGCCCTCACCCTTGGAGCAGCTCAATGAGGATGAGAGCTGGCTACAGGTGCCTCCAGGGCGACCCCTAGCCAGCCCTCACCCTTGGAGCAGCTCAATGAGGATGAGAGCTGGCTACAGGTGCCTCCAGGGCGACCCCTAGCCAGCCCTCACCCTTGGAGCAGCTCAATGAGGATGAGAGCTGGCTACAGGTGCCTCCAGGGCGACCCCTAGCCAGCCCTCACCCTTGGAGCAGCTCAATGAGGATGAGAGCTGGCTACAGGTGCCTCCAGGGCGACCCCTAGCCAGCCCTCACCCTTGGAGCAGCTCAATGAGGATGAGAGCTGGCTACAGGTGCCTCCAGGGCGACCCCTAGCCAGCCCTCACCCTTGGAGCAGCTCAATGAGGATGAGAGCTGGCTACAGGTGCCTCCAGGGCGACCCCTAGCCAGCCCTCACCCTTGGAGCAGCTCAATGAGGATGAGAGCTGGCTACATTTGCCTCCAGGGCGACCCCTAGCCAGCCCTCACCTCTGGAGCAGCTCAATGAGGATGAGAGCTGGCTACAGGTGCCTCCAGGGCGACCCGTAGCCAGCCCTCACCCCTGGAGCAGCTCAATGAGGATGAGAGCTGGCTACAGGTGCCTCCAGGGCGACCCTTAGCCAACCCTCACCCTTGGAATAGCTCAATGAGGATGAGAGCTGGCTACAGGTTTGATGATACCAAAAGCACTTAAAATTCAATCTGCAACAAAAAAATTCGCTCTGACGCCGCCGTTAAGGGCTGCGTCCGTTATCACGCTCATCTGATAAATTACAAAAAAAAAACGTAAACTTTATCGTTTTTTTGGCGCACTTATTTCACCGCCCGTTCCTACGTGCCGCCGTTTAGCACAGCATCCGTTATCACGCTCATCTGATGAATTACGGAAAAAAAACGTAAACTTTATATTTTTTTGGCGCGCTTCTTTCACCGCCCGTTCCTACGTGCCGCCATTCAGCGCAGCGTCCGTTATCACGCTCATCTGATGAATTACGGAAAAAAAACGTAAACTTTATAGTTTTTTTGGCGCGCTTATTTCACCGCCCGTTCATACGCGCCGCCGTTCAACGCAGCTTCCGTTATCACGCTCATCTAATGAATTATGGAAAAAAAACGTACACTTTATAGCTTTTTTGGCGCGCTTATTTCACCGCCCGTTCCTACGCGCCGCCGTTCAGCGCAGCTTCCGTTATCACGCTCATCTGATGAATTACGGAAAAAAAACGTAAATTTTATAGTTTTTTTGGCGCGCTTATTTCACCGCCCGTTCCTACGCGCCGCCGTTCAGCGCAGCGTCCGTTATCACCCTCATCTGATGAATTACGGAAAAAAAACGTAAACTTTATAGTTTTTTTGGCGCGCTTATTTCACCGCCCGTTCCTATGCGCCGCCGTTCAGCGCAGCGTCCGTTATCACGCTCAATGAGGATGAGAGCTGGCTACAGGTGCCTCCAGGGCGACACGTAGCCAGCCCTCACCCTTGGAATAGCTCAATGAGGATGAGAGCTGGCTACAGGTGCCTCCAGGGCGACCCCTAGCCAGCCCTCACCCTTGGAGCAGCTCAATGAGGATGAGAGCTGGCTACAGGTGCCTCCAGGGCGACCCCTAGCCAGCCCTCACCCTTGGAGCAGCTCAATGAGGATGAGAGCTGGCTACAGGTGCCTCCAGGGCGACCCCTAGCCAGCCCTCACCCTTGGAGCAGCTCAATGAGGATGAGAGCTGGCTACAGGTGCCTCCAGGGCGAACCCTAGCCAGCCCTCACCCTTGGAGCAGCTCAATGAGGATGAGAGCTGGCTACAGGTGCCTCCAGGGCGACCACTAGCCAGCCCTCACCCTTGGAGCAGCTCAATGAGGATGAGAGCTGGCTACAGGTGCCTCCAGGGCGATCCCTAGCCAGCCCTCACCCTTGGAGCAGCTCAATGAGGATGAGAGCTGGCTACAGGTGCCTCCAGGGCGACCCCTAGCCAGCCCTCACCTTTGGAGCAGCTCAATGAGGATGAGATCTGGCTACAGGTGCCTCCAGGGCGACCCCTAGCCAGCCCTCACCCTTGGAGCAGCTCAATGAGGATGAGAGCTGGCTACAGGTGCCTCCAGGGCGACCCCTAGCCAGCCCTCACCCATGGAGCAGCTCAATGAGGATGAGAGCTGGCTACAGGTGCCTCCAGGGCGACCCCTAGCCAGCCCTCACCCTTGGAGCAGCTCAATGAGGATGAGAGCTGGCTACAGGTGCCTCCAGGGCGACCCCTAGCCAGCCCTCACCCTTGGAGCAGCTCAATGAGGATGAGAGCTGGCTACAGGTGCCTCCAGGGCGACCCCTAGCCAGCCCTCACCCTTGGAGCAGCTCAATGAGGATGAGAGCTGGCTACAGGTGCCTCCAGGGCGACCCCTAGCCAGCCCTCACCCTTGGAGCAGCTCAATGAGGATGAGAGCTGGCTACAGGTGCCTCCAGGGCGACCCGTAGCCAGCCCTCACCCTTGGAGCAGCTCAATGAGGATGAGAGCTGGCTACAGGTGCCTCCAGGGCGACCCCTAGCCAGCCCTCACCCTTGGAGCAGCTCAATGAGGATGAGAGCTGGCTACAGGTGCCTCCAGGGCGACCCGTAGCCAGCCCTCACCCTTGGAGCAGCTCAATGAGGATGAGAGCTGGCTAGAGGTGACTCCAGGGCGACCCGTAGCCAGCCCTCACCCTTGGAGCAGCTCAATGAGGATGAGAGCTGGCTACAGGTGCCTCCAGGGCGACCCGTAGCCAGCCCTCACCCTTGGAGCAGCTCAATGAGGATGAGAGCTGGCTACAGGTGCCTCCAGGGCGACCCGTAGCCAGCCCTCACCCTTGGAGCAGCTCAATGAGGATGAGAGCTGGCTAGAGGTGACTCCAGGTCGACCCGTAGCCAGCCCTCACCCTTGGAGCAGCTCAATGAGGATGAGAGCTGGCTACAGGTGCCTCCAGGGCGACCCGTAGCCAGCCCTCACCCTTGGAGCAGCTCAATGAGGATGAGAGCTGGCTACAGGTGCCTCCAGGGCGACCCTTAGCCAGCCCTCACCCTTGGAATAGCTCAATGAGGATGAGAGCTGGCTACAGGTTTGATGATACCAAAAGCACTTAAAATTCAATCTGCAACAAAAAAAAGTCGCTCTGACGCCGCCGTTAAGGGCTGCGTCCGTTATCACGCTCATCTGATAAATTACAGAAAAAAAACGTAAACTTTAGCGTTTTTTTGGCGCACTTATTTCACCGCCCGTTCCTACGTGCCGCCGTTCAGCACAGCATCCTTTATCACGCTCATCTGATGAATTACGGAAAAAAAACGTAAACTTTATAGTTTTTTGGCGCGCTTATTTCACCGCCCGTTCCTACACGCCGCCACTCAGCGCAGAGTCCGTTATCACGCTCATTTGATGAATTACGGAAAAAAACCGTAAACTTTATAGTTTTTTTGGCGCGCTTATTTCACCGCCCGCTCCTACGCGCCGCCGTTCAGCGCAGCTTCCGTTATCACGCTCATCTGATGAATTACGGAAAAAAAACGTAAATTTTATAGTTTTTTTGGCGCGCTTATTTCACCGCCCGTTCCTACGCGCCGCCGTTCAGCGCAGCGTCCGTTATCACCCTCATCTGATGAATTACGGAAAAAAAACCGTAAACTTTATAGTTTTTTTGGCGCGCTTATTTCACCGCCCGTTCCTATGCGCCGCCGTTCAGCGCAGCGTCCGTTATCACGCTCAATGAGGATGAGAGCTGGCTACAGGTGCCTCCAGGGCGACACGTAGCCAGCCCTCACCCTTGGAATAGCTCAATGAGGATGAGAGCTGGCTACAGGTGCCTCCAGGGCGACCCCTAGCCAGCCCTCACCCTTGGAATAGCTCAATGAGGATGAGAGCTGGCTACAGGTGCCTCCAGGGCGACCCGTAGCCAGCCCTCACCCTTGGAATAGCTCAATGAGGATGAGAGCTAGCTACAGGTGCCTCCAGGGCGACCCGTAACCAGCCCACACCTTTGGAATAGCTCAATGAGGATGAGAGCTGGCTACAGGTGCGTCCAGGGCGACCCGTAGCCAGCCCTCACCCTTGGAATAGCTCAATGAGGATGAGAGCTGGCTACAGGTGCCTCCAGGGCGACCCCTAGCCAGCCCTCACCCTTGGAATAGCTCAATGAGGATGAGAGCTGGCTACAGGTGCCTCCAGGGCGACCCGTAGCCAGCCCTCACCCTTGGAATAGCTCAATGAGGATGAGAGCTGGCTACAGGTGCCTCCAGGGCGACCCGTAACCAGCCCACACCTTTGGAATAGCTCAATGAGGATGAGAGCTGGCTACAGGTGCGTCCAGGGCGACCCGTAGCCAGCCCTCACCCTTGGAATAGCTCAATGAGGATGAGAGCTGGCTACAGGTGCCTCCATTGCGACCCCTAGCCAGCCCTCACCCTTGGAATAGCTCAATGAGGATGAGAGCTGGCTACAGGTGCCTCCAGGGCGACCCCTAGCCAGCCCTCACCCTTGGAATAGCTCAATGAGGATGAGAGCTGGCTACAGGTGCCTCCAGGGCGACCCCTAGCCAGCCCTCACCCTTGGAATAGCTCAATGAGGATGAGAGCTCGCTACAGGTTTGATGATACCAAAAGCACTTAAAATTCAATCTGCAACAAAAAAAAGTCGCTCTGACGCCGCCGTTAAGGGCTGCGTCCGTTATCACGCTCATCTGATAAATTACGGAAAAAAAACGTAAACTTTATAGTTTTTTTGGCGCGCTTATTTCACTGCCTTTTCCTACGCGCCGCCGTTCAGCACAGCTTCCGTTATCATGCTCATCTAATGAATTATGGAAAAAAACGTAAACTTTATAGTTTCTTTGGCGCGCTTATTTCACCGCCCGTTCCTACGCGCCGTGGTTCAGCGCACCTTCCGTTATCACGCTCATCTGATGAATTACGGAAAAAAAACGTAAACCTTATAGATTTTTTGGCGCGCTTATTTCACCGCCCGTTCCTACGCGCCGCCGTTCAGCGCAGCTTCCGTTATCACGCTCATCTAATGAATTATGGAAAAAAAGTAAACTTTATAGTTTTTTGGCGCGCTTATTTCACCGCCTGTTACTACGCGTCACCGTTCAGTGCAGCTTCCGTTATCACGCTCATCTGATGAATTACGGAAAAAAAACGTAAACTTTATAGTTTTTTTGGCGCGCTTATTTCACCGCCCGTTCCTACGCTTCGCCGTTCAGCGCAGCGTCCGTTATCACGCTCATCTGATGAATTACAGAAAAAAAACGTAAACTTTATCGTTTTTTTGGTGCACTTATTTCACCGCCCGTTCCTACGTGCCGCTGTTCAGCACAGCATCCGTTATCATGCTCATCTGATGAATTACGGAAAAAAAACGTAAACTTTATAGTTTTTTTGGCGCGCTTATTTCACCGCCCGTTCCTACGCGCCGCCATTCAGCACAGCGTCCGTTATCACGCTCATCTGATGGATTACGGAAAAAAAACGTAAACTTTATAGTTGTTTTGGCGTGCTTATTTCATCCCCCGTTCCTACGTGCCACCATTCAGCGCAGCGTCCGTTATCACGCTCATCTGATGAATTATGGAATAAAAGCGTAAACTTTATAGTTTTTTTGGCGCGCTTATTTCACCGCCCGTTCCTACGCGCCGCCGTTCAGCGCAGCGTCCGTTATCACGCTCATCTGATGAATTACAGAAATAAAACGTAAACTTTATAGTTTTTTTGGCGCACTTATTTCACCGCCCGTTCCTACGTGCCGCCGTTCAGCACAGCAACCGTTATCACGCTCATCTGATGGATTACGGAAAAAAAACGTAAACTTTATAGTTGTTTAGGCGCGCTTATTTCACCGCCCGTTCCTACGCCACGGTTTTTACACAACTTTAAGTGTTTTACAACATGGTCACATGCTCTATTTACTTTTACCTATTTTTGATATGAAATATGGGCTCCATCTATGGATGTGATTATTGGCCTCAATACCAGTGATTATTGCTGCCATTTTTGTGTCTTTTTAAATAATGATGTAATAAAATTGCAACTTTTTAAATGCCTTTAATTAAACTCCTTATTCTCATTTGATTATATGGTCACAATCTGTGTTAAAAGAGTTAATGTTTTACAAGGTCAGGCAGCAGCACATTGAAAGTCCTAATCTCTCAGTGAAACAACAGAGACAAAAATGCTACATCATCATCCCCTCCCCCCATCACAGCCTTTCCACCGAAGGATAAGTGAAAAATCTCCTTATTGTGTGTTTCCTGTGAGGGTCTATCATGAACGAGTGAATGGCTTTTAAAGCACAGCTGCCATCCAGTGTTCAATTTCCAGAAATGCAGCTGAATACTGGCTGACAAGTAATGAATGATATTTAAAGCACAGATGCCATCTGGTGGTCATTTCCAAGAGATGAAATGTTGTGAGGGCTGGCTAAATGGCTTGTTTTTCGGACCTGGAACAGACGAGGTTTTTGCAAGCCTTTTTTCGGAGCCTTAATGGCGTCGGATCGACCCGGGGCGGCGTGCAGAGCATCTCCCAGGCTGGATCTGTAAAATAGCGAGCGTTGCGTCGTCCAGCGGCAAAGTTTTTTCGTGAGGGCTGGCTATTGTAGGTGAGAGCTGGCTATTAAAGAAGATGGCAGAGAGGATTTCTTTGGAAAAATGTTTTCATCTCGAAACGTTACGAAAAAAGTACAGCGCGTCCGGCATGTGATAAGAGTGCGGCACGCCGAATATCGGCGTCCAGCTCCAAACCACGTGCGTTCCAGAGCCAGAAAGCTGTAGCGCGGACGCCGAGGCTTAATCGCAAAGTCCGGAGATGCTCGTCCCCTCGGGACGAGTGTGGGAGCGCCTGACGCGAATCTGGTCAAAAAACGCAAACATTTCCAAAATCCAAAAGTCCAGCTGTTGACATGCGGAATGCATTTGGGGCCCCTATGACATGCGGCATGCTTTTTTGGCCCCCATGACATGTGCCTTGCATTTGGGGCCCCAATGACATGCGGCATGCACGTGGGGCCTCCATGATATGTAGAATGCATTTGGGGCCCCCATGACATGCTTCATGCATGTGGGGCCCAAATGACATGCGACATGCATTTGGGGTACCCAAGACATGCGGCATGCACGTGGGCCCGTCATGACATGCAGCATGCATTTGGGGCCACTATGACATGCGGCATGCATTTGGCACCCCCATGACATGCGGCATGCACGTGGGGCCCCCATGACATGCGGCATGCATTTGGGGTCCCCATGACATGCGGAATGCCTGCGGGGCCCCCATGACATGCGGCATGAATTTGGGGCCCGCAATACATGCGGCATGCACGTTGGGCCCCCATGACATGCAGCATGCATTTATGGAACCCATGACATGCGGCAAGCATTTGGGCCCCCATGACATGCGGCATGCATGTGGGAACCCCATGACATGCGGCATGCATTTGGGGGCCCCATGACATGCGGCATGCATGTGGGGCCCCCATGACATGCGGCATGCATTTGGAGCCCCCATGAATTGAGGCATGCATTTGGAGCCCCCATGACTTGACGCATGCATTTGGGGCCCCCATGACATGCAGCATGCATGTGGGACCCCCAAGACATGCGGCATACATTTGAATCCCCATGACATGCGGCATGCACGTGGGACTTCCATGACATGCGGCATGCATTTGAATCCCCCATTACATGCGGCATGCACGTGGGGACCCCATGACATGCGGCATGCATTTGGGCCCCACATGACATGCGGAATGCCTGCGGGGCCCCCATGACATGCGGCATGCATGCAGGGCCCTCATGACATGCAGCATGAATTTGGGGCCCACAATACATGCGGCATGCACGTTGGGCCCCCATGACATGCGGCATGCATTTATGGCCCCCATGACATGCGGCATGCACTTGGGGTCCCCATGACATGCGGCATGCACGTGGGGCCCCCTTGACATGCGACATTCATGTGGGGCTCCCATGACATGCGGCATGCATTTGGGGCCTCCGTGACATGCGGCATGCATGTGGGGCCCCCTTGACATGCAACATTCATTTGGGGCCCCCATGACATGTGGCATGCATGTGGGGCTCCCATGACATGCGGCATCCATTTATGGCCCCCATGACATGCGGCAAGCATTTGGGCCCCCATGACATGCGGCATGCATTTGGGGGCCCCATGGCATGCGGCATGCATGTGGGGCCCAAATGCTTGTCGCATGTCATGGGGGCCTCCATGACATGCGGCATGCATGTGGGTCCCCATGACATGCGGCATGCACGTGGGCCCCCTTGACATGCGTCATGCATTTGGATCCCCCATTACATGCTGCATGCAAGTGGTGCCCCCATGACATGCGGCATGCATGTGGGCCCCCATGACATGCGGCATGCATGTGGGACCCCCATGACATGCGTCATGCATTTGGATCCCCCATTACATGCTGCATGCAAGTGGTGCCCCCATTACATGCTGCATGCAAGTGGTGCCCCCATGACATGCGGCATGCATGTGGGCCCCCATGACATGCGGCATGCATTTGGGGCCCCCATAATATGCGGCACGCATTTGAGGCCCCCATGACATGCGCATGCATGTGGGGGGCCCATGAAATGCGCCATGCATGTGGGGCCCCTATGACATGCGGCATGCATTTGTGGGCACCAAGACATGCTGCATGCATTTGGGGGGCCCCATGACATGCGGCATGCATTTGGGGCCCCCATGACATGCGGTATGCATTTGGGGCCCCCATGACATGCAGCATGCATGTGGGTCCCCCATGACATGCGACATGCATTTGGGGCCCCATGACATGCGGCATGCATTTGGGTCCCCCATGACATGTGGCATGCACATGGGGCCTCCATGACATGCGGCATACGCTTGGGGCCCCAATGACATGCAGCATGAGTTTGGATCCCCCATGACATGCGGCATGCATGTGGGGCTCCCATGACATGCGGCATGCACGTGGGGCCCCTATGACATGCGGCATGCACGTGGGGCCCTCATGACATGCAGCATGCATTTGGGGCCACTATGACATGCGGCATGCATTTGGGGCCCCCATGACATGCGGCATGCATGTGGGACCCCTGTGACATGCGGCCTGCATTTGGGGGGCCCATGACATGCGGCAAGCACGTGGGGCCCCAATGACATGCAGCATGTACGTGGGGCCCCCATGACATGCGGAATGCACGTGAGGCCCCCATGACATGCGGAATGCCTGCGGGGCCCCAATGACATGTGGCATGCATGCATTTGCGTCCCCCATTAAATGCGGCAAGCACGTGGGGCCCCAATGACATGCAGCATGTACGTGGGGCCCCCATGACATGCGGAATGCCTGCGGGGCCCCAATGACATGCGGCATGCAAGCGGGGCCCTCATGACATGTGGCATGCATTTGGGGCCCCCAATATATGCAGCATGCACGTGGGGCCCCCATGATATGTGGCATGCATTTGGGGCCCCCATGACTTGCGGCATGCACGTGGGCCCCTCATGACATGCAGCATGCATTTGGAAACCACTATGACATGCGGCATGCATTTGGGGCCCCCATGACATGAGGCATGCATTTGGGGCCCCCATGACATGCGGCATGCATGTAGGGCCCCCATGAAATGCGCCATGCATGTGGGGCCCCTATGACATGCGGCATGCATTTGTGGGCCCCAAGACATGCGGCATGCACGTGGGCCCCCATGACATGCGGCATGCATTTGGGGCCCCCATGACATGCGGAATGCACGTGGGGCCCCTATGACATGCAACATGAATTTGGGGGCCCCATTACATGCATGCACGTGGAGCATCCATGACATGCGTCATGCATTTGGGCCCCCATGACATGCGGCATGCATGTGGGCCCCCAATGACATGTGGCATGCACGTGGGGCCCCCATGACATGCGGCATGCATTTGGGGCCCACATGACATGCGACATGCAAGTGGGCCCCCCATGAAATGCGGCATGCATGTGGGGCCCCCATGACTTGCGGCATGCACGTGGGGCCCCGATGACATGAGTCATGCAGTTGGGACTCCCATGAAATGCGGTATGCATGTGGGGCCCCCTTGACATGTGGCTTGCACGTGGGGCCACTATGACATGCCGCATGCATTTGGGGCCCCCATGACATGCGTCATGCATTTGGATCCCCATTACATGCTGCATGCAAGTGTGGCCCCCATGACATGCGGCATGCATGTGGGCCCCAATGACATGTGGCATGCACGTGGGGCCCCCATGACATGCGGCATGCATTCATGGCCCCCATGACATGCGCATGCATTTGGTATCCCCATGACATGCGGCATGCACGTGGGGCCCCCTTGACATGCGACATTCATGTGGGGCTCCCATGACATGCGGCATGCATTTGGGGCCTCCGTGACATGCGGCATGCATGTGGGGCCCCCATGACATGCGTCATGCATGTGGGGCCCCTATGACATGCGGCATGCATTTAGGGCACCGATGACATGCGGCATGCATGTGGGGCACCCATGACTTGCGCCAAGCACGTGGGGCCCCCATGACATGCGGCATGTATTTGGGGCCCCCATGACATGCGGCATGCATATGGGGCCCCCATGACATGCGCCATGCATGTGGGGCCCTCATGACATGCGGCACGTATTTGGGGCCCCCCATGATATGCAGCATTCTTTTGGGGCCCAAATGACATGCGGCATGCATTTGTGGCCCCCATGAAATGTGGCATGCATGTGCAGCCTCCATAACATGGGTCATGCAATTGGGGCCCCCATGACATGCAGCATGAATTTGGGGGCCACATGCATGCCACGTGTCATGGGGGTCCCACATGCATGCCGCATGTCATGACATGCGGCATGCATGTGGGGCCCCCATGACACGCACCATGCATGTGGGACCCCATTATGCGGCACGTACTTGGGGCCCCTAAGACAAGCGGCATGCACGTGGGGCCCCCATAACATGCGCCATGCATTTGGTCCCCCATGACATGCGGCATGCACATGGGCCCCCATGACATGCGGCATGCATTTGGGCCCCCATGACAACCAGCATGCATGTGGGGCCCCGATGACATGAGGCAAAAAATTGGGGCCCCCTTGACATGCGGCATGCATTTGGGGCCCCCATGACATGCGCCATGTATGTGGGGCCCCCATGACATGCGGCATGCATTTGGGCCCCAATAACACCCAGCTTGCATGTGGGGCCCCCATTACATGCGGCATGCACGTGTTGCCCTCATGATATGTGGCATGCATGTGGGGCCCCTATGACATGCGCCATGCATTTGGCGCCCCCATTACAAGCGGCATGTATTTGGGGCTTCCATGACATGCAGCAAGCATTTGGAGCCCCTGACATGTAGCATGCATTTAGGGTCCCCAAGGAAATGCGGCATGCTCGTGGGGCCCCATGACAGGCGGCATGCATTTGGGGACTCCATAACATGCGGCAAGCACGTGGGGCCCCCATGACATGCGGCACGTATTTGGGGGCCCCAAAACATGCGACATGTATTTGTGGCCCCCATGACATGCGGCACGCACGGGGGCCCCCATGACATGCGGCATGTATTTGGGGCCCCCATGACATGCGGCATACATTTGGGGCCTCCATGACATGCGGCATGCATTTGGGGCCCTCATGACATGCGGCATACATTTGGGGCCCCCATGAAATGTGACATGCACATGGGGCCCCCATGACATGCGGCATGCATGTGGAACCCCCATGACATGCGGAATGCACGTGGGGACCCCATGACACGTGGCATGCATGTGGGGCTCCCACGACTTGCGGCAAATATTTGGGGCCCCAAGACATGCGGCATGCACGTTGGGCCCCCATGACATGCGGCACATATTTGTGGCCCCCATGACATGCGGCATGCCTTTGGGGCCCCCATGACATGCGCCATGCATGTGGGGCCCTCATGACATGCAGCACGTATTTGGGGCCCCCATGACATGCGTCATGTACGTGGCGCCCCCATGACATGCGGCATACATTTGGGGCCCCCTTGACATGCGGCATGCATTTAGGGACCCCATGACATGAGGCATGCATTTGGGGACCCCATGACTTGCGGCATGCACGTGGGCCCCCCATGACATGGGGCATGCATTTGGGACCCCATGAAATGCAGCATGCATGTGGGGCACCCATGACATGCGGCATGCACATGGGGCCCCCTGATATGTGGCACGTATTTTGGGCCCCCATGACATGCGGCATACATTTAGGGTCCCCATGACATGCGGCATGCATTTGGGGTCCCCATGACATGCAGCATGCACTTGGTGCCCCCGTGTAATGAGGCATGCGTTTGGGGCCCCCATGACACGAGGCATGCACGTGTGGCCCCGATGACTTGCGCCATGCACGTGGGGCCCTCATGACATGCGGAATGCATGTGGGGACCCCATGACACATGGCAGGCATGTGGGGCCCCCATGACATGCGGCAAATATTTGGGGCCCAAAGACATGCGTCATGCACGTTGGGCCCCCATGAAATGCGGCACATATTTGTGGGCCCCATGACATGCGGCATGCATTTGGGGCCCCCATGACATGCGCCATGCATGTGGGGCCCTCATGACATGCGGCACGTATTTGTTGCCCCCATGACATGCGACATGCATTTGGTCCCCCATGACATGAGGCATGCATGTGGGGCCCCCAGGACATGCAGCATGCATTTGGGGCCCCCATGACATGTGGTATGCACGTGGGGCCCCTATGACATGCGGCATGCATTTGGGGACCCCATGACATGCGGCATGCACGTGGGCCCCCCATGACATGGGGCATGCATTTGGGGCCCCCATGAAATGTGGCATGCATGTGGGGCACCCATGATATGCTGCATGCATGTGGAGCCCCCTGACATGTGGCACTTATTTGGGGCCCGCATGACATGCGGAATACATTTAGGGCCCACATGTAATGCGGCATGCGTTTGGGGCCCCCATGACACGAGTCATGCATGTATGGCCCTGATGACATGCGGCATGCATGTGGGGCCCCCATGACATGTGGAATGCAAGTGGGGACCCCATGACACGTGGCATGCATGTGGGGCCCCATGACATGCAGCACATATTTGTGGCCCCCATGGCATGCGGCATGCATTTGGGGCCCTCATGACATGCGCCATGCATGTGGGGCCCTCATGACATGCGGCACGTATTTGGTGCCCCCATGACATGCGGCATGCATTTGGTCCCCCATGACATGCGGCATGAACGTGGGGCCCCCATGACATGCGGCATACATTTGGGGCCCCCTTGACATGCGGCATGCATTTGGGGACCCCATGACATGCGGCATGCATTTGGGGACCCCATGACATGCAGCATGCACGTGGGCCCCCCATGACATGGGGCATGCATTTGGGGCCCCCATGAAATGCGGCATGCATGTGGGGCACCCATGAAATGCGGCATGCATGTGGGGCCCCCTGACATGTGGCAAGTATTTGGGGTCCCGATGACATGTGGCATGCATTTGGGGCCCCCATGACATGCGGCATGCATTTGGGGGCCCCCCTGACATGCGGCATGCATTTGGGGCCCCCCCTGACATGTGACATGCATTTGGGGTACCCTTGACATGCGGCATGCATGAGGGGCAACCAATAAATGCGGCATGCAAGTGGAGACGCCATGACATGCGGCATGCACGTGGGGCCCCCATGAAATGCGGCAGGCATTTGTGGCCCCTATGAAATGCGGCATGCATTTGGGCCCCCATGACTTGCGGCATGCACGTGGGGCCCCCATGACATGGGGCATGCATTTGGGGCCCCCTTGACATGCTGCATGCATTTAGGGGCCCCATGACATGCGGCATGCACGTGGGGCCACATGACATGCGGCATGCATGTGGAGCTCCCATGACATGCAGTATGCATTTGGGGCCCCCATGACATGAGTCAAGCTTTGGGGGTCCCCATGACATGCGGTATGCACGTGAGGCCCCCATGACATGCACTTTGCATTTGGGGCCCCCATGACATGCGGCATGCATGTGGGGACCCCATGATATGTGGCATGCACGTGGTACCCCCATGACATTCGGCATGCACATGAGTCCCCATGACATGCGGCATGCACGTGGGGCCACATGACATGCGACATGCATTTGGGGTTCCCAAGACACGCAGCATGCATTTGGGGCCCCCATCACATGAGGCATGCATTTGGGGTCCCCTTGACATGCGTAATGCTTTTTTGGCCCCCATGACAGGCGGCTTGCATTTGGGGCCCCCATGACATGCGGCATGGACGTGGGGCCTCCATGATATGTAGAATGCATTTGGGGCCAGCATGACATGCGTCATGCATGTGGGGCCCAAATGACATGCGACATGCATTTGGGGTACTCAAGACATGCGGCATGCATGTGGGGCCCCCATGACAAGCGTCAAGCACGTGGGGCCCCCATGTCACGTGGCATGCATTTGGGGCCCCCATGACATGTGGCATTCATTTGGAGCCCTCATGACATGCGGCATGCATTTGGGGCCCCCATGACATGCGGCATGCACTTGGTGCCCTCATGACATGCGGCATGGATGTAGAGCCCCCATGACATGCGGAATGCATGTGGGGTCCCCATGACATGCGGCATGCATTTGGGGCCCCCATGACATGCAGCATACATTTGAGGCCCCCATGACATGCGGCATGCATGTGGGGCCCCATGACATGCGGCATGCATGTGGGGCCCCTATGACATGCACCATGCATGTGGGGCCCCCATGACATGTGGCACGTATTTGGGGCCCCCATGACATGCGGCATGCGTGTCGGCTACCATGACCTGTGCCATGCATTTGGGTCCCCCATCACGTGCAGCATGCATTTGAGGCCCCCAAGACATGGGGCATGCATGTGGGGCCCCATGACATGCAGCATGCATTTGTGGCCTCTGACATGCAGCATGCATTTGGGCCCCCAATGAAATGTGGCATGCACGTGGAGCCCCCATGACATGTGTCATGCACGTGTGGCCCCCATGACATGTGGCATTCATTTTTGGCCCCCATGACATGCGGCATGCATTTGGGGCACCCATAACATGCGTCATGCACGTGGGGCCCCATGACATGCGGTATGCACGTGGAGCCCCATGAGGTGCACCTTTGGTCAAAATCAGAGGCTTCGTGTCCCGTTTGCAACAGGCTTGACCTGAAATGTTGCCGAAAGGCAACAAAAGTTGACCTTTTGTTGCAAACGGGACACAAGATGGCCGACTTTTGTTGCCGGAATGCAACATTTGTTGCATTTGTGCAACAGGCTTGACCTTGATACATTGGAACTGGATTAAAGAGTCAATATGGTAGTATGACCTTCTGTACTATAGTAATATATAGGGACTGATGGGGGGAATTTGTTTTTTGGCATTTGGGACGCTTACGCACGCGGTGGGATGCGCTAAATTTTTTTCAGGGTTAAGGCAAAATTTCTGCTCGAAACTGCACGCTCTGCGGCCTGAAATATCGCTCCTGAGGGGGTCTACGCAATAAAAATGCAAAAAAATGTAACATTAGAGCTGGCTAAATCACTTACCTGATTGACCAATAGCCAGCCCTCATTGACTTTTTTCTTGACATAGTGTGTTCTGAGGAAACTCCACCGGGTGGCAATGTTGTCCAACTTTTTAATTTTTTATTGTAGGATTGTAAAAACACCAGATGGCGATGTTTCTCTTTCTAATGTGCACGCAAGCATGAGAGCTTGCTGCTGGTTGTCCTGGATTACCTGCAGCCAGCCCTCATATTGGGCATATAATGTCTATAGCCAACTCTCAAATTTTTTTTGCTTTAATAACACTAAGGCTATGTAACCACGATGCAGAAATGAAGCATTGTGTTCACGGCTGCCTCTAGCCAGCCCTCAAATTTTTTTTTCTTTAATAACACAAACACCATGAGGGCTGGCTATCATGTGTCCACGGCTGCCTCTAGCCAGCCCCCCAATTTTTTTTTTCTTTAATAACACAAACAGCATGAGGGCTGGCTATCGTGTGTCCACGGCTGCCTCTAGCCAGCCCCCCAATTTTTTTTTTCTTTAATAACACAAACAGCATGAGGGCTGGCTATCGTGTGTCCACAGCTGCCTCTAGCAAGCCCCCCAATTTTTTTTTTTCTTTAATAACACAAACAGCATGAGGGCTGGCTATCGTGTGTCCACGGCTGCCTCTAGCCAGCCCCCCAATTTTTTTTTCTTTAATAACACAAACACCATGAGGGCTGCCTATCGTGTGTCCACGGCTGCCTCTAGCCAGCCCTCAAATTTTTTTTTTCTTTAATAACACAAACACCATGAGGTCTGGCTATCATGTGTCCACGGCTGCCTCTAGCCAGCCCCCCAATTTTTTTTTTCTTTAATAACACAAACAGCATGAGGGCTGGCTATCGTGTGTCCACGGCTGCCTCTAGCAAGCCCCCCAATTTTTTTTTTCTTTAATAACACAAACAGCATGAGGGCTGGCTATCGTGTGTCCACGGCTGCCTCTAGCCAGCCCCCCAATTTTTTTTTTCTTTAATAACACAAACACCATGAGGGCTGGCTATCGTGTGTCCACGGCTGCCTCTAGCCAGCCCCCCAATTTTTTTTTCTTTAATAACACAAACACCATGAGGGCTGGCTATCGTGTGTTCACGGCTGCCTCTAGCCAGCCCCCCAATTTTTTTTTTCTTTAATAACACAAACACCATGAGGGCTGGCTATCGTGTGTCCACGGCTGCCTCTAGCCAGCCCCCCAATTTTTTTTTTTCTTTAATAACACAAACACCATGAGGGCTGGCTATCGTGTGTTCACGGCTGCCTCTAGCCAGCCCCCCAATTTTTTTTTTCTTTAATAACACAAACACCATGAGGGCTGGCTATCATGTGTCCACGGCTGCCTCTAGCCAGCCCCCCAATTTTTTTTTTCTTTAATAACACAAACAGCATGAGGGCTGGCTATCGTGTGTTCACGGCTGCCTCTAGCCAGCCCCCCAATTTTTTTTTTTCTTTAATAACACAAACACCATAAGGGCTGGCTATCTTGTGTCCACGGCTGCCTCTAGCCAGCCCCCCAATTTTTTTTTTCTTTAATAACACAAACACCATGAGGGCTGGCTATCGTGTGTCCACGGCTGCCTCTAGCCAGCCCCCCAATTTTTTTTTTTCTTTAATAACACAAACACCATGAGGGCTGGCTATCGTGTGTTCACGGCTGCCTCTAGCCAGCCCCCAATTTTTTTTTTCTTTAATAACACAAACACCATGAGGGCTGGCTATCATGTGTCCACGGCTGCCTCTAGCCAGCCCCCCAATTTTTTTTTTCTTTAATAACACAAACAGCATGAGGGCTGGCTATCGTGTGTTCACGGCTGCCTCTAGCCAGCCCCCCAATTTTTTTTTTCTTTAATAACACAAACACCATAAGGGCTGGCTATCTTGTGTCCACGGCTGCCTCTAGCCAGCCCCCCAATTTTTTTTTTCCTTAATAACACAAACACCATGAGGGCTGGCTATCGTGTGTCCACGGCTGCCTCTAGCCAGCCCTCAAATTAATTTTTTTTCTTTAATAACACAAACACCATGAGGGCTGGCTATCGTGTGTCCACGGCTGCCTCTAGCCAGCCCTTAAATTTTTTTTTTCTTTAATAACACAAACACCATGAGGGCTTGCTATGGTGTGTCCACGGCTGCCTCTAGCCAGCCCCCCAATTTTTTTTTCATTAATAACACAAACACCATGAGGGCTGGCTATCGTGTGTCCACGGCTGCCTCTAGCCAGCCCTCAAATTATTATTTTTTCTTTTATGACACAAACACCATGAGGGCTGGCTATCATGTGTCCACGGCTGCCTCTAGCCAGCCCTAAAATTATTATTTTTTCTTTAATAACACAAACACCATGAGGGCTGGCTATCATGTGTCCACGGCTGCCTCTAGCCAGCCCTCAAATTTTTTTTTTCTTAAATAACACAAACACCATGAGGGCTGGCTATCATGTGTCCACGGCTGCCTCTAGCCAGCCCTCAATTTTTTTTTTTCTTTAATAACACAAACACCATGAGGGCTGGCTATCGTGTGTCCACGGCTGCCTCTAGCCAGCCCTCAAATTTTTTTTTTCTTTAATAACACAAACACCATGAAGGCTGGCTATGAGGAAGGGAGCTATGGCCCTGTAAAGTTAGCTTGTTGTCCTGTGGAGAAGAGTTTGAGGGGATTGTGGCCCTGTGGAAATGCTTGTGGCTCGGCAGAATGAGCCAGTGGTACTGTGGAGAGAGCTGAAGGGGTTGAGGCCCTGTGGAAAGGCCTGTGACCCTGTATAGGGGTCTGTGGCCCCGCAGAGGGGCATGTAGCGATGTAAAGAGAGCAGGAGGGAGTTGTGGCCTGCGGAAAAGGCCATGTAGAGCGGGCTGGTGGGGCCTGTGGAAGGGTCTGAAGTAAGATTTGGGCCTATGAAGTCTTTTTGCGGCAAACAACATGCAACATGATTGCCTGTGGAGAGAGCTGGAGGGACTTGTAGCACTGTGGAAAGGCGTGTGGCCGGGTAGGAGCCTGTGGTCCAGTGGAGAGAGCTGAAGGTGTTGTGGCCCTGTGGAAAGGCCTGTGACCCTGTATAGGGGTCCATTGCCCTGTGAAGAGAGCTGGAGGTGCTCGTGCCCTATGGAAATGACTATGGCCATGTAGAAAGGCCTTTTGGCCTTGAAGAGGGGGCTTGTGCCCTGCATACGGACCTTGTGTCTCTGTGGAGAGAGCTAAAGGGGGCTGTGGCCGTGCAGAAAGTGCATTTGGCCCTGTGGAGGGGAGCTATGGCCCTGTAAAGAGAGCTTGTTGTCCTGTGGAGAAGAGTTGGAGGGGATTGTGGCTCTGTGGAAAGGCTTGTGGCCCGGCAGAAGTAGGCAATGGTGCTGTGGAGAGAGCTGAAGGGGTTGAGGCCCTGTGGAAAGGCCTGTGACCCTGTATAGGGGTCTGTGGCCCCGCAGAGGGGCATGTGGCGATGTAAAGAGAGCTGGAGGGAGTTGTGGCCTGAGGAAAAGGCCATGTGGAGCGGGCTGGAGAGGCCTGTGGAAGGCTCTGGAGTAAGATTTGGGCCTATGAAGTCCTTTGCAGTAAACAACATGCAACATGATTGTCTGTGGAGAGAGCTGGAGGGGCTTGTGGCACTGTGGAAAGGCCTCTGGCCCTATGGATAGGCCCTTTAGCCTTGTGGAAAGGGCTGTGGCCCTGTGGTGAGAGCTGGAAGGAGTTGTGGGCTGTGGAAAAGCCTGTGGTCCTGTGGAGACAGCTGAACGGGTTGAGGCCCTGTGGAAAGGCCTGTGACCCTGTATAGGGGTCCGTTGCCCTGTGGAGAGAGCTGGAGGGGCTCGTGCCCTATGGAAATGACTATGGCCATGTAGAAAGGCCTTTTGGCCTTGAAGAGGGGGCTTGTGCCCTGCAGACGTGCCCTGTGACTCTGTGGAGAGAGCTATTGGGAGTTGTGGCCGTGTGGAAAGTGCATTTGGCCTTGTGGAGGTGAGCTATGGCAATGTAAAGAGAGCTTCTTGTCCTGTGGAGAGAGCTGGAGGGTTTTGTGGCCCTGTGGAAAGGTCTGTGGCCCTATGGATAGGCCCTTTAGCCTTGTGGAAGGGACTGTGGCCCTGTGGTGAGAGCTGGAAGGAGTTGTGGGCTGTGGAGAAGCCTGTGGTCCTGTGGAGACAGCTGAAGGGGTTGAGGCCCTGTGGAAAGGCCTGTGACCCTGTATAGGGGTCTGTGGCCCCGCAGAGGGGCATGTGGCGATGTAAAGAGAGCTGGAGGGAGTTGTGGCCCGAGGAAAAGGCCATGTGGAGCGGGCTGGAGAGGCCTGTGGAAGGCTCTGGAGTAAGATTTGGGCCTATGAAGTCCTTTGCAGTAAACAACATGCAACATGATTGCCTGTGGAGAGAGCTGGAGGGGCTTGTGGCACTGTGGAAAGGCCTGTGGCCCAGTAGGAGCCTGTGGTCCTGTGGAGAGAGCTGAAGGTGTTGTGGCCCTGTGGAAAGGCCTCTGACCCTGTATAGTGGTCCATTGCCCTGTGGAGAGAGCTGGAGGGGCTCGTGCCCTATGGAAATGACTATGGCCATGTAGAAAGGCCTTTTGGCCTTGAAGAGGGGGCTTGTTCCCTGCAGACGGGCCCTGTGACACTGTGGAGAGAGCTGTTGGGAGTTGTGGCCGTGTGGAAAGTGCATTTGGCCCTGTGGAGGTGAGCTATGGCCCTGTAAAGAGAGCTTCTTGTCCTGTGGAGAGAGCTGGAGGGTGTTGTGGCCCTGTGGAAAGGTCTGTGGCCCTATGGATAGGCCCTTTAGCCTTGTGGAAGGGGCTGTGGCCCTGTGGTGAGAGCTGGAAGGAGTTGTGGGCTGTGGAAAAGCCTGTAGTCCTGTGGAGACAGCTGAAGGGGTTGAGGCCCTGTGGAAAGGCCTGTGACCCTGTATAGGGGTCTGTGGCCCCGCAGAGGGGCATGTGGCGATGTAAAGAGAGCTGGAGGGAGTTGTGGCCTGAGGTAAAGGCCATGTGGAGCGGGCTGGAGAGGCCTGTGGAAGGCTCTGGAGTAAGATTTGGGCCAAGAAGTCCTTTTCAGTAAACAACATGCAACATGATTGCCTGTGGAGAGAGCTGGAGGGGCTTGTGGCACTGTGGAAAGGCCTGTGGCCCAGTAGGAGCCTGTGGTCCTGTGGAGAGAGCTGAAGGTGTTGTGGCCCTGTGGAAAGGCCTGTGACCCTGTATAGGGGTCCATTGCCCTGTGGAGAGAGCTGGAGGGGCTCGTGCCCTATGGAAATGACTATAGCCATGTAGAAAGGCCTTTTGGCCTTGAAGAGGGGGCTTGTGCCCTGCAGACATGCCCTGTGACTCTGTGGAGAGAGCTGTTGGGAGTTGTGACCGTGTGGAAAGTGCATTTGGCCTTGTGGAGGTGAGCTATGGCCCGGTAAAGAGAGCTTCTTGTCCTGTGGAGAGAGCTGGAAGGTGTTGTGGCACTGTGGAAAGGTCTGTGGCTCCATGGATAGGCCCTTAAGCCTTGTGGAAAGGGCTGTGGCCCTGTGGTGAGAGCTGGAAGGAGTTGTGGGCTGTGGAAAAGCCTGTGGTCCTGTGGAGACAGCTGAAGGGGTTGAGGCCCTGTGGAAAGGCCTGTGACCCTGTATAGGGGTCTGTGGCCCCGCAGAGGGGCATGTGGCGATGTAAAGAGAGCTGGAGGGAGTTGTGGCCTGAGGAAAAGGCCATGTGGAGCGGGCTGGAGAGGCCTGTGGAAGGCTCTGGAGTAAGATTTGAGCCTATGAAGTCCTTTGCAGTAAACAACATGCAACATGATTGCCTGCGGAGAGAGCTGGAGGGGCTTGTGGCACTGTGGAAAGGCCTGTGGCCCAGTAGGAGCCTGTGGTCCTGTGGAGAGAGCTGAAGGTGTTGTGGCCCTGTGGAAAGTCCTGTGACCCTGTATAGGGGTCCGTTGCCCTGTGGAGAGAGCTGGAGGGGCTCGTGCCCTATGGAAATGACTATAGCCATGTAGAAAGGCCTTTTGGCCTTGAAGAGGGCGCTTGTGCCCTGCAGACGGGCCCTGTGACTCTGTGGAGAGAGCTGTTGGGAGTTGTGGCTGTGTGGAAAGTGCATTTGGCCCTGTGGAGGTGAGCTATGGCCCTGTAAAGAGAGCTTCTTGTCCTGTGGAGAGAGCTGGAGGGTGTTGTGGCCCTGTGGAAAGGTCTGTGGCCCTATGGATAGGCACTTTAGCCTTGTGGAAGGGGCTGTGGCCCTGTGGTGAGAGCTGGAAAGAGTTGTGGGCTGTGGAAAAGCCTGTGGTCCTGTGGAGACAGCTGAAGGGGTTGAGGCCCTGTGGAAAGGCCTGTGACCCTGTATAGGGGTCTGTGGCCCCGCAGAGGGGCATGTGGCGATGTAAAGAGAGCTGGACGGAGTTGTGGCCTGAGGAAAAGGCCATGTGGAGCGGGCTGGAGAGGCCTGTGGATGGCTCTGGAGTAAGATTTGGGCCTATGAAGTCCTTTGCAGTAAACAACATGCAACATGATTGCCTGTGGAGAGAGCTGGAGGGGCTTGTGGCCCTGTGGAAAGGCCTGTGACCCTGTATAGGGGTCCGTTGCCCTGTGGAGAGAGCTGGAGGGGCTCGTGCCCTATGGAAATGACTATGGCCATGTAGAAAGGCCTTTTGGCCTTGAAGAGGGGGCTTGTGCCCTGCAGACGGGCCTTGTGTCTCTGTGGAGAGAGCTAAAGGGGGCTGTGGCCGTGCAGAAAGTGCATTTGGCCCTGTGGAGGGGAGCTATGGCCAGGTAAAGAGAGCTTGTTGTCCTGTGGAGAAGAGTTGGAGGAGATTGTGGCCCTGTGGAATGGCCTGTGACCCTGTATAGGGGTCTGTGGCCCCGCAGAGGGGCATGTGGCGATGTAAAGAGAGCTGGAGGGAGTTGTGGCCTGCGGAAAAGGCCATGTGGAGCGGGCTGGAGGGGCCTGTGGAAGGGTCTAAAGTAAGATTTGGGCCCATGAAGTCCTTTTGCGGTAAACAACATGCAACATGATTGCCTGTGGAGAGAGCTGGAGGGACTTGTAGCACTGTGGAAAGGCCTGTGGCCGGGTAGGAGCCTGTGGTCCTGTGGAGAGAGCTGAAGGTGTTGTGGTCACACAAATGAGCCCTTTTAACTGATTAAAGGGGGGTGGAGGAGGCTGTGGCCCTGATGAAAGAGCTGAAAGGGGTTGTAGCCTTGTAGAAGGAGCCTGTGGTCCTCTGGAGAGAGCTGGAGGGGGTTATTGCCTTGGTGAAATGCCTATGGCCCTGCGGAGGGGACCTATGACCCCTTGAAAAAGGCCTTTGGCCTTTTGGAGGGGGCTGTTGCCTTGTAAAGGGAGCCTCTGTCCTTTTTAATAGAGACAGAGGGGGTTGTGGCCTTATGGAAAGGCCTATGACACAGTGAAAGGGCCCTGTGGAGAGAGGTGAAGGCGGTTGTGGCCCTGTGTAAATGCCTGTAAACCTGTAGAAGGAGCCTGTGGTTCTGTGGAGAGAGCTTGAGGGGGGTTATGGCCCTATGGAAATGACTATGGCCCTGTGGAATGGACCTATGGCTCTTTTCAAAGGGCCTTTGGCCTTGTGGAGGGGGCCCTTGCCCTGTAGAAGGAGCCTGTGGCCCTCTTGAGAGAGGCAGAGGAGGTTGTGGCACTATTTAAAGGCCAGTGGCCCTGTAGAAAGGCCCCTTGGCCTTGATGAAGGGGCTTGTGCCCTGCAGACGGGCCCCATGACTCTGTGTAGAGAGCTGGAGGGGGTTGTGGCCATGTGGAAAGTGCATTTGGCCCTGTGGAGGGGAGCTATGGCCCTGTAAAGAGAGCCTGTTGTCCTGTGGAATTGGAGGGGATTGTGGCCCTGTGGAAAGGCTTGTGGCCGGCAGAAGGAGCCAGTGGTCCTGTGGAGAGAGCTGAAGGGGTTGAGGCCCTGTGGAGAGGCCTGTGACCCTGTATAGGGGTCTGTTGCCCCGCAGAGGGGCATGTGGCGATGTAAAGAGAGCTGGATGGAGTTGTGGCCTGTGGAAAAGGCCATGTGGAGCGTGCTGGAGGGGCCTGTGGAAGGCTCTGGAGTAAGATGGGGGCCTATGAAGTCCTTTGCAGTAAACATCTAAATTTTCAAGCTTCGTGTCCGATTTGCCACAGGGTTGACTCCAATGTTGCCGAACTGCAACAAAAATTGACTCTTGTTGCAAAAGTGCAACATGATTGCCTGTGGAGAGAGCTGGATGGTGCTTGTGGCACTGTGGAAAGACCTGTGGCCCGGTAGTAGCCTGTGGTCCTGTGGAGAGAGCTGAAGGTGTTGTGGCCCTGTGGAAAGGCCTGTGACCCTGTATAGGGGTCCGTTGCCCTGTGGAGAGAGCTGGAGGGGCTTGTGCCCAATGGAAATGACTATGGCCATGTAGAAAGGCCCTTTGGCCTTGAAGAGGGGGCTTGTGTCCTGCAGACGGGCCCTGTGTCTCTGTGGAGAGAGCTAAAGGGGGCTGTGGCCGTGCAGAAAGTGCATTTGGCCCTGTGGAGGGGAGCTATGGCTCTGTAAAGAGAGCTTGTTGTCCTGTGGAGAAGAGTTGGAGGGGATTGTGGCCCTGTGGAAATGCTTGTGGCCCGGCAGAAGGAGCCAGTGGTCCTGTGGAGAGAGCTGAAGGGGTTGAGGCCCTGTGGAAAGGCCTGTGACCCTGTATAGGGGTCTGTGGCCCTGCAGAGGGGCATGTGGCGATGTAAAGAGAGCTGGAGGGAGTTGTGGCCTGCGGAAAAGGCCATGTGGAGCGGGCTGGAGGGGCCTGTGGAAGGGTCTGAAGTAAGATTTGGGCCTATGAAGTCCTTTTTTCGGTAAACAACATGCAACATGATTGCCTGTGGAGAGAGCTAGAGGGACTTGTAGCACTGGAAAAAATGCCTGTGGCCGGGTAGGAGACTGTGGTCCTGTGGAGAGAGCTGAAGGTGTTGTGGCCCTGTGGAAAGGCCTGTGACCCTGTATAGGGGTCCGTTGCCCTGTGGAGAGAGCTGGAGGGGCTTGTGCCCTATGGAAATGACTATGGCCAAGTAGAAAGGCCCTTTGGCCTTGAAGAGGGGGCTTGTGTCCTGCAGAAGGGCCCTGTGTCTCTGTGGAGAGAGCTAAAGGGGGCTGTAGCCGTGCAGAAAGTGCATTTGGCCCTGTGGAGGGGAGCTATGGCTCTGTAAAGAGAGCTTGTTGTCCTGTGGAGAAGAGTTGGAGGGGATTGTGGCCCTGTGGAAATGCTTGTGGCCCGGCAGAAGGAGCCAGTGGTCCTGTGGAGAGAGCTGAAGGGGTTGAGGCCCTGTGGAAAGGCCTGTGACCCTGTATAGGGGTCTGTGGCCCCGCAGAGGGGCATGTGGCGATGTAAAGAGAGCTGGAGGGAGTTGTGGCCTGCGGAAAAGGCCATGTGGAGCGGGCTGGAGGGGCCTGTGGAAGGGTCTGAAGTAAGATTTGGGCCTATGAAGTCCTTTTTTCGGTAAACAACATGCAACATGATTGCCTGTGGAGAGAGCTAGAGGGACTTGTAGCACTGTGGAAAAGCCTGTCGCCGGGTAGGAGCCAGTGGTCCTGTGGAGAGAGCTGAAGGTGTTGTCGCCCTGTGTAAAGGCCTGTGACCCTGTATAGGGGTCCGTTGCCCTGTGGAGAGAGCTGGAGGGGCTCGTGCCCTATGGAAATGACTATGGCCATGCAGAAAGGCCTTTTGGCTTTGAAGAGGGGGCTTGTGCCCTGCAGACGGGCCCTGTGACTCTGTGGAGAGGGCTGTTGGGAGTTGTGGCCGTGTGGAAAGTGCATTTGGCACTGTGGAGGTGAGCTATGGCCCTGTAAAGAGAGCTTCTTGTCCTGTGGAGAGAGCTGGAGGGTGTTGTGGCCATGTGGAAAGGTTTGTGGCCCTATGGATAGGCCCTTTGGCCTTGTGGAAGGGGCTGTGGCCCTGTGGTGAGAGGTGGAAGGAGTTGTGGGCTGTGGAAAAGCCTGTGGTCCTGTGGAGACGGCTGAAGGGGTTGAGGCCCTGTGGAAAGGCCTGTGACTCTGTATAGGGGTCTGTGGCCCCGCAGAGGGGCATGTGGCGATGTAAAGAGAGCTGGAGGGAGTTGTGGGATGAGGAAAAGGCCATGTGGAGTGGGCTGGAAAGGCCTGTGGAAGGCTCTGGAGTAAGATTTGGGCCTATGAAGTCCTTTGCAGTAAACAACATGCAACATGATTGCCTGTGGAGAGAGCTGGAGGGGCTTGTGGCACTGTGGAAAGGCCTGTGGCCCAGTAGGAGCCTGTGGTCCTGTGGAGAGAGCTGAAAGTGTTGTGGCCCTGTGGAAAGGCCTGTGACCCTGTATAGCGGTCCGTTGCCCTGTGGAGAGAGCTGGAGGGGCTTGTGCCCTATGGAAATGACTATGGCCATGTAGAAAGGCCTTTTGGCCTTGAAGAGAGGGCTTGTGCCCTGCAGACGGGCCTTGTGTCTCTGTGGAGAGAGCTAAAGGGGGCTGTGGCCATGCAGAAAGTGCATTTGGCCCTGTGGAGGGGAGCTATGGCCCGGTAAAGAGAGCTTGTTGTCGTGTGGAGAAGAGTTGGAGGGGATTGTGGCCCTGGGGAAAGGCCTGTGACCCTGAATAGGGGTCGGTTGCCCTGTGGAGAGAGGTGGAGGGGCTCGTGCCCTATGGAAATGACTATGGCCATGTAGAAAGGCCTTTTGGCCTTGAAGAGGGGGCTTGTGCCCTGCAGACGGGCCTTGTGACTCTGTGGAGAGAGCTGTTGGGAGTTGTGGCCGTGTGGAAAGTGCATTTGGCCCTGTGGAGGTGATCTATGGCCCTGTAAAGAGAGCTTCTTGTCCTGTGGAGAGAGCTGGAGGGTGTTGTGGCCCTGTGGAAATGTCTGTGGCCCTATGGATAGGCCCTTTAGCCTTGTGGAAGGGGCTGTGGCCCTGTGGTGAGAGCTGGAAGGAGTTGTGGGCTGTGGAAAAGCCTGTGGTCTTGTGGAGAGAGCTGAAGGGGTTGAGGCCCTGTGGAAAGGCCTGTGACCCTGTATAGGGGTCTGTGGCCCCGCAGAGGGGCATGTGGCGATGTAAAGAGAGCTGGAGGGAGTTGTGGCCTGCGGAAAAGGCCATGTGGAGCGGGCTGGAGCGGCCTGTAGAAGGGTCTGAAGTAAGATTTGGGCCTATGAAGTCCTTTTGCGGTAAACAACATGAAACATGATTGCCTGTGGAGAGAGCTGGAGGGACTTGTAGCACTGAGGAAAGGCCTGTGGCCGGGCTGGAGCCTGTGGTCCTGTGGAAGAGCTGAAGGTGTTGTGGCCCTGTGGAAAGGCCTGTGACCCTGTATAGCGGTCCGTTGCCCTGTGGAGAGAGCTGGAGGGGCTCGTGCCCTATGGAAATGACTATGGCCATGTAGAAAGGTCTTTTGGCCTTGAAGAGGGGGCTTGTGCCCTGCAGACGGGCCTTGTGTCTCTGTGGAGAGAGCTAAAGGGGGTTGTGGCCATGCAGAAAGTGCATTTGGCCCTGTGGAGGGGAGCTATGGCCCTGTAAAGAGAGCTTGTTGTCCTGTGGAGAAGAGTTGGAGGGGATTGTGGCCCTGTTGAAAGGCTTGTAGCCCGGCAGAAGGAGGCAGTGGTCCTGTGGAGAGAACTGAAGGGGTTGAGGCCCTGTGGAAAGGCATGTGACCCTGTATAGGGGTCTGTGGCCCCACAGAGGGGCATGTGGCGATGTAAAGAGAGCTGGAGGGAGTTGTGGCCTGAGGAAAAGGCCATGTGGAGCGGGCTGGAGGGGCCTGTGGAAGGCTCTGGAGTAAGGTTTGGGCCTATGAAGTCCTCTGCAGTAAACAACATGCAACATGATTGCCTGTGGAGAGAGCTGAAGCTGTTGTGGCCCTGTGGAAAGGACTGTGACCCTGTACAGGGGTCCGTTGCCCTGTGGAGAGAGCTGGAGGTGCTCGTGCCCTATGGGAATGACTATGGCCATGTAGAAAGGCCTTTTGGCCTTGAAGAGGGGCTTGTGCCCTGCAGACGGGCCCTGTGACTCTGTGGAGAGGGCTGTTGGGAGTTGTGGCCGTGTGGAAAGTGAATTTGGCCCTGTGGAGGTGAGCTATGGCCCTGTAAAGAGAGCTTCTTGTCCTGTGGAGAGAGCTGGAGCGTGTTGTGGCCCTGTGGAAAGGTCTGTGGCCCTATGGATAGGCCCTTTAGCCTTGTGGAAGGGGCTGTGGCCCTGTGGTGAGAGCTGGAAGGAGTTGTGGGCTGTGGAAAAGCCTGTGGTCCTGTGGAGAGAGCTGAAGGGGTTGAGGCCCTGTGGAAAGGCCTGTGACCCTGTATAGGGGTCTGTAGCCCCACAGAGGGGCATGTGGCGATGTAAAGATAGCTGGAGGGAGTTGTGGCCTGAGGAAAAGGCCATGTGGAGCCGGCTGGAGGGGCCTGTGGAAGGCTCTGGAGTAAGATTTGGGCCCATGAAGTCCTTTGCACTAAAAAACATGCAACATGATTGCCTGTGGAGAGAGCTAGAGGGGCTTGTGGCACTGTGGAAAGTCCTGTGGCTCAGTAGGAGCCTGTGGTCCTGTGGAGAGAGCTGAAGGTGTTGTGGTCACTCAATTGAGCCCTTTTAACTGATTAAAGGGGGGCGGAGGATGCTGTGGCCCTGATGAAAGAGCTCAAAGGGGTTGTAGTCTTGTAGAAGGAGCCTGTGGTCCTGTGGAGAGAGCTGGAGGGGGTTATTGCCTTGGGGAAATGCCTATGGCCCTGCGAAAGGGACCTGTGGCCCTTTGAAAAAGGCCTTTGGCCTTGTGGAGGGGGCTGTTGCCTTGTAAAGGGAGCCTCTGTCCTTTTTGAGAGAGACAGAGGGGGTTGTGGCCTTATGGAAAGGCCTATGACACAGTGAAAGGGCCCTGTCGCCTTGTGGAGAGAGGTGAAGGCGGATGTGGCCCTGTGTATATGCCTGTAAACCTGTAGAAAGAGCCTGCGGTTCTGTGGAGAGAGCTTGAGGGGGGTTATGGCCCTATGGAAATGACTATGACCCTGTGGAATGGACCTATGGCCCTTTGCAAAGGGCCTTTGGCCTTGTGGAGGGGGCCCTTGCCCTGTAGAAGGAGCCTGTGGCCCTCTTGAGAGAGCCAGAGGAGGTTGTGGCACTATTTAAAGGCCAGTGGCCCTGTAGAAAGGCCCCTTGGCCTTGATGAAGGGGCTTGTGCCCTGCAGACGGGCCCCATGACTCTGTATAGAGAGCTGGAGGGGGTTGTGGCCATGTGGAAAGTGCATTTGGCCCTGTGGAGGGGAGCTATGGCCCTGTAAAGAGAGCCTGTTGTCCTGTGGAATTGGAGGGGATTGTGGCCCTGTGGAAAGGCTTGTGGCCTGGCAGAAGGAGCCAGTGGTCCTGTGGAGAGAGCTGAAAGGGTTGAGGCCCTGTGGAGAGGCCTGTGACCCTGTATAGGGGTCTGTTGCCCCGCAGAGAGGCATGTGGTGATGTAAAGACAGCTGGATGGAGTTGTGGCCTGTGGAAAAGGCCATGTGGAGCGTGCTGGAGGGGCCTGTGGAAGGCTCTGGAGTAAGATGGGGGCCTATGAAGTCCTTTGCAGTAAACATCTAAATTTTCAAGCTTCGTGTCCGATTTGCAACAGGGTTGACTCCAATGTTGCCGAACTGCAACAAAAATTGACTCTTGTTGCAAAAGTGCAACATGATTGCCTGTGGAGAGAGCTGGATGGTGCTTGTGGCACTGTGGAAAGACCTGTGGCCCGGTAGTAGCCTGTGGTCCTATGGAGAGAGCTGAAGGTGTTGTGGCCCTGTGGAAAGGCCTGTGACCCTGTATAGGGGTCCGTTGCCCTGTGGAGAGAGCTGGAGGGGCTTGTGCCCTATGGAAATGATTATGGCCATGTAGAAAGGCCCTTTGGCCTTGAAGAGGGGGCTTGTGTCCTGCAGACGGGCCCTGTGTCTCTGTGGAGAGAGCTAAAGGGGGCTGTGGCCGTGCAGAAAGTGCATTTGGCCCTGTGGAGGGGAGCTATGGCTCTGTAAAGAGAGCTTGTTGTCCTGTGGAGAAGAGTTGGAGGCGATTGTGGCCCTGTGGAAATGCTTGTGGCCCGGCAGAAGGAGCCAGTGGTCCTGTGGAGAGAGCTGAAGGGGTTGAGGCCCTGTGGAAAGGCCTGTGACCCTGTATAGGGGTCCGTTGCCCTGTGGAGAGAGCTGGAGGGGCTTGTGCCCTATGGAAATGACTATGGCCATGTAGAAAGGCCTTTTGGCCTTGAAGAGGGGGCTTGTGCCCTGCAGACGGGCCTTGTGTCTCTGTGGAGAGAGCTAAAGGGGGCTGTGGCCATGCAGAAAGTGCATTTGGCCCTGTGGAGGGGAGCTATGGCCCGGTAAAGAGAGCTTGTTGTCGTGTGGAGAAGAGTTGGAGGGGATTGTGGCCCTGGGGAAAGGCCTGTGACCCTGAATAGGGGTCGGTTGCCCTGTGGAGAGAGCTGGAGGGGCTCGTGCCCTATGGAAATGACTATGGCCATGTAGAAAGGCCTTTTGGCCTTGAAGAAGGGGCTTGTGCCCTGCAGACGGGCCTTGTGACTCTGTGGAGAGAGCTGTTGGGAGTTGTGGCCGTGTGGAAAGTGCATTTGGCCCTGTGGAGGTGATCTATGGCCCTGTAAAGAGAGCTTCTTGTCCTGTGGAGAGAGCTGGAGGGTGTTGTGGCCCTGTGGAAATGTCTGTGGCCCTATGGATAGGCCCTTTAGCCTTGTGGAAGGGGCTGTGGCCCTGTGGTGAGAGCTGGAAGGAGTTGTGGGCTGTGGAAAAGCCTGTGGTCCTGTGGAGAGAGCTGAAGGGGTTGAGGCCCTGTGGAAAGGCCTGTGACCCTGTATAGGGGTCTGTGGCCCCGCAGAGGGGCATGTGGCGATGTAAAGAGAGCTGGAGGGAGTTGTGGCCTGCGGAAAAGGCCATGTGGAGCGGGCTGGAGCGGCCTGTAGAAGGGTCTGAAGTAAGATTTGGGCCTATGAAGTCCTTTTGCGGTAAACAACATGAAACATGATTGCCTGTGGAGAGAGCTGGAGGGACTTGTAGCACTGAGGAAAGGCCTGTGGCCGGGCTGGAGCCTGTGGTCCTGTGGAAGAGCTGAAGGTGTTGTGGCCCTGTGGAAAGGCCTGTGACCCTGTATAGCGGTCCGTTGCCCTGTGGAGAGAGCTGGAGGGGCTCGTGCCCTATGGAAATGACTATGGTCATGTAGAAAGGTCTTTTGGCCTTGAAGAGGGGGCTTGTGCCCTGCAGACGGGCCTTGTGTCTCTGTGGAGAGAGCTAAAGGGGGTTGTGGCCATGCAGAAAGTGCATTTGGCCCTGTGGAGGGGAGCTATGGCCCTGTAAAGAGAGCTTGTTGTCCTGTGGAGAAGAGTTGGAGGGGATTGTGGCCCTGTTGAAAGGCTTGTAGCCCGGCAGAAGGAGGCAGTGGTCCTGTGGAGAGAACTGAAGGGGTTGAGGCCCTGTGGAAAGGCATGTGACCCTGTATAGGGGTCTGTGGCCCCACAGAGGGGCATGTGGCGATGTAAAGAGAGCTGGAGGGAGTTGTGGCCTGAGGAAAAGGCCATGTGGAGCGGGCTGGAGGGGCCTGTGGAAGGCTCTGGAGTAAGGTTTGGGCCTATGAAGTCCTCTGCAGTAAACAACATGCAACATGATTGCCTGTGGAGAGAGCTGAAGCTGTTGTGGCCCTGTGGAAAGGACTGTGACCCTGTACAGGGGTCCGTTGCCCTGTGGAGAGAGCTGGAGGTGCTCGTGCCCTATGGGAATGACTATGGCCATGTAGAAAGGCCTTTTGGCCTTGAAGAGGGGCTTGTGCCCTGCAGACGGGCCCTGTGACTCTGTGGAGAGGGCTGTTGGGAGTTGTGGCCGTGTGGAAAGTGAATTTGGCCCTGTGGAGGTGAGCTATGGCCCTGTAAAGAGAGCTTCTTGTCCTGTGGAGAGAGCTGGAGCGTGTTGTGGCCCTGTGGAAAGGTCGGTGGCCCTATGGATAGGCCCTTTAGCCTTGTGGAAGGGGCTGTGGCCCTGTGGTGAGAGCTGGAAGGAGTTGTGGGCTGTGGAAAAGCCTGTGGTCCTGTGGAGAGAGCTGAAGGGGTTGAGGCCCTGTGGAAAGGCCTGTGACCCTGTATAGGGGTCTGTAGCCCCACAGAGGGGCATGTGGCGATGTAAAGATAGCTGGAGGGAGTTGTGGCCTGAGGAAAAGGCCATGTGGAGCCGGCTGGAGGGGCCTGTGGAAGGCTCTGGAGTAAGATTTGGGCCCATGAAGTCCTTTGCACTAAAAAACATGCAACATGATTGCCTGTGGAGAGAGCTAGAGGGGCTTGTGGCACTGTGGAAAGTCCTGTGGCTCAGTAGGAGCCTGTGGTCCTGTGGAGAGAGCTGAAGGTGTTGTGGTCACTCAATTGAGCCCTTTTAACTGATTAAAGGGGGGCGGAGGATGCTGTGGCCCTGATGAAAGAGCTCAAAGGGGTTGTAGTCTTGTAGAAGGAGCCTGTGGTCCTGTGGAGAGAGCTGGAGGGGGTTATTGCCTTGGGGAAATGCCTATGGCCCTGCGAAAGGGACCTGTGGCCCTTTGAAAAAGGCCTTTGGCCTTGTGGAGGGGGCTGTTGCCTTGTAAAGGGAGCCTCTGTCCTTTTTGAGAGAGACAGAGGGGGTTGTGGCCTTATGGAAAGGCCTATGACACAGTGAAAGGGCCCTGTCGCCTTGTGGAGAGAGGTGAAGGCGGATGTGGCCCTGTGTATATGCCTGTAAACCTGTAGAAAGAGCCTGCGGTTCTGTGGAGAGAGCTTGAGGGGGGTTATGGCCCTATGGAAATGACTATGACCCTGTGGAATGGACCTATGGCCCTTTGCAAAGGGCCTTTGGCCTTGTGGAGGGGGCCCTTGCCCTGTAGAAGGAGCCTGTGGCCCTCTTGAGAGAGCCAGAGGAGGTTGTGGCACTATTTAAAGGCCAGTGGCCCTGTAGAAAGGCCCCTTGGCCTTGATGAAGGGGCTTGTGCCCTGCAGACGGGCCCCATGACTCTGTGTAGAGAGCTGGAGGGGGTTGTGGCCATGTGGAAAGTGCATTTGGCCCTGTGGAGGGGAGCTATGGCCCTGTAAAGAGAGCCTGTTGTCCTGTGGAATTGGAGGGGATTGTGGCCCTGTGGAAAGGCTTGTGGCCTGGCAGAAGGAGCCAGTGGTCCTGTGGAGAGAGCTGAAAGGGTTGAGGCCCTGTGGAGAGGCCTGTGACCCTGTATAGGGGTCTGTTGCCCCGCAGAGAGGCATGTGGTGATGTAAAGACAGCTGGATGGAGTTGTGGCCTGTGGAAAAGGCCATGTGGAGCGTGCTGGAGGGGCCTGTGGAAGGCTCTGGAGTAAGATGGGGGCCTATGAAGTCCTTTGCAGTAAACATCTAAATTTTCAAGCTTCGTGTCCGATTTGCAACAGGGTTGACTCCAATGTTGCCGAACTGCAACAAAAATTGACTCTTGTTGCAAAAGTGCAACATGATTGCCTGTGGAGAGAGCTGGATGGTGCTTGTGGCACTGTGGAAAGACCTGTGGCCCGGTAGTAGCCTGTGGTCCTATGGAGAGAGCTGAAGGTGTTGTGGCCCTGTGGAAAGGCCTGTGACCCTGTATAGGGGTCCGTTGCCCTGTGGAGAGAGCTGGAGGGGCTTGTGCCCTATGGAAATGATTATGGCCATGTAGAAAGGCCCTTTGGCCTTGAAGAGGGGGCTTGTGTCCTGCAGACGGGCCCTGTGTCTCTGTGGAGAGAGCTAAAGGGGGCTGTGGCCGTGCAGAAAGTGCATTTGGCCCTGTGGAGGGGAGCTATGGCTCTGTAAAGAGAGCTTGTTGTCCTGTGGAGAAGAGTTGGAGGCGATTGTGGCCCTGTGGAAATGCTTGTGGCCCGGCAGAAGGAGCCAGTGGTCCTGTGGAGAGAGGTGAAGGGGTTGAGGCCCTGTGGAAAGGCCTGTGACCCTGTATAGGGGTCCGTTGCCCTGTGGAGAGAGCTGGAGGGGCTTGTGCCCTATGGAAATGACTATGGCCATGTAGAAAGGCCTTTTGGCCTTGAAGAGGGGGCTTGTGCCCTGCAGACGGGCCTTGTGTCTCTGTGGAGAGAGCTAAAGGGGGCTGTGGCCATGCAGAAAGTGCATTTGGCCCTGTGGAGGGGAGCTATGGCCCGGTAAAGAGAGCTTGTTTTCGTGTGGAGAAGAGTTGGAGGGGATTGTGGCCCTGGGGAAAGGCCTGTGACCCTGTATAGGGGTCCGTTGCCCTGTGGAGAGAGCTGGAGGGGCTCGTGCCCTATGGAAATGACTATGGCCATGTAGAAAGGCCTTTTGGCCTTGAAGAGGGGGCTTGTGCCCTGCAGACGGGCCTTGTGACTCTGTGGAGAGAGCCGTTGGTAGTTGTGGCCGTGTGGAAAGTGCATTTGGCCCTGTGGAGGTGAGCTATGGCCCTGTAAAGAGAGCTTCTTGTCCTGTGGAGAGAGCTGGAGGGTGTTGTGGCCCTGTGGAAAGGTCTGTGGCCCTATGGATAGGCCCTTTAGCCTTGTGGAAAGGGCTGTGGCCCTGTGGTGAGAGCTGGAAGGAGTTGTGGGCTGTGGAAAAGCCTGTGGTCCTGTGGAGACAGCTGAAGGGGTGGAAGCCCTGTGGAAAGGCCTGTGACCCTGTATAGGGGTCTGTGGCCCCGCAGAGGGGCATGTGGCGATGTAAAGAGAGCTGGAGGGAGTTGTGGCCTGAGGAAAAGGCCATGTGGAGCAGGCTGGAAAGGCCTGTGGAAGGCTATGGAGTAAGATTTGGGCCTATGAAGTCCTTTGCAGTAAACAACATGCAACATGATTGCCTGTGGAGAGAGCTGGAGGGGCTTGTGGCACTGTGGAAAGGCCTGTGGCCCAGTAGGAGCCTGTGGTCCTGTGGAGAGAGCTGAAGGTGTTTTGGCCCTGTGGAAAGTCCTGTGACCCTGTATAGGGGTCCGTTGCCCTGTGGAGAGAGCTGGAGGGGCTCGTGCCCTATGGAAATGACTATGGCCATGTAGAAAGGCCTTTTGGCCTTGAAGAGGGGGCTTGTGCCCTGCAGACGGGCCTTCTGTCTCTGTGGAGAGAGCTAAAGGGGGCTGTGTCCATGCAGAAAGTGCATGTGGAGGGGAGCTATGGCCCGGTAAAGAGAGCTTGTTGTCCTGTGGAGAAGAGTTGGAGGGGATTGTGGCCCTGTGGAATGGCTTGTGACCCTGTATAGGGGTCTGTGGCCCCGCAGAGGGGCATGTGGCGATGTAAAGAGAGCTGGAGGGAGTTGTGGCCTGCGGAAATGGCCATGTGGAGCGGGCTGGAGGGGCCTGTGGAAGGGTCTAAAGTAAGATTTGGGCCTATGAAGTCCTTTTGCGGTAAACAACATGCAACATGATTGCCTGTGGAGAGAGCTGGAGGGACTTGTAGCACTGTGGAAAGGCCTGTGGCCGGGTAGGAGCCTGTGGTCCTGTGGAGAGAGCTGAAGGTGTTGTGGCCCTGTGGAAAGGATTTTTAAGCGCAGCAGAAACGCTGCGGAAAAATCTACAGCATGGGCATTAACATTGCGGAATGCCACTGAGTACCATGGGGTGCAGATTACCAAGTGTTTCACAAGCGTTTCCGCTGCGTAAATTACGCAACATATACGCTTGTAAATCGCTACGTGGGCACGCAGCCTGAGGCTGTGTTCACACACCACCCGGTCCGGAGGAGAAGTGATGTCACAGAGGAGGAAGAAGAATCCTGTTCCTCCTTCCCTTTGTGACATGTCTGCCAGCCCCCATTTCATTTTGTAATGTATTACTATACAGTACGAAATCAAAATTAAATAAATCCAGATGTATTAAAAATAATAAAGAATTAATACTTACCCTTTCAGGCGCCTTTTCGGTCTATCCGGTGCAGAGCCAAGGCCACGTGCTGAGCGACAGGACCTTCCATGATGTCACAGGAAGGTCCTGTCGGTTGGTATTTGGCCTTGGTTCTGCACCGGATAGCCCTAAAAGGCATCGGAAAGGGTAAGTATTAATTCTATTGTGATGTCATAATACCCCACAACTATTAGTATAGGCAAAAAAGTGACACATTTATTCCATTTTAGTTATTGAAAGAAATTAGGCTTAAACCAAAAATGACATGATGGGGCGGATTGCCTGTAAAGATGCCTTCTTTTTAATGTATTGATCTTCATGGAATAAAGTAAAATTCATCATATGGAAACCGGTGCCAGCATTCCTTTTTTCATGTTTGGCTTTCAGGCGGTGGCCTACCGCCACTGAGCACCTGACCGGATCCACTAATTGGAAGGAGGGGGGAGCTTTCTATTTCCCAATTTTCTCATTTGGCTCCAAAAATAACATGTCAATCAAGAAAACTGGAATAAAGGAGCATGGCATAGGTGACATTTCTTTGCCAGCATTCAACCTGTGTAAAGAAAAAAAAGAATATTAAACAGTGCAGTATACTATATCAGGTTCCTTTACTCGAGCTGACCAATGGTCACTCAAATGAGTCCTTTTAACTGATTAAAGTGGGGTGGAGGAGGCTGTGGCCCTGATGAAAGAGCTGAAATGGGTTGTAGCCTTGTAGAAGGAGCCTGTGGTCCTGTGGAGAGAGCTGGAGGGGGTTATTTCCTTGGGGAAATGCCTATGGCCCTGCGGAAGGGACCTGTGGCCCTTTGAAAAAGGCCTTTGGCCTTGTGGAGGGGGCTGTTTCCTTGTAAAGGGAGCCTCTGTCCTTTTTGAGAGAGAGAGAGGGGGTTGTGGCCTTATGGAAAGGCCTATTGCATAGTGAAAGGGCCCTGTTGCCCTGTGGAGAGAGGTAAAGGTGGTTGTGGCCCTGTGTAAATGCCTGTACACCTGTAGAAGGAGCCTGTGGCCCTGTTGAGAGTGCCAGAGGGGGTTGTGGCCCTATTTAAAGGCCAGTGGCCCTGTAGAAAGGCCCCTTGGCCTTGATGAAGGGGCTTGTGCCCTGCAGACGAACCCCGTGACTCTGTGGAGAGAGCTGGAGGGGATTTTTGCCGTGTGGAAAGTGCATTTGGCCCTGTGGAGGGGAGCTATGGCCCTGTAAAGAGAGCCTGTTGTCCTGTGTAGAGAGCTGGAGGGAGTTGTGGCCTGTGGAGCGGGCTGGAGGGGCCTGTGGAAGGCTCTGGAGTAAGATGGGGGCCTATGAAGTCCTCTGCAGTAAACATCTAAATTTTCAAGCTTTGTGTCCGATCTGCAACAGGGTTGACTCTAATGTTGCCGAACTGCAACAAAGATTGACTCTTTTGTTGCAAAAGTGCAACATGATTGCCTGTGAAGAGAGCTGGATGGGGCTTGTGGAAAAGCCTGTGGCCCGGTAGTAGCCTGTGGTCCTGTGGAGAGAGTTGGAGGGGGTTATGGCCCTGTGGAAATGCCTATGGCCCTGCGGAAAGGGACCTCTGGCCCTTTGCAAAGGGTCATTGGCCTTGTGGAGTCGGCTATTGCCCTGTTGACGGGCATGTGGCCCTGTGTGATTGTTGATAGCCTGACAAATCATCCCATAAAAACTTGCAAGGATCCTGTAGCTTAAAGATGTTTCCTGACCATTCACTTTAATGTTCAGGAAGCATCCTACACCAACAAGATTCTTAAAAAATACACAAGTGTTAAACACTGTGTAGCTTTGTGGTTAGTTACCAATTCATCTTCTCTGCTGCAACTTGAGTAGTGCTTCTTACCTTTGACCTACAGAAAGAGGTGTGCTCGTGAGAGAGTCATTAAGAGGCACATAGAGGCAAAGAAGGGAGCAAAGGGGCAAAGGTAGGCACATAGAGGGATGCAAAAGGTAAATAGAAGCACAGGGAGGGACAGAGAGGCACAGAGACCGATAGAGAGCCACAGATGGGCAAAGACAGAGATTGAGAAGCTCGTGAAGGCACAGAGACAAAAAAGGCACTTTGGACGGAAAGAGAGCACCAGAGAGAGAGCATGCGAGAGAGTGGTGCAATGGGAAGAGATCAAAAGCGAGCGCCAGTGATGCACTGAAGACTGAGAGAGCACAAAAGAGAGCAGTGCACTATAAAGACAGAGGAGTGCCAGAGAGCGGTGCAGTAGGGAGAAAGAGAACACGTCAGAGAGTGGTGCACTGGAGAGAGAGTGAAAGAGCACCAGAGAGCATTGCACTGTGGAGAGAGAAAGAGAGAGAGAGACAGAAAGCAGTGTGCCAGTGTAAAAGGGCACCAGAGAGTGATGCACTGACTGGACAAATGGTCATTTTTATAGGCAGTTCTACATGTCGGGTTGCTGGACAGCTGGGGGTCATGCTTACCGTTGTTAGGGATGGTAATATATTCTGCTTCCCTAGGCCCGATTTCCAGGGACTGCACTGCTCTGACTGGCAGGAGCACTTTTATGGCTACCTGACCTTTAAATTATTATGGATTCTAGTAATACTGACAAAGCATTAGACTAAACGGCTCAGAAACCTGACGGTAGTAAATGATTGTGCCATTTGAACAGTTGTCAGAATTGTTTCATCATAGCCATAGGACTATTTATATTTAGCTTTAAAATAGTTATTAAAGGGACTGTGTCACCAGGTTTTTGACATCCCATCTGACAGCAGCATAATGTAGAGATAGAAATCCTGATCCAGCAATGTTTCACTTACTGAGCTCCTTGCTGTCATTTTGATAAAATTACTGTTTTCTCTGTTGCAGATTTGGCAGCTCCCAAGTATGACTGGACTACTGGAGTAGTGCTCTAATGATAATCTCCAGATGATTTAACAGTGTTTTAATGCAAACTACACTGAGCAGCCTAGTAAGTGATACATCACTGGAATAAAGATCTCTGTGTCCACATTATGGTGCGCTCAGATGAGATGGCTAAAACCTGGTGACAGAATCCCTTTAACACTAATACAAACAGTACAAATGTTTATAATAAAGAAAATCTTCTCCCATTGCTTCAAGGGCCCCGTTCACCTGGAATTGTAGAACAACCTAGAACAGAAAAGAAACAAATAAAACATGAATTCTAAAACTTTAACAAGACCGGAACTTTAGTCTCCGAAACGCCTCATTCTTTCTTGGGAGCTGATCACTGCCGTCTTCTTAATCTCTTTAAAGGAAAGAAGGGGAATACATATGTTAAAACAGAAATGTTTATTGTTCAAGGACAATGTGAATGAGTATATTGACCAATTACCCTGGGTGTTTCCTTTTCCTCAACTGCATCCCTGTCTTCATGGACCTTGTTGTGACCCTAGGTTCGATTGGTGCTCTCCGCCTGATATAAATAATAACATTACATTTTCTGGGCACTTAGAGTGGTATAAGTTGGCAGGTCTGATATGACCGAGGTCTGCTGTGATATCATTTAAGTGTGAATGGGAGTAGATGTGTATAGCATGTCTGCATGTAGAACTGGATATTTATTTATACAGTATTATTTGTTTGATTTGAGATCCTGACCTCAAATCTCACGATCGTCGTGTAATTAACCATCGTGCAGGCTGCAGCATTGAAGCATGGAACCATACGATTCACCTATACTTTGCATTGAATTTGCAGAATCGCAGCATGGTACAGAATAGCGCTGCATCGCAACATTGTACATGCGTTATCTACGATATAGCATGTAACAGCGCACGTACGATCAATTAAGGATAGTGTGTGCGATGTGAAACACCTGACGCTTGTGCAATATCGCACACGATATTGAAGAGTGTAATGGTACCTTAAATGTCACGTTGTCAGCCATGGGATATCTGAACCTTCTCCATAGTCATTAGGTTTCACTCCATAATCGAACAAAAGCGCTGTCCCTGGTTTGATATCGCAATTAGCCAGAAATAGTATTGATGGCGTGTTACCATCAATTATAAATTTAAGGACTGGTTTGACGTTGTAATTTTTATAAGAATGATTCATTTTTCGCCCAAATGTGGAAGGCATGTCTGGGTGACAACTGCACGGAACCTCCCTGGCATCAATACACCACTGCTTTTCACCAATGAAGAAAAAAAACATATAACATTCATCCTCGTTCAGAGTTGCCTGTATTTTGCAAGCCTCAGCTCCTTCTCTAAGCACTCCATGATAGTCACAAATGACTTCTCCTTTACTAAAAGCACGAGTTGTGCACAGTCCTTCACCTTTGCCTCGTTCATTTACAATCATTAGGCCTGTCCACGTTTGCAATTTTAGCTTTTCTTGAAGTCTGGCAATGTTCTCTGTATCCCCTCTTTTTGGTTTGGGCTTCCATCCACGTTGGACATCTACTAGGACAGGTAGGTTGGACGTCCAATGCTGTTGATTCAGATAGTGCTTTAAATCATCTTCTTTGGGGAAAAGCCTGAAATAATCTAAAAAAGAGAAAATACTGTAAAATATTCAGCAAAAAAAATATTCAGGCAGCACATCCCAAAGAATACAATAACATCAAGTAGACAGATTTAAATTTAAAGAAAGAGAAAAAAAACTTACCGACAGCACTTGAAACGCGTAGATTGTATTGGTCTCGCCTCCACTTGTCCCGACAGTAGTGTGCGAAACGCTCTGTGTACTGACTGCAGGTGGACAGGGATGGTAATTGGGTGTTTACTCCTACAGGGTACTTTTCAATTAATCTGTTGAAATAGAGCTCTTTTTGAGCATTGTCAGTCTGCTGGACTGCCTCTTCCTCATGGATTTCTGCCGCTTCAGAATGTCTCCGATTGCCGCCGCCTTCTCCTGTGATGTCAATGGAACTTCTGTAAAGTTTAATGGATAGATGGTAAATTAGAATATACTAAAAATGGTGTTGTTCCTCACCGGACTACTTAACCAAGAATTTGGAATTCATCATATACTAAAAGGCAGAATTACTTTACGGAAAGTGCCGCTATTTATTTGTATAATAGATTATTGGTTAGAGAATGATTTTTTGCTTAATACAAAATTAAATATATTAACCATTAACTATGGGGCCCCATTATGATATGGAGGACAGGACTGTAGGGCCACATTATCCTATATGCAAGATGACAGATGCTACATTATGCTATATGAAGGAATATAGAAGCTGTATGCTATACAGAGGATTATAGAGGCTACATTATGCAATATGGATAATTAAAGAAGCTACATTATACTATATGGAGGATTATAGAGCCTACATTATACAATATGATGAACTATAGAGGCTGCTTTATATATTGAGTAGTATGGAGATTACATAATATTGCATAAAGGCTGCAATATGTTATATGGAGGTTACAATAAGTTATATGGAGGACTATGGGTGATGCATTGTAATATACAGAAAACTATGGGAAAGTATTATTCTATATAGAAGGCAATGGGAGGTGCATTATACCATATGGAGAACTACTATGTAGGGCCCATTTCCCATCCATAAGGTATGCGGGGCCATTATAATATTTGAATGGATTTATGGAGGGCATTATAATATGTGGATGGCTATGAAGGAGCCTTTATATCTTATGGATGACTATTTGAGGGCCACTATATTGTATGCCAGCAAATATACAGTGTGAAGGTCTGCGTGGGGTCCATCACACTGTGCGGAAGGCTGTGTGGGGGTATTAATACGACGTACAGTGATAGTAGGGGCCATGATACTGCACGTAGGCCCCATGTACTGCATGGAGGGCTGTATGGGAATCACAATTGAGGATTATACTGTGCTGGGATCACCATTCATCACCAGGGTAGTGGAGGGAGGCACAGTTGGGTCATCATACTGTGTGTGGATGGTACTGTGGAGAAATTAATTGTGGTGGCATCATAGGGTGTCTGTTCAGTCTCCTACCCAGCGCCTTCTGTCTCTTCCTCATCTGCTTGTCCCTCACAGTCCTCTTCTCCCCTGATCCTCCTTCTCTTGGGCAATGTACATCTGTGAAGTTAAAAAAAAAAAACAGTTAAGTTAGGAAAAACTGATAAAGGCATTGTTACCTACTAGACGACTTAACCAAGAATTTGGTTGAAATCATATATACAATAAGGCATAATTACTTAAGTCTCATGCAATAAAAAGATGGATTTTGGGAATGCCTGTGGGGATAAAGTTAGGTCTCTTACACAGAGGTTCCTGCTTGCTCATCTCCCTTCAGTGTAGCCACAATTAACATCCCTGCAGCAAATGGAGATTTATCCACCATGTCGGGTCTGTACACAAAGTGCACGTACGCATTGGCCTGGTCTCTTTCCACCTGTGAAAGACATTCTTCAGCCCACTTTTTGTATGCGTCTATTGCCATCACCCATATTTTTACGGGCAGCTGATACCTGTGGATAAAACATTTGTTAGTCTTGTTAAATGCTTGGTAGTGCAGAGAAGGAGGGCCTCATTTTTTACGAACTTATTATGGAAGCGCTCCATGTCTTTGCCGGGATTCTTGATGTGTTGTCCATTGCAGGACACAAAGAATGTAGGCACCGTATCTGCATCCTTGGGTTGATTAGTTGTCCTAATCTTTTCGAAATATGTATTGAAATTCTGTCAAAGTGAAACTCTGTGTTAAAGATGCGATTGCAAATGGCAAAACCTTGAAGAACCTACAGCACAGCTTTATAGGAGTTATGTTTTTAACATTTTACCTTCTCATCCTCCTCCTGCAGTATCAAAAGATTTTTTTTTGTCTTTACCACTGTTAAGGTCTGTCCATCAACATCTAACTTCTCCCTTTCAAGCCAGTCTTTTAACTAAGAGAAAAACATTGAAAATACATAAGATATGGTAAAGCAGCATCTGTCAGCAATATGCTAAGTTGGTTAATTAAATTAAACCTACCATTAGATTTTTTGCCTCAGATGGCTTACGTAGATGCTTATAGATAATAACAGCCTGAAGATAATAACATGCTAGGGTCTTCTCCTTATCACTCAACATCTTACTAATTTCTGCCTGTGTAAAAATATCAGTCACGTGAGGCTTTGCCACTTTCAAAATTTTGCAGCAATCAGCCATAGTCACAGGCGTGGATTCCAATCTGTGGATGATAAAATGAGTTATGTTACAGGTTCATTCTTTTTATTTATTTTTTTTGCATGTTAGCCCATTAGATACATGTAGCATTCTTTGTTTCCATCATTCGACAAATCTTTTATCTAGGGGTTCCATTTTACCGATCCCATAATGGAGCCAGAAGATGTAACCTCAGCGCATTTGTGATTATGAACTCATTTTAGCAAGTTAAAATATTTTGAATTCAATTGAAATGGAAATATGGGATTTGCCTGAGCTTCTAAGAGCTAAATATTACTTTGTTCCAACCTTGCATGGCAGAACAAGTAATAAATAAATCTAGACTTTCTAATAATCAACCTTTCCCATGATGTTTTTATGGCATTTTACATCCCCATGACAGTAAAAATTTAAATTGCAGGTGTAGTATAAACTTGAGCTACTTACCCCCTCTTCCTGCCTTTTTGCAAGCTTCTTGTTTAATCTCTTTACTACAACACTCAAAGTCTCCTTAAAGGGCTCAACTGCATTTTTTGCTTCTTCGTCAAGGAGATAGGGGTAGTCCTTTGAGCATACAAAAGTTACAAATCTCCGCAGGTGACTAATATGCTTTTTTATTGTTTCTTCATTGGTCTTTAAGCTTTCCAAGGAAATAAAATATTCTCTAGTGGCCTTCAAGTTCTTTAAAAAGTCAGCAGAGATGTCTTCCGGGTTTACATAATAAAGAAAGCGAGAAACGATTCGTATCTAAAATTTAAAAAAATGATCATGCATCAGGGTTCACATCTGTAAGGATTCCTCAAACACACGCAAAATGATAAAATTACACTTACCATCGGTGTTATGGTCGATTCGGTACATTTTCCCTTTAAATAGTTTTTAAAAGCCAGTAAAATTGAGGAACTTAAGCTGTGCATCTTATGAAACCCAACCACAGCAAGTTTTTTCCGCATGGGCATCGTGGCATTCGAACTGAAAGAGGCAAGAATATATTAGGGTGATTATTGACATCATAAGCTTCCTTTACTAATAATAGTAAAGCTGTTACAAATGTTTTTAGAAATCTGGTGCATAGTTCTTACCTAGCTTCTTCAACCTCAGGAGGAAGTGTCATAGGCTCCTCTTCTTCAGTGGATGGCCTAAAAAAGAAACCCAAAATCTGCATTAATTCCTCTATAATTGAGAGTATCAACATATAGAACTTTGCAGGCGACTTGGATGGTTGGTCAAGGCCCTTTACCACTATTGTGGTGCCTGTAGGGCCATTCTAGTGACAACAATCTTAGTTTTGACCCAATAGCAAAGGAGAGCTTTGAGACATCTGAGTTAGGAGTAGAAGTGAGAGCCAGCTACAGGGACATCTAGGACCATCAGTAGCCAGCTGTCACATAAACAATATTCTTATTATATTGTAATTATATCATACTATAATTCTATTATTACTACATTATATTATATTTACAATATTAGATTATATACATTTTAATTATATCATACTATATTAGTAATATATTATTTAATATAGCATTATATTATATTTAATATAATATAATATATTATATTGTTATATTATATGTATATTATCTTGTATTAGATACAATTTTATATTTTTATAGTGTATTAATTATATTATTAATATATTATTATAGTATGCCATATTATATTTACATTATTATAAGGTATTTACATTATGTTATTATATTTTATTATATTGAAGAAAAAAAAAAATTATATATATATATATATGCACACACATGCGCCAATAAAATTCAATACTGGGTGATCAAAACACTGTCTACCTAAAAATGATATCTTTGAATACATCACTCCTAGCCACAAAAAAATGTCATCACATGGATCACAAAAAATAATGCTATAGGTTGGAAAAAATGACCACAAAGTGCAAAACTTTTTTTTTTAAAAAATTCAGAATTTTCTCCAGCACTTAGATAAAAGCAAAAGTATACATTTTTGGTATCCGCAAAGTTATACTGAGCTGAGCTGAGGCATCACTCCATGTAGTGAACGCAGTGTTAAAAAGTGCAATTGCACAGTTTTGCAATTTAAGCGCACATAGAATTTTTTCCCAATTTTACAGTACAATATATGGTAAAAGTAACACTAGCTCACTGAAAAAAAACAAGCCTTTTTTCTATCTAGATTAACAGAAAAATAAAAGTATAAAGTATGAAGCTTACTTAGATGGGTAGGGGTAGACTTTTTGGCACTATGTTGGCATGTCTTTCAGCCATTTTGATAGCACTCAACTAAGATATATTGCATAAGATGTATATAGGTAAAAAACAAAATTACATGCAAAATTAGGATAGGTAATGAATAGGTAAATGCTAGAAAACCCTGAAATATTATGAAGAAACATATATATACCTTTCAGATGGTTTTCCGGTCACGACGCAACCTCGACTTTCCAAAAATTCTGTGAAGAAGTCCTGAGCACTTGTAAATTGGCTGTTTTTGAAATCGAGGCTGTCATAAGGCACAACAGAAAGGGATTCAGCCACCTTGTGCATGTTCCTTTTTGTATTCTTGATTTCATTGTCGATCTCCGCCTGACGGGTTTTCATGCATACGGTCTTTAGATGCCTGCGCAGGTTTTTATAGAGCTTCAGGCATATCTTGCAGAGAAACAGGTCTGGATTTCCAGGAGAGTCCATTTTCTAGCAATAGTAAGAATTAGCAAGTTGCTCCTTCAAAAGCCAGAATATAGACTCAGATACACCAACTACTGTAGGCTCTCATATACCCTGAGGAAGCATTTGAAAAAAGAAAAAAAAAAAAGCTTTGGTTTGTATGTTAATTCAATTGAGATAAGGCTGCAGAAGGACTTGAGATGTTACAACAAGACATTTCTTCATGAGGTGTAAGTTGTGATGTCTTCTACTGATATGTTAGGGAGAGCAAATTAGTTTTTTTGTATGAATGAAAGGCCTTGGGAATGTTTAATTATCTGAAGGTCTGAATTGGACACTGAAGGGGACACTGTATGAAAAATCTAAAAGTTTTGATACTAAAAGGTCACCTCAAGGGCAACAGAGAAAGAAACATTTGGGAATTCAAATTGATAAGGATGTTCAATTCACTGACAACAGGACTAACGATAAAACATAGCTTTATGACTCACTACATGGACACAATTCACACCTCCAGATAATTAAACATTCCCAAGGCCTTTTGCAACTTACACCTCATGAACAAATGTCTTCTTGTAACATCTCTCCAATGCTGTGCCTTTTATCTTATGAATTCATTTGTAATGTTGCCTGAAGAAGAAGCCTCTAATGCTCTGAAAGCTTGCATATATATATATATATTTTCTGGTTAGTCGATAAAGGTATCACCCCAAGAATACTTTTGTCACAAACTCAAAGTTATGGAGGGCACCATCTAATCACTATGGGATCAAGATGCAGCATACGAAATATATATAAACATCGGCAAGAAGAAAAGGGGTATGCTCTTGTGCAGTGATCACCCAATCTAGACAATACTTCAATAAATTACAATGAATTATATTTTTTATAAATACATACAATTAATGTCACAATCCAATTCATGAAAACACAAGTAAAAGTTAATATAGTGGAATTACCCACTAATGGAAAGCCCACCTACTCCAAAATCCATCCCAGAAAAACACATGATTGTAATAGATCAAGTAAAGATCAAATATACACTTAGGCTGTCCCTGGTGATCAATTTTGCACATTAATATACTGACTGGCAAATCCGCCACCAGTATTAGAGGTAATGCACTATAGCACAAAATATATACTATAGCAGACAATATAATAAAATGTAAGAATCCAAGGCAAAAACCACACAAATACAGGGCATTAAACTGGTCAGTGCCATATATTCACACACCAGAAGAAACAATATCCAAAATACAAATAAATAAACACCCCATTCATGCTGTTAGTGCCCCTGCTATTCCTATTAGTACTGGAATCAATAATCACCACACATGGGCAGGGCCGGCTCCAGGTTTATGTGGGCCCTAGGCGAAAGTCTCAGTGGGCCCCTTTAACACATATCACGATTCATAATGCACAGATACTGCAGAAATATATATATATGTGTGTCCACGGCTGCCTCTAGCCAGCCATCAAATTTATTATTTTTCTTTAATAACACAAACACCATGAGGGCTGGCTATCATGTGTCCACGGCTGCCTCTAGCCAGCCCTCAAATTTATTTTTTTTCTTTAATAACACAAACACCATGAGGGCTGGCTATCGTGTGTCCACGGCTGCCTCTAGCCAGCCCTCACCCTTGGAATAGCTCAATGAGGATGAGAGCTGGCTACAGGTACATCCAGGGTGACCCGTAGCCAGCCCTCACCCTTGGAATAGCTCAATGAGGATGAGAGCTGGCTACAGGTGCCTCCAGGGTGACCCCTAGCCAGCCCTCACCCTTGGAATAGCTCAATGAGGATGAGAGCTGGCTACAGGTTTGATGATACCAAAAGCACTTAAAATTCAATCTGCAACAAAAAAAAGTCGCTCTGACGCCGCCGTTAAGGGCTGCGTCCGTTATCACGCTCATCTGATAAATTACAGAAAAAAACTTAAACTTTATCGTTTTTTTGGCGCACTTATTTCACCGCCCGTTCCTACGTGCCGCCGTTCAGCACAGCATCCGTTATCACGCTCATCTGATGAATTACGGAAAAAAAACGTAAACTTTATAGTTTTTTTGGCGCGCTTATTTCACCGCCCGTTCCTACGCGCCGCCATTCAGCGCAGCGTCCGTTATCACGCTCATCTGATGAATTACGGAAAAAAAACGTAAACTTTATAGTTTTTTTGGCGCGCTTATTTCACCGCCCGTTCCTACGCGCCGCCGTTCAACGCAGCTTCCGTTATCACGCTCATCTAATGAATTATGGAAAAAAACCATACACTTTATAGATTTTTTGGCACGCTTATTTCACCGCCGGTTAGTACGCGCCGCCGTTCAGCGCAGCTTCCGTTATCACGCTCATCTGATGAATTACGGAAAAAAAACGTAAATTTTATAGTTTTTTTGGCGCGCTTATTTCACCGCCCGTTCCTACGCGCCGCCGTTCAGCGCAGCGTCCGTTATCACCCTCATCTGATGAATTACGGAAATAAAACGTAAACTTTATAGTTTTTTTGGCGCGCTTATTTCACCGCCCGTTCCTATGCGCCGCCGTTCAGCGCAGAGTCCGTTATCACGCTCAATGAGGATGAGAGCTGGCTACAGGTGCCTCCAGGGCGACACGTAGCTAGCCCTCACCCTTGGAATAGCTCAATGAGGATGAGAGCTGGCTACAGGTGCCTCCAGGGCGACCCCTAGCCAGCCCTCACCCTTGGAGCAGCTCAATGAGGATGAGAGCTGGCTACAGGTGCCTCCAGGGCGACCCCGAGCCAGCCCTCACCCTTGGAGCAGCTCAATGAGGATGAGAGCTGGCTACAGGTGCCTCCAGGGCGACCCCTAGCCAGCCCTCACCCTTGGAGCAGCTCAATGAGGATGAGAGCTGGCTACAGGTGCCTCCAGGGCGACCCCTAGCCAGCCCTCACCCTTGGAGCAGCTCAATGAGGATGAGAGCTGGCTACAGGTGCCTCCAGGGCGACCCCTAGCCAGCCCTCACCCTTGGAGCAGCTCAATGAGGATGAGAGCTGGCTACAGGTGCCTCCAGGGCGACCCCTAGCCAGCCCTCACCCTTGGAGCAGCTCAATGAGGATGAGAGCTGGCTACAGGTGCCTCCAGGGCGACCCCTAGCCAGCCCTCACCCTTGGAGCAGCTCAATGAGGATGAGAGCTGGCTACAGGTGCCTCCAGGGCGACCCCTAGCCAGCCCTCACCCTTGGAGCAGCTCAATGAGGATGAGAGCTGGCTACAGGTGCCTCCAGGGCGACCCCTAGCCAGCCCTCACCCTTGGAGCAGCTCAATGAGGATGAGAGCTGGCTACATTTGCCTCCAGGGCGACCCCTAGCCAGCCCTCACCCCTGGAGCAGCTCAATGAGGATGAGAGCTGGCTACAGGTGCCTCCAGGGCGACCCGTAGCCAGCCCTCACCCCTGGAGCAGCTCAATGAGGATGAGAGCTGGCTACAGGTGCCTCCAGGGCGACCCTTAGCCAGCCCTCACCCTTGGAATAGCTCAATGAGGATGAGAGCTGGCTACAGGTTTGATGATACCAAAAGCACTTAAAATTCAATCTGCAACAAAAAAATTCGCTCTGACGCCGCCGTTAAGGGCTGCGTCCGTTATCACGCTCATCTGATAAATTACAAAAAAAAACGTAAACTTTATCGTTTTTTTGGCGCACTTATTTCACCGCCCGTTCCTACGTGCCGCCGTTTAGCACAGCATCCGTTATCACGCTCATCTGATGAATTACGGAAAAAAACCGTAAACTTTATATTTTTTTGGCGCGCTTCTTTCACCGCCCGTTCCTACGTGCCGCCATTCAGCGCAGCGTCCGTTATCACGCTCATCTGATGAATTACGGAAAAAAAACGTAAACTTTATAGTTTTTTTGGCGCGCTTATTTCACCGCCCGTTCATACGCGCCGCCGTTCAACGCAGCTTCCGTTATCACGCTCATCTAATGAATTATGGAAAAAAAACGTACACTTTATAGCTTTTTTGGCGCGCTTATTTCACCGCCCGTTCCTACGCGCCGCCGTTCAGCGCAGCTTCCGTTATCACGCTCATCTGATGAATTACGGAAAAAAACGTAAATTTTATAGTTTTTTTGGCACGCTTATTTCACCGCCCGTTCCTACGCGCCGCCGTTCAGCGCAGCGTCCGTTATCACGCTCAATGAGGATGAGAGCTGGCTACAGGTGCCTCCAGGGCGACACGTAGCCAGCCCTCACCCTTGGAATAGCTCAATGAGGATGAGAGCTGGCTACAGGTGCCTCCAGGGCGACCCCTAGCCAGCCCTCACCCTTGGAGCAGCTCAATGAGGATGAGAGCTGGCTACAGGTGCCTCCAGGGCGACCCCTAGCCAGCCCTCACCCTTGGAGCAGCTCAATGAGGATGAGAGCTGGCTACAGGTGCCTCCAGGGCGACCCCTAGCCAGCCCTCACCCTTGGAGCAGCTCAATGAGGATGAGAGCTGGCTACAGGTGCCTCCAGGGCGAACCCTAGCCAGCCCTCACCCTTGGAGCAGCTCAATGAGGATGAGAGCTGGCTACAGGTGCCTCCAGGGCGACCACTAGCCAGCCCTCACCCTTGGAGCAGCTCAATGAGGATGAGAGCTGGCTACAGGTGCCTCCAGGGCGATCCCTAGCCAGCCCTCACCCTTGGAGCAGCTCAATGAGGATGAGAGTTGGCTACAGGTGCCTCCAGGGCGACCCCTAGCCAGCCCTCACCCTTGGAGCAGCTCAATGAGGATGAGAGCTGGCTACAGGTGCCTCCAGGGCGACCCCTAGCCAGCCCTCACCCTTGGAGCAGCTCAATGAGGATGAGAGCTGGCTACAGGTGCCTCCAGGGCGACCCCTAGCCAGCCCTCACCCATGGAGCAGCTCAATGAGGATGAGAGCTGGCTACAGGTGCCTCCAGGGCGACCCCTAGCCAGCCCTCACCCTTGTAGCAGCTCAATGAGGATGAGAGCTGGCTACAGGTGCCTCCAGGGCGACCCCTAGCCAGCCCTCACCCTTGGAGCAGCTCAATGAGGATGAGAGCTGGCTACAGGTGCCTCCAGGGCGACCCCTAGCCAGCCCTCACCCTTAGAGCAGCTCAATGAGGATGAGAGCTGGCTACAGGTGCCTCCAGGGCGACCCCTAGCCAGCCCTCACCCTTGGAGCAGCTCAATGAGGATGAGAGCTGGCTACAGGTGCCTCCAGGGCGACCCGTAGCCAGCCCTCACCCTTGGAGCAGCTCAATGAGGATGAGAGCTGGCTAGAGGTGACTCCAGGGCGACCCGTAGCCAGCCCTCACCCTTGGAGCAGCTCAATGAGGATGAGAGCTGGCTACAGGTGCCTCCAGGGCGACCCGTAGCCAGCCCTCACCCTTGGAGCAGCTCAATGAGGATGAGAGCTGGCTAGAGGTGACTCCAGGGCGACCCGTAGCCAGCCCTCACCCTTGGAGCAGCTCAATGAGGATGAGAGCTGGCTACAGGTGCCTCCAGGGCGACCCGTAGCCAGCCCTCACCCTTGGAGCAGCTCAATGAGGATGAGAGCTGGCTACAGGTGCCTCCAGGGCGACCCTTAGCCAGCTCTCACCCTTGGAATAGCTCAATGAGGATGAGAGCTGGCTACAGGTTTGATGATACCAAAAGCACTTAAAATTCAATCTGCAACAAAAAAAAGTCGCTCTGACGCCGCCGTTAAGGGCTGCGTCCGTTATCACGCTCATCTGATAAATTACAGAAAAAAAACGGAAACTTTAGCGTTTTTTTGGCGCACTTATTTCACCGCCCGTTCCTACGTGCCGCCGTTCAGCACAGCATCCTTTATCACGCTCATCTGATGAATTACGGAAAAAAAACGTAAACTTTATAGTTTTTTGGCGCGCTTATTTCACCGCCCGTTCCTACACGCCGCCATTCAGTGCAGAGTCCGTTATCACGCTCATTTGATGAATTACGGAAAAAAAACGTAAACTTTATAGTTTTTTTGGCGCGCTTATTTCACCGCCCGTTCCTACGTGCCGCCGTTCAACGCAGCTTCCGTTATCACGCTCATCTAATGAATTATGGAAAAAAAACGTACACTTTATAGCTTTTTTGGCGCGCTTATTTCACCGCCCGCTCCTAAGCGCCGCCGTTCAGCGCAGCTTCCGTTATCACGCTCATCTGATGAATTACGGAAAAAAAACGTAAATTTTATAGTTTTTTTGGCGCGCTTATTTCACCGCCCGTTCCTACGCGCCGCCGTTCAGCGCAGCATCCGTTATCACCCTCATCTGATGAATTACGGAAAAAAAAACGTAAACTTTATAGTTTTTTTGGCGCGCTTATTTCACCGCCCGTTCCTATGCGCCGCCGTTCAGCGCAGCGTCCGTTATCACGCTCAATGAGGATGAGAGCTGGCTACAGGTGCCTCCAGGGCGACACGTAGCCAGCCCTCACCATTGGAATAGCTCAATGAGGATGAGAGCTGGCTACAGGTGCCTCCAGGCCGACCCCTAGCCAGCCCTCACCCTTGGAATAGCTCAATGAGGATGAGAGCTGGCTACAGGTGCCTCCAGGGCGACCCGTAGCCAGCCCTCACCCTTGGAATAGCTCAATGAGGATGAGAGCTGGCTACAGGTGCCTCCAGGGCGACCCGTAACCAGCCCACACCTTTGGAATAGCTCAATGAGGATGAGAGCTGGCTACAGGTGCGTCCAGGGCGACCCGTAGCCAGCCCTCACCCTTGGAATAGCTCAATGAGGATGAGAGCTGGCTACAGGTGCCTCCATTGCGACCCCTAGCCAGCCCTCACCCTTGGAATAGCTCAATGAGGATGAGAGCTGGCTACAGGTGCCTCCAGGGCGACCCCTAGCCAGCCCTCACCCTTGGAATAGCTCAATGAGGATGAGAGCTGGCTACAGGTGCCTCCAGGGCGACCCCTAGCCAGCCCTCACCCTTGGAATAGCTCAATGAGGATGAGAGCTGGCTACAGGTGCCTCCAGGGCGACCCCTAGCCAGCCCTCACCCTTGGAATAGCTCAATGAGGATGAGAGCTGGCTACAGGTTTGATGATACCAAAAGCACTTAAAATTCAATCTGCAACAAAAAAAAGTCGCTCTGACGCCGCCGTTAAGGGCTGCGTCCGTTATCACGCTCATCTGATAAATTACGGAAAAAAAACGTAAACTTTATAGTTTTTTTGGCGCGCTTATTTCACTGCCTTTTCCTACGCGCCGCCGTTCAGCACAGCTTCCGTTATCATGCTCATCTAATGAATTATGGAAAAAAACGTAAACTTTATAGTTTCTTTGGCGCGCTTATTTCACCGCCCGTTCCTACGCGCCGCGGTTCAGCGCACCTTCCGTTATCACGCTCATCTGATGAATTACTGAAAAAAAACGTAAACCTTATAGATTTTTTGGCGCGCTTATTTCACCGCCCGTTCCTACGCGCCGCCGTTCAGCGCAGCTTCCGTTATCACGCTCATCTAATGAATTATGGAAAAAAAGTAAACTTTATAGTTTTTTGGCGCGCTTATTTCACCGCCTGTTACTACGCGCCACCGTTCAGTGCAGCTTCCGTTATCACGCTCATCTGATGAATTACGGAAAAAAACCGTAAACTTTATAGTTTTTTTGGCGCGCTTATTTCACTGCCCGTTCCTACGCTTCGCCGTTCAGCGCAGCGTCCGTTATCACGCTCATCTGATGAATTACAGAAAAAAAACGTAAACTTTATCGTTTTTTTGGTGCACTTATTTCACCGCCCGTTCCTACGTGCCGCTGTTCAGCACAGCATCCGTTATCATGCTCATCTGATGAATTACGGAAAAAAAACGTAAACTTTATAGTTTTTTTGGCGCGCTTATTTCACCGCCCGTTCCTACGCGCCGCCATTCAGCGCAGCCTCCGTTATCACACTCATCTGATGGATTACGGAAAAAAACCGTAAACTTTATAGTTGTTTTGGCGCGCTTATTTCATCCCCCGTTCCTACGTGCCACCATTCAGCGCAGCTTCCGTTATCACGCTCATCTGATGAATTATGGAATAAAAGCGTAAACTTTATAGTTTTTTTGGCGCGCTTATTTCACCGCCCGTTCCTACGCGCCGCCGTTCAGCGCAGCGTCCGTTATCACGCTCATCTGATGAATTACAGAAATAAAACGTAAACTTTATAGTTTTTTTGGCGCACTTATTTCACCGCCCGTTCCTACGTGCCGCCGTTCAGCACAGCAACCGTTATCACGCTCATCTGATGGATTACGGAAAAAAAACGTAAACTTTATAGTTGTTTAGGCGCGCTTATTTCACCGCCCGTTCCTACGCCACGGTTTTTACACAACTTTAAGTGTTTTACAACATGGTCACATGCTCTATTTACTTTTACCTATTTTTGATATGAAATATGGGCTCCATCTATGGATGTGATTATTGGCCTCAATACCAGTGATTATTGCTGCCATTTTTGTGTCTTTTTAAATAATGATGTAATAAAATTGCAACTTTTTAAATGCCTTTAATTAAACTCCTTATTCTCATTTGATTATATGGTCACAATCTGTGTTAAAAGAGTTAATGTTTTACAAGGTCAGGCAGCAGCACATTGAAAGTCCTAATCTCTCAGTGAAACAACAGAGACAAAAATGCTACATCATCATCCCCTCCCCCCATCACAGCCTTTCCACCGAAGGATAAGTGAAAAATCTCCTTATTGTGTGTTTCCTGTGAGGGTCTATCATGAACGAGTGAATGGCTTTTAAAGCACAGCTGCCATCCAGTGTTCAATTTCCAGAAATGCAGCTGAATTCTGGCTGACAAGTAATGAATGATATTTAAAGCACAGATGCCATCTGGTGGTCATTTCCAAGAGATGAAATGTTGTGAGGGCTGGCTAAATGGCTTGTTTTTCGGACCTGGAACAGACGAGGTTTTTGCAAGCCTTTTTTCGGAGCCTTAATGGCGTCGGATCGACCCGGGGCGGCGTGCAGAGCATCTCCCGGGCTGGATCTGTAAAATAGTGAGCGTTGCGTCGTCCAGCGGCAAAGTTTTTTCGTGAGGGCTGGCTATTGTAGGTGAGAGCTGGCTATTAAAGAAGATGGCAGAGAGGATTTCTTTGGAAAAATGTTTTCATCTCGAAACGTTACGAAAAAAGTACAGCGCGTCCGGCATGTGATAAGAGTGCGGCACGCCGAATATCGGCGTCCAGCTCCAAACCGCGTGCGTTCCAGAGCCAGAAAGCTGTAGCGCGGACGCCGAGGCTTAATCGCAAAGTCCGGAGATGCTCGTCCCCTCGGGACGAGTGTGGGAGCGCCTGACGCGAATCTGGTCAAAAAACGCAAACATTTCCAAAATCCAAAAGTCCAGCTGTTGACATGCGGAATGCATTTGGGGCCCCTATGACATGCGGCATGCTTTTTTGGCCCCCATGACATGTGCCTTGCATTTGGGGCCCCAATGACATGCGGCATGCACGTGGGGCCTCCATGATATGTAGAATGCATTTGGGGCCCCCATGACATGCTTCATGCATGTGGGGCCCAAATGACATGCGACATGCATTTGGGGTACCCAAGACATGCGGCATGCACGTGGGCCCGTCATGACATGCAGCATGCATTTGGGGCCACTATGACATGCGGCATGCATTTGGCGCCCCCATGACATGCGGCATGCACGTGGGGCCCCCATGACATGCGGCATGCATTTGGGGTCCCCATGACATGCGGAATGCCTGCGGGGCCCCCATGACATGCGGCATGAATTTGGGGCCCCCAATACATGCGGCATGCACGTTGGGCCCCCATGACATGCAGCATGCATTTATGGCCCCCATGACATGCGGCAAGCATTTGGGCCCCCATGACATGCGGCATGCATGTGGGAACCCCATGACATGCGGCATGCATTTGGGGGCCCCATGACATGCGGCATGCATGTGGGGCCCCCATGACATGTGGCATGCACATGGGGCCCCATGACATGTGGCATGCACATGGGGCCCCATGACATGCGGCATGCATTTGGGGCACCTATGACATGCAGTATGCATGTGGGGCCCATGATATGCGGTATGCACATGTTCCCCCAATGACATGCGGTATGCATGTGGACCCCATGGCATGTGGCATGCACATGGGGCCCCATGACATGCGGCATGCATTTTGGGACCAATGCCATGCGGTATGCACGTGGGGCCCCATGATATGCGGTATGCACGTGTTGCCCCCATTACATGCGGTATGCATGAGTGTCCCCCATGACATGCGGCATGAAATTGGTACCCCTATGACATTCGGCATCCACATGGGGCCCCATGACATGCGGCATGCACGTGGGGCCACAAGACATGCGGCATGCATGTGGAGCTCCCAAGACATGCAGTATGCATTTGGGGCCCCCATGACATGAGGCATGCATAGGGGGTCCCCATGACATGCGGTATGCACGTGGGTCCCCCATGACATGGGGTATGCATTTGGGGTACACATGATATGCGGCATGCATTTGGGGTACCCATGACAAGCGGCATGCATTTGGGGCACCCATGACATACGGCATGCATTTGGGGCCCCCCTGACATGTGGCATGCATTTGGGGCCCCCATGACATGTGGCATGCATGTGGGGCCCCTATGACATGCGGCATGCACGTGGGGCTTTCATGACATGCGGCATGCACGTGGGTCCCCCATGACATGTGGCATGCATGTGGGGCTACCATGACATGTTGCATGCATTTGGGGCCCCCATCACATGCAGCATGCATTTGGGGCCCCAGACATGCAGCATGCATTTGGGGCCCCCAATGAAATGTGGAATGCACGTGGGGCCCCCATGACATGCGACATGAATGTGTGACCCCCATGACATTCGGAATGCATTTGGGGCCCCTATGACACGCGGCATGCTTTTTTGGCCCCCATGACATGTGGCTTGCATTTGGGGCCCCCATGACATGTGGCATGCACGTGGGGCCTCCATGATATGTAGAATGCATTTGGTGCCACCATGACATGCTTCATGCATGTGGGGCCCAAATGACATGCGACATGCATTTGGGGTACCCAAGACATGCGGCATGCATGTTGGGCCCCCATGACATGCCTCAAGCACTTGGGGCCCCCAAGTCATGCGGTATGCTCTTGGGGCCCCCATGACATATGGCATACATTTGGGGCCCACATGACATGCGGCATGCTTTTGGAGCCACCATGACATGCGGCATGCATTTGGGGCCCCCATGACATGAGGCATGCACTTGGTGCCCCCATGACATGCGGCATGCATGTAGAGCCCCCATGACATGCGGAATGCACGTGGGGACCACATGACATGCGGCATGCAATTGGGGCCCCCATGACATGTGGCATGCATCTGGGGCCCCCATGACATGTGGCATGCATGTGGGGCCCCTATGATATGCGGCATGCACGTGGGGCTTTCATGACATGCGGCATGCACGTGGGTCCCCCATGACATGTGGCATGCATGTGGGGCTACCATGACATGCAGCATGCATTTGGCGCCCCAATGACATGCGGCATGCATTTGGCGCCCCCATGACATGCGGCATGCACGTCGGGCCCCCATGACATGCGGCATGCATTTGGGGCCCCCATGACATGCGGAATGCAAGCGGGGCCCCCATGACATGCGGCATGAATTTGGGGCACCCAATACATGCGGCATGCACGTTGGGCCCCCATGACATGCAGCATGCATTTATGGCCCCCATGACATGCGGCAAGCATTTGGGCCCCCATGACATGCGGCATGCATGCAGGGCCCTCATGACATGCAGCATGAATTTGGGGCCCACAATACATGCGGCATGCACGTTGGGCCCCCATGACATGCGGCATGCATTTATGGCCCCCATGACATGCGGCATGCATTTGGGGTCCCCATGACATGCGGCATGCACGTGGGGCCCCCTTGACATGCGACATTCATGTGGGGCCCCATGACATGCGGCATGCATTTGGGGCCTCCGTGACATGCGGCATGCATGTGGGGCCCCCATGACATGCGGCATGCATGTGGGGCCCCTATGACATGCGGCATGCATTTAGGGCCCCGATGACATGCGGCATGCATGTGGGGCACCCATGACTTGCGCCAAGCACGTGGGGCCCCCATGACATGCGGCATGTATTTGGGGCCCCCATGACATGCGGCATGCATGTGGGGTCCCCATGACATGTGGCATGCATTTGGGGCATGCATAACATGCTGCATGCATTTGGGGTACCTGAGACATGCGGCATGCATGTGGGGTCACCATGACATGCGGCATGCACGTGGGGCCCCCTTGACATGCAACATTCATTTGGGGCCCCCATGACATGTGGCATGCATGTGGGGCTCCCATGACATGCGGCATCCATTTATGGCCCCCATGACATGCGGCAAGCATTTGGGCCCCCATGACATGCGGCATGCATTTGGGGGCCCCATGGCATGCGGCATGCATGTGGGGCCCAAATGCTTGTCGCATGTCATGGGGGCCTCCATGACATGCGGCATGCATGTGGGTCCCCATGACATGCGGCATGCACGTGGGGCCCCCTTGACATGCGTCATGCATTTGGATCCCCCATTACATGCTGCATGCAAGTGGTGCCCCATGACATGCGGCATGCATGTGGGCCCCCATGACATGCAGCATGCATGTGGGACCCCCATGACATGCGTCATGCATTTGGATCCCCCATTACATGCTGCATGCAAGTGGTGCCCCCATTACATGCTGCATGCAAGTGGTGCCCCCATGACATGTGGCAAGCATGTGGGCCCCCATGACATGCGGCATGCATTTGGGGCCCCCATGATATGCGGCACGCATTTGAGGCCCCCATGACATGCGCATGCCTGTGGGGGGCCCATGAAATGCGCCATGCATTTGGATCCCCCATTACATGCTGCATGCAAGTGGTGCCCCCATGACATGCGGCATGCATGTGGGCCCCCATGACATGCGGCATGCATGTGGGACCCCCATGACATGCGTCATACATTTGGATCCCCCATTACATGCTGCATGCAAGTGGTGCCCCCATTACATGCTGCATGCAAGTGGTGCCCCCATGACATGCGGCATGCATGTGGGCCCCCATGACATGCGGCATGCATTTGGGGCCCCCATGATATGCGGCACGCATTTGAGGCCCCCATGACATGCGCATGCATGTGGGGGCCCCATGAAATGCGCCATGCATGTGGGGCCCCTATGACATGCGGCATGCATTTGTGGGCACCAAGACATGCTGCATGCATTTGGGGGGCCCCATGACATGCGGCATGCATTTGGGGCCCCCATGACATGCACGTGGGGCCCCTATGACATGCGGCATGAATTTGGGGTGCCCGAGACATGCGGCATGCACGTGGGGCCCCTATGACATGCCGCATGCACGTGTGACCCCCATGACATGTGGCATGCATGTGGAGCCCCCATGACATGGGGCATGCACGTGTGACCCCCATGACATGCGGAATGCATTTGGGGCCCCTATGACAAGCGGCATGTTTTTTTGGCCCCCATGACATGCGGCATGTATTTGGGGCATCCATGACATACGGCATGCACTTGGGGCCCCATGACATGCGGTATGCACGTGGAGCCCCATGACATGCGGTATGCATTTGGTGCCTCCATGACATGCGGCATGCATGTGGGCCCCCATGACATGCGGCATGCATGTGGGTTCCCCATTCCATGTGGCATGCACATGGAACCCCCATGACATGCGGAATGCTCATGGGGCCCCATGACATGCGGCATGCACTTGGGGCCACATGACATGCGACATGCACATGGGGCCCCATGACATGCGGCATGCATATGGAGATCCCATGACAGGTTGTATGCATTTGGGGCCCCAATGACATTCGGCATGCATTTGGAGCCTCCATGACATGTGGCATGCATTTGAGGCCCCCATGACATGTGTCATGCACATGGTGCCCCATGACATGCGACCTGCATTTGGGGCCCCCATGACATGCGGTATGCACGTGGGGCCCCATGATATGTGGTATGCACGTATTGCCCCCATGACATGCGTTATGCATGTGGGCCCCCATGACGTGTGGCATGAACATGGGGCCCCAATGACATGCGGCATGCATTTGGGGCCCCAATGACATGCGGTATGCACGTGGGGCCCCATGATATGCGGTATACACGTGTTGCCCCCATGATATGCGGTATGCATTTGGGTCCCCCATGACATGCGGCATGCACGTGGGGCCACATGACATGCGGCATGCATGTGGAGCTCCCATGACATGCAGAATGCATTTGGGGCCCCCATGACATGAGTCAAGCTTTGGGGGTCCCCATGACATGCTGTATGCACGTGAGGCCCCCATGACATGCACCATTTATTTGGGGCCCCCATGACATGTGGAATGGAACTTTGCATTTGGGGCCCCCATGACATGAGGCATGCATGTGGGGACCCCATGATATGTGGCATGCACGTGGTACCCCCATGACATTCGGCATGCACATGGGTCCCCATGACATGCGGCATGCACGTGGGGCCACATGACATGCGACATGCATTTGGGGTTCCCAAGACACGCAGCATGCATTTGGGGCCCCCATGACATGCGGCATGGACGTGGGGCCTCCATGATATGTAGAATGCATTTGGTGCCACCATGACATGCGTCATGCATGTGGGGCCCAAATGACATGCGACATGCATTTGGGGTACTCAAGACATGCGTCATGCATGTGGGGCCCCCATGACATGCGTCAAGCACGTGGGGCCCCCATGTCACGCGGCATGCTCTTGGGGCCACCATGACATGTGGCATGCATTTGGGGCCCCCATGACATGCGGCATTCATTTGGAGCCCCCATGACATGCGGCATGCATTTGGGGCCCCCATGACATGCGGCATGCACTTGGTGCCCTCATGACATGCGGCATGGATGTAGAGCCCCCATGACATACGGAATGCATGTGGGGACCCCATGACATGCGGCACGCATTTGGGGCCCCCATGACATGCAGCATACATTTGAGGCCCCATGACATGTGGCATGCATGTGGGGCCCCATGACATGCGGCATGCATGTGGGGCCCCTATGACATGCACCATGCATGTGGGGCCCCCATGACATGTGGCACGTATTTGAGGCCCCCATGACATGCGGCATGCGTGTCGGCTACCATGACATGTGCCATGCATTTGGGTCCCCCATCACGTGCAGCATGCATTTGAGGCCCCCAAGACATGGGGCATGCATGTGGGGCCCCATGACATGCAGCATGCATTTGTGGCCTCTGACATGCAGCATGCATTTGGGCCCCCAATGAAATGTGGCATGCACGTGGAGCCCCCATGACATGTGTCATGCACGTGTGGCCCCCATGACATGTGGCATTCATTTTTGGCCCCCATGACATGCGGCATGCATTTGGGGCACCCATAACATGCGTCATGCACGTGGGGCCCAATGACATGCGGTATGCACGTGGAGCCCCATGACATGCGGTATGCATGTGGTGCCCCCATGACATGTGGCATGCATGTGGGCCCTCATGACATGCGGCATGCACAAGGGGCCCCATGACATGCGTCATGCACTTGGGGCCACATGACATGCGGCATGCATTTGGGGCCCCCATGACATGTGGCATGCATGTGGGCCCTCATGACATGCGGCATGCACAAGGGGCCCCATGACATGCGTCATGCACTTGGGGCCACATGACATGCGGCATGCATTTGGGGCCCCCATGACATGTGGCATGCATTTGGGTCCCCCATCACGTGCAGCATGCATTTGAGGCCCCCAAGACATGGGGCATGCATGTGGGGCCCCATGACATGCAGCATGCATTTGTGGCCTCTGACATGCAGCGTGCATTTGGGCCCCCAATGAAATGTGGCATGCACGTGGGGCCTCGTTGACATGTGGCATGCATGTGGAGCCCCCATGACATGTGTCATGCACGTGTGGCCCCCATGACATGTGGCATGCATTTTTGGCCCCCATGACATGCGGCATGAATTTGGGCCCCATAACATGCGTCATGCACGTGGGGCCCCATGACATGCGGTATGCACGTGGAGCCCCATGACATGCGGTATGCATGTGGTGCCCCCATGACATGTGGCATGCATGTGGGCCCCCATGACATGCGGCATGCACATGGGGCCCCATAACATACGTCATGCACTTGGGGCCACATAACATGCGGCATGCATTTGGGGCCCCCATGACATGCAGCATGCACATGGGGCCCCATGACATGCGGCATGCATGTGGAGGTCCCATGACAGGCAGTATGCATTTGGGGCCCCAATGACATGCGGCATGCATTTGGGGCCTCCATGACATGTGGCATGCATTTGGGGCCCCCATGACATGTGGCATGCACATGGGGCCCCATGACATGCGGCATGCATTTGGGGCACCTATGACATGCGGTATGCATGTGGGGCCCATGATATGCGGTATGCACATGTTCCCCCAATGACATGTGGTATGCATGTGGACCCCATAGCATGTGGCATGCACATGGGGCCCCATGACATGCGGCATGCATTTTGGGACCAATGCCATGCGGTATGCACGTGGGGCCCCATGATATGCGGTATGCACGTGTTGCCCCCATTACATGCGGTATGCATGAGTGTCCCCCATGACATGCGGCATGAAATTGGTACCCCCATGACATTCGGCATCCACATGGGGCCCCATGACATGCGGCATGCACGTGGGGCCACAAGACATGCGGCATGCATGTGGAGCTCCCAAGACATGCAGTATGCATTTGGGGCCCCCATGACATGAGGCATGCATAGGGGGTCCCCATGACATGTGGTATGCACGTGGGTCCCCCATGACATGGGGTATGCATTTGGGGTACACATGATATGCGGCATGCATTTGGGGTACCCATGACAAGCGGCATGCATTTGGGGCACCCATGACATACGGCATGCATTTGGGGCCCCCCTGACATGTGGCATGCATTTGGGGCCCCCATGACATGTGGCATGCATGTGGGGCCCCTATGACATGTGGCATGCACGTGGGGCTTTCATGACATGCGGCATGCACGTGGGTCCCCCATGACATGTGGCATGCATGTGGGGCTACCATGACATGTTGCATGCATTTGGGGCCCCCATCACATGCAGCATGCATTTGGGGCCCCAGACATGCAGCATGCATTTGGGGCCCCCAATGAAATGTGGAATGCACGTGGGGCCCCCATGACATGCGACATGAATGTGTGACCCCCATGACATTCGGAATGCATTTGGGGCCCCTATGACACGCGGCATGCTTTTTTGGCCCCCATGACATGTGGCTTGCATTTGGGGCCCCCATGACATGTGGCATGCACGTGGGGCCTCCATGATATGTAGAATGCATTTGGTGCCACCATGACATGCTTCATGCATGTGGGGCCCAAATGACATGCGACATGCATTTGGGGTACCCAAGACATGCGGCATGCATGTTGGGCCCCCATGACATGCCTCAAGCACTTGGGGCCCCCATGTCATGCGGTATGCTCTTGGGGCCCCCATGACATATGGCATACATTTGGGGCCCACATGACATGCGGCATGCTTTTGGAGCCACCATGACATGCGGCATGCATTTGGGGCCCCCATGACATGAGGCATGCACTTGGTGCCCCCATGACATGCGGCATGCATGTAGAGCCCCCATGACATGCGGAATGCACGTGGGGACCACATGACATCCGGCATGCATTTGGGGCCCCCATGACATGTGGCATGCATTTGGGGCCCCCATGACATGTGGCATGCATGTGGGGCCCCTATGATATGCGGCATGCACGTGGGGCTTTCATGACATGCGGCATGCACGTGGGTCCCCCATGACATGTGGCATGCATGTGGGGCTACCATGACATGCAGCATGCATTTGGCGCCCCCATGACATGCGGCATGCATTTGGCGCCCCCATGACATGCGGCATGCACGTGGGGCCCCCATGACATGCGGCATGCATTTGGGGCCCCCATGACATGCGGAATGCCTGCGGGGCCCCCATGACATGCGGCATGCATGCAGGGCCCTCATGACATGCAGCACGAATTTGGGGCCCACAATACATGCGGCATGCACGTTGGACCCCCATGACATGCGGCATGCATTTATGGCCCCCATGACATGCGGCATGCATTTGGGGTCCCCATGACATGCGGCATGCACGTGGGGCCCCCTTGACATGCGACATTCATGTGGGGCTCCCATGACATGCGGCATGCATTTGGGGCCTCCGTGACATGCGGCATGCATGTGGGGCCCCTATGACATGCGGCATGCATTTAGGGCCCCGATGACATGCGACATGCATGTGGGGCACCCATGACTTGCGCCAAGCACGTGGGCCCCCATGACATGCGGCATGTATTTGGGGCCCCCATGACATGCGGCATGCATGTGGGGCCCCCATGACATGCGGCATGCATTTGTGGCCCCCATGACTTTACGCATGCATTTGGGGCCCCCATGACATGCAGCATGCATGTGGGACCCCCAAGCCATGCGGCATACATTTGAATCCCCATGACATGCGGCATGCACGTGGAACCCCCATGACATGCGGCATGCATTTGAATCCCCCATTACATGCGGCATGCACGTGTGGACCCCTTGACATGCGGCATGCATTTGGGCCCCACATGACATGCGGAATGCCTGTGGGGCCCCCATCACATGCGGCATGCATGCAGGGCCCTCATGACATGCAGCACGAATTTGGGGCCCACAATACATGCGGCATGCACGTTGGGCCCCCATGACATGCGGCATGCATTTATGGCCCCCATGACATGCGGCATGCATTTGGGGTCCCCATGACATGCGGCATGCACGTGGGGCCCCCTTGACATGCGGCATGCATTTGGGGCCTCCGTGACATGCGGCATGCATGTGGGGCCCCCATGACATGCGGCATGCATGTGGGGCCCCTATGACATGCGGCATGCATTTAGGGCCCCAATGACATGCGGCATGCATGTGGGGCACCCATGACTTGCGCCAAGCACGTGGGGCCCCTATGACATGCGGCATGTATTTGGGGCCCCCATGACATGCGGCATGCATGTGGGGCCCCCATGACATGCGGCATGCATTTGGGGCATGCATAACATGCTGCATGCATTTGGGGTACCTGAGACATGCGGCATGCATGTGGGGCCCCCATGACATGCGGCATGCATGTGGGGTCACCATGACATGCGGCATGCACGTGGGGCCCCCTTGACATGCAACATTCATTTGGGGCCCCCATGACATGTGGCATGCATGTGGGGCTCCCATGACATGCGGCATCCATTTATGGCCCCCATGACATGCGGCAAGCATTTGGGCCCCCATGACATGCGGCATGCATTTGGGGGCCCCGTGGCATGCGGCATGCATGTGGGGCCCAAATGCTTGTCACATGTCATGGGGGCCTCCATGACATGCGGCATGCATGTGGGTCCCCATGACATGCGGCATGCACGTGGGGCCCCCTTGACATGCGTCATGCATTTGGATCCCCCATTACATGCTGCATGCAAGTGGTGCCCCCATGACATGCGGCATGCATGTGGGCCCCCATGACATGCAGCATGCATGTGGGACCCCATGACATGCGTCATGCATTTGGATCCCCCATTACATGCTGCATGCAAGTGGTGCCCCCATTACATGCTGCATGCAAGTGGTGCCCCCATGACATGTGGCATGCATGTGGGCCCCCATGACATGCAGCATGCATGTGGGTCCCCCATGACATGAGACATGCATTTGGGGCCCTATGACATGCGGCATGCATTTGGGGCCCCGATGACATGCGGCAGGAATGTGGGGCACCCATGATTTGCGCTATGCACGTGGGGCCCCTATGACATGTGGCATGAATTTGGGGTGCCCGAGACATGCGGCATGCACGTGGGGCCCCTATGACATGCGGCATGCACGTGGGGCCCTCATGACATGCATCATGTATTTGGGGCCACTATGACATGCGGCATGCATTTGGGGCCCCCATGACATGCGGTATGCATGTGGGACCCCTGTGACATGAGGCCTGCATTTGGGGGGCCCCATGACATGCGACAAGCACGTGGGGCCCCAATGACATGCAGCATGTACGTGGGGCCCCCATGACATGCGGCATGCATGTGGGACCCCCATGACATGCGTCATACATTTGGATCCCCCATTACATGCTGCATGCAAGTGGTGCCCCCATTACATGCTGCATGCAAGTGGTGCCCCCATGACATGCGGCATGCATGTGGGCCCCCATGACATGCGGCATGCATTTGGGGCCCCCATGATGTGCGGCACGCATTTGAGGCCCCCATGACATGCGCATGCATGTGGGGGCCCCATGAAATGCGCCATGCACGTGGGGCCCCTATGACATGCGGCATGCATTTGTGGGCACCAAGACATGCTGCATGCATTTGGGGGCCCCATGACATGCGGCATGCATTTGGGGCCCCCATGACATGCGGTATGCATTTGGGGCCCCCATGACATGCAGCATGCATGTGGGTCCCCCATGACATGCGACATGCATTTGGGGCCCCATGACATGCGGCATGCATTTGGGTCCCCCGTGAAATGCGGCATGCATGTGGGGCCCCTATGACATGCGGCATGCATTTGGGGCCCCGATGACATGCGGCATGCACGTGGGGCCCCTATGACATGCCGCATGCATTTGTGGCCCCCATTACATGTGGCATGCACAAGGGGCCTCCATGACATGCAGCATGCATGTGGGTCCCCCATGACATGCGACATGCATTTGGGGCCCTATGACATGCGGCATGCATTTGGGGCCCCGATGACATGCGGCAGGAATGTGGGGCACCCATGATTTGCGCTATGCACGTGGGGCCCCTATGACATGTGGCATGAATTTGGGGTGCCCGAGACATGCGGCATGCACGTGGGGCCCCTATGACATGCGGCATGCACGTGGGGCCCTCATGACATGCATCATGTATTTGGGGCCACTATGACATGCGGCATGCATTTGGGGCCCCCATGACATGCGGTATGCATGTGGGACCCCTGTGACATGAGGCCTGCATTTGGGGGGCCCCATGACATGCGACAAGCACGTGGGGCCCCAATGACATGCAGCATGTACGTGGGGCCCCCATGACATGCGGCATGCATGTGGGACCCCCATGACATGCGTCATACATTTGGATCCCCCATTACATGCTGCATGCAAGTGGTGCCCCCATTACATGCTGCATGCAAGTGGTGCCCCCATGACATGCGGCATGCATGTGGGCCCCCATGACATGCGGCATGCATTTGGGGCCCCCATGATGTGCGGCACGCATTTGAGGCCCCCATGACATGCGCATGCATGTGGGGGCCCCATGAAATGCGCCATGCACGTGGGGCCCCTATGACATGCGGCATGCATTTGTGGGCACCAAGACATGCTGCATGCATTTGGGGGCCCCATGACATGCGGCATGCATTTGGGGCCCCCATGACATGCGGTATGCATTTGGGGCCCCCATGACATGCAGCATGCATGTGGGTCCCCCATGACATGCGACATGCATTTGGGGCCCCATGACATGCGGCATGCATTTGGGTCCCCCGTGAAATGCGGCATGCATGTGGGGCCCCTATGACATGCGACATGCATTTGGGGCCCCGATGACATGCGGCATGCACGTGGGGCCCCTATGACATGCCGCATGCATTTGTGGCCCCCATTACATGTGGCATGCACAAGGGGCCTCCATGACATGCGGCATACGCTTGGGGCCCCAATGACATGCAGCATGAGTTTGGATCCCCCATGACATGCGGCATGCATGTGGGGCCCCCATGACATGCGGCATGCACGTGGGGCCCCTATGACATGCGGCATGCACGTGGGGCCCTCATGTCATGCATCATGTATTTGGGGCCACTATGACATGCGGCATGCATTTGGGGCCCCCATGACATGCGGAATGCACGTGGGGCCCCTATGACATGCGACATGAATTTGGGGGCCCCATTACATGCGGCATGCACGTGGAGCATCCATGACATGCGTCATGCATTTGGGCCCCCATGACATGCGTCATGCATTTGGATCCCCATTACATGCTGCATGCAAGTGTGGCCCCCATGACATGCGGCATGCATGTGGCCCCCAATGACATGTGGCATGCACGTGGGGCCCCCATGACATGTGCCATGCATTTGGGGCCCCCAATATATGCAGAATGCACGTGGGGCCCCCATGATATGTGGCATGCATTTGGGGCCCCATTACATGCTGCATGCAAGTGTGGCCCCCATGACATGCGGCATGCATGTGGCCCCCAATGACATGCGGCATGCAAGCGGGGCCCTCATGACATGTGCCATGCATTTGGGGCCCCCAATATATGCAGCATGCACGTGGGGCCCCCATGATATGTGGCATGCATTTGGGGCCCCCATGACTTGCGGCATGCACGTGGGCCCCTCATGACATGCAGCATGCATTTGGAAACCACTATGACATGCGGCATGCATTTTGGGCCCCCATGACATGAGGCATGCATTTGGGGCCCCCATGACATGCGGCATGCATGTAGGGCCCCCATGAAATGCGCCATGCATGTGGGACCCCTATGACATGCGGCATGCATTTGTGGGCCCCAAGACATGCGGCATGCACGTGGGCCCCCCATGACATGCGGCATGCATTTGGGCCCCCCATGACATGCGGAATGCACGTGGGGCCCCTATGACATGCGACATGAATTTGGGGGCCCCATTACATGCGGCATGCACGTGGAGCATCCATGACATGCGTCATGCATTTGGGCCTCCATGACATGCGTCATGCAATTGGATCCCCATTACATGCTGCATGCAAGTGTGGCCCCCATGACATGCGGCATGCATGTGGCCCCCAATGACATGTGGCATGCACGTGGGGCCCCCATGACATGCTGCATGCATTTGGGGCCCCCATGATATGCGGCATGCATGTGGGGCCCCTATGACATGCGGCATCCATTTGGGGGGCCCCATGACATGCGGCATGCACGTGGGGCCCCCATGAAATGCAGCATTTATTTGGGGCCCCCATGACATGTGGAATGCCTGCGGGGCCCCCATGACATGCGGCATGCACGTGGGGCCCCATGACGTGCAGCATGCATTTGGATCCCCCATTACATGCTGCATGCAAGTGGGGCCCCCATGAAATGCGCCATGCATGTGGGGCCCCTATGACATGCTGCATGAATTTGGGGCCCCCAATACATGTGGCATGCTTGTTGGGCCCCCATGACATGCGGCATGCATTTAGAGCCCCCATGACATGCGGCATGCATGTGGGGCCCCAATGACATGCGGCATGCATTTGGGGCCCCCATGACTTGAGGCATGCATTTGGGGCCCCCATGACATGCGGCATGCATGTGGGACCCCCATGATATGCGGCATGCATTTGAATCCCCCATTACATGAGGCATGCACGTGGGGCCCCCATGACACGCGGCATGCATTTGGGGCCCACATGACATGCGGAATGCCTGCGGGGCCCCCATGACATGTGGCATGCATGCAGGGCCCTCATGACATGCGGCATGAATTTGGGGACCCCAATACATGCGGCATGCACGTTGGGCCCCCTTGACATGCGACATTCATGTGGGGCTCCCATGACATGCGGCATGCATTTATGGCCCCCATTACATGCGGCAAGCTTTTGGGCCCCATGACATGCGGCATGCATGTGGGGCCCCCATGACATGCGGCAAGCATTTGGGCCCCCATGACATGCGGCATGCATGTGGGACCCCCTTGACATGCGGCATGCATTTGGGGGCCCCATGGTATGCGGCATGCATGTGGGGCCCAAATGCTTGTCGCATGTCATGGGGGCCTCCATGACATGCGGCATGCATGTGGGTCCCCATGACATGCGGCATGCACGTGGGGCCCCCTTGACATGCGTCATGCATTTGGATCCCCCATTACATGCTGCATGCAAGTGGTGCCCCCATGACATGCGGCATGCATGTGGGCCTCCATGACATGCGGCATGCATGTGGGACCCCCCATGACATGCGTCATACATTTGGATCCCCCATTACATGCTGCATTCAAGTGGTGCCCCCATTACATGCTGCATGCAAGTGGTGCCCCCATGACATGCGGCATGCATGTGGGCCCCCATGACATGCGGCATGCATTTGGGGCCCCCATGAAATGCGGCATGCATGTGGGGCCCCTATGACATGCGGCATGCATTTGGGGCCCCGATGACATGCGGCATACGCTTGGGGCCCCAATGACATGCAGCATGAGTTTGGATCCCCCATGACATGCGGCATGCATGTGGGGCCCCTATGACATGCGGCATGCACGTGGGGCCCCTATGACATGCGGCATGCACGTGGGGCCCTCATGACATGCAGCATGTATTTGGGGCCACTATGACATGCGGCATGCATTTGGGGCCCCCATGACATGCGGCATGCATGTGGGACCCCTGTGACATGCGGCCCTCATTTGGGGGGCCCCATGACATGCGGCAAGCACGTGGGGCCCCAATGACATGCAGCATGTACGTGGGGCCCCCATGACATGCGGAATGCACGTGAGGCCCCCATGACATGCGGAATGCCTGCGGGGTCCCAATGACATGCGGCATGCATGCATTTGCGTCCCCCATTAAATGCGGCGTGTACGTGGGGCCCCCATGACATGCGGAATGCCTGCGGAGCCCCAATGACATGCGGCATGCAAGCGGGGCCCTCATGACATGTGCCATGCATTTGGGGCCCCCAATATATGCAGCATGCACGTGAGGCCCCCATGATATGTGGCATGCATTTGGGGCCCCCATGACTTGCGGCATGCACCTGGGCCCCTCATGACATGCAGCATGCATTTGGAAACCACTATGACATGCGGCATGCATTTGGGGCCCCCATGACATGAGGCATGCATTTGGGGCCCCCATGACATGCGACATGCATGTAGGGCCCCCATGAAATGCGCCATGCATGTGGGGCCCCTATGACATGCGGCATGCATTTGTGGGCCCCAAGACATGCGGCAAGCACGTGGGGCCCCCATGACATGCGGCATGCATTTGGGGCCCCCATGACATGCGGCATGCATGTGGGGCCCCCATGACATGTGGTATGCACGTGGGGCCACTATGACATGCTGTATGCATTTGGGGCCCCCATGATATGCGGCATGCATGTGGGGCCCCTATGACATGCGGCATCCATTTGGGGGGCCCCATGACATGCGGCATGCACGTGGGGCCCCCATGAAATGCACCATTTATTTGGGGCCCCCATGACATGTGGAATGCCTGCGGGGCCCCCATGACATGCGGCATGCACGTGGGGCCCCCATGACGTGCAGCATGCATTTGGATCCCCCATAACATGCTGCATGCAAGTGGGGCCCCCATGAAATGCGCCATGCATGTGGGGCCCCTATGACATGCTGCATGAATTTGGGGCCCCCAATACATGCGGCATGCTTGTTGGGCCCCCATGACATGCGGCATGCATTTATGGCCCCCATGACATGCGGCAAGCATTTGAGCCCCCATGACATGCGGCATGCATGTGGGGCCCCAATGACATGCGGCATGCATTTGGGGCCCCCATGACTTGAGGCATGCATTTGGGGCCCCCATGACATGCGGCATGCATGTGGGACCCCATGACATGCGGCATGCATTTGAATCCCCCGTGACATGCGGCATGCATGTGGGGCCCAAATGCTGGTCGCATGTCATGGGGGCCTCCATGACATGCGGCATGCATGTGGGGCCCCCATGACATGCGGCATGCATGTGGGGCCCCTATGACATGCGGCATGCATTTAGGGCCCCAATGACATGCGGCATGCATGTGGGGCACCCATGACTTGCGCCAAGCACGTGGGGCCCCTATGACATGCGGCATGTATTTGGGGCCCCCATGACATGCGGCATGCATGTGGGGCCCCCATGACATGCGGCATGCATTTGGGGCATGCATAACATGCTGCATGCATTTGGGGTACCTGAGACATGCGGCATGCATGTGGGGCCCCCATGACATGCGGCATGCATGTGGGGTCACCATGACATGCGGCATGCACGTGGGGCCCCCTTGACATGCAACATTCATTTGGGGCCCCCATGACATGTGGCATGCATGTGGGGCTCCCATGACATGCGGCATCCATTTATGGCCCCCATGACATGCGGCAAGCATTTGGGCCCCCATGACATGCGGCATGCATTTGGGGGCCCCGTGGCATGCGGCATGCATGTGGGGCCCAAATGCTTGTCGCATGTCATGGGGGCCTCCATGACATGCGGCATGCATGTGGGTCCCCATGACATGCGGCATGCACGTGGGGCCCCCTTGACATGCGTCATGCATTTGGATCCCCCATTACATGCTGCATGCAAGTGGTGCCCCCATGACATGCGGCATGCATGTGGGCCCCCATGACATGCAGCATGCATGTGGGACCCCCATGACATGCGACATGCATTTGGGGCCCTATGACATGCGGCATGCATTTGGGGCCCCGATGACATGCGGCAGGAATGTGGGGCACCCATGATTTGCGCTATGCACGTGGGGCCCCTATGACATGTGGCATGAATTTGGGGTGCCCGAGACATGCGGCATGCACGTGGGGCCCCTTTGACATGCGGCATGCACGTGGGGCCCTCATGACATGCATCATGTATTTGGGGCCACTATGACATGCGGCATGCATTTGGGGCCCCCATGACATGCGGTATGCATGTGGGACCCCTGTGACATGAGGCCTGCATTTGGGGGGCCCCATGACATGCGACAAGCACGTGGGGCCCCAATGACATGCAGCATGCATGTGGGGCTCCCATGACATGCGGCATGCATTTATGGCCCCCATTACATGCGGCAAGCTTTTGGGCCCCATGACATGCGGCATGCATGTGGGGCCCCCATGACATGCGGCAAGCATTTGGGCCCCCATGACATGCGGCATGCATGTGGGACCCCCTTGACATGCGGCATGCATTTGGGGGCCCCATGGTATGCGGCATGCATGTGGGGCCCAAATGCTTGTCGCATGTCATGGGGGCCTCCATGACATGCGGCATGCATGTGGGTCCCCATGACATGCGGCATGCACGTGGGGCCCCCTTGACATGCGTCATGCATTTGGATCCCCCATTACATGCTGCATGCAAGTGGTGCCCCCATGACATGCGGCATGCATGTGGGCCTCCATGACATGCGGCATGCATGTGGGACCCCCCATGACATGCGTCATACATTTGGATCCCCCATTACCTGCTGCATTCAAGTGGTGCCCCCATTACATGCTGCATGCAAGTGGTGCCCCCATGACATGCGGCATGCATGTGGGCCCCCATGACATGCGGCATGCATTTGGGGCCCCCATGAAATGCGGCATGCGGGGCCCCTATGACATGCGGCATGCATTTGGGGCCCCGATGACATGCGGCATACGCTTGGGGCCCCAATGACATGCAGCATGAGTTTGGATCCCCCATGACATGCGGCATGCATGTGGGGCCCCCATGACATGCGGCATGCACGTGGGGCCCCTATGACATGCGGCATGCACGTGGGGCCCTCATGACATGCAGCATGTATTTGGGGCCACTATGACATGCGGCATGCATTTGGGGCCCCCATGACATGCGGCATGCATGTGGGACCCCTGTGACATGCGGCCCTCATTTGGGGGGCCCCATGACATGCGGCAAGCACGTGGGGCCCCAATGACATGCAGCATGTACGTGGGGCCCCCATGACATGCGGAATGCACGTGAGGCCCCCATGACATGCGGAATGCCTGCGGGGTCCCAATGACATGCGGCATGCATGCATTTGCGTCCCCCATTAAATGCGGCATGTACGTGGGGCCCCCATGACATGCGGAATGCCTGCGGAGCCCCAATGACATGCGGCATGCAAGCGGGGCCCTCATGACATGTGCCATGCATTTGGGGCCCCCAATATATGCAGCATGCACGTGAGGCCCCCATGATATGTGGCATGCATTTGGGGCCCCCATGACTTGCGGCATGCACCTGGGCCCCTCATGACATGCAGCATGCATTTGGAAACCACTATGACATGCGGCATGCATTTGGGGCCCCCATGACATGAGGCATGCATTTGGGGCCCCCATGACATGCGGCATGCATGTAGGGCCCCCATGAAATGCGCCATGCATGTGGGGCCCCTATGACATGCGGCATGCATTTGTGGGCCCCAAGACATGCGGCAAGCACGTGGGGCCCCCATGACATGCGGCATGCATTTGGGGCCCCCATGACATGCGGCATGCATGTGGGGCCCCCATGACATGTGGTATGCACGTGGGGCCACTATGACATGCTGCATGCATTTGGGGCCCCCATGATATGCGGCATGCATGTGGGGCCCCTATGACATGCGGCATCCATTTGGGGGGCCCCATGACATGCGGCATGCACGTGGGGCCCCCATGAAATGCACCATTTATTTGGGGCCCCCATGACATGTGGAATGCCTGCGGGGCCCCCATGACATGCGGCATGCACGTGGGGCCCCCATGACGTGCAGCATGCATTTGGATCCCCCATAACATGCTGCATGCAAGTGGGGCCCCCATGAAATGCGCCATGCATGTGGGGCCCCTATGACATGCTGCATGAATTTGGGGCCCCCAATACATGCGGCATGCTTGTTGGGCCCCCATGACATGCGGCATGCATTTATGGCCCCCATGACATGCGGCAAGCATTTGAGCCCCCATGACATGCGGCATGCATGTGGGGCCCCAATGACATGCGGCATGCATTTGGGGCCCCCATGACTTGAGGCATGCATTTGGGGCCCCCATGACATGCGGCATGCATGTGGGACCCCATGACATGCGGCATGCATTTGAATCCCCCATGACATGTGGCATGCATGTGGGGCTCCCATGACATGCGGCATCCATTTATGGCCCCCGTGACATGCGGCATGCATGTGGGGCCCAAATGCTGGTCGCATGTCATGGGGGCCTCCATGACATGCGGCATGCATGTGGGTCCCCATGACATGCGGCATGCACGTGGGCCCCCCTTGACATGCGGCATGCATTTGGGCCCCCATAACATGCGGCATGCATTTGGGGCCTGCATAACATGCTGCATGCATTTGGGGTACCTGAGACATGGGGCATGCACGTGGGGCCCCCATAACATGCTGCATGCATTTGGGGTGCCCGAGACATGCGGCATGCACGTGGGGCCTCTATGACATGCCGCATGCATTTGGGGCCCACATTACATGTGGCATGCACATGGGGCCCCCATGAAATGCGGCATATGCTTGGGGCCCCAATGACATGCGGCATGAGTTTGGATCCCCCATGACATGCGGCATGCACGTGGGGCCCCCATGACATGCTCCAATGCGGCATCCATTTGGGGGGCCCCATGACTTGAGGCATGCATTTGGGGCCCCCATGACATGCGGCATGCATGTGGGACGCCCATGACATGCGGCATGCATTTGAATCCCCCATTACATGCGGCATGCATTTGGGGCCCCCATGACATGCGGCATGCATTTGGGCCTCCATGACATGCGGAATGCATGCAGGGCCCTCATGACTTGCGGCATGAATTTGAGGCCCCCAATACATGCGGCATGCACGTTGGGCCCCCTTGACATGCGCCATTCATGTGGGGCTCCCATGACATGCGGCATGCATTTATGGCCCCCATGACATGCGGCAAGCTTTTGGGCCCCATGACATGCGGCATGCATGTGGGGCCCCCATGACATGCGGCAAGCATTTGGGCCCCCATGACATGCGACATGCATGTTGGGCCCCCTTGACATGCGGCATGCATTTATGGCCCCCATGACTTGCGGCATGAATTTGGGGGCCCTATTATATGCGGCATGCATTTGGGGTGCCCGAGACATGCGGCATGCACGTGGGGCCCCTATGACATGCCGCATGCATTTGGGGCCCCCATTACATGTGGCATGCACATGGGGCCTCCATGACATGCGGCATACGCTTGGGGCCCCAATGACATGCAGCATGAGTTTGGATCCCCCATGACATGCGCCATGCATTTGGGGCCCCCATGACTTGCGGCATGCATTTGGGTCCCCCATGAAATGCGCCATGCACTTGCGGCCCTCATGACATGCAGCATGCATTTGGGGCCACTATGACATGCGGCATGCATTTGGGGCCCCCATGACATGCGGCATGCATGTGGGACCCCTGTGACATGCGGCATGCATTTGGGGGGGCATGACATGCGGCATGCACGTGGGGCCCCCATGACATGCGGCATATATTTGTGACCCCCGTGACATGAGGCATGCACGTGGGGCCCCCATGACATGCAGCAAGCACGTGGGGCCCCCATGACATGCGGAATGCACGTGAGGCCCCCATGACATGCGGAATGCCTGCGGGGCCCCAATGACATGCGGTATGCATGCATTTGGGTCCCCCATGAAATGCGGCAAGCATGTGGGGCCCCCATGACATGTGGCATGCATGTGGGGCCCCATGATATGCGGCATGCAGTTGGGGATCCCAATACATGCGGCATGCACGTTGGGCCCCCATGACATGCGGCATGCATTTGGGCCCCATGACATGCGGAATGCACGTGAGGCCCCCATGACATGCGGAATGCCTGCGGGGCCCCAATGACATGCGGCATGCAAGCGGGGCCCTCATGACATGTGGCATGCATTTGGGGCCCCCAATATATGCAGCATGCACGTGGGGCCCCCATGATATGTGGCATGCATTTGGGGCCCCCATGACTTGAGCCATGCATTTGGGGCCCCCATGACATGCGGCATGCACGTGGGCCCCTCATGACATGCAGCATGCATTTGGGGCCACTATGACATGCGGCATGCATTTGGCGCCCCCATGACATGCGGCATGCACGTGGGGCCCCCATGACATGCGGCATGCATTTGGGGCCCCCATGACATGCGGAATGCCTGCGGGGCCCCCATGACATGCGGCATGAATTTGGGGCCCCCAATACATGCGGCATGCACGTTGGGCCCCCATGAAATGCAGCATTTATTTGGGGCCCCCATGACATGTGGAATGCCTGCGGGGCCCCCATGACATGCGGCATGCACGTGGGGCCCCCATGACGTGCAGCATGCATTTGGATCCCCCATTACATGCTGCATGCAAGTGGGGCCCCTATGACATGCTGCATGAATTTTGGGCCCCCAATACATGCGGCATGCTTGTTGGGCCCCCATGACATGCGGCATGCATTTATGGCCCCCATGACATGCGGCAAGCATTTGAGCCCCCATGACATGCGGCATGCATGTGTGGCCCCAATGACATGCGGCATGCATTTGGGGCCCCCATGACTTGAGGCATGCATTTGGGCCCCCCATGACATGCGGCATGCATGTGGGACCCCCATGACATGCGGCATGCATTTGAATCCCCCATTACATGCGGCATGCACGTTGGGCCCCCTTGACATGCGACATTCATGTGGGGCTCCCATGACATGCGGCATGCATTTATGGCCCCCATGACATGCGGCATGCATTTGGGGGCCCCATGACATGCAGCATGTGGGGCCCAAATGCTTGCCGCATGTCATGGGGGCCTCCATGACATGCGGCATGCATGTGGGTCCCCATGACATGCGTCATGCACGTGGGGCCCCCTTGACATGCAGCATGCATTTATGGCCCCCATGACTTGCGGCATGAATTTGGGGCCCCCATGATATGCGGCACGCATGTGGAGCCCCCATGAAATACACCATGCATGTGGGGCCCCTATGACATACGGCATGCATTTGTGGGCCCCAAGACATGCTGCATGCATTTGGGGGGCCCCATGACATGCGGCATGCATTTGGGGCCCCCATGACATGAGGCATTCATTTGGGGCCCCCATGACATGCAGCATGCACGTGGGGCCCCCATGACATGCGACATTCATTTGGGGGCCCCATGACATGCGGCATGCATTTGGGTCCCCATGAAATGCGGCATGCACGTGGAGCCCCCATGACATGCAGCATGCATTTGGGCCCCCATAACATGCGGCATGCATTTGGGCCCCCATAACATGCGGCATGCATTTGGGGTCTGCATAACATGCTGCATGCATTTGGGGTACCTGAGACATGCGGCATGCACGTGGGGCCCCCATGACATGCTCCATGCATGTGGGGCCCCTATGATATGCGGCATGCATGTGGGCTCCCCATGACATGTGGCATGCACGTGGGGCCCCCATGACATGCTGCATGCATTTGGGGGGCCCCATGACATGCGGCATGCACGTGGGGCCCCCATGACATGCGGCATACATTTGTGGCCCTCGTGACATGCGGCAAGCACGTGGGGCCCCAATGACATGCAGCATGCACGTGGGACCCCCATGACATGCGGCATGCATGTGGGGCCCTCATGACATGCTGCATGCATGTGGGACCCCCATTACATGATGCATGCAAGTGGGGCCCCCATGACATGCGGCATGCATGTGGGCCCCCCATGACATGTGGCATGCACGTGGGGCCCCCATGACATGCGGCATGCATTTGGGGCCCCCATGACATGCGCCATGCATGTGGGGCCCCTATGGCATGCGGCATGCAATTGGGGCCCCAATGGCATGCGGCATGCAGGTGGGGCACCCATGACATGAGCCATGTACGTGGGGCCCCTATGACATGTGCCATGCATGTGGGGCCCCTACGACATGCGGCATGCATTTGTGGGCCCCAAGATATGCGTCATGCAGGTGGGGCACCCATGACATGCGGCATGCATGTGGGACCCCCATGACATGCGGCATGCATTTGAATCCCCATTACATGCGGCATGCATTTGGGGCCCCATGACATGCGGCATGCATTTGGGCCCCCCATGACATGCGGAATGCATGCAGGGCCCTCATGACTTGCGGCATGAATTTGGGGCCCCTAATACATGCGGCATGCACGTTGGGCCCCCTTGACATGCGCCATTCATGTGGGGATCCCATGACATGCGGCATGCATTTATGGCCACCATGACATGCGGCAAGCTTTTGGGCCCCATGACATGCGGCATGCATGTGGGGCCCCCATGACATGCGGCAAGCATTTGGGCCCCCATGACATGCGACATGCATGTTGGGCCCCCTTGACATGCGGCATGCATTTGGGGGCCCCATGGCGTGCAGCATGCATGTGGAGCCCAAATGCTTGCCGCATGTCATGGGGGCCTCCATGACATGTGGCATGCATGTGGGTCCCCATGACATGCGTCATGCACGTGGGGGCCCCTTGTCATGCGGCATGCATTTATGGCCCCCATGACTTGCGGCATGAATTTGGGAGCCCCATTATATGCGGCATGCATTTGGGGTGCCCGAGACATGCGGCATGCACGTGGGGCCCCTATGACATGCCGCATGCATTTGGGGCCCCCATTACATGTGGCATGCACATGGGGCCTCCATGACATGCGGCATACGCTTGGGTCCCCAATGACATGCAGCATGAGTTTGGATCCCCCATGACATGCGCCATGCATTTGGGCCCCCCATGACATGCGGCATGCATTTGGGTCCCCCATGAAATGCGCCATGCACGTGGGGCCCTCATGACATGCAGCATGCATTTGGGGCCACTATGACATGCGGCATGCATTTGGGGCCCCCATGACATGCGGCATGCATGTGGGACCCCTATGACATGCGGCATGCATTTGGGGGGGGGGGGCATGACATGCGGCATGCACGTGGGGCCCCCATGACATGCGGCATACATTTGTGACCCCCGTGACATGAGGCATGCACGTGGGGCCCCCATGACATGCAGCAAGCACGTGGGGCCCCCATGACATGCGGAATGCACGTGAGGCCCCCATGACATGCGGAATGCCTGCGGGGCCCCAATGATATGCGGTATGCATGCATTTGGGTCCCCCATGAAATGCGGCAAGCATGTGGGGCCCCCATGACATGTGGCATGCATGTGGGGCCCCATGATATGCGGCATGCAGTTGGGGACCCCAATACATGCGGCATGCACGTTGGGATCCCATGACATGCGGCATGCATTTGGGCCCCATGACATGCGGAATGCACGTGAGGCCCCCATGACATGCGGAATGCCTGCGGGGCCCCAATGACATGCGGCATGCAAGCGGGGCCCTCATGACATGTGGCATGCATTTGGGGCCCCCAATATATGCAGCATGCACGTGGGGCCCCCATGATATGTGGCATGCATTAGGGGCCCCCATGACTTGAGCCATGCATTTGGGGCCCCCATGACATGCGGCATGCACGTGGGCCCCTCATGACATGCAGCATGCATTTGGGTCCACTATGACATGCGGCATGCATTTGGGGCCCCCATGACAAGAGGCATGCACTTGGGGCCCCCATGACATGCGGCATGCATGTAGGGCCCCCATGAAATGCGCCATGCATATGGGGCCCCTATGACATGCGGCATGCATTTCTGGCCCCCATGACATGCGGCAAGCATTTGGGCCCCCATGACATGCGGCATGCATGTGGGGCACCCATGACTTGCGACAAGCACGTGGGGCCCCCATGACATGCGGCATGCATTTGGGGCCCCCATGACATGCGGCATGCATGTGGGGCCTCCATGACATGCGGCATGCATTTGGGCTCCCATGACATGCGGCATGCATTTGGGGCATGCATAACATGCTGCATGCATTTGGGGTACCTGAGACATGCGGCATGCATTTGGGGCCCCCATGACATGCGGCATGCATTTATGGCCCCCATGACATGTGGCAAGCATTTGGGCCCCCATGACATGCGGCATGCATGTGGGGCCCCCATGACATGCGGCATGCATTTGGTGGCCCATGGCATGCGGCATGCATGTGGGGCCCAAATGCTTGTCGCATGTCATGGGGCCTCCATGACATGCTGCATGCATGTGGGTCCCCATGACATGCGGCATGCACATGGGGCCCCCTTGACATGCGACATTCATTTGGGGCTCCCTTGACACGTGGCATGCATGTGGGGCCACTATGACATGTGGCATGCATGTGGGGCCCCCATGACATGAGGCATGCCTTTGGGGACGCCATGACATGAGGCATGCATTTGGAGCCCCCATGACATGAGGCATGCATGTGGGGCACCCATGACATGCGGCATGCACGTGGGGCCCCCATGCCCTGTGGCACGTATTGGGGCTGCCATGACATGCGGCATACATTTAGGGCCCCCATAACATGCGGCATGCATTTGGGGCCCCCATGACATGCGGTATGCATTTGGGGCCCCCATGACATGCGGCATGCACGTGGTGCCCCCATGAAAGGGGGCATGCATTTGGGGCTCCCATGACACGCGGCATGCATGTGGGGCCCCCATGACATGCGGCATGCATGTGGGGACGAAATGACATGCGGCAAGCATTTGGGGGCCCCATGACATGAGGCATGCACTTGGGGCCCCCATGACATGCGGCATGCATGTAGGGCCCCCATGAAATGCGCCATGCATGTGGGGCCCCTATGACATGCGGCATGCATTTATGGCCCCCATGACATGCGGCAAGCATTTGGGCCCCCATGACATGCGGCATGCATGTGGGGCCCCCATGACATGCGTCATGAATGTGGGGCCCCTATAACATGCGGCATGCATTTGGGGCCCCGATGACATGCGTCATGCATGTGGGGCACCCATGACTTGCGCCAAGCACGTGGGGCCCCCATGACATGCGGCATGCATTTGGGGCCCCCATGACATGCGGCATGCATGTGGGGCCCCCATGACATGCGTCATGAATGTGGGGCCCCTATAACATGCGGCATGCATGTGGGGCCCCTATGACATGCGGCATGCATTTGGGGCCCCGATGACATGCGTCATGCATGTGGGGCACCCATGACTTGCGCCAAGCACGTGGGGCCCCCATGACATGCGGCATGCATTTGGGGCCCCCATGACATGGGGCATGCATGTGGGGCCCCCATGACATGCGGCATGCATTTGGGCTCCCATGACATGCGGCATGCATTTGGGGGCATGCATAACATGCTGCATGCATTTGGGGTACCTGAGACATGCGGCATGCATTTTGGGCCCCCATGACATGCGACATGCATTTGGGGCCCCCATGACATGCGGCATGCATTTATGGCCCCCATGACATGTGGCAAGCATTTGGGCCCCCATGACATGCGGCATGCATGTGGGGCCCCTATGACATGCGGCATGCATTTGGGGCCCCAATGACATGCGTCATGCATGTGGGGCACCCATGACTTGCGCCAAGCACGTGGGGCCCCCATGACATGCGGCATGCATTTGGGGCCCCATGACATGGGGCATGCATGTGGGGCCCCCATGACATGCGGCATGCATTTGGGCTCCCATGACATGCGGCATGCATTTGGGGGCATGCATATCATGCTGCATGCATTTGGGGTACCTGAGACACGCGACATTCATGTGGGGCCCTCTTGACATTTGGCACATATTTGGGGCCCACATGACATGCAGCACATATTTGCGGCCCCCATAACATGCGGCATGCATTTGGGGCCCCCATGACATGCGCCATGCATGTGGGGCCCTCATGACATGCGGCACGTATTTGGGGCCCCCCATGATATGCAGCATACTTTTGGGGCCCAAATGACATGCGGCATGCATTTGTGGCCCCCATGAAATGTGGCATGCATGTGCAGCCTCCATAACATGGGTCATGCAATTGGGGCCCCCATGACATGCAGCATGAATTTGGGGGCCACATGCATGCCACGTGTCATGGGGGTCCCACATGCATGCCGCATGTCATGACATGCGGCATGCATGTGGGGCCCCCATGACACGCACCATGCATGTGGGACCCCATTATGCGGCACGTACTTGGGGCCCCTAAGACAAGCGGCATGCACGTGGGGCCCCCATAACATGCACCATGCATTTGGTCCCCCATGACATGCGGCATGCACATGGGCCCCCATGACATGCGGCATGCATTTGGGCCCCCATGACAACCAGCATGCATGTGGGGCCCCGATGACATGAGGCAAAAATATGGGGCCCCCTTGACATGCGGCATGCATTTGTGGCCCCCATGACATGCGCCATGTATGTGGGGCCCCCATGACATGCGGCATGCATTTGGGCCCCAATAACACCCAGCTTGCATGTGGGGCCCCCATTACATGCGGCATGCACGTGTTGCCCTCATGATATGTGGCATGCATGTGGGGCCCCTATGACATGCGCCATGCATTTGGCGCCCCCATTACAAGCGGCATGTATTTGGGGCTTCCATGACATGCAGCAAGCATTTGGAGCCCCTGACATGTAGCATGCATTTAGGGTCCCCAAGGAAATGCGGCATGCTCGTGGGGCCCCCATGACAGGCGGCATGCATTTGGGGACTCCATAACATGCGGCAAGCACGTGGGGCCCCCATGACATGCGGCACGTATTTGGGGGCCCCAAAACATGCGACATGTATTTGTGGCCCCCATGATATGCGGCACGCACGGGGGCCCCCATGACATGCGGCATGTATTTGGGGCCCCCATCACATGCGGCATACATTTGGGGCCTCCATGACATGCGGCATGCATTTGGGGCCCTCATGACATGCGGCATACATTTGGGGCCCCCATGAAATGCGACATGCACATGGGGCCCCCATGACATGCGGCATGCATGTGGAGCCCCCATGACATGCGGAATGTACGTGGGGACCCCATGACACGTGGCATGCATGTGGGGCTCCCATGACATGCGGCATGTGAGATAGTGCAATTGTGAGATAGAATCTGTAGTAAGTGTTCATAGAGAACAATATGTCATCACAAGCTGTTTAGATTGGTTTAAAGAATAACAGTAAAACCAATGGATTTCTTTTTGAACTTACCTAAAAGTGATTCATTGTTCACTGCCCTTCTTGACATCACTTAGCACTTGTGATGTTCTAATGGCTTAGTGGGTTAATGTCTCTGTCTTTTAAACAGGAGTTTCGTGAGTTCTAGTCCTCAGAGAGGATTTTTTTATTTACTTACCAATAAGTTTCCTATAGAGCCAATGGAAATTTGCATTGATTTTGGGATTGCGATAGTGCAATTGTGAGATAGAATCTGTACTAAGTGTTCATAAAGAACAATATGTCATTACAAGCTGTTTAGATTGGCATTAAGAATAACATACTAAAACCAATGGATTTCTTTTTGAACTTACCTAATAGTGATTCATTGTTCACTGCCCTTCTTGACATCACTTTGCACTTGTGATGTTCCAATGGCTTAGTGGATTAATGTCCCTGTCTTTTAAACAGGAGTTCGTGTGTTCTAGTCCTCAGAGAGCTTTTTTTCATTTACTTACCAATAAGTTTCCTATAGAGCGAATCGAAATTTGCATTGATTTTGGGATTGAGATAGTGCAATTGTGAGATAGAATCTGTACTAAGTGTTCATAAAGAACAATATGTCATTACAAGCTGTTTAGATTGGCATTAAGAATAACATAGTAAAACCAATGGATTTCTTTTTGAACTTACCTAATAGTGATTCATTGTTCACTGCCCTTCTTGACATAAATTTGCACTTGTGATGGTCCAGTGGCTTACTGCGTTTATGCACCTGTCTTGTAAACATGAGTTCTAATCCATGGAGAGTCTTTTTCATTTACTTACTAATAAGCTTCCTATGGATCAATGGAAATTTGCATTGATTTTGAGATATAGAATCTGTATTACGTGTTCATCAAGAACAATACGTCATGATGCGCTGCAAAGATTGGCATTAAGAATAACATAGTGAAACCAATGGATTTCTTTTTGAACTTACCTAATAGTGATTCATTGTTCACTGCCCTTCTTGACATAACTTTGCACCTGTGATGTTCCAGTGGCTTACTGGGTTTATGCACCTGTCTTGTAAACAGGAGTTCATGAGTTCTAATCCTTGGAGAGCCTTTTTCATTTACTTACTAATAAGCTTCCTATGGAGACAATGGAAATTTGCATTGATTTTGGGATTGAGATAGTGCAATTGTGAGATATAGAATCTGTATTACGTGTTCATCAAGAACTATACGTCATGATGCGCTGCAAAGATTGGCATTAAGAATAACATAGTGAAACCAATGGATTTCTTTTTGAACTTACCTAATAGTGATTCAATGTTCACTGCCCTTCTTGACATCACTTTGCACTTGTGATGTTCCAATGGCTTAGTGGGTTAATGCCCCGGTCTTTTAAAGAGGAGTTCATGAGTTCTAGTCCTCAGAGACCTCTTTTTCATTTACTTACCAATAAGTTTCCTATAGAGCCAATGGAAGTTTGCATTGATTTTGGGATTGAGATTGTGCAATTGTGAGATAGAATCTGTACTAAGTGTTCATAAAGAACAATATGTCATTACAAGCTGTTTAGATTGGCATTAAGAATAACATAGTAAAACCAATGGATTTCTTTTTGAACTTACCAAATAGTGATTTTTTGTTCACTGCCCTTCTTGACATAAATTTGCACCTGTGCTGTTCCAGTGGTTTACTGGGTTTATGCACCTGTCTTGTAAACAGGAGTTCATGAGTTCTAATCCATGGAGAGTCTTTTTCCTTTACTTACTAATAAGCTTCCTATGGAGCAATGGAAATTTGCATTGATTTTGAGATATAGAATCTGTATTACGTGTTCATCAAGAACAATACGTCATGATGCGCTGCAAAGATTGGCATTAAGAATAACATAGTGAAACCAATGGATTTCTTTTTGAACTTTCCTAATAGTGATTCATTACTCACTGCACTTCTTGACATCACTTTGTGCCTGTGATGTTCCTGTGGCTTACTGGGATAATGCACCTGTCTTGTAAAAAGGATTTCATGAGTTCTAATCCTTTGAGAGTCTTTTTCATTTACTTACTAATAAGCTTCCTATGGAGCCAATGGAAATTTGCATTGATTTTGAGATATAGAATCTGTATTACGTGTTCATCAAGAACAATACGTCATGATGCGCTGCAAAGATTAGCATTAAGAATAACATAGTGAAACCAATGGATTTCTTTTTGAACTTACCGAATAGTGATTCATTGTTCACTGCCCTTCTTGACATAAATTTGCACCTGTGATGTTCCAGTGGCTTACTGGGTTAATGCACTTGTCTTGTAAAAAGGATTTCATGAGTTCTAATCCTTGGAGAGTCTTTTTCATTTACTTACTAATAAGCTTCCTATGGAGCCAATGGAAATTTGCATTGATTTTGGGCTTGAGATAGTGCAATTGTGAGATATAGAATCTGTATTACGTGTTCATCAAGAACAATATGTCATGATGCGTTGCAATGATTAGCAATAAGAATAACATAGTGAAACCAATGGATTTCTTTTTGAACTTACCTAATAGTGATTCATTGTTCACTGCCCTTCTTGACATCACTTTGCACTTGTGATGTTCTAATGGCTTAGTGGGTTAATGTCCCTGTCTTTTAAACAGGATTTTCGTGAGTTCTAATCCTCAGAGAGCTTTTTTTCATTTACTTACCAATAAGTTTCCTATAGAGCCAATGGAAATTTGCATTGATTTTGGGATTGAGATAGTGCAATTGTGAGATAGAATCTGTACTAAGTGTTCATAAAGAACAATATTTCATTACAAGCTGTTTAGATTGGCATTAAGAATAACATAGTAAAACCAATGCATTTCTTTTTGAACTTACCTAATAGTGATTCATTGGTCACTGCCCTTCTTGACATCATTTAGCACTTGTGATGTTCCAATGGCTTAGTGGGTTAATGTCCCTGTCTTTTAATCAGGAGTTTGTGCGTTCTAGTCCTCAGAGAGCTTTTTTTCATTTACTTACCAATAAGTTTCCTATAGAGTCAATGGAAATTTGCATTGATTTTGGGATTGAGATAGTGCAATTGTGAGATAGAATCTGTACTAAGTGTTCATAAAGAACAATATGTCATTACAAGCTGTTTAGATTGGCATTAAGAATAACATAGTAAAACCAATGGATTTCTTTTTGAACTTACCAAATAGTGATTTTTTGTTCACTGCCCTTCTTGACATAAATTTGCACCTGTGCTGTTCCAGTGGCTTACTGGGTTTATGCACCTGTCTTGTAAACAGGAGTTCATGAGTTCTAATCCATGGAGAGTCTTTTTCATTTACTTACTATTAAGCTTCCTATGGAGCAATGGAAATTTGCATTGATTTTGAGATATAGAATCTGTATTACGTGTTCATCAAGAACAATACGTCATGATGCGCTGCAAAGATTGGCATTAAGAATAACATAGTGAAACCAATGGATTTCTTTTTGAACTTTCCTAATAGTGATTCATTACTCACTGCACTTCTTGACATCACTTTGCGCCTGTGATGTTCCTGTGGCTTACTGGGATAATGCACCTGTCTTGTAAAAAGGATTTCATGAGTTCTAATCCTTTGAGAGTCTTTTTCATTTACTTACTAATAAGCTTCCTATGGAGCCAATGGAAATTTGCATTGATTTTTAGATATAGAATCTGTATTACGTGTTCATCAAGAACAATACGTCATGATGCGCTGCAAAGATTAGCATTAAGAATAACATAGTGAAACCAATGGATTTCTTTTTGAACTTACCGAATAGTGATTCATTGTTCACTGCCCTTCTTGACATAAATTTGCACCTCTGATATTCCAGTGGCTTACTGGGTTAATGCACCTGTCTTGTAAAAAGGATTTCATGAGTTCTAATCCTTGGAGAGTCTTTTTCATTTACTTACTAATAAGCTTCCTATGGAGCCAATGTAAATTTGCATTGATTTTGGGATTGAGATAGTGCAATTGTGAGATATAGAATCTGTATTACGTGTTCATCAAGAACTATACGTCATGATGCGCTGCAAAGATTGGCATTAAGAATAACATAGTGAAACCAATGGATTTCTTTTTGAACTTACCTAATAGTGATTCAATGTTCACTGCCCTTCTTGACATCACTTTGCACTTGTGATGTTCCAATGGCTTAGTGGGTTAATGCCCCTGTCTTTTAAACAGGATTTCATGAGTTCTAGTCCTCAGAGACCTCTTTTTCATTTACTTACCAATAAGTTTCCTATAGAGCCAATGGAAGTTTGCATTGATTTTGGGATTGAGATTGTGCAATTGTGAGATAGAATCTGTACTAAGTGTTCATAAAGAACAATATGTCATTACAAGCTGTTTAGATTGGCATTAAGAATAACATAGTAAAACCAATGGATTTCTTTTTGAACTTACCAAATAGTGATTTTTTGTTCACTGCCCTTCTTGACATAAATTTGCACCTGTGCTGTTCCAGTGGTTTACTGGGTTTATGCACCTGTCTTGTAAACAGGAGTTCATGAGTTCTAATCCATGGAGAGTCTTTTTCCTTTACTTACTAATAAGCTTCCTATGGAGCAATGGAAATTTGCATTGATTTTGAGATATAGAATCTGTATTACGTGTTCATCAAGAACAATACGTCATGATGCACTGCAAAGATTGGCATTAAGAATAACATAGTGAAACCAATGGATTTCTTTTTGAACTTTCCTAATAGTGATTCATTACTCACTGCACTTCTTGACATCACTTTGTGCCTGTGATGTTCCTGTGGCTTACTGGGATAATGCACCTGTCTTGTAAAAAGGATTTCATGAGTTCTAATCCTTTGAGAGTCTTTTTCATTTACTTACTAATAAGCTTCCTATGGAGCCAATGGAAATTTGCATTGATTTTGAGATATAGAATCTGTATTACGTGTTCATCAAGAACAATACGTCATGATGCGCTGCAAAGATTAGCATTAAGAATAACATAGTGAAACCAATGGATTTCTTTTTGAACTTACCGAATAGTGATTCATTGTTCACTGCCCTTCTTGACATAAATTTGCACCTGTGATGTTCCAGTGGCTTACTGGGTTAATGCACTTGTCTTGTAAAAAGGATTTCATGAGTTCTAATCCTTGGAGAGTCTTTTTCATTTACTTACTAATAAGCTTCCTATGGAGCCAATGGAAATTTGCATTGATTTTGGGCTTGAGATAGTGCAATTGTGAGATATAGAATCTGTATTACGTGTTCATCAAGAACAATATGTCATGATGCGTTGCAATGATTAGCAATAAGAATAACATAGTGAAACCAATGGATTTCTTTTTGAACTTACCTAATAGTGATTCATTGTTCACTGCCCTTCTTGACATCACTTTGCACTTGTGATGTTCTAATGGCTTAGTGGGTTAATGTCCCTGTCTTTTAAACAGGATTTTCGTGAGTTCTAATCCTCAGAGAGCTTTTTTTCATTTACTTACCAATAAGTTTCCTATAGAGCCAATGGAAATTTGCATTGATTTTGGGATTGAGATAGTGCAATTGTGAGATAGAATCTGTACTAAGTGTTCATAAAGAACAATATTTCATTACAAGCTGTTTAGATTGGCATTAAGAATAACATAGTAAAACCAATGCATTTCTTTTTGAACTTAACTAATAGTGATTCATTGGTCACTGCCCTTCTTGACATCATTTTGCACTTGTGATGTTCCAATGGCTTAGTGGGTTAATGTCCCTGTCTTTTAATCAGGAGTTTGTGCGTTCTAGTCCTCAGAGAGCTTTTTTTCATTTACTTACCAATAAGTTTCCTATAGAGTCAATGGAAATTTGCATTGATTTTGGGATTGAGATAGTGCAATTGTGAGATAGAATCTGTACTAAGTGTTCATAAAGAACAATATGTCATTACAAGCTGTTTAGATTGGCATTAAGAATAACATAGTAAAACCAATGGATTTCTTTTTGAACTTACCAAATAGTGATTTTTTGTTCACTGCCCTACTTGACATAAATTTGCACCTGTGCTGTTCCAGTGGCTTACTGGGTTTATGCACCTGTCTTGTAAACAGGAGTTCATGAGTTCTAATCCATGGAGAGTCTTTTTCATTTACTTACTATTAAGCTTCCTATGGAGCAATGGAAATTTGCATTGATTTTGAGATATAGAATCTGTATTACGTGTTCATCAAGAACAATACGTCATGATGCGCTGCAAAGATTGGCATTAAGAATAACATAGTGAAACCAATGGATTTCTTTTTGAACTTTCCTAATAGTGATTCATTACTCACTGCACTTCTTGACATCACTTTGCGCCTGTGATGTTCCTGTGGCTTACTGGGATAATGCACCTGTCTTGTAAAAAGGATTTCATGAGTTCTAATCCTTTGAGAGTCTTTTTCATTTACTTACTAATAAGCTTCCTATGGAGCCAATGGAAATTTGCATTGATTTTTAGATATAGAATCTGTATTACGTGTTCATCAAGAACAATACGTCATGATGCGCTGCAAAGATTAGCATTAAGAATAACATAGTGAAACCAATGGATTTCTTTTTGAACTTACCGAATAGTGATTCATTGTTCACTGCCCTTCTTGACATAAATTTGCACCTCTGATATTCCAGTGGCTTACTGGGTTAATGCACCTGTCTTGTAAAAAGGATTTCATGAGTTCTAATCCTTGGAGAGTCTTTTTCATTTACTTACTAATAAGCTTCCTATGGAGCCAATGTAAATTTGCATTGATTTTGGGATTGAGATAGTGCAATTGTGAGATATAGAATCTGTATTACGTGTTCATCAAGAACTATACGTCATGATGCGCTGCAAAGATTGGCATTAAGAATAACATAGTGAAACCAATGGATTTCTTTTTGAACTTACCTAATAGTGATTCAATGTTCACTGCCCTTCTTGACATCACTTTGCACTTGTGATGTTCCAATGGCTTAGTGGGTTAATGCCCCTGTCTTTTAAACAGGAGTTCATGAGTTCTAGTCCTCAGAGACCTCTTTTTCATTTACTTACCAATAAGTTTCCTATAGAGCCAATGGAAGTTTGCATTGATTTTGGGATTGAGATTGTGCAATTGTGAGATAGAATCTGTACTAAGTGTTCATAAAGAACAATATGTCATTACAAGCTGTTTAGATTGGCATTAAGAATAACATAGTAAAACCAATGGATTTCTTATTGAACTTACCAAATAGTGATTTTTTGTTCACTGCCCTTCTTGACATAAATTTGCACCTGTGCTGTTCCAGTGGCTTACTGGGTTTATGCACCTGTCTTGTAAACAGGAGTTCATGAGTTCTAATCCATGGAGAGTCTTTTTCATTTACTTACTAATAAGCTTCCTATGGAGCCAATGGAAATTTGCATTGATTTTGAGATATAGAATCTGTATCACGTGTTCATCAAGAACAATACGTCATGATGCGCTGCAAAGATTAGCATTAAGAATAACATAGTGAAACCAATGGATTTCTTTTTGAACTTACCGAATAGTGATTCATTGTTCACTGCCCTTCTTGACATCACTTTGCACCTGTGATGTTCCTGTGGCTTACTGGGTTAATGCACCTGTCTTGTAAAAAGGATTTCATGAGTTCTAATCCTTGGAGAGTCTTTTTCATTTACTTACTAATAAGCTTCCTTTGGGGCCAATGTAAATTTGCATTGATTTTGGGATTGAGATATTGCAATTGTGAGATATAGAATCTGTATTACGTGTTCATCAAGAACAATACGTCATGATGCGCTGCAAAGATTGGCATTAAGAATAACATAGTGAAACCAATGGATTTCTTTTTGAACTTACCAAATAGTGATTTTTTTGTTCACTGCCCTTCTTGACATAAATTTGCACCTGTGATGTTCCTGTGGCTTACTGGGTTTATGCACCTGTCTTGTAAACAGGAGTTCATGAGTTCTAATCCATGGAGAGTCTTTTTCATTTACTTACTAATAAGCTTCCTATGGAGCAATGGAAATTTGCATTGATTTTGAGATATAGAATCTGTATCACGTGTTCATCAAGAACAATACGTCATGATGCGCTGCAAAGATTGGCATTAAGAATAACATAGTGAAACCAATGGATTTCTTTTTGAACTTTCCTAATAGTGATTCATTACTCACTGCACTTCTTGACATCACTTTGCACCTGTGATGTTCCTGTGGCTTACTGGGATAATGCACCTGTCTTGTAAAAAGGATTTCATGAGTTCTAATCCTTTGACAGTCTTTTTCATTTACTTACTAATAAGCTTCCTATGGAGCCAATGGAAATTTGCATTGATTTTGAGATATAGAATCTGTATTACGTGTTCATCAAGAACTATACGTCATGATGCGCTGCAAAGATTAGCATTAAGAATAACATAGTGAAACCAATGGATTTCTTTTTGAACTTACCGAATAGTGATTCATTGTTCACTGCCCTTCTTGACATAAATTTGCACCTGTTATGTTCCTGTGGCTTACTGGGTTAATGCACCTGTCTTGTAAAAAGTATTTCATGAGTTCTAATCCTTGGAGAGCCTTTTTCATTTAATACTAATAAGCTTCCTATGGAGCCAATGGAAATTTGCATTGATTTTGAGATATAGAATCTGTATTACGTGTTCATCAAGAACAATACGTCATGATGCGCTGCAAAGATTGGCATTAAGAATAACATAGTGAAACCAATGGATTTCTTTTTGATCTTACCTAATAGTGATTCAATGTTCACTGCCCTTCTTGACATCACTTTGCACTTGTGATGTTCCAATGGCTTAGTGGGTTAATTCCCCTGTCTTTTAAACAGGAGTTCATGAGTTCTAGTCCTCAGAGACCTCTTTTTCATTTACTTACCAATAAGTTTCCTATAGAGCCAATGGAAATTTGCATTGATTTTGGGATTGAGATTGTGCAATTGTGAGATAGAATCTGTACTAAGAGTTCATAAAGAACAATATGTCATTACAAGCTGTTTAGATTGGCATTGAGAATAACATAGTAAAACCAATGGATTTCTATTTGAACTTACCTAATAGTGATTCATTGGTCACTGCCCTTCTTGACATAAATTTGCACCTGTGATGTTGCTGTGGCTTACTGGGTTAATGCCCCTGTCTTGTAAAAAGGATTTCATGAGTTCAAATCCTTGGAGAGTCTTTTTCATTTACTTACTAATAAACTTCCTATGGAGCCAATGTAAATTTGCATTGATTTTTGGCTTGAGATAGTGCAATTGTGAGATAGAATCTATAGTAAGTGTTCATAAAGAACAATATGTCATCACAATCTGTTTAGAATGGCTTTAAGAATAACATAGTAAAACCAATGGATTTCTTTTTGAACTTACCTAATAGTGATTCATTGTTCACTGCCCTTCTTGACATCACTTAGCACCTGTGATGTTCCTGTGGCTTACTGGGTTAATGCACCTGTCTTGTAAAAAGGCATTTCATGAGTTCTAATCATTGGAGAGTCTTTTTCATTTACTTACTAATAAGCTTCCTATGGAGCCAATGTAAATTTGCATTGATTTTGGGATTGAGATAGTGCAATTGTGAGATATAGAATCTGTATTACGTGTTCATCAAGAACAATACGTCATGATGCGCTGCAAAGATTGGCATTAAGAATAACATAGTGAAACCAATGGATTTCTTTTTGAACTTACCTAATAGTGATTCAATGTTCACTGCCCTTCTTGACATCACTTTGCACTTGTGATGTTCCTATGGCTTAGGGGGTTAATGCCACTGTCTTTTAAACAGGAGTTCATGAGTTCTAGTCCTCAGAGACCTCTTTTTCATTTACTTACCAATAAGTTTCCTATAGAGCCAATGGAAATTTGCATTGATTTTGGGATTGAGATTGTGCAATTGTGAGATAGAATCTGTACTAAGAGTTCATAAAGAACAATATGTCATTACAAGCTTTTTAGATTGGCATTAAGAATAACATAGTAAAACCAATGGATTTCTATTTGAACTTACCTAATAGTGATTCATTGGTCACAGCCCTTTTTGACATAAATTTGCACCTGTGATGTTGCTGTGGCTTACTGGGTTAATGCACCTGTCTTGTAAAAAGGATTTCATGAGTTCTAATCCTTGGAGAGTCTTTTTCATTTACTTACTAATAAGCTTCCTATGGAGCCAATGTAAATTTGCATTGATTTTTGGCTTGAGATAGTGCAATTGTGAGATAGAATCTGTAGTAAGTGTTCATAAAGAACAATATGTCATCACAATCTGTTTAGAATGGTTTTAAGAATAACATAGTAAAACCAATGGATTTCTTTTTGAACTTAGCTAATAGTGATTCATTGGTCACTGCCCTTCTTAACATCACTTTGCACTTGTGATGTTCCAATGGCTTAGTGGGTTAATGCCAATGTCTTTTAAACATGAGTTCTAGTCCTCAGAGAGCTCTTTTTCATTTACTTACCAATAAGTTTCCTATAGAGCCAATGGAAATTTGCATTGATTTTGGGATTGAGATAGTGCAATTGTGAGATAGAATCTGTACTAAGTGTTCATAAAGAACAATATGTCATTACAAGCTGTTTAGATTGGCATTAAGAATAACATAGTAAAACCAATGGATTTCTATTTGAACTTACCTAATAGTGATTCATTGTTCACTGCCCTTCTTGACATAAGTTTGCACCTGTGATGTTCCAGTGGCTTACTGGGTTTATGCACCTATCTTGTAAACAGGAGTTCATGAGTTCTAATCCTTGGAGAGTCTTTTTCATTTACTTACTAATAAGCTTCCTATGGGGCAATGGAAATTTTCATTGATTTTGAGATATAGAATCTGTATTACGTGTTCATCAAGAACAATACGTCATTGTGCGCTGCAAAGATTGGCATTAAGAATAACATAGTGAAACCAATGGATTTCTTTTTGAACTTACCTAATAGTGATTCATTGGTCATTGCCCTTCTTGACAACCTTTTGCACTTGTGATGTTCCAGTGGCTTACTGGGTTAATGCGCTTGTCTTATAAACAGGAGTTCATGAGTTCTAATTATCAGAGAGTTTTTTCATTTACTTACTAATAAGCTTCCTATAAAGCCAATGGAAATTTGCATTGATTTTGTGCTTGAGATAGTTCAATTGTGAGATATAGAATCTGTATTACGTGTTCATCAAGAACAATACGTCATGATCCGCTGCAAAGATTGGTATTAAGAATAACATAGTGAAACCAATGGATTTCTTTTTGAACTTACCTAATAGTGATTCATTGTTCACTGCCCTTCTTGACATCACTTTGCACTTGTGATGTTCCAATGACTTAGTGGGTTAATGCCCCTGTCTTTTAAAAAGGAGTTCATGAGTTCTAGTCCTCAGAGAGCTCTTTTTCATTTACTTACCAATAAGTTTCCTATAGAGCCAATGGAAATTTGCATTGATTTTGTGATTGAGATAGTGCAATTGTGAGATAGAATCTGTACTAAGTGTTCATAAAGAACAATATGTCATTACAAGTTGTTTAGATTGGCATTAAGAATAACATAGTAAAACCAATGGATTTCTATTTGAACTTACCTAATAGTGATTCATTGTTCACTGCCCTTCTTGACATCTCTTTGCACTTGTGATGTTCCAATGGCTGAGTGGGTTAATGCCCCTGTCTTTTAAACAGGAGTTCATGAGTTCTAGTCCTCTGAGACCTCTTTTTCATTTACTTACCAATAAGTTTCCTATAGAGCCAATGGAAATTTGCATTGATTTTGGGATTGAGATTGTGCAATTGTGAGATAGAATCTGTACTAAGTGTTCATAAAGAACAATATGTCATTACAAGCTGTTTAGATTGGCATTAAGAATAACATAGTAAAACCAATGGATTTCTATTTGCACTTACCTAATAGTGATTCATTGGTCACTGCCCTTCTTGACATAAATTTGCACCTGTGATGTTGCTGTGGTTTACTGAGTTAATGCACCTGTCTTGTAAAAAGGATTTCATGAGTTCTAATCCTTGGAGAGTCTTTTTCATTTACTTACTAGTAAGATTCCTATGGAGCCAATGTAAATTTGCATTGATTTTGGGATTGAGATAGTGCAATTGTGAGATATAGAATCTGTATTACGTGTTCATCAAGAACAATACGTCATGATGCGATGCAAAGAATGGCATTAAGAATAACATAGTGAAACCAATGGATTTCTTTTTGAACTTACCTAATAGTGATTCATTGTTCACTGCCCTTCTTGACATCACTTTGCACTTGTGATGTTCTAATGGCTTAGTGGGTTAATGACCCTGTCTTTTAAACAGGAGTTTCGTGAGTTCTAGTCCTCAGAGAGCTTTTTTTCATTTACTTACCAATAAGTTGCCTATAGAGCCAATGAAAATTTGCATTGATTTTGGGATTGAGATAGTGCAATTGTGAGATAGAATCTGTACTAAGTGTTCATAAAGAACAATATGTCATTACAAGTTGTTAAGATTGGCATTAAGAATAACATAGTAAAACCAATGGATTTCTATTTGAGCTTACCTAATAGTGATTCATTGTTCACTGCCCTTCTTGACATCAATTTGCACTTGTGATGTTCCAATGGCTTAGTGGGTTAATGTCCCTGTCTTTTAAACAGGAGTTCGTGAGTTCTAGTACTCAGAGAGCTTTTTTTCATTTACTTACCAATAAGTTTCCTATAGAGCCAATGGAAATTTGCATTGATTTTGAGATTGAGATAGTGCAATTGTGAGATAGAATCTGTACTAAGTGTTCATAAAGAACAATATGTCATTACAAGCTGTTTAGATTGGCATTAAGAATAACATAGTAAAACCAATGGATTTCTTTTTGAACTTACCAAATAGTGATTCATTGTTCACTGCCCTTCTTGACATAAGTTTGCACCTGTGATGTTCCAGTGGCTTACTGGGTTTATACACCTATATTGTAAACAGGAGTTCATGAGTTCTAATCCTTGGAGAGTCTTTTTCATTTACTTACTAATAAGCTTCCTATGGAGCAATGGAAATTTTCATTGATTTTGAGATATAGAATCTGTATTACGTGTTCATCAAGAACAATACGTCATTGTGCGCTGCAGAGATTGGCATTAAGAATAACATAGTGAAACCAATGGATTTCTTTTTGAACTTACCTAATAGTGATTCATTGGTCATTGCCCTTCTTGACAACCTTTTGCACATGTGATGTTCCAGTGGCATACTGGGTTAATGCGCTTGTCTTATAAACAGGAGTTCATGAGTTCCAATTCTCAGAGAGTTTTTTCATTTACTTACTAATAAGCTTCCTATAAAGCCAATGGAAATTTGCATTGATTTTGTGCTTGAGATAGTTCAATTGTGAGATATAGAATCTGAATTACGTGTTCATCAAAAACAATACGTCATGATCCGCTGCAAAGATTGGCATTAAGAATAACATAGTGAAACCAATGGATTTCTTTTTGAACTTACCTAATAGTGATTCATTGTTCACTGCCCTTCTTGACATCACTTTGCACTTGTGATGTTCCAATGACTTAGTGGGTTAATGCCCCTGTCTTTTAAACAGGAGTTCATGAGTTCTAGTCCTCAGAGAGCTCTTTTTCATTTACTTACCAATAAGTTTCCTATAGAGCCAATGCAAATTTGCATTGATTTTGTGTTTGAGATAGTGCAATTGTGAGATAGAATCTGTACTAAGTGTTCATAAAGAACAATATGTCATTACAAGTTGATAAGATTGGCATTAAGAATAACATAGTAAAACCAATGGATTTCTATTTGAGCTTACCTAATAGTGATTCATTGTTCACTGCCCTTCTTGACATCAATTTGCACTTGTGATGTTCCAATGGCTTAGTGGGTTAATGTCCCTGTCTTTTAAACAGGAGTTCGTGAGTTCTAGTACTCAGAGAGCTTTTTTTCATTTACTTACCAATAAGTTTCCTATAGAGCCAATGGAAATTTGCATTGATTTTGAGATTGAGATAGTGCAATTGTGAGATAGAATCTGTACTAAGTGTTCATAAAGAACAATATGTCATTACAAGCTGTTTAGATTGGCATTAAGAATAACATAGTAAAACCAATGGATTTCTTTTTGAACTTACCAAATAGTGATTCATTGTTCACTGCCCTTCTTGACATAAGTTTGCACCTGTGATGTTCCAGTGGCTTACTGGGTTTATACACCTATATTGTAAACAGGAGTTCATGAGTTCTAATCCTTGGAGAGTCTTTTTCATTTACTTACTAATAAGCTTCCTATGGAGCAATGGAAATTTTCATTGATTTTGAGATATAGAATCTGTATTACGTGTTCATCAAGAACAATACGTCATTGTGCGCTGCAAAGATTGGCATTAAGAATAACATAGTGAAACCAATGGATTTCTTTTTGAACTTACCTAATAGTGATTCATTGGTCATTGCCCTTCTTGACAACCTTTAGCACATGTGATGTTCCAGTGGCTTACTGGCTTAATGCGCTTGTCTTATAAACAGGAGTTCATGAGTTCCAATTCTCAGAGAGTTTTTTCATTTACTTACTAATAAGCTTCCTATAAAGCCAATGGAAATTTGCATTGATTTTGTGCTTGAGATAGTTCAATTGTGAGATATAGAATCTGAATTACGTGTTCATCAAAAACAATACGTCATGATCCGCTGCAAAGATTGGCATTAAGAATAACATAGTGAAACCAATGGATTTCTTTTTGAACTTACCTAATAGTGATTCATTGTTCACTGCCCTTCTTGACATCACTTTGCACTTGTGATGTTCCAATGACTTAGTGGGTTAATGCCCCTGTCTTTTAAACAGGAGTTCATGAGTTCTAGTCCTCAGAGAGCTCTTTTTCATTTACTTACCAATAAGTTTCCTATAGAGCCAATGCAAATTTGCATTGATTTTGTGTTTGAGATAGTGCAATTGTGAGATAGAATCTGTACTAAGTGTTCATAAAGAACAATATGTCATTTCAAGTTGTTTAGATTGTCATTAAGAATAACATAGTAAAACCAATGGATTTCTATTTGAACTTACCTAATAGTGAGTCATTGTTCACTGCCCTTCTTGACATCGCTTTGCACTTGTGATGTTCCAATGGCTTAGTGGGTTATTGTCCCTGTCTTTTAAACAGGAGTTCGTGAGTTCTAGTCTTCAGAGAGCTCTTTTTCATTTACTTACCAATAAGTTTCCTATAGAACCAATGGAAATTTGCATTGATTTTGGGATTGAGATAGTGCAATTGTGAGATAGAATCTGTACTAAGTGTTCATAAAGAACAATATGTCATTACAAGCTGTTTAGATAGGCATTAAGAATAACATAGTAAAACCAATGGATTTCTATTTGAACTTACCTAATAGTGATTCATTGGTCACTGCCCTTCTTGACATAAATTTGTACCTGTGATGTTGCTGTGGCTTACTGGGTTAATGCAAATGTCTTGTAAAAAGGATTTCATGAGTTCTAATCCTTGGAGAGTCTTTTTCATTTACTTACTAATAAGCTTCATATGGAGCAATGGAAATTTGCATTGATTTTGAGATATAGAATCTGTATTACGTGTTCATCAAGAACAATACGTCATGATGCGCTGCAAAGATTGGCATTAAGAATAACATAGTGAAAACAATGGATTTCTTTTTGAACTTACCTAATAGTGATTCAATGTTCACTGCCCTTCTTAACATCACTTTGCACTTGTGATGTTCCAGTGGCTTAGTGGGTTAATGCCTCTGTCTTTTAAACAGGAGTTCACGAGTTCTAGTCTTCAGAGACCTCTTTTTCATTTACTTACCAATGAGTTTCCTATAGAGCCAATGGAAATTTGCATTGATTTTGGGATTGAGATTGTGCAATTGTGAGATAGAATCTGTACTAAGTGTTCATAAAGAACAATATGTCATTACAAGCTGTTTAGATTGGCATTAAGAATAACATAGTAAAACCAATGGATTTCTTTTTGAACTTACCAAATAGTGATTCATTGTTCACTGCCCTTCTTGACATAAATTTGCATTTGTGATGTTCCAGTGGCTTACTGGGTTTATCCCCCTGTCTTGTAAACATGAGTTCTAATCCATGGAGAGTCTTTTTCATTTACTTACTAATAAGCTTCCTATGGATCATTGGAAATTTCCATTGATTTTGAGATATAGAATCTGTATTACGTGTTCATCAAGAACAATACGTCATGATGCGCTGCAAAGATTGGCATTAAGAATAACATAGTGAAACCAATGGATTTCTTTTTGAACTTACCTAATAGTGATTCATTGTTCACTGCCCTTCTTGACATAACTTTGCACCTGTGATGTTCCAGTGGCTTACTGGGTTTATGCACCTGTCTTGTAAACAGGAGTTCATGAGTTCTAATCCTTGGAGAGCCTTTTTCATTTACTTACTAATAAGCTTCCTATGGAGCCAATGGAAATGTGCATTGATTTTGGGCTTGAGATAGTGCTATTGTGAGATATAGAATCTGTATTACGTGTTCATCAAGAACAATATGTCATGATGCGCTGCAATGATTAGCATTAAGAATAACATAGTGAAACCAATGGATTTCTTTTTGAACTTACCTAATAGTGATTCATTGTTCACTGCCCTTCTTGACATCACTTTGCACTTGTGATGTTCTAATGGCTTAGTGGGTTAATGTCCCTGTCTTTTAAACAGGAGTTTCGTGAGTTCTCTTCCTCAGAGAGCTTTTTTCCATTTACTTACCAATAAGTTTCCTATAGAGCCAATGGAAATTTGCATTGATTTTGGGATTGAGATAGTGCAATTGTGAGATAGAATCTGTACTAAGTGTTCATAAAGAACAATATGTCATTACAAGCTGTTTAGATTGGCATTAAGAATAACATAGTAAAACCAATGGATTTCTTTTTGAACTTACCTAATAGTGATTCATTGGTCACTGCCCTTCTTGACATCACTTTGCACTTGTGATGTTCCAATGGCGTAGTGGGTTAATGTCCCTGTCTTTTAATCAGGAGTTTGTGCGTTCTAGTCCTCAGAGAGCTTTTTTTCATTTACTTACCAATAAGTTTCTTATAGAGCCAATGGAAATTTGCATTGATTTTGGGATTGAGATAGAGCAATTGTGAGATAGAATCTGTACTAAGTGTTCATAAAGAACAATATGTCATTACAAGCTGTTTAGATTTGCATTAAGAATAACATAGTAAAACCAATGGATTTCTTTTTCAACTTACCAAATAGTGATTTTTTGTTCACTGCCCTTCTTGACATAAATTTGCACCTGTGATGTTCCAGTGGCTTACTGGGTTTATGCACCTGTCTTGTAAACAGGAGTTCATGAGTTCTAATCCATGGAGAGTCTTTTTCATTTACTTACTAATAAGCTTCCTATGGAGCAATGGAAATTTGCATTGATTTTGAGATATAGAATCTGTATTACGTGTTCATCAAGAACAATACGTCATGATGCGCTGCAAAGATTGGCATTAAGAATAACATAGTGAAACCAATGGATTTCTTTTTGAACTTACCTAATAGTGATTCAATGTTCACTGCCCTTCTTGACATCACTTTGCACTTGTGATGTTCCAATGACTTAGTGGGTTAATGCCCCTGTCTTTTAAACAGGAGTTCATGAGTTCTAGTCCTCAGAGACCTCTTTTTCATTTACTTACCAATAAGTTTCCTATAGAGCCAATGGAAATTTGCATTGATTTTGGGATTGAGATTGTGCAATTGTGAGATAGAATCTGTACTAAGAGTTCATAAAGAACAATATGTCATTACAAGCTTTTTAGATTGGCATTAAGAATAACATAGTAAAACCAATGGATTTCTATTTGAACTTACCTAATAGTGATTCATTGGTCACAGCCCTTTTTGACATAAATTTGCACCTGTGATGTTGCTGTGGCTTACTGGGTTAATGCACCTGTCTTGTAAAAAGGATTTCATGAGTTCTAATCCTTAGAGAGTCTTTTTCATTTACTTACTAATAAGCTTCCTATGGAGCCAATGTAAATTTGCATTGATTTTTGGCTTGAGATAGTGCAATTGTGAGACAGAATCTGTAGTAAGTGTTCATAAAGAACAATATGTCATCACAATCTGTTTAGAATGGCTTTAAGAATAACATAGTAAAACCAATGGATTTCTTTTTGAACTTAGCTAATAGTGATTCATTGGTCACTGCCCTTCTTGACATCACTTTGCACTTGTGATGTTCCAATGGCTTAGTGGGTTAATGCCAATGTCTTTTAAACATGAGTTCTAGTCCTCAGAGAGCTCTTCTTCATTTACTTACCAATAAGTTTCCTATAGAGCCAATGGAAATTTGCATTGATTTTGGGATTGAGATAGTGCAATTGTGAGATAGAATCTGTACTAAGTGTTCATAAAGAACAATATGTCATTACAAGCTGTTTAGATTGGCATTAAGAATAACATAGTAAAACCAATGGATTTCTATTTGAACTTACCTAATAGTGATTCATTGTTCACTGCCCTTCTTGACATAAGTTTGCACCTGTGATGTTCCAGTGGCTTACTGGGTTTATGCACCTATCTTGTAAACAGGAGTTCATGAGTTCTAATCCTTGGAGAGTCTTTTTCATTTACTTACTAATAAGCTTCCTATGCGGCAATGGAAATTTTCATTGATTTTGAGATATAGAATCTGTATTACGTGTTCATCAAGAACAATACGTCATTGTGCGCTGCAAAGATTGGCATTAAGAATAACATAGTGAAACCAATGGATTTCTTTTTGAACTTACCTAATAGTGATTAATTGGTCATTGCCCTTCTTGACAACCTTTTGCACTTGTGATGTTCCAGTGGCTTACTGGGTTAATGCGCTTGTCTTATAAACAGGAGTTCATGAGTTCTAATTATCAGAGAGTTTTTTCATTTACTTACTAATAAGCTTCCTATAAAGCCAATGGAAATTTGCATTGATTTTGTGCTTGAGATAGTTCAATTGTGAGATATAGAATCTGTATTACGTGTTCATCAAGAACAATACGTCATGATCCGCTGCAAAGATTGGTATTAAGAATAACATAGTGAAACCAATGGATTTCTTTTTGAACTTACCTAATAGTGATTCATTGTTCACTGCCCTTCTTGACATCGCTTTGCACTTGTGATGTTCCAAAGACTTAGTGGGTTAATGTCCCTGTCTTTTAAACAGGAGTTCGTGAGTTCTAGTCCTCAGAGAGCTCTTTTTCATTTACTTACCAATAAGTTTCCTATAGAACCAATGGAAATTTGCATTGATTTTGGGATTGAGTTAGTGCAATTGTGAGATAGAATCTGTACTAAGTGTTCATAAAGAACAATATGTCATCACAATCTGTTTAGATTGGCTTTAAGAATAACATAGTAAAACCAATGGATTTCTTTTTGAACTTACCTAATAGTGATTCATTGTTCACTGCCCTTCTTGACATCACTTTGCACCTGTGATGTTCCTGTGGCTTACTGGGTTAATGCTCCTGTCTTTTAAAAAGGATTTCATGAGTTCTAATCCTTGGAGAGTCTTTTTCATTTACTTACTAATAAGATTCCTCTGGAGCCAATGTAAATTTGCATTGATTTTGGGATTGAGATAGTGCAATTGTGAGATATAGAATCTGTATTATGTGTTCATCAAGAACAATACGTCATGATGCGATGCAAAGATTGGCATTAAGAATAACATAGTGAAACCAATGGATTTCTTTTTGAACTTAGCTAATAGTGATTCAATGTTCACTGCCCTTCTTGACATCTCTTTGCACTTGTGATGTTCCAATGGCTGAGTGGGTTAATGCCCCTGTCTTTTAAACAGGAGTTCATGAGTTCTAGTCCTCTGAGACCTCTTTTTCATTTACTTACCAATAAGTTTCCTATAGAGCCAATGGAAATTTGCATTGATTTTGGGATTGAGATTGTGCAATTGTGAGATAGAATCTGTACTAAGTGTTCATAAAGAACAATATGTCATTACAAGCTGTTTAGATTGGCATTAAGAATAACATAGTAAAACCAATGGATTTCTTTTTGAACTTACCAAATAGTGATTCATTGTTCACTGCCCTTCTTGACATAAATTTGCATTTGTGATGTTCCAGTGGCTTACTGGGTTTATCCCCCTGTCTTGTAAACATGAGTTCTAATCCATGGAGAGTCTTTTTCATTTACTTACTAATAAGCTTCCTATGGATCATTGGAAATTTCCATTGATTTTGAGATATAGAATCTGTATTACGTGTTCATCAAGAACAATACGTCATGATGCGCTGCAAAGATTGGCATTAAGAATAACATAGTGAAACCAATGGATTTCTTTTTGAACTTACCTAATAGTGATTCATTGTTCACTGCCCTTCTTGACATAACTTTGCACCTGTGATGTTCCAGTGGCTTACTGGGTTTATGCACCTGTCTTGTAAACAGGAGTTCATGAGTTCTAATCCTTGGAGAGCCTTTTTCATTTACTTACTAATAAGCTTCCTATGGAGCCAATGGAAATGTGCATTGATTTTGGGCTTGAGATAGTGCTATTGTGAGATATAGAATCTGTATTACGTGTTCATCAAGAACAATATGTCATGATGCGCTGCAATGATTAGCATTAAGAATAACATAGTGAAACCAATGGATTTCTTTTTGAACTTACCTAATAGTGATTCATTGTTCACTGCCCTTCTTGACATCACTTTGCACTTGTGATGTTCTAATGGCTTAGTGGGTTAATGTCCCTGTCTTTTAAACAGGAGTTTCGTGAGTTCTCTTCCTCAGAGAGCTTTTTTCCATTTATTTACCAATAAGTTTCCTATAGAGCCAATGGAAATTTGCATTGATTTTGGGATTGAGATAGTGCAATTGTGAGATAGAATCTGTACTAAGTGTTCATAAAGAACAATATGTCATTACAAGCTGTTTAGATTGGCATTAAGAATAACATAGTAAAACCAATGGATTTCTTTTTGAACTTACCTAATAGTGATTCATTGGTCACTGCCCTTCTTGACATCACTTTGCACTTGTGATGTTCCAATGGCGTAGTGGGTTAATGTCCCTGTCTTTTAATCAGGAGTTTGTGCGTTCTAGTCCTCAGAGAGCTTTTTTTCATTTACTTACCAATAAGTTTCCTATAGAGCCAATGGAAATTTGCATTGATTTTGGGATTGAGATAGAGCAATTGTGAGATAGAATCTGTACTAAGTGTTCATAAAGAACAATATGTCATTACAAGCTGTTTAGATTTGCATTAAGAATAACATAGTAAAACCAATGGATTTCTTTTTCAACTTACCAAATAGTGATTTTTTGTTCACTGCCCTTCTTGACATAAATTTGCACCTGTGATGTTCCAGTGGCTTACTGGGTTTATGCACCTGTCTTGTTAACAGGAGTTCATGAGTTCTAATCCATGGAGAGTCTTTTTCATTTACTTACTAATAAGCTTCCTATGGAGCAATGGAAATTTGCATTGATTTTGAGATATAGAATCTGTATTACGTGTTCATCAAGAACAATACGTCATGATGCGCTGCAAAGATTGGCATTAAGAATAACATAGTGAAACCAATGGATTTCTTTTTGAACTTACCTAATAGTGATTCAATGTTCACTGCCCTTCTTGACATCACTTTGCACTTGTGATGTTCCAATGACTTAGTGGGTTAATGCCCCTGTCTTTTAAACAGGAGTTCATGAGTTCTAGTCCTCAGAGACCTCTTTTTCATTTACTTACCAATAAGTTTCCTATAGAGCCAATGGAAATTTGCATTGATTTTGGGATTGAGATTGTGCAATTGTGAGATAGAATCTGTACTAAGAGTTCATAAAGAACAATATGTCATTACAAGCTTTTTAGATTGGCATTAAGAATAACATAGTAAAACCAATGGATTTCTATTTGAACTTACCTAATAGTGATTCATTGGTCACAGCCCTTTTTGACATAAATTTGCACCTGTGATGTTGCTGTGGCTTACTGGGTTAATGCACCTGTCTTGTAAAAAGGATTTCATGAGTTCTAATCCTCAGAGAGTCTTTTTCATTTACTTACTAATAAGCTTCCTATGGAGCCAATGTAAATTTGCATTGATTTTTGGCTTGAGATAGTGCAATTGTGAGACAGAATCTGTAGTAAGTGTTCATAAAGAACAATATGTCATCACAATCTGTTTAGAATGGCTTTAAGAATAACATAGTAAAACCAATGGATTTCTTTTTGAACTTAGCTAATAGTGATTCATTGGTCACTGCCCTTCTTGACATCACTTTGCACTTGTGATGTTCCAATGGCTTAGTGGGTTAATGCCAATGTCTTTTAAACATGAGTTCTAGTCCTCAGAGAGCTCTTTTTCATTTACTTACCAATAAGTTTCCTATAGAGCCAATGGAAATTTGCATTGATTTTGGGATTGAGATAGTGCAATTGTGAGATAGAATCTGTACTAAGTGTTCATAAAGAACAATATGTCATTACAAGCTGTTTAGATTGGCATTAAGAATAACATAGTAAAACCAATGGATTTCTATTTGAACTTACCTAATAGTGATTCATTGTTCACTGCCCTTCTTGACTTAAGTTTGCACCTGTGATGTTCCAGTGGCTTACTGGGTTTATGCACCTATCTTGTAAACAGGAGTTCATGAGTTCTAATCCTTGGAGAGTCTTTTTCATTTACTTACTAATAAGCTTCCTATGCGGCAATGGAAATTTTCATTGATTTTGAGATATAGAATCTGTATTACGTGTTCATCAAGAACAATACGTCATTGTGCGCTGCAAAGATTGGCATTAAGAATAACATAGTGAAACCAATGGATTTCTTTTTGAACTTACCTAATAGTGATTAATTGGTCATTGCCCTTCTTGACAACCTTTTGCACTTGTGATGTTCCAGTGGCTCACTGGGTTAATGCGCTTGTCTTATAAACAGGAGTTCATGAGTTCTAATTATCAGAGAGTTTTTTCATTTACTTACTAATAAGCTTCCTATAAAGCCAATGGAAATTTGCATTGATTTTGTGCTTGAGATAGTTCAATTGTGAGATATAGAATCTGTATTACGTGTTCATCAAGAACAATACGTCATGATCCGCTGCAAAGATTGGTATTAAGAATAACATAGTGAAACCAATGGATTTCTTTTTGAACTTACCTAATAGTGATTCATTGTTCACTGCCCTTCTTGACATCGCTTTGCACTTGTGATGTTCCAAAGACTTAGTGGGTTAATGCCCCTGTCTTTTAAAAAGGAGTTCATGAGTTCTAGTCCTCAGAGAGCTCTTTTTCATTTACTTACCAATAAGTTTCCTATAGAGCCAATGGAAATTTGCATTGATTTTGTGATTGAGATAGTGCAATTGTGAGATAGAATCTGTACTAAGTGTTCATAAAGAACAATATGTCATTACAAGTTGTTTAGATTGGCATTAAGAATAACATAGTAAAACCAATGGATTTCTATTTGAACTTACCTAATAGTGATTCATTGTTCACTGCCCTTCTTGACATCACTTTGCACTTGTGATGTTCCAATGGCTTAGTGGGTTAATGTCCCTGTCTTTTAAACAGGAGTTCGTGAGTTCTAGTCCTCAGAGAGCTCTTTTTCATTTACTTACCAATAAGTTTCCTATAGAACCAATGGAAATTTGCATTGATTTTGGGATTGAGTTAGTGCAATTGTGAGATAGAATCTGTACTAAGTGTTCATAAAGAACAATATGTCATCACAATCTGTTTAGATTGGCTTTAAGAATAACATAGTAAAACCAATGGATTTCTTTTTGAACTTACCTAATAGTGATTCATTGTTCACTGCCCTTCTTGACATCACTTTGCACCTGTGATGTTCCTGTGGCTTACTGGGTTAATGCTCCTGTCTTGTAAAAAGGATTTCATGAGTTCTAATCCTTGGAGAGTCTTTTTCATTTACTTACTAATAAGATTCCTCTGGAGCCAATGTAAATTTGCATTGATTTTGGGATTGAGATAGTGCAATTGTGAGATATAGAATCTGTATTATGTGTTCATCAAGAACAATACGTCATGATGCGATGCAAAGATTGGCATTAAGAATAACATAGTGAAACCAATGGATTTCTTTTTGAACTTAGCTAATAGTGATTCAATGTTCACTGCCCTTCTTGACATCTCTTTGCACTTGTGATGTTCCAATGGCTGAGTGGGTTAATGCCCCTGTCTTTTAAACAGGAGTTCATGAGTTCTAGTCCTCTGAGACCTCTTTTTCATTTACTTACCAATAAGTTTCCTATAGAGCCAATGGAAATTTGCATTGATTTTGGGATTGAGATTGTGCAATTGTGAGATAGAATCTGTACTAAGTGTTCATAAAGAACAATATGTCATTACAAGCTGTTTAGATTGGCATTAAGAATAACATAGTAAAACCAATGGATTTCTATTTGCGCTTACCTAATAGTGATTCATTGGTCACTGCCCTTCTTGACATAAATTTGCACCTGTGATGTTGCTGTGGTTTACTGAGTTAATGCACCTGTCTTGTAAAAAGGATTTCATGAGTTCTAATCCTTGGAGAGTCTTTTTCATTTACTTACTAGTAAGATTCCTATGGAGCCAATGTAAATTTGCATTGATTTTGGGATTGAGATAGTGCAATTGTGAGATATAGAATCTGTATTACGTGTTCATCAAGAACAATACGTCATGATGCGATGCAAAGAATGGCATTAAGAATAACATAGTGAAACCAATGGATTTCTTTTTGAACTTACCTAATAGTGATTCATTGTTCACTGCCCTTCTTGACATCACTTTGCACTTGTGATGTTCTAATGGCTTAGTGGGTTAATGACCCTGTCTTTTAAACAGGAGTTTCGTGAGTTCTAGTCCTCAGAGAGCTTTTTTTCATTTACTTACCAATAAGTTGCCTATAGAGCCAATGAAAATTTGCATTGATTTTGGGATTGAGATAGTGCAATTGTGAGATAGAATCTGTACTAAGTGTTCATAAAGAACAATATGTCATTACAAGTTGTTAAGATTGGCATTAAGAATAACATAGTAAAACCAATGGATTTCTATTTGAGCTTACCTAATAGTGATTCATTGTTCACTGCCCTTCTTGACATCAATTTGCACTTGTGATGTTCCAATGGCTGAGTGGGTTAATGTCCCTGTCTTTTAAACAGGAGTTCGTGAGTTCTAGTACTCAGAGAGCTTTTTTTCATTTACTTACCAATAAGTTTCCTATAGAGCCAATGGAAATTTGCATTGATTTTGAGATTGAGATAGTGCAATTGTGAGATAGAATCTGTACTAAGTGTTCATAAAGAACAATATGTCATTACAAGCTGTTTAGATTGGCATTAAGAATAACATAGTAAAACCAATGGATTTCTTTTTGAACTTACCAAATAGTGATTCATTGTTCACTGCCCTTCTTGACATCAATTTGCACTTGTGATGTTCCAATGGCTTAGTGGGTTAATGTCCCTGTCTTTTAAACAGGAGTTCGTGAGTTCTAGTACTCAGAGAGCTTTTTTTCATTTACTTACCAATAAGTTTCCTATAGAGCCAATGGAAATTTGCATTGATTTTGAGATTGAGATAGTGCAATTGTGAGATAGAATCTGTACTAAGTGTTCATAAAGAACAATATGTCATTACAAGCTGTTTAGATTGGCATTAAGAATAACATAGTAAAACCAATGGATTTCTTTTTGAACTTACCAAATAGTGATTCATTGTTCACTGCCCTTCTTGACATAAGTTTGCACCTGTGATGTTCCAGTGGCTTACTGGGTTTATACACCTATATTGTAAACAGGAGTTCATGAGTTCTAATCCTTGGAGAGTCTTTTTCATTTACTTACTAATAAGCTTCCTATGCAGCAATGGAAATTTTCATTGATTTTGAGATATAGAATCTGTATTACGTGTTCATCAAGAACAATACGTCATTGTGCGCTGCAAAGATTGGCATTAAGAATAACATAGTGAAACCAATGGATTTCTTTTTGAACTTACCTAATAGTGATTCATTGGTCATTGCCCTTCTTGACAACCTTTAGCACATGTGATGTTCCAGTGGCTTACTGGGTTAATGCGCTTGTCTTATAAACAGGAGTTCATGAGTTCCAATTCTCAGAGAGTTTTTTCATTTACTTACTAATAAGCTTCCTATAAAGCCAATGGAAATTTGCATTGATTTTGTGCTTGAGATAGTTCAATTGTGAGATATAGAATCTGAATTACGTGTTCATCAAAAACAATACGTCATGATCCGCTGCAAAGATTGGCATTAAGAATAACATAGTGAAACCAATGGATTTCTTTTTGAACTTACCTAATAGTGATTCATTGTTCACTGCCCTTCTTGACATCACTTTGCACTTGTGATGTTCCAATGACTTAGTGGGTTAATGCCCCTGTCTTTTAAACAGGAGTTCATGAGTTCTAGTCCTCAGAGAGCTCTTTTTCATTTACTTACCAATAAGTTTCCTATAGAGCCAATGCAAATTTGCATTGATTTTGTGTTTGAGATAGTGCAATTGTGAGATAGAATCTGTACTAAGTGTTCATAAAGAACAATATGTCATTACAGGTTGTTAAGATTGGCATTAAGAATAACATAGTAAAACCAATGGATTTCTATTTGAGCTTACCTAATAGTGATTCATTGTTCACTGCCCTTCTTGACATCAATTTGCACTTGTGATGTTCCAATGGCTTAGTGGGTTAATGTCCCTGTCTTTTAAACAGGAGTTCGTGAGTTCTAGTACTCAGAGAGCTTTTTTTCATTTACTTACCAATAAGTTTCCTATAGAGCCAATGGAAATTTGCATTGATTTTGAGATTGAGATAGTGCAATTGTGAGATAGAATCTGTACTAAGTGTTCATAAAGAACAATATGTCATTACAAGCTGTTTAGATTGGCATTAAGAATAACATAGTAAAAACAATGGATTTCTTTTTGAACTTACCAAATAGTGATTCATTGTTCACTGAACTTCTTGACATAAGTTTGCACCTGTGATGTTCCAGTGGCTTACTGGGTTTATACACCTATATTGTAAACAGGAGTTCATGAGTTCTAATCCTTGGAGAGTCTTTTTCATTTACTTACTAATAAGCTTCCTATGGAGCAATGGAAATTTTCATTGATTTTGAGATATAGAATCTGTATTACGTGTTCATCAAGAACAATACGTCATTGTGCGCTGCAAAGATTGGCATTAAGAATAACATAGTGAAACCAATGGATTTCTTTTTGAACTTACCTAATAGTGATTCATTGGTCATTGCCCTTCTTGACAACCTTTAGCACATGTGATGTTCCAGTGGCTTACTGGGTTAATGCGCTTGTCTTATAAACAGGAGTTCATGAGTTCCAATTCTCAGAGAGTTTTTTCATTTACTTACTAATAAGCTTCCTATAAAGCCAATGGAAATTTGCATTGATTTTGTGCTTGAGATAGTTCAATTGTGAGATACAGAATCTGAATTACGTGTTCATCAAAAACAATACGTCATGATCCGCTGCAAAGATTGGCATTAAGAATAACATAGTGAAACCAATGGATTTCTTTTTGAACTTACCTAATAGTGATTCATTGTTCACTGCCCTTCTTGACATCACTTTGCACTTGTGATGTTCCAATGACTTAGTGGGTTAATGCCCCTGTCTTTTAAACAGGAGTTCATGAGTTCTAGTCCTCAGAGAGCTCTTTTTCATTTACTTACCAATAAGTTTCCTATAGAGCCAATGCAAATTTGCATTGATTTTGTGTTTGAGATAGTGCAATTGTGAGATAGAATCTGTACTAAGTGTTCATAAAGAACAATATGTCATTTCAAGTTGTTTAGATTGTCATTAAGAATAACATAGTAAAACCAATGGATTTCTATTTGAACTTACCTAATAGTGAGTCATTGTTCACTGCCCTTCTTGACATCGCTTTGCACTTGTGATGTTCCAATGGCTTAGTGGGTTAATGTCCCTGTCTTTTAAACAGGAGTTCGTGAGTTCTAGTCCTCAGAGAGCTCTTTTTCATTTACTTACCAATAAGTTTCCTATAGAACCAATGGAAATTTGCATTGATTTTGGGATTGAGATAGTGCAATTGTGAGATAGAATCTGTACTAAGTGTTCATAAAGAACAATATGTCATTACAAGCTGTTTAGATAGGCATTAAGAATAACATAGTAAAACCAATGGATTTCTATTTGAACTTACCTAATAGTGATTCATTGGTCACTGCCCTTCTTGACATAAATTTGTACCTGTGATGTTGCTGTGGCTTACTGGGTTAATGCAAATGTCTTGTAAAAAGGATTTCATGAGTTCTAATCCTTGGAGAGTCTTTTTCATTTACTTACTAATAAGCTTCATATGGAGCAATGGAAATTTGCATTGATTTTGAGATATAGAATCTGTATTACGTGTTCATCAAGAACAATACGTCATGATGCGCTGCAAAGATTGGCATTAAGAATAACATAGTGAAAACAATGGATTTGTTTTTGAACTTACCTAATAGTGATTCAATGTTCACTGCCCTTCTTAACATCACTTTGCACTTGTGATGTTCCAATGGCTTAGTGGGTTAATGCCTCTGTCTTTTAAACAGGAGTTCACGAGTTCTAGTCTTCAGAGACCTCTTTTTCATTTACTTACCAATGAGTTTCCTATAGAGCCAATGGAAATTTGCATTGATTTTGGGATTGAGATTGTGCAATTGTGAGATAGAATCTGTACTAAGTGTTCATAAAGAACAATATGTCATTACAAGCTGTTTAGATTGGCATTAAGAATAACATAGTAAAACCAATGGATTTCTTTTTGAACTTACCAAATAGTGATTCATTGTTCACTGCCCTTCTTGACATAAATTTGCATTTGTGATGTTCCAGTGGCTTACTGGGTTTATCCCCCTGTCTTGTAAACATGAGTTCTAATCCATGGAGAGTCTTTTTCATTTACTTACTAATAAGCTTCCTATGGATCAATGGAAATTTCCATTGATTTTGAGATATAGAATCTGTATTACGTGTTCATCAAGAACAATACGTCATGATGCGCTGCAAAGATTGGCATTAAGAATAACATAGTGAAACCAATGGATTTCTTTTTGAACTTTCCTAATAGTGATTCATTACTCACTGCACTTCTTGACATCACTTTGCGCCTGTGATGTTCCTGTGGCTTACTGGGATAATGCACCTGTCTTGTAAAAAGGATTTCATGAATTGTAATCCTTTGAGAGTCTTTTTCATTTACTTACTAATAAGCTTCCTATGGAGCCAATGGAAATTTGCATTGATTTTGAGATACAGAATCTGTATTACGTGTTCATCAAGAACAATACGTCATGATGCGCTGCAAAGATTAGCATTAAGAATAACATAGTGAAACCAATGGATTTCTTTTTGAACTTACCGAATAGTGATTCATTGTTCACTGCCCTTCTTGACATAAATTTGCACCTGTGATGTTCCAGTGGCTTACTGGGTTAATGCACCTGTCTTGTAAAAAGGATTTCATGAGTTCTAATTCTTGGAGAGTCTTTTTCATTTACTTACTAATAAGCTTCCTATGGAGCCAATGTAAATTTGCATTGATTTTGGGATTGAGATAGTGCAATTGTGAGATATAGAATCTGTATTACGTGTTCATCAAGAACTATACGTCATGATGCGCTGCAAAGATTGGCATTAAGAATAACATAGTGAAACCAATGGATTTCTTTTTGAACTTGCCTAATAGTGATTCAATGTTCACTGCCCTTCTTGACATCACTTTGCACTTGTGATGTTCCAATGGCTTAGTGGGTTAATGCCCCTCTCTTTTAAACAGGAGTTCATGAGTTCTAGTCCTCAGAGACCTCTTTTTCATTTACTTACCAATAAGTTTCCTATAGAGCCAATGGAAGTTTGCATTGATTTTGGGATTGAGATTGTGCAATTGTGAGATAGAATCTGTAGTAAGTGTTCATAAAGAACAAAAAGTCATCACAATCTGTTTAGAATGGCTTTAAGAATAACATAGTAAAACCAATGGATTTCTTTTTGAACTTACCTAATAGTGATTCATTGTTCACTGCCCTTCTTGACATCACTGTGCACCTGTGATGTTCCTGTGGCTTACTGGGTTAATGCACCTGTCTTGTAAAAAGGATTTCATGAGTTCTAATCCTTGGAGAGTCTTTTTCATTTACTTACTAATAAGCTTCCTATGGAGCCAATGGAAATTTGCATTGATTTTGGGCTTGAGATAGTGCAATTGTGAGATATAGAATCTGTATTACGTGTTCATCAAGAACAATATGTCATGATGCGCTGCAATGATTAGCATTAAGAATAACATAGTGAAACCAATGGATTTCTTTTTGAACTTACCTAATAGTGATTCATTGTTCACTGCCCTTCTTGACATCACTTTGCACTTGTGATGTTCTAATGGCTTAGTGGGTTAATGTCCCTGTCTTTTAAACAGGATTTTCGTGAGTTCTAATCCTCAGAGAGCTTTTTTTCATTTACTTACCAATAAGTTTCCTATAGAGCCAATGGAAATTTGCATTGATTTTGGGATTGAGATAGTGCAATTGTGAGATAGAATCTGTACTAAGTGTTCATAAAGAACAATATGTCATTACAAGCTGTTTAGATTGGCATTAAGAATAACAGAGTAAAACCAATGGATTTCTTTTTGAACTTACCTAATAGTGATTTATTGGTCACTGCCCTTCTTGACATCACTTTGCACTTGTGATGTTCCAATGGCTTAGTGGGTTAATGTCCCTGTATTTTAATCAGGAGTTTGTGCGTTCTAGTCCTCAGAGAGCTTTTTTTCATTTACTTACCAATAAGTTTCCTATAGAGCCAATGGAAATTTGCATTGATTTTGGGATTGAGATAGTGCAATTGTGAGATAGAATCTGTACTAAGTGTTCATCAAGAACAATACGTCATGATGCGCTGCAAAGATTGGCATTAAGAATAACATAGTGAAACCAATGGATTTCTTTTTGAACTTACCTAATAGTGATTCATTAGTCACTGCACTTCTTGACATCACCTTGCGCCTGTGATGTTCCTGTGGCTTACTGAGATAATGCACCTGTCTTGTAAAAAGGATTTCATGAGTTCTAATCCTTGGAGAGTATTTTTCATTTACTTACTAATAAGCTTCCTATGGAGCCAATGTAAATTTGCATTGATTTTGGGATTGAGATAGTGCAATTGTGAGATATAGAATCTGTATTACGTGTTCATCAAGAACTATACGTCATGATGCGCTGCAAAGATTGGTATTAAGAATAACATAGTGAAACCAATGGATTTCTTTTTGAACTTACCTAATAGTGATTCATTGGTCACTGCCCTTCTTGACATCACTTTGCATTTGTGATGTTCCAATGGCTTAGTGGGTTAATGTCCCTGTCTTTTAATCAGGAGTTTGTGCGTTCTAGTCCTCAGAGAGCTTTTTTTCATTTACTTACCAATAAGTTTCCTATAGAGCCAATGGAAATTTGCATTGATTTTGGGATTGAGATAGTGCAATTGTGAGATAGAATCTGTACTAAGTGTTCATAAAGAACAATATGTCATTACAAGCTGTTTAGATTGGCATTAAGAATAACATAGTAAAACCAATGGATTTCTTTTTGAACTTACCAAATAGTGATTTTTTGTTCACTGCCCTACTTGAGATAAATTTGCACCTGTGCTGTTCCAGTGGCTTACTGGGTTTATGCACCTGTTTTGTAAACAGGAGTTCATGAGTTCTAATCCATGGAGAGTCTTCTTCATTTACTTACTAATAAGGTTCCTATGGAGCAATGGAAATTTGCATTGATTTTGAGATATAGAATCTGTATTACGTGTTCATCAAGAACAATACGTCATGATGCGCTGCAAAGATTGGCATTAAGAATAACATAGTGAAACCAATGGATTTCTTTTTGAACTTTCCTAATAGTGATTCATTACTCACTGCACTTCTTGACATCACTTTGCGCCTGTGATGTTCCTGTGGCTTACTGGGATAATGCACCTGTCTTGTTTAAAGGATTTCATGAGTTCTAATCCTTTGAGAATCTTTTTCATTTACTTACTAATAAGCTTCCTATGGATCCAATGGAAATTTGCATTGATTTTGAGATATAGAATCTGTATTACGTGTTCACCAAGAACAATACGTCATGATGCGCTGCAAAGATTAGCATTAAGAATAACATAGTGAAACCAATGGATTTCTTTTTGAACTTACCGAATAGTGATTCATTGTTCACTGCCCTTCTTGACATAAATTTGCACCTGTGATGTTCCAGTGGCTTACTGGGTTAATGCACCTGTCTTGTAAAAAGGATTTCATGAGTTCTAATCCTTGGAGAGTCTTTTTCATTTACTTACTAATAAGCTTCCTATGGAGCCAATGGAAATTTGCATTGATTTTGGGCTTGAGATAGTGCAATTGTGAGATATAGAATCTGTATTACGTGTTCATCAAGAACAATATGTCATGATGCGCTGCAATGATTAGCATTAAGAATAACATAGTGAAACCAATGGATTTCTTTTTGAACTTACCTAATAGTGATTCATTGTTCACTGCCCTTCTTGACATCACTTTGCACTTGTGATGTTCTAATGGCTTAGTGGGTTAATGTCCCTGTCTTTTAAACAGGATTTTCGTGAGTTCTAATCCTCAGAGAGCTTTTTTTCATTTACTTACCAATAAGTTTCCTTTAGAGCCAATGGAAATTTGCATTGATTTTGGGATTGAGATAGTGCAATTGTGAGATAGAATCTGTACTAAGTGTTCATAAAGAACAATATGTCATTACAAGCTGTTTAGATTGGCATTAAGAATAACATAGTAAAACCAATGGATTTCTTTTTGAACTTACCTAATAGTGATGCATTGGTCACTGCCCTTCTTGACATCACTTTGCACTTGTGATGTTCCAATGGCTTAGTGGGTTAATGTCCCTGTCTTTTAATCAGGAGTTTGTGCGTTCTAGTCCTCAGAGAGCTTTTTTCATTTACTTACCAATAAGTTTCCTATAGAGCCAATGGAAATTTGCATTGATTTTGGGATTGAGATAGTGCAATTGTGAGATAGAATCTGTACTAAGTGTTCATAAATAACAATATGTCATTACAAGCTGTTTAGATTGGCATTAAGAATAACATAGTAAAACCAATGGATTTCTTTTTGAACTTACCAAATAGTGATTTTTTGTTCACTGCCCTACTTGACATAAATTTGCACCTGTGCTGTTCCAGTGGCTTACTGGGTTAATGCATCTGTCTTGTAAACAGGAGTTCATGAGTTCTAATCCATGGAGAGTCTTTTTCATTTACTTACTAATAAGCTTCCTATGGAGCAATGGAAATTTGCATTGATTTTGAGATATAGAATCTGTATTACGTGTTCATCAAGAACAATACGTCATGATGCGCTGCAAAGATTGGCATTAAGAATAACATAGTGAAACCAATGGATTTCTTTTTGAACTTTCCTAATAGTGATTCATTACTCACTGCACTTCTTGACATCACTTTGCGCCTGTGATGTTCCTGTGGCTTACTGGGATAATGCACCTGTCTTGTAAAAAGGATTTCATGAATTGTAATCCTTTGAGAGTCTTTTTCATTTACTTACTAATAAGCTTCCTATGGAGCCAATGGAAATTTGCATTGATTTTGAGATACAGAATCTGTATTACGTGTTCATCAAGAACAATACGTCATGATGCGCTGCAAAGATTAGCATTAAGAATAACATAGTGAAACCAATGGATTTCTTTTTGAACTTACCGAATAGTGATTCATTGTTCACTGCCCTTCTTGACATAAATTTGCACCTGTGATGTTCCAGTGGCTTACTGGGTTAATGCACCTGTCTTGTAAAAAGGATTTCATGAGTTCTAATTCTTGGAGAGTCTTTTTCATTTACTTACTAATAAGCTTCCTATGGAGCCAATGTAAATTTGCATTGATTTTGGGATTGAGATAGTGCAATTGTGAGATATAGAATCTGTATTACGTGTTCATCAAGAACTATACGTCATGATGCGCTGCAAAGATTGGCATTAAGAATAACATAGTGAAACCAATGGATTTCTTTTTGAACTTACCTAATAGTGATTCAATGTTCACTGCCCTTCTTGACATCACTTTGCACTTGTGATGTTCCAATGGCTTAGTGGGTTAATGCCCCTGTCTTTTAAACAGGAGTTCATGAGTTCTAGTCCTCAGAGACCTCTTTTTCATTTACTTACCAATAAGTTTCCTATAGAGCCAATGGAAGTTTGCATTGATTTTGGGATTGAGATTGTGCAATTGTGAGATAGAATCTGTAGTAAGTGTTCATAAAGAACAAAAAGTCATCACAATCTGTTTAGAATGGCTTTAAGAATAACATAGTAAAACCAATGGATTTCTTTTTGAACTTACCTAATAGTGATTCATTGTTCACTGCCCTTCTTGACATCACTGTGCACCTGTGTTGTTCCTGTGGCTTACTGGGTTAATGCACCTGTCTTGTAAAAAGGATTTCATGAGTTCTAATCCTTGGAGAGTTTTTTTCATTTACTTACTAATAAGCTTCCTATGGAGCCAATGGAAATTTGCATTGATTTTGGGCTTGAGATAGTGCAATTGTGAGATATAGAATCTGTATTACGTGTTCATCAAGAACAATATGTCATGATGCGCTGCAATGATTAGCATTAAGAATAACATAGTGAACCCAATGGATTTCTTTTTGAACTTACCTAATAGTGATTCATTGTTCACTGCCCTTCTTGACATCACTTTGCACTTGTGATGTTCTAATGGCTTAGTGGGTTAATGTCCCTGTGTTTTAAACAGGATTTTCGTGAGTTCTAATCCTCAGAGAGCTTTTTTTCATTTACTTACCAATAAGTTTCCTATAGAGCCAATGGAAATTTGCATTGATTTTGGGATTGAGATAGTGCAATTGTGAGATAGAATCTGTACTAAGTGTTCATAAAGAACAATATGTCATTACAAGCTGTTTAGATTGGCATTAAGAATAACAGAGTAAAACCAATGGATTTCTTTTTGAACTTACCTAATAGTGATTTATTGGTCACTGCCCTTCTTGACATCACTTTGCACTTGTGATGTTCCAATGGCTTAGTGGGTTAATGTCCCTGTATTTTAATCAGGAGTTTGTGCGTTCTAGTCCTCAGAGAGCTTTTTTTCATTTACTTACCAATAAGTTTCCTATAGAGCCAATGGAAATTTGCATTGATTTTGGGATTGAGATAGTGCAATTGTGAGATAGAATCTGTACTAAGTGTTCATCAAGAACAATACGTCATGATGCGCTGCAAAGATTGGCATTAAGAATAACATAGTGAAACCAATGGATTTCTTTTTGAACTTACCTAATAGTGATTCATTAGTCACTGCACTTCTTGACATCACCTTGCGCCTGTGATGTTCCTGTGGCTTACTGAGATAATGCACCTGTCTTGTAAAAAGGATTTCATGAGTTCTAATCCTTGGAGAGTATTTTTCATTTACTTACTAATAAGCTTCCTATGGAGCCAATGTAAATTTGCATTGATTTTGGGATTGAGATAGTGCAATTGTGAGATATAGAATCTGTATTACGTGTTCATCAAGAACTATACGTCATGATGCGCTGCAAAGATTGGCATTAAGAATAACATAGTGAAACCAATGGATTTCTTTTTGAACTTACCTAATAGTGATTCATTGGTCACTGCCCTTCTTGACATCACTTTGCATTTGTGATGTTCCAATGGCTTAGTGGGTTAATGTCCCTGTCTTTTAATCAGGAGTTTGTGTGTTCTAGTCCTCAGAGAGCTTTTTTTCATTTACTTACCAATAAGTTTCCTATAGAGCCAATGGAAATTTGCATTGATTTTGGGATTGAGATAGTGCAATTGTGAGATAGAATCTGTACTAAGTGTTCATAAAGAACAATATGTCATTACAAGCTGTTTAGATTGGCATTAAGAATAACATAGTAAAACCAATGGATTTCTTTTTGAACTTACCAAATAGTGATTTTTTGTTCACTGCCCTACTTGAGATAAATTTGCACCTGTGCTGTTCCAGTGGCTTACTGGGTTTATGCACCTGTTTTGTAAACAGGAGTTCATGAGTTCTAATCCATGGAGAGTCTTCTTCATTTACTTACTAATAAGGTTCCTATGGAGCAATGGAAATTTGCATTGATTTTGAGATATAGAATCTGTATTACGTGTTCATCAAGAACAATACGTCATGATGCGCTGCAAAGATTGGCATTAAGAATAACATAGTGAAACCAATGGATTTCTTTTTGAACTTTCCTAATAGTGATTCATTACTCACTGAACTTCTTGACATCACTTTGCGCCTGTGATGTTCCTGTGGCTTACTGGGATAATGCACCTGTCTTGTTTAAAGGATTTCATGAGTTCTAATCCTTTGAGAGTCTTTTTCATTTACTTACTAATAAGCTTCCTATGGATCCAATGGAAATTTGCATTGATTTTGAGATATAGAATCTGTATTACGTGTTCATCAAGAACAATACGTCATGATGCGCTGCAAAGATTAGCATTAAGAATAACATAGTGAAACCAATGGATTTCTTTTTGAACTTACCGAATAGTGATTCATTGTTCACTGCCCTTCTTGACATAAATTTGCACCTGTGATGTTCCAGTGGCTTACTGGGTTAATGCACCTGTCTTGTAAAAAGGATTTCATGAGTTCTAATCCTTGGAGAGTCTTTTTCATTTACTTACTAATAAGCTTCCTATGGAGCCAATGGAAATTTGCATTGATTTTGGGCTTGAGATAGTGCAATTGTGAGATATAGAATCTGTATTACGTGTTCATCAAGAACTATACGTCATGATGCGCTGCAAAGATTGGCATTAAGAATAACATAGTGAAACCAATGGATTTCTTTTTGAACTTACCTAATAGTGATTCAATGTTCACTGCCCTTCTTGACATCACTTTGCACTTGTGATGTTCCAATGGCTTAGTGGGTTAATGCCCCTCTCTTTTAAACAGGAGTTCATGAGTTCTAGTCCTCAGAGACCTCTTTTTCATTTACTTACCAATAAGTTTCCTATAGAGCCAATGGAAGTTTGCATTGATTTTGGGATTGAGATTGTGCAATTGTGAGATAGAATCTGTAGTAAGTGTTCATAAAGAACAAAAAGTCATCACAATCTGTTTAGAATGGCTTTAAGAATAACATAGTAAAACCAATGGATTTCTTTTTGAACTTACCTAATAGTGATTCATTGTTCACTGCCCTTCTTGACATCACTGTGCACCTGTGATGTTCCTGTGGCTTACTGGGTTAATGCACCTGTCTTGTAAAAAGGATTTCATGAGTTCTAATCCTTGGAGAGTCTTTTTCATTTACTTACTAATAAGCTTCCTATGGAGCCAATGGAAATTTGTATTGATTTTGGGCTTGAGATAGTGCAATTGTGAGATATAGAATCTGTATTACGTGTTCATCAAGAACAATATGTCATGATGCGCTGCAATGATTAGCATTAAGAATAACATAGTGAAACCAATGGATTTCTTTTTGAACTTACCTAATAGTGATTCATTGTTCACTGCCCTTCTTGACATCACTTTGCACTTGTGATGTTCTAATGGCTTAGTGGCTTAGTGGGTTAATGTCCCTGTCTTTTAAACAGGATTTTCGTGAGTTCTAATCCTCAGAGAGCTTTTTTTCATTTACTTACCAATAAGTTTCCTATAGAGCCAATGGAAATTTGCATTGATTTTGGGATTGAGATAGTGCAATTGTGAGATAGAATCTGTACTAAGTGTTCATAAAGAACAATATGTCATTACAAGCTGTTTAGATTGGCATTAAGAATAACAGAGTAAAACCAATGGATTTCTTTTTGAACTTACCTAATAGTGATTTATTGGTCACTGCCCTTCTTGACATCACTTTGCACTTGTGATGTTCCAATGGCTTAGTGGGTTAATGTCCCTGTATTTTAATCAGGAGTTTGTGCGTTCTAGTCCTCAGAGAGCTTTTTTTCATTTACTTACCAATAAGTTTCCTATAGAGCCAATGGAAATTTGCATTGATTTTGGGATTGAGATAGTGCAATTGTGAGATAGAATCTGTACTAAGTGTTCATCAAGAACAATACGTCATGATGCGCTGCAAAGATTGGCATTAAGAATAACATAGTGAAACCAATGGATTTCTTTTTGAACTTACCTAATAGTGATTCATTAGTCACTGCACTTCTTGACATCACCTTGCGCCTGTGATGTTCCTGTGGCTTACTGAGATAATGCACCTGTCTTGTAAAAAGGATTTCATGAGTTCTAATCCTTGGAGAGTATTTTTCATTTACTTACTAATAAGCTTCCTATGGAGCCAATGTAAATTTGCATTGATTTTGGGATTGAGATAGTGCAATTGTGAGATATAGAATCTGTATTACGTGTTCATCAAGAACTATACGTCATGATGCGCTGCAAAGATTGGCATTAAGAATAACATAGTGAAACCAATGGATTTCTTTTTGAACTTACCTAATAGTGATTCATTGGTCACTGCCCTTCTTGACATCACTTTGCATTTGTGATGTTCCAATGGCTTAGTGGGTTAATGTCCCTGTCTTTTAATCAGGAGTTTGTGTGTTCTAGTCCTCAGAGAGCTTTTTTTCATTTACTTACCAATAAGTTTCCTATAGAGCCAATGGAAATTTGCATTGATTTTGGGATTGAGATAGTGCAATTGTGAGATAGAATCTGTACTAAGTGTTCATAAAGAACAATATGTCATTACAAGCTGTTTAGATTGGCATTAAGAATAACATAGTAAAACCAATGGATTTCTTTTTGAACTTACCAAATAGTGATTTTTTGTTCACTGCCCTACTTGAGATAAATTTGCACCTGTGCTGTTCCAGTGGCTTACTGGGTTTATGCACCTGTTTTGTAAACAGGAGTTCATGAGTTCTAATCCATGGAGAGTCTTCTTCATTTACTTACTAATAAGGTTCCTATGGAGCAATGGAAATTTGCATTGATTTTGAGATATAGAATCTGTATTACGTGTTCATCAAGAACAATACGTCATGATGCGCTGCAAAGATTGGCATTAAGAATAACATAGTGAAACCAATGGATTTCTTTTTGAACTTTCCTAATAGTGATTCATTACTCACTGAACTTCTTGACATCACTTTGCGCCTGTGATGTTCCTGTGGCTTACTGGGATAATGCACCTGTCTTGTTTAAAGGATTTCATGAGTTCTAATCCTTTGAGAGTCTTTTTCATTTACTTACTAATAAGCTTCCTATGGATCCAATGGAAATTTGCATTGATTTTGAGATATAGAATCTGTATTACGTGTTCATCAAGAACAATACGTCATGATGCGCTGCAAAGATTAGCATTAAGAATAACATAGTGAAACCAATGGATTTCTTTTTGAACTTACCGAATAGTGATTCATTGTTCACTGCCCTTCTTGACATAAATTTGCACCTGTGATGTTCCAGTGGCTTACTGGGTTAATGCACCTGTCTTGTAAAAAGGATTTCATGAGTTCTAATCCTTGGAGAGTCTTTTTCATTTACTTACTAATAAGCTTCCTATGGAGCCAATGGAAATTTGCATTGATTTTGGGCTTGAGATAGTGCAATTGTGAGATATAGAATCTGTATTACGTGTTCATCAAGAACTATACGTCATGATGCGCTGCAAAGATTGGCATTAAGAATAACATAGTGAAACCAATGGATTTCTTTTTGAACTTACCTAATAGTGATTCAATGTTCACTGCCCTTCTTGACATCACTTTGCACTTGTGATGTTCCAATGGCTTAGTGGGTTAATGCCCCTCTCTTTTAAACAGGAGTTCATGAGTTCTAGTCCTCAGAGACCTCTTTTTCATTTACTTACCAATAAGTTTCCTATAGAGCCAATGGAAGTTTGCATTGATTTTGGGATTGAGATTGTGCAATTGTGAGATAGAATCTGTAGTAAGTGTTCATAAAGAACAAAAAGTCATCACAATCTGTTTAGAATGGCTTTAAGAATAACATAGTAAAACCAATGGATTTCTTTTTGAACTTACCTAATAGTGATTCATTGTTCACTGCCCTTCTTGACATCACTGTGCACCTGTGATGTTCCTGTGGCTTACTGGGTTAATGCACCTGTCTTGTAAAAAGGATTTCATGAGTTCTAATCCTTGGAGAGTCTTTTTCATTTACTTACTAATAAGCTTCCTATGGAGCCAATGGAAATTTGCATTGATTTTGGGCTTGAGATAGTGCAATTGTGAGATATAGAATCTGTATTACGTGTTCATCAAGAACAATATGTCATGATGCGCTGCAATGATTAGCATTAAGAATAACATAGTGAAACCAATGGATTTCTTTTTGAACTTACCTAATAGTGATTCATTGTTCACTGCCCTTCTTGACATCACTTTGCACTTGTGATGTTCTAATGGCTTAGTGGGTTAATGTCCCTGTCTTTTAAACAGGATTTTCGTGAGTTCTAATCCTCAGAGAGCTTTTTTTCATTTACTTACCAATAAGTTTCCTATAGAGCCAATGGAAATTTGCATTGATTTTGGGATTGAGATAGTGCAATTGTGAGATAGAATCTGTACTAAGTGTTCATAAAGAACAATATGTCATTACAAGCTGTTTAGATTGGCATTAAGAATAACAGAGTAAAACCAATGGATTTCTTTTTGAACTTACCTAATAGTGATTTATTGGTCACTGCCCTTCTTGACATCACTTTGCACTTGTGATGTTCCAATGGCTTAGTGGGTTAATGTCCCTGTATTTTAATCAGGAGTTTGTGCGTTCTAGTCCTCAGAGAGCTTTTTTTCATTTACTTACCAATAAGTTTCCTATAGAGCCAATGGAAATTTGCATTGATTTTGGGATTGAGATAGTGCAATTGTGAGATAGAATCTGTACTAAGTGTTCATCAAGAACAATACGTCATGATGCGCTGCAAAGATTGGCATTAAGAATAACATAGTGAAACCAATGGATTTCTTTTTGAACTTACCTAATAGTGATTCATTAGTCACTGCACTTCTTGACATCACCTTGCGCCTGTGATGTTCCTGTGGCTTACTGAGATAATGCACCTGTCTTGTAAAAAGGATTTCATGAGTTCTAATCCTTGGAGAGTATTTTTCATTTACTTACTAATAAGCTTCCTATGGAGCCAATGTAAATTTGCATTGATTTTGGGATTGAGATAGTGCAATTGTGAGATATAGAATCTGTATTACGTGTTCATCAAGAACTATACGTCATGATGCGCTGCAAAGATTGGCATTAAGAATAACATAGTGAAACCAATGGATTTCTTTTTGAACTTACCTAATAGTGATTCATTGGTCACTGCCCTTCTTGACATCACTTTGCATTTGTGATGTTCCAATGGCTTAGTGGGTTAATGTCCCTGTCTTTTAATCAGGAGTTTGTGCGTTCTAGTCCTCAGAGAGCTTTTTTTCATTTACTTACCAATAAGTTTCCTATAGAGCCAATGGAAATTTGCATTGATTTTGGGATTGAGATAGTGCAATTGTGAGATAGAATCTGTACTAAGTGTTCATAAAGAACAATATGTCATTACAAGCTGTTTAGATTGGCATTAAGAATAACATAGTAAAACCAATGGATTTCTTTTTGAACTTACCAAATAGTGATTTTTTGTTCACTGCCCTACTTGAGATAAATTTGCACCTGTGCTGTTCCAGTGGCTTACTGGGTTTATGCACCTGTTTTGTAAACAGGAGTTCATGAGTTCTAATCCATGGAGAGTCTTCTTCATTTACTTACTAATAAGGTTCCTATGGAGCAATGGAAATTTGCATTGATTTTGAGATATAGAATCTGTATTACGTGTTCATCAAGAACAATACGTCATGATGCGCTGCAAAGATTGGCATTAAGAATAACATAGTGAAACCAATGGATTTCTTTTTGAACTTTCCTAATAGTGATTCATTACTCACTGCACTTCTTGACATCACTTTGCGCCTGTGATGTTCCTGTGGCTTACTGGGATAATGCACCTGTCTTGTTTAAAGGATTTCATGAGTTCTAATCCTTTGAGAATCTTTTTCATTTACTTACTAATAAGCTTCCTATGGATCCAATGGAAATTTGCATTGATTTTGAGATATAGAATCTGTATTACGTGTTCATCAAGAACAATACGTCATGATGCGCTGCAAAGATTAGCATTAAGAATAACATAGTGAAACCAATGGATTTCTTTTTGAACTTACCGAATAGTGATTCATTGTTCACTGCCCTTCTTGACATAAATTTGCACCTGTGATGTTCCAGTGGCTTACTGGGTTAATTCACCTGTCTTGTAAAAAGGATTTCATGAGTTCTAATCCTTGGAGAGTCTTTTTCATTTACTTACTAATAAGCTTCCTATGGAGCCAATGGAAATTTGCATTGATTTTGGGCTTGAGATAGTGCAATTGTGAGATATAGAATCTGTATTACGTGTTCATCAAGAACAATATGTCATGATGCGCTGCAATGATTAGCATTAAGAATAACATAGTGAAACCAATGGATTTCTTTTTGAACTTACCTAATAGTGATTCATTGTTCACTGCCCTTCTTGACATCACTTTGCACTTGTGATGTTCTAATGGCTTAGTGGGTTAATGTCCCTGTCTTTTAAACAGGATTTTCGTGAGTTCTAATCCTCAGAGAGCTTTTTTTCATTTACTTACCAATAAGTTTCCTATAGAGCCAATGGAAATTTGCATTGATTTTGGGATTGAGATAGTGCAATTGTGAGATAGAATCTGTACTAAGTGTTCATAAAGAACAATATGTCATTACAAGCTGTTTAGATTGGCATTAAGAATAACATAGTAAAACCAATGGATTTCTTTTTGAACTTACCAAATAGTGATTTTTTGTTCACTGCCCTACTTGACATAAATTTGCACCTGTGCTGTTCCAGTGGCTTACTGGGTTTATGCATCTGTCTTGTAAACAGGAGTTCATGAGTTCTAATCCATGGAGAGTCTTTTTCATTTACTTACTAATAAGCTTCCTATGGAGCAATGGAAATTTGCATTGATTTTGAGATATAGAATCTGTATTACGTGTTCATCAAGAACAATACGTCATGATGCGCTGCAAAGATTGGCATTAAGAATAACATAGTGAAACCAATGGATTTCTTTTTGAACTTTCCTAATAGTGATTCATTACTCACTGCACTTCTTGACATCACTTTGCGCCTGTGATGTTCCTGTGGCTTACTGGGATAATGCACCTGTCTTGTAAAAAGGATTTCATGAATTGTAATCCTTTGAGAGTCTTTTTCATTTACTTACTAATAAGCTTCCTATGGAGCCAATGGAAATTTGCATTGATTTTGAGATACAGAATCTGTATTACGTGTTCATCAAGAACAATACGTCATGATGCGCTGCAAAGATTAGCATTAAGAATAACATAGTGAAACCAATGGATTTCTTTTTGAACTTACCGAATAGTGATTCATTGTTCACTGCCCTTCTTGACATAAATTTGCACCTGTGATGTTCCAGTGGCTTACTGGGTTAATGCACCTGTCTTGTAAAAAGGATTTCATGAGTTCTAATTCTTGAAGAGTCTTTTTCATTTACTTACTAATAAGCTTCCTATGGAGCCAATGTAAATTTGCATTGATTTTGGGATTGAGATAGTGCAATTGTGAGATATAGAATCTGTATTACGTGTTCATCAAGAACTATACGTCATGATGCGCTGCAAAGATTGGCATTAAGAATAACATAGTGAAACCAATGGATTTCTTTTTGAACTTACCTAATAGTGATTCAATGTTCACTGCCCTTCTTGACATCACTTTGCACTTGTGATGTTCCAATGGCTTAGTGGGTTAATGCCCCTGTCCTTTAAACAGGAGTTCATGAGTTCTAGTCCTCAGAGACCTCTTTTTCATTTACTTACCAATAAGTTTCCTATAGAGCCAATGGAAGTTTGCATTGATTTTGGGATTGAGATTGTGCAATTGTGAGATAGAATCTGTACTAAGTGTTCATAAAGAACAATATGTCATTACAAGCTGTTTAGATTGGCATTAAGAATAACATAGTAAAACCAATGGATTTCTATTTGAACTTACCTAATAGTGATTCATTGGTCACTGCCCTTCTTGACATAAATTTGCACCTGTGATGTTGCTGTGGCTTACTGGGTTAATGCACCTGTCTTGTAAAAAGGATTTCATGAGTTCTAATCCTTGGAGAGTCTTTTTCATTTACTTACTAATAAGCTTCCTATGGAGCCAATGTAAATTTGCATTGATTTTTGGCTTGAGATAGTGCAATTGTGAGATAGAATCTGTAGTAAGTGTTCATAAAGAACAAAAAGTCATCACAATCTGTTTAGAATGGCTTTAAGAATAACATAGTAAAACCAATGGATTTCTTTTTGAACTTACCTAATAGTGATTCATTGTTCACTGCCCTTCTTGACATCACTGTGCACCTGTGATGTTCCTGTGGCTTACTGGGTTAATGCACCTGTCTTGTAAAAAGGATTTCATGAGTTCTAATCCTTGGAGAGTCTTTTTCATTTACTTACTAATAAGCTTCCTATGGAGCCAATGGAAATTTGCATTGATTTTGGGCTTGAGATAGTGCAATTGTGAGATATAGAATCTGTATTACGTGTTCATCAAGAACAATATGTCATGATGCGCTGCAATGATTAGCATTAAGAATAACATAGTGAAACCAATGGATTTCTTTTTGAACTTACCTAATAGTGATTCATTGTTCACTGCCCTTCTTGACATCACTTTGCACTTGTGATGTTCTAATGGCTTAGTGGGTTAATGTCCCTGTCTTTTAAACAGGTTTTTCGTGAGTTCTAATCCTCAGAGAGCTTTTTTTCATTTACTTACCAATAAGTTTCCTATAGAGCCAATGGAAATTTGCATTGATTTTGGGATTGAGATAGTGCAATTGTGAGATAGAATCTGTACTAAGTGTTCATAAAGAACAATATGTCATTACAAGCTGTTTAGATTGGCATTAAGAATAACATAGTAAAACCAATGGATTTCTTTTTGAACTTACCTAATAGTGATTTATTGGTCACTGCCCTTCTTGACATCACTTTGCACTTGTGATGTTCCAATGGCTTAGTGGGTTAATGTCCCTGTATTTTAATCAGGAGTTTGTGCGTTCTAGTCCTCAGAGTGGTTTTTTTCATTTACTTACCAATAAGTTTCCTATAGAGCCAATGGAAATTTGCATTGATTTTGGGATTGAGATAGTGCAATTGTGAGATAGAATCTGTACTAAGTGTTCATCAAGAACAATACGTCATGATGCGCTGCAAAGATTGGCATTAAGAATAACATAGTGAAACCAATGGATTTCTTTTTGAACTTACCTAATAGTGATTCATTAGTCACTGCACTTCTTGACATCACTTTGCGCCTGTGATGTTCCTGTGGCTTACTGAGATAATGCACCTGTCTTGTAAAAAGGATTTCATGAGTTCTAATCCTTGGAGAGTATTTTTCATTTACTTACTAATAAGCTTCCTATGGAGCCAATGTAAATTTGCATTGATTTTGGGATTGAGATAGTGCAATTGTGAGATATAGAATCTGTATTACGTGTTCATCAAGAACTATACGTCATGATGCGCTGCAAAGATTGGCATTAAGAATAACATAGTGAAACCAATGGATTTCTTTTTGAACTTACCTAATAGTGATTCAATGTTCACTGCCCTTCTTGACATCACTTTGCACTTGTGATGTTCCAATGGCTTAGTGGGTTAATGCCCCTGTCTTTTAAACAGGAGTTCATGAGTTCTAGTCCTCAGAGACCTTTTTTTTCATTTACTTACCAATAAGTTTCCTATAGAGCCAATGGAAATTTGCATTGATTTTGGGATTGAGATAGTGCAATTGTGAGATAGAATCTGTACTAAGTGTTCATAAAGAACAATATGTCATTACAAGCTGTTTAGATTGGCATTAAGAATAGCATAGTAAAACCAATGGATTTCTTTTTGAACTTACCAAATAGTGATTTTTTGTTCACTGCCCTACTTGACATAAATTTGCACCTGTGCTGTTCCAGTGGCTTACTGGGTTTATGCACCTGTCTTGTAAACAGGAGTTCATGAGTTCTAATCCATGGAGAGTCTTTTTCATTTACTTACTAATAAGCTTCCTATGGAGCAATGGAAATTTGCATTGATTTTGAGATATAGAATCTGTATTACGTGTTCATCAAGAACAATACGTCATGATGCGCTGCAAAGATTGGCATTAAGAATAACATAGTGAAACCAATGGATTTCTTTTTGAACTTTCCTAATAGTGATTCATTACTCACTGCACTTCTTGACATCACTTTGCGCCTGTGATGTTCCTGTGGCTTACTGGGATAATGCACCTGTCTTGTAAAAAGGATTTCATGAGTTCTTATCCTTTGAGAGTCTTTTTCATTTACTTACTAATAAGCTTCCTATGGAGCCAATGGAAATTTGCATTGATTTTGAGATATAGAATCTGTATTACGTGTTCATCAAGAACAATACGTCATGATGCGCTGCAAAGATTAGCATTAAGAATAACATAGTGAAACCAATGGATTTCTTTTTGAACTTACCGAATAGTGATTCATTGTTCACTGCCCTTCTTGACATAAATTTGCACCTGTGATGTTCCAGTGGCTTACTGGGTTAATGCACCTGTCTTGTAAAAAGGATTTCATGAGTTCTAATCCTTGGAGAGTCTTTTTCATTTACTTACTAATAAGCTTCCTATGGAGCCAATGTAAATTTGCATTGATTTTGGGATTGAGATAGTGCAATTGTGAGATTTAGAATCTGTATTACGTGTTCATCAAGAACTATACGTCATGATGCGCTGCAAAGATTGGCATTAAGAATAACATAGTGAAACCAATGGATTTCTTTTTGAACTTACCTAATAGTGATTCAATGTTCACTGCCCTTCTTGACATCACTTTGCACTTGTGATGTTCCAATGGCTTAGTGGGTTAATGTCCCTGTCTTTTAATCAGGAGTTTGTGCGTTCTAGTCCTCAGAGAGCTTTTTTCATTTACTTACCAATAAGTTTCCTATAGAGCCAATGGAAATTTGCATTGATTTTGGGATTGAGATTGTGCAATTGTGAGATAGAATCTGTACTAAGTGTTCATAAAGAACAATATGTCATTACAAGCTGTTTAGATTGGTATTAAGAATAACATAGTAAAACCAATGGATTTCTTTTTGAACTTACCTAATAGTGATTCATTGGTCACTGCCCTTCTTGACATCACTTTGCACTTGTGATGTTCCAATGGCTTAGTGGGTTAATGTCCCTGTCTTTTAATCAGGAGTTTGTGCGTTCTAGTCCTCAGAGAGCTTTTTTCCTTTACTTACCAATAAGTTTCCTATAGAGCCAATGGAAATTTGCATTGATTTTGGGATTGAGATTGTGCAATTGTGAGATAGAATCTGTACTAAGTGTTCATAAAGAACAATATGTCATTACAAGCTGTTTAGATTGGCATTAAGAATAACATAGTAAAACCAATGGATTTCTTTTTCAACTTACCAAATAGTGATTTTTTGTTCACTGCCCTTCTTGACATAAATTTGCACCTGTGATGTTCCAGTGGCTTACTGGGTTTATGCACCTGTCTTGTAAACAGGAGTTCATGAGTTCTAATCCATGGAGAGTCTTTTTCATTTACTTACTAATAAGCTTCCTATGGAGCAATGGAAATTTGCATTGATTTTGAGATATAGAATCTGTATTACGTGTTCATCAAGAACAATACGTCATGATGCGCTGCAAAGATTGGCATTAAGAATAACATAGTGAAACCAATGGATTTCTTTTTGAACTTACCGAATAGTGAATCATTGTTCACTGCCCTTCTTGACATAAATTTGCACCTGTGATGTTCCAGTGGCTTACTGGGTTTATGCACCTGTCTTGTAAACAGGAGTTCATGAGTTCTAATCCTTGGAGAGCTTTTTTCATTTATTACTAATAAGCTTCCTATAGAGCCAATGTAAATTTGCATTGATTTTGGGCTTGAGATAGTGTAATTGTGAGATATAGAATCTGTATTACGTGTTCATCAAGAACAATATGTCATGATGCGCTGCAATGATTAGCATTAAGAATAACATAGTGAAACCAATGGATTTCTTTTTGAACTTACCTAATAGTGATTCATTGTTCACTGCCCTTCTTGACATCACTTTGTACTTGTGATGTTCTAATGGCTTAGTGGGTTAATGTCCCTGTCTTTTAAACAGGATTTTCGTGAGTTCTAATCCTCAGAGAGCTTTTTTTCATTTACTTACCAATAAGTTTCCTATAGAGCCAATGGAAATTTGCATTGATTTTGGGATTGAGATAGTGCAATTGTGAGACAGAATCTGTACTAAGTGTTCATAAAGAACAATATGTCATTACAAGCTGTTTAGATTGGCATTAAGAATAACATAGTAAAACCAATGGATTTCTTTTTGAACTTACCTAATAGTGATTTATTGGTCACTGCCCTTCTTGACATCACTTTGCACTTGTGATGTTCCAATGGCTTAGTGGGTTAATGTCCCTGTATTTTAATCAGGAGTTTGTGCGTTCTAGTCCTCAGAGAGCTTTTTTTCATTTACTTACCAATAAGTTTCCTATAGAGCCAATGGAAATTTGCATTGATTTTGGGATTGAGATAGTGCAATTGTGAGATAGAATCTGTACTAAGTGTTCATCAAGAACAATACGTCATGATGCGCTGCAAAGATTGGCATTAAGAATAACATAGTGAAACCAATGGATTTCTTTTTGAACTTACCTAATAGTGATTCATTAGTCACTGCACTTCTTGACATCACTTTGCGCCTGTGATGTTCCTGTGGCTTACTGAGATAATGCACCTGTCTTGTAAAAAGGATTTCATGAGTTATAATCCTTGGAGAGTATTTTTCATTTACTTACTAATAAGCTTCCTATGGAGCCAATGTAAATTTGCATTGATTTTGGGATTGAGATAGTGCAATTGTGAGATATAGAATCTGTATTACGTGTTCATCAAGAACTATACGTCATGATGCGCTGCAAAGATTGGCATTAAGAATAACAGTGAAACCAATGGATTTCTTTTTGAACTTACCTAATAGTGATTCAATGTTCACTGCCCTTCTTGACATCACTTTGCACTTGTGATGTTCCAATGGCTTAGTGGGTTAATGCCCCTGTCTTTTAAACAGGAGTTCATGAGTTCTAGTCCTCAGAGACCTTTTTTTTCATTTACTTACCAATAAGTTTCCTATAGAGCCAATGGAAATTTGCATTGATTTTGGGATTGAGATAGTGCAATTGTGAGATAGAATCTGTACTAAGTGTTCATAAAGAACAATATGTCATTACAAGCTGTTTAGATTGGCATTAAGAATAGCATAGTAAAACCAATGGATTTCTTTTTGAACTTACCAAATAGTGATTTTTTGTTCACTGCCCTACTTGACATAAATTTGCACCTGTGCTGTTCCAGTGGCTTACTGGGTTTATGCACCTGTCTTGTAAACAGGAGTTCATGAGTTCTAATCCATGGAGAGTCTTTTTCATTTACTTACTAATAAGCTTCCTATGGAGCAATGGAAATTTGCATTGATTTTGAGATATAGAATCTGTATTACGTGTTCATCAAGAACAATACGTCATGATGCGCTGCAAAGATTGGCATTAAGAATAACATAGTGAAACCAATGGATTTCTTTTTGAACTTTCCTAATAGTGATTCAATGTTCACTGCCCTTCTTGACATCACTTTGCGCCTGTGATGTTCCTGTGGCTTACTGGGATAATGCACCTGTCTTGTAAAAAGGATTTCATGAGTTCTAATCCTTGGAGAGTCTTTTTCATTTACTTACTAATAAGCTTCCTATGGAGCCAATGTAAATTTGCATTGATTTTGGGATTGAGATAGTGCAATTGTGAGATTTAGAATCTGTATTACGTGTTCATCAAGAACTATACGTCATGATGCGCTGCAAAGATTGGCATTAAGAATAACATAGTGAAACCAATGGATTTCTTTTTGAACTTACCTAATAGTGATTCAATGTTCACTGCCCTTCTTGACATCACTTTGCACTTGTGATGTTCCAATGGCTTAGTGGGTTAATGTCCCTGTCTTTTAATCAGGAGTTTGTGCGTTCTAGTCCTCAGAGAGCTTTTTTCATTTACTTACCAATAAGTTTCCTATAGAGCCAATGGAAATTTGCATTGATTTTGGGATTGAGATTGTGCAATTGTGAGATAGAATCTGTACTAAGTGTTCATAAAGAACAATATGTCATTACAAGCTGTTTAGATTGGTATTAAGAATAACATAGTAAAACCAATGGATTTCTTTTTGAACTTACCTAATAGTGATTCATTGGTCACTGCCCTTCTTGACATCACTTTGCACTTGTGATGTTCCAATGGCTTAGTGGGTTAATGTCCCTGTCTTTTAATCAGGAGTTTGTGCGTTCTAGTCCTCAGAGAGCTTTTTTCCTTTACTTACCAATAAGTTTCCTATAGAGCCAATGGAAATTTGCATTGATTTTGGGATTGAGATTGTGCAATTGTGAGATAGAATCTGTACTAAGTGTTCATAAAGAACAATATGTCATTACAAGCTGTTTAGGTTGGCATTAAGAATAACATAGTAAAACCAATGGATTTCTTTTTCAACTTACCAAATAGTGATTTTTTGTTCACTGCCCTTCTTGACATAAATTTGCACCTGTGATGTTCCAGTGGCTTACTGGGTTTATGCACCTGTCTTGTAAACAGGAGTTCATGAGTTCTAATCCATGGAGAGTCTTTTTCATTTACTTACTAATAAGCTTCCTATGGAGCAATGGAAATTTGCATTGATTTTGAGATATAGAATCTGTATTACGTGTTCATCAAGAACAATACGTCATGATGCGCTGCAAAGATTGGCATTAAGAATAACATAGTGAAACCAATGGATTTCTTTTTGAACTTACCGAATAGTGAATCATTGTTCACTGCCCTTCTTGACATAAATTTGCACCTGTGATGTTCCAGTGGCTTACTGGGTTTATGCACCTGTCTTGTAAACAGGAGTTCATGAGTTCTAATCCTTGGAGAGCTTTTTTCATTTATTACTAATAAGCTTCCTATAGAGCCAATGTAAATTTGCATTGATTTTGGGCTTGAGATAGTGTAATTGTGAGATATAGAATCTGTATTACGTGTTCATCAAGAACAATATGTCATGATGCGCTGCAATGATTAGCATTAAGAATAACATAGTGAAACCAATGGATTTCTTTTTGAACTTACCTAATAGTGATTCATTGTTCACTGCCCTTCTTGACATCACTTTGTACTTGTGATGTTCTAATGGCTTAGTGGGTTAATGTCCCTGTCTTTTAAACAGGATTTTCGTGAGTTCTAATCCTCAGAGAGCTTTTTTTCATTTACTTACCAATAAGTTTCCTATAGAGCCAATGGAAATTTGCATTGATTTTGGGATTGAGATAGTGCAATTGTGAGATAGAATCTGTACTAAGTGTTCATAAAGAACAATATGTCATTACAAGCTGTTTAGATTGGCATTAAGAATAACATAGTAAAACCAATGGATTTCTTTTTGAACTTACCTAATAGTGATTTTTTGTTCACTGCCCTACTTGACATAAATTTGCACCTGTGCTGTTCCAGTGGCTTACTGGGTTTATGCACCTGTCTTGTAAACAGGAGTTCATGAGTTCTAATCCATGGAGAGTCTTTTTCATTTACTTACTAATAAGCTTCCTATGGAGCAATGGAAATTTGCATTGATTTTGAGATATAGAATCTGTATTACGTGTTCATCAAGAACAATACGTCATGATGCGCTGCAAAGATTGGCATTAAGAATAACATAGTGAAACCAATGGATTTCTTTTTGAACTTTCCTAATAGTGATTCATTACTCACTGCACTTCTTGACATCACTTTGCGCCTGTGATGTTCCTGTGGCTTACTGGGATAATGCACCTGTCTTGTAAAAAGGATTTCATGAGTTCTTATCCTTTGAGAGTCTTTTTCATTTACTTACTAATAAGCTTCCTATGGAGCCAATGGAAATTTGCATTGATTTTGAGATATAGAATCTGTATTACGTGTTCATCAAGAACAATACGTCATGATGCGCTGCAAAGATTAGCATTAAGAATAACATAGTGAAACCAATGGATTTCTTTTTGAACTTACCGAATAGTGATTCATTGTTCACTGCCCTTCTTGACATAAATTTGCACCTGTGATGTTCCAGTGGCTTACTGGGTTAATGCACCTGTCTTGTAAAAAGGATTTCATGAGTTCTAATCCTTGGAGAGTCTTTTTCATTTACTTACTAATAAGCTTCCTATGGAGCCAATGTAAATTTGCATTGATTTTGGGATTGAGATAGTGCAATTGTGAGATTTAGAATCTGTATTACGTGTTCATCAAGAACTATACGTCATGATGCGCTGCAAAGATTGGCATTAAGAATAACATAGTGAAACCAATGGATTTCTTTTTGAACTTACCTAATAGTGATTCAATGTTCACTGCCCTTCTTGACATCACTTTGCACTTGTGATGTTCCAATGGCTTAGTGGGTTAATGTCCCTGTCTTTTAATCAGGAGTTTGTGCGTTCTAGTCCTCAGAGAGCTTTTTTCATTTACTTACCAATAAGTTTCCTATAGAGCCAATGGAAATTTGCATTGATTTTGGGATTGAGATTGTGCAATTGTGAGATAGAATCTGTACAAAGTGTTCATAAAGAACAATATGTCATTACAAGCTGTTTAGATTGGTATTAAGAATAACATAGTAAAACCAATGGATTTCTTTTTGAACTTACCTAATAGTGATTCATTGGTCACTGCCCTTCTTGACATCACTTTGCACTTGTGATGTTCCAATGGCTTAGTGGGTTAATGTCCCTGTCTTTTAATCAGGAGTTTGTGCGTTCTAGTCCTCAGAGAGCTTTTTTCCTTTACTTACCAATAAGTTTCCTATAGAGCCAATGGAAATTTGCATTGATTTTGGGATTGAGATTGTGCAATTGTGAGATAGAATCTGTACTAAGTGTTCATAAAGAACAATATGTCATTACAAGCTGTTTAGATTGGCATTAAGAATAACATAGTAAAACCAATGGATTTCTTTTTGAACTTACCAAATAGTGATTTTTTGTTCACTGCCCTTCTTGACATAAATTTGCACCTGTGATGTTCCAGTGGCTTACTGGGTTTATGCACCTGTCTTGTAAACAGGAGTTCAAGAGTTCTAATCCATGGAGAGTCTTTTTCATTTACTTACTAATAAGCTTCCTATGGAGCAATGGAAATTTGCATTGATTTTGAGATATAGAATCTGTATTACGTGTTCATCAAGAACAATACGTCATGATGCGCTGCAAAGATTGGCATTAAGAATAACATAGTGAAACCAATGGATTTCTTTTTGAACTTACCGAATAGTGAATCATTGTTCACTGCCCTTCTTGACATAAATTTGCACCTGTGATGTTCCAGTGGCTTACTGGGTTTATGCACCTGTCTTGTAAACAGGAGTTCATGAGTTCTAATCCTTGGAGAGCTTTTTTCATTTATTACTAATAAGCTTCCTATAGAGCCAATGTAAATTTGCATTGATTTTGGGCTTGAGATAGTGTAATTGTGAGATATAGAATCTGTATTACGTGTTCATCAAGAACAATATGTCATGATGCGCTGCAATGATTAGCATTAAGAATAACATAGTGAAACCAATGGATTTCTTTTTGAACTTACCTAATAGTGATTCATTGTTCACTGCCCTTCTTGACATCACTTTGCACTTGTGATGTTCTAATGGCTTAGTGGGTTAATGCCCCTGTCTTTTAAACAGGAGTTCATGAGTTCTAGTCCTCAGAGACCTTTTTTTTCATTTACTTACCAATAAGTTTCCTATAGAGCCAATGGAAATTTGCATTGATTTTGGGATTGAGATAGTGCAATTGTGAGATAGAATCTGTACTGAGTGTTCATCAAGAACAATACGTCATGATGCGCTGCAAAGATTGGCATTAAGAATAACATAGTGAAACCAATGGATTTCTTTTTGAACTTACCTAATAGTGATTCATTAGTCACTGCACTTCTTGACATCACTTTGCGCCTGTGATGTTCCTGTGGCTTACTGAGATAATGCACCTGTCTTGTAAAAAGGATTTCATGAGTTCTAATCCTTGGAGAGTATTTTTCATTTACTTACTAATAAGCTTCCTATGGAGCCAATGTAAATTTGCATTGATTTTGGGATTGAGATAGTGCAATTGTGAGATATAGAATCTGTATTACGTGTTCATCAAGAACTATACGTCATGATGCGCTGCAAAGATTGGCATTAAGAATAACAGTGAAACCAATGGATTTCTTTTTGAACTTACCTAATAGTGATTCAATGTTCACTGCCCTTCTTGACATCACTTTGCACTTGTGATGTTCCAATGGCTTAGTGGGTTAATGCCCCTGTGTTTTAAACAGGAGTTCATGAGTTCTAGTCCTCAGAGACCTTTTTTTTCATTTACTTACCAATAAGTTTCCTATAGAGCCAATGGAAATTTGCATTGATTTTGGGATTGAGATAGTGCAATTGTGAGATAGAATCTGTACTAAGTGTTCATAAAGAACAATATGTCATTACAAGCTGTTTAGATTGGCATTAAGAATAGCATAGTAAAACCAATGGATTTCTTTTTGAACTTACCAAATAGTGATTTTTTGTTCACTGCCCTACTTGACATAAATTTGCACCTGTGCTGTTCCAGTGGCTTACTGGGTTTATGCACCTGTCTTGTAAACAGGAGTTCATGAGTTCTAATCCATGGAGAGTCTTTTTCATTTACTTACTAATAAGCTTCCTATGGAGCAATGGAAATTTGCATTGATTTTGAGATATAGAATCTGTATTACGTGTTCATCAAGAACAATACGTCATGATGCGCTGCAAAGATTAGCATTAAGAATAACATAGTGAAACCAATGGATTTCTTTTTGAACTTACCGAATAGTGATTCATTGTTCACTGCCCTTCTTGACATAAATTTGCACCTGTGATGTTCCAGTGGCTTACTGGGTTAATGCACCTGTCTTGTAAAAAGGATTTCATGAGTTCTAATCCTTGGAGAGTCTTTTTCATTTACTTACTAATAAGCTTCCTATGGAGCCAATGTAAATTTGCATTGATTTTGGGATTGAGATAGTGCAATTGTGAGATTTAGAATCTGTATTACGTGTTCATCAAGAACTATACGTCATGATGCGCTGCAAAGATTGGCATTAAGAATAACATAGTGAAACCAATGGATTTCTTTTTGAACTTACCTAATAGTGATTCAATGTTCACTGCCCTTCTTGACATCACTTTGCACTTGTGATGTTCCAATGGCTTAGTGGGTTAATGTCCCTGTCTTTTAATCAGGAGTTTGTGCGTTCTAGTCCTCAGAGAGCTTTTTTCATTTACTTACCAATAAGTTTCCTATAGAGCCAATGGAAATTTGCATTGATTTTGGGATTGAGATTGTGCAATTGTGAGATAGAATCTGTACTAAGTGTTCATAAAGAACAATATGTCATTACAAGCTGTTTAGATTGGTGTTAAGAATAACATAGTAAAACCAATGGATTTCTTTTTGAACTTACCTAATAGTGATTCATTGGTCACTGCCCTTCTTGACATCACTTTGCACTTGTGATGTTCCAATGGCTTAGTGGGTTAATGTCCCTGTCTTTTAATCAGGAGTTTGTGCGTTCTAGTCCTCAGAGAGCTTTTTTCCTTTACTTACCAATAAGTTTCCTATAGAGCCAATGGAAATTTGCATTGATTTTGGGATTGAGATTGTGCAATTGTGAGATAGAATCTGTACTAAGTGTTCATAAAGAACAATATGTCATTACAAACTGTTTAGATTGGCATTAAGAATAACATAGTAAAACCAATGGATTTCTTTTTCAACTTACCAAATAGTGATTTTTTGTTCACTGCCCTTCTTGACATAAATTTGCACCTGTGATGTTCCAGTGGCTTACTGGGTTTATGCACCTGTCTTGTAAACAGGAGTTCTAATCCATGGAGAGTCTTTTTCATTTACTTACTAATAAGCTTCCTATGGAGCAATGGAAATTTGCATTGATTTTGAGATATAGAATCTGTATTACGTGTTCATCAAGAACAATACGTCATGATGCGCTGCAAAGATTGGCATTAAGAATAACATAGTGAAACCAATGGATTTCTTTTTGAACTTACCGAATAGTGAATCATTGTTCACTGCCCTTCTTGACATAAATTTGCACCTGTGATGTTCCAGTGGCTTACTGGGTTTATGCACCTGTCTTGTAAACAGGAGTTCATGAGTTCTAATCCTTGGAGAGCTTTTTTCATTTATTACTAATAAGCTTCCTATAGAGCCAATGTAAATTTGCATTTATTTTGGGCTTGAGATAGTGTAATTGTGAGATATAGAATCTGTATTACGTGTTCATCAAGAACAATACGTCATGATGCGCTGCAAAGATTGGCATTAAGAATAACATAGTGAAACCAATGGATTTCTTTTTGAACTTACCTAATAGTGATTCAATGTTCACTGCCCTTCTTGACATCACTTTGCACTTGTGATGTTCCAATGACTTAGTGGGTTAATGCCCCTGTCTTTTAAACAGGAGTTCATGAGTTCTAGTCCTCCGAGACCTCTTTTTCATTTACTTACCAATAAGTTTCCTATAGAGCCAATGGAAATTTGCATTGATTTTGGGATTGAGATTGTGCAATTGTGAGATAGAATCTGTACTAAGTGTTCATCAAGAACAATATGTCATTACAAGCTGTTTAGATTGGCATTAAGAATAGCATAGTAAAACCAATGGATTTCTATTTGAACTTACCTAATAGTGATTCATTGGTCACTGCCCTTCTTGACATAAATTTGCACCTGTGATGTTGCTGTGGCTTACTGGGTTAATGCACCTGTCTTGTAAAAAGGATTTCATGAGTTCTAATCCTTGGAGAGTCTTTTTCATTTACTTACTAATAAGCTTCCTGTGGAGCCAATGTAAATTTGCATTGATTTTTGGCTTGAGATAGTGCAATTGTGAGATAGAATCTGTAGTAAGTGTTCATAAAGAACAATATGTCATCATAATCTGTTTAGAATGGCTTTAAGAATAACATAGTAAAACCAATGGATTTCTTTTTGAACTTACCTAATAGTGATTCATTGTTCACTGCCCTTCTTGACATCACTGTGCACCTGTGATGTTCCTGTGGCTTACTGGGTTAATGCACCTGTCTTGTAAAAAGGATTTCATGAGTTCTAATCCTTGGAGAGTCTTTTTCATTTACTTACTAATAAGCTTCCTATGGAGCCAATGGAAATTTGCATTGATTTTGGGCTTGAGATAGTGCAATTGTGAGATATAGAATCTGTATTAAGTGTTCATCAAGAACAATATGTCATGATGCGCTGCAATGATTTGCATTAAGAATAACATAGTGAAACCAATGGATTTCTTTTTGAACTTACCTAATAGTGATTCATTGTTCACTGCCCTTCTTGACATCACTTTGCACTAGTGATGTTCTAATGGCTTAGTGGGTTAATGTCCCTGTCTTTTAAACAGGATTTTCGTGAGTTCTAATCCTCAGAGAGCTTTTTTTCATTTACTTACCAATAAGTTTCCTATAGAGCCAATGGAAATTTGCATTGATTTTGGGATTGAGATAGTGCAATTGTGAGATAGAATCTGTACTAAGTGTTCATAAAGAACAATATGTCATTACAAGCTGTTTAGATTGGCATTTAGAATAACATCGTAAAACCAATGGATTTCTTTTTGAACTTACCTAATAGTGATTCATTGGTCACTGCCCTTCTTGACATCACTTTGCACTTGTGATGTTCCAATGGCTTAGTGGGTTAATGTCCCTGTCTTTTAATCAGGAGTTTGTGCGTTCTAGTCCTCAGAGAGCTTTTTTTCATTTACTTACCAATAAGTTTCCTATAGAGCCAATGGAAATTTGCATTGATTTTGGGATTGAGATAGTGCAATTGTGAGATAGAATCTGTACTAAGTGTTCATAAAGAACAATATGTCATTACAAGCTGTTTAGATTGGCATTAAGAATAATATAGTAAAACCAATGGATTTCTTTTTGAACTTACCAAATAGTGATTTTTTGTTCACTGCCCTACTTGACATAAATTTGCACCTGTGCTGTTCCAGTGGCTTACTGGGTTTATGCACCTGTCTTGTAAACAGGAGTTCATGAGTTCTAATCCTTGGAGAGTCTTTTTCATTTACTTACTAATAAGCTTCCTATGGAGCAATGGAAATTTGCATTGATTTTGAGATATAGAATCTGTATTACGTGTTCATCAAGAACAATACGTCATGATGCGCTGCAAAGATTGGCATTAAGAATAACATAGTGAAACCAATGGATTTCTTTTTGAACTTTCCTAATAGTGATTCATTACTCACTGCACTTCTTGACATCACTTTGCGCCTGTGATGTTCCTGTGGCTTACTGGGATAATGCACCTGTCTTGTAAAAAGGATTTCATGAGTTCTAATCCTTTGAGAGTCTTTTTCATTTACTTACTAATAAGCTTCCTATGGAGCCAATGGAAATTTGCATTGATTTTGAGATATAGAATCTGTATTACGTGTTCATCAAGAACAATACGTCATGATGCGCTGCAAAGATTAGCATTAAGAATAACATAGTGAAACCAATGGATTTCTTTTTGAACTTACCGAATAGTGATTCATTGTTCACTGCCCTTCTTGACATAAATTTGCACCTGTGATGTTCCAGTGGCTTACTGTGTTAATGCACCTGTCTTGTAAAAAGGATTTCATGAGTTCTAATCCTTGGAGAGTCTTTTTCATTTACTTACTAATAAGCTTCCTATGGAGCCAATGTAAATTTGCATTGATTTTGGGATTGAGATAGTGCAATTGTGAGATATAGAATCTGTATTACGTGTTCATCAAGAACTATACGTCATGATGCGCTGCAAAGATTGGCATTAAGAATAACATAGTGAAACCAATGGATTTCTTTTTGAACTTACCTAATAGTGATTCAATGTTCACTGCCCTTCTTGACATCACTTTGCACTTGTGATGTTCCAATGGCTTAGTGGGTTAATGCCCCTGTCTTTTAAACAGGAGTTCATGAGTTCTAGTCCTCAGAGACCTCTTTTTCATTTACTTACCAATAAGTTTCCTATAGAGCCAATGGAAGTTTGCATTGATTTTGGGATTGAGATTGTGCAATTGTGAGATAGAATCTGTACTAAGTGTTCATAAAGAACAATATGTCATTACAAGCTGTTTAGATTGGCATTAAGAATAACATAGTAAAACCAATGGATTTCTTTTTGAACTTACCAAATAGTGATTTTTTGTTCACTGCCCTACTTGACATAAATTTGCACCTGTGATGTTCCTGTGGCTTACTGGGATAATGCACCTGTCTTGTAAAAAGGATTTTATGAGTTCTAATCCTTTGAGAGTCTTTTTCATTTACTTACTAATAAGCTTCCTATGGAGCCAATGGAAATTTGCATTGATTTTGAGATATAGAATCTGTATTACGTGTTCATCAAGAACAATACGTCATGATGCGCTGCAAAGATTGGCATTAAGAATAACATAGTGAAACCAATGGATTTCTTTTTGAACTTTCCTAATAGTGATTCATTACTCACTGCACTTCTTGACATCACTTTGCGCCTGTGATGTTCCTGTGGCTTACTCGGATAATGCACCTGTCTTGTAAAAAGGATTTTATGAGTTCTAATCCTTTGAGAGTCTTTTTCATTTACTTACTAATAAGCTTCCTATGGAGCCAATGGAAATTTGCATTGATTTTGAGATATAGAATCTGTATTACGTGTTCATCAAGAACAATACGTCATGATGCGCTGCAAAGATTAGCATTAAGAATAACATAGTGAAACCAATGGATTTCTTTTTGAACTTACCGAATAGTGATTCATTGTTCACTGCCCTTCTTGACATAAATTTGCACCTGTGATGTTCCAGTGGCTTACTGGGTTAATGCACCTGTCTTGTAAAAAGGATTTCATGAGTTCTAATCCTTGGAGAGTCTTTTTCATTTACTTACTAATAAGCTTCCTATGGAGCCAATGTAAATTTGCATTGATTTTGGGATTGAGATAGTGCAATTGTGAGATATGGAATCTGTATTACGTGTTCATCAAGAGCTATACGTCATGATGCGCTGCAAAGATTGGCATTAAGAATAACATAGTGAAACCAATGGATTTCTTTTTGAACTTACCTAATAGTGATTCATTGGTCACTGCCCTTCTTGACATCACTTTGCACTTGTGATGTTCCAATGGCTTAGTGGGTTAATGTCCCTGTCTTTTAATCAGGAGTTTGTGCGTTCTAGTCCTCAGAGAGCTTTTTTCCTTTACTTACCAATAAGTTTCCTATAGAGCCAATGGAAATTTGCATTGATTTTGGGATTGAGATTGTGCAATTGTGAGATAGAATCTGTACTAAGTGTTCATAAAGAACAATATGTCATTACAAGCTTTTAGATTGGCATTGGCAGTTTAGATTGGCATTAAGAATAACATAGTAAAACCAATGGATTTCTTTTTCAACTTACCAAATAGTGATTTTTTGTTCACTGCCCTTCTTGACATAAATTTGCACCTGTGATGTTCCAGTGGCTTACTGGGTTTATGCACCTGTCTTGTAAACAGGAGTTCATGAGTTCTAATCCATGGAGAGCCTTTTTCATTTACTTACTAATAAGCTTCCTATGGAGCAATGGAAATTTGCATTGATTTTGAGATATAGAATCTGTATTACGTGTTCATCAAGAACAATACGTCATGATGCGCTGCAAAGATTGGCATTAAGAATAACATAGTGAAACCAATGGATTTCTTTTTGAACTTACCGAATAGTGAATCATTGTTCACTGCCCTTCTTGACATAAATTTGCACCTGTGATGTTCCAGTGGCTTACTGGGTTTATGCACCTGTCTTGTAAACAGGAGTTCATGAGTTCTAATCCTTGGAGAGCTTTTTTTCATTTATTACTAATAAGCTTCCTATAGAGCCAATGTAAATTTGCATTGATTTTGGGCTTGAGATAGTGTAATTGTGAGATATAGAATCTGTATTACGTGTTCATCAAGAACAATACGTCATGATGCGCTGCAAAGATTGGCATTAAGAATAACATAGTGAAACCAATGGATTTCTTTTTGAACTTACCTAATAGTGATTCAATGTTCACTGCCCTTCTTGTCATCACTTTTCACTTGTGATGTTCCAATGACTTAGTGGGTTAATGCCCCTGTCTTTTCAACAGGAGTTCATGAGTTCTAGTCCTCCGAGACCTCTTTTTCATTTACTTACCAATAAGTTTCCTATAGAGCCAATGGAAATTTGCATTGATTTTGGGTTTGAGATTGTGCAATTGTGAGATAGAATCTGTACTAAGTGTTCATAAAGAAAAATATGTCATTACACGCTGTTTAGATTGTTATTAAGAATAACATAGTAAAACCAATGGATTTCTATTTGAACTTACCTAATAGTGATTCATTGGTCACTGCCCTTCTTGACATAAATTTGCACCTGTGATGTTGCTGTGGCTTACTAGGTTAATGCACCTGTCTTGTTAAAAGTATTTCATGAGTTCTAATCCTTGGAGAGTCTTTTTCATTTACTTACTAATAAGCTTCCTATGGAGCCAATGTAAATTTGCATTGATTTTGGGATTGAGATAGTGCAATTGTGAGATATAGAATCTGTATTACGTGTTTATCAAGAACAATACGTCATGATGCGCTGCAAAGATTGGCATTAAGAATAAAATAGTGAAACCAATGGATTTCTTTTTGAACTTACCTAATAGTGATTCAATGTTCACTGCCCTTCTTGACATCACTTTGCACTTGTGATGTTCCAATGGCTTAGTGGGTTAATGCCCCTGTCTTTTAAACAGGAGTTCATGAGTTCTAGTCCTCAGAGACCTCTCTTGTATTTACTTACCAATAAGTTTCCTATAGAGCCAATGGAAATTTGCATTGATTTTGGGATTGAGATTGTGCAGTTGTGAGATAGAATCTGTACTAAGTGTTCATCAAGAACAATATGTCATTACAAGCTGTTTAGATTGGCATTAAGAATAACATAGTAAAACCAATGGATTTCTATTTGAACTTACCTAATAGTGATTCATTGGTCACTGCCCTTCTTGACATAAATTTGCACCTGTGATGTTGCTGTGGCTTACTGGTTTAATGCACCTGTCTTGTAAAAAGGATTTCATGAGTTCTAATCCTTGGAGAGTCTTTTTCATTTACTTACTAATAAGCTTCCTGTGGAGCCAATGTAAATTTGCATTGATTTTTGGCTTGAGATAGTGCAATTGTGAGATAGAATCTGTAGTAAGTGTTCATAAAGAACAATATGTCATCATAATCTGTTTAGAATGGCTTTAAGAATAACATAGTAAAACCAATGGATTTCTTTTTGAACTTACCTAATAGTGATTCATTGTTCACTGCCCTTCTTGACATCACTGTGCACCTGTGATGTTCCTGTGGCTTACTGGGTTAATGCACCTGTCTTGTAAAAAGGATTTCATGAGTTCTAATCCTTGGAGAGTCTTTTTCATTTACTTACTAATAAGCTTCCTATGGAGCCAATGGAAATTTGCATTGATTTTGGGCTTGAGATAGTGCAATTGTGAGATATAGAATCTGTATTAAGTGTTCATCAAGAACAATATGTCATGATGCGCTGCAATGATTTGCATTAAGAATAACATAGTGAAACCAATGGATTTCTTTTTGAACTTACCTAATAGTGATTCATTGTTCACTGCCCTTCTTGACATCACTTTGCACTAGTGATGTTCTAATGGCTTAGTGGGTTAATGTCCCTGTCTTTTAAACAGGATTTTCGTGAGTTCTAATCCTCAGAGAGCTTTTTTTCATTTACTTACCAATAAGTTTCCTATAGAGCCAATGGAAATTTGCATTGATTTTGGGATTGAGATAGTGCAATTGTGAGATAGAATCTGTACTAAGTGTTCATAAAGAACAATATGTCATTACAAGCTGTTTAGATTGGCATTAAGAATAACATAGTAAAACCAATGGATTTCTTTTTGAACTTACCTAATAGTGATTCATTGGTCACTGCCCTTCTTGACATCACTTTGCACTTGTGATGTTCCAATGGCTTAGTGGGTTAATGTCCCTGTCTTTTAATCAGGAGTTTGTGCGTTCTAGTCCTCAGAGAGCTTTTTTTCATTTACTTACCAATAAGTTTCCTATAGAGCCAATGGAAATTTGCATTGATTTTGGGATTGAGATAGTGCAATTGTGAGATAGAATCTGTACTAAGTGTTCATAAAGAACAATATGTCATTACAAGCTGTTTAGATTGGCATTAAGAATAACATAGTAAAACCAATGGATTTCTTTTTGAACTTACCTAATAGTGATTCATTGTTCACTGCCCTTCTTGACATCACTGTGCACCTGTGATGTTCCTGTGGCTTACTGGGTTAATGCACCTGTTTTGTAAAAAGGATTTCATGAGTTCTAATCCTTGGAGAGTCTTTTTCATTTACTTACTAATAAGCTTCCTATGGAGCCAATGGAAATTTGCATTGATTTTGGGCTTGAGATAGTGCAATTGTGAGATATAGAATCTGTATTACGTGTTCATCAAGAACAATATGTCATGATGCGCTGCAATGATTAGCATTAAGAATAACATAGTGAAACCAATGGATATCTTTTTGAACTTACCTAGTAGTGATTCATTGTTCACTGCCCTTCTTCACATCTCTTTGCACTTGTGATGTTCCAATGGCTTAGTGGGTTAATGTCCCTGTCTTTTAATCAGGAGTTTGTGCGTTCTAGTCCTCAGAGAGCTGTCTTTCATTTACTTACTAATAAGCTTCCTATGGAGCCAATGGAAATTTGCATTGATTTTGGGATTGAGATAGTGCAATTGTGAGATAGAATCTGTACTAAGTGTTCATAAAGAACAATATGTCATTACAAGCTGTTTAGATTGGCATTAAGAATAACATAGTAAAACCAATGGATTTATTTTTGAACTTACCAAATAGTGATTTTTTGTTCACTGCCCTTCTTGACATAAATTTGCACACGTGCTGTTCCAGTGGCTTACTGGGTTTATGCACCTGTATTGTAAACAGGAGTTCATGAGTTCTAATCCATGGAGAGTCTTTTTCATTTACTTACTAATAAGCTTCCTATGGAGCAATGGAAATTTGCATTGATTTTGAGATATAGAATCTGTATTACGTGTTCATCAAGAACAATACGTCATGATGCACTGCAAAGATTGGCTTTAAGAATAACATAGTAAAACCAACGGATTTCTTTTTGTACTTACCTAATAGTGATTCATTGTTCACTGCCCTTCTTGACATCACTTTGCACCTGTGATGTTCCTGTGGTTTACTGGGTTAATGCACCTGTCTTGGAAAAAGGATCTCATGAGATCTAATCCTTGGAGAGTCTTTTTCATTTACTTACTAATAAGCTTCCTATGGAGCCAATGTAAATTTGCATTGATTTTGGGATTGAGATAGTGCAATTGTGAGATATAGAATCTGTATTACGTGTTCATCAAGAACAATATGTCATGATGCGCTGCAATGATTAGCATTAAGAATAACATAGTGAAACCAATGGATTTCTTTTTGAACTTACCTAATAGTGATTCATTGTTCACTGCCCTTCTTGACATCACTTTGCACTTGTGATGTTCCAATGGCTTAGTGGGTTAATGTCCCTGTCTTTTAATCAGGAGTTTGTGCGTTCTAGTCCTCAGAGAGCTGTCTTTCATTTACTTACTAATAAGCTTCCTATGGAGCCAATGGAAATTTGCATTGATTTTGGGATTGAGATAGTGCAATTGTGAGATAGAATCTGTACTAAGTGTTCATAAAGAACAATATGTCATTACAAGCTGTTTAGATTGGCATTAAGAATAACATAGTAAAACCAATGGATTTATTTTTGAACTTACCAAATAGTGATTTTTTGTTCACTGCCCTTCTTGACATAAATTTGCACACGTGCTGTTCCAGTGGCTTACTGGGTTTATGCACCTGTATTGTAAACAGGAGTTCATGAGTTCTAATCCATGGAGAGTCTTTTTCATTTACTTTCTAATAAGCTTCCTATGGAGCAATGGAAATTTGCATTGATTTTGAGATATAGAATCTGTATTACGTGTTCATCAAGAACAATACGTCATGATGCGCTGCAAAGATTGGCATTAAGAATAACATAGTGAAACCAATGGATTTCTTTTTGAACTTTCCTAATAGTGATTCATTACTCACTGCACTTCTTGACATCACTTTGCGCCTGTGATGTTCCTGTGGCTTACTGGGATAATGCGCCTGTATTGTAAAAAGGATTTCATGAGTTCTAATCCTTTGAGAGTCTTTTTCATTTACTTACTAATAAGCTTCCTATGGAGCCAATGGAAATTTGCATTGATTTTGAGATTTAGAATCTGTATTACGTGTTCATCAAGAACAATACGTCATGATGCGCTGCAAAGATTAGCATTAAGAATAACATAGTGAAACCAATGGATTTCTTTTTGAACTTACCGAATAGTGATTCATTGTTCACTGCCCTTCTTGACATAAATTTGCACCTGTGATGTTCCAGTGGCTTACTGGGTTAATGCACCTGTCTTGTAAAAAGGATTTCATGAGTTCTAATCCTTGGAGAGTCTTTTTAATTTACTTACTAATAAGCTTCCTGTGGAGCCAATGTAAATTTGCATTGATTTTTGGCTTGAGATAGTGCAATTGTGAGATATAGAATCTGTATTACGTGTTCATCAAGAACAATACGTCATGATGCGCTGCAAAGATTGGCATTAAGAATAACATAGTGAAACCAATGGATTTCTTTTTGAACTTACCTAATAGTGATTCAATGTTCACTGCCCTTCTTGACATCACTTTGCACTTGTGATGTTCCAATGGCTTAGTGGGTTAATGCCCCTGTCTTTTAAACAGGAGTTCATGAGTTCTAGTCCTCGGAGACCTCTTTTTCATTTACTTACCAATAAGTTTCCTATAGAGCCAATGGAAGTTTGCATTGATTTTGGGATTGAGATTGTGCAATTGTGAGATAGAATCTGTAGTAAGTGTTCATAAAGAACAATATGTCATCACAATCTGTTTAGAATGGCTTTAAGAATAACATAGTAAAACCAATGGATTTCTTTTTGAACTTACCTAATAGTGATTCATTGTTCACTGCCCTTCTTGACATCACTGTGCACCTGTGATGTTCCTGTGGCTTACTGGGTTAATGCACCTGTTTTGTAAAAAGGATTTCATGAGTTCTAATCCTTGGAGAGTCTTTTTCATTTACTTACTAATAAGCTTCCTATGGAGCCAATGGAAATTTGCATTGATTTTGGGCTTGAGATAGTGCAATTGTGAGATAGAATCTGTACTAAGTGTTCATAAAGAACAATATGTCATTACAAGCTGTTTAGATTGGCTTTAAGAATAACATAGTAAAACCAATGGATTTATTTTTGAACTTACCAAATAGTGATTTTTTGTTCACTGCCCTTCTTGACATAAATTTGCACACGTGCTGTTCCAGTGGCTTACTGGGTTTATGCACCTGTATTGTAAACAGGAGTTCATGAGTTCTAATCCATGGAGAGTCTTTTTCATTTACTTACTAATAAGCTTCCTATGGAGCAATGGAAATTTGCATTGATTTTGAGATATAGAATCTGTATTACGTGTTCATCAAGAACAATACGTCATGATGCACTGCAAAGATTGGCTTTAAGAATAACATAGTAAAACCAACGGATTTCTTTTTGTACTTACCTAATAGTGATTCATTGTTCACTGCCCTTCTTGACATCACTTTGCACCTGTGATGTTCCTGTGGTTTACTGGGTTAATGCACCTGTCTTGGAAAAAGGATCTCATGAGATTTAATCCTTGGAGAGTCTTTTTTCATTTACTTACTAATAAGCTTCCTATGGAGCCAATGTAAATTTGCATTGATTTTGGGATTGAGATAGTGCAATTGTGAGATATAGAATCTGTATTACGTGTTCATCAAGAACAATATGTCATGATGCGCTGCAATGATTAGCATTAAGAATAACATAGTGAAACCAATGGATTTCTTTTTGAACTTACCTAATAGTGATTCATTGTTCACTGCCCTTCTTGACATCACTTTGCACTTGTGATGTTCCAATGGCTTAGTGGGTTAATGTCCCTGTCTTTTAATCAGGAGTTTGTGCGTTCTAGTCCTCAGAGAGCTGTCTTTCATTTACTTACTAATAAGCTTCCTATGGAGCCAATGGAAATTTGCATTGATTTTGGGATTGAGATAGTGCAATTGTGAGATAGAATCTGTACTAAGTGTTCATAAAGAACAATATGTCATTACAAGCTGTTTAGATTGGCATTAAGAATAACATAGTAAAACCAATGGATTTATTTTTGAACTTACCAAATAGTGATTTTTTGTTCACTGCCCTTCTTGACATAAATTTGCACACGTGCTGTTCCAGTGGCTTACTGGGTTTATGCACCTGTATTGTAAACATGAGTTCTAATCCATGGAGAGTCTTTTTCATTTACTTACTAATAAGCTTCCTATGGAGCAATGGAAATTTGCATTGATTGTGAGATATAGAATCTGTATTACGTGTTCATCAAGAACAATACGTCATGATGCGCTGCAAAGATTGGCATTAAGAATAACATAGTGAAACCAATGGATTTCTTTTTGAACTTACCTAATAGTGATTCAATGTTCACTGCCCTTCTTGACATCACTTTGCACTTGTGATGTTCCAATGGCTTAGTGGCTTAATGCCCCTGTCTTTTAAACAGGAGTTCATGAGTTCTAGTCCTCGGAGACCTCTTTTTCATTTACTTACCAATAAGTTTCCTATAGAGCCAATGGAAGTTTGCATTGATTTTGGGATTGAGATTGTGCAATTGTGAGATAGAATCTGTAGTAAGTGTTCATAAAGAACAATATGTCATCACAATCTGTTTAGAATGGCTTTAAGAATAACATAGTAAAACCAATGGATTTCTTTTTGAACTTACCTAATAGTGATTCATTGTTCACTGCCCTTCTTGACATCACTGTGCACCTGTGATGTTCCTGTGGCTTACTGGGTTAATGCACCTGTTTTGTAAAAAGGATTTCATGAGTTCTAATCCTTGGAGAGTCTTTTTCATTTACTTACTAATAAGCTTCCTATGGAGCCAATGGAAATTTGCATTGATTTTGGGCTTGAGATAGTGCAATTGTGAGATATAGAATCTGTATTACGTGTTCATCAAGAACAATATGTCATGATGCGCTGCAATGATTAGCATTAAGAATTACATAGTGAAACCAATGGATATCTTTTTGAACTTACCTAGTAGTGATTCATTGTTCACTGCCCTTCTTCACATCACTTTGCACTTGTGATGTTCCAATGGTTTAGTGGGTTAATGTCCCTGTCTTTTAATCAGGAGTTTGTGCGTTCTAGTCCTCAGAGAGCTGTCTTTCATTTACTTACTAATAAGCTTCCTATGGAGCCAATGGAAATTTGCATTGATTTTGGGATTGAGATAGTGCAATTGTGAGATAGAATCTGTACTAAGTGTTCATAAAGAACAATATGTCATTACAAGCTGTTTAGATTGGCATTAAGAATAACATAGTAAAACCAATGGATTTATTTTTGAACTTACCAAATAGTGATTTTTTGTTCACTGCCCTTCTTGACATAAATGTGCACACGTGCTGTTCCAGTGGCTTACTGGGTTTATGCACCTGTATTGTAAACAGGAGTTCATGAGTTCTAATCCATGGAGAGTCTTTTTCATTTACTTACTAATAAGCTTCCTATGGAGCAATGGAAATTTGCATTGATTTTGAGATATAGAATCTGTATTACGTGTTCATCAAGAACAATACGTCATGATGCGCTGCAAAGATTGGCATTAAGAATAACATAGTGAAACCAATGGATTTCTTTTTGAACTTTCCTAATAGTGATTCATTACTCACTGCACTTCTTGACATCACTTTGCGCCTGTGATGTTCCTGTGGCTTACTGGGATAATGCGCCTGTATTGTAAAAAGGATTTCATGAGTTCTAATCCTTTGAGAGTCTTTTTCATTTACTTACTAATAAGCTTCCTATGGAGCCAATGGAAATTTGCATTGATTTTGAGATTTAGAATCTGTATTACGTGTTCATCAAGAACAATACGTCATGATGCGCTGCAAAGATTAGCATTAAGAATAACATAGTGAAACCAATGGATTTCTTTTTGAACTTACCGAATAGTGATTCATTGTTCACTGCCCTTCTTGACATAAACTTGCACCTGTGATGTTCCAGTGGCTTACTGGGTTAATGCACCTGTCTTGTAAAAAGGATTTCATGAGTTCTAATCCTTGGAGAGTCTTTTTAATTTACTTACTAATAAGCTTCCTGTGGAGCCAATGTAAATTTGCATTGATTTTTGGCTTGAGATAGTGCAATTGTGAGATATAGAATCTGTATTAAGTGTTCATCAAGAACAATACGTCATGATGCGCTGCAATGATTAGCATTAAGAATAACATAGTGAAACCAATGGATTTCTTTTTGAACTTACCTAATAGTGATTCATTGTTCACTGCCCTTCTTGACATCACTTTGCACTTGTGATGTTCTAATGGCTTAGTGGGTTAATGTCCCTGTCTTTTAAACAGGATTTTCGTGAGTTCTAATCCTCAGAGAGCTTTTTTTCATTTACTTACCAATAAGTTTCCTATAGAGCCAATGGAAATTTGCATTGATTTTGGGATTGAGATAGTGCAATTGTGAGATAGAATCTGTAGTAAGTGTTCATAAAGAACAATATGTCATCATAATCTGTTTAGAATGGCTTTAAGAATAACATAGTAAAACCAATGGATTTCTTTTTGAACTTACCTAATAGTGATTCATTGTTCACTGCCCTTCTTGACATCACTGTGCACCTGTGATGTTCCTGTGGCTTACTGGGTTAATGCACCTGTCTTGTAAAAAGGATTTCATGAGTTCTAATCCTTGGAGAGTCTTTTTCATTTACTTACTAATAAGCTTCCTATGGAGCCAATGGAAATTTGCATTGATTTTGGGCTTGAGATAGTGCAAGTGTGAGATATAGAATCTGTATTAAGTGTTCATCAAGAACAATACGTCATGATGCGCTGCAATGATTAGCATTAAGAATAACATAGTGAAACCAATGGATTTCTTTTTGAACTTACCTAATAGTGATTCATTGTTCACTGCCCTTCTTGACATCACTTTGCACTTGTGATGTTCTAATGGCTTAGTGGGTTAATGTCCCTGTCTTTTAAACAGGATTTTCGTGAGTTCTAATCCTCAGAGAGCTTTTTTTCATTTACTTACCAATAAGTTTCCTATAGAGCCAATGGAAATTTGCATTGATTTTGGGATTGAGATAGTGCAATTGTGAGATAGAATCTGTACTAAGTGTTCATAAAGAACAATATGTCATTACAAGCTGTTTAGATTGGTATTAATAATAACATAGTAAAACCAATGGATATCTTTTTGAACTTACCTAATAGTGATTCAATGTTCACTGCCCTTCTTGACATCACTTTGCACTTGTGATGTTCCAATGGCTTAGTGGGTTAATGCCCCTGTCTTTTAAACAGGAGCTCATGAGTTCTAGTCCTCAGAGACCTCTCTTGCATTTACTTACCAATAAGTTTCCTATAGAGCCAATGGAAATTTGCATTGATTTTGGGATTGAGATAGTGCAATTGTGAGATAGAATCTGTACTAAGTGTTCATCAAGAACAATATGTCATGATGCGCTGCAAAGATTGGCATTAAGAATAACATAGTGAAACCAATGGATTTCTTTTTGAACTTTCCTAATAGTGATTCATTACTCACTGCACTTCTTGACATCACTTTGCGCCTGTGATGTTCCTGTGGCTTACTGGGATAATGCACCTGTCTTGTAAAAAGGATTTCATGAGTTCTAATCCTTTGAGAGTCTTTTTCATTTACTTACTAATAAGCTTCCTATGGAGCCAATGGAAATTTGCATTGATTGTGAGATATAGAATCTGTATTACGTGTTCATCAAGAACAATACGTCATGATGCGCTGCAAAGATTGGCATTAAGAATAACATAGTGAAACCAATGGATTTCTTTTTGAACTTACCTAATAGTGATTCAATGTTCACTGCCCTTCTTGACATCACTTTGCACTTGTGATGTTCCAATGGCTTAGTGGGTTAATGCCCCTGTCTTTTAAACAGGAGTTCATGAGTTCTAGTCCTCGGAGACCTCTTTTTCATTTACTTACCAATAAGTTTCCTATAGAGCCAATGGAAGTTTGCATTGATTTTGGGATTGAGATTGTGCAATTGTGAGATAGAATCTGTAGTAAGTGTTCATAAAGAACAATATGTCATCACAATCTGTTTAGAATGGCTTTAAGAATAACATAGTAAAACCAATGGATTTCTTTTTGAACTTACCTAATAGTGATTCATTGTTCACTGCCCTTCTTGACATCACTGTGCACCTGTGATGTTCCTGTGGCTTACTGGGTTAATGCACCTGTTTTGTAAAAAGGATTTCATGAGTTCTAATCCTTGGAGAGTCTTTTTCATTTACTTACTAATAAGCTTCCTATGGAGCCAATGGAAAATTGCATTGATTTTGGGCTTGAGATAGTGCAATTGTGAGATAGAATCTGTACTAAGTGTTCATAAAGAACAATATGTCATTACAAGCTGTTTAGATTGGCATTAAGAATAACATAGTAAAACCAATGGATTTATTTTTGAACTTACCAAATAGTGATTTTTTGTTCACTGCCCTTCTTGACATAAATTTGCACACGTGCTGTTCCAGTGGCTTACTGGGTTTATGCACCTGTATTGTAAACAGGAGTTCATGAGTTCTAATCCATGGAGAGTCTTTTTCATTTACTTACTAATAAGCTTCCTATGGAGCAATGGAAATTTGCATTGATTTTGAGATATAGAATCTGTATTACGTGTTCATCAAGAACAATACGTCATGATGCACTGCAAAGATTGGCTTTAAGAATAACATAGTAAAACCAACGGATTTCTTTTTGTACTTACCTAATAGTGATTCATTGTTCACTGCCCTTCTTGACATCACTTTGCACCTGTGATGTTCCTGTGGTTTACTGGGTTAATGCACCTGTCTTGGAAAAAGGATCTCATGAGATCTAATCCTTGGAGAGTCTTTTTTCATTTACTTACTAATAAGCTTCCTATGGAGCCAATGTAAATTTGCATTGATTTTGGGATTGAGATAGTGCAATTGTGAGATATAGAATCTGTATTACGTGTTCATCAAGAACAATATGTCATGATGCGCTGCAATGATTAGCATTAAGAATAACATAGTGAAACCAATGGATTTCTTTTTGAACTTACCTAATAGTGATTCATTGTTCACTGCCCTTCTTGACATCACTTTGCACTTGTGATGTTCCAATGGCTTAGTGGGTTAATGTCCCTGTCTTTTAATCAGGAGTTTGTGCGTTCTAGTCCTCAGAGAGCTGTCTTTCATTTACTTACTAATAAGCTTCCTATGGAGCCAATGGAAATTTGCATTGATTTTGGGATTGAGATAGTGCAATTGTGAGATAGAATCTGTACTAAGTGTTCATAAAGAACAATATGTCATTACAAGCTGTTTAGATTGGCATTAAGAATAACATAGTAAAACCAATGGATTTATTTTTGAACTTACCAAATAGTGATTTTTTGTTCACTGCCCTTCTTGACATAAATTTGCACACGTGCTGTTCCAGTGGCTTACTGGGTTTATGCACCTGTATTGTAAACATGAGTTCTAATCCATGGAGAGTCTTTTTCATTTACTTACTAATAAGCTTCCTATGGAGCAATGGAAATTTGCATTGATTTTGAGATATAGAATCTGTATTACGTGTTCATCCAGAACAATACGTCATGATGCGCTGCAAAGATTGGCATTAAGAATAACATAGTGAAACCAATGGATTTCTTTTTGAACTTTCCTAATAGTGATTCATTACTCACTGCACTTCTTGACATCACTTTGCGCCTGTGATGTTCCTGTGGCTTACTGTGATAATGCGCCTGTCTTGTAAAAAGGATTTCATGAGTTCTAATCCTTTGAGAGTCTTTTTCATTTACTTACTAATAAGCTTCCTATGGAGCCAATGGAAATTTGCATTGATTTTGAGATTTAGAATCTGTATTACGTGTTCATCAAGAACAATACGTCATGATGCGCTGCAAAGATTAGCATTAAGAATAACATAGTGAAACCAATGGATTTCTTTTTGAACTTACCGAATAGTGATTCATTGTTCACTGCCCTTCTTGACATAAATTTGCACCTGTGATGTTCCAGTGGCTTACTGGGATAATGCATCTGTCTTGTAAAAAGGATTTCATGAGTTCTAATCCTTTGAGAGTCTTTTTCATTTACTTACTAATAAGCTTCCTATGGAGCCAATGGAAATTTGCATTGATTGTGAGATATAGAATCTGTATTACGTGTTCATCAAGAACAATACGTCATGATGCGCTGCAAAGATTGGCATTAAGAATAACATAGTGAAACCAATGGATTTCTTTTTGAACTTACCTAATAGTGATTCAATGTTCACTGCCCTTCTTGACATCACTTCGCACTTGTGATGTTCCAATGGCTTAGTGGGTTAATGCCCTTGTCTTTTAAACAGGAGTTCATGAGTTCTAGTCCTCAGAGACCTCTTTTTCATTTACTTACCAATAAGTTTCCTATAGAGCCAATGGAAGTTTGCATTGATTTTGGGATTGAGATTGTGCAATTGTGAGATAGAATCTGTAGTAAGTGTTCATAAAGAACAATATGTCATCACAATCTGTTTAGAATGGCTTTAAGAATAACATAGTAAAACCAATGGATTTCTTTTTGAACTTACCTAATAGTGATTCATTGTTCACTGCCCTTCTTGACATCACTGTGCACCTGTGATGTTCCTGTGGCTTACTGGGTTAATGCACCTGTTTTGTAAAAAGGATTTCATGAGTTCTAATCCTTGGAGAGTCTTTTTCATTTACTTACTAATAAGCTTCCTATGGAGCCAATGGAAATTTGCATTGATTTTGGGCTTGAGATTGTGCAATTGTGAGATATAGAATCTGTATTACGTGTTCATCAAGAACAATATGTCATGATGCGCTGCAATGATTAGCATTAAGAATAACATAGTGAAACCAATGGATTTCTTTTTGAACTTACCTAATAGTGATTCATTGTTCACTGCCCTTCTTGACATCACTTTGCACTTGTGATGTTCCAATGGCTTAGTGGGTTAATGTCCCTGTCTTTTAATCAGGAGTTTGTGCGTTCTAGTCCTCAGAGAGCTTTTTTTCATTTACTTACCAATAAGTTTCCTATAGAGCCAATGGAAATTTGCATTGATTTTGGGATTGAGATAGTGCAATTGTGAGATAGAATCTGTACTAAGTGTTCATAAAGAACAATATGTCATTACAAGCTGTTTAGATTGGCATTAAGAATAACATAGTAAAACCAATGGATTTATTTTTGAACTTACCAAATAGTGATTTTTTGTTCACTGCCCTTCTTGACATAAATTTGCACACGTGCTGTTCCAGTGGCTTACTGGGTTTATGCACCTGTATTGTAAACAGGAGTTCATGAGTTCTAATCCATGGAGAGTCTTTTTCATTTACTTACTAATAAGCTTCCTATGGAGCAATGGAAATTTGCATTGATTTTGAGATATAGAATCTGTATTACGTGTTCATCAAAACAATACGTCATGATGCACTGCAAAGATTGGCTTTAAGAATAACATAGTAAAACCAACGGATTTCTTTTTGTACTTACCTAATAGTGATTCATTGTTCACTGCCCTTCTTGACATCACTTTGCACCTGTGATGTTCCTGTGGTTTACTGGGTTAATGCACCTGTCTTGGAAAAAGGATCTCATGAGATCTAATCCTTGGAGAGTCTTTTTTCATTTACTTACTAATAAGCTTCCTATGGAGCCAATGTAAATTTGCATTGATTTTGGGATTGAGATAGTGCAATTGTGAGATATAGAATCTGTATTACGTGTTCATCAAGAACAATATGTCATGATGCGCTGCAATGATTAGCATTAAGAATAACATAGTGAAACCAATGGATTTCTTTTTGAACTTACCTAATAGTGATTCATTGTTCACTGCCCTTCTTGACATCACTTTGCACTTGTGATGTTCCAATGGCTTAGTGGGTTAATGTCCCTGTCTTTTAATCAGGACTTTGTGCGTTCTAGTCCTCAGAGAGCTGTCTTTCATTTACTTACTAATAAGCTTCCTATGGAGCCAATGGAAATTTGCATTGATTTTGGGATTGAGATAGTGCAATTGTGAGATAGAATCTGTACTAAGTGTTCATAAAGAACAATATGTCATTACAAGCTGTTTAGATTGGCATTAAGAATAACATAGTAAAACCAATGGATTTATTTTTGAACTTACCAAATAGTGATTTTTTGTTCACTGCCCTTCTTGACATAAATTTGCACACGTGCTGTTCCAGTGGCTTACTGGGTTTATGCACCTGTATTGTAAACATGAGTTCTAATCCATGGAGAGTCTTTTTCATTTACTTACTAATAAGCTTCCTATGGAGCAATGGAAATTTGCATTGATTTTGAGATATAGAATCTGTATTACGTGTTCATCAAGAACAATACGTCATGATGCGCTGCAAAGATTGGCATTAAGAATAACATAGTGAAACCAATGGATTTCTTTTTGAACTTTCCTAATAGTGATTCATTACTCACTGCACTTCTTGACATCACTTTGCGCCTGTGATGTTCCTGTGGCTTACTGGGATAATGCGCCTGTCTTGTAAAAAGGATTTCATGAGTTCTAATCCTTTGAGAGTCTTTTTCATTTACTTACTAATAAGCTTCCTATGGAGCCAATGGAAATTTGCATTGATTTTGAGATTTAGAATCTGTATTACGTGTTCATCAAGAACAATACGTCATGATGCGCTGCAAAGATTAGCATTAAGAATAACATAGTGAAACCAATGGATTTCTTTTTGAACTTACCTAATAGTGATTCATTGTTCACTGCCCTTCTTGACATCACTTTGCACTTGTGATGTTCCAATGGCTTAGTGGGTTAATGTCCCTGTCTTTTAATCAGGAGTTTGTGCGTTCTAGTCCTCAGAGAGCTGTCTTTCATTTACTTACTAATAAGCTTCCTATGGAGCCAATGGAAATTTGCATTGATTTTGGGATTGAGATAGTGCAATTGTGAGATAGAATCTGTACTAAGTGTTCATAAAGAACAATATGTCATTACAAGCTGTTTAGATTGGCATTAAGAATAACATAGTAAAACCAATGGATTTATTTTTGAACTTACCAAATAGTGATTTTTTGTTCACTGCCCTTCTTGACATAAATTTGCACACGTGCTGTTCCAGTGGCTTACTGGGTTTATGCACCTGTATTGTAAACATGAGTTCTAATCCATGGAGAGTCTTTTTCATTTACTTACTAATAAGCTTCCTATGGAGCAATGGAAATTTGCATTGATTTTGAGATATAGAATCTGTATTACGTGTTCATCAAGAACAATACGTCATGATGCGCTGCAAAGATTGGCATTAAGAATAACATAGTGAAACCAATGGATTTCTTTTTGAACTTTCCTAATAGTGATTCATTACTCACTGCACTTCTTGACATCACTTTGCGCCTGTGATGTTCCTGTGGCTTACTGGGATAATGCGCCTGTCTTGTAAAAAGGATTTCATGAGTTCTAATCCTTCGAGAGTCTTTTTCATTTACTTACTAATAAGCTTAATATGGAGCCAATGGAAATTTGCATTGATTTTGAGATTTAGAATCTGTATTACGTGTTCATCAAGAACAATACGTCATGATGCGCTGCAAAGATTAGCATTAAGAATAACATAGTGAAACCAATGGATTTCTTTTTGAACTTACCGAATAGTGATTCATTGTTCACTGCCCTTCTTGACATAAATTTGCACCTGTGATGTTCCAGTGGCTTACTGGGATAATGCATCTGTCTTGTAAAAAGGATTTCATGAGTTCTAATCCTTTGAGAGTCTTTTTCATTTACTTACTAATAAGCTTCCTATGGAGCCAATGGAAACTTGCATTGATTGTGAGATATAGAATCTGTATTACGTGTTCATCAAGAACAATACGTCATGATGCGCTGCAAAGATTGGCATTAAGAATAACATAGTGAAACCAATGGATTTCTTTTTGAACTTACCTAATAGTGATTCAATGTTCACTGCCCTTCTTGACATCACTTTGCACTTGTGATGTTCCAATGGCTTAGTGGGTTAATGCCCCTGTCTTTTAAACAGGAGTTCATGAGTTCTAGTCCTCAGAGACCTCTTTTTCATTTACTTACCAATAAGTTTCCTATAGAGCCAATGGAAGTTTGCATTGATTTTGGGATTGAGATTGTGCAATTGTGAGATAGAATCTGTAGTAAGTGTTCATAAAGAACAATATGTCATCACAATCTGTTTAGAATGGCTTTAAGAATAACATAGTAAAACCAATGGATTTCTTTTTGAACTTACCTAATAGTGATTCATTGTTCACTGCCCTTCTTGACATCACTGTGCACCTGTGATGTTCCTGTGGCTTACTGGGTTAATGCACCTGTCTTGTAAAAAGGATTTCATGAGTTCTAATCCTTGGAGAGTCTTTTTCATTTACTTACTAATAAGCTTCCTATGGAGCCAATGGAAATTTGCATTGATTTTGGGCTTGAGATAGTGCAATTGTGAGATATAGAATCTGTATTACGTGTTCATCAAGAACAATATGTCATGATGCGCTGCAATGATTAGCATTAAGAATAACATAGTGAAACCAATGGATTTCTTTTTGAACTTACCTAATAGTGATTCATTGTTCACTGCCCTTCTTGATATCACTTTGCACTTGTGATGTTCCAATGGCTTAGTGGGTTAATGTCCCTGTCTTTTAATCAGGAGTTTGTGCGTTCTAGTCCTCAGAGAGCTGTCTTTCATTTACTTACTAATAAGCTTCCTATGGAGCCAATGGAAATTTGCATTGATTTTGGGATTGAGATAGTGCAATTGTGAGATAGAATCTGTACTAAGTGTTCATAAAGAACAATATGTCATTACAAGCTGTTTAGATTGGCATTTAGAATAACATAGTAAAACCAATGGATTTATTTTTGAACTTACCAAATAGTGATTTTTTGTTCACTGCCCTTCTTGACATAAATTTGCACACGTGCTGTTCCAGTGGCTTACTGGGTTTATGCACCTGTATTGTAAACATGAGTTCTAATCCATGGAGAGTCTTTTTCATTTACTTACTAATAAGCTTCCTATGGAGCAATGGAAATTTGCATTGATTTTGAGATATAGAATCTGTATTACGTGTTCATCAAGAACAATACGTCATGATGCGCTGCAAAGATTGGCATTAAGAATAACATAGTGAAACCAATGGATTTCTTTTTGAACTTTCCTAATAGTGATTCATTACTCACTGCACTTCTTGACATCACTTTGCGCCTGTGATGTTCCTGTGGCTTACTGGGATAATGCGCCTGTCTTGTAAAAAGGATTTCATGAGTTCTAATCCTTCGAGAGTCTTTTTCATTTACTTACTAATAAGCTTAATATGGAGCCAATGGAAATTTGCATTGATTTTGAGATTTAGAATCTGTATTACGTGTTCATCAAGAACAATACGTCATGATGCGCTGCAAAGATTAGCATTAAGAATAACATAGTGAAACCAATGGATTTCTTTTTGAACTTACCGAATAGTGATTCATTGTTCACTGCCCTTCTTGACATAAATTTGCACCTGTGATGTTCCAGTGGCTTACTGGGATAATGCATCTGTCTTGTAAAAAGGATTTCATGAGTTCTAATCCTTTGAGAGTCTTTTTCATTTACTTACTAATAAGCTTCCTATGGAGCCAATGGAAACTTGCATTGATTGTGAGATATAGAATCTGTATTACGTGTTCATCAAGAACAATACGTCATGATGCGCTGCAAAGATTGGCATTAAGAATAACATAGTGAAACCAATGGATTTCTTTTTGAACTTACCTAATAGTGATTCAATGTTCACTGCCCTTCTTGACATCACTTTGCACTTGTGATGTTCCAATGGCTTAGTGGGTTAATGCCCCTGTCTTTTAAACAGGAGTTCATGAGTTCTAGTCCTCAGAGACCTCTTTTTCATTTACTTACCAATAAGTTTCCTATAGAGCCAATGGAAGTTTGCATTGATTTTGGGATTGAGATTGTGCAATTGTGAGATAGAATCTGTAGTAAGTGTTCATAAAGAACAATATGTCATCACAATCTGTTTAGAATGGCTTTAAGAATAACATAGTAAAACCAATGGATTTCTTTTTGAACTTACCTAATAGTGATTCATTGTTCACTGCCCTTCTTGACATCACTGTGCACCTGTGATGTTCCTGTGGCTTACTGGGTTAATGCACCTGTCTTGTAAAAAGGATTTCATGAGTTCTAATCCTTGGAGAGTCTTTTTTATTTACTTACTAATAAGCTTCCTATGGAGCCAATGGAAATTTGCATTGATTTTGGGCTTGAGATAGTGCAATTGTGAGATATAGAATCTGTATTACGTGTTCATCAAGAACAATATGTCATGATGCGCTGCAATGATTAGCATTAAGAATAACATAGTGAAACCAATGGATTTCTTTTTGAACTTACCTAATAGTGATTCATTGTTCACTGCCCTTCTTGATATCACTTTGCACTTGTGATGTTCCAATGGCTTAGTGGGTTAATGTCCCTGTCTTTTAATCAGGAGTTTGTGCGTTCTAGTCCTCAGAGAGCTGTCTTTCATTTACTTACTAATAAGCTTCCTATGGAGCCAATGGAAATTTGCATTGATTTTGGGATTGAGATAGTGCAATTGTGAGATAGAATCTGTACTAAGTGTTCATAAAGAACAATATGTCATTACAAGCTGTTTAGATTGGCATTTAGAATAACATAGTAAAACCAATGGATTTATTTTTGAACTTACCAAATAGTGATTTTTTGTTCACTGCCCTTCTTGACATAAATTTGCACATGTGCTGTTTCAGTGGCTTACTGGGTTTATGCACCTGTATTGTAAACAGGAGTTCATGAGTTCTAATCCATGGAGAGTCTTTTTCATTTACTTACTAATAAGCTTCCTATGGAGCAATGGAAATTTGCATTGATTTTGAGATATAGAATCTGTATTACGTGTTCATCAAGAACAATACGTCATGATGCGCTGCAAAGATTGGCATTAAGAATAACATAGTGAAACCAATGGATTTGTTTTTGAACTTTCCTAATAGTGATTCATTACTCACTGCACTTCTTGACATCACTTTGCGCCTGTGATGTTCCTGTGGCTTACTGGGATAATGCACCTGTCTTGTAAAAAGGATTTCATGAGTTCTAATCCTTTGAGAGTCTTTTTCATTTACTTACTAATAAGCTTCCTATGGAGCCAATGGAAATTTGCATTGATTTTGAGATATAGAATCTGTATTACGTGTTCATCAAGAACAATACGTCATGATGCGCTGCAAAGATTAGCATTAAGAATAACATAGTGAAACCAATGGATTTCTTTTTGAACTTACCGAATAGTGATTCATTGTTCACTGCCCTTCTTGACATAAATTTGCACCTGTGATGTTCCAGTGGCTTACTGGGTTAATGCAACTATCTTGTAAAAAGGATTTCATAAGTTATAATCCTTGGAGTGTCTTTTTCATTTACTTACTAATAAGCTTAGTTTGGAGCCAATGTAAATTTGCATTGATTTTGGGATTGAGATAGTGCAATTGTGAGATAGAATCTGTATTACGTGTTCATCAAGAACAATACGTCATGATGCGCTGCAAAGATTGGCATTAAGAATAACATAGTGAAACCAATGGATTTCTTTTTGAACTTTCCTAATAGTGATTCATTACTCACTGCACTTCTTGACATCACTTTGCGCATGTGATGTTCCTGTGGCTTACTGGGATAATGCACCTGTCTTGTAAAAAGGATTTCATGAGTTCTAATCCTTTGAGAGTCTTTTTCATTTACTTACTAATAAGCTTCCTATAGAGCCAATGGAAATTTGCATTGATTTTGAGATATAGAATCTGTATTACGTGTTCATCAAGAACAATACGTCATGATGCGCTGCAAAGATTAGCCTTAAGAATAACATAGTGAAACCAATGGATTTCTTTTTGAACTTACCGAATAGTGATTCATTGTTCACTACCCTTCTTGACATAAATTTGCACCTGTGATGTTCCAATGGCTTAATGGGTTTATGCACCTGTCTTGTAAACAGGAGTTCATAAGTTCTAATCCTTGAAGAGTCTTTTTCATTTACTTACTAATAAGCTTCCTATGGAGCCAATGTAAATTTGCTTTGATTTTGGGATTGAGATAGTGCAATTGTGAGACATAGAATCTGTATTACGTGTTCATCAAGAACAATACGTCATGATGCGCTGCAAAGATTGGCATTAAGAATAACATAGTGAAACCAATGGATTTTTTTACCTAATAGTGATTCATTGTTCACTGCCCTTCTTGACATCACTTTGCACTTGTGATGTTCCAATGGCTTAGTGGGTTAATGTCCGTGTCTTTTAAAAAGGAGTTTGTGATTTCTAGTCCTCAGAGAGCTTTTTTTCATTTACTTACCAATAAGTTTCCTATAGAGCCAATGGAAATTTGCATTGATTTTGGGCTTGAGATAGTGCAATTGTGAGATATAGAATCTGTATTACGTGTTCATCAAGAACAATATGTCATGATGCGCTGCAATGATTAGCATTAAGAATAACATAGTGAAACCAATGAATTTCTTTTTGAACTTACCTAATAGTGATTCATTGTTCACTGCCCTTCTTGACATCACTTTGCACTTGTGATGTTCTAATGGCTTAGTGGGTTAATGTCCCTGTCTTTTAAACAGGAGTTTCGTGAGTTCTAGTCCTCAGAGAGCTTTTTTTCATTTACTTACCAATAAGTTTCCTATAGAGCCAATGGAAATCTGCATTGATTTTGGGATTGAGATAGTGCAATTGTGAGATAGAATCTGTACTAAGTGTTCATAAAGAACAATATGTCATTACAAGCTGTTTATATTGGCATTAAGAATAACATAGTAAAACCAATGGATTTATTTTTGAACTTACCTAATAGTGATTCATTGTTCACTGCCCTTCTTGACATCACTTTGCACCTGTGATGTTCCTGTGGCTTACTGGGTTAATGCACCTGACTTGTAAAAAGGATTTCATGAGTTCTAATCCTTGGAGAGTCTTTTTCATTTACTTACTAATAAGCTTCCTATGGAGCCAATGTAAATTTGCATTGATTTTGGGATTGAGATAGTGCAATTGTGAGATATAGAATCTGTATTACGTGTTCATCAAGAACAATACGTCATGATGCGTTGCAAAGATTGGCATTAAGGATAACATAGTGAAACCAATGGATTTTTTTACCTAATAGTGATTCATTGTTCACTGCCCTTCTTGACATCACTTTGCACTTGTGATGTTCCAATGGCTTAGTGGGTTAATGTCCGTGTCTTTTAAAAAGGAGTTCGTGATTTCTAGTCCTCAGAGAGCTTTTTTTCATTTACTTACCAATAAGTTTCCTATAGAGCCAATGGAAATTTGCATTGATTTTGGGATTGAGATAGTGCGATTGTGAGATAGAATCTGTACTAAGTGTTCATAAAGAACAATATGTCATTACAAGCTGTTTAGATTGGCATTAAGAATAACATAGTAAAACCAATGGATTTCTTTTTGAACTTACCTAATAGTGATTCATTGTTCACTGCCCTTCTTGACATAACTTTGCACCTGTGATGTTCCAGTGGCTTTCTGGGTTTATGCACCTGTCTTGTAAACAGGATTTCATGAGTTCTAATCCTTGGAGAGTCTTTTTCATTTACTTACTAATAAGCTTCCTATGGAGCCAATGTAAATTTGCATTGATTTTGGGATTGAGATAGTGCAATTGTGAGATATAGAATCTGTATTACGTGTTCATCAAGAACAATATGTCATGATGCGCTGCAATTATTAGCATTAAGAATAACATAGTAAAACCAATGGATTTCTTTTTGAACTTTCCTAATAGTGATTCATTGTTCACTGCCCTTCTTGACATCACTTTGCACTTGTGATGTTCTAATTGCTTAGTGGGTTAATGTCCCTGTCTTTTAAACAGGAGTTTCGTGAGTTCTAGTCCTCAGAGAGCTTTTTTTCATTTACTTACCAATAAGTTTCCTATAGAGCCAATGGAAATTTGCATTGATTTTGGGATTGAGATAGTGCAATTGTGAGATAGAATCTGTAGTAAGTGTTCATAAAGAACAATATGTCATCACAATCTGTTTAGATTGGTTTTAAGAATAACATAGTAAAACCAATGGATTTCTTTTTGAACTTACCTAATAGTGATTCATTGTTCACTGCCCTTCTTGACATCACTTCACACCTGTGATGTTCCTGTGGCTTACTGGGTTAATGCACCTGACTTGTAAAAAGGATTTCATGAGTTCTAATCCTTGGAGAGTCTTTTTCATTTACTTACTAATAAGCTTCCTATGGAGCCAATGTAAATTTGCATTGATTTTGGGATTGAGATAGTGCAATTGTGAGATATAGAATCTGTATTACGTGTTCATCAAGAACAATACGTCATGATGCGTTGCAAAGATTGGCATTAAGAATAACATAGTAAAACCAATGGATTTCTTTACCTAATAGTGATTCATTGTTCACTGCCCTTCTTGACATCACTTTGCACTTGTGATGTTCCAATGGCTTAGTGGGTTAATGTCCGTGTCTTTTAAAAAGGAGTTCGTGAGTTCTAGTCCTCAGAGAGCTTTTTTTTCATTTACTTACCAATAAGTTTCCTATAGAGCCAATGGAAATTTGCATTGATTTTGGGATTGAGATAGTGCAATTGTGAGATAGAATCTGTACTAAGTGTTCATAAAGAACAATATGTCATTACAAGCAGTTTAGGTTGGAATTAAGAATAACATAGTAAAACCAATGGATTTCTTTTTGAACTTACCAAATAGTGATTCATTGTTCACTGCCCTTCTTGACATAAATTTGCCTTTGTGATGTTCCAGTGGCTTACTGGGTTTATGCACCTGTCTTGTAAACATGAGTTCTAATCCTTGGAGAGTCTTTTTCATTTACTTACTAATAATCTTCCTATGGATCAATGGAAATTTGCATTGATTTTGAGATATAGAATCTGTATTACGTGTTCATCAAGAACAATATGTCATGATGCGCTGCAATGATTAGCATTAAGAATAACATAGTGAAACCAATGGATTTCTTTTTGAACTTACCTAATAGTGATTCATTGTTCACTGCCCTTCTTGACATCCCTTTGCACTTGTGATGTTCTAATGGCTTAGTGGGTTAATGTCCCTGTCTTTTAAACAGGAGTTTCGTGAGCTCTAGTCCTCAGAGAGCTTTTTTTCATTTACTTACCAATAAGTTTCCTATAGAGCCAATGGAAATTTGCATTGATTTTGGGATTGAGATAGTGCAATTGTGAGATAGAATCTGTAGTAAGTGTTCATAAAGAACAATATGTCATCACAAGCTGTTTAGATTGGCTTAAAGAATAACATAGTAAAACCAATGGATTTCTTTTTGAACTTACCTAATAGCGATTCATTGTTCACTGCCCTTCTTGACATCACTTTGCACTTGTGATGTTCTAATGGCTTAGTGGGTTAATGTCCCTGTCTTTTAAACAGAAGTTTCGTGAGTTCTAGTCCTCAGAGAGGTTTTTTTTATTTACTTACCAATAAGTTTCCTATAGAGTCAATGGAAATTTGCATTGATTTTGGGATTGCGATAGTGCAATTGTGAGATAGAATCTGTACTAAGTGTTCATAAAGAACAATATGTCATTACAAGCTGTTTAGATTGGCATTAAGAATAACATAGTAAAACCAATAGATTTCTTTTTGAACTTACCTAATAGTGATTCATTGTTCACTGCCCTTCTTGACATCACTTTGCACTTGTGATGTTCCAATGGCTTAGTGGATTAATGTCCCTGTCTTTTAAACAGGAGTTCGTGCGTTCTAGTCCTCAGAGAGCTTTTTTTCATTTACTTACCAATAAGTTTCCTATAGAGCGAATGGAAATTTGCATTGATTTTGGGATTGAGATAGTGCAATTGTGAGATAGAATCTGTACTAAGTGTTCATAAAGAACAATATGTCATTACAAGCTGTTTAGATTGGCATTAAGAATAACATAGTAAAACCAATGGATTTCTTTTTGAACTTACCTAATAGTGATTCATTGTTCACTGCCCTTCTTGACATAAATTTGCACTTGTGATGGTCCAGTGGCTTACTGCGTTTATGCACCTGTCTTGTAAACATGAGTTCTAATCCATGGAGAGTCTTTTTCATTTACTTACTAATAAGCTTCCTATGGATCAATGGAAATTTGCATTGATTTTGAGATATAGAATCTGTATTACGTGTTCATCAAGAACAATACGTCATGATGCGCTGCAAAGATTGGCATTAAGAATAACATAGTGAAACCAATGGATTTCTTTTTGAACTTACCTAATAGTGATTCATTGTTCACTGCCCTTCTTGACATAACTTTGCACCTGTGATGTTCCAGTGGCTTTCTGGGTTTATGCACCTGTCTTGTAAACAGGAGTTCATGAGTTCTAATCCTTGGAGAGCCTTTTTCATTTACTTACTAATAAGCTTCCTATGGAGACAATGGAAATTTGCATTGATTTTGGGCTTGAGATAGTGCAATTGTGAGATAGAATCTGTAGTAAGTGTTCATAAAGAACAATATGTCATCACAATCTGTTTAGATTGGCTTTAAGAATAACATAGTAAAACCAATGGATTTCTTTTTGAACTTACCAAATAGTGATTTTTTGTTCACTGCCCTTCTTGACATAAATTTGCACCTGTGCTGTTCCAGTGGCTTACTGGGTTTATGCACTTGTCTTGTAAACAGGAGTTCATGAGTTCTAATCCATGGAGAGTCTTTTTCATTTACTTACTAATAAGCTTCCTATGGAGCAATGGAAATTTGCATTGATTTTGAGATATAGAATCTGTATTACGTGTTCATCAAGAACAATACGTCATGATGCGCTGCAAAGATTGGCATTAAGAATAACATAGTGAAACCAATGGATTTCTTTTTGAACTTTCCTAATAGTGATTCATTACTCACTGCACTTCTTGACATCACTTTGCGCCTGTGATGTTCCTGTGGCTTACTGGGATAATGCACCTGTCTTGTAAAAAGGATTTCATGAGTTCTAATCCTTTGAGAGTCTTTTTCATTTACTTACTAATAAGCTTCCTATGGAGCCAATGGAAATTTGCATTGATTTTGAGATATAGAATCTGTATTACGTGTTCATCAAGAACAATACGTCATGATGCGCTGCAAAGATTGTCATTAAGAATAACATAGTGAAACCAATGGATTTCTTTTTGAACTTACCTAATAGTGATTCAATGTTCACTGCCCTTCTTGACATCACTTTGCACTTGTGATGTTCCAATGGCTTAGTGGGTTAATGCCCCTGTCTTTTAAACAGGAGTTCATGAGTTCTAGTCCTCAAAGACCTCTTTTTCATTTACTTACCAATAAGTTTCCTATAGAGCCAATGGAAGTTTGCATTGATTTTGGGATTGAGATTGTGCAATTGTGAGATAGAATCTGTACTAAGTGTTCATAAAGAACAATATGTCATTACAAGCTGTTTAGATTGGCATTATGAATAACATAGTATAACCAATGGATTTCTTTTTGAACTTACCAAATAGTGATTTTTTGTTCACTGCCCTTCTTGACATAAATTTGCACCTGTGCTGTTCCAGTGGCTTACTGGGTTTATGCACCTGTCTTGTAAACAGGAGTTCATGAGTTCTAATCCATGGAGAGTCTTTTTCATTTACTTACTAATAAGCTTCCTATGGAGCAATGGAAATTTGCATTGATTTTGAGATATAGAATCTGTATTACGTGTTCATCAAGAACAATACGTCATGATGCGCTGCAAAGATTGGCATTAAGAATAACATAGTGAAACCAATGGATTTCTTTTTGAACTTTCCAAATAGTGATTCATTACTCACTGCACTTCTTGACTTCAATTTGCACCTGTGATGTTCCTGTGGCTTACTGGGATAATGCACCTGTCTTGTAAAAAGGATTTCATGAGTTCTAATCCTTTGAGAGTCTTTTCATTTACTTACTAATAAGCTTCCTATGGAGCCAATGGAAATTTGCATTGATTTTGAGATATAGAATCTGTATTACGTGTTCATCAAGAACAATACGTCATGATGCGCTGCAAAGATTAGCATTAAGAATAACATAGTGAAACCAATGGATTTCTTTTTGAACTTTCCAAATAGTGATTCATTACTCACTGCACTTCTTGACATAAATTTGCACCTGTGATGTTCCAGTGGCTTACTGGGTTAATGCACTTGTCTTGTAAAAAGGATTTCATGAGTTCTAATCCTTGAAGAGTCTTTTTCATTTACTTACTAATAAGCTTCCTATGGAGCCAATGTAAATTTGCATTGATTTTGGGATTGAGATAGTGCAATTGTGAGATATAGAATGTGTATTACGTGTTCATCAAGAACAATACGTCATGATGCGCTGCAAAGATTGGCATTAAGAATAACATAGTGAAACCAATGGATTTCTTTTTGAACTTACCTAATAGTGATTCAATGTTCACTGCCCTTCTTGACATCACTTTGCACTTGTGATGTTCCAATGGCTTAGTGGGTTAATGCCCCTGTCTTTTAAACAGGAGTTCATGAGTTCTAGTCCTCAGAGACCTCTTTTTCATTTACTTACCAATAAGTTTCCTATAGAGACAATGGAAGTTTGCATTGATTTTGGGATTGAGATTGTGCAATTGTGAGATAGAATCTGTACTAAGTGTTCATAAAGAACAATATGTCATTACAAGCTGTTTAGATTGGCATTAAGAATAACATAGTAAAACCAATGGATTTCTATTTGAACTTACCTAATAGTGATTCATTGTTCACTGCCCTTCTTGACATCATTGTGCACCTGTGATGTTCCTGTGGCTTATTGGGTTAATGCACCTGTCTTGTAAAAAGGATTTCATGAGTTCTAATCCTTGGAGAGTCTTTTTCATTTACTTACTAATAAGCTTCCTATGGAGCAATGGAAATTTGCATTGATTTTGAGATATAGAATCTGTATTACGTGTTCATCAAGAACAATATGTCATGATGCGCTGCAATGATTAGCATTAAGAATAACATAGTGAAACCAATGGATTTCTTTTTGAACTTACCTAATAGTGATTCATTGTTCACTGCCCTTCTTGACATCACTTTACCCTTGTGATGTTCTAATGGCTTAGTGGTTTAATGTCTCTGTCTTTTAAACAGGAGTTTTGTGAGTTCTAATCCTCAGAGAGCTTTTTTTCATTTACTTACCAATAAGTTTCCTATAGAGCCAATGGAAATTTGCATTGATTTTGGGATTGAGAAAGTGCAATTGTGAGATAGAATCTGTACTAAGTGTTCATAAAGAACAATATGTCATTACAAGCTGTTTAGATTGGCATTAAGAATAACATAGTAAAACCAATGGATTTCTTTTTGAACTTACCAAATAGTGATTTTTTGTTCACTGCCCTTCTTGACATAAATTTGCACCTGTGCTGTTCCTGTGGCTTACTGGGTTTATGCACCTGTCTTGTAAACAGGAGTTCATGAGTTCTAATCCATGGAGAGTATTTTTCATTTACTTACTAATAAGCTTCCTATGGAGCAATGGAAATTTGCATTGATTTTGAGATATAGAATCTGTATTACGTGTTCATCAAGAACAATACGTCATGATGCGCTGCAAAGATTGGCATTAAGAATAACATAGTGAAACCAATGGATTTCTTTTTGAACTTTCCTAATAGTGATTCATTACTCACTGCACTTCTTGACATCACTTTGTGCCTGTGATGTTCCTGTGGCTTACTGGGATAATGCACCTGTCTCGTAAAAAGGATTTCATGAGTTCTAATCCTTTTAGAGGCTTTTTCATTTACTTACTAATAAGCTTCCTATGGAGCCAATGGAAATTTGCATTGATTTTGAGATATAGAATCTGTATTACGTGTTCATCAAGAACAATACGTCATGATGCGCTGCAAAGATTAGCATTAAGAATAACATAGAGAAACCAATGGATTTCTTTTTGAACTTACCGAATAGTGATTCATTGTTCACTGCCCTTCTTGACATAAATTTGCACCTGTGATGTTCCAGTGGCTTACTGGGTTAATGCACCTGTCTTGTAAAAAGGATTTCATGAGTTCTAATTCTTCGAGAGTCTTTTTCATTTACTTACTAATAAGCTTCCTATGGAGCCAATGAAAATTTGCATTGATTTTGGGATTGAGATAGTGCAATTGTGAGATAGAATCTGTACTAAGTGTTCATAAAGAACAATATGTCATTACAAGCTGTTTAGATTGGCATTAAGAATAACATAGTAAAACCAATGGATTTCTTTTTAAACTTACCTAATAGTGATTCATTGTTCACTGCCCTTCTTGACATCACTTTACACTTGTGATGTTCGAATGGCTTAGTGGGTTAATGTCCCTGTCTTTTAAACAGGAGTTTCGTGAGTTCTAGTCTTCAGAGAGCTTTTTTTCATTTACTTACCAATAAGTTTCCTATAGAGCCAATGGAAATTTGCATTGATTTTGGGATTGAGATAGTGCAATTGTGAGATAGAATCTGTACTAAGTGTTCATAAAGAACAATATGTCATTACAAGCTGTTTAGATTGGCATCAAGAATAACATAGTGAAACCAATGGATTTCTTTTTGAACTTACCTAATAGTGATTCATTGGTCACTGCCCTTCTTGACATCACTTTGCACTTGTGATGTTCCAATGGCTTAGTGGGTTAATGCCAATGTCTTTTAAACATGAGTTCTAGTCCTCAGAGAGCTCTTTTTCATTTACTTACCAATAAGTTTCCTATAGAGCCAATGGAAGTTTGCATTGATTTTGGGATTGAGATAGTGCAATTGTGAGATAGAATCTGTACTAAGTGTTCATAAAGAACAATATGTCATTACAAGCTGTTTAGATTGGCATTAAGAATAACATAGTAAAACCAATGGATTTCTATTTGAACTTACCTAATAGTGATTCATTGTTCACTGCCCTTCTTGACATAACTTTGCACCTGTGATGTTCCAGTGGCTTACTGGGTTTGTGCACCTGTCTTGTAAACAGGAGTTCATGAGTTCTAATCCATGGAGAGTCTTTTTCATTTACTTACTAATAAGCTTCCTATGGAGCAATGGAAATTTGCATTGATTTTGAGATATAGAATCTGTATTAAGTGTTCATCAAGAACAATACGTCATGATGCGCTGCAAAGATTGGCATTAAGAATAACATAGTGAAACCAATGGATTTCTTTTTGAACTTTCCTAATAGTGATTCATTACTCACTGCACTTCTTGACATCACTTTGCGCATGTGATGTTCCTGTGGCTTACTGGGATAATGCACTTGTCTTGTAAAAAGGATATCATGAGTTCTAATCCTTTGAGAGTCTTATTCATTTATTTACTAATAAGCTTCCTATGGAGCCAATGGAAATTTGCATTGATTTTGAGATATAGAATCTGTATTACGTGTTCATCAAGAACAATACGTCATGATGCGCTGCAAAGATTAGCATTAAGAATAACATAGTGAAACCAATGGATTTCTTTTTGAACTTACCGAATAGTGATTCATTGTTCACTGCCCTTCTTGACATCACTTTGCACCTGTGATGTTCCTGAGGCTTACTGGGTTTATGCACCTGTCTTGTAAAAAGGATTTCATGAGTTCTAATCCTTGGAGAGTCTTTTTCATTTACTTACTAATAAGCTTCCTATGGAGCCAATGTAAATTTGCATTGATTTTGGGATTGAGATAGTGCAATTGTGAGATATAGAATCTGTATTACGTGTTCATCAAGAACAATACGTCATGATGCTCTGCAAAGATTGGCATTAAGAATAACATAGTGAAACCAATGGATTTTTTTACCTAATAGTGATTCATTGTTCACTGCCCTTCTTGACATCACTTTGCACTTGTGATGTTCCAATGGCTTAGTGGGTTAATGTCCGTGTCTTTTAAAAAGGAGTTCGTGATTTCTAGTCCTCAGAGAGCTTTTTTTCATTTACTTACCAATAAGTTTCCTATAGAGCCAATGGAAATTTGCATTGATTTTGGGATTGAGATAGTGCGATTGTGAGATAGAATCTGTACTAAGTGTTCATAAAGAACAATATGTCATTACAAGCTGTTTAGATTGGCATTAAGAATAACATAGTAAAACCAATGGATTTCTTTTTGAACTTACCAAATAGTGATTCATTGTTCACTGCCCTTCTTGACATAAATTTGCACTTGTGATGTTCTAGTGGCTTACTGGGTTTATGCACCTGTCTTGTAAACATGAGTTCTAATCCATGGAGAGTCTTTTTCATTTACTTACTATTAAGCTTCCTATGGATCAATGGAAATTTGCATTGATTTTGAGATATAGAATCTGTATTACGTGTTCATCAAGAACAATACGTCATGATGCGCTGCAAAGATTGGCATTAAGAATAACATAGTGAAACCAATGGATTTCTTTTTGAACTTACCTAATAGTGATTCTTTGTTCACTGCCCTTCTTGACATAACTTTGCACCTGTGATGTTCCAGTGGCTTACTGGGTTTATGCACCTGTCTTGTAAACAGGAGTTCATGAGTTCTAATCTTTGGAGAACCTTTTTCATTTACTTACTAATAAGCTTCCTATGGAGCCAATGGAAATTTGCATTGATTTTGGGCTTGAGATAGTGCAATTGTGAGATATAGAATCTGTATTACGTGTTCATCAAGAACAATATGTCATGATGCGCTGCAATGATTAGCATTAAGTATAACATAGTGAAACCAATGGATTTCTTTTTGAACTTACCTAATAGTGATTCATTGTTCACTGCCCTTCTTGACATCACTTTGCAGTTGTGATGTTCTAATGGCTTATTGGGTTAATGTCCCTGTCTTTTAAACAGGAGTTTCGTGAGTTCTAGTCCTCAGAGAGCTTTTTTTCATTTACTTACCAATAAGTTTCCTATATAGCCAATGGAAATTTGCATTGATTTTGGGATTGAGATAGTGCAATTGTGAGATAGAATCTGTACTAAGTGTTCATAAAGAACAATATGTCATTACAAGCTGTTTAGATTGGCATTAAGAATAACATAGTAAAACCAATGGATTTCTTTTTGAACTTACCTAATAGTGATTCATTGGTCACTGCCCTTCTTGACATCACTTTGCACTTGTGATGTTCCAATGGCTTAGTGGGTTAATGCCAATGTCTATTAAACAGGAGTTCATGAGTTCTATTCCTCAGAGGGCTCTTTTTCATTTACTTACCATTAAGTTTGCTATAGAGCCAATGGAAATTTGCATTGATTTTGGGATTGAGATAGTGCAATTGTGAGATAGAATCTGTACTAAGTGTTCATAAAGAACAATATGTCATTACAAGCTGTTTAGATTGGCTTTAAGAATAACATAGTAAAACCAATGGATTTCTTTTTGAACTTACCTAATAGTGATTCATTGGTCACTGCCCTTCTTGACATCACTTTGCACTTGTGATGTTCCAATGGCTTAGTGGGTTAGTGCCAATGTCTTTTAAACATGAGTTCTAGTCCTCAGAGAGCTCTTTTTCATTTATTACTAATAAGCTTCCTATAGAGCCAATGTAAATTTGCATTGATTTTGGGATTGAGATAGTGCAATTGTGAGATATAGAATCTGTATTACGTGTTCATCAAGAACAATATGTCATGATGCGCTGCATTGATTAGCATTAAGAATAACATAGTGAAACTAATGGATTTCTTTACCTAATAGTGATTCATTGTTCACTGCCCTTCTTGACATAAATTTGCACTTGTGATGTTCCAGTGGCTTACTGGGTTTATGCACCTGTCTTGTAAACATGAGTTCTAATCCATGGAGAGTCTTTTTCATTTACTTACTAATAAGCTTCCTATGGATCAATGGAAATTTGCATTGATTTTGAGATATAGAATCTGTATTACGTGTTCATCAAGAACAATATGTCATGATTCGCTGCAATGATTAGCATTAAGAATAACATAGTGAAACCAATGGATTTCTTTTTGAACTTACCTAATAGTGATTCATTGTTCACTGCCCTTCTTGACATCACTTTGCACTTGTGATGTTCTAATGTCTTAGTGGGTTAATGTCCCTGTCTTTTAAACAGGAGTTTTGTGAGTTCTAGTCCTCAGAGAGGTTTTTTTCATTTACTTACCAATAAGTTTCCTATAGAGCCAATGGAAATTTGCATTGATTTTGGGATTGAGATAGTGCAATTGTGAGATAGAATCTGTACTAAGTGTTCATAAAGAACAATATGTCATTACAAGCTGTTTAGATTGGCATTAAGAATAACATAGTAAAACCAATGGATTTCTTTTTGAACTTATCTAATAGTGATTCATTGTTCACTACCCTTCTTGACATCACTTTGCACTTGTGATGTTCCAATGGCTTAGTGGATTAATGTCCCTGTCTTTTAAACAGGAGTTCGTGCGTTCTAGTCCTCAGAGAGCTTTTTTTCATTTACTTACCAATAAGTTTCCTATAGAGCGAATGGAAATTTGCATTGATTTTGGGATTGAGATAGTGCAATTGTGAGATAGAATCTGTACTAAGTGTTCATAAAGAACAATATGTCATTACAAGCTGTTTAGATTGGCATTAAGAATAACATAGTAAAACCAATGGATTTCTTTTTGAACTTACCTAATAGTGATTCATTGTTCACTGCCCTTCTTGACATAAATTTGCACTTGTGATGGTCCAGTGGCTTACTGCGTTTATGCACCTGTCTTGTAAACATGAGTTCTAATCCATGGAGAGTCTTTTTCATTTACTTACTAATAAGCTTCCTATGGATCAATGGAAATTTGCATTGATTTTGAGATATAGAATCTGTATTGCGTGTTCATCAAGAACAATACGTCATGATGCGCTGCAAAGATTGGCATTAAGAATAACATAGTGAAACCAATGGATTTCTTTTTGAACTTACCTAATAGTGATTCATTGTTCACTGCCCTTCTTGACATAACTTTGCACCTGTGATGTTCCAGTGGCTTACTGGGTTTATGCACCTGTCTTGTAAACAGGAGTTCATGAGTTCTAATCCTTGGAGAGCCTTTTTCATTTACTTACTAATAAGCTTCCTATGGAGCCAATGGAAATTTGCATTGATTTTGGGCTTGAGATAGTGCAATTGTGAGATATAGAATCTGTATTACGTGTTCATCAAGAACAATATGTCATGATGCGCTGCATTGATTAGCATTAAGAATAACATAGTGAAACCAATGGATTTCTTTTTGAACTTACCTAATAGTGATTCATTGTTCACTGCCCTTCTTGACATCACTTTGCACTTGTGATGTTCCAATGGCTTAGTAGGTTATTGTCCCTGTCTTTTAAATAGGAGTTCGTGAGTTCTAGTCCTCAGAGAGCTTTTTTTCATTTACTTACCAATAAGTTTCCTATAGAGCCAATGGAAATTTGCATTGATTTTGGGATTGAGATAGTGCAATTGTGAGATAGAATCTGTACTAAGTGTTCATAAAGAACAATATGTCATTACAAGCTGTTTAGATTGGCATTAAGAATAACATAGTAAAACCAATGGATTTCTTTTTGAACTTACCTAATAGTGATTCATTGTTCACTGCCCTTCTTGACATAAATTTGCACCTGTGATGTTCCATTGGCTTACTGGGTTTATGCACCTGTCTTGTAAACAGGAGTTCATGCGTTCTAATCCTTGGAGAGCCTTTTTCATTTATTACTAATAAGCTTCCTATAGAGTCAATGTAAATTTGCGTTGATTTTATGCTTGAGATAGTGCAATTGTGAGATAGTGCAATTGTGAGATAGAATCTGTAGTAAGTGTTCATAAAGAACAATATGTCATCACAATCTGTTTAGATTGGCTTTATGAATAACATAGTAAAACCAATGGATTTGTTTTTGAACTTACCTAATAGTGATTCATTGTTCACTGCCCTTCTTGACATCACTTTGCACCTGTGATGTTCTTGTGGCTTACTGGGTTAATGCACCTGTCTTGTAAAAAGGATTTCATGAGTTCTAATCCTTGGAGAGTCTTTTTCATTTATATACTAATAAGCTTCCTATGGAGCCAATGTAAATTTGCATTGATTTTGGGATTGAGATAGTGCAATTATGAGATATTGAATCTGTATTACGTGTTCATCAACAACAATATGTCATGATGCGCTGCAAAGATTAGCATTAAGAATAACATAGTGAAACTAATGGATTTCTTTACCTAATAGTGATTCATTGTTCACTGCCCTTCTTGACATCACTTTGCACTTGTGATGTTCCAATGGCTTAGTGGGTTAATGTCCCTGTCTTTTAAACAGGAGTTCGTGAGTTCTAGTCCTCAGAGAGCTTTTTTTCATTTACTTACCAATAAGTTTCCTATAGAGCCAATGGAAATTTGCATTGATTTTGGGATTGAGATAGTGCAATTGTGAGATAGAATCTGTACTAAGTGTTCATAAAGAACAATATGTCATTACAAGCTGTTTAGATTGGCATTAAGAATAACATAGTAAAACCAATGGATTTATTTTTGAACTTACCAAATAGTGATTCATTGTTCACTGCCCTTCTTGACATAAATTTGCACTTGTGATGTTCCAGTGGCTTACTGGGTTTATGCACCTGTCTTGTAAACATGAGTTCTAATCCATGGAGAGTCTTTTTCATTTACTTACTAATAAGCTTCCTATGGATCAATGGAAATTTGCATTTATTTTGAGATATAGAATCTGTATTACGTGTTCATCAAGAACAATATGTCATGATGCGCTGCAATGATTAGCATTAAGAATAACATAGTGAAACCAATGGATTTCTTTTTCAACTTACCTAATAGTGATTCCTTGTTCACTGCCCTTCTTGACATCACTTTGCACTTGTGATGTTCTAATGGCTTAGTGGGTTAATGTCCCTGTCTTTTAAACAGGAGTTTTGTGAGTTCTAGTCCTCAGAGAGGTTTTTTTCATTTACTTACCAATAAGTTTCCTATAGAGCCAATGGAAATTTGCATTGATTTTGGGATTGAGATAGTGCAATTGTGAGATAGAATCTGTACTAAGTGTTCATAAAGAACAATATGTCATTACAAGCTGTTTAGATTGGCATTAAGAATAACATAGTAAAACCAATGGATTTCTTTTTGAACTTACCTAATAGTGATTCATTGTTCACTACCCTTCTTGACATCTCTTTGCACTTGTGATGTTCCAATGGCTTAGTGGATTAATGTCCCTGTCTTTTAAACAGGAGTTCGTGCGTTCTAGTCCTCAGAGAGCTTTTTTTCATTTACTTACCAATAAGTTTCCTATAGAGCGAATGGAAATTTGCATTGATTTTGGGATTGAGATAGTGCAATTGTGAGATAGAATCTGTACTAAGTGTTCATAAAGAACAATATGTCATTATAAGCTGTTTAGATTGGCATTAAGAATAACATAGTAAAACCAATGGATTTCTTTTTGAACTTACCTAATAGTGATTCATTGTTCACTGCCCTTCTTGACATAAATTTGCGCTTGTGATGGTCCAGTGGCTTACTGCGTTTATGCACCTGTCTTGTAAACATGAGTTCTAATCCATGGAGAGTCTTTTTCATTTACTTACTAATAAGCTTCCTATGGATCAATGGAAATTTGCATTGATTTTGAGATATAGAATCTGTATTACGTGTTCATCAAGAACAATACGTTATGATGCGCTGCAAAGATTGGCATTAAGAATAACATAGTGAAACCAATGGATTTCTTTTTGAACTTACCTAATAGTGATTCACTGTTCACTGCCCTTCTTGACATAACTTTGCACCTGTGATGTTCCAGTGGCTTACTGGGTTTATGCACCTGTCTTGTAAACAGGAGTTCATGAGTTCTAATTCTTGGAGAGCCTTTTTCATTTACTTACTAATAAGCTTCCTATGGAGCCAATGGAAATTTGCATTGATTTTGGGCTTGAGATAGTGCAATTGTGAGATAGAATCTGTAGTAAGTGTTCATAAAGAACAATATGTCATCACAATCTGTTTAGATTGGCTTTAAGAATAACATAGTAAAACCAATGGATTTCTTTTTGAACTTACCTAATAGTGATTCATTGTTCACTGCCCTTCTTGACATCACTTTGCACCTGTGATGTTCCTGTGGCTTACTGGGTTAATGCACCTGTCTTGTAAAAAGGATTTCATGAGTTCTAATCCTTGGAGAGTCTTTTTCATTTATATACTAATAAGCTTCCTATGGAGCCAATGTAAATTTGCATTGATTTTGGGATTGAGATAGTGCAATTGTGAGATATAGAATCTGTATTACGTGTTCATCAAGAACAATATGTCATGATGCGCTGCAAAGATTAGCATTAAGAATAACATAGTGAAACCAATGGATTTCTTTACCTAATAGTGATTCATTGGTCACTGCCCTTCTTGACATCACTTTGCACTTGTGATGTTCCAATGGCTTAGTGGGTTAATGCCAATGTCTATTAAACAGGAGTTCATGAGTTCTAGTCCTCAGAGGGCTCTTTTTCATTTACTTACCAATAAGTTTCCTATAGAGCCAATGGAAATTTGCATTGATTTTGGGATTGAGATAGTGCAATTGTGAGATAGAATCTGTACTAAGTGTTCATAAAGAACAATTTGTCATTACAAGCTGTTTAGATTGGCATTAAGAATAACATAGTAAAACCAATGGATTTCTTTTTGAACTTACCAAATAGTGATTCATTGTTCACTGCCCTTCTTGACATAAATTTGCACTTGTGATGTTCTAGTGGCTTACTGGGTTTATGCACCTGTCTTGTAAACATGAGTTCTAATCCATGGAGAGTCTTTTTCATTTACTTACTATTAAGCTTCCTATGGATCAATGGAAATTTGCATTGATTTTGGGCTTGAGATAGTGCAATTGTGAGATATAGAATCTGTATTACGTGTTCATCAAGAACAATACGTCATGATGCGCTGCAAAGATTGGCATTAAGAATAACATAGTGAAACCAATGGATTTCTTTTTGAACTTACCTAATAGTGATTCTTTGTTCACTGCCCTTCTTGACATAACTTTGCACCTGTGATGTTCCAGTGGCTTACTGGGTTTATGCACCTGTCTTGTAAACAGGAGTTCATGAGTTCTAATCTTTGGAGAACCTTTTTCATTTACTTACTAATAAGCTTCCTATGGAGCCAATGGAAATTTGCATTGATTTTGGGCTTGAGATAGTGCAATTGTGAGATATAGAATCTGTATTACGTGTTCATCAAGAACAATATGTCATGATGCGCTGCAATGATTAGCATTAAGAATAACATAGTGAAACCAATGGATTTCTTTTTGAACTTACCTAATAGTGATTCATTGTTCACTGCCCTTCTTGACATCACTTTGCACTTGTGATGTTTTAATGGCTTAGTGGGTTAATGTCCCTGTCTTTTAAACAGGAGTTTCGTGAGTTCTCGTCCTCAGAGAGCTTTTTTTCATTTACTTACCAATAAGTTTCCTATAAAGCCAATGGAAATTTGCATTGATTTTGGGATTGAGATAGTGCAATTGTGAGATAGAATCTGTTCTAAGTGTTCATAAAGAACAATGTGTCATTACAAGCTGTTTAGATTGGCATTAAGAATAACATAGTAAAACCAATGGATTTCTTTTTGAACTTACCTAATAGTGATTCATTGGTCACTGCCCTTCTTGACATCACTTTGCACTTGTGATGTTCCAATGGCTTAGAGGGTTAATGCTAATGTCTATTAAACAGGAGTTCATGAGTTCTAGTCCTCAGAGGGCTCTTTTTCATTTACTTACCAATAAGTTTCCTATAGAGCCAATGGAAATTTGCATTGATTTTGAGATATAGAATCAGTATTACGTGTTCATCAAGAACAATACGTCATGATGCGCTGCAAAGATTGGCATTAAGAATAATATAGTAAAACCAATGGATTTCTTTTTGAACTTACCTAATAGTGATTAATTGTTCACTGCCCTTCTTGACATAACTTTGCACCTGTGATGTTCCAGTGGCTTACTGGGTTTATGCACCTGTCTTGTAAACATGAGTTCTAATCCTTGGAGAGCCTTTTTCATTTACTTACTAATAAGCTTCCTATGGAGCCAATGGAAATTTGCATTGATTTTGGGCTTGAGATAGTGCAATTGTGAGATATAGAATCGGTATTACGTGTTCATCAAGAACAATATGTCATGATGCGCTGCAAAGATTAGCATTAAGAATAACATAGTAAAACCAATGGATTTCTTTTTGAACTTACCTAATAGTGATTCATTGTTCACTGCCCTTCTTGACATCACTTTGCACTTGTGATGTTCCAATGGCTTAGTGGGTTAATGTCCCTGTCTTTTAAACAGGAGTTTGTGAGTTCTAGTCCTCAGAGAGCTTTTTTTCATTTACTTACCAATAAGTTTCCTATAGAGCCAAAGGAAATTTGCATTGATTTTGGGATTGAAATAGTGCAATAGTGAGATAGAATCTGTACTATGTGTTCATAAAGAACAATATGTCATTGCAAGCTGTTTAGATTGGTATTAAGAATAACATAGTAAAACCAATGGATTTCTATTTGAACTTACCAAATAGTGATTTTTTGTTCACTGCCCTTCTTGCCATAAATTTGCACCTGTGATGTTCCAGTGGCTTACTGGGTTTATGCACCTATCTTGTAAACAGGAGTTCATGAGTTCTAATCCTTGGAGAGTCTTTTTCATTTACTTACTAATAAGCTTCCTATGGAGCAATGGAAATTTGCATTGATTTTGAGATATAGAATCTGTATTACGTGTTCATCAAGAACAATACGTCATGATGCGCTGCAAAGATTGGCATTAAGAATAACATAGTGAAACCAATGGATTTCTTTTTGAACTTACCTAATAGTGATTCATTGTTCACTGCCCTTCTTGACATATCTTTGCACCTGTGATGTTCCAGTGGCTTACTGGGTTTATGCACCTGTCTTGTAAACATGAGTTCTAATCCTTGGAGAGCCTTTTTCATTTACTTACTAATAAGCTTCCTATGGAGCCAATGGAAATTTGCATTGATTTTGGGCTTGAGATAGTGCAATTGTGAGATATAGAATCTGTATTACGTGTTCATCAAGAACAATATGTCATGATGCGCTGCAAAGATTAGCATTAAGAATAACATAGTCAAACCAATGGATTTCTTTTTGAACTTACCTAATAGTGATTCATTGTTCACTGCCCTTCTTGACATCACTTTGCACTTGTGATGTTCCAATGGCTTAGTGGGTTAATTTCCCTTTCTTTTAAGAAGGAGTTCGTGAGTTCTAGTCCTCAGAGAGCTTTTTTTCATTTACTTACCAATAAGTTTCCTATAGAGCCAATGGAAATTTGCATTGATTTTGGGATTAATATAGTGCAATAGTGAGATAGAATCTGTAGTAAGTGTTCATAAAGAACAATATGTCATCACAATCTGTTTACAATGGCTTTAAGAATAACATAGTAAAACCAATGGATTTCTTTTTGAACTTACCTAATAGTGATTCATTGTTCACTGCCCTTCTTGACATCACTTTGCATTTGTGATGTTCTAATTAGAGATGAGCGGTGTTCGACTAGAACTGTTCGCCAATCTCAAATTCGAGCTGTTTTGGGCGGTGTTCGAGTTGTTCGACGAACCCGAACGATTTGCAAAAAATTCGGCTGTTCGAGGTTATGTTCGATAACTGTTCGTGCACCAAAAGCGTGTCCTGCATGTCTGGCGCTATTTTGAGCACCAATCATGCAGGGATTGTCTGCCACTCACTGTAATGCCACAGCCATGGTGGTTGTGGCATTACAGTGATTGCCCAAATCGATGGAAACAGTGCCAACAGTGAAACATGAAAAGCCGGCAATTCATCAGCGGCATACACCGGTACCCGACAATTTAGAACCGAAAGAATAGAGCTTCACACATAGATTAGATAGATAGAAACATGTCAGTCACACATATAAGAAGCACAGTGACAGTGTTGCTTACTGTACTTGTCATTTAGTGTAAAGGATTTATCAAAAAAAATAATAGTGTTTTCATGCACCGTCTCTTTAAAAAAGCCGGCCGGCAATTCAGCAGCGGTACCCGACAATTTATAACAGAAAGAATAGAGAATCATACATAGATTAGATAGATAGAAACATGTCAGTCACATATATATGAAGTACAGTGATAGTGTTGCTTACTGTACTTGTCATTTAGTGTAAAGGATTTATTTAAAAAAATAATAGTGTTTTCATGCACTGTCTCTTTAAAAAAGCCGGCCGGCAATTCAGCATCTGTACCCGACAATTTAGAATAGAAGGAATAGAGAATCACACATAGATTAGATAGATAGAAACATGTCAGTCACATATATATGAAGTACAGTGATAGTGTTGATTACTGTACTTGTCATTTAGTGTTAAAATAAAGGATTTATTTAAAAAAAAATTGGCGTGGGGTTCCCCGTAATTTTAGTCTCTAGCGGAGGTTAAGCAGACGGCTGGGGCAGATGTTTGAAGCCTGGGAAGGGGGTAATACCCACGGAGCTTCCCAGGCTACTAATATCAGCCCCCAGCTGAATACCTAGCCTTTACTAGCTCTTAAAATGGGGGACCCCCCAAAAAAATGACGTGGGGTCCCCCCTATTTTAATAGCTAGCAAAGGCTAGGCAGACAGCTGGGGGCTGATATTAATAGCCCAGGAAGGGAGCCATGAATATTGGCCCCCTCCCAGGCTAGAAACACCAGCCGTCAGCCGCCCCAGAAATGGCGCATCCTTAGGATGCGCCAATTCTGGCACTTAGCCTCGCTCTTCCCACTGCCCTGTAGCGGTGGCAGTGGGGTAATAGGGTTGGGGTTGATGTCAGCTTATAATGCCAGCTGACATCAAGCCCAGGTTAGTAATGGAGAGGCGTCTATAAGACATCCCCATTACTAACCCCATAGTCAAAGTTAAAAGAAAACACAAACACCCAGAATAAAGTCCTTTATTTGAAATAAAGACACATTCCTTTATTGTTCTAAATTAAACCATACTTACCATCACGCCCATTCCAGCTGAAGCCAACGATCTCCTGCAATAAAAGAAAAATAATAAAGCAACCTCATCCTTACCTTTCCATGGTTCCCACGACAGCTTCAGCTCTGCTACATCGAGATAATAGGCTGGACCGCAGCAGAACGCTGCCATCCAGCATGTCATCCCGCAGACACTGAGAAGCGCAGGCATGCTTGCACTCCTCAGTGTCTCACTGTGACGGCATCCAGATGAGCCGAGGTCATGTCCAATGAACTCGGCGCACCTCATGCACGTCACTGACAGCGTGGGAGAATTCTCCTGCACTCAGCACTTCAGCGTGAGAATTCTCCCACGCTGTCAGTGACGTACATGAGGTCAGCTGAGTTCATTGGACATGAATGAGCTCACCTCATGCACGTCACTGACAGCGTGGGAGAATTCTCCTGCACTCAGCGCTTCAGCGTGAGAATTTTCCCACGCTGTCAGTGACGTGCATGAGGTGAGCTGAGTTCATTGGACATGACCTCGGCTCATCTTTATGTCGTCACAGCGAGACACTGAGGAGCGCAAGCATGCCTGCGCTTCTCAGTGTCTGCGGGATGACAGGCAGGATGGCAGCTTTCTGCTGCGGTCCAGCCTGTCATCTCGATGTAGCAGAGCTGAAGCTGTCGTGGGAACCATGGAAAGGTAAGGATGAGGTTGCTTTATTATTTTACTTTTATTGCAGGAGATCATTGGCTTCAGCTGGAATGGGCGTGATGGTAAGTATGGTTTAATTTAGAACAATAAAGAATTGTGTGTTTATTTCAATTAAAGGACTTTATTCTGGGTGTTGTGTTTTTTTAAATACTTTACTAGAAATTCATGGTGGTCATGTCTAATATTGGCGTGACCCCATGAATTTCGGGCTTAGGGCCAGCTGATAATGCCAAGCTGGCCTTAACCCCTTTATTACCCAGTGAGCCACCGCACCAGGGCCCTGGATGAGTTGGGTACAGCGCCAGAAGATGGCGCTTCTATGAACGCGCCATTTTCTGGGGCGGCTGCGGACTGCAATTTGCAGCGGGTGGGGCCCAGAAAGCTTGGGCCTCCCTGCGCTGCGGATTCCAGCTCCCAGCTGCCTAGTTGTACCTGGCTGGGCACAAAAATAGGGCGAAGCCCCACGCATTTTTTTTTTTAAATTATTTCATGAAATTCATGGAATAATTAAGAAAAAAAGGGCTTCCCTATATTGTTGTGTCCAACCAGGTACAAATAGGCAGCTGGTGGTTGGGGGCAGCCCGTCCCTGCCTGCTGTACCTGGCTGGACACAAATATAGTGCGAAGCCCCACGTCAATTTTTTTTCAATTATTTCATGAAATAATTTTTTTAAAAAAGGGCTTCCCTATATTGTTGTGTCTGGCCAGGTACAAATAGGCAGCTGTTGGTTGGGGGCAGCCCGTCCCTGCCTGCTGTACCTGGCTGGACACAAATATAGTGCGAAGCCCCACGTCAATTTTTTTTCAATTATTTCATGAAATAATTTTTTTAAAAAAGGGCTTCCCTATATTGTTGTGTCTGGCCAGGTACAAATAGGCAGCTGGTGGTTGGGGGCAGCCCGTTCCTGCCTGCTGTACCTGACTGGACACAAATATAGGGCGAAGCCCCACGTCAATTTTTTTTAAATTATTTCAGGAAATTCATGAAATAATGAAAAATAAATTGATGTGGGGCTTCGCCCTATATTTGTGTCCAGTCAGGTACAGCAGGCAGGAACGGGCTGCCCCCAACCACCAGCTGCCTATTTGTACCTAGCCGGACACAACAATATAGGGAAGCCCTTTTTTTCTTAATTATTCCATGAATTTCATGAATTTAAAAAAAAAATACGTGGAGCTTCGCCCTATTATTGTGTCCAGCCAGGTACAACTAGGCAGCTGGGGGCTGGAATCTGCAGCGCAGGGAGGCCCAAGCTTTCTGGGCCCCACCTGCTGCAAATTGCAGTCCGCAGCCGCCCCGGAAAATGGCGCGTTCATAGAAGCGCCATCTTCTGGCGCTGTACCCAACTCATCCAGGGCCCTGGTGCGGTGGCTCACTGGGTAATAAAGGGGTTAAGGCCAGCTTGGCATTATCAGCTGGCCCTAAGCCCGAAATTCATGGGGTCACGCCAATATTAGACATGACCACCATGAATTTCTAGTAAAGTATTTAAAAAAAACACAAACACCCAGAAAAAAGTCCTTTAATTGAAATAAACACACAATTCTTTATTGTTCTAAATTAAACCATACTTACCATCACGCCCATTCCAGCTGAAGCCAATGATCTCCTGCAATAAAAGTAAAATAATAAAGCAACCTCATCCTTACCTTTCCATGGCTCCCACGACAGCTTCAGCTCTGCTACATCGAGATGACAGGCTGGACCGCAGCAGAACGCTGCCATCCAGCCTGTCATCCCGCAGACACTGAGAAGCGCAGGCATGCTTGCGCTCCTCAGTGTCTGGCTGTGACGGCATCCAGATGAGCCGAGGTCATGTCCAATGAACTCGGCTCACCTCATGCACGTCACTGACAGCGTGGGAAAATTCTCACGCTGAAGCGCTGAGTGCAGGAGAATTTTCCCACGCTGTCAGTGACGTACATGAGGTGAGCCGAGTTCATTGTCGGCTCATCTGGATGCCGTCACAGTCAGACACTGAGGAGCGCAAGCGTGCCTGCGCTTCTCAGTGTGTGCGGCATGGCAAGCTGGATGGCAGCGTTCTGCTGCGGTCCAGCCTGTCATCTCGATGTAGCAGAGCTGAAGCTGTCCTGGGAACCATGGAAAGGTAAGGATGAGGTTGCTTTATTATTTTTCTTTTATTGCAGGAGATCGTTGGCTTCAGCTGGAATGGGTGTGATGGTAAGTATGGTTTAATTTAGAACAATAAAGAATTGTGTCTTTATTTCAATTAAAGGACTTTATTCTGGGTGTTTGTGTTTTCTTTTAACTTTGACTATGGGGTTAGTAATGGGGGTGTCTTATAGACGCCTCTCCATTACTAACCTGGGCTTGATGTCAGCTGGCATTATAAGCTGACATCAACCCCAACCCTATTACCCCCTGCCACCGCACCAGGGCAGCGTGGAAGAGCGAGGCTAAGTGCCAGAATTGGCGCATCCTATGGATGCGCCATTTCTGGGGCGGCTGACGGCTGGTGTTTCTAGCCTGGGAGGGGGCCAATATTCATGGCTCCCTTCCTGGGCTATTAATATCAGCCCCCAGCTGTCTGCCTAGCCTTTGCTAGCTATTAAATTAGGGGGGACCCCACGTCATTTTTTTGGGGGGGTCCTCCATTTTAATAGCTAGTAAAGGCTAGGTATTCAGCTGGGGGCTGATATTAGTAGCCTGGGAAGCTCCGTGGGTATTACCCCCTTCCCAGGCTTCAAACATCTGCCCCAGCCGTCTGCTTAACCTCCGCTAGAGACTAAAATTACGGGGAACCCCACGCCAATTTTTTTTAATAATAAATCCTTTATTTTAATACTAAATGACAAGTACAGTAACCAACACTATCACTGTACTTCATATATATGTGACTGACATGTTTCTATCTATCTAATCTATGTGTGAAGCTCTATTCTGTCTGTTATAAATTGTCGGGTACAGATGCTGAATTGCCGGCCGGCTTTTTTAAAGAGACGGTGCATGAAAACACTAATATTTTTTTTGATAAATCCTTTACACTAAATGACAATTACAGTAAGCAACACTGTCACTGTACTTCATATATATGTGACTGACATGTTTCTATCTATCTAATCTATGTGTGATTCTCTATTCCTTCTATTATAAATTGTCGGGTACAGATGCTGAATTGCCAGCCGGCTTTTTTAAAGAGACGGTGCACGAAAACACTATTATATTTTTTGATAAATCCTTTACACTAAATGACAAGTACAGTAAGCAACACTGTCACTGTACTTCATATATATGTGACTGACATGTTTCTATCTATCTAATCTATGTGTGAAGCTCTATTCTGTCTGTTATAAATTGTCGGGTACCGCTGCTGATTTGCCGGCCGGCTTTTTTAAAGAGACAGTGCACGAAAACACTATTATATTTTTTAATAAATCCTTTACACTAAATGACAAGTACAGTAAGCAACACTGTCACTGTACTTCATATATATGTGACTGACATGTTTCTATCTATCTAATCTATGTGTGATGCTCTATTCCTTCATGTCTAAATTGTCGGGTACCGGTGTATGCCGCTGCTGAATTTTTTAAAGAAAGCGTCTTCTGAGCAGTTTGTGAGCTTTTGGACACCTTTGAAGGTGTTTTCTATGTGTTCCTATGTGTTTTTGTTTGCCTGCCATTGGTTTTAACGGTGTTCGACGGTGTTCTAAGGTGTTCGACGAACAGTTCCTCGAACATCCCGGTGTTCGACGAACCGAACCGAACCCGAACACTACGAGGGTGGCTCAACACTAGTTCTAATGGCTTAGTCGGTTAATGTCCCTGTCTTTTTAAACAGGAGTTTCGTGAGTTCTAGTCCTCAGAGAGGTTTTTTTCATTTACTTACCCATAAGTTTCCTATAGAGCCAATGGAAATTTGCATTGATTTTGGGATTGAGATAGTGCAATTGTGAGATATAGAATCTGTATTATGTGTTCATCAAGAACAATATGTCATGATGCGCTGCAAAGATTAGCATTAAGAATAACATAGTCAAACCAATGGATTTCTTTTTGAACTTACTTAATAGTGATTCATTGTTCACTGCCCTTCTTGACATCAGTTTGCACTTGTGAAGTTCCAATGGCTCAGTGGGTTAATGTCTCTGTCTTTTAAACAGGAGTTCGTGAGTTCTAGTCCTCAGAGAGCTTTTTTTCATTTACTTACCAATTAGTTTCCTATAGAGCCAATGGAAATTTGCATTGATTTTGGGATTGAGATAGTGCAATAGTGAGATAGAATCTGTACTAAGTGTTCATAAAGAACAATATGTCATTACAAGCTGTTTAGATTGGCATTAAGAATAACATAGTAAAACCAATGGATTTCTATTTGAACTTACCTAATAGTGATTCATTGGTCACTGCCCTTCTTGACATAAATTTGCACCTGTGATGTTTCTGTGGCTTACTGGGTTATTGCACCTGTCTTGTAAAAAGGATATCATGAGTTCTAATCATTGGAGAGTCTTTTTCATTTACTTACTAATAAGCTTCCTATGGAGCCAATGTAAATTTGCATTGATTTTTGGCTTGAGATAGTGCAATTGTGAGATAGAATCTGTAATAAGTGTTCATAAAGAACAATATGTCATTACAAGCTGTTTAGATTGGCATTAAGAATAACATAGTAAAACCAATGGATTTCTTTTTGAACTTACCTAATAGTGATTCAATGGTCACTGCCCTTCTTGACATCACTTTGCCCTTGTGATGTTCCAATGGCTTAGTGGGTTAATGTCCCTGTCTTTTAAACAGGAGTTCGTGCCTTCTAGTCCTCAGAGAGCTTTTTTTCATTTACATACCAATAATTTTCCTATAGAGCCAATGGAAATTTGCATTGATTTTGGGATTGAGATAGTGCAATTGTGAGATAGAATCTGTACTAAGTGTTCATAAAGAACAGTATGTCATTACAAGCTGTTTAGATTGGCATTAAGAATAACATAGTAAAACCAATGGATTTCTTTTTGAACTTACCTAATAGTGATTCATTGTTCACTGCCCTTCTTGACATCACTTTGCATTTGTGATGTTCTAATGGCTTAGTCGGTTAATGTCCCTGTCTTTTTAAACAGGAGTTTCGTGAGTTCTAGTCCTCAGAGAGCTTTTTTTCATTTACTTACCCATAAGTTTCCAATAGAGCCAATGGAAATTTGCATTGATTTTGGGATTGAGATAGTGCAATTGTGAGATATAGAATCTGTATTATGTGTTCATCAAGAACAATATGTCATGATGCGCTGCAAAGATTAGCATTAAGAATAACATAGTCAAACCAATGGATTTCTTTTTGAACTTACTTAATAGTGATTCATTGTTCACTGCCCTTCTTGACATCAGTGTGCACTTGTGAAGTTACAATGGCTCAGTGGGTTAATGTCCCTGTCTTTTAAACAGGAGTTCGTGAGTTCTAGTCCTCAGAGAGCTTTTTTTCATTTACTTACCAATTAGTTTCCTATAGAGCCAATGGAAATTTGCATTGATTTTGGGATTGAGATAGTGCAATAGTGAGATAGAATCTGTACTAAGTGTTCATAAAGAACAATATGTCATTACAAGCTGTTTAGATTGGCATTAAGAATAACATAGTAAAACCAATGGATTTCTATTTGAACTTACCTAATAGTGATTCATTGGTCACTGCCCTTCTTGACATAAATTTGCACCTGTGATGTTGCTGTGGCTTACTGGGTTAATGCACCTGTCTTGTAAAAAGGATATCATGAGTTCTAATCATTGGAGAGTCTTTTTCATTTACTTACTAATAAGCTTCCTATGGAGCCAATGTAAATTTGCATTGATTTTTGGCTTGAGATAGTGCAATTGTGAGATAGAATCTGTACTAAGTGTTCATAAAGAACAATATGTCATTACAAGCTGTTTAGATTGGCATTAAGAATAACATAGTAAAACCAATGGATTTCTTTTTGAACTTACCTAATAGTGATTCATTGGTCACTGCCCTTCTTGACATCACTTGGCACTTGTGATGTTCCAATGGCTTAGTGGGTTAATGTCCCTGTCTTTTAAAGAGGAGTTCGTGCGTTCTAGTCCTCAGAGAGGTTTTTTTCATTTACTTACCAATAAGTTTCCTATAGAGCCAATGGAAATTTGCATTGATTTTGGGATTGAGATAGTGCAATTGTGAGATAGAATCTGTACTAAGTGTTCATAAAGAACAGTATGTCATTACAAGCTGTTTAGATTGGCATTAAGAATAACATAGTAAAACCAATGGATTTCTTTTTGAACTTACCAAATAGTGATTTTTTGTTCACTGCCCTTCTTGACATAAATTTGCACCTGTGATGTTCCAGTGGCTTACTGGGTTTATGCACCTATCTTGTGAACAGGAGTTCATGAGTTCTAATCCTTGGAGAGTCTTTTTCATTTACTTACTAATAAGCTTCCTATGGAGCAATGGAAATTAGCATTGATTTTGAGATATAGAATCTGTATTACGTGTTCATCAAGAACAATACGTCATGATGCGCTGCAGAGATTGGCATTAAGAATAACATAGTGAAACCAAAGGATTTGTTTTTGAACTTGCCTAATAGTGATTCATTGGTCATTGCCCTTCTTGACAACCTTCTGCACTTCTGATGTTCCAGTGGCTTACTGGGTTTATGCACCTGTCTTGTAAACAGGAGCTCATGAGTTCTAATCCTTGGAGAGTTTTTTTCATTTACTTACTAATAAGCTTCCTATGGAGCCAATGGAAATTTGCATTGATTTTGGGCTTGAGATAGTGCAATTGTGAGATAGAATCTGTACTAAGTGTTCATAAAGAACAATATGTCATTACAAGCTGTTTAGATTGGCATTAAGAATAACATAGTAAAATCAATGGATTTCTTTTTGAACTTACCTAATAGTGATTCATTGGTCACTGCCCTTCTTGACATAAATTTGCACCTGTGATGTTGCTGTGGCTTTCTGGGTTAATGCACCTGTCTTGTAAAAAGGATTTCATGAGTTCTAATCCTTGGAGAGTTTTTTTCATTTACTTACTAATAAGCTTCCTATGGAGCCAATGGAAATTTGCATTGATTTTGGGCTTGAGATATGCAATTGTGAGATATAGAATCTGTATTACGTGTTCATCAAGAACAATATGTCATGATGCGCTGCAAATATTAGCATTAAGAATAACATAGTGAAACCAATGGATTTCTTTTTGAACTTACCTAATAGTGATTCATTGTTCACTGCCCTTCTTGACATCACTTTGCACTTGTGATGTTCCAATGGCTTAGTGGGTTAATGTCCCTGTCTTTTAAAAAAGAGTTCGTGAGTTCTAGTCCTCAGAGAGCTTTTTTTCATTTACTTACCAATCAGTTTCCTATAGAGCCAATGGAAATTTGCATTGATTTTGGGATTGAGATTGTGCAATTGTGAGATAGAATCTGTACTAAGTGTTCATAAAGAACAATATGTCATTACAAGCTGCTTAGATTGTATTGCATGCATTTGGGGACCCCATGACTTGAGCCATGCATTTGGGGCCCCCATGACATGGGGCATGCACGTGGGGCCCTCATGACATGCAGCATGCATTTGGGGCCCTCATGACTTGAGCCATGCATTTGGGGCCCCCATGACATGCGGCATGCACGTGGGGCCATCATGACATGCAGCATGAATTTGGTGCAACTATGACATGCGGCAAGCATTTGGGACCCATTACATGCGGCATGCATGTGGAGCCCCCATGACATGCGGCATGCATTTGGGGCCCCCATGACATGCTTCATGCATGTGGGGCCCCCATGACATGCGTCATGCATTTGGGCCCCCATGACATGCGGCATGCATTTGGGGACTGCATAACATGCTGCATGCATTTGGGGTACCTGAGACATGCGGCATGCACATGGGGCCCCCATGACATGCGGCATATGCTTGGGGCCCCAATGACATGCGGTATGAGTTTGGATCCCCCATGACATGCGGCATGCACGTGGGGCCCCCATGACATGAGTCATGCATTTGGGGCCTCCATGACATGCGGCATGCATATGGGGCCCACATGACATGCGACATGCACGTGGGGTCCCCATGACATGCGGTATGCATTTGCGGGCCCCCAGGACATGAGTCATGCATTTGGGGCCGCCATGACATGCGGCATGCATTTGGGGCCCCCATGAAATGCGGCATGCATTTGGGTCCCCCCATGAAATGCGGCATGCATGTGGTGCCCCCATGACATGTGGCATGCATGTGGGCCCCTATGACATGCGGCATGCATGTGGGACCCCCATTGACATGTGGCATGCATGTGGGGCCCCATGATGTCCGGCATGCATTTATGGTCCCCATGACATGCGGCATGCATTTGGGCCTCCATGACATGCGACAAGCACGTGGGGCCCTAATGACATGCAGCATGCACGTGGGGCCCTCATGACATGCGGCATGCATGTGGGACCCCCATGACATGCGTGATTCATTTGGATCACCCATTACATGCTGCATGCAAGTGGGGCCCCCATGACATGCGGCATGCATGTGGCCCCCCATGACATGTGGCATGCACGTGGGGCCCCCATGACATGCTGCATGCAATTGGGGCCCCCATGATATGCGGCACGCATTTGGGGCCCCCATGACATGCGCCATGCATGTGGGGCCCACATGATATGCGGCATGCATTTGGGGCCCCCATGACATGCGGCATGCACGTGGGGACCCCATGACATGCGACACGCATTTGGGGCCCCCATGAAATGCGTCATGCATGTGGGCCCCCCATGACATGCGGCATGCCTGCGGGGCCCCCATGAAATGCGGCATGCACGTGGAGCCCACGTGATATGTGTCATGCATTTGGGGCCCCATGACTTGAGGCATGCATTTGGGGTCCCGATGACATGGGGCATGCATGTGGGGCCCCCATGACATGCTCCATGCATGTGGGGCCCCCATGAAATGTGCCATGCCTGCGGGCCCCCATGACATGCGGCATGCACGTGGAGCCCACATGATATGTGGCATGCATTTGGGGCCCCATGACTTGAGGCATGCATTTGGGGCCCCCATGACATGCGGCATGCATGTGGGGCCCCCATGACATGCTCCATGCATGTGGGGACCCATTACATGCGGCATGCACGTGGAGCCCCCATGACATACGGCATGCATTTGGGCCCCAATGACATGCGGCATGAGTTTGGATCACCCATGAAATGCGGCATGCATGTGGGGCCCCCATGACATGCAAAATACCTGCGGGCCCCCATGACATGCGGCATGCATGCGGGGCCCTCATGACATGCGGCATGCATGCGGGGCCCTCATGACATGCGGGATGAATTTGGGGCCCCCAATACATGCGGCATGCACGTTGGGCCCCCATGACATGCGGCATACATTTATGGAACCCATGACATGCGGCAAGCATTTGGGCCCCCATGACATGCGGCATGCATGTGGGGCCCCCTATGACATGCGGCATGCATGTGGGGCCCCCTGACATGCGGCATGCATCTGGGGCCCCCATGACATGCGGCATGCATTTGGGGCCTCCATGACATGCGGCATGCATGTGGGGCCCCCATGACATGCACCATGCATGTGGGGCCCCTATGACATGCTGCATGCAAGTGGGGCCCCATGACATGCGGCATGCATGTGTGCCCCCCATGACATGTGGCATGTACGTGGGGCCCCCATGACATGCTGCATGCATTTGTGGGCCCCAAGACATGCTGCATGCATTTGGGGGGCCCCATGACATGCGACATGCACGTGGGGCCACCATGAAATGCGGCATGCACGTGGGGCCCCCATGATATGAAGCATGCATGTGGGGCCCCCATGACCTGAGGCATGCATTTTGGGCCCCCATGACATGCGGCATGCACATGGGGCCCCCATGACATGCGGCATGCATGTGGGGCCCCCATGACATGCGGCATGCATGTGGGGCCCCCATTACATGCGGCATGCATTTGGGCCCCCATGACATGTGGAATGCATTTGGGCCCCCTTGACATGCGAAATGCATGTGGGGCCCCTATGACATGCGGCATGCAATTGGGGCCCTATGACATGCGGCATGCACGTGGGGCCCTCATGACATGCAGCATGCATCTGGGGCCACTATGACATGCGCCATGCATGTGGGGCCCCTATGACATGCGGGATGCAATTGGGGCCCCTATGACATGCGGCATGCACGTGGGGCCCTCATGACATGCAGCATGCATCTGGGGCCACTATGACATGCGGCATGCATTTGTGGCCCCCATGACATGCGGCATGCATGTGGGACCCCCATCATATGTGGCATGCATGTGGGACCCCCATGATATGCGGCATGCATTTGGGGCCCCCATGACTTGAGGCATGCATTCGGGGCCCCCATGAAATGCGCCATGCATGTGGGGCCCCTATGACATGCGGCATGCATTTGTGGGCCCCAAGACATGCGGCATGCATTTGGGGCCCCCATGAAATGCGGCATTCATTTGGGGCCCCCATGACTTGAGGCATGCATTCGGGGCCCCCATGACATGTGGAATGCACGTGAGGCCCCCATGACATGCGGCATGCACGTGGGGCCCCCATGACGTGCAGCATGCATTTGGATCCCCCATTACATGCTGCATGCTATTGGGACCCCATGACATGCGGCATGCACGTGTGGCCCCCATGAAATGCGGCATGCATTTGGGGCCCCCATGACATGCGGCATGCCTGCGGGCCCCCATGACATGCGGCATGCATGCGGGGCCCTCATGGCATGCGGCATGCATTTGGGGCCCCCAATATATGCGGCATGCAAGTGGGGCCTACATGATATGCGCCATGCATGTGGGCCCCCATGAAATGCGCCATGCACGTGGGCCCCCATGACATGCGGCATGCATGTGGGACCCCCATGACATGCGTCATTCATTTGGATCCCCCATTACATGCTGCATGCAAGTGGGGCCCCCATGACATGCGGCATGCATGTGGCCCCCCATGACATGTGGCATGCACGTGGGGCCCCCATGACATGCTGCATGCATTTGAGGCCCCCATGATATGCGGCACGCATGTGGGGCCCCCATGAAATGCGTCATTTATTTGGGGTCCCCTTGACATGTGGAATGCCTGCGGGGCCCCCATGACATGCGGCATGCATGCGGGGCCCTCATGACGTGCAGCATGCATTTGGATCCCCCATTACATGCGGCATGCACGTGTGGCCCCCATGAAATGTGGCATGCATTTGGGGCCCCCATGACATGCGGCATGCCTGCGGGGCCCCCATGACATGCGGCATGCATGCGGGGCCCTCATGACTTGCGGCATGCATTTGGGGCCCCCATGAAATGTGCCATGCATGTGGGCCCCCCGTGACATGCGGCATGCCTGCGGGGCCCCCATGAAATGCGGCATGCACGTGGAGCCCACATGATATGTGTCATGCATTTGGGGCCCCATGACTTGAGGCATGCATTTGGGGCACCCATGACATGGGGCATGCATGTGGGGCCCCCATGAAATGCGCCATGCACGTGGGGCCCCCATAACATGCTGAATGCATTTGGGGTGCCCGAGACATGCGGCATGCACGTGGGGCCACTATGACATGCCGCATGCATTTTGGGCCCCCATTACATGCGACATGCATGTGGGGCCCCCATAACATGCGGCATGCATGTGGGGCCCCCATAACATGCGGCATGCATGTGGGGCCCCTATGACATGCGCCATGCATGTGGGCCCCCATGAAATACGCCATGCACGTGGGGCCCCCATGACATGCGGCATGCATGTGGAGGCCCCATGACATGCGGCCTGCATTTGGGGCCCCCATGACATGCGGCATGCATGTGGGGCCCCCATGATATGCTCCATGCATGTGGGGCCCCATGACATGCAGCATGCATTTGGGGTACCTGAGACATGCGGCATGCACGTGGGGCCCCCATGACATGCTGCATGTATTTGGGGTGCCCGAGACATGCGGCATGCACATGGGGCCCCCATGACATGTGGTATACGCTTGGGTCCCCCATGACATGCGGCATGCACGTGGGGCCCCCATAACCTGAGTCATTCATTTGGGGCCGCCATGACATGTGGCATTCATTTGGGGCCCCCATGACATGCGGCATGCATTTGGGTCCTGCATAACATGCTGCATGCATTTGGGGTACCTGAGACATGCGGCATGCACGTGGGGCCCCCATAACATGCTGCATGCATTTGAGGTGCCCGAGACATGCGGCATGCATGTGGGGCCCCTATGACATGCGGCATACGCTTGGGGCCCCAATGACATGCGGCATGAGTTTGGATCCCCCATGACATGCGGCATGCACGTGGGGCCCCCATGACATGAGTCATGCATTTGGGGCCGCCATGAAATGCGGCATGCATGTGGGGCCCCCATGACATGCGGCATGCATTTGGGGCCCCCATGACATGTGGTATGCACGTGGGGCCCCAATGACATGTGGCATGCATGTGGGACCCCCATGACATGCGTCAAGCATTTCGATCCCCCATTACATGCTGCAATGCAAATTTGCATTGATTTTGTGTTTGAGATAGTGCGATTGTGAGATAGAATCTGTACTAATTGTTCATAAAGAACAATATGTCATTTCAAGTTGTTTAGATTGTCATTAAGAATAACATAGTAAAACCAATGGATTTCTATTTGAACTTACCTAATAGTGAGTCATTGTTCACTGCCCTTCTTGACATCACTTTGCACTTGTGATGTTCCAATGGCTTAGTGGGTTAATGTCCCTGTCTTTAAAACAGGAGTTCGTGAGTTCTAGTCCTCAGAGAGCTCTTTTTCATTTACTTACCAATAAGTTTCCTATAGAACCAATGGAAATTTGCATTGATTTTGGGATTGAGATAGTGCAATTGTGAGATAGAATCTGTACTAAGTGTTCATAAAGAACAATATGTCATTACAAGCTGTTTAGATTGGCATTAAGAATAACATAGTAAAACCAATGGATTTCTATTTGAACTTACCTAATAGTGATTCATTGGTCACTGCCCTTCTTGACATAAATTTGTACCTGTGATGTTGCTGTGGCTTACTGGGTTAATGCAAATGTCTTGTAAAAAGGATTTCATGAGTTCTAATCCTTGGAGAGTCTTTTTCATTTACTTACTAATAAGCTTCATATGGAGCAATGGAAATTTGCATTGATTTTGAGATATAGAATCTGTATTACGTGTTCATCAAGAACAATACGTCATGATGCGCTGCAAAGATTGGCATTAAGAATAACATAGTGAAAACAATGGATTTCTTTTTGAACTTACCTAATAGTGATACAATGTTCACTGCCCTTCTTAACATCACTTTGCACTTGTGATGTTCCAATGGCTTAGTGGGTTAATGCCTCTGTCTTTTAAACAGGAGTTCACGAGTTCTAGTCTTCAGAGACCTCGTTTTCATTTACTTACCAATAAGTTTCCTATAGAGCCAATGGAAATTTGCATTGATTTTGGGATTGAGATTGTGCAATTGTGAGATAGAATCTGTACTAAGTGTTCATAAAGAACAATATGTCATTACAAGCTGTTTAGATTGGCATTAAGAATAACATAGTAAAACCAATGGATTTCTTTTTGAACTTACCAAATAGTGATTCATTGTTCACTGCCCTTCTTGACATAAATTTGCATTTGTGATGTTCCAGTGGCTTACTGGGTTTATCCCCCTGTCTTGTTAACATGAGTTCTAATCCATGGAGAGTCTTTTTCATTTACTTACTAATAAGCTTCCTATGGATCAATGGAAATTTCCATTGATTTTGAGATATAGAATCTGTATTACGTGTTCATCAAGAACAATACGTCATGATGCGCTGCAAAGATTGGCATTAAGAATAACATAGTGAAACCAATGGATTTCTTTTTGAACTTACCTAATAGTGATTCATTGTTCACTGCCCTTCTTGACATCACTTTGCACTTGTGATGTTCTAATGGCTTAGTAGGTTAATGTCCCTGTCTTTTAAACAGGAGTTTCGTGAGTTCTAATCCTCAGAGAGCTTTTTTTCCATTTACTTACCAATAAGTTTACTATAGAGCCAATGGAAATTTGCATTGATTTTGGGATTGAGATAGTGCAATTGTGAGATAGAATCTGTACTAAGTGTTCATAAAGAACAATATGTCATTACAAGCTGTTTAGATTGGCATTAAGAATAACATAGTAAAACCAATGGATTTCTTTTTGAACTTACCTAATAGTGATTCATTGGTCACTGCCCTTCTTGACATCACTTTGCACTTGTGATGTTCCAATGGCGTAGTGGGTTAATGTCCCTGTCTTTTAATCAGGAGTTTGTGCGTTCTAGTCCTCAGAGAGCTTTTTTTCATTTACTTACCAATAAGTTTCCTATAGAGCCAATGGAAATTTGCATTGATTTTGGGATTGAGATAGTGCAATTGTGAGATAGAATCTGTACTAAGTGTTCATAAAGAACAATATGTCATTACAAGCTGTTTAGATTTGCATTAAGAATAACATAGTAAAACCAATGGATTTCTTTTTGAACTTACCAAATAGTGATTTTTTGTTCACGGCCCTTCTTGACATAAATTTGCACCTGTGATGTTCCAGTGGCTTACTGGGTTTATGCACCTGTCTTGTAAACAGGAGTTCATGAGTTCTTATCGATGGAGAGTCTTTTTCATTTACTTACTAATAAGCTTCCTATGGAGCAATGGAAATTTGCATTGATTTTGAGATATAGAATCTGTATTACGTGTTCATCAAGAACAATACGTCATGATGCGCTGCAAAGATTGGCATTAAGAATAACATAGTGAAACCAATGGATTTCTTTTTGAACTTACCTAATAGTGATTCAATGTTCACTGCCCTTCTTGACATCACTTTGCACTTGTGATGTTCCAATGACTTAGTGGGTTAATGCCCCTGTCTTTTAAACAGGAGTTCATGAGTTCTAGTCCTCAGAGACCTCTTTTTCATTTACTTACCAATAAGTTTCCTATAGAGCCAATGGAAATTTGCATTGATTTTGGGATTGAGATTGTGCAATTGTGAGATAGAATCTGTACTAAGTGTTCATAAAGAAAAATATGTTATTACAAGTTGTTTAGATTGGCATTAAGAATAACTTAGTAAAACCAATGGATTTCTTTTTCAACTTACCAAATAGTGATTTTTTGTTCACTGCCCTTCTTGACATAAATTTGCACCTGTGATGTTCCGGTGGCTTACTGGGTTTATGCACCTGTCTTGTAAACAGGAGTTCATGAGTTCTAATCCATGGAGATTCTTTTTCATTTACTTACTAATAAGCTTCCTATGGAGCAATGGAAATTTGCATTGATTTTGAGATATAGAATCTGTATTACGTGTTCATCAAGAACAATACGTCATGATGCGCTGCAAAGATTGGCATTAAGAATAACATAGTGAAACCAATGGATTTCTTTTTGAACTTACCTAATAGTGATTCAATGTTCACTGCCCTTCTTGACATCACTTTGCACTTGTGATGTTCCAATGGCTTAGTGGGTTAATGCCCCTGTCTTTTAAACAGGAGTTCATGAGTTCTAGTCCTCAGAGACCTCTTTTTCATTTACTTACCAATAAGTTTTCTATAGAGCCAATGGAAATTTGCATTGATTTTGGGATTGAGATTGTGCAATTGTGAGATAGAATCTGTACTAAGTGTTCATAAAGAAAAATATGTCATTACAAGCTGTTTAGATTGGCATTAAGAATAACATAGTAAAACCAATGGATTTCTATTTGAACTTACCTAATAGTGATTCATTGGTCACTGCCCTTTTTGACATAAATTTGCACCTGTGATGTTGCTGTGGCTTACTGGGTTAATGCACCTGTCTTGTAAAAAGGATTTCATGAGTTCTAATCCTTGGAGAGTCTTTTTCATTTACTTACTAATAAGCTTCCTATGGAGCCAATGTAAATTTGCATTGATTTTGGGATTGAGATAGTGCAATTGTGAGATATAGAATCTGCATTACGTGTTCATCAAGAACAATACGTCATGATGCGCTGCAAATATTGGCATTAAGAATAACATAGTGAAACCAATGGATTTCTTTTTGAACTTACCTAATAGTGATTCAATGTTCACTGCCCTTCTTGACATCACTTTGCACTTGTGATGTTCCAATGGCTTAGTGGGTTAATGCCCCTGTCTTTTAAACAGGAGTTCATGAGTTCTAGTCCTCAGAGAACTCTTTTTCATTTACTTACCAATAAGTTTCCTATAGAGCCAATGGAAATTTGCATTGAGATTGAGATAGTGCAATTGTGAGATAGAATCTGTACTAAGTGTTCATAAAGAACAATATGTCATCACAATCTGTTTAGAATGGCTTTAAGAATAACATAGTAAAACCAATGGATTTCTTTTTGAACTTACCTAATAGTGATTCATTGTTCACTGCCCTTCTTGACATCACTGTGCACCTGTGATGTTCCTGTGGCTTACTGGGTTAATGCACCTGTCTTGTAAAAAGGATTTCATGAGTTCTAATCCTTGGAGAGTCTTTTTCATTTACTTACTAATAAGCTTCCTATGGAGCCAATGGAAATTTGCATTGATTTTGGGCTTGAGATAGTGCAATTGTGAGATATAGAATCTGTATTACGTGTTCATCAAGAACAATATGTCATGATGCGCTGCAATGATTAGCATTAAGAATAACATAGTGAAACCAATGGATTTCTTTTTGAACTTACCTAATAGTGATTCATTGTTCACTGCCCTTCTTGACATCTCTTTGCACTTGTGATGTTCTAATGGCTTAGTGGGTTAATGTCCCTGTCTTTTAAACAGGATTTTCGTGAGTTCTAATCCTCAGAGAGCTTTTTTTCATTTACTTACCAATAAGTTTCCTATAGAGCCAATGGAAATTTGCATTGATTTTGGGATTGAGATAGTGCAATTGTGAGATAGAATCTGTATTAAGTGTTCATAAAGAACAATATGTCATTACAAGCTGTTTAGATTGGCATTAAGAATAATATAGTAAAACCAATGGATTTCTTTTTGAACTTACCTAATAGTGATTCATTGGTCACTGCCCTTCTTGACATCACTTTGCATTTGTGATGTTCCAATGGCTTAGTGGGTTAATGTCCCTGTCTTTTAATCAGGAGTTTGTGCGTTCTAGTCCTCAGAGAGCTTTTTTTCATTTACTTACCAATAAGTTTCCTATAGAGCCAATGGAAATTTGCATTGATTTTGGGATTGAGATAGTGCAATTGTGAGATAGAATCTGTACTAAGTGTTCATAAAGAACAATATGTCATTACAAGCTGTTTAGATTGGCATTAAGAATAACATAGTAAAACCAATGGATTTCTTTTTGAACTTACCAAATAGTGATTTTTTGTTCACTGCCCTACTTGAGATAAATTTGCACCTGTGCTGTTCCAGTGGCTTACTGGGTTTATGCACCTGTTTTGTAAACAGGAGTTCATGAGTTCTAATCCATGGAGAGTCTTTTTCATTTACTTACTAATAAGGTTCCTATGGAGCAATGGAAATTTGCATTGATTTTGAGATATATAATCTGTATTACGTGTTCATCAAGAACAATACGTCATGATGCGCTGCAAAGATTGGCATTAAGAATAACATAGTGAAACCAATGGATTTCTTTTTGAACTTTCCTAATAGTGATTCATTACTCACTGCACTTCTTGACATCTCTTTGCGCCTGTGATGTTTCTGTGGCTTACTGGGATAATGCACCTGTCTTGTTTAAAGGATTTCATGAGTTCTAATCCTTTGAGAGTCTTTTTCATTTACTTACTAATAAGCTTCCTATGGATCCAATGGAAATTTGCATTGATTTTGAGATATAGAATCTGTATTACGTGTTCATCAAGAACAATACGTCATGATGCGCTGCAAAGATTAGCATTAAGAATAACATAGTGAAACCAATGGATTTCTTTTTGAACTTACCGAATAGTGATTCATTGTTCACTGCCCTTCTTGACATAAATTTGCACCTGTGATGTTCCAGTGGCTTACTGGGTTAATGCACCTGTCTTTTAAACAGGAGTTCATGAGTTCTAGTCCTCAGAGACCTCTCTTGCATTTACTTACCAATAAGTTTCCTATAGAGCCAATGGAAATTTGCATTGATTTTGGGATTGAGATTGTGCAATTGTGAGATAGAATCTGTATTAAGTGTTCATAAAGAACAATATGTCATTACAAGCTGTTTAGATTGGCATTAAGAATAACATAGTAAAACCAATGGATTTCTATTTGAACTTACCTAATAGTGATTCATTGGTCACTGCCCTTCTTGACATAAATTTGCACCTGTGATGTTGCTGTGGCTTACTGGGTTAATGCACCTGTCTTGTAAAAAGGATTTCATGAGTTCTAATCCTTGGAGAGTCTTTTTCATTTACTTACTAATAAGCTTCCTATGGAGCCAATGTAAATTTGCATTGATTTTTGGCTTGAGATAGTGCAATTGTGAGATAGAATCTGTAGTAAGTGTTCATAAAGAACAATATGTCATCACAATCTGTTTAGAATGGCTTTAAGAATAACATAGTAAAACCAATGGATTTCTTTTTGAACTTACCTAATAGTGATTCATTGTTCACTGCCCTTCTTGACATCACTGGGCACCTGTGATGTTCCTGTGGCTTACTGGGTTAATGCACCTGTCTTGTAAAAAGGATTTCATGAGTTCTAATCCTTGGAGAGTCTTTTTCATTTACTTACTAATAAGCTTCCTATGGAGCCAATGGAAATTTGCATTGATTTTGGGCTTGAGATAGTGCAATTGTGAGATAGAATCTGTACTAAGTGTTCATAAAGAACAATATGTCATCACAATCTGTTTAGAATGGCTTTAAGAATAACATAGTAAAACCAATGGATTTCTTTTTGAACTTACCTAATAGTGATTCATTGTTCACTGCCCTTCTTGACATCACTGTGCACCTGTGATGTTCCTGTGGCTTACTGGGTTAATGCACCTGTCTTGTAAAAAGGATTTCATGAGTTCTAATCCTTGGAGAGTCTTTTTCATTAACTTACTAATAAGCTTCCTATGGAGCCAATGGAAATTTGCATTGATTTTGGGCTTGAGATAGTGCAATTGTGAGATATAGAATCTGTATTACGTGTTCATCAAGAACAATATGTCATGATGCGCTGCAATGATTAGCATTAAGAATAACATAGTGAAACCAATGGATTTCTTTTTGAACTTACCTAATAGTGATTCATTGTTCACTGCCCTTCTTGACATCTCTTTGCACTTTTGATGTTCTAATGGCTTAGTGGGTTAATGTCCCTGTCTTTTAAACAGGATTTTCGTGAGTTCTAATCCTCAGAGAGCTTTTTTTCATTTACTTACCAATAAGTTTCCTATAGAGCCAATGGAAATTTGCATTGATTTTGGGATTGAGATAGTGCAATTGTGAGATAGAATCTGTACTAAGTGTTCATAAAGAACAATATGTCATTACAAGCTGTTTAGATTGGCATTAAGAATAATATAGTAAAACCAATGGATTTCTTTTTGAACTTACCTAATAGTGATTCATTGGTCACTGCCCTTCTTGACATCACTTTGCATTTGTGATGTTCCAATGGCTTAGTGGGTTAATGTCCCTGTCTTTTAATCAGGAGTTTGTGCGTTCTAGTCCTCAGAGAGCTTTTTTTCATTTACTTACCAATAAGTTTCCTATAGAGCCAATGGAAATTTGCATTGATTTTGGGATTGAGATAGTGCAATTGTGAGATAGAATCTGTACTAAGTGTTCATAAAGAACAATATGTCATTACAAGCTGTTTAGATTGGCATTAAGAATAACATAGTAAAACCAATGGATTTCTTTTTGAACTTACCAAATAGTGATTTTTTGTTCACTGCCCTACTTGAGATAAATTTGCACCTGTGCTGTTCCAATGGCTTACTGGGTTTATGCACCTGTTTTGTAAACAGGAGTTCATGAGTTCTAATCCATGGAGAGTCTTTTTCATTTACTTACTAATAAGGTTCCTATGGAGCAATGGAAATTTGCATTGATTTTGAGATATATAATCTGTATTACGTGTTCATCAAGAACAATACGTCATGATGAGCTGCAAAGATTGGCATTAAGAATAACATAGTGAAACCAATGGATTTCTTTTTGAACTTTCCTAATAGTGATTCATTACTCACTGCACTTCTTGACATCTCTTTGCGCCTGTGATGTTCCTGTGGCTTACTGGGATAATGCACCTGTCTTGTTTAAAGGATTTCATGAGTTCTAATCCTTTGAGAGTCTTTTTCATTTACTTACTAATAAGCTTCCTATGGATCCAATGGAAATTTGCATTGATTTTGAGATATAGAATCTGTATTACGTGTTCATCAAGAACAATACGTCATGATGCGCTGCAAAGATTAGCATTAAGAATAACATAGTGAAACCAATGGATTTCTTTTTGAACTTACCGAATAGTGATTCATTGTTCACTGCCCTTCTTGACATAAATTTGCACCTGTGATGTTCCAGTGGCTTACTGGGTTAATGCACCTGTCTTTTAAACAGGAGTTCATGAGTTCTAGTCCTCAGAGACCTCTCTTGCATTTACTTACCAATAAGTTTCCTATAGAGCCAATGGAAATTTGCATTGATTTTGGGATTGAGATTGTGCAATTGTGAGATAGAATCTGTACTAAGTGTTCATAAAGAACAATATGTCATTACAAGCTGTTTAGATTGGCATTAAGAATAACATAGTAAAACCAATGGATTTCTATTTGAACTTACCTAATAGTGATTCATTGGTCACTGCCCTTCTTGACATAAATTTGCACCTGTGATGTTGCTGTGGCTTACTGGGTTAATGCACCTGTCTTGTAAAAAGGATTTCATGAGTTCTAATCCTTGGAGAGTCTTTTTCATTTACTTACTAATAAGCTTCCTATGGAGCCAATGTAAATTTGCATTGATTTTTGGCTTGAGATAGTGCAATTGTGAGATAGAATCTGTAGTAAGTGTTCATAAAGAACAATATGTCATCACAATTTGTTTAGAATGGCTTTAAGAATAACATAGTAAAACCAATGGATTTCTTTTTGAACTTACCTAATAGTGATTCATTGTTCACTGCCCTTCTTGACATCACTGGGCACCTGTGATGTTCCTGTGGCTTACTGGGTTAATGCACCTGTCTTGTAAAAAGGATTTCATGAGTTCTAATCCTTGGAGAGTCTTTTTCATTTACTTACTAATAAGCTTCCTATGGAGCCAATGGAAATTTGCATTGATTTTGGGCTTGAGATAGTGCAATTGTGAGATAGAATCTGTACTAAGTGTTCATAAAGAACAATATGTCATTACAAGCTGTTTAGATTGGCATTAAGAATAACATAGTAAAACCAATGGATTTCTTTTTGAACTTACCTAATAGTGATTCATTGGTCACTGCCCTTCTTGACATCACTTTGCATTTGTGATGTTCCAATGGCTTAGTGGGTTAATGTCCCTGTCTTTTATACAGGATTTTCGTGAGTTCTAATCCTCAGAGAGCTTTTTTTCATTTACTTACCAATAAGTTTCCTATAGAGCCAATGGAAATTTGCATTGATTTTGGGATTGAGATAGTGCAATTGTGAGATAGAATCTGTACTAAGTGTTCATAAAGAACAATATGTCATTACAAGCTGTTTAGATTGGCATTAAGAATAACTTAGTAAAACCAATGGATTTCTTTTTCAACTTACCAAATAGTGATTTTTTGTTCACTGCCCTTCTTGACATAAATTTGCACCTGTGATGTTCCGGTGGCTTACTGGGTTTATGCACCTGTCTTGTAAACAGGAGTTCATGAGTTCTAATCCATGGAGAGTCTTTTTCATTTACTTACTAATAAGGTTCCTATGGAGCAATGGAAATTTGCATTGATTTTGAGATATAGAATCTGTATTACGTGTTCATCAAGAACAATACGTCATGATGCGCTGCAAAGATTAGCATTAAGAATAACATAGTGAAACCAATGGATTTCTTTTTGAACTTACCTAATAGTGATTCAATGTTCACTGCCCTTCTTGACATCACTTTGCACTTGTGATGTTCCAATGGCTTAGTGGGTTAATGCCCCTGTCTTTAAACAGGAGTTCATGAGTTCTAGTGCTCAGAGACCTCTTTTTCATTTACTTACCAATAAGTTTTCTATAGAGCCAATGGAAATTTGCATTGATTTTGGGATTGAGATTGTGCAATTGTGAGATAGAATCTGTACTAAGTGTTCATAAAGAACAATATGTCATTACAAGCTGTTTAGATTGGTATTAAGAATAACATAGTAAAACCAATGGATTTCTTTTTGAACTTACCTAATAGTGATTCATTGGTCACTGCCCTTTTTGACATAAATTTGCACCTGTGATGTTGCTGTGGCTTACTGGGTTAATGCACCTGTCTTGTAAAAAGGATTTCATGAGTTCTAATCCTTGGAGAGTCTTTTTCATTTACTTACTAATAAGCTTCCTATGGAGCCAATGTAAATTTGCATTGATTTTGGGATTGAGATAGTGCAATTGAGAGATATAGAATCTGCATTACGTGTTCATCAAGAACAATACGTCATGATGCGCTGCAAATATTGGCATTAAGAATAACATAGTGAAACCAATGGATTTCTTTTTGAACTTACCTAATAGTGATTCAATGTTCACTGCCCTTCTTGACATCACTTTGCACTTGTGATGTTCCAATGGCTTAGTGGGTTAATGCCCCTGTCTTTTAAACAGGAGTTCATGAGTTCTAGTCCTCAGAGACCTCTCTTGCATTTACTTACCAATAAGTTTCCTATAGAGCCAATGGAAATTTGCATTGAGATTGAGATAGTGCAATTGTGAGATAGAATCTGTACTAAGTGTTCATAAAGAACAATATGTCATCACAATCTGTTTAGAATGGCTTTAAGAATAACATAGTAAAACCAATGGATTTCTTTTTGAACTTACCTAATAGTGATTCATTGTTCACTGCCCTTCTTGACATCACTGTGCACCTGTGATGTTCCTGTGGCTTACTGGGTTAATGCACCTGTCTTGTAAAAAGGCTTTCATGAGTTCTAATCCTTGGAGAGTCTTTTTCATTTACTTACTAATAAGCTTCCTATGCAGCCAATGGAAATTTGCATTGATTTTGGGCTTGAGATAGTGCAATTGTGAGATATAGAATCTGTATTACGTGTTCATCAAGAACAATATGTCATGATGCGCTGCAATGATTAGCATTAAGAATAACATAGTGAAACCAATGGATTTCTTTTTGAACTTACCTAATAGTGATTCATTGTTCACTGCCCTTCTTGACATCTCTTTGCACTTGTGATGTTCTAATGGCTTAGTGGGTTAATGTCCCTGTCTTTTAAACAGGATTTTCGTGAGTTCTAATCCTCAGAGAGCTTTTTTTCATTTACTTACCAATAAGTTTCCTATAGAGCCAATGGAAATTTGCATTGATTTTGGGATTGAGATAGTGCAATTGTGAGATAGAATCTGTACTAAGTGTTCATAAAGAACAATATGTCATTACAAGCTGTTTAGATTGGCATTAAGAATAATATAGTAAAACCAATGGATTTCTTTTTGAACTTACCTAATAGTGATTCATTGGTCACTGCCCTTCTTGACATCACTTTGCATTTGTGATGTTCCAATGGCTTAGTGGGTTAATGTCCCTGTCTTTTAATCAGGAGTTTGTGCGTTCTAGTCCTCAGAGAGCTTTTTTTCATTTACTTACCAATAAGTTTCCTATAGAGCCAATGGAAATTTGCATTGATTTTGGGATTGAGATTGTGCAATTGTGAGATAGAATCTGTACTAAGTGTTCATAAAGAACAATATGTCATTACAAGCTGTTTAGATTGGCATTAAGAATAACATAGTAAAACCAATGGATTTCTTTTTGAACTTACCAAATAGTGATTTTTTGTTCACTGCCCTACTTGAGATAAATTTGCACCTGTGCTGTTCCAGTGGCTTACTGGGTTTATGCACCTGTTTTGTAAACAGGAGTTCATGAGTTCTAATCCATGGAGAGTCTTTTTCATTTACTTACTAATAAGGTTCCTATGGAGCAATGGAAATTTGCATTGATTTTGAGATATATAATCTGTATTACGTGTTCATCAAGAACAATACATCATGATGCGCTGCAAAGATTGGCATTAAGAATAACATAGTGAAACCAATGGATTTCTTTTTGAACTTTCCTAATAGTGATTCATTACTCACTGCACTTCTTGATATCTCTTTGCGCCTGTGATGTTCCTGTGGCTTACTGGGATAATGCACCTGTCTTGTTTAAAGGATTTCATGAGTTCTAATCCTTTGAGAGTCTTTTTCATTTACTTACTAATAAGCTTCCTATGGATCCAATGGAAATTTGCATTGATTTTGAGATATAGAATCTGTATTACGTGTTCATCAAGAACAATACGTCATGATGCGCTGCAAAGATTAGCATTAAGAATAACATAGTGAAACCAATGGATTTCTTTTTGAACTTACCGAATAGTGATTCATTGTTCACTGCCCTTCTTGACATAAATTTGCACCTGTGATGTTCCAGTGGCTTACTGGGTTAATGCACCTGTCTTTTAAACAGGAGTTCATGAGTTCTAGTCCTCAGAGACCTCTCTTGCATTGACTTACCAATAAGTTTCCTATAGAGCCAATGGAAATTTGCATTAATTTTGGGATTGAGATTGTGCAATTGTGAGATAGAATCTGTACTAAGTGTTCATAAAGAACAATATGTCATTACAAGCTGTTTAGATTGGCATTAAGAATAACATAGTAAAACCAATGGATTTCTATTTGAACTTACCTAATAGTGATTCATTGGTCACTGCCCTTCTTGACATAAATTTGCACCTGTGATGTTGCTGTGGCTTACTGGGTTAATGCACCTGTCTTGTAAAAAGGATTTCATGAGTTCTAATCCTTGGAGAGTCTTTTTCATTTACTTACTAATAAGCTTCCTATGGAGCCAATGTAAATTTGCATTGATTTTTGGCTTGAGATAGTGCAATTGTGAGATAGAATCTGTAGTAAGTGTTCATAAAGAACAATATGTCATCACAATCTGTTTAGAATGGCTTTAAGAATAACATAGTAAAACCAATGGATTTCTTTTTGAACTTACCTAATAGTGATTCATTGTTCACTGCCCTTCTTGACATCACTGGGCACCTGTGATGTTCCTGTGGCTTACTGGGTTAATGCACCTGTCTTGTAAAAAGGATTTCATGAGTTCTAATCCTTGGAGAGTCTTTTTCATTTACTTACTAATAAGCTTCCTATGGAGCCAATGGAAATTTGCATTGATTTTGGGCTTGAGATAGTGCAATTGTGAGATAGAATCTGTACTAAGTGTTCATAAAGAACAATATGTCATTACAAGCTGTTTAGATTGGCATTAAGAATAACATAGTAAAACCAATGGATTTCTTTTTGAACTTACCTAATAGTGATTCATTGGTCACTGCCCTTCTTGACATCACTTTGCATTTGTGATGTTCCAATGGCTTAGTGGGTTAATGTTCCCGTCTTTTAAACAGGATTTTCGTGAGTTCTAATCCTCAGAGAGCTTTTTTTCATTTACTTACCAATAAGTTTCCTATAGAGCCAATGGAAATTTGCATTGATTTTGGGATTGAGATAGTGCAATTGTGAGATAGAATCTGTACTAAGTGTTCATAAAGAACAATATGTCATTACAAGCTGTTTAGATTGGCATTAAGAATAACATAGTAAAACCAATGGATTTCTTTTTGAACTTACCTAATAGTGATTCATTGGTCACTGCCCTTCTTGACATCACTTTGCATTTGTGATGTTCCAATGGCTTAGTGGGTTAATGTCCCTGTCTTTTAATCAGGAGTTTGTGCGTTCTAGTCCTCAGAGAGCTTTTTTTCATTTACTTACCAATAAGTTTCCTATAGAGCCAATGGAAATTTGCATTGATTTTGGGATTGAGATAGTGCAATTGTGAGATAGAATCTGTACTAAGTGTTCATAAAGAACAATATGTCATTACAAGCTGTTTAGATTGGCATTAAGAATAACATAGTAAAACCAATGGATTTCTTTTTGAACTTACCTAATAGTGATGCATTGGTCACTGCCCTTCTTGACATCACTTTGCACTTGTGATGTTCCAATGGCTTAGTGGGTTAATGTCCCTGTCTTTTAATCAGGAGTTTGTGCGTTCTAGTCCTCAGAGAGCTTTTTTCATTTACTTACCAATAAGTTTCCTATAGAGCCAATGGAAATTTGCATTGATTTTGGGATTGAGATAGTGCAATTGTGAGATAGAATCTGTACTAAGTGTTCATAAAGAACAATATGTCATCACAATCTGTTTAGAATGGCTTTAAGAATAACATAGTAAAACCAATGGATTTCTTTTTGAACTTACCTAATAGTGATTCATTGTTCACTGCCCTTCTTGACATCACTGTGCACCTGTGATGTTCCTGTGGCTTACTGGGTTAATGCACCTGTCTTGTAAAAAGGATTTCATGAGTTCTAATCCTTGGAGAGTCTTTTTCATTTACTTACTAATAAGCTTCCTATGGAGCCAATGGAAATTTGCATTGATTTTGGGCTTGAGATAGTGCAATTGTGAGATATAGAATCTGTATTACGTGTTCATCAAGAACAATATGTCATGATGCGCTGCAATGATTAGCATTAAGAATAACATAGTGAAACCAATGGATTTCTTTTTGAACTTACCTAATAGTGATTCATTGTTCACTGCCCTTCTTGACATCTCTTTGCACTTGTGATGTTCTAATGGCTTAGTGGGTTAATGTCCCTGTCTTTTAAACAGGATTTTCGTGAGTTCTAATCCTCAGAGAGCTTTTTTTCATTTACTTACCAATAAGTTTCCTATAGAGCCAATGGAAATTTGCATTGATTTTGGGATTGAGATAGTGCAATTGTGAGATAGAATCTGTACTAAGTGTTCATAAAGAACAATATGTCATTACAAGCTGTTTAGATTGGCATTAAGAATAATATAGTAAAACCAATGGATTTGTTTTTGAACTTACCTAATAGTGATTCATTGGTCACTGCCCTTCTTGACATCACTTTGCATTTGTGATGTTCCAATGGCTTAGTGGGTTAATGTCCCTGTCTTTTAATCAGGAGTTTGTGCGTTCTAGTCCTCAGAGAGCTTTTTTTCATTTACTTACCAATAAGTTTCCTATAGAGCCAATGGAAATTTGCATTGATTTTGGGATTGAGATAGTGCAATTGTGAGATAGAATCTGTACTAAGTGTTCATAAAGAACAATATGTCATTACAAGCTGTTTAGATTGGCATTAAGAATAACATAGTAAAACCAATGGATTTCTTTTTGAACTTACCAAATAGTGATTTTTTGTTCACTGCCCTACTTGAGATAAATTTGCACCTGTGCTGTTCCAGTGGCTTACTGGGTTTATGCACCTGTTTTGTAAACAGGAGTTCATGAGTTCTAATCCATGGAGAGTCTTTTTCATTTACTTACTAATAAGGTTCCTATGGAGCAATGGAAATTTGCATTGATTTTGAGATATATAATCTGTATTACGTGTTCATCAAGAACAATACGTCATGATGCGCTGCAAAGATTGGCATTAAGAATAACATAGTGAAACCAATGGATTTCTTTTTGAACTTTCCTAATAGTGATTCATTACTCACTGCACTTCTTGACATCTCTTTGCGCCTGTGATGTTCCTGTGGCTTACTGGGATAATGCACCTGTCTTGTTTAAAGGATTTCATGAGTTCTAATCCTTTGAGAGTCTTTTTCATTTACTTACTAATAAGCTTCCTATGGATCCAATGGAAATTTGCATTGATTTTGAGATATAGAATCTGTATTACGTGTTCATCAAGAACAATACGTCATGATGCGCTGCAAAGATTAGCATTAAGAATAACATAGTGAAACCAATGGATTTCTTTTTGAACTTACCGAATAGTGATTCATTGTTCACTGCCCTTCTTGACATAAATTTGCACCTGTGATGTTCCAGTGGCTTACTGGGTTAATGCACCTGTCTTTTAAACAGGAGTTCATGAGTTCTAGTCCTCAGAGACCTCTCTTGCATTTACTTACCAATAAGTTTCCTATAGAGCCAATGGAAATTTGCATTGATTTTGGGATTGAGATTGTGCAATTGTGAGATAGAATCTGTACTAAGTGTTCATAAAGAACAATATGTCATTACAAGCTGTTTAGATTGGCATTAAGAATAACATAGTAAAACCAATGGATTTCTTTTTGAACTTACCTAATAGTGATTCATTGGTCACTGCCCTTCTTGACATAAATTTGCACCTGTGATGTTGCTGTGGCTTACTGGGTTAATGCACCTGTCTTGTAAAAAGGATTTCATGAGTTCTAATCCTTGGAGAGTCTTTTTCATTTACTTACTAATAAGCTTCCTATGGAACCAATGTAAATTTGCATTGATTTTTGGCTTGAGATAGTGCAATTGTGAGATAGAATCTGTAGTAAGTGTTCATAAAGAACAATATGTCATCACAATCTGTTTAGAATGGCTTTAAGAATAACATAGTAAAACCAATGGATTTCTTTTTGAACTTACCTAATAGTGATTCATTGTTCACTGCCCTTCTTGACATCACTGGGCACCTGTGATGTTCCTGTGGCTTACTGGGTTAATGCACCTGTCTTGTAAAAAGGATTTCATGAGTTCTAATCCTTGGAGAGTCTTTTTCATTTACTTACTAATAAGCTTCCTATGGAGCCAATGGAAATTTGCATTGATTTTGGGCTTGAGATAGTGCAATTGTGAGATAGAATCTGTACTAAGTGTTCATAAAGAACAATATGTCATTACAAGCTGTTTAGATTGGCATTAAGAATAACATAGTAAAACCAATGGATTTCTTTTTGAACTTACCTAATAGTGATTCATTGGTCACTGCCCTTCTTGACATCACTTTGCATTTGTGATGTTCCAATGGCTTAGTGGGTTAATGTCCCTGTCTTTTATACAGGATTTTCGTGAGTTCTAATCCTCAGAGAGCTTTTTTTCATTTACTTACCAATAAGTTTCCTAGAGCCAATGGAAATTTGCATTGATTTTGGGATTGAGATTGTGCAATTGTGAGATAGAATCTGTACTAAGTGTTCATAAAGAACAATATGTCATTACAAGCTGTTTAGATTGGCATTAAGAATAACTTAGTAAAACCAATGGATTTCTTTTTCAACTTACCAAATAGTGATTTTTTGTTCACTGCCCTTCTTGACATAAATTTGCACCTGTGATGTTCCGGTGGCTTACTGGGTTTATGCACCTGTCTTGTAAACAGGAGTTCATGAGTTCTAATCCATGGAGAGTCTTTTTCATTTACTTACTAATAAGCTTCCTATGGAGCAATGGAAATTTGCATTGATTTTGAGATATAGAATCTGTATTACGTGTTCATCAAGAACAATACGTCATGATGCGCTGCAAAGATTGGCATTAAGAATAACATAGTGAAACCAATGGATTTCTTTTTGAACTTACCTAATAGTGATTCAATGTTCACTGCCCTTCTTGACATCTCTTTGCACTTGTGATGTTCCAATGGCTTAGTGGGTTAATGCCCCTGTCTTTTAAACAGGAGTTCATGAGTTCTAGTCCTCAGAGACCTCTCTTGCATTTACTTACTAATAAGTTTCCTATAGAGCCAATGGAAATTTGCATTGAGATAGTGCAATTGTGAGATAGAATCTGTACTAAGTGTTCATAAAGAACAATATGTCATCACAATCTGTTTAGAATGGCTTTAAGAATAACATAGTAAAACCAATGGATTTCTTTTTGAACTTACCTAATAGTGATTCATTGTTCACTGCCCTTCTTGACATCACTGTGCACCTGTGATGTTCCTGTGGCTTACTGGGTTAATGCACCTGTCTTGTAAAAAGGATTTCATGAGTTCTAATCCTTGGAGAGTCTTTTTCATTTACTTACTAATAAGCTTCCTATGGAGCCAATGGAAATTTGCATTGATTTTGGGCTTGAGATAGTGCAATTGTGAGATATAGAATCTGTATTACGTGTTCATCAAGAACAATATGTCATGATGCGCTGCAATGATTAGCATTAAGAATAACATAGTGAAACCAATGGATTTCTTTTTGAACTTACCTAATAGTGATTCATTGTTCACTGCCCTTCTTGACATCTCTTTGCACTTGTGATGTTCTAATGGCTTAGTGGGTTAATGTCCCTGTCTTTTAAACAGGATTTTCGTGAGTTCTAATCCTCAGAGAGCTTTTTTTCATTTACTTACCAATAAGTTTCCTATAGAGCCAATGGAAATTTGCATTGATTTTGGGATTGAGATAGTGCAATTGTGAGATAGAATCTGTACTAAGTGTTCATAAAGAACAATATGTCATTACAAGCTGTTTAGATTGGCATTAAGAATAATATAGTAAAACCAATGGATTTCTTTTTGAACTTACCTAATAGTGATTCATTGGTCACTGCCCTTCTTGACATCACTTTGCATTTGTGATGTTCCAATGGCTTAGTGGGTTAATGTCCCTGTCTTTTAATCAGGAGTTTGTGCGTTCTAGTCCTCAGAGAGCTTTTTTTCATTTACTTACCAATAAGTTTCCTATAGAGCCAATGGAAATTTGCATTGATTTTGGGATTGAGATTGTGCAATTGTGAGATAGAATCTGTACTAAGTGTTCATAAAGAACAATATGTCATTACAAGCTGTTTAGATTGGCATTAAGAATAACATAGTAAAACCAATGGATTTCTTTTTGAACTTACCAAATAGTGATTTTTTGTTCACTGCCCTACTTGAGATAAATTTGCACCTGTGCTGTTCCAGTGGCTTACTGGGTTTATGCACCTGTTTTGTAAACAGGAGTTCATGAGTTCTAATCCATGGAGAGTCTTTTTCATTTACTTACTAATAAGGTTCCTATGGAGCAATGGAAATTTGCATTGATTTTGAGATATATAATCTGTATTACGTGTTCATCAAGAACAATACGTCATGATGCGCTGCAAAGATTGGCATTAAGAATAACATAGTGAAACCAATGGATTTCTTTTTGAACTTTCCTAATAGTGATTCATTACTCACTGCACTTCTTGACATCTCTTTGCGCCTGTGATGTTCCTGTGGCTTACTGGGATAATGCATCTGTCTTGTTTATAGGATTTCATGAGTTCTAATCCTTTGAGAGTCTTTTTCATTTACTTACTAATAAGCTTCCTATGGATCCAATGGAAATTTGCATTGATTTTGAGATATAGAATCTGTATTACGTGTTCATCAAGAACAATACGTCATGATGCGCTGCAAAGATTAGCATTAAGAATAACATAGTGAGACCAATGGATTTCTTTTTGAACTTACCGAATAGTGATTCATTGTTCACTGCCCTTCTTGACATAAATTTGCACCTGTGATGTTCCAGTGGCTTACTGGGTTAATGCACCTGTCTTTTAAACAGGAGTTCATGAGTTCTAGTCCTCAGAGACCTCTCTTGCATTTACTTACCAATAAGTTTCCTATAGAGCCAATGGAAATTTGCATTAATTTTGAGATTGTGCAATTGTGAGATAGAATCTGTACTAAGTGTTCATAAAGAACAATATGTCATTACAAGCTGTTTAGATTGGCATTAAGAATAACATAGTAAAACCAATGGATTTCTATTTGAACTTACCTAATAGTGATTCTTTGGTCACTGCCCTTCTTGACATAAATTTGCACCTGTGATGTTGCTGTGGCTTACTGGGTTAATGCACCTGTCTTGTAAAAAGGATTTCATGAGTTCTAATCCTTGGAGAGTCTTTTTCATTTACTTACTAATAAGCTTCCTATGGAGCCAATGTAAATTTGCATTGATTTTTGGCTTGAGATAGTGCAATTGTGAGATAGAATCTGTAGTAAGTGTTCATAAAGAACAATATGTCATCACAATCTGTTTAGAATGGCTTTAAGAATAACATAGTAAAACCAATGGATTTCTTTTTGAACTTACCTAATAGTGATTCATTGTTCACTGCCCTTCTTGACATCACTGGGCACCTGTGATGTTCCTGTGGCTTACTGGGTTAATGCACCTGTCTTGTAAAAAGGATTTCATGAGTTCTAATCCTTGGAGAGTCTTTTTCATTTACTTACTAATAAGCTTCCTATGGAGCCAATGGAAATTTGCATTGATTTTGGGCTTGAGATAGTGCAATTGTGAGATAGAATCTGTACTAAGTGTTCATAAAGAACAATATGTCATTACAAGCTGTTTAGATTGGCATTAAGAATAACATAGTAAAACCAATGGATTTCTTTTTGAACTTACCTAATAGTGATTCATTGGTCACTGCCCTTCTTGACATCACTTTGCATTTGTGATGTTCCAATGGCTTAGTGGGTTAATGTCCCTGTCTTTTAAACAGGATTTTCGTGAGTTCTAATCCTCAGAGAGCTTTTTTTCATTTACTTACCAATAAGTTTCCTATAGAGCCAATGGAAATTTGCATTGATTTTGGGATTGAGATAGTGCAATTGTGAGATAGAATCTGTACTAAGTGTTCATAAAGAACAATATGTCATTACAAGCTGTTTAGATTGGCATTAAGAATAACATAGTAAAACCAATGGATTTCTTTTTGAACTTACCTAATAGTGATTCATTGGTCACTGCCCTTCTTGACATCACTTTGCATTTGTGATGTTCCAATGGCTTAGTGGGTTAATGTCCCTGTCTTTTAATCAGGAGTTTGTGCGTTCTAGTCCTCAGAGAGCTTTTTTTCATTTACTTACCAATAAGTTTCCTATAGAGCCAATGGAAATTTGCATTGATTTTGGGATTGAGATAGTGCAATTGTGAGATAGAATCTGTACTAAGTGTTCATAAAGAACAATATGTCATTACAAGCTGTTTAGATTGGCATTAAGAATAACATAGTAAAACCAATGGATTTCTTTTTGAACTTACCTAATAGTGATGCATTGGTCACTGCCCTTCTTGACATCACTTTGCACTTGTGATGTTCCAATGGCTTAGTGGGTTAATGTCCCTGTCTTTTAATCAGGAGTTTGTGCGTTTTAGTCCTCAGAGAGCTTTTTTCATTTACTTACCAATAAGTTTCCTATAGAGCAAACGGAAATTTGCATTGATTTTGGGATTGAGATAGTGCAATTGTGAGATAGAATCTGTACTAAGTGTTCATAAATAACAATATGTCATTACAAGCTGTTTAGATTGGCATTAAGAATAACATAGTAAAACCAATGGATTTCTTTTTGAACTTACCAAATAGTGATTTTTTGTTCACTGCCCTACTTGACATAAATTTGCACCTGTGCTGTTCCAGTGGCTTACTGGGTTTATGCATCTGTCTTGTAAACAGGAGTTCATGAGTTCTAATCCATGGAGAGTCGTTTTCATTTACTTACTAATAAGCTTCCTATGGAGCAATGGAAATTTGCATTGATTTTGAGATATAGAATCTGTATTACGTGTTCATCAAGAACAATACGTCATGATGCGCTGCAAAGATTGGCATTAAGAATAACATAGTGAAACCAATGGATTTCTTTTTGAACTTTCCTAATAGTGATTCATTACTCACTGCACTTCTTGACATCACTTTGCGCCTGTGATGTTCCTGTGGCTTACTGGGATAATGCACCTGTCTTGTAAAAAGGATTTTATGAATTGTAATCCTTTGAGAGTCTTTTTCATTTACTTACTAATAAGCTTCCTATGGAGCCAATGGAAATTTGCATTGATTTTGAGATACAGAATCTGTATTACGTGTTCATCAAGAACAATACGTCATGATGCGCTGCAAAGATTAGCGTTAAGAATAACATAGTGAAACCAATGGATTTCTTTTTGAACTTACCTAATAGTGATTCATTGTTCACTGCCCTTCTTGACATAAATTTGCACCTGTGATGTTCCAGTGGCTTACTGGGTTAATGCACCTGTCTTGTAAAAAGGATTTCATGAGTTCTAATTCTTGGAGAGTCTTTTTCATTTACTTACTAATAAGCTTCCTATGGAGCCAATGTAAATTTGCATTGATTTTGGGATTGAGATAGTGCAATTGTGAGATATAGAATCTGTATTACGTGTTCATCAAGAACTATACGTCATGATGCGCTGCAAAGATTGGCATTAAGAATAACATAGTGAAACCAATGGATTTCTTTTTGAACTTAAATAATAGTGATTCAATGTTCACTGCCCTTCTTGACATCACTTTGCACTTGTGATGTTCCAATGGCTTAGTGGGTTAATGCCCCTGTCTTTTAAACAGGAGTTCATGAGTTCTAGTCCTCAGAGACCTCTTTTTCATTTACTTACCAATAAGTTTCCTATAGAGCCAATGGAAGTTTGCATTGATTTTGGGATTGAGATTGTGCAATTGTGAGATAGAATCTGTACTAAGTGTTCATAAAGAACAATATGTCATCACAATCTGTTTAGAATGGCTTTAAGAATAACATAGTAAAACCAATGGATTTCTTTTTGAACTTACCTAATAGTGATTCATTGTTCACTGCCCTTCTTGACATAACTGTGCACCTGTGATGTTCCTGTGGCTTACTGGGTTAATGCACCTGTCTTGTAAAAAGGATTTCATGAGTTCTAATCCTTGGAGAGTCTTTTTCATTTACTTACTAATAAGCTTCCTATGGAGCCAATGGAAATTTGCATTGATTTTGGGCTTGAGATAGTGCAATTGTGAGATATAGAATCTGTATTACGTGTTCATCAAGAACAATATGTCATGATGCGCTGCAATGATTAGCATTAAGAATAACATAGTGAAACCAATGGATTTCTTTTTGAACTTACCTAATAGTGATTCATTGTTCACTGCCCTTCTTGATATCACTTTGCACTTGTGATGTTCCAATGGCTTAGTGGGTTAATGTCCCTGTCTTTTAATCAGGAGTTTGTGCGTTCTAGTCCTCAGAGAGCTGTCTTTCATTTACTTACTAATAAGCTTCCTATGGAGCCAATGGAAATTTGCATTGATTTTGGGATTGAGATAGTGCTATTGTGAGATAGAATCTGTACTAAGTGTTCATAAAGAACAATATGTCATTACAAGCTGTTTAGATTGGCATTTAGAATAACATAGTAAAACCAATGGATTTATTTTTGAACTTACCAAATAGTGATTTTTTGTTCACTGCCCTTCTTGACATAAATTTGCACACGTGCTGTTCCAGTGGCTTACTGGGTTTATGCACCTGTATTGTAAACAGGAGTTCATGAGTTCTAATCCATGGAGAGTCTTTTTCATTTACTTACTAATAAGCTTCCTATGGAGCAATGGAAATTTGCATTGATTTTGAGATATAGAATCTGTATTACGTGTTCATCAAGAACAATACGTCATGATGCGCTGCAAAGATTGGCATTAAGAATAACATAGTGAAACCAATGGATTTCTTTTTGAACTTTCCTAATAGTGATTCATTACTCACTGCACTTCTTGACATCACTTTGCGCCTGTGATGTTCCTGTGGCTTACTGGGATAATGCACCTGTCTTGTAAAAAGGATTTCATGAGTTCTAATCCTTTGAGAGTCTTTTTCATTTACTTACTAATAAGCTTCCTATGGAGCCAATGGAAATTTGCATTGATTTTGAGATATAGAATCTGTATTACGTGTTCATCAAGAACAATACGTCATGATGCGCTGCAAAGATTAGCATTAAGAATAACATAGTGAAACCAATGGATTTCTTTTTGAACTTACCGAATAGTGATTCATTGTTCACTGCCCTTCTTGACATATATTTGCACCTGTGATGTTCCAGTGGCTTACTGGGTTAATGCAACTATCTTGTAAAAAGGATTTCATGAGTTCTAATCCTTGGAGTGTCTTTTTCATTTACTTACTAATAAGCTTAGTTTGGAGCCAATGTAAATTTGCATTGATTTTGGGATTGAGATAGTGCAATTGTGAGATATAGAATCTGTATTACGTGTTCATCAAGAACAATACGTCATGATGCGCTGCAAAGATTGGCATTAAGAATAACATAGTGAAACCAATGGATTTATTTTTGAACTTACCTAATAGTGATTCAATGTTCACTGCCCTTCTTGACATCACTTTGCACTTGTGATGTTCCAATGACTTAGTGGGTTAATGCCACGGGCTTTTAAACATGAGTTCATGAGTTCTAGTCCTCCGAGACCTCTTTTTCATTTACTTACCAATAAGTTTCCTATAGAGCCAATGGAAATTTGCATTGATTTTGGGATTGAGATTGTGCAATTGTGAGATAGAATCTGTACTAAGTGTTCATAAAGAACAATATGTCATTACAAGCTGTTTAGATTGGCATTAAGAATAACATAGTAAAACCAATGGATTTCTTTTTGAACTTACCTAATAGTGATTCATTGGTCACTGCCCTTCTTGACATCACTTTGCACTTGTGATGTTCCAATGACTTAGTGGGTTAATGCCCCTGTCTTTTAAACAGGAGTTCATGAGTTCTAGTCCTCCGAGACCTCTTTTTCATTTACTTACCAATAAGTTTCCTATAGAGCCAATGGAAATTTGCATTGATTTTGGGATTGAGATTGTGCAATTGTGAGATAGAATCTGTATTAAGTGTTCATAAAGAACAATATGTCATTACAAGCTGTTTAGATTGGCATTAAGAATAACATAGTAAAACCAATGGATTTCTTTTTGAACTTACCTAATAGTGATTCATTGGTCACTGCCCTTCTTGACATCACTTTGCACTTGTGATGTTCCAATGGCTTAGTGGGTTAATGTCCCTGTCTTTTAATCAGGAGTTTGTGCGTTCTAGTCCTCAGAGAGCTTTTTTCATTTACTTACCAATAAGTTTTCTATAGAGCCAATGGAAATTTGCATTGATTTTGGGATTGAGATTGTGCAATTGTGAGATAGAATCTGTACTAAGTGTTCATAAAGAACAATATGTCATTACAAGCTGTTTAGATTGGCATTAAGAATAACATAGTAAAACCAATGGATTTCTTTTTCAACTTACCAAATAGTGATTTTTTGTTCACTGCCCTTCTTGACATAAATTTGCACCTGTGATGTTCCAGTGGCTTACTGGGTTTATGCACCTGTCTTGTAAACAGGAGTTCATGAGTTCTAATCCATGGAGAGTCTTTTTCATTTACTTACTAATAAGCTTCCTATGGAGCAATGGAAATTTGCATTGATTTTGAGATATAGAATCTGTATTACGTGTTCATCAAGAACAATACGTCATGATGCGCTGCAAAGATTGGCATTAAGAATAACATAGTGAAACCAATGGATTTCTTTTTGAACTTACCTAATAGTGATTCAATGTTCACTGCCCTTCTTGTCATTACTTTGCACTTGTGATGTTCCAATGACTTAGTGGGTTAATGCCCCTGTCTTTTAAACAGGAGTTCATGAGTTCTAGTCCTCCGAGACCTCTTTTTCATTTACTTACCAATAAGTTTCCTATAGAGCCAATGGAAATTTGCATTGATTTTGGGATTGAGATTGTGCAATTGTGAGATAGAATCTGTACTAAGTGTTCATAAAGAAAAATATGTCATTACAAGCTGTTTAGATTGTTATTAAGAATAACATAGTAAAACCAATGGATTTCTATTTGAACTTACCTAATAGTGATTCATTGGTCACTGCCCTTCTTGACATAAATTTGCACCTGTGATGTTGCTGTGGCTTACTGGGTTAATGCACCTGTCTTGTTAAAAGGATTTCATGAGTTCTAATCCTTGGAGAGTCTTTTTCATTTACTTACTAATAAGCTTCCTATGGAGCCAATGTAAATTTGCATTGATTTTGGGATTGAGATAGTGCAATTGTGAGATATAGAATCTGTATTACGTGTTTATCAAGAACAATTCCTTCATGATGCACTGCAAAGATTGGCATTAAGAATAAAATAGTGAAACCAATGGATTTCTTTTTGAACTTACCTAATAGTGATTCAATGTTCACTGCCCTTCTTGACATCACTTTGCACTTGTGATGTTCCAATGGCTTAGTGGGTTAATGCCCCTGTCTTTTAAACAGGAGTTCATGAGTTCTAGTCCTCAGAGACCTCTCTTGTATTTACTTACCAATAAGTTTCCTATAGAGCCAATGGAAATTTGCATTGATTTTGGGATTGAGATTGTGCAATTGTGAGATAGAATCTGTACTAAGTGTTCATCAAGAACAATATGTCATTACAAGCTGTTTAGATTGGCAATAAGAATAACATAGTAAAACCAATGGATTCATTTTTGAACTTACCAAATAGTGATTTTTTGTTCACTGCCCTTCTTGACATAAATTTGCACACGTGCTGTTCCAGTGGCTTACTGGGTTTATGCACCTGTATTGTAAACAGGAGTTCATGAGTTCTAATCCTTTGAGAGTCTTTTTCATTTACTTACTAATAAGCTTCCTATGGAGCCAATGGAAATTTGCATTGATTTTGAGATTTAGAATCTGTATTACGTGTTCATCAAGAACAATACGTCATGATGCGCTGCAAAGATTAGCATTAAGAATAACATAGTGAAACCAATGGATTTCTTTTTGAACTTACCGAATAGTGATTCATTGTTCACTGCCCTTCTTGACATAAATTTGCACCTGTGTTGTTCCAGTGGCTTACTGGGATAATGCATCTGTCTTGTAAAAAGGATTTCATGAGTTCTAATCCTTTGAGAGTCTTTTTCATTTACTTACTAATAAGCTTCCTATGGAGCCAATGGAAATTTGCATTGATTGTGAGATATAGAATCTGTATTACGTGTTCATCAAGAACAATACGTCATGATGCGCTGCAAAGATTGGCATTAAGAATAACATAGTGAAACCAATGGATTTCTTTTTGAACTTACCTAATAGTGATTCAATGTTCACTGCCCTTCTTGACATCACTTTGCACTTGTGATGTTCCAATGGCTTAGTGGGTTAATGCCCCTGTCTTTTAAACAGGAGTTCATGAGTTCTAGTCCTCAGAGACCTCTTTTTCATTTACTTACCAATAAGTTTCCTATAGAGCCAATGGAAATTTGCATTGATTTTGGGATTGAGATTGTGCAATTGTGAGATAGAATCTGTAGTAAGTGTTCATAAAGAACAATATGTCATTACAAGCTGTTTAGATTGGCATTAAGAATAACATAGTAAAACCAATGGATTTCTTTTTCAACTTACCAAATAGTGATTTTTTGTTCACTGCCCTTCTTGACATAAATTTGCACCTGTGATGTTCCAGTGGCTTACTGGGTTTATGCACCTGTCTTGTAAACAGGAGTTCATGAGTTCTAATCCATGGAGAGTCTTTTTCATTTACTTACTAATAAGCTTCCTATGGAGCAATGGAAATTTGCATTGATTTTGAGATATAGAATCTGTATTACGTGTTCATCAAGAACAATACGTCATGATGCGCTGCAAAGATTGGCATTAAGAATAACATAGTGAAACCAATGGATTTCTTTTTGAACTTACCTAATAGTGATTCAATGTTCACTGCCCTTCTTGTCATCACTTTGCACTTGTGATGTTCCAATGACTTAGTGGGTTAATGACCCTGTCTTTTAAACAGGAGTTCATGAGTTCTAGTCCTCCGAGACCTCTTTTTCATTTACTTACCAATAAGTTTCCTATAGAGCCAATGGAAATTTGCATTGATTTTGGGATTGAGATTGTGCAATTGTGAGATAGAATCTGTACTAAGTGTTCATAAAGAAAAATATGTCATTACAAGCTGTTTAGATTGTTATTAAGAATAACATAGTAAAACCAATGGATTTCTATTTGAACTTACCTAATAGTGATTCATTGGTCACTGCCCTTCTTGACATAAATTTGCACCTGTGATGTTGCTGTGGCTTACTGGGTTAATGCACCTGTCTTGTTAAAAGGATTTCATGAGTTCTAATCCTTGGAGAGTCTTTTTCATTTACTTACTAATAAGCTTCCTATGGAGCCAATGTAAATTTGCATTGATTTTGGGATTGAGATAGTGCAATTGTGAGATATAGAATCTGTATTACGTGTTTATCAAGAACAATTCCTTCATGATGCGCTGCAAAGATTGGCATTAAGAATAAAACAGTGAAACCAATGGATTTCTTTTTGAACTTACCTAATAGTGATTCAATGTTCACTGCCCTTCTTGACATCACTTTGCACTTGTGATGTTCCAATGACTTAGTGGGTTAATGCCACGGGCTTTTAAACAGGAGTTCATGAGTTCTAGTCCTCCGAGACCTCTTTTTCATTTACTTACCAATAAGTTTCCTATAGAGCCAATGGAAATTTGCATTGATTTTGGGATTGAGATTGTGCAATTGTGAGATAGAATCTGTACTAAGTGTTCATAAAGAACAATATGTCATTACAAGCTGTTTAGATTGGCATTAAGAATAACATAGTAAAACCAATGGATTTCTTTTTGAACTTACCTAATAGTGATTCATTGGTCACTGCCCTTCTTGACATCACTTTGCACTTGTGATGTTCCAATGGCTTAGTGGGTTAATGTCCCTGTCTTTTAATCAGGAGTTTGTGCGTTCTAGTCCTCAGAGAGCTTTTTTCATTTACTTACCAATAAGTTTCCTATAGAGCCAATGGAAATTTGCATTGATTTTGGGATTGAGATTGTGCAATTGTGAGATAGAATCTGTACTAAGTGTTCATAAAGAACAATATGTCATTACAAGCTGTTTAGATTGGCATTAAGAATAACATAGTAAAACCAATGGATTTCTTTTTCAACTTACCAAATAGTGATTTTTTGTTCACTGCCCTTCTTGACATAAATTTGCACCTGTGATGTTCCAGTGGCTTACTGGGTTTATGCACCTGTCTTGTAAACAGAAGTTCATGAGTTCTAATCCATGGAGAGTCTTTTTCATTTACTTACTAATAAGCTTCCTATGGAGCAATGGAAATTTGCATTGATTTTGAGATATAGAATCTGTATTACGTGTTCATCAAGAACAATACGTCATGATGCGCTGCAAAGATTGGCATTAAGAATAACATAGTGAAACCAATGGATTTCTTTTTGAACTTACCTAATAGTGATTCAATGTTCACTGCCCTTCTTGTCATCACTTTGCACTTGTGATGTTCCAATGACTTAGTGGGTTAATGCCCCTGTCTTTTAAACAGGAGTTCATGAGTTCTAGTCCTCCGAGACCTCTTTTTCATTTACTTACCAATAAGTTTCCTATAGAGCCAATGGAAATTTGCATTGATTTTGGGATTGAGATTGTGCAATTGTGAGATAGAATCTGTACTAAGTGTTCATAAAGAAAAATATGTCATTACAAGCTGTTTAGATTGTTATTAAGAATAACATAGTAAAACCAATGGATTTCTATTTGAACTTACCTAATAGTGATTCATTGGTCACTGCCCTTCTTGACATAAATTTGCACCTGTTATGTTGCTGTGGCTTACTGGGTTAATGCACCTGTCTTGTTAAAAGGATTTCATGAGTTCTAATCCTTGGAGAGTCTTTTTCATTTACTTACTAATAAGCTTCCTATGGAGCCAATGTAAATTTGCATTGATTTTGGGATTGAGATAGTGCAATTGTGAGATATAGAATCTGTATTACGTGTTTATCAAGAACAATTCCTTCATGATGCACTGCAAAGATTGGCATTAAGAATAAAATAGTGAAACCAATGGATTTCTTTTTGAACTTACCTAATAGTGATTCAATGTTCACTGCCCTTCTTGACATCACTTTGCACTTGTGATGTTCCAATGGCTTAGTGGGTTAATGCCCCTGTCTTTTAAACAGGAGTTCGTGAGTTCTAGTCCTCAGAGAGTTTTTTTTCATTTACTTATCAATAAGTTTCCTATAAAGCCAATGGAAATTTGCATTGATTTTGGGATTGAGATAGTGCAATTGTGAGATAGAATCTGTACTAAGTGTTCATAAAGAACAATATGTCATTACAAGCTGTTTAGATTGGCATTAAGAATAACATAGTGAAACCAATGGATTTCTTTTTGATCTTTCCTAATAGTGATTCATTACTCACTGCACTTCTTGACATCACTTTGCGGATGTGATGTTCCTGTGGCTTACTGGGATAATGCACCTGTCTTGTAAAAAGGATTTCATGAGTTCTAATCCTTTGAGAGTCTTTTTCATTTACTTACTAATAAGCTTCCTATGGAGTCAATGGAAATTTGCATTGATTTTGAGATATAGAATCTGTATTACGTGTTCATCAAGAACAATACGTCATGATGCGCTGCAAAGATTAGCATTAAGAATAACATAGTGAAACCAATGGATTTCTTTTTGAACTTACCGAATAGTGATTCATTGTTCACTGCCCTTCTTGACATAAATTTGCACCTGTGATGTTCCAGTGGCTTACTGGGTTAATGCACCTGTCTTGTAAAAAGGATTTCATGAGTTCTAATCCTTGGAGAGTCTTTTTCATTTACTTACTAATAAGCTTCCTATGGAGCCAATGTAAATTTGCATTGATTTTAGGATTGAGATTGTGCAATTGTGAGATAGAGTCTGTACTAAGTGTTCATAAAGAACAATATGTCATTACAAGCTGTTTAGATTGGCATTAAGAATAACATAGTAAAACCAATGGATTTCTTTTTGAACTTACCTAATAGTGATTCATTGGTCACTGCCCTTCTTGACATCACTTTGCACTTGTGATGTTCCAATGGCTTAGTGGGTTAATGTCCCTGTCTTTTAAACAGGAGTTCGTGCGTTCTAGTCCTCAGAGAGTTTTTTTTCATTTACTTATCAATAAGTTTCCTATAGAGCCAATGGAAATTTGCATTGATTTTGGGATTGAGATAGTGCAATTGTGAGATATAGAATCTGTATTACGTGTTCATCAAGAACAATACGTCATGATGCGCTGCAAAGATTGGCATTAAGAATAACATAGTGAAACCAATGGATTTCTTTTTGAACTTACCTAATAGTGATTCATTGGTCACTGCCCTTCTTGACATCACTTTGCACTTGTGATGTTCTAATGGCTTAGTGGGTTAATGTCTCTGTCTTTTAAACAGGAGTTTCGTGAGTTCTAATCCTCATAGAGCTTTTTTTCATTTACTTACCAATAAGTTTCCTATAGAACCAATGGAAATTTGCATTGATTTTGGGATTGAGATAGTGCAATTGTGAGATAGAATCTGTACTAAGTGTTCATAAAGAACAATATGTCATTACAAGCTGTTTAGATTGGCATTAAGAATAACATAGTAAAACCAATGGATTTGTTTTTGAACTTACCTAATAGTGATTCATTGGTCACTGCCCTTCTTGACATCACTTTGCACTTGTGATGTTCTAATGGCTTAGTGGGTTAATGTCCCTGTCTTTTAAACAGGAGTTCGTGCGTTCTAGTCCTCAGAGAGTTTTTTTTCATTTACTTATCAATAAGTTTCCTATAGAGCCAATGGAAATTTGCATTGATTTTGGGATTGAGATAGTGCAATTGTGAGATAGAATCTGTACTAAGTGTTCATAAAGAACAATATGTCATTACAAGCTGTTTAGATTGGCATTAAGAATAACATAGTGAAACCAATGGATTTCTTTTTGAACTTACCAAATAGTGATTTTTTGTTCACTGCCCTTCTTGACATGAATTTGCACCTGTGCTTTTCCTGTGGCTTACTGGGTTTATGCACCTGTACTGTAAACAGGAGTTCATGAGTTCTAATCCATGGAGAGTCTTTTTCATTTACTTACTAATAAGCTTCCTATGGAGCAATGGAAATTTGCATTGATTTTGAGATATAGAATCTGTATTACGTGTTCATCAAGAACAATACGTCATGATGCGCTGCAAAGATTGGCATTAAGAATAACATAGTGAAACCAATGGATTTCTTTTTGAACTTTCCTAATAGTGATTCATTACTCACTGCACTTCTTGCCATCACTTTGTGCCTGTGATGTTCCTGTGGCTTACTGGGACAATGCACCTGTCTCGTAAAAAGGATTTCATGAGTTCTAATCCTTTGAGAGGCTTTTTCATTTACTTACTAATAAGCTTCCTATGGAGCCAATGGAAATTTGCATTGATTTTGAGATATAGAATCTGTATTACGTGTTCATCAAGAACAATACGTCATGATGCGCTGCAAAGATTGGCATTAAGAATAACATAGTGAAACCAATGGATTTCTTTTTGAACTTACCTAATAGTGATTCATTGTTCACTGCCCTTCTTGACATATCTTTGCACCTGTGATGTTCCAGTGGCTTACTGGGTTTATGCACCTGTCTTGTAAACAGGAGTTCATGAGTTCTAATCCTTGGAGAACCTTTTTCATTTACTTACTAATAAGCTTCCTATGGAGCCAATGGAAATTTGCATTGATTTTGGGTTTGAGATAGTGCAATTGTGAGATATAGAATCTGTATTACGTGTTCATCAAGAACAATATGTCATGATGCGCTGCATTGATTAGCATTAAGAATAACATAGTGAAACCAATGGATTTCTTTTTGAACTTACCTAATAGTGATTCATTGTTCACTGCCCTTCTTGACATTACTTTGCACTTGTGATGTTCTAATGGCTTAGTGGGTTAATGTCCCTGTCTTTTAAACAGGAGTTTTGTGAGTTCTAGTCCTCAGAGAGCTTTTTTTCTTTTACTTACCAATAAGTTTCCTATAGAGCCAATGGAAATTTGCATTGATTTTGGGATTGAGATAGTGCAATTGTGAGATAGAATCTGTACTAAGTGTTCATAAAGAACAATATGTCATTACAAGCTGTTTAGATTGGCATTAAGAATAACATAGTAAAACCAAAGGATTTCTTTTTGAACTTACCTAATAGTGATTCATTGGTCACTGCCCTTCTTGACATCACTTTGCACTTGTGATGTTCCAATGGTTAGTGGGTTAATGCCAATGTCTATTAAACAGGAGTTCATGAGTTCTATTCCTCAGAGGGCTCTTTTTCATTTACTTAGCAATAAGTTTCCTATAGAGCCAATGGAAATTTGCATTGATTTTGGGATTGAGATAGTGCAATTGTGAGATAGAATCTGTACTAAGTGTTCATAAAGAACAATATGTCATTACAAGCTGTTTAGATTGGCATTAAGAATAACATAGTAAAACCAATGGATTTCTTTTTGAACTTACCAAATAGTGATTCATTGTTCACTGCCCTTCTTGACATAAATTTGCACCTGTGATGTTCCAGTGGCTTACTGGGTTTATGCACCTGTCTTGTAAACAGGAGTTCATGAGTTCTAATCCATGGAGAGTCTTTTTCATTTACTTACTAATAAGCTTCCTATGGAGCAATGGAAATTTGCATTGATTTTGAGATATAGAATCTGTATTACGTGTTCATCAAGAACAATACGTCATGATGCGCTGCAAAGATTGGCATTAAGAATAACATAGTGAAACCAATGGATTTCTTTTTGAACTTTCCTAATAGTGATTCATTACTCACTGCACTTCTTGACATCACTTTGCGCATGTGATGTTCCTGTGGCTTACTGGGATAATGCACCTGTCTTGTAAAAAGGATTTCATGAGTTCTAATCCTTTGAGAGTCTTTTTCATTTACTTACTAATAAGCTTCCTATGGAGCCAATGGAAATTTGCATTGATTTTGAGATATAGAATCTGTATTACGTGTTCATCAAGAACAATACGTCATGATGCGCTGCAAAGATTGGCATTAAGAATAACATAGTGAAACCAATGGATTTTTTTACCTAATAGTGATTCATTGTTCACTGCCCTTCTTGACATCACTTTGCACTTGTGATGTTCCAATGGCTTAGTGGGTTAATGTCCGTGTCTTTTAAAAAGGAGTTCGTGATTTCTAGTCCTCAGAGAGCTTTTTTTCATTTACTTACCAATAAGTTTCCTATAGAGCCAATGGAAATTTGCATTGATTTTGGGCTTGAGATAGTGCAATTGTGAGATATAGAATCTGTATTACGTGTTCATCAAGAACAATATGTCATGATGCGCTGCAATGATTAGCATTAAGAATAACATAGTGAAACCAATGGATTTCTTTTTGAACTTACCTAATAGTGATTCATTGTTCACTGCCCTTCTTGACATCACTTTGTACTTGTGATGTTCTAATGGATTAGTGGGTTAATGTCCCTGTCTTTTAAACAGGAGTTTCGTGAGTTCTAGTCCTCAGAGAGCTTTTTTTCATTTACTTACCAATAAGTTTCCTATAGAGCCAATGGAAATCTGCATTGATTTTGGGATTGAGATAGTGCAATTGTGAGATAGAATCTGTACTAAGTGTTCATAAAGAACAATATGTCATTACAAGCTGTTTAGATTGGCATTAAGAATAACATAGTAAAACCAATGGATTTCTTTTTGAACTTACCTAATAGTGATTCATTGGTCACTGCCCTTCTTGACATCACTTTGCACTTGTGATGTTTCAATGGTTAGTGGGTTAATGCCAATGTCTATTAAACAGGAGTTCATGAGTTCTATTCCTCAGAGGGCTCTTTTTCATTTACTTAGCAATAAGTTTCCTATAGAGCCAATGGAAATTTGCATTGATTTTGGGATTGAGATAGTGCAATTGTGAGATAGAATCTGTACTAAGTGTTCATAACGAACAATATGTCATTACAAGCTGTTTAGATTCGCATTAAGAATAACACAGTAAAACCAATGGATTTCTTTTTGAACTTACCAAATAGTGATTCATTGTTCACTGCCCTTCTTGACATAAATTTGCACCTGTGATGTTCCAGTGGCTTACTGGGTTTATGCACCTGTCTTGTAAACAGGAGTTCATGAGTTCTAATCCATGGAGAGTCTTTTTCATTTACTTACTAATAAGCTTCCTATGGAGCAATGGAAATTTGCATTGATTTTGAGATATAGAATCTGTATTACGTGTTCATCAAGAACAATACGTCATGATGCGCTGCAAAGATTGGCATTAAGAATAACATAGTGAAACCAATGGATTTCTTTTTGAACTTTCCTAATAGTGATTCATTACTCACTGCACTTCTTGACATCACTTTGCGCATGTGATGTTCCTGTGGCTTACTGTGATAATGCACCTGTCTTGTAAAAAGGATTTCATGAGTTCTAATCCTTTGAGAGTCTTTTTCATTTACTTACTAATAAGCTTCCTATGGAGCCAATGGAAATTTGCATTGATTTTGAGATATAGAATCTGTATTACGTGTTCATCAAGAACAATACGTCATGATGCGCTGCAAAGATTAGCATTAAGAATAACATGGTGAAACCAATGGATTTCTTTTTGAACTTACCGAATAGTGATTCATTGTTCACTGCCCTTCTTGACATAAATTTGCACCTGTGATGTTCCAGTGGCTTAATGGGTTTATGCACCTGTCTTGTAAACAGGAGTTCATGAGTTCTAATCCTTGGAGAGCCTTTTTCATTTATTACTAATAAGCTTCCTATAGAGCCAATGTAAATTTGCATTGATTTTGGGCTTGAGATAGTGCAATTGTGAGATAGAATCTGTAGTAAGTGTTCATTAAGAACAATATGTCATCACAATCTGTTTAGATTGGCTTTAAGAATAACATAGTAAAACCAATGGATTTCTTTTTGAACTTACCTAATAGTGATTCATTGTTCACTGCCCTTCTTGACATCACTTTGCACCTGTGATGTTCCTGTGGCTTACTGGGTTAATGCACCTGACTTGTAAAAAGGATTTTATGAGTTCTAATCCTTGGAGAGTCTTTTTCATTTACTTACTAATAAGCTTCCTATGGAGCCAATGTAAATTTGCATTGATTTTGGGATTGAGATAGTGCAATTGTGAGATATAGAATCTGTATTACGTGTTCATCAAGAACAATACGTCATGATGCGTTGCAAAGATTGGCATTAAGAATAATATAGTGAAACCAATGGATTTTTTTACCTAATAGTGATTCATTGTTCACTGCCCTTCTTGACATCACTTTGCACTTGTGATGTTCCAATGGCTTAGTGGGTTAATGTCCGTGTCTTTTAAAAAGGAGTTCGTGATTTCTAGTCCTCAGAGAGCTTTTTTGCATTTACTTACCAATAAGTTTCCTATAGAGCCAATGGAAATTTGCATTGATTTTGAGATTGAGATAGTGCGATTGTGAGATAGAATCTGTACTAAGTGTTCATAAAGAACAATATGTCATTACAAGCTGTTTAGATTGGCATTAAGAATAACATAGTAAAACCAATGGATTTCTTTTTGAACTTACCAAATAGTGATTCATTGTTCACTGTCCTTCTTGACATAAATTTGCACTTGTGATGTTCCAGTGGCTTACTGGGTTTATGCACCTGTCTTGTAAACATGAGTTCTAATCCATTGAGAGTCTTTTTCGTTTACTTACTAATAAGCTTCCTATGGATCAATGGAAATTTGCATTGATTTTGATATATAGAATCTGTATTACGTGTTCATCAAGAACAATACGTCATGATGCGCTGCAAAGATTGGCATTAAGAATAACATAGTGAAACCAATGGATTTCTTTTTGAACTTACCTAATAGTGATTCATTGTTCACTGCCCTTCTTGACATAACTTTGCACCTGTGATGTTCCAGTGGCTTACTGGGTTAATGCACCTGACTTGTAAAAAGGATTTCATGAGTTCTAATCCTTGGAGAGTCTTTTTCATTTACTTACTAATAAGCTTCCTATGGAGCCAATGTAAATTTGCATTGATTTTGGGATTGAGATAGTGCAATTGTGAGATATAGAATCTGTATTACGTGTTCATCAAGAACAATATGTCATGATGCGCTGCAATTATTAGCATTAAGAATAACATAGTGAAACCAATGGATTTCTTTTTGAACTTACCTAATAGTGATTCATTGTTCACTGCCCTTCTTGACATCACTTTGCACTTGTGATGTTCTAATGGCTTAGTCGGTTAATGTCCCTGTCTTTTAAACAGGAGTTTCGTGAGTTCTAGTCCTCAGAGAGCTTTTTTTCATTTACTTACCAATAAGTTTCCTATAGAGCCAATGGAAATTTGCATTGATTTTGGGATTGAGATAGTGCAATTGTGAGATAGAATCTGTAGTAAGTGTTCATAAAGAACAATATGTCATCACAATCTGTTTAGATTGGCTTTAAGAATAACATAGTAAAACCAATGGATTTCTTTTTGAACTTACCTAATAGTGATTCATTGTTCACTGCCCTTCTTGACATAACTTTGCACCTGTGATGTTCCAGTGACTTACTGGGTTTATGCACCTGTCTTGTAAACAGGAGTTCATGAGTTCTAATCCTTGGAGAACCTTTTTCATTTACTTACTAATAAGCTTCCTATGGAGCCAATGGAAATTTGCATTGATTTTGGGCTTGAGATAGTGCAATTGTGAGATAGAATCTGTAGTAAGTGTTCATAAAGAACAATATGTCATCACAATCTGTTTAGATTGGCTTTAAGAATAACATAGTAAAACCAATGGATTTCTTTACCTAATAGTGATTCATTGTTCACTGCCCTTCTTGACATCACTTTGCACTTGTGATGTTCCAATGGCTTAGTGGGATAATGTCTGTGTCTTTTAAAAAGGAGTTCGTGAGTTCTAGTCCTCAGAGAGCTTTTTATTCATTTACTTACCAATAAGTTTCCTATAGAGCCAATGGAAATTTGCATTGATTTTGGGATTGAGATAGTGCAATTGTGAGATAGAATCTGTACTAAGTGTTCATAAAGAACAATATGTCATTACAAGCAGTTTAGATTGGAATTAAGAATAACATAGTAAAACCAATGGATTTCTTTTTGAACTTACCAAATAGTGATTCATTGTTCACTGCCCTTCTTGACATAAATTTGCATTTGTGATGTTCCAGTGGCTTACTGGGTTTATGCAGCTGTCTTGTAAACATGAGTTCTAATGCTTGGAGAGTCTTTTTCATTTACTTACTAATAATCTTCCTATGGATCAATGGAAATTTGCATTGATTTTGAGATATAGAATCTGTATTACGTGTTCATCAAGAACAATATGTCATGATGCGCTGCAATGATTAGCATTAAGAATAACATAGTGAAACCAATGGATTTCTTTTTGAACTTACCTAATAGTGATTCATTGTTCACTGCCCTTCTTGACATCCCTTTGCACTTGAGATGTTCTAATGGCTTAGTGGGTTAATGTCCCTGTCTTTTAAACAGGAGTTTCGTGAGCTCTAGTCCTCAGAGAGCTTTTTTTCATTTACTTACCAATAAGTTTCCTATAGAGCCAATGGAAATTTGCATTGATTTTGGGATTGAGATAGTGCAATTGTGAGATAGAATCTGTAGTAAGTGTTCATAAAGAACAATATGTCATCACAAGCTGTTTAGATTGGCTTAAAGAATAACATAGTAAAACCAATGGATTTCTTTTTGAACTTACCTAATAGTGATTCATTGTTCAATGCCCTTCTTGACATCATTTTGCACTTGTGATGTTCTAATGGCTTAGTGGGTTTATGTCCCTGTCTTTTAAACAGGAGTTTCGTGAGTTCTAGTCCTCAGAGAGGTTTTTTTTATTTACTTACCAATAAGTTTCCTATAGAGCCAATGTAAATTTGCATTGATTTTTGGCTTGAGATAGTGCAATTGTGAGATAGAATCTGTAGTAAGTGTTCATAAAGAACAATATGTCATCATAATCTGTTTAGAATGGCTTTAAGAATAATATAGTAAAACCAATGGATTTCTTTTTGAACTTACCTAATAGTGATTCATTGTTCACTGCCCTTCTTGACATCACTGTGCACCTGTGATGTTCCTGTGGCTTACTGGGTTAATGCACCTGTCTTGTAAAAAGGCTTTCATGAGTTCTAATCCTTGGTGAGTCTTTTTCATTTACTTACTAATAAGCTTCCTATGGAGCCAATGGAAATTTGCATTGATTTTGGGCTTGAGATAGTGCAATTGTGAGATATAGAATCTGTATTACGTGTTCATCAAGAACAATATGTCATGATGCGCTGCAATGATTAGCATTAAGAATAACATAGTGAAACCAATGGATTTCTTTTTGAACTTACCTAATAGTGATTCATTGTTCACTGCCCTTCTTGACATCACTTTGCACTTGTGATGTTCTAATGGCTTAGTGGGTTAATGTCCCTGTGTTTTAAAGAGGATTTTCGTGAGTTCTAATCCTCAGAGAGCTTTTTTTCATTTACTTACCAATAAGTTTCCTATAGAGCCAATGGAAATTTGCATTGATTTTGGGATTGAGATAGTGCAATTGTGAGATAGAATCTGTACTAAGTGTTCATAAAGAACAATATGTCATTACAAGCTGTTTAGATTGGCATTAAGAATAACATAGTAAAACCAATGGATTTCTTTTTGAACTTACCTAATAGTGATTCATTGGTCACTGCCCTTCTTGACATCACTTTGCACTTGTGATGTTCCAATGGCTTAGTGGGTTAATGTCCCTGTCTTTTAATCAGGAGTTTGTGCGTTCTAGTCCTCAGAGAGCTTTTTTTCATTTACTTACCAATAAGTTTCCTATAGAGTCAATGGAAATTTGCATTGATTTTGGGATTGAGATAGTGCAATTGTCAGATAGAATCTGTACTAAGTGTTCATAAACAACAATATGTCATTACAAGCTGTTTAGATTGGCATTAAGAATAACATAGTAAAACCAATGGATTTCTTTTTGAACTTACCAAATAGTGATTTTTTGTTCACTGCCCTACTTGACATACATTTGCACCTGTGCTGTTCCAGTGGCTTACTGGGTTTATGCACCTGTCTTGTAAACAGGAGTTCATGAGTTCTAATCCATGGAGAGTCTTTTTCATTTACTTACTATTAAGCTTCCTATGGAGCATTGGAAATTTGCATTGATTTTGAGATATAGAATCTGTATTACGTGTTCATCAAGAACAATACGTCAGGATGCGCTGCAAAGATTGGCATTAAGAATAACATAGTGAAACCAATGGATTTCTTTTTGAACTTTCCTAATAGTGATTCATTACTCACTGCACTTCTTGACATCACTTTGCGCCTGTGATGTTCCTGTGGCTTACTGGGATAATGCACCTGTCTTGTAAAAAGGATTTCATGAGTTCTAATCCTTTGCGAGTCTTTTTCATTTACTTACTAATAAGCTTCCTATGGAGCCAATGGAAATTTGCATTGATTTTTAGATATAGAATCTGTATTACGTGTTCATCAAGAACAATACGTCATGATGCGCTGCAAAGATTAGCATTAAGAATAACATAGTGAAACCAATGGATTTCTTTTTGAACTTACCGAATAGTGATTCATTGTTCACTGCCCTTCTTGACATAAATTTGCACCTGTGATGTTCCAGTGGCTTACTGGGTTAATGCACCTGTCTTGTAAAAAGGATTTCATGAGTTCTAATCCTTGGAGAGTCTTTTTCCTTTACTTACTAATAAGCTTCCTATGGAGCCAATGTAAATTTGCATTGATTTTGGGATTGAGATAGTGCAATTGTGAGATATAGAATCTGTATTACGTGTTCATCAAGAACTATACGTCATGATGCGCTGCAAAGATTGGCATTAAGAATAACATAGTGAAACCAATGGATTTCTTTTTGAACTTACCTAATAGTGATTCAATGTTCACTGCCCTTCTTGACATCACTTTGCACTTGTGATGTTCCAATGGCTTAGTGGGTTAATGCCCCTGTCTTTTAAACAGGAGTTCATGAGTTCTAGTCCTCAGAGACCTCTTTTTCATTTACTTACCAATAAGTTTCCTATAGAGCCAATGGAAGTTTGCATTGATTTTGGGATTGAGATAGTGCAATTGTGAGATAGAATCTGTACTAAGTGTTCATAAAGAACAATATGTCATTACAAGCTGTTTAGATTGGCATTAAGAATAACATAGTAAAACCAATGGATTTCTTTTTGAACTTACCAAATAGTGATTCATTGTTCACTGCCTTTCTTGACATAAATTTGCACTTGTGATGTTCTAGTGGCTTACTGGGTTTATGCACCTGTCTTGTAAACATGAGTTCTAATCCATGGAGAGTCTTTTTCATTTACTTACTATTAAGCTTCCTATGGATCAATGGAAATTTGCATTGATTTTGAGATATAGAATCTGTATTACGTGTTCATCAAGAACAATACGTCATGATGCGCTGCAAAGATTGGCATTAAGAATAACATAGTGAAACCAATGGATTTCTTTTTGAACTTACCTAATAGTGATTCATTGTTCACTGCCCTTCTTGACATAACTTTGCACCTGTGATGTTCCAGTGGCTTACTGGGTTTATGCACCTGTCTTGTAAACAGGAGTTCATGAGTTCTAATCTTTGGAGAACCTTTTTCATTTACTTACTAATAAGCTTCCTATGGAGCCAATGGAAATTTGCATTGATTTTGGGCTTGAGATAGTGCAATTGTGAGATATAGAATCTGTATTACGTGTTCATCAAGAACAATATGTCATGATGCGCTGCAATGATTAGCATTAAGAATAACATAGTGAAACCAATGGATTTCTTTTTGAACTTACCTAATAGTGATTCATTGTTCACTGCCCTTCTTGACATCACTTTGCAGTTGTGATGTTCTAATGGCTTATTGGGTTAATGTCCCTGTCTTTTAAACAGGAGTTTCGTGAGTTCAAGTCCTCAGAGAGCTTTTTTTCATTTACTTACCAATAAGTTTCCTATATAGCCAATGGAAATTTGCATTGATTTTGGGATTGAGATAGTGCAATTGTGAGATAGAATCTGTACTAAGTGTTCATAAAGAACAATATGTCATTACAAGCTGTTTAGATTGGCATTAAGAATAACCTAGTAAAACCAATGGATTTCTTTTTAAACTTACCTAATAGTGATTCATTGTTCACTGCCCTTCTTGACATCACTTTACACTTGTGATGTTCGAATGGCTTAGTGGGTTAATGTCCCTGTCTTTTAAACAGGAGTTTCGTGAGTTCTAGTCCTCAGAGAGCTTTTTTTCATTTACTTACCAATAAGTTTCCTATAGAGCCAATGGAAATTTGCATTGATTTTGGGATTGAGATAGTGCAATTGTGAGATAGAATCTGTACTAAGTGTTCATAAAGAACAATATGTCATTACAAGCTGTTTAGATTGGCATTAAGAATAACATAGTAAAACCAATGGATTTCTTTTTGAACTTACCTAATAGTGATTCATTGGTCACTGCCCTTCTTGACATCACTTTGCACTTGTGATGTTCCAATGGCTTAGTGGGTTAATGCCAATGTCTTTTAAACATGAGTTCTAGTCCTCAGAGAGCTCTTTTTCATTTACTTACCAATAAGTTTCCTATAGAGCCAATGGAAGTTTGCATTGATTTTGGGATTGAGATAGTGCAATTGTGAGATAGAATCTGTACTAAGTGTTCATAAAGAACAATATGTCATTACAAGCTGTTTAGATTGGCATTAAGAATAACATAGTAAAACCAATGGATTTCTATTTGAACTTACCTAATAGTGATTCATTGTTCACTGCCCTTCTTGACATAACTTTGCACCTGTGATGTTCCAGTGGCTTACTGGGTTTGTGCACCTGTCTTGTAAACAGGAGTTCATGAGTTCTAATCCATGGAGAGTCTTTTTCATTTACTTACTAATAAGCTTCCTATGGAGCAATGGAAATTTGCATTGATTTTGAGATATAGAATCTGTATTAAGTGTTCATCAAGAACAATACGTCATGATGCGCTGCAAAGATTGGCATTAAGAATAACATAGTGAAACCTATGGATTTCTTTTTGAACTTTCCTAATAGTGATTCATTACTCACTGCACTTCTTGACATCACTTTGCGCATGTGATGTTCCTGTGGCTTACTGGGATAATGCACCTGTATTGTAAAAAGGTTTTCATGAGTTCTAACCATTTGAGAGTCTTTTTCATTTATTTACTAATAAGCTTCCTATGGAGCCAATGGAAATTTGCATTGATTTTGGGATTGAGATAGTGCAATTGTGAGATATAGAATCTGTATTACGTGTTCATCAAGAACAATACGTCATGATGCTCTGCAAAGATTGGCATTAAGAATAACATAGTGAAACCAATGGAATTTTTTACCTAATAGTGATTCATTGTTCACTGCCCTTCTTGACATCACTTTGCACTTGTGATGTTCCAATGGCTTAGTGGGTTAATGTCCGTGTCTTTTAAAAAGGAGTTCGTGATTTCTAGTCCTCAGAGAGCTTTTTTTCATTTACTTACCAATAAGTTTCCTATAGAGCCAATGGAAATTTGCATTGATTTTGGGATTGAGATAGTGCGATTGTGAGATAGAATCTGTACTAAGTGTTCATAAAGAACAATATGTCATTACAAGCTGTTTAGATTGGCATTAAGAATAACATAGTAAAACCAATGGATTTCTTTTTGAACTTACCAAATAGTGATTCATTGTTCACTGCCCTTCTTGACATAAATTTGCACTTGTGATGTTCTAGTGGCTTACTGGGTTTATGCACCTGTCTTGTAAACATGAGTTCTAATCCATGGAGAGTCTTTTTCATTTACTTACTATTAAGCTTCCTATGGATCAATGGAAATTTGCATTGATTTTGAGATATAGAATCTGTATTACGTGTTCATCAAGAACAATACGTCATGATGCGCTGCAAAGATTGGCATTAAGAATAACATAGTGAAACCAATGGATTTCTTTTTGAACTTACCTAATAGTGATTCATTGTTCACTGCCCTTCTTGACATAACTTTGCACCTGTGATGTTCCAGTGGCTTACTGGGTTTATGCACCTGTCTTGTAAACAGGAGTTCATGAGTTCTAATCTTTGGAGAACCTTTTTCATTTACTTACTAATAAGCTTCCTATGGAGCCAATGGAAATTTGCATTGATTTTGGCCTTGAGATAGTGCAATTGTGAGATATAGAATCTGTATTACGTGTTCATCAAGAACAATATGTCATGATGCGCTGCAATGATTAGCATTAAGAATAACATAGTGAAACCAATGGATTTCTTTTTGAACTTACCTAATAGTGATTCATTGTTCACTGTCCTTCTTGACATCACTTTGCAGTTGTGATGTTCTAATGGCTTATTGGGTTAATGTCCCTGTCTTTTAAACAGGAGTTTCGTGAGTTCTAGTCCTCAGAGAGCTTTTTTTCATTTACTTACCAATAAGTTTCCTATATAGCCAATGGAAATTTGCATTGATTTTGAGATATAGAATCTGTATTACGTGTTCATCAAGAACAATACGTCAGGATGCGCTGCAAAGATTGGCATTAAGAATAACATAGTGAAACCAATGGATTTCTTTTTGAACTTTCCTAATAGTGATTCATTACTCACTGCACTTCTTGACATCACTTTGCGCCTGTGATGTTCCTGTGGCTTACTGGGATAATGCACCTGTCTTGTAAAAAGGATTTCATGAGTTCTAATCCTTTGCGAGTCTTTTTCATTTACTTACTAATAAGCTTCCTATGGAGCCAATGGAAATTTGCATTGATTTTTAGATATAGAATCTGTATTACGTGTTCATCAAGAACAATACGTCATGATGCGCTGCAAAGATTAGCATTAAGAATAACATAGTGAAACCAATGGATTTCTTTTTGAACTTACCGAATAGTGATTCATTGTTCACTGCCCTTCTTGACATAAATTTGCACCTGTGATGTTCCAGTGGCTTACTGGGTTAATGCACCTGTCTTGTAAAAAGGATTTCATGAGTTCTAATCCTTGGAGAGTCTTTTTCCTTTACTTACTAATAAGCTTCCTATGGAGCCAATGTAAATTTGCATTGATTTTGGGATTGAGATAGTGCAATTGTGAGATATAGAATCTGTATTACGTGTTCATCAAGAACAATACGTCATGATGCTCTGCAAAGATTGGCATTAAGAATAACATAGTGAAACCAATGGAATTTTTTACCTAATAGTGATTCATTGTTCACTGCCCTTCTTGACATCACTTTGCACTTGTGATGTTCCAATGGCTTAGTGGGTTAATGTCCGTGTCTTTTAAAAAGGAGTTCGTGATTTCTAGTCCTCAGAGAGCTTTTTTTCATTTACTTACCAATAAGTTTCCTATAGAGCCAATGGAAATTTGCATTGATTTTGGGATTGAGATAGTGCGATTGTGAGATAGAATCTGTACTAAGTGTTCATAAAGAACAAGATGTCATTACAAGCTGTTTAGATTGGCATTAAGAATAACATAGTAAAACCAATGGATTTCTTTTTGAACTTACCAAATAGTGATTCATTGTTCACTGCCTTTCTTGACATAAATTTGCACTTGTGATGTTCTAGTGGCTTACTGGGTTTATGCACCTGTCTTGTAAACATGAGTTCTAATCCATGGAGAGTCTTTTTCATTTACTTACTATTAAGCTTCCTATGGATCAATGGAAATTTGCATTGATTTTGAGATATAGAATCTGTATTACGTGTTCATCAAGAACAATACGTCATGATGCGCTGCAAAGATTGGCATTAAGAATAACATAGTGAAACCAATGGATTTCTTTTTGAACTTACCTAATAGTGATTCATTGTTCACTGCCCTTCTTGACATAACTTTGCACCTGTGATGTTCCAGTGGCTTACTGGGTTTATGCACCTGTCTTGTAAACAGGAGTTCATGAGTTCTAATCTTTGGAGAACCTTTTTCATTTACTTACTAATAAGCTTCCTATGGAGCCAATGGAAATTTGCATTGATTTTGGGCTTGAGATAGTGCAATTGTGAGATATAGAATCTGTATTACGTGTTCATCAAGAACAATATGTCATGATGCGCTGCAATGATTAGCATTAAGAATAACATAGTGAAACCAATGGATTTCTTTTTGAACTTACCTAATAGTGATTCATTGTTCACTGCCCTTCTTGACATCACTTTGCAGTTGTGATGTTCTAATGGCTTATTGGGTTAATGTCCCTGTCTTTTAAACAGGAGTTTCGTGAGTTCAAGTCCTCAGAGAGCTTTTTTTCATTTACTTACCAATAAGTTTCCTATATAGCCAATGGAAATTTGCATTGATTTTGGGATTGAGATAGTGCAATTGTGAGATAGAATCTGTACTAAGTGTTCATAAAGAACAATATGTCATTACAAGCTGTTTAGATTGGCATTAAGAATAACCTAGTAAAACCAATGGATTTCTTTTTAAACTTACCTAATAGTGATTCATTGTTCACTGCCCTTCTTGACATCACTTTACACTTGTGATGTTCGAATGGCTTAGTGGGTTAATGTCCCTGTCTTTTAAACAGGAGTTTCGTGAGTTCTAGTCCTCAGAGAGCTTTTTTTCATTTACTTACCAATAAGTTTCCTATAGAGCCAATGGAAATTTGCATTGATTTTGGGATTGAGATAGTGCAATTGTGAGATAGAATCTGTACTAAGTGTTCATAAAGAACAATATGTCATTACAAGCTGTTTAGATTGGCATTAAGAATAACATAGTAAAACCAATGGATTTCTTTTTGAACTTACCTAATAGTGATTCATTGGTCACTGCCCTTCTTGACATCACTTTGCACTTGTGATGTTCCAATGGCTTAGTGGGTTAATGCCAATGTCTTTTAAACATGAGTTCTAGTCCTCAGAGAGCTCTTTTTCATTTACTTACCAATAAGTTTCCTATAGAGCCAATGGAAGTTTGCATTGATTTTGGGATTGAGATAGTGCAATTGTGAGATAGAATCTGTACTAAGTGTTCATAAAGAACAATATGTCATTACAAGCTGTTTAGATTGGCATTAAGAATAACATAGTAAAACCAATGGATTTCAATTTGAACTTACCTAATAGTGATTCATTGTTCACTGCCCTTCTTGACATAACTTTGCACCTGTGATGTTCCAGTGGCTTACTGGGTTTGTGCACCTGTCTTGTAAACAGGAGTTCATGAGTTCTAATCCATGGAGAGTCTTTTTCATTTACTTACTAATAAGCTTCCTATGGAGCAATGGAAATTTGCATTGATTTTGAGATATAGAATCTGTATTAAGTGTTCATCAAGAACAATACGTCATGATGCGCTGCAAAGATTGGCATTAAGAATAACATAGTGAAACCTATGGATTTCTTTTTGAACTTTCCTAATAGTGATTCATTACTCACTGCACTTCTTGACATCACTTTGCGCATGTGATGTTCCTGTGGCTTACTGGGATAATGCACCTGTATTGTAAAAAGGTTTTCATGAGTTCTAACCCTTTGAGAGTCTTATTCATTTATTTACTAATAAGCTTCCTATGGAGCCAATGGAAATTTGCATTGATTTTGGGATTGAGATAGTGCAATTGTGAGATATAGAATCTGTATTACGTGTTCATCAAGAACAATACGTCATGATGCTCTGCAAAGATTGGCATTAAGAATAACATAGTGAAACCAATGGAATTTTTTACCTAATAGTGATTCATTGTTCACTGCCCTTCTTGACATCACTTTGCACTTGTGATGTTCCAATGGCTTAGTGGGTTAATGTCCGTGTCTTTTAAAAAGGAGTTCGTGATTTCTAGTCCTCAGAGAGCTTTTTTTCATTTACTTACCAATAAGTTTCCTATAGAGCCAATGGAAATTTGCATTGATTTTGGGATTGAGATAGTGCGATTGTGAGATAGAATCTGTACTAAGTGTTCATAAAGAACAATATGTCATTACAAGCTGTTTAGATTGGCATTAAGAATAACATAGTAAAACCAATGGATTTCTTTTTGAACTTACCAAATAGTGATTCATTGTTCACTGCCCTTCTTGACATAAATTTGCACTTGTGATGTTCTAGTGGCTTACTGGGTTTATGCACCTGTCTTGTAAACATGAGTTCTAATCCATGGAGAGTCTTTTTCATTTACTTACTATTAAGCTTCCTATGGATCAATGGAAATTTGCATTGATTTTGAGATATAGAATCTGTATTACGTGTTCATCAAGAACAATACGTCATGATGCGCTGCAAAGATTGGCATTAAGAATAACATAGTGAAACCAATGGATTTCTTTTTGAACTTACCTAATAGTGATTCATTGTTCACTGCCCTTCTTGACATAACTTTGCACCTGTGATGTTCCAGTGGCTTACTGGGTTTATGCACCTGTCTTGTAAACAGGAGTTCATGAGTTCTAATCTTTGGAGAACCTTTTTCATTTACTTACTAATAAGCTTCCTATGGAGCCAATGGAAATTTGCATTGATTTTGGCCTTGAGATAGTGCAATTGTGAGATATAGAATCTGTATTACGTGTTCATCAAGAACAATATGTCATGATGCGCTGCAATGATTAGCATTAAGAATAACATAGTGAAACCAATGGATTTTTTTTTGAACTTACCTAATAGTGATTCATTGTTCACTGTCCTTCTTGACATCACTTTGCAGTTGTGATGTTCTAATGGCTTATTGGGTTAATGTCCCTGTCTTTTAAACAGGAGTTTCGTGAGTTCTAGTCCTCAGAGAGCTTTTTTTCATTTACTTACCAATAAGTTTCCTATATAGCCAATGGAAATTTGCATTGATTTTGGGATTGAGATAGTGCAATTGTGAGATAGAATCTGTACTAAGTGTTCATAAAGAACAATATGTCATTACAAGCTGTTTAGATTGGCATTAAGAATAACATAGTAAAACCAATGGATTTCTTTTTGAACTTACCTAATAGTGATTCATTGGTCACTGCCCTTCTTGACATCACTTTGCACTTGTGATGTTCCAATGGCTTAGTGGGTTAATGCCAATGTCTATTAAACAGGAGTTCATGAGTTCTATTCCTCAGAGGTCTCTTTTTCATTTACTTACCAATAGGTTTGCTATAGAGCCAATGGAAATTTGCATTGATTTTGGGATTGAGATAGTGCAATTGTGAGATAGAATCTGTACTAAGTGTTCATAAAGAACAATATGTCATTACAAGCTGTTTAGATTGGTTTTAAGAATAACAGAGTAAAACCAATGGATTTCTTTTTGAACTTACCTAATAGTGATTCATTGGTCACTGCCCTTCTTGACATCACTTTGCACTTGTGATGTTCCAATGGCTTAGTGGGTTAATGCCAATGTCTTTTAAACATGAGTTCTAGTCCTCAGAGAGCTCTTTTTCATTTATTACTAATAAGCTTCCTATAGAGCCAATGTAAATTTGCATTGATTTTGGGATTGAGATAGTGCAATTGTGAGATAGTGCAATTGTGAGATAGAATCTGTAGTAAGTGTTCATAAAGAACAATATGTCATCACAATCTGTTTAGATTGGCTTTAAGAATAACATAGTAAAACCAATGGATTTCTTTTTGAATTTACCTAATAGTGATTCATTGTTCACTGCCCTTCTTGACATCACTTTGCACCTGTGATGTTCCTGTGGCTTACTGGGTTAATGCACCTGTCTTGTAAAAAGGGTTTCCTGAGTACTAATCCTTGGAGAGTCTTTTTCATTTACTTACTAATAAGCTTCCTATGGAGCCAATGGAAATTTGCATTGATTTTGGGCTTGAGATAGTGCAATTGTGAGATATAGAATCTGTATTACGTGTTCATCAAGAACAATATGTCATGATGCGCTGCATTGATTAGCATTAAGAATAACATAGTGAAACCAATGGATTTCTTTTTGAACTTACCTAATAGTGATTCATTGTTCACTGCCCTTCTTGAAATCACTTTGCACTTGTGATGTTCCAATGGCTTAGTAGGTTATTGTCCCTGCCTTTTAAATAGGAGTTCGTGAGTTCTAGTCCTCAGAGAGATTTTTTTCATTTACTTACCAATAGGTTTCCTATAGAGCCAATGGAAATTTGCATTGATTTTGGGATTGAGATAGTGCAATTGTGAGATAGAATCTGTACTAAGTGTTCATAAAGAACAATATGTCATTACAAGCTGTTTAGATTGGCATTAAGAATAACATAGTAAAACCAATGGATTTCTTTTTGAACTTACCTAATAGTGATTCATTGTTCACTGCCCTTCTTGACATAAATTTGCACCTGTGATGTTCCATTGGCTTACTGGGTTTATGCACCTGTCTTGTAAACAGGAGTTCATGAGTTCTAATCCTTGGAGAGCCTTTTTCATTTATTACTAATAAGCTTCCTATAGAGTCAATGTAAATTTGCGTTGATTTTATGCTTGAGATAGTGCAATTGTGAGATAGTGCAATTGTGAGATAGAATCTGTAGTAAGTGTTCATAAAGAACAATATGTCATCACAATCTGTTTAGATTGGCTTTATGAATAACATAGTAAAACCAATGGATTTCTTTTTGAACTTACCTAATAGTGATTCATTGTTCACTGCCCTTCTTGACATCACTTTGCACCTGTGATGTTCCTGTGGCTTACTGGGTTAATGCACCTGTCTTGTAAAAAGGATTTCATGAGTTCTAATCCTTGGAGAGTCTTTTTCATTTATATACTAATAAGCTTCCTATGGAGCCAATGTAAATTTGCATTGATTTTGGGATTGAGATAGTGCAATTGTGAGATATAGAATCAGTATTACGTGTTCATCAAGAACAATATGTCATGATGCGCTGCAAAGATTAGCATTAAGAATAACATAGTGAAACTAATGGATTTCTTTACCTAATAGTGATTCATTGGTCACTGCCCTTCTTGACATCACTTTGCACTTGTGATGTTCCAATGGCTTAGTGGGTTAATGCCAATGTCTATTAAACAGGAGTTCATGATTTCTAGTCCTCAGAGGGCTCTTTTTCATTTACTTACCAATAAGTTTCCTATAGAGCCAATGGAAATTTGCATTGATTTTGGGATTGAGATAGTGCAATTGTGAGATAGAATCTGTACTAAGTGTTCATAAAGAACAATATGTCATTACAAGCTGTTTAGATTGGCATTAAGAATAACATAGTAAAACCAATGGATTTATTTTTGAACTTACCAAATAGTGATTCATTGTTCACTGCCCTTCTTGACATAAATTTGCACTTGTGATGTTCCAGTGGCTTACTGGGTTTATGCACCTGTCTTGTAAACATGAGTTCTAATCCATGGAGAGTCTTTTTCATTTACTTACTAATAAGCTTCCTATGGATCAATGGAAATTTGCATTGATTTTGAGATATAGAATCTGTATTACGTGTTCATCAAGAACAATATGTCATGATGCGCTGCAATGATTAGCATTAAGAATAACATAGTGAAACCAATGGATTTCTTTTTGAACTTACCTAATAGTGATTCATTGTTCACTGCCCTTCTTGACATCACTTTGCACTTGTGATGTTCTAATGGCTTAGTGGGTTAATGTCCCTGTCTTTTAAACAGGAGTTTCGTGAGTTCTAGTCCTCAGAGAGGTTTTTTTCATTTACTTACCAATAAGTTTCCTATAGAGCCAATGGAAATTTGCATTGATTTTGGGATTGAGATAGTGCAATTGTGAGATAGAATCTGTACTAAGTGTTCATAAAGAACAATATGTCATTACAAGCTGTTTAGATTGGCATTAAGAATAACATAGTAAAACCAATGGATTTCTTTTTGAACTTACCTAATAGTGATTCATTGTTCACTACCCTTCTTGACATCACTTTGCACTTGTGATGTTCCAATGGCTTAGTGGATTAATGTCCCTGTCTTTTAAACAGGAGTTCGTGCGTTCTAGTCCTCAGAGAGCTTTTTTTCATTTACTTACCAATAAGTTTCCTATAGAGCGAATGGAAATTTGCATTGATTTTGGGATTGAGATAGTGCAATTGTGAGATAGAATCTGTACTAAGTGTTCATAAAGAACAATATGTCATTACAAGCTGTTTAGATTGGCATTAAGAATAACATAGTAAAACCAATGGATTTCTTTTTGAACTTACCTAATAGTGATTCATTGTTCACTGCCCTTCTTGACATAAATTTGCACTTGTGATGGTCCAGTGGCTTACTGCGTTTATGCACCTGTCTTGTAAACATGAGTTCTAATCCATGGAGAGTCTTTTTCATTTACTTACTAATAAGCTTCCTATGGATCAATGGAAATTTGCATTGATTTTGAGATATAGAATCTGTATTACGTGTTCATCAAGAACAATACGTCATGATGCGCTGCAAAGATTGGCATTAAGAATAACATAGTGAAACCAATGGATTTCTTTTTGAACTTACCTAATAGTGATTCATTGTTCACTGCCCTTCTTGACATAACTTTGCACCTGTGATGTTCCAGTGGCTTACTGGGTTTATGCACCTGTCTTGTAAACAGGAGTTCATGAGTTCTAATCCTTGAAGAGCCTTTTTCATTTACTTACTAATAAGCTTCCTATGGAGCCAATGGAAATTTGCATTGATTTTGGGCTTGAGATAGTGCAATTGTGAGATAGAATCTGTAGTAAGTGTTCATAAAGAACAATATGTCATCACAATCTGTTTAGATTGGCTTTAAGAATAACATAGTAAAACCAATGGATTTCTTTTTGAACTTACCTAATAGTGATTCATTGTTCACTGCCCTTCTTGACATCACTTTGCACCTCTGATGTTCCTGTGGCTTACTGGGTTAATGCACATGTCTTGTAAAAAGGATTTCATGAGTTCTAATCCTTGGAGAGTCTTTTTCATTTATATACTAAAAAGCTTCCTATGGAGCCAATGTAAATTTGCATTGATTTTGGGATTGAGATAGTGCAATTGTGAGATATAGAATATGTATTACGTGTTCATCAAGAACAATATGTCATGATGCGCTGCAAAGATTAGCATTAAGAATAACATAGTGAAACCAATGGATTTCATTACCTAATAGTGATTCATTGGTCACTGCCCTTCTTGACATCACTTTGCACTTGTGATGTTCCAATGGCTTAGTGGGTTAATGCCAATGTCTATTAAACAGGAGTTCATGATTTCTAGTCCTCAGAGGGCTCTTTTTCATTTACTTACCAATAAGTTTCCTATAGAGCCAATGGAAATTTGCATTGATTTTGGGATTGAGATAGTGCAATTGTGAGATAGAATCTGTACTAAGTGTTCATAAAGAACAATTTGTCATTACAAGCTGTTTAGATTGGCATTAAGAATAATATAGTAAAACCAATGGATTTCTTTTTGAACTTACCAAATAGTGATTCATTGTTCACTGCCCTTCTTGACATAAATTTGCACTTGTGATGTTCCAGTGGCTTACTGGGTTTATGCACCTGTCTTGTAAACATGAGTTCTAATCCATGGAGAGTCTTTTTCATTTACTTACTAATAAGCTTCCTATGGATCAATGGAAATTTGCATTGATTTTGAGATATAGAATCTGTATTACGTGTTCATCAAGAACAATATGTCATGATGCGCTGCAATGATTACCATTAAGAATAACATAGTGAAACCAATGGATTTCTTTTTGAACTTACCTAATAGTGATTCATTGTTCACTGCCCTTCTTGACATCACTTTGCACTTGTGATGTTCTAATGGCTTAGTAGGTTAATGTCCCTCTCTTTTAAACAGGAGTTTCGTGAGTTCTAGTCCTCAGAGAGGTTTTTTTCATTTACTTACCAATAAGTTTCCTATAGAGCCAATGGAAATTTGCATTGATTTTGGGATTGAGATAGTGCAATTGTGAGATAGAATCTGTACTAAGTGTTCATAAAGAACAATATGTCATTACAAGCTGTTTAGATTGGCATTAAGAATAACATAGTAAAACCAATAGATTTCTTTTTGAACTTACCTAATAGTGATTCATTGTTCACTGCCCTTCTTGACATCACTTTGCACTTGTGATGTTCCAATGGCTTAGTGGATTAATGTCCCTGTCTTTTAAACAGGAGTTCGTGCGTTCTAGTCCTCAGAGAGCTTTTTTTCATTTACTTACCAATAAGTTTCCTATAGAGCGAATGGAAATTTGCATTGATTTTGGGATTGAGATAGTGCAATTGTGAGATAGAATCTGTACTAAGTGTTCATAAAGAACAATATGTCATTACAAGCTGTTTAGATTGGCATTAAGAATAACATAGTAAAACCAATGGATTTCTTTTTGAACTAAACTAATAGTGATTCATTGTTCACTGCCCTTCTTGACATAAATTTGCACTTGTGATGGTCCAGTGGCTTACTGCGTTTATGCACCTGTCTTGTAAACATGAGTTCTAATCCATGGAGAGTCTTTTTCATTTACTTACTAATAAGCTTCCTATGGATCAATGGAAATTTGCATTGATTTTGAGATATAGAATCTGTATTACGTGTTCATCAAGAACAATACGTCATGATGCGCTGCAAAGATTGGCATTAAGAATAACATAGTGAAACCAATGGATTTCTTTTTGAACTTACCTAATAGTGATTCATTGTTCACTGCCCTTCTTGACATAACTTTGCACCTGTGATGTTCCAGTGGCTTACTGGGTTTATGCACCTGTCTTGTAAACAGGAGTTCATGAGTTCTAATCCTTGGAGAGCCTTTTTCATTTACTTACTAATAAGCTTCCTATGGAGCCAATGGAAATTTGCATTGATTTTGGGCTTGAGATAGTGCAATTGTGAGATAGAATCTGTAGTAAGTGTTCATAAAGAACAATATGTCATCACAATCTGTTTAGATTGGCTTTAAGAATAACATAGTAAAACCAATGGATTTCTTTTTGAACTTACCTAATAGTGATTCATTGTTCACTGCCCTTCTTGACATCACTTTGCACCTGTGATGTTACTGTGGCTTACTGGGTTAATGCACCTGTCTTGTTAAAAGGATTTCATGAGTTCTAATCCTTGGAGAGTCTTTTTCATTTATATACTAATAAGCTTCCTATGGAGCCAATGTAAATTTGCATTGATTTTGGGATTGAGATAGTGCAATTGTGAGATATAGAATCTGTATTACGTGTTCATCAAGAACAATATGTCATGATGCGCTGCAAAGATTAGCATTAAGAATAACATAGTGAAACCAATGGATTTCTTTACCTAATAGTGATTCATTGGTCACTGCCCTTCTTGACATCACTTTGCACTTGTGATGTTCCAATGGCTTAGTGGGTTAATGTCCCTGTCTTTTAAACAGGAGTTCGTGAGTTCTAGTCCACAGAGAGCTTTTTTTCATTTACTTACCAATAAGTTTCCTATAGAGCCAATGGAAATTTGCATTGATTTTGGGATTGAGATAGTGCAATTGTGAGATAGAATCTGTACTAAGTGTTCATAAAGAACAATATGTCATTACAAGCTGTTTAGATTGGCTTTAAGAATAACATAGTAAAACCAATGGATTTCTTTTTGAACTTACCTAATAGTGATTCATTGGTCACTGCCCTTCTTGACATCACTTTGCACTTGTGATGTTCCAATGGCTTAGTGGGTTAATGCCAATGTCTTTTAAACATGAGTTCTAGTCCTCAGAGAGCTCTTTTTCATTTATTACTAATAAGCTTCCTATAGAGCCAATGTAAATTTGCATTGATTTTGGGATTAAGATAGTGCATTTGTGAGATAGTGCAATTGTGAGATAGAATCTGTAGTAAGTGTTCATAAAGAACAATATGTCATCACAATCTGTTTAGATTGGCTTTAAGAATAACATAGTAAAACCAATGGATTTCTTTTTGAATTTACCTAATAGTGATTCATTGTTCACTGCCCTTCTTGACATCACTTTGCACCTGTCATGTTCCTGTGGCTTACTGGGTTAATGCACCTGTCTTGTAAAAAGGATTTCATGAGTTCTAATCCTTGGAGAGTCTTTTTCATTTACTTACTAATAAGCTTCCTATGGAGCCAATGGAAATTTGCATTGATTTTGGGCTTGAGATAGTGCAATTGTGAGATATAGAATCTGTATTACGTGTTCATCAAGAACAATATGTCATGATGCGCTGCATTGATTAGCATTAAGAATAACATAGTGAAACCAATGGATTTCTTTTTGAACTTACCTAATAGTGATTCATTGTTCACTGCCCTTCTTGACATCACTTTGCACTTGTGATGTTCCAATGGCTTAGTAGGTTATTGTCCCTGTCTTTTAAATAGGAGTTCGTGAGTTCTAGTCCTCAGAGAGCTTTTTTTCATTTACTTACCAATAAGTTTCCTATAGAGCGAATGGAAATTTGCATTGATTTTGGGATTGAGATAGTGCAATTGTGAGATAGAATCTGTAGTAAGTGTTCATAAAGAACAATATGTCATCACAATCTGTTTAGATTGGCTTTATGAATAACATAGTAAAACCAATGGATTTCTTTTTGAACTTACCTAATAGTGATTCATTGTTCACTGCCCTTCTTGACATCACTTTGCACCTGAGATGTTCCTGTGGCTTACTGGGTTAATGCACCTGTCTTGTAAAAAGGATTTCATGAGTTCTAATCCTTGGAGAGTCTTTTTCATTTATATACTAATAAGCTTCCTATGGAGCCAATGTAAATTTGCATTGATTTTGGGATTGAGATAGTGCAATTATGAGATATAGAATCTGTATTACGTGTTCATCAACAACAATATGTCATGATGCGCTGCAAAGATTAGCATTAAGAATAACATAGTGAAACTAATGGATTTCTTTACCTAATAGTGATTCATTGTTCACTGCCCTTCTTGACATCACTTTGCACTTGTGATGTTCCAATGGCTTAGTGGGTTAATGTCCCTGTCTTTTAAACAGGAGTTCGTGAGTTCTAGTCCTCAGAGAGCTTTTTTTCATTTACTTACCAATAAGTTTCCTATAGAGCCAATGGAAATTTGCATTGATTTTGGGATTGAGATAGTGCAATTGTGGGATAGAATCTGTACTAAGTGTTCATAAAGAACAATATGTCATTACAAGCTGTTTAGATTGGCATTAAGAATAACATAGTAAAACCAATGGATTTATTTTTGAACTTACCAAATAGTGATTCATTGTTCACTGCCCTTCTTGACATAAATTTGCACTTGTGATGTTCCAGTGGCTTACTGGGTTTATGCACCTGTCTTGTAAACATGAGTTCTAATCCATGGAGAGTCTTTTTCATTTACTTACTAATAAGCTTCCTATGGATCAATGGAAATTTGCATTGATTTTGAGATATAGAATCTGTATTACGTGTTCATCAAGAACAATATGTCATGATGCGCTGCAATGATTAGCATTAAGAATAACATAGTGAAACCAATGGATTTCTTTTTGAACTTACCTAATAGTGATTCATTGTTCACTGCCCTTCTTGACATCACTTTGCACTTGTGATGTTCTAATGGCTTAGTGGGTTAATGTCCCTGTCTTTTAAACAGGAGTTTCGTGAGTTCTAGTCCTCAGAGAGGTTTTTTTCATTTACTTACCAATAAGTTTCCTATAGAGCCAATGGAAATTTGCATTGATTTTGGGATTGAGATAGTGCAATTGTGAGATAGAATCTGTACTAAGTGTTCATAAAGAACAATATGTCATTACAAGCTGTTTAGATTGGCATTAAGAATAACATAGTAAAACCAATGGATTTCTTTTTGAACTTACCTAATAGTGATTCATTGTTCACTACCCTTCTTGACATCTCTTTGCACTTGTGATGTTCCAAAGGCTTAGTGGATTAATGTCCCTGTCTTTTAAACAGGAGTTCGTGCGTTCTAGTCCTCAGAGAGCTTTTTTTCATTTACTTACCAATAAGTTTCCTATAGAGCGAATGGAAATTTGCATTGATTTTGGGATTGAGATAGTGCAATTGTGAGATAGAATCTGTACTAAGTGTTCATAAAGAACAATATGTCATTACAAGCTGTTTAGATTGGCATTAAGAATAACATAGTAAAACCAATGGATTTCTTTTTGAACTTACCTAATAGTGATTCATTGTTCACTGCCCTTCTTGACATCACTTTGCACCTGTGATGTTCCAGTGGCTTACTGGGTTTATGCACCTGTCTTGTAAACAGGGGTTCATGAGTTCTAATCCTTGGAGAGCCTTTTTCATTTACTTACTAATAAGCTTCCTATGGAGCCAATGGAAATTTGCATTGATTTTGGGCTTGAGATAGTGCAATTGTGAGATAGAATCTGTAGTAAGTGTTCATAAAGAACAATATGTCATCACAATCTGTTTAGATTGGCTTTAAGAATAACATAGTAAAACCAATGGATTTCTTTTTGAACTTACCTAATAGTGATTCATTGTTCACTGCCCTTCTTGACATCACTTTGCACCTGTGATGTTCCTGTGGCTTACTGGGTTAATGCACCTGTCTTGTAAAAAGGATTTCATGAGTTCTAATCCTTGGAGAGTCTTTTTCATTTATATACTAATAAGCTTCCTATGGAGCCAATGTAAATTTGCATTGATTTTGGGATTGAGATAGTGCAATTGTGAGATATAGAATCTGTATTACGTGTTCATCAAGAACAATATGTCATGATGCGCTGCAAAGATTAGCATTAAGAATAACATAGTGAAACCAATGGATTTCTTTACCTAATAGTGATTCATTGGTCACTGCCCTTCTTGACATCACTTTGCACCTGTGATGTTCCAATGGCTTAGTGGGTTAATGCCAATGTCTATTAAACATGAGTTCTAGTCCTCAGAGGGCTCTTTTTCATTTACTTACCAATAAGTTTCCTATAGAGCCAATGGAAATTTGCATTGATTTTGGGATTGAGATAGTGCAATTGTGAGATAGAATCTGTACTAAGTGTTCATAAAGAACAATTTGTCATTACAAGCTGTTTAGATTGGCATTAAGAATAACATAGTAAAACCAATGGATTTCTTTTTGAACTTACCAAATAGTGATTCATTGTTCACTGCCCTTCTTGACATAAATTTGCACTTGTGATGTTCCAGTGGCTTACTGGGTTTATGCACCTGTCTTGTAAACATGAGTTCTAATCCATGGAGAGTCTTTTTCATTTACTTACTAATAAGCTTCCTATGGATCAATGGAAATTTGCATTGATTTTGAGATATAGAATCTGTATTACGTGTTCATCAAGAACAATACATCATGATGCGCTGCAAAGATTGGCATTAAGAATAACATAGTGAAACCAATGGATTTCTTTTTGAACTTACCTAATAGTGATTCATTGTTCACTGCCCTTCTTGACATAATTTTGCACCTGTGATGTTCCAGTGGCTTACTGGGTTTATGCACCTGTCTTGTAAACAGGAGTTCATGAGTTCTAAGCCTTGGAGAGCTTTTTTCATTTACTTACTAATAAGCTTCCTAAGGAGCCAATGGAAATTTGCATTGATTTTGGGCTTGAGATAGTGCAATTGTGAGATATAGAATCTGTATTACGTGTTCATCAAGAACAATATGTCATGATGCGCTGCAATGATTAGCATTAAGAATAACATAGTGAAACCAATGGATTTCTTTTTGAACTTACCTAATAGTGATTCATTGTTCACTGCCCTTCTTGACATCACTTTGCACTTGTGATGTTTTAATGGCTTAGTGGGTTAATGTCCCTGTCTTTTAAACAGGAGTTTCGTGAGTTCTCGTCCTCAGAGAGCTTTTTTTCATTTACTTACCAATAAGTTTCCTGTAAAGTCAATGGAAATTTGCATTGATTTTGGGATTGAGATAGTGCAATTGTGAGATAGAATCTGTACTAAGTGTTCATAAAGAACAATGTGTCATTACAAGCTGTTTAGATTGGCATTAAGAATAACATACTAAAACCAATGGATTTCTTTTTGAACTTACCTAATAGTGATTCATTGGTCACTGCCCTTCTTGACATCACTTTGCACTTGTGATGTTCCAATGGCTTAGAGGGTTAATGCTAATGTCTATTAAACAGGAGTTCATGAGTTCTAGTCCTCAGAGGGCTCTTTTTCATTTACTTACCAATAAGTTTCCTATAGAGCCAATGGAAATTTGCATTGATTTTGAGATATAGAATCAGTATTACGTGTTCATCAAGAACAATACGTCATGATGCGCTGCAAAGATTGGCATTAAGAATAATATAGTAAAACCAATGGATTTCTTTTTGAACTTACCTAATAGTGATTCATTGTTCACTGCCCTTCTTGACATAACTTTGCACCTGTGATGTTCCAGTGGCTTACTGGGTTTATGCACCTGTTTTGTAAACATGAGTTCTAATCCTTGGAGAGCCTTTTTCATTTACTTACTAATAAGCTTCCTATGGAGCCAATGGAAATTTGCATTGATTTTGGGCTTGAGATAGTGCAATTGTGAGATATAGAATCGGTATTACGTGTTCATCAAGAACAATATGTCATGATGCGCTGCAAAGATTAGCATTAAGAATAACATAGTAAAACCAATGGATTTCTTTTTGAACTTACCTAATAGTGATTCATTGTTCACTGCCCTTCTTGACATAACTTTGCATTTGTGATGTTCTAATGGCTTAGTCGGTTAATGTCCCTGTCTTTTTAAACAGGAGTTTCGTGAGTTCTAGTCCTCAGAGAGCTTTTTTTCATTTACTTACCCATAAGTTTCCTATAGAGCCAATGGAAATTTGCATTGATTTTGGGATTGAGATAGTGCAATTGTGAGATATAGAATCTGTATTATGTGTTCGTCAAGAACAATATGTCATGATGCGCTGCAAAGATTAGCATTAAGAATAACATAGTCAAACCAATGGATTTCTTTTTGAACTTACTTAATAGTGATTCATTGTTCACTGCCCTTCTTGACATCAGTGTGCACTTGTGAAGTTCCAATGGCTCAGTGGGTTAATGTCCCTGTCTTTTAAACAGGAGTTCGTGAGTTCTAGTCCTCAGAGAGCTTTTTTTCATTTACTTACCAATTAGTTTCCTATAGAGCCAATGGAAATTTGCATTGATTTTGGGATTGAGATAGTGCAATAGTGAGATAGAATCTGTACTAAGTGTTCATAAAGAACAATATGTCATTACAAGCTGTTTAGATTGGCATTAAGAATAACATAGTAAAACCAATGGATTTCTATTTGAACTTACCTAATAGTGATTCATTGGTCACTGCCCTTCTTGACATAAATTTGCACCTGTGATGTTGCTGTGGCTTACTGGGTTAATGCACCTGTCTTGTAAAAAGGATATCATGAGTTCTAATCATTGGAGAGTCTTTTTCATTTACTTACTAATAAGCTTCCTATGGAGCCAATGTATATTTGCATTGATTTTTGGCTTGAGATAGTGCAATTGTGAGATAGAATCTGTACTAAGTGTTCATAAAGAACAATATGTCATTACAAGCTGTTTAGATTGGCATTAAGAATAACATAGTAAAACCAATGGATTTCTTTTTGAACTTACCTAATAGTGATTCATTGTTCACTGCCCTTCTTGACATCACTTTGCACCTGTGATGTTCCAGTGGCTTACTGGGTTTATGCACCTGTCTTGTAAACAGGGGTTCATGAGTTCTAATCCTTGGAGAGCCTTTTTCATTTACTTACTAATAAGCTTCCTATGGAGCCAATGGAAATTTGCATTGATTTTGGGCTTGAGATAGTGCAATTGTGAGATAGAATCTGTAGTAAGTGTTCATAAAGAACAATATGTCATCACAATCTGTTTAGATTGGCTTTAAGAATAACATAGTAAAACCAATGGATTTCTTTTTGAACTTACCTAATAGTGATTCATTGTTCACTGCCCTTCTTGACATCACTTTGCACCTGTGATGTTCCTGTGGCTTACTGGGTTAATGCACCTGTCTTGTAAAAAGGATTTCATGAGTTCTAATCCTTGGAGAGTCTTTTTCATTTATATACTAATAAGCTTCCTATGGAGCCAATGTAAATTTGCATTGATTTTGGGATTGAGATAGTGCAATTGTGAGATATAGAATCTGTATTACGTGTTCATCAAGAACAATATGTCATGATGCGCTGCAAAGATTAGCATTAAGAATAACATAGTGAAACCAATGGATTTCTTTACCTAATAGTGATTCATTGGTCACTGCCCTTCTTGACATCACTTTGCACCTGTGATGTTCCAATGGCTTAGTGGGTTAATGCCAATGTCTATTAAACATGAGTTCTAGTCCTCAGAGGGCTCTTTTTCATTTACTTACCAATAAGTTTCCTATAGAGCCAATGGAAATTTGCATTGATTTTGGGATTGAGATAGTGCAATTGTGAGATAGAATCTGTACTAAGTGTTCATAAAGAACAATTTGTCATTACAAGCTGTTTAGATTGGCATTAAGAATAACATAGTAAAACCAATGGATTTCTTTTTGAACTTACCAAATAGTGATTCATTGTTCACTGCCCTTCTTGACATAAATTTGCACTTGTGATGTTCCAGTGGCTTACTGGGTTTATGCACCTGTCTTGTAAACATGAGTTCTAATCCATGGAGAGTCTTTTTCATTTACTTACTAATAAGCTTCCTATGGATCAATGGAAATTTGCATTGATTTTGAGATATAGAATCTGTATTACGTGTTCATCAAGAACAATACATCATGATGCGCTGCAAAGATTGGCATTAAGAATAACATAGTGAAACCAATGGATTTCTTTTTGAACTTACCTAATAGTGATTCATTGTTCACTGCCCTTCTTGACATAATTTTGCACCTGTGATGTTCCAGTGGCTTACTGGGTTTATGCACCTGTCTTGTAAACAGGAGTTCATGAGTTCTAAGCCTTGGAGAGCATTTTTCATTTACTTACTAATAAGCTTCCTAAGGAGCCAATGGAAATTTGCATTGATTTTGGGCTTGAGATAGTGCAATTGTGAGATATAGAATCTGTATTACGTGTTCATCAAGAACAATATGTCATGATGCGCTGCAATGATTAGCATTAAGAATAACATAGTGAAACCAATGGATTTCTTTTTGAACTTACCTAATAGTGATTCATTGTTCACTGCCCTTCTTGACATCACTTTGCACTTGTGATGTTTTAATGGCTTAGTGGGTTAATGTCCCTGTCTTTTAAACAGGAGTTTCGTGAGTTCTCGTCCTCAGAGAGCTTTTTTTCATTTACTTACCAATAAGTTTCCTATAAAGTCAATGGAAATTTGCATTGATTTTGGGATTGAGATAGTGCAATTGTGAGATAGAATCTGTACTAAGTGTTCATAAAGAACAATGTGTCATTACAAGCTGTTTAGATTGGCATTAAGAATAACATACTAAAACCAATGGATTTCTTTTTGAACTTACCTAATAGTGATTCATTGGTCACTGCCCTTCTTGACATCACTTTGCACTTGTGATGTTCCAATGGCTTAGAGGGTTAATGCTAATGTCTATTAAACAGGAGTTCATGAGTTCTAGTCCTCAGAGGGCTCTTTTTCATTTACTTACCAATAAGTTTCCTATAGAGCCAATGGAAATTTGCATTGATTTTGAGATATAGAATCAGTATTACGTGTTCATCAAGAACAATACGTCATGATGCGCTGCAAAGATTGGCATTAAGAATAATATAGTAAAACCAATGGATTTCTTTTTGAACTTACCTAATAGTGATTCATTGTTCACTGCCCTTCTTGACATAACTTTGCACCTGTGATGTTCCAGTGGCTTACTGGGTTTATGCACCTGTTTTGTAAACATGAGTTCTAATCCTTGGAGAGCCTTTTTCATTTACTTACTAATAAGCTTCCTATGGAGCCAATGGAAATTTGCATTGATTTTGGGCTTGAGATAGTGCAATTGTGAGATATAGAATCGGTATTACGTGTTCATCAAGAACAATATGTCATGATGCGCTGCAAAGATTAGCATTAAGAATAACATAGTAAAACCAATGGATTTCTTTTTGAACTTACCTAATAGTGATTCATTGTTCACTGCCCTTCTTGACATCACTTTGCACTTGTGATGTTCCAATGGCTTAGTGGGTTAATGTCCCTGTCTTTTAAACAGGAGTTTGTGAGTTCTAGTCCTCAGAGAGCTTTTTTTCATTTACTTACCAATAAGTTTCCTATAGAGCCAATGGAAATTTGCATTGATTTTGGGATTGAAATAGTGCAATAGTGAGATAGAATCTGTACTATGTGTTCATAAAGAACAATATGTCATTGCAAGCTGTTTAGATTGGTATTAAGAATAACATAGTAAAACCAATGGATTTCTATTTGAACTTACCAAATAGTGATTTTTTGTTCACTGCCCTTCTTGCCATAAATTTGCACCTGTGATGTTCCAGTCGCTTACTGGGTTTATGCACCTATCTTGTAAACAGGAGTTCATGAGTTCTAATCCTTGGAGAGTCTTTTTCATTTACTTACTAATAAGCTTCCTATGGAGCAATGGAAATTTGCATTGATTTTGAGATATAGAATCTGTATTACGTGTTCATCAAGAACAATACGTCATGATGCGCTGCAAAGATTGGCATTAAGAATAACATAGTGAAACCAATGGATTTCTTTTTGAACTTACCTAATAGTGATTCATTGTTCACTGCCCTTCTTGACATATCTTTGCACCTGTGATGTTCCAGTGGCTTACTGGGTTTTTGCACCTGTCTTGTAAACATGAGTTCTAATCCTTGGAGAGCCTTTTTCATTTACTTACTAATAAGCTTCCTATGGAGCCAATGGAAATTTGCATTGATTTTGGGCTTGAGATAGTGCAATTGTGAGATATAGAATCTGTATTACGTGTTCATCAAGAACAATATGTCATGATGCGCTGCAAAGATTAGCATTAAGAATAACATAGTCAAACCAATGGATTTCTTTTTGAACTTACCTAATAGTGATTCATTGTTCACTGCCCTTCTTGACATCACTTTGCACTTGTGATGTTCCAATGGCTTAGTGGGTTAATGTCCCTTTCTTTTAAGAAGGAGTTCGTGAGTTCTAGTCCTCAGAGAGCTTTTTTTCATTTACTTACCAATAAGTTTCCTATAGAGCCAATGGAAATTTGCATTGATTTTGGGATTAAGATAGTGCAATAGTGAGATAGAATCTGTAGTAAGTGTTCATAAAGAACAATATGTCATCACAATCTGTTTACAATGGCTTTAAGAATAACATAGTAAAACCAATGGATTTCTTTTTGAACTTACCTAATAGTGATTCATTGTTCACTGCCCTTCTTGACATCACTTTGCATTTGTGATGTTCTAATTAGAGATGAGCGGTGTTCGACTAGAACTGTTCGCCAATCTCAAATTCGAGCTATTTTGGGCGGTGTTCGAGTTGTTCGACGAACCCGAACGATTTGCAAAAAATTCGGCTGTTCGAGGTTATGTTCGATAACTGTTCGTGCACCAAAAGCGTGTCCTGCATGTCTGGCGCTATTTTGAGCACCAATCATGCAGGGATTGTCTGCCACTCACTGTAATGCCACAGCCATGGTGGTTGTGGCATTACAGTGATTGCCCAAATCGATGGAAACAGTGCCAACAGTGAAACATGAAAAGCCGGCAATTCATCAGCGGCATACACCGGTACCCGACAATTTAGAACCGAAAGAATAGAGCTTCACACATAGATTAGATAGATAGAAACATGTCAGTCACACATATAAGAAGCACAGTGACAGTGTTGCTTACTGTACTTGTCATTTAGTGTAAAGGATTTATCAAAAAAAATAATAGTGTTTTCATGCACCGTCTCTTTAAAAAAGCCGGCCGGCAATTCAGCAGCGGTACCCGACAATTTATAACAGAAAGAATAGAGAATCATACATAGATTAGATAGATAGAAACATGTCAGTCACATATATATGAAGTACAGTGATAGTGTTGCTTACTGTACTTGTCATTTAGTGTAAAGGATTTATTTAAAAAAATAATAGTGTTTTCATGCACTGTCTCTTTAAAAAAGCCGGCCGGCAATTCAGCATCTGTACCCGACAATTTAGAATAGAAGGAATAGAGAATCACACATAGATTAGATAGATAGAAACATGTCAGTCACATATATATGAAGTACAGTGATAGTGTTGATTACTGTACTTGTCATTTAGTGTTAAAATAAAGGATTTATTTAAAAAAAAATTGGCGTGGGGTTCCCCGTAATTTTAGTCTCTAGCGGAGGTTAAGCAGACGGCTGGGGCAGATGTTTGAAGCCTGGGAAGGGGGTAATACCCACGGAGCTTCCCAGGCTACTAATATCAGCCCCCAGCTGAATACCTAGCCTTTACTAGCTCTTAAAATGGGGGACCCCCCCAAAAAATGACGTGGGGTCCCCCCTATTTTAATAGCTAGCAAAGGCTAGGCAGACAGCTGGGGGCTGATATTAATAGCCCAGGAAGGGAGCCATGAATATTGGCCCCCTCCCAGGCTAGAAACACCAGCCGTCAGCCGCCCCAGAAATGGCGCATCCTTAGGATGCGCCAATTCTGGCACTTAGCCTCGCTCTTCCCACTGCCCTGTAGCGGTGGCAGTGGGGTAATAGGGTTGAGGTTGATGTCAGCTTATAATGCCAGCTGACATCAAGCCCAGGTTAGTAATGGAGAGGCGTCTATAAGACATCCCCGTTACTAACCCCATAGTCAAAGTTAAAAGAAAACACAAACACCCAGAATAAAGTCCTTTAATTGAAATAAAGACACATTCCTTTATTGTTCTAAATTAAACCATACTTACCATCACGCCCATTCCAGCTGAAGCCAACGATCTCCTGCAATAAAAGAAAAATAATAAAGCAACCTCATCCTTACCTTTCCATGGTTCCCACGACAGCTTCAGCTCTGCTACATCGAGATAATAGGCTGGACCGCAGCAGAACGCTGCCATCCAGCATGTCATCCCGCAGACACTGAGAAGCGCAGGCATGCTTGCACTCCTCAGTGTCTCACTGTGACGGCATCCAGATGAGCCGAGGTCATGTCCAATGAACTCGGCGCACCTCATGCACGTCACTGACAGCGTGGGAGAATTCTCCTGCACTCAGCACTTCAGCGTGAGAATTCTCCCACGCTGTCAGTGACGTACATGAGGTCAGCTGAGTTCATTGGACATGAATAAGCTCACCTCATGCACGTCACTGACAGCGTGGGAGAATTCTCCTGCACTCAGCGCTTCAGCGTGAGAATTTTCCCACGCTGTCAGTGACGTGCATGAGGTGAGCTGAGTTCATTGGACATGACCTCGGCTCATCTTTATGTCGTCACAGCGAGACACTGAGGAGCGCAAGCATGCCTGCGCTTCTCAGTGTCTGCGGGATGACAGGCTGGATGGCAGCTTTCTGCTGCGGTCCAGCCTGTCATCTCGATGTAGCAGAGCTGAAGCTGTCGTGGGAACCATGGAAAGGTAAGGATGAGGTTGCTTTATTATTTTACTTTTATTGCAGGAGATCATTGGCTTCAGCTGGAATGGGCGTGATGGTAAGTATGGTTTAATTTAGAACAATAAAGAATTGTGTGTTTATTTCAATTAAAGGACTTTATTCTGGGTGTTGTGTTTTTTTAAATACTTTACTAGAAATTCATGGTGGTCATGTCTAATATTGGCGTGACCCCATGAATTTCGGGCTTAGGGCCAGCTGATAATGCCAAGCTGGCCTTAACCCCTTTATTACCCAGTGAGCCACCGCACCAGGGCCCTGGATGAGTTGGGTACAGCGCCAGAAGATGGCGCTTCTATGAACGCGCCATTTTCTGGGGCGGCTGCGGACTGCAATTTGCAGCGGGTGGGGCCCAGAAAGCTTGGGCCTCCCTGCGCTGCGGATTCCAGCTCCCAGCTGCCTAGTTGTACCTGGCTGGGCACAAAAATAGGGCGAAGCCCCACGCATTTTTTTTTTTTAATTATTTCATGAAATTCATGGAATAATTAAGAAAAAAAGGGCTTCCCTATATTGTTGTGTCCAACCAGGTACAAATAGGCAGCTGGTGGTTGGGGGCAGCCCGTCCCTGCCTGCTGTACCTGGCTGGACACAAATATAGTGCGAAGCCCCACGTCAATTTTTTTTCAATTATTTCATGAAATAACTTTTTTAAAAAAGGGCTTCCCTATATTGTTGTGTCTGGCCAGGTACAAATAGGCAGCTGTTGGTTGGGGGCAGCCCGTCCCTGCCTGCTGTACCTGGCTGGACACAAATATAGTGCGAAGCCCCACGTCAATTTTTTTTCAATTATTTCATGAAATAATTTTTTTAAAAAAGGGCTTCCCTATATTGTTGTGTCTGGCCAGGTACAAATAGGCAGCTGGTGGTTGGGGGCAGCCCGTTCCTGCCTGCTGTACCTGACTGGACACAAATATAGGGCGAAGCCCCACGTCAATTTTTTTTAAATTATTTCAGGAAATTCATGAAATAATGAAAAAGAAATTGATGTGGGGCTTCGCCCTATATTTGTGTCCAGTCAGGTACAGCAGGCAGGAACGGGCTGCCCCCAACCACCAGCTGCCTATTTGTACCTAGCCGGACACAACAATATAGGGAAGCCCTTTTTTTCTTAATTATTCCATGAATTTCATGAATTTAAAAAAAAAATACGTGGAGCTTCGCCCTATTTTTGTGTCCAGCCAGGTACAACTAGGCAGCTGGGGGCTGGAATCTGCAGCGCAGGGAGGCCCAAGCTTTCTGGGCCCCACCTGCTGCAAATTGCAGTCCGCAGCCGCCCCGGAAAATGGCGCGTTCATAGAAGCGCCATCTTCTGGCGCTGTACCCAACTCATCCAGGGCCCTGGTGCGGTGGCTCACTGGGTAATAAAGGGGTTAAGGCCAGCTTGGCATTATCAGCTGGCCCTAAGCCCGAAATTCATGGGGTCACGCCAATATTAGACATGACCACCATGAATTTCTAGTAAAGTATTTAAAAAAACACAAACACCCAGAAAAAAGTCCTTTAATTGAAATAAACACACAATTCTTTATTGTTCTAAATTAAACCATACTTACCATCACGCCCATTCCAGCTGAAGCCAATGATCTCCTGCAATAAAAGTAAAATAATAAAGCAACCTCATCCTTACCTTTCCATGGCTCCCACGACAGCTTCAGCTCTGCTACATCGAGATGACAGGCTGGACCGCAGCAGAACGCTGCCATCCAGCCTGTCATCCCGCAGACACTGAGAAGCGCAGGCATGCTTGCGCTCCTCAGTGTCTGGCTGTGACGGCATCCAGATGAGCCGAGGTCATGTCCAATGAACTCGGCTCACCTCATGCACGTCACTGACAGCGTGGGAAAATTCTCACGCTGAAGCGCTAAGTGCAGGAGAATTTTCCCACGCTGTCAGTGACGTACATGAGGTGAGCCGAGTTCATTGTCGGCTCATCTGGATGCCGTCACAGTCAGACACTGAGGAGCGCAAGCGTGCCTGCGCTTCTCAGTGTGTGCGGCATGGCAAGCTGGATGGCAGCGTTCTGCTGCGGTCCAGCCTGTCATCTCGATGTAGCAGAGCTGAAGCTGTCCTGGGAACCATGGAAAGGTAAGGATGAGGTTGCTTTATTATTTTTCTTTTATTGCAGGAGATCGTTGGCTTCAGCTGGAATGGGTGTGATGGTAAGTATGGTTTAATTTAGAACAATAAAGAATTGTGTCTTTATTTCAATTAAAGGACTTTATTCTGGGTGTTTGTGTTTTCTTTTAACTTTGACTATGGGGTTAGTAATGGGGGTGTCTTATAGACGCCTCTCCATTACTAAACTGGGCTTGATGTCAGCTGGCATTATAAGCTGACATCAACACCAACCCTATTACCCCCTGCCACCGCACCAGGGCAGCGTGGAAGAGCGAGGCTAAGTGCCAGAATTGGCGTATCCTATGGATGCGCCATTTCTGGGGCGGCTGACGGCTGGTGTTTCTAGCCTGGGAGGGGGCCAATATTCATGGCTCCCTTCCTGGGCTATTAATATCAGCCCCCAGCTGTCTGCCTAGCCTTTGCTAGCTATTAAATTAGGGGGGACCCCACGTCATTTTTTTGGGGGGGTCCTCCATTTTAATAGCTAGTAAAGGCTAGGTATTCAGCTGGGGGCTGATATTAGTAGCCTGGGAAGCTCCGTGGGTATTACCCCCTTCCCAGGCTTCAAACATCTGCCCCAGCCGTCTGCTTAACCTCCGCTAGAGACTAAAATTACGGGGAACCCCACGCCAATTTTTTTTAATAATAAATCCTTTATTTTAATACTAAATGACAAGTACAGTAACCAACACTATCACTGTACTTCATATATATGTGACTGACATGTTTCTATCTATCTAATCTATGTGTGAAGCTCTATTCTGTCTGTTATAAATTGTCGGGTACAGATGCTGAATTGCCGGCCGGCTTTTTTAAAGAGACGGTGCATGAAAACACTAATATTTTTTTTGATAAATCCTTTACACTAAATGACAATTACAGTAAGCAACACTGTCACTGTACTTCATATATATGTGGCTGACATGTTTCTATCTATCTAATCTATGTGTGATTCTCTATTCCTTCTATTATAAATTGTCGGGTACAGATGCTGAATTGCCAGCCGGCTTTTTTAAAGAGACGGTGCACGAAAACACTATTATATTTTTTGATAAATCCTTTACACTAAATGACAAATACAGTAAGCAACACTGTCACTGTACTTCATATATATGTGACTGACATGTTTCTATCTATCTAATCTATGTGTGAAGCTCTATTCTGTCTGTTATAAATTGTCGGGTACCGCTGCTGATTTGCCGGCCGGCTTTTTTAAAGAGACAGTGCACGAAAACACTATTATATTTTTTAATAAATCCTTTACACTAAATGACAAGTACAGTAAGCAACACTGTCACTGTACTTCATATATATGTGACTGACATGTTTCTATCTATCTAATCTATGTGTGATGCTCTATTCCTTCATGTCTAAATTGTCGGGTACCGGTGTATGCCGCTGCTGAATTTTTTAAAGAAAGCGTCTTCTGAGCAGTTTGTGAGCTTTTGGACACCTTTGAAGTTGTTTTCTATGTGTTCCTATGTGTTTTTGTTTGCCTGCCATTGGTTTAAACGGTGTTCGACGGTGTTCTAAGGTGTTCGACGAACAGTTCCTCGAACATCCCGGTGTTCGACGAACCGAACCGAACCCAAACACTACGGGGGTGGCTCAACACTAGTTCTAATGGCTTAGTCGGTTAATGTCCCTGTCTTTTCAAACAGGAGTTTCGTGAGTTCTAGTCCTCAGAGAGGTTTTTTTCATTTACTCACCCATAAGTTTCCTATAGAGCCAATGGAAATTTGCATTGATTTTGGGATTGAGATAGTGCAATTGTGAGATATAGAATCTGTATTATGTGTTCATCAAGAACAATATGTCATGATGCGCTGCAAAGATTAGCATTAAGAATAACATAGTCAAACCAATGGATTTCTTTTTGAACTTACTTAATAGTGATTCATTGTTCACTGCCCTTCTTGACATCAGTTTGCACTTGTGAAGTTCCAATGGCTCAGTGGGTTAATGTCCCTGTCTTTTAAACAGGAGTTCGTGAGTTCTAGTCCTCAGAGAGCTTTTTTTCATTTACTTACCAATTAGTTTCCTATAGAGCCAATGTAAATTTGCATTGATTTTTGGCTTGAGATAGTGCAATAGTGAGATAGAATCTGTACTAAGTGTTCATAAAGAACAATATGTCATTACAAGCTGTTTAGATTGGCATTAAGAATAACATAGTAAAACCAATGGATTTCTATTTGAACTTACCTAATAGTGATTCATTGGTCACTGCCCTTCTTGACATAAATTTGCACCTGTGATGTTTCTGTGGCTTACTGGGTTATTGCACCTGTCTTGTATAAAGGATATCATGAGTTCTAATCATTGGAGAGTCTTTTTCATTTACTTACTAATAAGCTTCCTATGGAGCCAATGGAAATTTGCATTGATTTTGGGATTGAGATAGTGCAATTGTGAGATAGAATCTGTACTAAGTGTTCATAAAGAACAGTATGTCATTACAAGCTGTTTAGATTGGCATTAAGAATAACATAGTAAAACCAATGGATTTCTTTTTGAACTTACCAAATAGTGATTTTTTGTTCACTGCCCTTCTTGACATAAATTTGCACCTGTGATGTTCCATTGGCTTGCTGGGTTTATGCACCTGTCTTGTAAACAGGAGTTCATGAGTTCTAATCCATGGAGAGTCTTTTTCATTTACTTACTAATAAGCTTCCTATGGAGCAATGGAAATTTGCATTGATTTTGAGATATAGAATCTGTATTACGTGTTCATCAAGAACAATACGTCATGATGCGCTGCAAAGATTGGCATTAAGAATAACATAGTAAAACCAATGGATTTCTTTTTGAACTTACCTAATAGTGATTCATTGTTCACTGCCCTTCTTGACATAACTTTGCATTTGTGATGTTCTAATGGCTTAGTCGGTTAATGTCCCTGTCTTTTTAAACAGGAGTTTCGTGAGTTCTAGTCCTCAGAGAGCTTTTTTTCATTTACTTACCCATAAGTTTCCTATAGAGCCAATGGAAATTTGCATTGATTTTGGGATTGAGATAGTGCAATTGTGAGATATAGAATCTGTATTATGTGTTCATCAAGAACAATATGTCATGATGCGCTGCAAAGATTAGCATTAAGAATAACATAGTCAAACCAATGGATTTCTTTTTGAACTTACTTAATAGTGATTCATTGTTCACTGCCCTTCTTGACATCAGTGTGCACTTGTGAAGTTCCAATGGCTCAGTGGGTTAATGTCCCTGTCTTTTAAACAGGAGTTCGTGAGTTCTAGTCCTCAGAGAGCTTTTTTTCATTTACTTACCAATTAGTTTCCTATAGAGCCAATGGAAATTTGCATTGATTTTGGGATTGAGATAGTGCAATAGTGAGATAGAATCTGTACTAAGTGTTCATAAAGAACAATATGTCATTACAAGCTGTTTAGATTGGCATTAAGAATAACATAGTAAAACCAATGGATTTCTATTTGAACTTACCTAATAGTGATTCATTGGTCACTGCCCTTCTTGACATAAATTTGCACCTGTGATGTTGCTGTGGCTTACTGGGTTAATGCACCTGTCTTGTAAAAAGGATATCATGAGTTCTAATCATTGGAGAGTCTTTTTCATTTACTTACTAATAAGCTTCCTATGGAGCCAATGTATATTTGCATTGATTTTTGGCTTGAGATAGTGCAATTGTGAGATAGAATCTGTTCTAAGTGTTCATAAAGAACAATATGTCATTACAAGCTGTTTAGATTGGCATTAAGAATAACATAGTAAAACCAATGGATTTCTTTTTGAACTTACCTAATAGTGATTCATTGGTCACTGCCCTTCTTGACATCACTTGGCACTTGTGATGTTCCAATGGCTTAGTGGGTTAATGTCCCTGTCTTTTAAAGAGGAGTTCGTGCGTTCTAGTCCTCAGAGAGCTTTTTTTCATTTACTTACCAATAAGTTTCCTATAGAGCCAATGGAAATTTGCATTGATTTTGGGATTGAGATAGTGCAATTGTGAGATAGAATCTGTACTAAGTGTTCATAAAGAACAGTATGTCATTACAAGCTGTTTAGATTGGCATTAAGAATAACATAGTAAAACCAATGGATTTCTTTTTGAACTTACCAAATAGTGATTTTTTGTTCACTGCCCTTCTTGACATAAATTTGCACCTGTGATGTTCCAGTGGCTTACTGGGTTTATGCACCTATCTTGTGAACAGGAGTTCATGAGTTCTAATCATTGGAGAGTCTTTTTCATTTACTTACTAATAAGCTTCCTATGGAGCAATGGAAATTAGCATTGATTTTGAGATATAGAATCTGTATTACGTGTTCATCAAGAACAATACGTCATGATGCGCTGCAAAGATTGGCATTAAGAATAACATAGTGAAACCAATGGATTTGTTTTTGAACTTGCCTAATAGTGATTCATTGGTCATTGCCCTTCTTGACAACCTTCTGCACTTGTGATGTTCCAGTGGCTTACTGGGTTAATGTGCTTGTCTTATAAACAGGAGTTCATGAGTTCTAATTCTCAGAGAGTTTTTTCATTTTCTTACTAATAAGCTTCCTATAGAGCCAATGGAAATTTGCATTGATTTTGTGCTTGAGATAGTGCAATTTTGAGATATAGAATCTGTATTACGTGTTCATCAAGAACAATACATCATGATGCGCTGCAAAGATTGGCATTAAGAATAACATAGTGAAATCAATGGATTTATTTTTGAATTTACCTAATAGTGATTCAATGTTCACTGCCCTTCTTGACATCACTTTGCACTTGTGATGTTCCAATGGCTTAGTGGGTTAATGCCCCTGTCTTTTAAACAGGAGTTCATGAGTTCTAGTCCTCAGAGAGCTCTTTTTCATTTACTTACCCATAAGTTTCCTATAGAGCCAATGGAAATTTGCATTGATTTTGGGATAGAGATAGTGCAATTGTGAGATAGAATCTGTAGTAAGTAGTGTTGAGCATTCCGATACTGTAATATCGGGTATCGGCCGATATTCGCGGTATCGGAATTCCGATACTTAATTCCGATACTTTTACAATATCGAATACCGGAATCGGAAGTTCCCATAATGCCTGCGCTCTGCAGTGTCTATGAAGGATGACAAGCTGGATGGCAGCGCGATCCAGCCTGTCATCAGAATGCCATCCCAGCGGGGGAGAATTCTCCTGATTGTTTAAAAGCCGGCGCGCGGTAAAAAGCCGCCGGCTTTTAAACAATCACACAGCCCCATACTGCTTCCCCGCAGCCTCCCACCCCGATCCTCCGCTCCCCTCGCCACCTCCCGTCCCGATCGTAAATTAGGACCGGGCGGGGAGCGCAGCTCCAAGGAGCGAAGGAGTCGGGCGGGGAAGCCGGCAGTGAAAAGACTTCACCGCCGGCTTTCCCGTTCTGTGCTGCGCTTTCCCGCCGGTTATTTCAAATGAACAGCTGAGGTATCAGGTGATGCCGATCAGCTGTTCATTTGAAGTAGCCGCGGTGCCCTCAGAGGGTTCATGTGAGTTCATGCTTGACTGCATGAACTCACATGAACTTTCCCACGGTCGCACAGGTCAGCCTCACCTCCCAGACGATCAGACCGGTCATGATTAGTGTGTGTGCGGGGTGTGTGTGCCGGGTGTGTGTGTGCGGGTGTGTGTGTGCGGGTGTGTGTGTGCGGGTGTGTGTGTGCGGGGTGTGTGTGTGCGGGGTGTCTGTGCGGGGTGTGTGTGCGGTGTGTCTGTGTGCGGTGTGTCTGTGTGCGGGGTGTCTGTGCGATGTGTGTGCGGGTGTCTGTGCGTGCAGGCAGACATAGGCCGATGTGACACTACTACTCCCATCGGCCTATGTCTGTCCCTGGTCCACTCCTGCCAGCAGGATCAGCTCGATGGGAGCAGTAGTTCCCATCAGCCTGATCCTGCTATTTAAATTGCCCCATGGTCCCCAATAAATGTTAAATACATGTCATTGGTGGCCAGTGGTTACCTACAATAAATGAGTTCATACATTACCTGTCCCCGCCGATCGCCACCTAAAATAAAGTAAAAAATAAAAAACTACACCTATACTCACCTAGACACCTAATTCCCCGAAGCCACCGATCTCCTGTAATAAAATATAAAATAATAAACCACAACCTTATCCTTACCCCTCCGTAGTAGTCCACGAGTGTCCCACGAAGATCTCCAGTTTAGAGCAGCCACATAGAATGTGACCGCTCTGAACCGCTGCCGCCGCTAGAATGACGGGGCCGTAAGGGTTCACCGGAGTTCAGGCAGCGCTGCTCCGGTTAGCTGCTTTACGGCCCTGCTGTATCGTGAGAAATTCCCACGGTACAGCACTGCCGTAAAGGAGGTCTCCGGAGCTGCGCTGCCTGAATGCACTCCGGTGACCTCAGTCAGTGGCTCCCGCTGCCGGGAGCGGACGTGTTCCCGGCAGCGTGAGCTTACAGCAGCCATGCACAGCTGTCACCATCTCCAGATGTGACAGCTGTGCATGGGAGATCAGCGCAGGAACGTGGACAGGTAACTATTATTTTTAGTGAACTAAGAATTAAATAAAATGGTGTGTTTTATTTCAAATAAATTATTTTTTTCTGGGTGTAGTGTGTTTTTTCTTTTTAACACTTTGTAGGTTAGTAATGGGGGTGTCTTATAGACGCCCATCATTACTAACCTGGGCTTCATGGCAGCTGGCGCTGACATGAACCCCACCACTATTACCCCCTGCCACCGCACCAGGGCAGCGTGGAAGAGCGAGGCTAAGTGCCAGAGTTGGCGCATCCTATGGATGCGCCATTTCTGGGGCGGCTGACGGCTGGTGTTTCTAGCCTGGGAGGGGGCCAATATTCATGGCACCCTTCCTGGGCTATTAATATCAGCCCTCAGCTGTCTGCTTAGCCTTTGCTAGCTATTAAAATAGGGGGGACCCCACATCATTTTTTTTGGGGGGTCCCCCATTTTAATAGCTAGTAAAGGCTAGGTATTCAGCTGGGGGCTGATATTAGTAGCCTGGGAAGCTCCGTGGGTTTTACCCCCTTCCCAGGCTTCAAACATCTGCCCCAGCCGTCTGCTTAACCTCTGCTAGAGACTAAAATTATGGGGGATCCCACGCCATTTTTTTTTAAAATAAATCCTTTATTTTAACACTAAATGACATTTGAGGAGTTAATAAAGATGCAGTCCCTAAATTATTATTTATTTTTTAATTAATTTTTCCCAAAACTTTTGACGTGGGCTTCGCCATATTTTTGTATGCCAGCCAGGTACAGCATCCAGCTTCTATGAACGCGCCATTTTCCGGGGCGGCTGCGGACTGCAATTTTCAGCGGGGGGGCAGAAAGCTTGGGCCTCCCTGCGCTGCAGATTCCATCCCCCAGCTGCCTAGTTGTACCTGGCTGGACACAAAAATAGGGCGAAGCTCCACGTATTTTTTTTTTAAATTCATGAAATTCATGGAATAATTAAGAAAAAAAGGGCTTCCCTATATTGTTGTGTCCGGCTAGGTACAAATAGGCAGCTGGTGGTTGGGGGCAGCCCGTTCCTGCCTGCTGTACCTGCCTGGACACAAATATAGTGCAAAGCCCCACGTCAATTTTTTTAAATTATTTCAGGAAATTCATGAAATAATTTAAAAAAAATTGACGTGGGGCTTCGCTCTATATTTGTGTCCAGCCAGGTACAGCAGGCAGGAACGGGCTGCCCCCAACCACCAGCTGCCTATTTGTACCTAGCCGGACACAACAATATAGGGAAGCCCTTTTTTTCTTAATTATTCCATGAATTTCATGAAATAATTAAAAAAAAAAATGCGTGGGGCTTCGCCCTATTTTTGTGTCCAGCCAGGTACAACTAGGCAGCTGGGGGCTGGAATCCGCAGCGCAGGGAGGCCCAAGCTTTCTGGGCCCCACCCGCTGCAAATTGCAGTCCGCAGCCGCCCCGGAAAATGGCGCGTTCATAGAAGCGCCATCTTCTGGCGCTGTACCCAACTCATCCAGGGCCCTGGTGCGGTGGCTCACTGGGTAATAAAGGGGTTAAGGCCAGCTTGGCATTATCAGCTGGCCCTAAGCCCGAAATTCATGGGGTCACGCCAATATTAGACATGACCGCCATGAATTTCTAGTAAAGTATTTAAAAAAAACACAAACACCCAGAAAAAAGTCCTTTAATTGAAATAAAGACACAATTCTTTATTGTTCTAAATTAAACCATACTTACCATCACGCCCATTCCAGCTGAAGCCAACGATCTCCTGCAATAAAAGAAAAATAATAAAGCAACCTCATCCTTACCTTTCCATGGCTCCCACGACAGCTTCAGCTCTGCTACATCGAGATGACAGCCTGGATCGCAGCAGAAAGTTGCCATCCAGCCTGTCATCCCGCAGACACTGAGAAGCGCAGGCATGCTTGCGCTCCTCAGTGTCAGGCTGTGACGGCATCCCGATAAGCCGAGTCTCTCACGCTCACCGCATGCGCAGGAGAATTTTCCCACGCTGTCAGTGACGTGCATGAGGTGAGCTGAGTTCATTGGACATGAACTCGGCTCATCTTTATGCCGTCACAGCCAGAAACTGAGGAGCGCAAGCATGCCTGCGCTTCTCAGTGTCTGCGGGATGACAGGCTGGATGGCAGCGTTCTGCTGCGGTCCAGCCTGTCATCTCGATGTAGCAGAGCTGAAGCTGTCGTGGGAGCCATGGAAAGGTAAGGATGAGGTTGCTTTATTATTTTTCTTTTATTGCAGGAGATCGTTGGCTTCAGCTGGAATGGGCGTGATGGTAAGTATGGTTTAATTTAGAACAATAAAGAATTGTGTCTTTATTTCAATTAAAGGACTTTTTTCTGGGTGTTTGTGTTTTTTTTAAATACTTTACTAGAAATTCATGGTGGTCATGTCTAATATTGGCGTGACCCCATGAATTTCGGGCTTAGGGCCAGCTGATAATGCCAAGCTGGCCTTAACCCCTTTATTACCCAGTGAGCCACCGCACCAGGGCCCTGGATGAGTTGGGTACAGCGCCAGAAGATGGCGCTTCTATGAACGCGCCATTTTCCGGGGCGGCTGCGGACTGCAATTTGCAGCGGGTGGGGCCCAGAAAGCTTGGGCCTCCCTGCGCTGCAGATTCCAGCCCCCAGCTGCCTAGTTGTACCTGGCTGGACACAAAAATAGGGCGAAGCTCCACGTATTTTTTTTTTAAATTCATGAAATTCATGGAATAATTAAGAAAAAAAGGGCTTCCCTATATTGTTGTGTCCGGCTAGGTACAAATAGGCAGCTGGTGGTTGGGGGCAGCCCGTTCCTGCCTGCTGTACCTGACTGGACACAAATATAGGGCGAAGCCCCACATCAATTTTTTTTAATTATTTCATGAATTTCCTGAAATGATTTTAAAAAAATTGACGTGGGGCTTCGCACTATATTTGTGTCCAGCCAGGTACAGCAGGCAGGAACGGGCTGCCCCCAACCACCAGCTGCCTATTTGTACCTGGTTGGACACAACAATATAGGGAAGCCCTTTTTTTCTTAATTATTTCATGAATTTCATGAAATAATTAAAAAAAAAAAATACGTGAAGCTTCTCCCTATTTTTGTGTCCAGCCAGGTACAACTAGGCAGCTGGGGGATGGAATCTGCAGCGCAGGGAGGCCCAAGCTTTCTGCCCCCCCCGCTGAAAATTGCAGTCCGCAGCCACCCCGGAAAATGACGCGTTCATAGAAGCTGGATGCTGTACCTGGCTGGCATACAAAAATATGGCGAAGCCCACGTCAAAAGTTTTGGGAAAAATTAATTAAAAAATAAATAATAATTTAGGGACTGCATCTTTATTAACTCCTCAAATGTCATTTAGTGTTAAAATAAAGGATTTATTTTAAAAAAAATTGATGTGGGGCTTCGCCCTATATTTGTGTCCAGCCAGGTACAGCAGGCAGGAACAGGCTGCCCCCAACCACCAGCTGCCTATTTGTACCTGGCCGGACACAACAATATAGGGAAGCCCTTTTTTAAAAAAATTATTTCATGAAATAATTAAAAAAAAATTGACGTGGGGCTTCGCACTATTTTTGTGTCCAGCCAGGTACAGCAGGCAGGAATGGGCTGCCCCCAACCACCAGCTGCCTATTTGTACCTGGTTGGACACAGCAATATAGGGAAGCCCTTTTTTTCTTAATTATTCCATGAATTTCATGAAATAATTAAAAAAAAAAATGCGTGGGGCTTCGCCCTATTTTTGTGCCCAGCCAGGTACAACTAGGCAGCTGGGGGCTGGAATCCGCAGCGCAGGGAGACCCAAGCTTTCTGGGCCACCCCCGCTGCAAATTGCAGTCCACAGCCGCCCCAGAAAATGGCGCGTTCATAGAAGCGCCATCTTCTGGCGCTGTACCCAACTCATCCAGGGCCCTGGTGCGGTGGCTCACTGGGTAATAAAGGGGTTAAGGCCAGCTTGGCATTATCAGCTGGCCCTAAGCCAGAAATTCATGGGGTCACGCCAATATTACACATGACCACCATGAATTTCTAGTAAAGTATTTAAAAAAACACAACACCCAGAATAAAGTCCTTTAATTGAAATAAACACACAATTCTTTATTGTTCTAAATTAAACCATACTTACCATCACGCCCATTCCAGCTGAAGCCAACGATCTCCTGCAATAAAAGTAAAATAATAAAGCAACCTCATCCTTACCTTTCCATGGTTCCCACGACAGCTCCAGCTCTGCTACATCGAGATGACAGGCTGGACCGCAGCACAACGCTGCCATCCAGCCTGTCATCCCGCAGACACTGAGAAGCGCAGCCATGCTTCCACTCCTCAGTGTCTGGCTGTGACGGCATAAAGATGAGCCGAGGTCATGTCCAATGAACTCAGCTCACCTCATGCACGTCACTGACAGCGTGGGAAAATTCTCCTGCACTCAGCACTTCAGCGTGAGAATTTTCCCACGCTGTCAGTGACGTGCATGAGGTGAGCTGAGTTCATTGGACATGAACTCGGCTCATCTGGATGACGTCACAGAGAGACACTGAGGAGCGCAAGCATGCCTGCGCTTCTCAGTGTCTGCGGGATGACAGGCTGGATGGCAGCTTTCTGCTGCGGTCCAGCCTGTTATCTCGATGTAGCAGAGCTGAAGCTGTCGTGGGAACCATGGAAAGGTAAGGATGAGGTTGCTTTATTATTTTTCTTTTATTGCAGGAGATCGTTGGCTTCAGCTGGAATGGGCGTGATGGTAAGTATGGTTTAATTTAGAACAATAAAGGAATGTGTCTTTATTTCAATTAAAGGACTTTTTTCTGGGTGTTTGTGTTTTCTTTTAACTTTGACTATGGGGTTAGTAATGGGGGTGTCTTATAGACGCCTCTCCATTACTAACCTGGGCTTGATGTCAGCTGGCATTATAAGCTGACATCAACCCCAGCCCTATTACCCCACTGCCACCGCTACAGGGCAGTGGGAAGAGCGAGGCTAAGTGCCAGAATTGGCGCATCCTATGGATGCGCCATTTCTGGGGCGGCTGACGGCTGGTGTTTCTAGCCTGGGAGGGGGCCAATATTCATGGCACCCTTCCTGGGCTATTAAAATCAGCCCCCAGCTGTCTGCCTAGCCTTTGCTAGCTATTAAATTAGGGGGGATCCCACGTCATTTTTTTGGGGGGGTCCTCCATTTTAATAGCTAGTAAAGGCTAGGTATTCAGCTGGGGGCTGATATTAGTAGCCTGGGAAGCTCCGTGGGTATTACCCCCTTCCCAGGCTTCAAACATCTGCCCCAGCTGTCTGCTTAACCTCCGCTAGAGCCTAAAATTAAGGGGAACCCCACGCCAATTTTTTTTTAAATAAATCCTTTATTTTAACAGTAAATGACAAGTACAGTAATCAACACTGTCACTGTACTTCATATATATGTGACTGACATGTTTCTATCTATCTAATCTATGTGTGATTCTCTATTCTTTCTATTCTAAATTGTCTGGTACAGATGCTGAATTGCCGGCGGCTTTTTTAAAGAGACGGTGCATGAAAACAATATTATTTTTTTAAATAAATCCTTTACACTAAATGACAAGTACAGTAAGCAACACTGTCACTGTACTTCATATATATGTGACTGACATGTTTCTATCTATCTAATCTATGTGTGAAGCTCTATTCTGTCTGTTATAAATTGTCGGGTACAGATGCTGAATTGCCGGCCGGCTTTTTTAAAGAGACGGTGCATGAAAACACTATTATTTTTTTAAATAAATCCTTTACACTAAATGACAAGTACAGTAAGCAACACTGTCACTGTACTTCATATATATGTGACTGACATGTTTCTATCTATCTAATCTATGTGTGAAGCTCTATTCTGTCTGTTATAAATTGTCGGGTACAGATGCTGAATTGCCGGCCGGCTTTTTTAAAGAGACGGTGCATGAAAACACTATTATTTTTTTTTATAAATCCTTTACACTAAATGACAAGTACAGTAACCAACACTATCACTGTACTTCATATATATGTGACTGACATGTTTCTATCTATCTAATCTATGTGTGAAGCTCTATTCTGTCTGTTATAAATTGTCGGGTACCGCTGCTGAATTGCCGGCCGGCTTTTTTAAAGAGACGGTGCACGAAAACACTAATATTTTTTAAAATAAATCCTTTACACTAAATGACAAGTACAGTAAGCAACACTGTCACTGTACTTCTTATATATGTGACTGACATGTTTCTATGTATCTAATCTATGTGTGAAGCTCTATTCTTTCTGTTGTAAATTGTCGGGTACCGGTGAATGCCGCTGATGAATTGCCGGCTTTTCCTGTCATTCTACATTATTCTTAGTTGTTTTACTTCATGTAGAATTAACCTACAAGGAAAGAAAGGGTTTATTTTCATTCCGATATTTGTGTCCCATTGACTTGCATTGGTTTCCGGTATCGGAATCGGCGATATCCGATACTTTTTGGGTATCGGCCCGATCCAATCCGATACGATATTTCCTGATATCGGAAGGTATCGCTCAACACTAGTAGTAAGTGTTCATAAAGAACAATATGTCATCACAATCTGTTTAGATTGGCATTAAGAATAACATAGTAAAACCAATGGATTTCTTTTTGAATTTACCAAATAGTAATTCATTGTTCACTGCCCTTCTTGACATAAATTTGCACCTGTGATGTTCCAGTAGCTTATTGGGTTTATGCACCTGTCTTGTAAACAGGAGTTCATGAGTTCTAATCCATGGAGAGCCTTTTTCATTTACTTACTAATAAGCTTCCTATGGAGCAATGGAAATTTGCATTGATTTTGAGATATAGAATCTGTATTACGTGTTCATCAAGAACAATACGTCATGATGCGCTGCAAAGATTGGCATTAAGAATAACATAGTGAAACCAATGGATTTCTTTTTGAACTTACCTAATAGTGATTCATTGTTCACTGCCCTTCTTGACATAACTTTGCACCTGTGATGTTCCAGTGGCTTACTGGGTTTATGCACCTGTCTTGTAAACAGGAGCTCATGAGTTCTAATCCTTGGAGAGTTTTTTTCATTTACTTACTAATAAGCTTCCTATGGAGCCAATGGAAATTTGCATTGATTTTGGGCTTGAGATAGTGCAATTGTGAGATAGAATCTGTACTAAGTGTTCATAAAGAACAATATGTCATTACAAGCTGTTTAGATTGGCATTAAGAATAACATAGTAAAATCAATGGATTTCTTTTTGAACTTACCTAATAGTGATTCATTGGTCACTGCCCTTCTTGACATAAATTTGCACCTGTGATGTTGCTGTGGCTTACTGGGTTAATGCACCTGTCTTGTAAAAAGGATTTCATGAGTTCTAATCCTTGGAGAGTTTTTTTCATTTACTTACTAATAAGCTTCCTATGGAGCCAATGGAAATTTGCATTGATTTTGGGCTTGAGATAGTGCAATTGTGAGATATAGAATCTGTATTACGTGTTCATCAAGAACAATATGTCATGATGCGCTGCAAATATTAGCATTAAGAATAACATAGTGAAACCAATGGATTTCTTTTTGAACTTACCTAATAGTGATTCATTGTTCACTGCCCTTCTTGACATCACTTTGCACTTGTGATGTTCCAATGGCTTAGTGGGTTAATGTCCCTGTCTTTTAAAAAAGAGTTCGTGAGTTCTAGTCCTCAGAGAGCTTTTTTTCATTTACTTACCAATCAGTTTCCTATAGAGCCAATGGAAATTTGCATTGATTTTGGGGTTGAGATAGTGCAATTGTGAGATAGAATCTGTACTAAGTGTTCATAAAGAACAATATGTCATTACAAGCTGCTTAGATTGTATTGCATGCATTTGGGGACCCCATGACTTGAGCCATGCATTTGGGGCCCCCATGACATGGGGCATGCACGTGGGGCCCTCATGACATGCAGCATGCATTTGGGGCCCTCATGACTTGAGCCATGCATTGGGGGCCCCCATGACATGCGGCATGCACGTGGGGCCATCATGACATGCAGCATGAATTTGGGGCCACTATGACATGCGGCAAGCATTTGGGCCCCATTACATGCGGCATGCATGTGGAGCCCCCATGACATGCGGCATGCATTTGGGGCCCCCATGACATGCTTCATGCATGTGGGGCCCCCATGACATGCGTCATGCATTTGGGCCCCCATGACATGCGGCATGCATTTGGGGACTGCATAACATGCTGCATGCATTTGGGGTACCTGAGACATGCGGCATGCACATGGGGCCCCCATGACATGCGGCATATGCTTGGGGCCCCAATGACATGCGGTATGAGTTTGGATCCCCCATGACATGAGGCATGCACGTGGGGCCCCCATGACATGAGTCATGCATTTGGGGCCTCCATGACATGCGGCATGCATATGGGGCCCACATGACATGCGACATGCACGTGGGGTCCCCATGACATGCGGTATGCATTTGCAGGCCCCCAGGACATGAGTCATGCATTTGGGGCCGCCATGACATGCGGCATGCATTTGGGGCCCCCATGACATGCGGCATGCATTTGGGTCCCCCATGAAATGCGGCATGCATGTGGTGCCCCCATGACATGTGGCATGCATGTGGGCCCCGCATGACATGCGCCATGCATGTGGGCCCCTATGACATGCGGCATGCATGTGGGACCCCCATTGACATGCGGCATGCATGTGGGGCCCCTATGACATGCGGCATGCATGTGGGGCCTCCATGATATGCTCCATGCATGTGGGGCCCCTTTGACATGTGGCATGCATGTGGGGCCCCTATGACATGCGGCATGCATTTGGGGGGGCCCATGACATGCGGCATGCACGTGGGGCCCCCATGACATGCGGCATACATTTGTGGCCCCCGTGACATGAGGCATGCACGTGGGGCCCCCATGACATGCGGCAAGCACGCGGGGCCCCAATGACATGCAGCATGTACGTGGGGCCCCCATGAAATGCGGAATGCACGTGAGGCCCCCATGACATGCGGAATGCCTGCGGGGCCCCAATGACATGCAGCATGTACGTGGGGCCCCCATGACATGCGGAATGCACGTGAGGCCCCCATGACATGTGGCATGCATTTGGGGCCTGCATAACATGCAGCATGCAGCATGCACGTGGGGCCCTCATGACATGCAGCATGCATTTGGCGCCCCCATTACTTGAGCCATGCATTTGGGGCCCCCATGACATGCGGCATGCACGTGGGGCCATCATGTCATGCAGCATGCATTTGGGGCCACTATGACATGCGGCAAGCATTTGGGCCCCCATGACATGCGCCATGCATGTGGGGCCCCTATGACATGCGGCATGCATTTGGGGGGCCCCATGACATGCGGCATACACGTGGGGCACCCATGACATGCGGCATACATTTGTGGCCCCCGTGACATGAGGCATGCACGTGGGGCCCCCATGACATGCGGCAAGCACGCTGGACCCCAATGACATGCAGCATGTACTTGGGGCCCCCATGACATGCGGAATGCACGTGAGGCCCCCATGACATGCGGAATGCCTGCGGGGCCCCAATGCCTTGCTGCATGCATTCATTTGGGTCACCCATGAAATACGGCATGCATGTGGGGCCCCCATGACATGTGGCATGCATGTGGGGCCCCATGATATCCGGCATGCATTTATGGCCCCCATGACATGCGGCATGCATTTGGGCCTCCATGACATGCGACAAGCACGTGGGGCCCCAATGACATGCAGCATGCACGTGGGTCCCCCATGACATGCGGAATGCACGTGAGGCCACCATGACATGCGGAATGCCTGCGGGGCCCCTATGACATGCGGCATGCATGCGGGGCCCTCATGACATGCGGCATGCATTTGGGGCCCCCAATATATGCGGCAGGCACGTGGGGCCCCCATGATATGTGGCATGCATTTGGGGCCCCCATGACTTGAGCCATGCATTTGGGGCCCCCATGACATGTGGCATGCACGTGGGGCCCTCATCACATGCAGCATGCATTTGGGGCCCCCATGACTTGAGCCATGCATTTGGGGCCCCCATGACATGCGGCATGCACGTGGGGCCATCATGACATGCAGCATGCATTTGGGGCCACTATGACATGCGGCAAGCATTTGGGCCCCCATGACATGCGGCATGCATGTGGGGCCCCCATGACATGCGTCTTGCATTTGGGCCCCCATGACATGTGGCATGCATTTGGGGCCTGCATAACATGCTGCATGCATTTGGGGTGCCCGAGACATGCGGCAAGCACGCGGGGCCCCAATGACATGCAGCATGTACGTGGGGCCCCCATGACATGCGGAATGCACGTGAGGCCCCCATGACATGCGGAATGCCTGCGGGGCCCCAATGCCATGCGGCATGCATGCATTTGGGTCACCCATGAAATGCGGCATGCATGTGGGGCCCCCATGACATGTGGCATGCATGTGGGGCCCCATGATATCCGGCATGCATTTATGGCCCCCATGACATGCGGCATGCATTTGGGCCTCCATGACATGCGAAAAGCACATGGGGCCCCAATGACATGCAGAATGCACGTGGGGCCCCCATGACATGCGGCATGCATTTGGGGCCCCCATGACTTGAGCCATGCATTTGGGGCCCCCATGACATGCGGCATGCACGTGGGGCCATCATGACATGCAGCATGAATTTGGGGCTACTATGACATGCGGCAAGCATTTGGGCCCCATTACATGCGGCATGCATGTGGAGCCCCCATGACATGTGGTATGCATTTGGGGCCCCCATGACATGCTTCATGCACGTGGGGCCCCCATGACATGCGGCATGCATTTGGGCCCCCATGACATGCGGCATGCATTTGGGGACTGCATAACATGCTGCATGCATTTGGGGTACCTGAGACATGCGGCATGCACATGGGGCCCCCATGACATGCGGCATATGCTTGGGGCCCCAATGACATGCGGTATGAGTTTGGATCCCCCATGACATGCGGCATGCACGTGGGTCCCCCATGACATGAGTCATGCATTTGGGGCCTCCATGACATGCGGCATGCATATGGGGCCCACATGACATGCGACATGCACGTGGGGCCCTATGACATGCGGCATGCATGTGGGACCCCCATTGACATGCGGCATGCATGTGGGGCCCCTATGACATGCGGCATGCATGTGGGGCCCCCATGATATGCTCAATGCATGTGGGGCCCCTTTGACATGTGGCATGCATGTGGGGCCCCTATGACATGCGGCATGCATTTGGGGGGCCCCATGACATGCGGCATGCACGTGGGGCCCCCATGACATGCGGCATACATTTGTGGCCCCCGTGACATGAGGCATGCACGTGGGGCCCCCATGACATGCTGCAAGCACGCGGGGCCCCAATGACATGCAGCATGTACGTGGGGCCCCCATGACATGCGGCAAGCACGCGGGGCCCCAATGACATGCAGCATGTACGTTGGGCCCCCATGACATGCGGAATGCACGTGAGGCCCCCATGACATGCAGAATGCCTGCGGGGCCCCAATGACATGCAGCATGTACGTGGGGCCCCCATGACATGCGGAATGCACGTGAGGCCCCCATGACATGTGGCATGCATGTGGGGCCCCATGATATCCGGCATGCATTTATGGTCCCCATGACATGCGGCATGCATTTGGGCCTCCATGACATGCTTCATGCATGTGGGGCCCCCATGACTTGAGGCATGCATGTGGGGCCCCCATGACATGCGGCATGCATTTGGGCCCCCATGACATGCGGCATGCATTTGGGACCTGCACAACATGCTGCATGCATTTGGGGTACCTGAGACATGTGGCATGCACATGGGGCCCCCATAACATGCTGCATGCATTTGGGGTGCCCGAGACATGTGGCATGCACGTGGGGCCCCCATGACATGCTGCATGCATTTGGGGCCCCCATGATATGCGGCACGCATTTGGGGCCCCCATGACATGCGCCATGCATGTGGGGCCCACATGATATGCGGCATGCATTTGGGGCCCCCATGACATGCGGCATGCACGTGGGGCCCCCATGACATGCGACACGCATTTGGGGCCCCCATGAAATGCGTCATGCATGTGGCCCCCCATGACATGCGGCATGCCTGCGGGGCCCCCATGAAATGCGGCATGCACGTGGAGCCCACGTGATATGTGTCATGCATTTGGGGCCCCATGACTTGAGGCATGCATTTGGGGCCCCGATGACATGGGGCATGCATGTGGGGCCCCCATGACATGCTCCATGCATGTGGGGCCCCCATGAAATGTGCCATGCCTGCGGGGCCCCCATGACATGCGGCATGCACGTGGAGCCCACATGATATGTGGCATGCATTTGGGGCCCCATGACTTGAGGCATGCATTTGGGGCCCCCATGACATGCGGCATGCATGTGGGGCCCCCATGACATGCTCCATGCATGTGGGGACCCATTACATGCGGCATGCACGTGGAGCCCCCATGACATACGGCATGCATTTGGGCCCCAATGACATGCGGCATGAGTTTGGATCACCCATGAAATGCGGCATGCATGTGGGGCCCCCATGACATGCAAAATACCTGCGGGCCCCCATGACATGCGGCATGCATGCGGGGCCCTCATGACATGCGGGATGAATTTGGGGCCCCCAATACATGCGGCATGCACGTTGGGCCCCCATGACATGCGGCATACATTTATGGAACCCATGACATGCGGCAAGCATTTGGGCCCCCATGACATGCGGCATGCATGTGGGGCCCCCTATGACATGCGGCATGCATGTGGGGCCCCCTGACATGCGGCATTCATCTGGGGCCCCCATGACATGCGGCATGCATTTGGGGCCTCCATGACATGCGGCATGCATGTGGGGCCCCCATTACATGCGGCATGCATTTGGGCCCCCATGACATGTGGCATGCATTTGGGGCCCCCTTGACATGCGGCATGCATGTGGGGCCCCTATGACATGCGGCATGCAATTGGGGCCCCTATGACATGCGGCATGCACGTGGGGCCCTCATGACATGCAGCATGCATCTGGGGCCACTATGACATGCGGAATGCATTTGTGGCCCCCATGACATGCGGCATGCATGTGGGACCCCCATCATATGTGGCATGCATGTGGGACCCCCATGATATGCGGCATGCATTTGGGGCCCCCATGACTTGAGGCATGCATTCGGGGCCCCCATGAAATGCGCCATGCATGTGGGGCCCCTATGACATGCGGCATGCATTTGTGGGCCCCAAGACATGCGGCATGCATGTGGGGCCCCCATGAAATGCGCCATTCATTTGGGGCCCCCATGACTTGAGGCATGCATTCGGGGCCCCCATGACATGTGGAATGCACGTGAGGCTCCCATGACATGCGGCATGCACGTGGGGCCCCCATGACGTGCAGCATGCATTTGGATCCCCCATTACATGCTGCATGCAATTGGGACCCCCATGACATGCGGCATGCACGTGTGGCCCCCATGAAATGCGACATGCATTTGGGGCCCCCATGACATGCGGCATGCCTGCGGGCCCCCATGACATGCGGCATGCATGCGGGGCCCTCATGGCATGCGGCATGCATTTGGGGCCCCCAATATATGCGGCATGCAAGTGGGGCCCACATGATATGCGCCATGCATGTGGGCCCCCATGAAATGCGCCATGCACGTGGGCCCCCATGACATGCGGCATGCATGTGGGACCCCCATGACATGCGTCATTCATTTGGATCCCCCATTACATGCTGCATGCAAGTGGGGCCCCCATGACATGCGGCATGCATGTGGCCCCCCATGACATGTGGCATGCACGTGGGGCCCCCATGACATGCTGCATGCATTTGAGGCCCCCATGATATGCGGCACGCATGTGGGGCCCCCATGAAATGCGTCATTTATTTGCTTGGGGCCCCAATGACATGCGGCATGAGTTTGGACCCCCCATGCCATGCGGCATGCACATAGGGCCCCCATGACATGCGTCATGCATGTGGGGCCCCTATGACATGCGGCATGCATTTGGGGGGCCCCATGACATGCGGCATGCATGTGGGGCCCCCATGAAATGCGTCATTTATTTGGAGCCCCCTTGACATGTGGAATGCCTGCGGGGCCCCATGACATGCGGCATGCATGCGGGGCCCTCATGACGTGCAGCATGCATTTTGATCCCCCATTACATGCTGCATGCAAGTGGGGCCCCCATGACATGCGGCATGCATGTGGGCCCCCCATGACATGCAGCATGCATGTGGGACCCCCATGACATGCGGCATGCACGGGGGCCCCCATGACATGCGACATGCATTTGGGGCCCCCATGACATGCGGAATGCCTTCGGGGCTCCCATGAGATGCTGCATGCATGCGGCACCCTCATGACATGCGGCATACATTTGGGGCCCCCATGACTTGAGGCATGCATTTGGGGCCCCTATGACATGCGGCATGCATTTGGGGGCCCCATTACATGCGGCATGCATGTGGAGCCCCCATGACATGCGGAATGCCTTCGGGGCCCCCATGAGATGCGGCATGCATGCGGCACCCTCATGACATGCGGCATGCATTTGGGGCACCCATGACTTGCGACATGCACGTGGGGCCCCTATGACATGCGGCATGATTTTGGGTGCCCCATTACATGCGGCATGCATGTGGAGCCCCCATGACATGCGGCATGCATTTGGGGCCCCCATGACATGCTTCATGCATGTGGGGCCCCCATGACATGCGTCATGCATTTGGGCCCCCATGACATGCGGCATGCATTTGGGACCTGCATAACATGCTGCATGCATTTGGGGTACCTGAGACATGCGGCATGCACATGGGGCCCCCATGACATGCGGCATATGCTTGGGGCCCCAATGACATGCGGTATGAGTTTGGATCCCCCATGACATGCGGCATGCACGTGGGGCCCCCATGACATGAGTCATGCATTTGGGGTGGCCATGACATGCGGCATGCATTTGGGGCCCCCATGACATGCAACATGCACGTGGGGCCCCCATGACATGCGGTATGCATTTGCGGGCCCCATGACATGCGGCATGCATTTGGGGCCCCCAGGACATGAGTCATGCATTTGGGGCCGCCATGACATGTGGCATGCATTTGGGGCCCCCATGAAATGCGGCATGCATTTGGGGCCCCCATGACATGTGGCATGCATGTGGGCCCCCCATGACTTGCGCCATGCATGTGGGCCCCTATGACATGCGGCATGCATGTGGGACCCCCCATGACATGCTCCATGCATGTGGGGCCCCTATGACATGCGGCATGCATGTGGGGCCCCTATGACATGCGGCATGCATTTGGGGGGCCCCATGACATGCGGCATACACGTGGGGCACCCATGACATGCGGCATACATTTGTGGCCCCCGTGACATGAGGCATGCACGTGGGGCCCCCATGACATGCGGCAAGCACGCGGGACCCCAATGACACGCAGCATGTACTTGGGGCCCCCATGACATGCGGAATGCACGTGAGGCCCCCATGACATGCGGAATGCCTGCGGGGCCCCAATGCCTTGCTGCATGCATGCATTTGGGTCACCCATGAAATACGGCATGCATGTGGGGCCCCCATGACATGTGGCATGCATGTGGGGCCCCATGATATCCGGCATGCATTTATGGCCCCCATGACATGCGGCATGCATTTGGGCCTCCATGACATGCGACAAGCACGTGGGGCCCCAATGACATGCAGCATGCACGTGGGTCCCCCATGACATGCGGAATGCACGTGAGGCCACCATGACATGCGGCATGCATGCGGGGCCCTCATGACATGCGGCATGCATTTGGGGCCCCCAATATATGCGGCAGGCACGTGGGGACCCCATGATATGTGGCATGCATTTGGGGCCCCCATGACTTGAGCCATGCATTTGGGGCCCCCATGACATGTGGCATGCACGTGGGGCCCTCATCACATGCAGCATGCATTTGGGGCCCCCATGACTTGAGCCATGCATTTGGGGCCCCCATGACATGCGGCATGCACGTGGGGCCATCATGACATGCAGCATGCACTTGGTGCCACTATGACATGCGGCAAGCATTTGGGCCCCCATGACATGCGGCATGCATGTGGGGCCCCCATGACATGCGTCTTGCATTTGAGCCCCCATGACATGCGGCATGCATTTGGGGCCTGCATAACATGCTGCATGCATTTGGGGTGCCCGAGACATGCGGCAAGCACGCGGGGCACCAATGACATGCAGCATGTACGTGGGGCCCCCATGACATGCGGAATGCACGTGAGGCCCCCATGACATGCTGAATGCCTGCGGGGCCCCAATGCCATGCGGCATGCATGCATTTGGGTCACCCATGAAATGTGGCATGCATGTGGGGCCCCCATGACATGTGGCATGCATGTGGGGCCCCATGATATCCGGCATGCATTTATGGCCCCCATGACATGCGGCATGCATTTGGGCCTCCATGACATGCGAAAAGCACATGGGGCCCCAATGACATGCAGAATGCACGTGGGGCCCCCATGACATGCGGCATGCATTTGGGGCCCCCATGACTTGAGCCATGCATTTGGGGCCCCCATGACATGCGGCATGCACGTGGGGCCATCATGACATGCAGCATGAATTTGGGGCCAATATGACATGCGGCAAGCATTTGGGCCCCATTACATGCGGCATGCATGTGGAGCCCCCATGACATGCGGCATGCATTTGGGGCCCCCATGACATGCTTCATGCATGTGGGGCCCCCATGACATGCGACATGCATTTGGGCCCCCATGACATGCGGCATGCATTTGGGGACTGCATAACATGCTGCATGCATTTGGGGTACCTGAGACATGCGGCATGCACATGGGGCCCCCATGACATGCGGCATATGCTTGGGGCCCCAGTGACATGCGGTATGAGTTTGGATCCCCCATGACATGCGGCATGCACGTGGGGCCCCCATGACATGAGTCATGCATTTGGGGCCCCCATGACATGCGGTATGCATTTGCGGGCCCCCAGGACATGAGTCATGCATTTGGGGCCGCCATGACATGCGGCATGCATTTGGGGCCCCCATGACATGTGGCATGCATTTGGGTCCCCCATGAAATGCGGCATGCATGTGGGGCCCCCATGACATGTGGCATGCATGTGGGCCCCCCATGACATGCGCCATGCATGTGGGCCCCTATGACATGCGGCATGCATGTGGGACCCCCATTGACATGCGGCATGCATGTGGGGCCCCAATGACATGCGGCATGCATGTGGGGCCCCCATGATATGCTCCATGAATGTGGGGCCCCTTTGACATGTGGCATGCATGTGGGGCCCCTATGACATGCGGCATGCATTTGGGGGGCCCCAATGACATGCAGCATGTACGTGGGGCCCCCATGACATGCGGAATGCACGTGAGGCCCCCATGACATGCGGAATGCCTGCGGGGCCCCAATGACATGCAGCATGTACGTGGGGCCCCCATGACATGCGTAATGCACGTGAGGCCCCCGTGACATGTGGCATGCATGTGGGGCCCCATGATATCCGGCATGCATTTATGGTCCCCATGACATGCGGCATGCATTTGGGCCTCCATGACATGAGACAAGCACGTGGGGCCCCAATGACATGCAGCATGCACGTGGGGCCCTCATGACATGCAGCATGCATTTGGCGCCCCCATTACTTGAGCCATGCATTTGGGGCCCCCATGACATGCGGCATGCACGTGGGGCCATCATGACATGCAGCATGCATTTGGGGCCACTATGACATGCGGCAAGCATTTGGGACCCCATGACATGCGGCATGCATTTGGGGCCTGCATAACATGCTGCATGCATTTGGGGTACCTGAGACATGCGGCATGCACATGGGCCCCCATAACATGCTGCATGCATTTGGGGTGCCCAAGGCATGCGGCATGCACGTATTGCCCCTATGACATGACGCATGCATTTGGGGCCCCCATTACATGTGGCATGCACATGAAGCCCCCATGACATGAGGCATATGCTTGGGGCCCCAATGACATGCGGCATGAGTTTGGACCCCCCATGACATGCGGCATGCTCGTGGGGCCACCATGACATGAGTCATGCATTTGGGGCCGCCATGACATGGGGCATGCATTTGGGGCCCCCATGACATGCGGCATGCATTTGGGTCCCTCATGAAATGCGGCATGCATGTGGGGCCCCCATGACATGTGGCATGCATGTGGGCTTCCCATGACATGCGCCATGCATGTGGGGCCCCTATGACATGCGGCATGCATGTGGGACCCCCATGACATGCGGCATGCATGGGGGGCCCCCATGACATGCTCCATGCATGTGGGGCCCCTATGACATGCGGCATGCATTTGGGGCCCCCATGACATGCGGAATGCCTTCGGGGCTCCCATGAGATGCTGCATGCATGCGGCACCCTCATGACATGCGGCATGCATTTGGGGCCCCCATGACTTGAGGCATGCATTTGGGGCCCCCATGACATGCGGCATGCATTTGGGGGCCCCATTACATGCCGCATGCATTTGGGGCCCCCATTACATGTGGCATGCACATGGGGCCCCCATGACATGCAGCATACGCTTGGGGCCCCAATGACATGCGGCATGAGTTTGGATCCCCCATGACATGCGGCATGCACGTGGGGCCCCCATGACATGAGTCATGCATTTGGGGCCGCCATGACATGCGGCATGCATTTGGGGCCCCCAGGACATGCGGCATTCATTTGGGGCCCCCATGACATGTGGTATGCACGTGGGGCCCAAATGACATGCGGCATGCATGTGGGACCCCCATGACATGCGTCAAGCATTTCGATCCCCCATTACATGCTGCATGCAAGTGGGGCCCCCATGACATGAGGCATGCATGTGGGCCCCCCATGACATGCGGCATGCATGTGGGGCCCCTATGACATGCGGCATGCATTTGGGGGGCCCCATGACATGCGGCATGCATGTGGGACCCCCATGACATGCGTGATTCATTTGGATCCCCCATTACATGCTGCATGCAGGTGGGGCCCCCATGACATGCGGCATGCATGTGGCCCCCATGACATGTGGCATGCACGTGGGGCCCCCATGACATGCTGCATGCATTTGGGGCCCCCATGATATGCGGCACGCATTTGGGGCCCCCATGACATGCGCCATGCATGTGGGGCCCACATGATATGCGGCATGCATTTGGGGCCCCCATGACATGCGGCATGCACGTGGGGCCCCCATGACATGCGACACGCATTTGGGGCCCCCATGAAATGCGTCATGCATGTGGGCCCCCCATGACATGCGGCATGCCTGCGGGGCCCCCATGAAATGCGGCATGCACGTGGAGCCCACGTGATATGTGTCATGCATTTGGGGCCCCATGACTTGAGGCATGCATTTGGGGCCCCGATGACATGGGGCATGCATGTGGGGCCCCCATGACATGCTCCATGCATGTGGGGCCCCCATGACTTGAGGCATGCATTTGGGGCCCCATGACATGCGGCATGCATGTGGGGCCCCCATGACATGCTCCATGCATGTGGGGACCCATTACATGCGGCATGCACGTGGAGCCCCCATGACATACGGCATGCATTTGGGCCCCAATGACATGCGGCATGAGTTTGGATCACCCATGAAATGCGGCATGCATGTGGGGCCCCCATGACATGCAAAATACCTGCGGGCCCCCATGACATGCGGCATGCATGCGGGGCCCTCATGACATGCGGGATGAATTTGGGGCCCCCAATACATGCGGCATGCACGTTGGGCCCCCATGACATGCGGCATACATTTATGGAACCCATGACATGCGGCAAGCATTTGGGCCCCCATGACATGCGGCATGCATGTGGGGCCCCCTATGACATGCGGCATGCATGTGGGGCCCCCCTGACATGCGGCATTCATCTGGGGCCCCCATGACATGCGGCATGCATTTGGGGCCTCCATGACATGCGGCATGCATGTGGGGCCCCCTATGACATGCACCATGCATGTGGGGCCCCTATGACATGCTGCATGCAAGTGGGGCCACATGACATGCGGCATGCATGTGTGCCCCCCATGACATGTGGCATGTACGTGGGGCCCCCATGACATGCTGCATGCATTTGGGGCCCCCATGATATGCGGCACACATTTGGGGCCCCCATGACTTGCGCATGCATGTGGGGCATCCATGAAATGCGCCATGCATGTGGGGCCCCTATGACATGCATTTGTGGGTCCCAAGACATGCTGCATGCATTTGGGGGGCCCCATGACATGCGACATGCACGTGGGGCCACCATGAAATGCGGCATGCACGTGGGGCCCCCATGATATGAAGCATGCATGTGGGGCCCCCATGACTTGAGGCATGCATTTTGGGCCCCCATTACATGCGGCATGCACATGGGGCCCCCATGACATGCGGCATGCATGTGGGGCCCCCATAACATGCGGCATGCATTTGGGCCCCCATGACATGTGGCATGCATTTGGGGCCCCCTTGACATGCGGCATGCATGTGGGGCCCCTATGACATGCGGCATGCAATTGGGGCCCCTATGACATGCGGCATGCACGTGGGGCCCTCATGACATGCAGCATGCATCTGGGCCACTATGACATGCGCCATGCATGTGGGGCCCCTATGACATGCGGCATGCAATTGGGGCCCCTATGACATGCGGCATGCACGTGGGGCCCTCATGACATGCAGCATGCATCTGGGGCCACTATGACATGCGGCATGCATTTGTGGCCCCCATGACATGCGGCATGCATGTGGGACCCCCATCATATGTGGCATGCATGTGGGACCCCCATGATATGCGGCATGCATTTGGGGCCCCCATGACTTGAGGCATGCATTCGGGGCCCCCATGAAATGCGCCATGCATGTGGGGCCCCTATGACATGCGGCATGCATTTGTGGGCCCCAAGACATGCGGCATGCATGTGGGGCCCCCATGAAATGCGCCATTCATTTGGGGCCCCCATGACTTGAGGCATGCATTCGGGGCCCCCATGACATGTGGAATGCACGTGAGGCCCCCATGACATGCGGCATGCACGTGGGGCCCCCATGACGTGCAGCATGCATTTGGATCCCCCATTACATGCTGCATGCAATTGGGACCCCCATGACATGCGGCATGCACGTGTGGCCCCCATGAAATGCGGCATGCATTTGGGGCCCCCATGACATGCGGCACGCCTGCGGGCCCCCATGACATGATGCATGCATGCGGGGCCCTCATGGCATGCGGCATGCATTTGGGGCCCCCAATATATGCGGCATGCAAGTGGGGCCCACATGATATGCGCCATGCATGTGGGCCCCCATGAAATGCGCCATGCACGTGGGCCCCCATGACATGCGGCATGCATGTGGGACCCCCATGACATGCGTCATTCATTTGGATCCCCCATTACATGCTGCATGCAAGTGGGGCCCCCATGACATGCGGCATGCACGTGGCCCCCCATGACATGTGGCATGCACGTGGGGCCCCCATGACATGCTGCATGCATTTGAGGCCCCCATGATATGCGGCACGCATGTGGGGCCCCCATGAAATGCGTCATTTATTTGGGGCCCCCTTGACATGTGGAATGCCTGCGGGGCCCCCATGACATGCGGCATGCATGCGGGGCCCTCATGATGTGCAGCATGCATTTGGATCCCCCATTACATGCTGCATGCAAGTGGGGCCCCCATGACATGCGGCATGCATGTGGGCCCCCCATGACATGCAGCATGCATGTGGGACCCCCATGACATGCGGCATGCATTTGGATCCCTCTTACATGCGGCATGCACGTGTGGCCCCCATGAAATGTGGCATGCATTTGGGGCCCCCATGACATGCGGCATGCCTGCGGGGCCCCCATGACATGCGGCATGCATGCGGGGCCCTCATGACTTGCGGCATGCATTTGGGGCCCCCATGAAATGTGCCATGCATGTGGGCCCCCCGTGACATGCGGCATGCCTGCGGGGCCCCCATGAAATGCGGCATGCACGTGGAGCCCACATGATATGTGTCATGCATTTGGGGCCCCATGACTTGAGGCATGCATTTGGGGCCCCCATGACATGGGGCATGCATGTGGGGCCCCCATGAAATGCGCCATGCACGTGGGGCCCCCATAACATGCTGAATGCATTTGGGGTGCCCGAGACATGCGGCATGCACGTGGGGCCACTATGACATGCCGCATGCATTTTGGGCCCCCATTACATGCGACATGCATGTGGGGCCCCCATAACATGCGGCATGCATGTGGGGCCCACATAACATGCGGCATGCATGTGGGGCCCCTATGACATGCGCCATGCATGTGGGCCCCCATGAAATACGCCATGCACGTGGGGCCCCCATGACATGCGGCATGCATGTGGAGGCCCCATGACATGCGGCCTGCATTTGGGGCCCCCATGACATGCGGCATGCATGTGGGGCCCCCATGATATGCTCCATGCATGTGGGGCCCCATGATATGCGGCATGCATTTGGGGTACCTGAGACATGCGGCATGCACGTGGGGCCCCCATGACATGCTGCATGTATTTGGGGTGCCCGAGACATGCGGCATGCACATGGGGCCCCCATGACATGTGGTATACGCTTGGGTCCCCCATGATATGCGGCATGCACGTGGGGCCCCCATAACCTGAGTCATTCATTTGGGGCCGCCATGACATGTGGCATTCATTTGGGGCCCCCATGACATGCGGCATGCATTTGGGTCCTGCATAACATGCTGCATGCATTTGGGGTACCTGAGACATGCAGCATGCACGTGGGGCCCCCATAACATGCTGCATGCATTTGAGGTGCCCGAGACATGCGGCATGCATGTGGGGCCCCTATGACATGCGGCATACGCTTGGGGCCCCAATGACATGCGGCATGAGTTTGGATCCCCCATGACATGCGGCATGCACGTGGGGCCCCCATGACATGTGGTATGCACGTGGGGCCCCAATGACATGCGGCATGCATGTGGGACCCCCATGACATGCGTCAAGCATTTCGATCCCCCATTACATGCTGCATGCAAGTGGGGCCCCCATGACATGAGGCATGCATGTGGGCCCCCCATGACATGCGGCATGCATGTGGGGCCCCCATGACATGCGTCAAGCATTTCGATCCCCCATTACATGCTGCATGCAAGTGGGGCCCCCATGACATGAGGCATGCATGTGGGCCCCCCATGACATGCGGCATGCATGTGGGGCCCCTATGACATGCGGCATGCATTTGGGGGGCCCCATGACATGCGGCATGCATGTGGGACCCCCATGACATGCGTGATTCATTTGGATCCCCCATTACATGCTGCATGCACGTGGGGCCCCCATGACATGTTGCATGCATTTGGGGCCCCCATGATATGCGGCACGCATTTGGGGCCCCCATGACATGCGCCATGCATGTGGGGCCCACATGATATGCGGCATGTATTTGGGGCCCCCATGACATGCGGCATGCACGTGGGGCCCCCATGACATGCGACATGCATTTGGGGCCCCCATGAAATGCGTCATGCATGTGGGGCCCCTATGACATGCGGCATGCATTTGGTGGGCCCCATGACATGCGGCATGCATGTGGGGCCCCCATGAAATGCGTCATTTATTTGGGGCCCCCTTGACATGTGGAATGCCTGCGGGGCCCCCATGACATGCGGCATGCATGCGGGGCCCTCATGACGTGCAGCATGCATTTGGATCCCCCATTACATGCTGCATGCAAGTGGGGCCCCCATGACATGCGGCATGCATGTGGGCCCCCCATGACATGCAGCATGCATGTGGGACCCCCATGACATGCGGCACGCATTTGGATCCCCCTTACATGCGGCATGCACGTGTGGCCCCATGAAATGCGGCATGCATTTGGGGCCCCCATGACATGCGGCATGCCTGCGGGGCCCCCATGACATGCGGCATGCATGCGGGGCCCTCAAGACATGCGGCATGCCTGCGGGGCCCCCATGAAATGCGGCATGCACGTGGAGCCCACGTGATATGTGTCATGCATTTGGGGCCCCATGACTTGAGGCATGCATTTGGGGCCCCGATGACATGGGGCATGCATGTGGGGCCCCCATGACATGCTCCATGCATGTGGTTCCCCCATGAAATGTGCCATGCATGTGGGCCCCCCATGACATGCGGCATGCCTGCGGGGCCCCCATGACATGCGGCATGCACGTGGAGCCCACATGATATGTGGCATGCATTTGGGGCCCCATGACTTGAGGCATGCATTTGGGGCCCCCATGACATGCGGCATGCATGTGGGGCCCCCATGACATGCTCCATGCATGTGGGGACCCATTACATGCGGCATGCACGTGGAGCCCCCATGACATGCGGCATGCATTTGGGCCCCAATGACATGCGGCATGAGTTTGGATCACCCATGAAATGCGGCATGCATGTGGGGCCCCCATGACATGCGGAATACCTGCGGGCCCCCATGACATGCGGCATGCATGCGGGGACCTCATGACATGCGGGATGAATTTGGGGCCCCCAATACATGCGGCATGCACGTTGGGCCCCCATGACATGCGGCATACATTTATGGAACCCATGACATGCGGCAAGCATTTGGGCCCCCATGACATGCGGCATGCATGTGGGGCCTCCATGACATGCGGCATGCATGTGGGGCCCCCCTGACATGCGTCATGCTTCTGGGGCCCCCATGACATGCGGCATGCATTTGGGGCCTCCATGACATGCGGCATGCATGTGGGCCCCCCATGACATGTGGCATGCACGTGGGGCCCCCATGACATGCTGCATGCATTTGGGGCCTTCATGATATGCGGCACACATTTGGGGCCCCCATGACTTGCGCATGCATGTGGGGCATCCATGAAATGCGCCATGCATGTGGGGCCCCTATGACATGCATTTGTGGGCCCCAAGACATGCTGCATGCATTTGGGGGGCCCCATGACATGCGACATGCACGTGGGGCCACCATGAAATGCGGCATGCACGTGGGGCCCCCATGATATGAAGCATGCATGTGGGGCCCCCATGACTTGAGGCATGCATTTTGGGCCCCCATGACATGCGGCATGCACATGGGGCACCCATGACATGGGGCATGCATGTGGGGCCCCCATTACATGCGGCATGCATTTGGGCCCCCATGACATGTGGCATGCATGTGGGGCCCCCTTGACATGCGGCATGCATGTGGGGCCCCTATGACATGTGGCATGCAATTGGGGCCCCTATGACATGCGGCATGCAAGTGGGGGCCCTCATGACATGCAGCATGCATCTGTGGCCACTATGACATGCGCCATGCATGTGGGGCCCCTATGACATGCGGCATGCAATTGGGGCCCCTATGACATGCGGCATGCATTTGTGGGCCCCAAGACATGCGGCATGCATGTGGGGCCCCCATGAAATGCGGCATTCATTTGGGGCCCCCAATGACATGCGGCATGCACGTGGGGCCCCCATGAAATGCTGCATTAATTTGGGGCCCCCATGACATGTGGAATGCACGTGAGGCCCCCATGACATGCGGCATGCACGTGGGGCCCCCATGACGTGCAGCATGCATTTGGATCCCCCATTACATGCTGCATGCAATTGGGACCCCCATGACATGCGGCATGCCTGCGGGCCCCCATGACATGCGGCATGCATGCGGGGCCCTCATGGCATGCGGCATGCATTTGGGGCCCCCAATATATGCGGCATGCAAGTGGGGCCCCCATGATATGCGCCATGCATGTGGGCACCCATGAAATGCGCCATGCACGTGGGCCCCCATGACATGCGGCATGCATGTGGGACCCCCATGACATTCGTCATTCATTTGGATCCCCATTACATGCTGCATGCAAGTGGGGCCCCCATGACATGCGGCATGCATGTGGCCCCCCATGACATGTGGCATGCACGTGGGGCCCCCATGACATGCTGCATGCATTTGAGGCCACCATAATATGCGGCACGCATGTGGGGCCCCCATGAAATGCGTCATTTATTTGGGGCCCCCTTGACATGTGGAATGCCTGCGGGGCCCCCATGACATGCGGCATGCATGCGGGGCCCTCATAACGTGCAGCATGCATTTGGATCCCCCACTACATGCTGCATGCAAGTGGGGCCCCCATGGCATGCGGCATGCATGTGGACCCCCCATGACATGCAGCATGCATGTGGGACCCCCATGACATGCGGCATGCATTTGGATCCCCCTTACATGCGGCATGCACGTGTGGCCCCCATGAAATGTGGCATGCATTTGGGGCCCCCATGACATGCGGCATGCCTGCGGGGCCCCCATGACATGCGGCATGCATGCGGGGCCCTAATGACTTGCGGCATGCATTTGGGGCCCCCATGACATGCGGCATGCACGTGGGGCCCCTATGACATGCCGCATGCATTTTGGGCCCCCATTACATGCGGCATGCATGTGGGGCCCCTATGACATGCTGCATGCATTTGGGGGCCCCAAGACATGTGGTATGCACGTGGGGCCCCCATGACATGCGGCATGCATTTGAGGCCCCCATGAAATGCACCATGCACGTGGGGCCCCCATGGCATGCTGCATGCGTTTGGGACCCCCATGACATGCGGCATGCATTTGGATGCCCCTTACATGCGGCATGCACGTGTGGCCCCCATGAAATGCGGCATGCAAGTGGGGCCCACATGATATGTGGCATGCATTTGGGGCCCCCATGACTTGAGGCATGCATTTGGGGCCCCCATGACATGCGACATGCATGTGGGGCCCCCATAACATGCGGCATGCATGTGGGGCCCCCATAACATGCGGCATGCATGTGGGGCCCCCATGACATGCGGCATGCATGTGGGGCCCACATGATATGCGGCATGCATTTGGGGCCCCCATGACATGCGGCATGCACATGGGGCCCCCATGACATGCGGGGCCCCCATGACATGCGGCATGCATGCGGGGCCCTCATGACGTGCAGCATGCATTTTGATCCCCCATAACATGCTGCATGCAAGTGGGGGCCCCCATGACATGCGGCATGCATGTGGGCCCCCCATGACATGCAGCATGCATGTGGGACCCCCATGACATGCGGCATGCACGGGGGCCCCCATGACATGCGACATGCATTTGGGGCCCCCATGACATGCGGAATGCCTTCGGGGCTCCCATGAGATGCTGCATGCATGCGGCACCCTCATGACATGCGGCATACATTTGGGGCCCCCATGACTTGAGGCATGCATTTGGGGCCCCCATGACATGCGGCATGCATTTGGGGGCCCCATTACATGCGGCATGCATGTGGAGCCCCCATGACATGCGGAATGCCTTCGGGGCCCCCATGAGATGCGGCATGCATGCAGCACCCTCATGACATGCGGCATGCATTTGGGGCACCCATGACTTGCGACATGCACGTGGGGCCCCTATGACATGCGGCATGATTTTGGGTGCCCCATTACATGCGGCATGCATGTGGAGCCCCCATGACATGCGGCATGCATTTGGGGCCCCCATGACATGCTTCATGCATGTGGGGCCCCCATGACATGCGTCATGCATTTGGGCCCCCATGACATGCGGCATGCATTTGGGACCTGCATAACATGCTGCATGCATTTGGGGTACCTGAGACATGCGGCATGCACATGGGGCCCCCATGACATGCGGCATATGCTTGGGGCCCCAATGACATGCGGTATGAGTTTGGATCCCCCATGACATGCGGCATGCACGTGGGGCCCCCATGACATGAGTCATGCATTTGGGGTGGCCATGACATGCGGCATGCATTTGGGGCCCCCATGACATGCAACATGCACGTGGGGCCCCCATGACATGCGGTATGCATTTGCGGGCCCCATGACATGCGGCATGCATTTGGGGCCCCCAGGACATGAGTCATGCATTTGGGGCCGCCATGACATGTGGCATGCATTTGGGGCCCCCATGAAATGCGGCATGCATTTGGGGCCCCCATGACATGTGGCATGCATGTGGGCCCCCCATGACTTGCGCCATGCATGTGGGCCCCTATGACATGCGGCATGCATGTGGGACCCCCCATGACATGCTCCATGCATGTGGGGCCCCTATGACATGCGGCATGCATGTGGGGCCCCTATGACATGCGGCATGCATTTGGGGGGCCCCATGACATGCGGCATACACGTGGGGCACCCATGACATGCGGCATACATTTGTGGCCCCCGTGACATGAGGCATGCACGTGGGGCCCCCATGACATGCGGCAAGCACGCGGGACCCCAATGACACGCAGCATGTACTTGGGGCCCCCATGACATGCGGAATGCACGTGAGGCCCCCATGACATGCGGAATGCCTGCGGGGCCCCAATGCCTTGCTGCATGCATGCATTTGGGTCACCCATGAAATACGGCATGCATGTGGGGCCCCCATGACATGTGGCATGCATGTGGGGCCCCATGATATCCGGCATGCATTTATGGCCCCCATGACATGCGGCATGCATTTGGGCCTCCATGACATGCGACAAGCACGTGGGGCCCCAATGACATGCAGCATGCACGTGGGTCCCCCATGACATGCGGAATGCACGTGAGGCCATCATGACATGCGGAATGCATGTGGGGCCCCTATGACATGCGGCATGCATTTGGGGGGCCCCATGACATGCGGCATGCATGTGGGGCCCCCATGAAATGCGTCATTTATTTGGAGCCCCCTTGACATGTGGAATGCCTGCGGGGCCCCCATGACATGCGGCATGCATGCGGGGCCCTCATGACGTGCAGCATGCATTTTGATCCCCCATTACATGCTGCATGCAAGTGGGGCCCCCATGACATGCGGCATGCATGTGGGCCCCCCATGACATGCAGCATGCATGTGGGACCCCAATGACATGCGGCATGCACGGGGGCCCCCATGACATGCGACATGCATTTGGGGCCCCCATGACATGCGGAATGCCTTCGGGGCTCCCATGAGATGCTGCATGCATGCGGCACCCTCATGACATGCGGCATACATTTGGGCCCCCCATGACTTGAGGCATGCATTTGGGGCCCCCATGACATGCGGCATGCATTTGGGGGCCCCATTACATGCGGCATGCATGTGGAGCCCCCATGACATGCGGAATGCCTTCGGGGCCCCCATGAGATGCGGCATGCATGCGGCACCCTCATGACATGCGGCATGCATTTGGGGCACCCATGACTTGCGACATGCACGTGGGGCCCCTATGACATGCGGCATGATTTTGGGTGCCCCATTACATGCGGCATGCATGTGGAGCCCCCATGACATGCGGCATGCATTTGGGGCCCCCATGACATGCTTCATGCATGTGGGGCCCCCATGACATGCGTCATGCATTTGGGCCCCCATGACATGCGGCATGCATTTGGGACCTGCATAACATGCTGCATGCATTTGGGGTATCTGAGACATGCGGCATGCACATGGGGCCCCCATGACATGCGGCATATGCTTGGGGCCCCAATGACATGCGGTATGAGTTTGGATCCCCCATGACATGCGGCATGCACGTGGGGCCCCCATGACATGAGTCATGCATTTGGGGTGGCCATGACATGCGGCATGCATTTGGGGCCCCCATGACATGCAACATGCACGTGGGGCCCCCATGACATGCGGTATGCATTTGCGGGCCCCATGACATGCGGCATGCATTTGGGGCCCCCAGGACATGAGTCATGCATTTGGGGCCGCCATGACATGTGGCATGCATTTGGGGCCCCCATGAAATGCGGCATGCATTTGGGGCCCCCATGACATGTGGCATGCATGTGGGCCCCCCATGACTTGCGCCATGCATGTGGGCCCCTATGACATGCGGCATGCATGTGGGACCCCCCATGACATGCTCCATGCATGTGGGGCCCCTATGACATGCGGCATGCATGTGGGGCCCCTATGACATGCGGCATGCATTTGGGGGGCCCCATGACATGCGGCATACACGTGGGGCACCCATGACATGCGGCATACATTTGTGGCCCCCGTGACATGAGGCATGCACGTGGGGCCCCCATGACATGCGGCAAGCACGCGGGACCCCAATGACACGCAGCATGTACTTGGGGCCCCCATGACATGCGGAATGCACGTGAGGCCCCCATGACATGCGGAAAGCCTGCGGGGCCCCAATGCCTTGCTGCATGCATGCATTTGGGTCACCCATGAAATACGGCATGCATGTGGGGCCCCCATGACATGTGGCATGCATGTGGGGCCCCATGATATCCGGCATGCATTTATGGCCCCCATGACATGCGGCATGCATTTGGGCCTCCATGACATGCGACAAGCACGTGGGGCCCCAATGACATGCAGCATGCACGTGGGTCCCCCATGACATGCGGAATGCACGTGAGGCCACCATGACATGCGGAATGCCTGCGGGGCCCCTATGACATGCGGCATGCATGCGGGGCCCTCATGACATGCGGCATGCATTTGGGGCCCCCAATATATGCGGCAGGCACGTGGGGCCCCCATGATATGTGGCATGCATTTGGGGCCCCCATGACTTGAGCCATGCATTTGGGGCCCCCATGACATGTGGCATGCACGTGGGGCCCTCATCACATGCAGCATGCATTTGGGGCCCCCATGACTTGAGCCATGCATTTGGGGCCCCCATGACATGCGGCATGCACGTGGGGCCATCATGACACGCAGCATGCATTTGGGGCCACTATGACATGCGGCAAGCATTTGGGCCCCCATGACATGCGGCATGCATGTGGGGCCCCCATGACATGCGTCTTGCATTTGAGCCCCCATGACATGCGGCATGCATTTGGGGCCTGCATAACATGCTGCATGCATTTGGGGTGCCCGAGACATGCGGCAAGCACGCGGGGCACCAATGACATGCAGCATGTACGTGGGGCCCCCATGACATGCGGAATGCACGTGAGGCCCCCATGATATGCTGAATGCCTGCGGGGCCCCAATACCATGCGGCATGCATGCATTTGGGTCACCCATGAAATGTGGCATGCATGTGGGGCCCCCATGACATGTGGCATGCATGTGGGGCCCCATGATATCCGGCATGCATTTATGGCCCCCATGACATGCGGCATGCATTTGGGCCTCCATGACATGCGAAAAGCACATGGGGCCCCAATGACATGCAGAATGCACGTGGGGCCCCCATGACATGCGGCATGCATTTGGGGCCCCCATGACTTGAGCCATGCATTTGGGGCCCCCATGACATGCGGCATGCACGTGGGGCCATCATGACATGCAGCATGAATTTGGGGCCACTATGACATGCGGCAAGCATTTGGGCCCCATTACATGCGGCATGCATGTGGAGCCCCCATGACATGCGGCATGCATTTGGGGCCCCCATGACATGCTTCATGCATGTGGGGCCCCCATGACATGCGACATGCATTTGGGCCCCCATGACATGCGGCATGCATTTGGGGACTGCATAACATGCTGCATGCATTTGGGGTACCTGAGACATGCGGCATGCACATGGGGCCCCCATGACATGCGGCATATGCTTGGGGCCCCAGTGACATGCGGTATGAGTTTGGATCCCCCATGACATGCGGCATGCACGTGGGGCCCCCATGACATGAGTCATGCATTTGGGGCCCCCATGACATGCGGTATGCATTTGCGGGCCCCCAGGACATGAGTCATGCATTTGGGGTCGCCATGACATGCGGCATGCATTTGGGGCCCCCATGACATGTGGCATGCATTTGGGTCCCCCATGAAATGTGGCATGCATGTGGGGCCCCCATGACATGTGGCATGCATGTGGGCCCCCCATGACATGCGCCATGCAAGTGGGCCCCTATGACATGCGGCATGCATGTGGGACCCCCATTGACATGCGGCATGCATGTGGGGCCCCAATGACATGCGGCATGCATGTGGGGCCCCCATGATATGCTCCATGCATGTGGGGCCCCTTTGACATGTGGCATGCATGTGGGGCCCCTATGACATGCGGCATGCATTTGGGGGGCCCCAATGACATGCAGCATGTACGTGGGGCCCCCATGACATGCGGAATGCACGTGAGGCCCCCATGACATGCGACATGCATTTGGGGCCCCCATGACATGCGGCATGCATTTGGGTCCTGCATAACATGCTGCATGCATTTGGGGTACCTGAGACATGCGGCATGCACGTGGGGCCCCCATAACATGCTGCATGCATTTGAGGTGCCCGAGACATGCGGCATGCATGTGGGGCCCTATGACATGCGGCATACGCTTGGGGCCCCAATGACATGCGGCATGAGTTTGGATCCCCCATGACATGCGGCATGCACGTGGGGCCCCCATGACATGAGTCATGCATTTGGGGCTGCCATGACATGCGGCATGCATTTGGGTGCCCCATGAAATGCGGCAAGCATGTGGGGCCCCCAGGCCATGCGGCATGCATTTGGGGCCCCCATGACATGTGGTATGCACGTGGGGCCCCAATGACATGCGGCATGCATGTGGGACCCCCATGACATGCGTGATTCATTTGGATCCCCCATTACATGCTGCATGCAAGTGGGGCCCCCATGATATGCGGCACGCATTTGGGGCCCCCATGACATGCGGCATGCACGTGGGGCCCCCATGACATGCTGCATGCATTTGGGGCCCCCATGATATGCGGCACGCATTTGGGGCCCCCATGACATGCGGCATGCATGTGGGGCCCACATGATATGCGGCATGCATTTGGGGCCCCCATGACATGCGGCATGCACATGGGGCCCCCATGACATGCGTCATGCATGTGGGGTCCCTATGACATGCGGCATGCATTTGGGGGGCCCCATGACATGCGGCATGCATGTGGGGCCCCCATGAAATGCGTCATTTATTTGGAGCCCCCTTGACATGTGGAATGCCTGCGGGGCCCCCATGACATGCGGCATGCATGCGGGGCCCTCATGACGTGCAGCATGCATTTTGATCCCCCATTACATGCTGCATGCAAGTGGGGCCCCCATGACATGCGGCATGCATGTGGGCCCCCCATGACATGCAGCATGCATGTGGGACCCCCATGACATGCGGCATGCACGGGGGCCCCCATGACATGCGACATGCATTTGGGGCCCCCATGACATGCGGAATGCCTTCGGGGCTCCCATGAGATGCTGCATGCATGCGGCACCCTCATGACATGCGGCATACATTTGGGGCCCCCATGACTTGAGGCATGCATTTGGGGCCCCCATGACATGCGGCATGCATTTGGGGCCCCCAGGACATGAGTCATGCATTTGGGGCCGCCATGACATGTGGCATGCATTTGGGGCCCCCATGAAATGCGGCATGCATTTGGGGCCCCCATGACATGTGGCATGCATGTGGGCCCCCCATGACTTGCGCCATGCATGTGGGCCCCTATGACATGCGGCATGCATGTGGGACCCCCCATGACATGCTCCATGCATGTGGGGCCCCTATGACATGCGGCATGCATGTGGGGCCCCTATGACATGCGGCATGCATTTGGGGGGCCCCATGACATGCGGCATACACGTGGGGCACCCATGACATGCGGCATACATTTGTGGCCCCCGTGACATGAGGCATGCACGTGGGGCCCCCATGACATGCGGCAAGCACGCGGGACCCCAATGACACGCAGCATGTACTTGGGGCCCCCATGACATGCGGAATGCACGTGAGGCCCCCATGACATGCGGAAAGCCTGCGGGGCCCCAATGCCTTGCTGCATGCATGCATTTGGGTCACCCATGAAATACGGCATGCATGTGGGGCCCCCATGACATGTGGCATGCATGTGGGGCCCCATGATATCCGGCATGCATTTATGGCCCCCATGACATGCGGCATGCATTTGGGCCTCCATGACATGCGACAAGCACGTGGGGCCCCAATGACATGCAGCATGCACGTGGGTCCCCCATGACATGCGGCATGCATTTGGGGGCCCCATTACATGCGGCATGCATGTGGAGCCCCCATGACATGCGGAATGCCTTCGGGGCCCCCATGAGATGCGGCATGCATGCGGCACCCTCATGACATGCGGCATGCATTTGGGGCACCCATGACTTGCGACATGCACGTGGGGCCCCTATGACATGCGGCATGATTTTGGGTGCCCCATTACATGCGGCATGCATGTGGAGCCCCCATGACATGCGGCATGCATTTGGGGCCCCCATGACATGCTTCATGCATGTGGGGCCCCCATGACATGCGTCATGCATTTGGGCCCCCATGACATGCGGCATGCATTTGGGACCTGCATAACATGCTGCATGCATTTGGGGTATCTGAGACATGCGGCATGCACATGGGGCCCCCATGACATGCGGCATATGCTTGGGGCCCCAATGACATGCGGTATGAGTTTGGATCCCCCATGACATGCGGCATGCACGTGGGGCCCCCATGACATGAGTCATGCATTTGGGGTGGCCATGACATGCGGCATGCATTTGGGGCCCCCATGACATGCAACATGCACGTGGGGCCCCCATGACATGCGGTATGCATTTGCGGGCCCCATGACATGCGGCATGCATTTGGGGCCCCCAGGACATGAGTCATGCATTTGGGGCCGCCATGACATGTGGCATGCATTTGGGGCCCCCATGAAATGCGGCATGCATTTGGGGCCCCCATGACATGTGGCATGCATGTGGGCCCCCCATGACTTGCGCCATGCATGTGGGCCCCTATGACATGCGGCATGCATGTGGGACCCCCCATGACATGCTCCATGCATGTGGGGCCCCTATGACATGCGGCATGCATGTGGGGCCCCTATGACATGCGGCATGCATTTGGGGGGCCCCATGACATGCGGCATACACGTGGGGCACCCATGACATGCGGCATACATTTGTGGCCCCCGTGACATGAGGCATGCACGTGGGGCCCCCATGACATGCGGCAAGCACGCGGGACCCCAATGACACGCAGCATGTACTTGGGGCCCCCATGACATGCGGAATGCACGTGAGGCCCCCATGACATGCGGAAAGCCTGCGGGGCCCCAATGCCTTGCTGCATGCATGCATTTGGGTCACCCATGAAATACGGCATGCATGTGGGGCCCCCATGACATGTGGCATGCATGTGGGGCCCCATGATATCCGGCATGCATTTATGGCCCCCATGACATGCGGCATGCATTTGGGCCTCCATGACATGCGACAAGCACGTGGGGCCCCAATGACATGCAGCATGCACGTGGGTCCCCCATGACATGCGGAATGCACGTGAGGCCACCATGACATGCGGAATGCCTGCGGGGCCCCTATGACATGCGGCATGCATGCGGGGCCCTCATGACATGCGGCATGCATTTGGGGCCCCCAATATATGCGGCAGGCACGTGGGGCCCCCATGATATGTGGCATGCATTTGGGGCCCCCATGACTTGAGCCATGCATTTGGGGCCCCCATGACATGTGGCATGCACGTGGGGCCCTCATCACATGCAGCATGCATTTGGGGCCCCCATGACTTGAGCCATGCATTTGGGGCCCCCATGACATGCGGCATGCACGTGGGGCCATCATGACACGCAGCATGCATTTGGGGCCACTATGACATGCGGCAAGCATTTGGGCCCCCATGACATGCGGCATGCATGTGGGGCCCCCATGACATGCGTCTTGCATTTGAGCCCCCATGACATGCGGCATGCATTTGGGGCCTGCATAACATGCTGCATGCATTTGGGGTGCCCGAGACATGCGGCAAGCACGCGGGGCACCAATGACATGCAGCATGTACGTGGGGCCCCCATGACATGCGGAATGCACGTGAGGCCCCCATGATATGCTGAATGCCTGCGGGGCCCCAATACCATGCGGCATGCATGCATTTGGGTCACCCATGAAATGTGGCATGCATGTGGGGCCCCCATGACATGTGGCATGCATGTGGGGCCCCATGATATCCGGCATGCATTTATGGCCCCCATGACATGCGGCATGCATTTGGGCCTCCATGACATGCGAAAAGCACATGGGGCCCCAATGACATGCAGAATGCACGTGGGGCCCCCATGACATGCGGCATGCATTTGGGGCCCCCATGACTTGAGCCATGCATTTGGGGCCCCCATGACATGCGGCATGCACGTGGGGCCATCATGACATGCAGCATGAATTTGGGGCCACTATGACATGCGGCAAGCATTTGGGCCCCATTACATGCGGCATGCATGTGGAGCCCCCATGACATGCGGCATGCATTTGGGGCCCCCATGACATGCTTCATGCATGTGGGGCCCCCATGACATGCGACATGCATTTGGGCCCCCATGACATGCGGCATGCATTTGGGGACTGCATAACATGCTGCATGCATTTGGGGTACCTGAGACATGCGGCATGCACATGGGGCCCCCATGACATGCGGCATATGCTTGGGGCCCCAGTGACATGCGGTATGAGTTTGGATCCCCCATGACATGCGGCATGCACGTGGGGCCCCCATGACATGAGTCATGCATTTGGGGCCCCCATGACATGCGGTATGCATTTGCGGGCCCCCAGGACATGAGTCATGCATTTGGGGTCGCCATGACATGCGGCATGCATTTGGGGCCCCCATGACATGTGGCATGCATTTGGGTCCCCCATGAAATGTGGCATGCATGTGGGGCCCCCATGACATGTGGCATGCATGTGGGCCCCCCATGACATGCGCCATGCAAGTGGGCCCCTATGACATGCGGCATGCATGTGGGACCCCCATTGACATGCGGCATGCATGTGGGGCCCCAATGACATGCGGCATGCATGTGGGGCCCCCATGATATGCTCCATGCATGTGGGGCCCCTTTGACATGTGGCATGCATGTGGGGCCCCTATGACATGCGGCATGCATTTGGGGGGCCCCAATGACATGCAGCATGTACGTGGGGCCCCCATGACATGCGGAATGCACGTGAGGCCCCCATGACATGCGACATGCATTTGGGGCCCCCATGACATGCGGCATGCATTTGGGTCCTGCATAACATGCTGCATGCATTTGGGGTACCTGAGACATGCGGCATGCACGTGGGGCCCCCATAACATGCTGCATGCATTTGAGGTGCCCGAGACATGCGGCATGCATGTGGGGCCCTATGACATGCGGCATACGCTTGGGGCCCCAATGACATGCGGCATGAGTTTGGATCCCCCATGACATGCGGCATGCACGTGGGGCCCCCATGACATGAGTCATGCATTTGGGGCTGCCATGACATGCGGCATGCATTTGGGTGCCCCATGAAATGCGGCAAGCATGTGGGGCCCCCAGGCCATGCGGCATGCATTTGGGGCCCCCATGACATGTGGTATGCACGTGGGGCCCCAATGACATGCGGCATGCATGTGGGACCCCCATGACATGCGTGATTCATTTGGATCCCCCATTACATGCTGCATGCAAGTGGGGCCCCCATGATATGCGGCACGCATTTGGGGCCCCCATGACATGCGGCATGCACGTGGGGCCCCCATGACATGCTGCATGCATTTGGGGCCCCCATGATATGCGGCACGCATTTGGGGCCCCCATGACATGCGGCATGCATGTGGGGCCCACATGATATGCGGCATGCATTTGGGGCCCCCATGACATGCGGCATGCACATGGGGCCCCCATGACATGCGTCATGCATGTGGGGTCCCTATGACATGCGGCATGCATTTGGGGGGCCCCATGACATGCGGCATGCATGTGGGGCCCCCATGAAATGCGTCATTTATTTGGAGCCCCCTTGACATGTGGAATGCCTGCGGGGCCCCCATGACATGCGGCATGCATGCGGGGCCCTCATGACGTGCAGCATGCATTTTGATCCCCCATTACATGCTGCATGCAAGTGGGGCCCCCATGACATGCGGCATGCATGTGGGCCCCCCATGACATGCAGCATGCATGTGGGACCCCCATGACATGCGGCATGCACGGGGGCCCCCATGACATGCGACATGCATTTGGGGCCCCCATGACATGCGGAATGCCTTCGGGGCTCCCATGAGATGCTGCATGCATGCGGCACCCTCATGACATGCGGCATACATTTGGGGCCCCCATGACTTGAGGCATGCATTTGGGGCCCCCATGACATGCGGCATGCATTTGGGGCCCCCAGGACATGAGTCATGCATTTGGGGCCGCCATGACATGTGGCATGCATTTGGGGCCCCCATGAAATGCGGCATGCATTTGGGGCCCCCATGACATGTGGCATGCATGTGGGCCCCCCATGACTTGCGCCATGCATGTGGGCCCCTATGACATGCGGCATGCATGTGGGACCCCCCATGACATGCTCCATGCATGTGGGGCCCCTATGACATGCGGCATGCATGTGGGGCCCCTATGACATGCGGCATGCATTTGGGGGGCCCCATGACATGCGGCATACACGTGGGGCACCCATGACATGCGGCATACATTTGTGGCCCCCGTGACATGAGGCATGCACGTGGGGCCCCCATGACATGCGGCAAGCACGCGGGACCCCAATGACACGCAGCATGTACTTGGGGCCCCCATGACATGCGGAATGCACGTGAGGCCCCCATGACATGCGGAAAGCCTGCGGGGCCCCAATGCCTTGCTGCATGCATGCATTTGGGTCACCCATGAAATACGGCATGCATGTGGGGCCCCCATGACATGTGGCATGCATGTGGGGCCCCATGATATCCGGCATGCATTTATGGCCCCCATGACATGCGGCATGCATTTGGGCCTCCATGACATGCGACAAGCACGTGGGGCCCCAATGACATGCAGCATGCACGTGGGTCCCCCATGACATGCGGAATGCACGTGAGGCCACCATGACATGCGGAATGCCTGCGGGGCCCCTATGACATGCGGCATGCATGCGGGGCCCTCATGACATGCGGCATGCATTTGGGGCCCCCAATATATGCGGCAGGCACGTGGGGCCCCCATGATATGTGGCATGCATTTGGGGCCCCCATGACTTGAGCCATGCATTTGGGGCCCCCATGACATGTGGCATGCACGTGGGGCCCTCATCACATGCAGCATGCATTTGGGGCCCCCATGACTTGAGCCATGCATTTGGGGCCCCCATGACATGCGGCATGCACGTGGGGCCATCATGACACGCAGCATGCATTTGGGGCCACTATGACATGCGGCAAGCATTTGGGCCCCCATGACATGCGGCATGCATGTGGGGCCCCCATGACATGCGTCTTGCATTTGAGCCCCCATGACATGCGGCATGCATTTGGGGCCTGCATAACATGCTGCATGCATTTGGGGTGCCCGAGACATGCGGCAAGCACGCGGGGCACCAATGACATGCAGCATGTACGTGGGGCCCCCATGACATGCGGAATGCACGTGAGGCCCCCATGATATGCTGAATGCCTGCGGGGCCCCAATACCATGCGGCATGCATGCATTTGGGTCACCCATGAAATGTGGCATGCATGTGGGGCCCCCATGACATGTGGCATGCATGTGGGGCCCCATGATATCCGGCATGCATTTATGGCCCCCATGACATGCGGCATGCATTTGGGCCTCCATGACATGCGAAAAGCACATGGGGCCCCAATGACATGCAGAATGCACGTGGGGCCCCCATGACATGCGGCATGCATTTGGGGCCCCCATGACTTGAGCCATGCATTTGGGGCCCCCATGACATGCGGCATGCACGTGGGGCCATCATGACATGCAGCATGAATTTGGGGCCACTATGACATGCGGCAAGCATTTGGGCCCCATTACATGCGGCATGCATGTGGAGCCCCCATGACATGCGGCATGCATTTGGGGCCCCCATGACATGCTTCATGCATGTGGGGCCCCCATGACATGCGACATGCATTTGGGCCCCCATGACATGCGGCATGCATTTGGGGACTGCATAACATGCTGCATGCATTTGGGGTACCTGAGACATGCGGCATGCACATGGGGCCCCCATGACATGCGGCATATGCTTGGGGCCCCAGTGACATGCGGTATGAGTTTGGATCCCCCATGACATGCGGCATGCACGTGGGGCCCCCATGACATGAGTCATGCATTTGGGGCCCCCATGACATGCGGTATGCATTTGCGGGCCCCCAGGACATGAGTCATGCATTTGGGGTCGCCATGACATGCGGCATGCATTTGGGGCCCCCATGACATGTGGCATGCATTTGGGTCCCCCATGAAATGTGGCATGCATGTGGGGCCCCCATGACATGTGGCATGCATGTGGGCCCCCCATGACATGCGCCATGCAAGTGGGCCCCTATGACATGCGGCATGCATGTGGGACCCCCATTGACATGCGGCATGCATGTGGGGCCCCAATGACATGCGGCATGCATGTGGGGCCCCCATGATATGCTCCATGCATGTGGGGCCCCTTTGACATGTGGCATGCATGTGGGGCCCCTATGACATGCGGCATGCATTTGGGGGGCCCCAATGACATGCAGCATGTACGTGGGGCCCCCATGACATGCGGAATGCACGTGAGGCCCCCATGACATGCGACATGCATTTGGGGCCCCCATGACATGCGGCATGCATTTGGGTCCTGCATAACATGCTGCATGCATTTGGGGTACCTGAGACATGCGGCATGCACGTGGGGCCCCCATAACATGCTGCATGCATTTGAGGTGCCCGAGACATGCGGCATGCATGTGGGGCCCTATGACATGCGGCATACGCTTGGGGCCCCAATGACATGCGGCATGAGTTTGGATCCCCCATGACATGCGGCATGCACGTGGGGCCCCCATGACATGAGTCATGCATTTGGGGCTGCCATGACATGCGGCATGCATTTGGGTGCCCCATGAAATGCGGCAAGCATGTGGGGCCCCCAGGCCATGCGGCATGCATTTGGGGCCCCCATGACATGTGGTATGCACGTGGGGCCCCAATGACATGCGGCATGCATGTGGGACCCCCATGACATGCGTGATTCATTTGGATCCCCCATTACATGCTGCATGCAAGTGGGGCCCCCATGATATGCGGCACGCATTTGGGGCCCCCATGACATGCGGCATGCACGTGGGGCCCCCATGACATGCTGCATGCATTTGGGGCCCCCATGATATGCGGCACGCATTTGGGGCCCCCATGACATGCGGCATGCATGTGGGGCCCACATGATATGCGGCATGCATTTGGGGCCCCCATGACATGCGGCATGCACATGGGGCCCCCATGACATGCGTCATGCATGTGGGGCCCCTATGACATGCGGCATGCATTTGGGGGGCCCCATGACATGCGGCATGCATGTGGGGCCCCCATGAAATGCGTCATTTATTTGGAGCCCCCTTGACATGTGGAATGCCTGCGGGGCCCCCATGACATGCGGCATGCATGCGGGGCCCTCATGACGTGCAGCATGCATTTTGATCCCCCATTACATGCTGCATGCAAGTGGGGCCCCCATGACATGCGGCATGCATGTGGGCCCCCATGACATGCAGCATGCATGTGGGACCCCCATGACATGCGGCATGCACGGGGGCCCCCATGACATGCGACATGCATTTGGGGCCCCCATGACATGCGGAATGCCTTCGGGGCTCCCATGAGATGCTGCATGCATGCGGCACCCTCATGACATGCGGCATACATTTGGGGCCCCCATGACTTGAGGCATGCATTTGGGGCCCCCATGACATGCGGCATGCATTTGGGGGCCCCATTACATGCGGCATGCATGTGGAGCCCCCATGACATGCGGAATGCCTTCGGGGCCCCCATGAGATGCGGCATGCATGTGGCACCCTCATGACATGCGGCATGCATTTGGGGCACCCATGACTTGCGACATGCACGTGGGGCCCCTATGACATGCGGCATGATTTTGGGTGCCCCATTACATGCGGCATGCATGTGGAGCCCCCATGACATGCGGCATGCATTTGGAGCCCCCATGACATGCTTCATGCATGTGGGGCCCCCATGACATGCGTCATGCATTTGGGCCCCCATGACATGCGGCATGCATTTGGGACCTGCATAACATGCTGCATGCATTTGGGGTACCTGAGACATGCGGCATGCACATGGGGCCCCATGACATGCGGCATATGCTTGGGCCCCAATGACATGCGGTATGAGTTTGGATCCCCCATGACATGCGGCATGCACGTGGGGCCCCCATGACATGAGTCATGCATTTGGGGTGGCCATGACATGCGGCATGCATTTGGGGCCCCCATGACATGCAACATGCACGTGGGGCCCCCATGACATGCGGTATGCATTTGCGGGCCCCATGACATGCGGCATGCATTTGGGGCCCCCAGGACATGAGTCATGCATTTGGGGCCGCCATGACATGTGGCATGCATTTGGGGCCCCCATGAAATGCGGCATGCATTTGGGGCCCCCATGACATGTGGCATGCATGTGGGCCCCCCATGACTTGCGCCATGCATGTGGGCCCCTATGACATGCGGCATGCATGTGGGACCCCCCATGACATGCTCCATGCATGTGGGGCCCCTATGACATGCGGCATGCATGTGGGGCCCCTATGACATGCGGCATGCATTTGGGGGGCCCCATGACATGCGGCATACACGTGGGGCACCCATGACATGCGGCATACATTTGTGGCCCCCGTGACATGAGGCATGCACGTGGGGCCCCCATGACATGCGGCAAGCACGCGGGACCCCAATGACACGCAGCATGTACTTGGGGCCCCCATGACATGCGGAATGCACGTGAGGCCCCCATGACATGCGGAATGCCTGCGGGGCCCCAATGCCTTGCTGCATGCATGCATTTGGGTCACCCATGAAATACGGCATGCATGTGGGGCCCCCATGACATGTGGCATGCATGTGGGGCCCCATGATATCCGGCATGCATTTATGGCCCCCATGACATGCGGCATGCATTTGGGCCTCCATGACATGCGACAAGCACGTGGGGCCCCAATGACATGCAGCATGCACGTGGGTCCCCCATGACATGCGGAATGCACGTGAGGCCACCATGACATGCGGAATGCCTGCGGGGGCCCCTATGACATGCGGCATGCATGCGGGGCCCTCATGACATGCGGCATGCATTTGGGGCCCCCAATATATGCGGCAGGCACGTGGGGCCCCCATGATATGTGGCATGCATTTGGGGCCCCCATGACTTGAGCCATGCATTTGGGGCCCCCATGACATGTGGCATGCACGTGGGGCCCTCATCACATGCAGCATGCATTTGGGGCCCCCATGACTTGAGCCATGCATTTGGGGCCCCCATGACATGCGGCATGCACGTGGGGCCATCATGACATGCAGCATGCATTTGGGGCCACTATGACATGCGGCAAGCATTTGGGCCCCCATGACATGCGGCATGCATGTGGGGCCCCCATGACATGTGTCTTGCATTTGAGCCCCCATGACATGCGGCATGCATTTGGGGCCTGCATAACATGCTGCATGCATTTGGGGTGCCCGAGACATGCGGCAAGCACGCGGGGCACCAATGACATGCAGCATGTACGTGGGGCCCCCATGACATGCGGAATGCACGTGAGGCCCCCATGACATGCTGAATGCCTGCGGGGCCCCAATGCCATGCGGCATGCATGCATTTGGGTCACCCATGAAATGTGGCATGCATGTGGGGCCCCCATGACATGTGGCATGCATGTGGGGCCCCATGATATCCGGCATGCATTTATGGCCCCCATGACATGCGGCATGCATTTGGGCCTCCATGACATGCGAAAAGCACATGGGGCCCCAATGACATGCAGAATGCACGTGGGGCCCCCATGACATGCGGCATGCATTTGGGGCCCCCATGACTTGAGCCATGCATTTGGGGCCCCCATGACATGCGGCATGCACGTGGGGCCATCATGACATGCAGCATGAATTTGGGGCCACTATGACATGCGGCAAGCATTTGGGCCCCATTACATGCGGCATGCATGTGGAGCCCCCATGACATGCGGCATGCATTTGGGGCCCCCATGACATGTGGCATGCATGTGGGCCCCCCATGACTTGCGCCATGCATGTGGGCCCCTATGACATGCGGCATGCATGTGGGACCCCCCATGACATGCTCCATGCATGTGGGGCCCCTATGACATGCGGCATGCATGTGGGGCCCCTATGACATGCGGCATGCATTTGGGGGGCCCCATGACATGCGGCATACACGTGGGGCACCCATGACATGCGGCATACATTTGTGGCCCCCGTGACATGAGGCATGCACGTGGGGCCCCCATGACATGCGGCAAGCACGCGGGACCCCAATGACACGCAGCATGTACTTGGGGCCCCCATGACATGCGGAATGCACGTGAGGCCCCCATGACATGCGGAATGCCTGCGGGGCCCCAATGCCTTGCTGCATGCATGCATTTGGGTCACCCATGAAATACGGCATGCATGTGGGGCCCCCATGACATGTGGCATGCATGTGGGGCCCCATGATATCCGGCATGCATTTATGGCCCCCATGACATGCGGCATGCATTTGGGCCTCCATGACATGCGACAAGCACGTGGGGCCCCAATGACATGCAGCATGCACGTGGGTCCCCCATGACATGCGGAATGCACGTGAGGCCACCATGACATGCGGAATGCCTGCGGGGGCCCCTATGACATGCGGCATGCATGCGGGGCCCTCATGACATGCGGCATGCATTTGGGGCCCCCAATATATGCGGCAGGCACGTGGGGCCCCCATGATATGTGGCATGCATTTGGGGCCCCCATGACTTGAGCCATGCATTTGGGGCCCCCATGACATGTGGCATGCACGTGGGGCCCTCATCACATGCAGCATGCATTTGGGGCCCCCATGACTTGAGCCATGCATTTGGGGCCCCCATGACATGCGGCATGCACGTGGGGCCATCATGACATGCAGCATGCATTTGGGGCCACTATGACATGCGGCAAGCATTTGGGCCCCCATGACATGCGGCATGCATGTGGGGCCCCCATGACATGTGTCTTGCATTTGAGCCCCCATGACATGCGGCATGCATTTGGGGCCTGCATAACATGCTGCATGCATTTGGGGTGCCCGAGACATGCGGCAAGCACGCGGGGCACCAATGACATGCAGCATGTACGTGGGGCCCCCATGACATGCGGAATGCACGTGAGGCCCCCATGACATGCTGAATGCCTGCGGGGCCCCAATGCCATGCGGCATGCATGCATTTGGGTCACCCATGAAATGTGGCATGCATGTGGGGCCCCCATGACATGTGGCATGCATGTGGGGCCCCATGATATCCGGCATGCATTTATGGCCCCCATGACATGCGGCATGCATTTGGGCCTCCATGACATGCGAAAAGCACATGGGGCCCCAATGACATGCAGAATGCACGTGGGGCCCCCATGACATGCGGCATGCATTTGGGGCCCCCATGACTTGAGCCATGCATTTGGGGCCCCCATGACATGCGGCATGCACGTGGGGCCATCATGACATGCAGCATGAATTTGGGGCCACTATGACATGCGGCAAGCATTTGGGCCCCATTACATGCGGCATGCATGTGGAGCCCCCATGACATGCGGCATGCATTTGGGGCCCCCATGACATGCTTCATGCATGTGGGGCCCCCATGACATGCGACATGCATTTGGGCCCCCATGACATGCGGCATGCATTTGGGGACTGCATAACATGCTGCATGCATTTGGGGTACCTGAGACATGCGGCATGCACATGGGGCCCCCATGACATGCGGCATATGCTTGGGGCCCCAGTGACATGCGGTATGAGTTTGGATCCCCCATGACATGCGGCATGCACGTGGGGCCCCCATGACATGAGTCATGCATTTGGGGCCCCCATGACATGCGGTATGCATTTGCGGGCCCCCAGGACATGAGTCATGCATTTGGGGCCGCCATGACATGCGGCATGCATTTGGGGCCCCCATGACATGTGGCATGCATTTGGGTCCCCCGTGAAATGCGGCATGCATGTGGGGCCCCATGACATGTGGCATGCATGTGGGCCCCCCATGACATGCGCCATGCATGTGGGCCCCTATGACATGCGGCATGCATGTGGGACCCCCATTGACATGCGGCATGCATGTGGGGCCCCAATGACATGCGGCATGCATGTGGGGCCCCCATGATATGCTCCATGCATGTGGGGCCCCTTTGACATGTGGCATGCATGTGGGGCCCCTATGACATGCGGCATGCATTTGGGGGGCCCCAATGACATGCAGCATGTACATGGGGCCCCCATGACATGCGGAATGCACGTGAGGCCCCCATGACATGCGGAATGCCTGCGGGGCCCCAATGACATGCAGCATGTACGTGGGGCCCCCATGACATGCGGAATGCACGTGAGGCCCCCATGACATGTGGCATGCATGTGGGGCCCCATGATATCCGGCATGCATTTATGGTCCCCATGACATGCGGCATGCATTTGGGCCTCCATGACATGAGACAAGCACGTGGGGCCCCAATGACATGCAGCATGCATGTGGGGCCCTCATGACATGCAGCATGCATTTGGCGCCCCCATTACTTGAGCCATGCATTTGGGGCCCCCATGACATGCGGCATGCACGTGGGGCCATCATGACATGCAGCATGCATTTGGGGCCACTATGACATGCGGCAAGCATTTGGGCCCCCATGACATGCGGCATGCATGTGGGGCCCCCATGACATCCGTCATGCATTTGGGCCCCCATGACATGCGGCATGCATTTGGGGCCTGCATAACATGCTGCATGCATTTGGGGTACCTGAGACATGCGGCATGCACATGGGCCCCCATAACATGCTGCATGCATTTGGGGTGCCCGAGGCATGCGGCATGCATGTGGGGCCATCATGACATGCAGCATGCATCTGGGGCCACTATGACATGCGGCAAGCATTTGGGCCCCCATGACATGCGGCATGCATGTGGGGCCCCCATGACATGCGTCATGCATTTGGGCCCCCATGACATGCGGCATGCATTTGGGGCCTGCATAACATGCTGCATGCATTTGGGGTACCTGAGACATGCGGCATGCACATGGGGCCCCCATAACATGCTGCATGCATTTGGGGTGCCCGAGGCATGCGGCATGCACGTGTTGCCCCTATGACATGACGCATGCATTTGGGGCCCCCATTACATGTGGCATGCACATGAAGCCCCCATGACATGAGGCATATGCTTGGGGCCCCAATGACATGCGGCATGAGTTTGGACCCCCCATGACATGCGGCATGCACGTGGGGCCACCATGACATGAGTCATGCATTTTGGGCCGCCATGACATGGGGCATGCATTTGGGGCCGCCATGACATGCGGCATGCATTTGGGGCCCCCATGACATGCGGCATGCATTTGGGTCCCTCATGAAATGCGGCATGCATGTGGGGCCCCCATGACATGTGGCATGCATGTGGGCCCCCCATGACATGCGCCATGCATGTGGGGCCCCTATGACATGCGGCATGCATGTGGGACCCCCATGACATGCGGCATGCATGGGGGGCCCCCATGACATGCTCCATGCATGTGGGGCCCCTATGACATGCGGCATGCATTTGGGGCCCCCATGACATGCGGAATGCCTTCGGGGCTCCCATGAGATGCTGCATGCATGCGGCACCCTCATGACATGCGGCATGCATTTGGGGCCCCCATGACTTGAGGCATGCACGTGGGGCCCCTATGACATGCGGCATGAATTTGGGTGCCCCATTACATGCGGCATGCATGTGGAGCCCCCATGACATGCGGCATGCATTTGGGGCCCCCATCACATGCTTCATGCATGTGGGGCCCCCATGACATGCGTCATGCATTTGGGCCTCCATGACATGCGGCATGCATTTGGGACCTGCATAACATGCTGCATGCATTTGGGGTACCTGAGACATGCGGCATGCACATGGGGCCCCCATGACATGCGGCATATGCTTGGGGCCCCCATGACATGAGTCATGCATTTGGGGCCGCCATGACATGCGGCATGCATTTGGGGCCCCCATGACATGCGACATGCACGTGGGGCCCCCATGACATGCGGCATGCATTTGGGGCCCCCAGGACATGAGTCATGCATTTGGGGCCGCCATGACATGTGGCATGCATTTGGGGCCCCCATGACATGCGGTATGCATTTGGGTCCCCCATGAAATGCGGCATGTATTTGGGGCTTCCATGACATGTGGCATGCATGTGGGCCCCCATGACATGCGCCATGCATGTGGGCCCCTATGACATGCGGCATGCATGTGGGACCCCCCATGACATGCTCCATGCATGTGGGGCCCCTATGACATGCGGCATGCATGTGGGGCCCCTATGACATGCGGCATGCATTTGGGGGGCCCCATGACATGCGGCATACACGTGGGGCACCCATGACATGCGGCATACATTTGTGGCCCCCGTGACATGAGGCATGCACGTGGGGCCCCCATGACATGCGGCAAGTACGCGGGACCCCAATGACATGCAGCATGTACTTGGGGCCCCCATGACATGCGGAATGCACGTGAGGCCCCCATGACATGCGGAATGCCTGCGGGGCCCCAATGCCTTGCTGCATGCATGCATTTGGGTCACCCATGAAATACCGCATGCATGTGGGGCCCCCATGACATGTGGCATTCATGTGGGGCCCCATGATATCCGGCATGCATTTATGGCCCCCATGACATGCGGCATGCATTTTGGCCTCCATGACATGCGACAAGCACGTGGGGCCCCAATGACATGCAGCATGCACGTGGGTCCCCCATGACATGCGGAATGCACGTGAGGCCACCATGACATGCGTAATGCCTGTGGGGCCCCTATGACATGCGGCATGCATGCGGGGCCCTCATGACATGTGGCATGCATTTGGGGCCCCCAATATATGCGGCAGGCACGTGGGGCCCCCATGATATGTGGCATGCATTTGGGGCCCCCATGACTTGAGCCATGCATTTGGGGCCCCCATGACATGTGGCATGCACGTGGGGCCCTCATCACATGCAGCATGCATTTGGGGCCCCCATGACTTGAGCCATGCATTTGGGGCCCCCATGACATGCGGCATGCACGTGGGGCCATCATGACATGCAGCATGCATTTGGGGCCACTATGACATGCGGCAAGCATTTGGGCCCCCATGACATGCGGCATGCATGTTGGGCCCCCATGACATGCGTCTTGCATTTGGGCCCCCATGACATGCGGCATGCATTTGGGGCCTGCATAACATGCTGCATGCATTTGGGGTGCCCGAGACATGCGGCATGCACGTGGGGCACCTATGACATGCCGCATGCATTTGGGGCCCCATTACATGTGGCATGCACATGGGGCCCCCATGACATCCGGCATATGCTTGGGGCCCCAAAGACATGCGGCATGAGTTTGGCTCCCCCATGACATGCGGCATGCACGTGGGGCCCCCATGACATGAGTCATGCATTTGGGGCCGCCATGACATGCGGCATGCATTTGGGGCCGCCATGACATGCGGCATGCATATGGGGCCCCCATGACATGCCGCATGCATTTGGGGCCGCCATGACATGCGGCATGCATATGGGGCCCCCATGACATGCGGCATGCATTTGGGTCCCTCATGAAATGCGGCATGCATGTGGGGCCCCCATGACATGTGGCATGCATGTGGGCCCCCCATGACATGCGCCATGCATGTGGGGCCCCTATGACATGCGGCATGAATTTGGGGGGCCCCATGACATGCGGCATGCACGTGGGGCCCCCATGACATGCGGCATACATTTGTGGCCCCCGTGACATGAGGCATGCACGTGGGGCCCCCATGACATGCGACAAGCACGCGGGGCCCCAATGACATGCAGCATGTACGTGGGACCCCCATGACATGCGGAATGCACGTGAGGCCCCCATGACATGCGGTATGGCTGCGGGGCCCCAATGACATGCGGCATGCATTTGAATCCCCCATTACATGCGGCATGCACGTGGGGCCCCCATGACATGCGGCATGCATTTGTGGCCCCCATGACTTGAGGCATGCATTTGGGGCCTCCATGACATGCGCCATGCATGTGGGGCCCCCTTGACATGCGCCATGCATGTGGGGCCCCTATGACATGCGGCATGAATTTGGGGGCACCAGTACATGAGGCATGCACGTGGAGCCCCCATGACATGCGGCATGCGTTTCGGGCCCCCATGATATGCGGCATGCATTTGGGGCCCCCATGACATGCGGCATGCATTTGGGGACTGCATAACATGCTGCATGCATTTGGGGTACCTGAGACATGCGGCATGCACATGGGGCCCCCATGACATGCGGCATATGCTTGGGGCCCCAATGACATGCGGTATGAGTTTGGATCCCCCATGACATGCGGCATGCACGTGGGGCCCCCATGCAATGTGTCATGCATTTGGGGCCCCATGACTTGAGACATGCATTTGGGGCCCCCATGACATGGGGCATGCATGTGGGGCCCCCATGAAATGCGCCATGCACGTGGGGCCCCCATAACATGCTGAATGCATTTGGGGTGCCCGAGACATGCGGCATGCATGTGGGGCCCCTATGACATGCCGCATTCATTTGGGGCCCCCATTACTTGCGGCATGCATGTGGGGCCCCCATGACATGCGGCATGCATGTGGAGGCCCCATGACATGCGGCCTGCATTTGGGGCCCCCATGACATGCGGCATGCATGTGGGGCCCCCATGATATGCTCCATGCATGTGGGGTACCTGAGACATGCGGCATGCACGTGGGGCCCCCATGACATGCTGCATGTATTTGGGGTGCCCGAGACATGCGGCATGCACGTGGGGCCCCCATGACATGTGGTATACGCTTGGGTCTCCCATGACATGAGGCATGCACGTGGGGCCCCCATAACCTGAGTCATTCATTTGGGGCCGCCATGACATGTGGCATTCATTTGGGGCCCCCATGACATGCGGCATGCATTTGGGTCCTGCATAACATGCTGCATGCATTTGGGGTACCTGAGACATGCGGCATGCACGTGGGGCCCCCATAACATGCTGCATGCATTTGAGGTGCCCGAGACATGCGGCATGCATGTGGGGCCCCTATGACATGCGGCATACGCTTGGGGCCCCAATGACATGCGGCATGAGGTTGGATCCCCCATGACATGCGGCATGCACGTGGGGCCCCCATGACATGAGTCATGCATTTGGGGCCGCCATGACATGCGGCATGCATTTGGGTGCCCCATGAAATGCGGCATGCATGTGGGGCCCCCAGGACATGCGGCATGCATTTGGGGCCCCCATGACATGTGGTATGCACGTGGGGCCCCAATGACATACGGCATGCATGTGGGACCCCCATGACATGCGTCAAGCATTTCGATCCCCCATTACATGCTGCATGCAAGTGGGGCCCCCATGACATGAGGCATGCATGTGGGCCCCCCATGACATGCGCATGCATGTGGGGCCCCTATGACATGCGGCATGCATTTGGGGGGCCCCATGACATGCGGCATGCCTGCGGGGCCCCCATGACATGCGGCATGCATGCGGGGCCCTCATGACATGTGGCATGCATTTGGGGCCCCCATGAAATGTGCCATGCATGTGGGCCCCCCATGACATGCGGCATGCCTGCGGGGCCCCCATGAAATGCGGCATGCACGTGGAGCCCACGTGATATGTGTCATGCATTTGGGGCCCCATGACTTGAGGCATGCATTTGGGGCCCCGATGACATGAGGCATGCATGTGGGGCCCCCATGACATGCTCCATGCATGTGGGGCCCCCATGAAATGTGCCATGCATGTGGGCCCCCCATGACATGCGGCATGCCTGCGGGGCCCCCATGACATGCGGCATGCACGTGGAGCCCACATGACATGCGGCATGCATGCGGGGCCCTCATGACATGCGGGATGAATTTGGGGCCCCCAATACATGCGGCATGCACGTTGGGCCCCTATGACATGCGGCATACATTTATGGAACCCATGACATGCGGCAAGCATTTGGGCCCCCATGACATGCGGCATGCATGTGGGGCCTCCATGACATGCGGCATGCATGTGGGGCCCCCCTGACATGCGGCATGCATCTGGGGCCCCCATGACATGCGGCATGCATTTGGGGCCTCCATGACATGCGGCATGCATGTGGGGCCCCCTATGACATGCACCATGCATGTGGGGCCCCTATGACATGCTGCATGCAAGTGGGGCCCCATGACATGTGGCATGCACGTGGGGCCCCCATGACATGCTGCATGCATTTGGGGCCCCCATGATATGCGGCACACATTTGGGGCCCCCATGACTTGCGCATGCATGTGGGGCATCCATGAAATGCGCCATGCATGTGGGGCCCCTATGACATGCATTTGTGGGCCCCAAGACATGCTGCATGCATTTGGGGGGCCCCATGACATGCGACATGCACGTGGGGCCACCATGAAATGTGGCATGCACGTGGGGCCCCCATGATATGAAGCATGCATGTGGGGCCCCCATGACTTGAGGCATGCATTTTGGGCCCCCATGACATGCGGCATGCACATGGGGCCCCCATGACATGCGGCATGCATGTGGGGCCCCCATTACATGCGGCATGCATTTGGGCCCCCATGACATGTGGCATGCATTTGGGGCCCCCTTGACATGCGGCATGCATGTGGGGCCCCTATGACATGCGGCATGCAATTGGGGCCCCTATGACATGCGGCATGCACGTGGGGCCCTCATGACATGCAGCATGCATCTGGGGCCACTATGACATGCGCCATGCATGTGGGGCCCCTATGACATGCGGCATGCAATTGGGGCCCCTATGACATGCGGCATGCATTTGGGGGGCCCCATGACATGCGGCATACACGTGGGGCACCCATGACATGCGGCATACATTTGTGGCCCCCGTGACATGAGGCATGCACGTGGGGCCCCCATGACATGCGGCAAGTACGCGGGACCCCAATGACATGCAGCATGTACTTGGGGCCCCCATGACATGCGGAATGCACGTGAGGCCCCCATGACATGCGGAATGCCTGCGGGGCCCCAATGCCTTGCTGCATGCATGCATTTGGGTCACCCATGAAATACCGCATGCATGTGGGGCCCCCATGACATGTGGCATTCATGTGGGGCCCCATGATATCCGGCATGCATTTATGGCCCCCATGACATGCGGCATGCATTTTGGCCTCCATGACATGCGACAAGCACGTGGGGCCCCAATGACATGCAGCATGCACGTGGGTCCCCCATGACATGCGGAATGCACGTGAGGCCACCATGACATGCGTAATGCCTGTGGGGCCCCTATGACATGCGGCATGCATGCGGGGCCCTCATGACATGTGGCATGCATTTGGGGCCCCCAATATATGCGGCAGGCACGTGGGGCCCCCATGATATGTGGCATGCATTTGGGGCCCCCATGACTTGAGCCATGCATTTGGGGCCCCCATGACATGTGGCATGCACGTGGGGCCCTCATCACATGCAGCATGCATTTGGGGCCCCCATGACTTGAGCCATGCATTTGGGGCCCCCATGACATGCGGCATGCACGTGGGGCCATCATGACATGCAGCATGCATTTGGGGCCACTATGACATGCGGCAAGCATTTGGGCCCCCATGACATGCGGCATGCATGTTGGGCCCCCATGACATGCGTCTTGCATTTGGGCCCCCATGACATGCGGCATGCATTTGGGGCCTGCATAACATGCTGCATGCATTTGGGGTGCCCGAGACATGCGGCATGCACGTGGGGCACCTATGACATGCCGCATGCATTTGGGGCCCCATTACATGTGGCATGCACATGGGGCCCCCATGACATCCGGCATATGCTTGGGGCCCCAAAGACATGCGGCATGAGTTTGGCTCCCCCATGACATGCGGCATGCACGTGGGGCCCCCATGACATGAGTCATGCATTTGGGGCCGCCATGACATGCGGCATGCATTTGGGGCCGCCATGACATGCGGCATGCATATGGGGCCCCCATGACATGCCGCATGCATTTGGGGCCGCCATGACATGCGGCATGCATATGGGGCCCCCATGACATGCGGCATGCATTTGGGTCCCTCATGAAATGCGGCATGCATGTGGGGCCCCCATGACATGTGGCATGCATGTGGGCCCCCCATGACATGCGCCATGCATGTGGGGCCCCTATGACATGCGGCATGAATTTGGGGGGCCCCATGACATGCGGCATGCACGTGGGGCCCCCATGACATGCGGCATACATTTGTGGCCCCCGTGACATGAGGCATGCATGTGGGGCCCCCATGACATGCGACAAGCACGCGGGGCCCCAATGACATGCAGCATGTACGTGGGACCCCCATGACATGCGGAATGCACGTGAGGCCCCCATGACATGCGGTATGGCTGCGGGGCCCCAATGACATGCGGCATGCATTTGAATCCCCCATTACATGCGGCATGCACGTGGGGCCCCCATGACATGCGGCATGCATTTGTGGCCCCCATGACTTGAGGCATGCATTTGGGGCCTCCATGACATGCGCCATGCATGTGGGGCCCCCTTGACATGCGCCATGCATGTGGGGCCCCTATGACATGCGGCATGAATTTGGGGGCACCAGTACATGAGGCATGCACGTGGAGCCCCCATGACATGCGGCATGCGTTTCGGGCCCCCATGATATGCGGCATGCATTTGGGGCCCCCATGACATGCGGCATGCATTTGGGGACTGCATAACATGCTGCATGCATTTGGGGTACCTGAGACATGCGGCATGCACATGGGGCCCCCATGACATGCGGCATATGCTTGGGGCCCCAATGACATGCGGTATGAGTTTGGATCCCCCATGACATGCGGCATGCACGTGGGGCCCCCATGCAATGTGTCATGCATTTGGGGCCCCATGACTTGAGACATGCATTTGGGGCCCCCATGACATGGGGCATGCATGTGGGGCCCCCATGAAATGCGCCATGCACGTGGGGCCCCCATAACATGCTGAATGCATTTGGGGTGCCCGAGACATGCGGCATGCATGTGGGGCCCCTATGACATGCCGCATTCATTTGGGGCCCCCATTACTTGCGGCATGCATGTGGGGCCCCCATGACATGCGGCATGCATGTGGAGGCCCCATGACATGCGGCCTGCATTTGGGGCCCCCATGACATGCGGCATGCATGTGGGGCCCCCATGATATGCTCCATGCATGTGGGGTACCTGAGACATGCGGCATGCACGTGGGGCCCCCATGACATGCTGCATGTATTTGGGGTGCCCGAGACATGCGGCATGCACGTGGGGCCCCCATGACATGTGGTATACGCTTGGGTCTCCCATGACATGAGGCATGCACGTGGGGCCCCCATAACCTGAGTCATTCATTTGGGGCCGCCATGACATGTGGCATTCATTTGGGGCCCCCATGACATGCGGCATGCATTTGGGTCCTGCATAACATGCTGCATGCATTTGGGGTACCTGAGACATGCGGCATGCACGTGGGGCCCCCATAACATGCTGCATGCATTTGAGGTGCCCGAGACATGCGGCATGCATGTGGGGCCCCTATGACATGCGGCATACGCTTGGGGCCCCAATGACATGCGGCATGAGGTTGGATCCCCCATGACATGCGGCATGCACGTGGGGCCCCCATGACATGAGTCATGCATTTGGGGCCGCCATGACATGCGGCATGCATTTGGGTGCCCCATGAAATGCGGCATGCATGTGGGGCCCCCAGGACATGCGGCATGCATTTGGGGCCCCCATGACATGTGGTATGCACGTGGGGCCCCAATGACATACGGCATGCATGTGGGACCCCCATGACATGCGTCAAGCATTTCGATCCCCCATTACATGCTGCATGCAAGTGGGGCCCCCATGACATGAGGCATGCATGTGGGCCCCCCATGACATGCGCATGCATGTGGGGCCCCTATGACATGCGGCATGCATTTGGGGGGCCCCATGACATGCGGCATGCCTGCGGGGCCCCCATGACATGCGGCATGCATGCGGGGCCCTCATGACATGTGGCATGCATTTGGGGCCCCCATGAAATGTGCCATGCATGTGGGCCCCCCATGACATGCGGCATGCCTGCGGGGCCCCCATGAAATGCGGCATGCACGTGGAGCCCACGTGATATGTGTCATGCATTTGGGGCCCCATGACTTGAGGCATGCATTTGGGGCCCCGATGACATGAGGCATGCATGTGGGGCCCCCATGACATGCTCCATGCATGTGGGGCCCCCATGAAATGTGCCATGCATGTGGGCCCCCCATGACATGCGGCATGCCTGCGGGGCCCCCATGACATGCGGCATGCACGTGGAGCCCACATGACATGCGGCATGCATGCGGGGCCCTCATGACATGCGGGATGAATTTGGGGCCCCCAATACATGCGGCATGCACGTTGGGCCCCTATGACATGCGGCATACATTTATGGAACCCATGACATGCGGCAAGCATTTGGGCCCCCATGACATGCGGCATGCATGTGGGGCCTCCATGACATGCGGCATGCATGTGGGGCCCCCCTGACATGCGGCATGCATCTGGGCCCCCATGACATGCGGCATGCATTTGGGGCCTCCATGACATGCGGCATGCATGTGGGGCCCCCTATGACATGCACCATGCATGTGGGGCCCCTATGACATGCTGCATGCAAGTGGGGCCCCATGACATGTGGCATGCACGTGGGGCCCCCATGACATGCTGCATGCATTTGGGGCCCCCATGATATGCGGCACACATTTGGGGCCCCCATGACTTGCGCATGCATGTGGGGCATCCATGAAATGCGCCATGCATGTGGGGCCCCTATGACATGCATTTGTGGGCCCCAAGACATGCTGCATGCATTTGGGGGGCCCCATGACATGCGACATGCACGTGGGGCCACCATGAAATGTGGCATGCACGTGGGGCCCCCATGATATGAAGCATGCATGTGGGGCCCCCATGACTTGAGGCATGCATTTTGGGCCCCCATGACATGCGGCATGCACATGGGGCCCCCATGACATGCGGCATGCATGTGGGGCCCCCATTACATGCGGCATGCATTTGGGCCCCCATGACATGTGGCATGCATTTGGGGCCCCCTTGACATGCGGCATGCATGTGGGGCCCCTATGACATGCGGCATGCAATTGGGGCCCCTATGACATGCGGCATGCACGTGGGGCCCTCATGACATGCAGCATGCATCTGGGGCCACTATGACATGCGCCATGCATGTGGGGCCCCTATGACATGCGGCATGCAATTGGGGCCCCTATGACATGCGGCATGCACGTGGGGCCCTCATGACATGCAGCATTCATCTGGGGCCACTATGACATGCGGCATGCATTTGTGGCCCCCATGACATGCGGCATGCATGTGGGACCCCCATCATATGTGGCATGCATGTGGGACCCCCATGATATGCGGCATGCATTTGGGGCCCCCATGACTTGAGGCATGCATTTGGGGCCCCCATGACATGCGGCATGCACGTGGGGCCATCATGACATGCAGCATGCATTTGGGGCCACTATGACATGCGGCAAGCATTTGGGCCCCCATGACATGCGGCATGCATGTGGGGCCCCCATGACATGCGTCTTGCATTTGGGCCCCCATGACATGTGCATTTGGGGCCTGCATAACATGCTGCATGCATTTGGGGTGCCCGAGACATGCGGCAAGCACGCGGGGCCCCAATGACATGCAGCATGTACGTGGGGCCCCCATGACATGCGGAATGCACGTGAGGCCCCCATGACATGCGGAATGCCTGCGGGGCCCTAATGCCATGCGGCATGCATCCATTTGGGTCACCCATGAAATGCGGCATGCATGTGGGGCCCCCATGACATGTGGCATGCATGTGGGGCCCCATGATATCCGGCATGCATTTATGGCCCCCATGACATGCGGCATGCATTTGGGCCTCCATGACATGCGAAAAGCACATGGGGCCCCAATGACATGCATAATGCACGTGGGGCCCCCATGACATGCGGCATGCATTTGGGGCCCCCATGACTTGAGCCATGCAATTGGGGCCCCCATGACATGCGGCATGCACGTGGGGCCATCATGACATGCAGCATGAATTTGGGGCCACTATGACATGTGGCAAGCATTTGGGCCCCATTACATGCGGCATGCATGTGGAGCCCCCATGACATGTGGCATGCATTTGGGGCCCCCATGACATGCTTCATGCACGTGGGGCCCCCATGACATGCGGCATGCATTTGGGCCCCCATGACATGCGGCATGCATTTGGGGACTGCATAACATGCTGCATGCATTTGGGGTACCTGAGACATGCGGCATGCACATGGGGCCCCCATGACATGCGGCATATGCTTGGGGCCCCAATGACATGCGGTATGAGTTTGGATCCCCCATGACATGCGGCATGCACGTGGGGCCCCCATGACATGAGTCATGCATTTGGGGCCTCCATGACATGCGGCATGCATATGGGGCCCACATGACATGCGACATGCACGTGGGTCTCCCATGACATGCGGTATGCATTTGCGGGCCCCCAGGACATGAGTCATGCATTTGGGGCCGCCATGACATGCGGCATGCATTTGGGGCCCCCATGACATGCGGCATGCATTTGGGTCCCCCATGAAATGCGGCATGCATGTGGGGCCCCCATGACATGTGGCATGCATGTGGGCCCCCCATGACATGCGCCATGCATGTGGGCCCCTATGACATGCGGCATGCATGTGGGACCCCCATTGACATGCGGCATGCATGTGGGGCCCCTATGACATGCGGCATGCATGTGGGGCCCCCATGATATGCTCCATGCATGTGGGGCCCCTTTGACATGTGGCATGCATGTGGGGCCCCTATGACATGCGGCATGCATTTGGGGGGCCCCATGACATGCGGCATGCACGTGGGGCCCCCATGACATGCGGCATACATTTGTGGCCCCCGTGACATGAGGCATGCACGTGGGGCCCCCATGACATGCGGCAAGCACGCGGGGCCCCAATGACATGCAGCATGTACGTGGGGCCCCCATGACATGCGGAATGCACGTGAGGCCCCCATGACATGCGGAATGCCTGCGGGGCCCCAATGACATGCAGCATGTACGTGGGGCCCCCATGACATGCGGAATGCACGTGAGGCCCCCATGACATGTGGCATGCATGTGGGGCCCCATGATATCCGGCATGCATTTATGGTCCCCATGACATGCGGCATGCATTTGGGCCTCCATGACATGAGACAAGCACGTGGGGCCCCAATGACATGCAGCATGCACGTGGGGCCCTCATGACATGCAGCATGCATTTGGCGCCCCCATTACTTGAGCCATGCATTTGGGGCCCCCATGACATGCGGCATGCACGTGGGGCCATCATGACATGCAGCATGCATTTGGGGCCACTATGACATGCGGCAAGCATTTGGGCCCCCATGACATGCGGCATGCATGTGGGGCCCCCATGACATGCGTCATGCATTTGGGCCCCCATGACATGCGGCATGCATTTGGGGCCTGCATAACATGCTGCATGCATTTGGGGTACCTGAGACATGCGGCATGCACATGGGCCCCCATAACATGCTGCATGCATTTGGGGTGCCCGAGGCATGCGGCATGCACGTGTTGCCCCTATGACATGCAGCATGCATTTGGGGCCCCCATTACATGTGGCATGCACATGAAGCCCCCATGACATGAGGCATATGCTTGGGGCCCCAATGACATGCGGCATGAGTTTGGACCCCCCATGACATGCGGCATGCACGTGGGGCCACCATGACATGAGTCATGCATTTGGGGCCGCCATGACATGGGGCATGCATTTGGGGCCCCCATGACATGCGGCATGTATTTGGGTCCCTCATGAAATGCGGCATGCATGTGGGGCCTCCATGACATGTGGCATGCATGTGGGCTTCCCATGACATGCGCCATGCATGTGGGGCCCCTATGACATGCGGCATGCATGTGGGACCCCCATGACATGCGGCATGCATGGGGGGCCCCCATGACATGCTCCATGCATGTGGGGCCCCTATGACATGCGACATGCATTTGGGGCCCCCATGACATGCGGAATGCCTTCGGGGCTCCCATGAGATGCTGCATGCATGCGGCACCCTCATGACATGCGGCATGCATTTGGGGCCCCCATGACTTGAGGCATGCATTTGGGGCCCCCATGACATGCGGCATGCATTTGGGGGCCCCATTACATGCCGCATGCATTTGGGGCCCCATTACATGTGGCATGCACATGGGGCCCCCATGACATGCGGCATATGCTTGGGGCCCCAAAGACATGCCTCATGAGTTTGGCTCCCCCATGACATGCGGCATGCACGTGGGGCCCCCATGACATGAGTGGGGCCCCCATGACATGTGGCATACGCTTGGGGCCCCAATGACATGCGGCATGAGTTTGGATCCCCCATGACATGCGGCATGCACGTGGGGCCCCCATGACATGAGTCATGCATTTGGGGCCGCCATGACATGCGGCATGCATTTGGGGCCCCATGACATGCGGCATGCATTTGGGTGCCCCATGAAATGCGGCATGCATGTGGGGCCCCCAGGACATGCGGCATGCATTCGGGGCCCCCATGACATGTGGTATGCACGTGGGGCCCAAATGACATGCGGCATGCATGTGGGACCCCCATGACATGCGTCAAGCATCTCGATCCCCCATTACATGCTGCATGCAAGTGGGGCCCCCATGACATGAGGCATGCATGTGGGACCCCCCATGACATGCTCCATGCATGTGGGGCCCCTATGACATGCGGCATGCATGTGGGGCCCCTATGACATGCGGCATGCATTTGGGGGGCCCCATGACATGCGGCATACACGTGGGGCACCCATGACATGCGGCATACATTTGTGGCCCCCGTGACATGAGGCATGCACGTGGGGCCCCCATGACATGCGGCAAGTACGCGGGACCCCAATGACATGCAGCATGTACTTGGGGCCCCCATGACATGCGGAATGCACGTGAGGCCCCCATGACATGCGGAATGCCTGCGGGGCCCCAATGCCTTGCTGCATGCATGCATTTGGGCATGCATGTGGGGCCCCCATGACATGTGGCATTCATGTGGGGCCCCATGATATCCGGCATGCATTTATGGCCCCCATGACATGCGGCATGCATTTTGGCCTCCATGACATGCGACAAGCACGTGGGGCCCAAATGACATGCAGCATGCACGTGGGTCCCCCATGACATGCGGAATGCACGTGAGGCCACCATGACATGCGTAATGCCTGCGGGCCCCTATGACATGCGGCATGCACGTGGGGCCATCATGACATGCAGCATGCATTTGGGGCCACTATGACATGCGGCAAGCATTTGGGCCCCCATGACATGCGGCATGCATGTTGGGCCCCCATGACATGCGTCTTGCATTTGGGCCCCCATGACATGCGGCATGCATTTGGGGCCTGCATAACATGCTGCATGCATTTGGGGTGCCCGAGACATGCGGCATGCACGTGGGGCCCCTATGACATGCCGCATGCATTTGGGGCCCCCATTACATGTGGCATGCACATGGGGCCCCCATGACATGCGGCATATGCTTGGGGCCCCAAAGACATGCCTCATGAGTTTGGCTCCCCCATGACATGCGGCATGCACGTGGGGCCCCCATGACATGAGTCATGCATTTGGGGCCGCCATGACATGCGGCATGCATTTGGGGCCGCCATGACATGCTCCATGCATGTGGGGCCCCTATGACATGCGGCATGCATGTGGGGCCCCTATGACATGCGGCATGCATTTGGGGGGCCCCATGACATGCGGCATGCATGTGGGACCCCCATGACATGCGTGATTCATTTGGATCCCCCATTACATGCTGCATGCAAGTGGGGCCCCCATGACATGCGGCATGCATGTGGCCCCCCATGACATATGGCATGCACGTGGGGCTTCCATGACATGCTGCATGCATTTGGGGCCCCCATGATATGCGGCACGCATTTGGGGCCCCTATGACATGCTGCATGCAAGTGGGGCCCCATGACATGCGGCATGCATGTGTGCCCCCCATGACATGTGGCATGTACGTGGGGCCCCCATGACATGCTGCATGCATTTGGGGCCCCCATGATATGCGGCACACATTTGGGGCCCCCATGACTTGCGCATGCATGTGGGGCATCCATGAAATGCGCCATGCATGTGGGGCCCCTATGACATGCATTTGTGGGCCCCAAGACATGCTGCATGCATTTGGGGGGCCCCATGACATGCGACATGCACGTGGGGCCACCATGAAATGCGGCATGCACGTGGGGCCCCCATGATATGAAGCATGCATGTGGGGCCCCCATGACTTGAGGCATGCATTTTGGGCCCCCATGACATGCGGCATGCACATGGGGCCCCCATGACATGCGGCATGCATCTGGGGCCACTATGACATGCGCCATGCATGTGGGCCCCTATGGCATGCGACATGCAATTGGGGCCCCTATGACATGCGGCATGCACGTGGGGCCCTCATGACATGCAGCATGCATCTGGGGCCACTATGACATGCGGCATGCATTTGTGGCCCCCATGACATGCGGCATGCATGTGGGACCCCCATCATATGTGGCATGCATGTGGGACCCCATGATATGCGGCATGCATTTGGGGCCCAATGACTTGAGGCATGCATTTGGGCCCCCCATGACATGGGGCATGCATGTGGGGCCCCCATGAAATGCGCCATGCACGTGGGGCCCCCATAACATGCTGAATGCATTTGGGGTGCCCGAGACATGCGGCATGCACGTGGGGCCCCTATGACATGCCGCATGCATTTTGGGCCCCCATTACATGCGGCATGCATGTGGGGCCCCTATGACATGCTGCATGCATTTGGGGGCCCCAAGACATGTGGTATGCACGTGGGGCCCCCATGACATGCGGCATGCATTTGGGGCCCCCATGAAATGCACCATGCACGTGGGACCCCCATGGCATGCTGCATGCGTTTGGGACCCCCATGACATGCGGCATGCATTTGGATGCCCCTTACATGCGGCATGCACGTGTGGCCCCCATGAAATGCGGCATGCAAGTGGGGCCCACATGATATGTGGCATGCATTTGGGGCCCCCATGACTTGAGGCATGCATTTGGGGCCCCCATGACATGCGACATGCATGTGGGGCCCCCATAACATGCGGCATGCATGTGGGGCCCCCATAACATGCGGCATGCATGTGGGGCCCCTATGACATGCGTCATGCATGTGGGCCCCCATGAAATGCACCATGCACGTGGGGCCCCCATGACATGCGGCATGCATGTGGAGGCCCCATGACATGCGGCCTGCATTTGGGGCCCCCATGACATGCGTGATTCATTTGGATCCCCCATTACATGCTGCATGCAAGTGGGGCCCCCATGACATGCGGCATGCATGTGGCCCCCATGACATGTGGCATGCACGTGGGGCCCCCATGACATGCTGCATGCATTTGGGGCCCCCATGATATGCGGCACGCATTTGGGGCCCCCATGACATGCGCCATACATGTGGGGCCCACATGATATGCGGCATGCATTTGGGGCCCCATGACATGCGGCATGCACGTGGGGCCCCCGTGACATGCGACATGCATTTGGGGCCCCCATGAAATGCGTCATGCATGTGGGGCCCCTATGACATGCGGCATGCATTTGGTGGGCCCCATGACATGCGGCATGCATGTGGGGCCCCCATGAAATGCGTCATTTATTTGGGGCCCTTGACATGTGGAATGCCTGCGGGGCCCCCATGACATGCGGCATGCATGCGGGGCCCTCATGATGTGCAGCATGCATTTGGATCCCCCATTACATGCTGCATGCAAGTGGGGCCCCCATGACATGCGGCATGCATGTGGGCCCCCCATGACATGCAGCATGCATGTGGGACCCCCATGACATGCGGCATGCATTTGGATCCCCCTTACATGCGGCATGCACGTGTGGCCCCATGAAATGCGGCATGCATTTGGGGCCCCCATGACATGCGGCATGCCTGCGGGGCCCCCATGACATGCGGCATGCATTTGGGGCCCTATGACTTGAGGCATGCATTTGGGGCCCCGATGACATGGGGCATGCATGTGGGGCCCCCATGACATGCTCCATGCATGTGGGGCCCCCATGAAATGTGCCATGCATGTGGGCCCCCCATGACATGCGGCATGCCTGCGGGGCCCCCATGACATGCGGCATGCACGTGGAGCCCACATGACATGCGGCATGCATGTGGGGCCCTCATGACATGCGGCATACATTTATGGAACCCATGACATGCGGCAAGCATTTGGGCCCCCATGACATGCGGCATGCATGTGGGGCCTCCATGACATGCGGCATGCATGTGGGGCCCCCCTGACATGCGGCATGCATCTGGGGCCCCCATGACATGCGGCATGCATTTGGGGCCTCCATGACATGCGGCATGCATGTGGGGCCCCCTATGACATGCACCATGCATGTGGGGCCCCTATGACATGCTGCATGCAAGTGGGGCCCCATGACATGCGGCATGCATGTGGGCCCCCCATGACATGTGGCATGCACGTGGGACCCCCATGACATGCTGCATGCATTTGGGGCCCCCATGATATGCGGCACACATTTGGGGCCCCCATGACTTGCGCATGCATGTGGGGCATCCATGAAATGCGCCATGCATGTGGGGCCCCTATGACATGCATTTGTGGGCCCCAAGACATGCTGCATGCATTTGGGGGGCCCCATGACATGCGACAAGCACGTGGGGCCACCATGAAATGCGGCATGCACGTGGGGCCCCCATGATATGAAGCATGCATGTGGGGCCCCCATGACTTGAGGCATGCATTTTGGGCCCCCATGACATGCGGCATTCACATGGGGCCCCCATGACATGCGGCATGCATGTGGGGCCCCCATTACATGCGGCATGCATTTGGGCCCCATGACATGTGGCATGCATTTGGGGCCCCCTTGACATGCGGCATGCATGTGGGGCCCCTATGACATGCGGCATGCAATTGGGGCCCCTATGACATGCGGCATGCACGTGGGGCCCTCATGACATGCAGCATGCATCTGGGGCCACTATGACATGTGCCATGCATGTGGGGCCCCTATGACATGCGGCATGCAATTGGGGCCCCTATGACATGCAGCATGCACGTGGGGCCCTCATGACATGCAGCATGCATCTGGGGCCACTATGACATGCGGCATGCATTTGTGGCCCCCATGACATGCGGCATGCATGTGGGACCCCCATCATATGTGGCATGCATGTGGGACCCCCATGATATGCGGCATGCATTTGGGGCCCCCATGACTTGAGGCATGCATTTGGGGCCCCCATGACATGCGGCATGCACGTGGGGCCATCATGACATGCAGCATGCATTTGGGGCCACTATGACATGCGGCAAGCATTTGGGCCCCCATGACATGCGGCATGCATGTGGGGCCCCCATGACATGCGTCTTGCATTTGGGCCCCCATGACATGTGGCATGCATTTGGGGCCTGCATAACATGCTGCATGCATTTGGGGTGCCCGAGACATGCGGCAAGCACGCGGGGCCCCAATGACATGCAGCATGTACGTGGGGCCCCCATGACATGCGGAATGCACGTGAGGCCCCCATGACATGCGGAATGCCTGCGGGGCCCTAATGCCATGCGGCATGCATCCATTTGGGTCACCCATGAAATGCGGCATGCATGTGGGGCCCCCATGACATGTGGCATGCATGTGGGGCCCCATGATATCCGGCATGCATTTATGGCCCCCATGACATGCGGCATGCATTTGGGCCTCCATGACATGCGAAAAGCACATGGGGCCCCAATGACATGCAGAATGCACGTGGGGCCCCCATGACATGCGGCATGCATTTGGGGCCCCCATGACTTGAGCCATGCATTTGGGGCCCCCATGACATGCGGCATGCACGTGGGGCCATCATGACATGCAGCATGAATTTGGGGCCACTATGACATGTGGCAAGCATTTGGGCCCCATTACATGCGGCATGCATGTGGAGCCCCCATGACATGTGGCATGCATTTGGGGCCCCCATGACATGCTTCATGCACGTGGGGCCCCCATGACATGCGGCATGCATTTGGGCCCCCATGACATGCGGCATGCATTTGGGGACTGCATAACATGCTGCATGCATTTGGGGTACCTGAGACATGCGGCATGCACGTGGGGCCCCCATGACATGAGTCATGCATTTGGGGCCTCCATGTCATGCGGCATGCATATGGGGCCCACATGACATGCGACATGCACGTGGGGCTCCCATGACATGCGGTATGCATTTGCGGGCCCCCAGGACATGAGTCATGCATTTGGGGCCGCCATGACATGCGGCATGCATTTGGGGCCCCCATGACATGCGGCATGCATTTGGGTCCCCCATGAAATGCGGCATGCATGTGGGGCCCCCATGACATGTGGCATGCATGTGGGCCCCCCATGACATGCGCCATGCATGTGGGCCCCTATGACATGCGGCATGCATGTGGGACCCCCATTGACATGCGGCATGCATGTGGGGCCCCTATGACATGCGGCATGCATGTGGGGCCCCCATGATATGCTCCATGCATGTGGGGCCCCTTTGACATGTGGCATGCATGTGGGGCCCCTATGACATGCGGCATGCATTTGGGGGGCCCCATGACATGCGGCATGCACGTGGGGCCCCCATGACATGCGGCATACATTTGTGGCCCCCGTGACATGAGGCATGCACGTGGGGCCCCCATGACATGCGGCAAGCACGCGGGGCCCCAATGACATGCAGCATGTACGTGGGGCCCCCATGACATGCGGAATGCACGTGAGGCCCCCATGACATGCGGAATGCCTGCGGGGCCCCAATGACATGCAGCATGTACGTGGGGCCCCCATGACATGCGGAATGCACGTGAGGCCCCCATGACATGTGGCATGCATGTGGGGCCCCATGATATCCCGCATGCATTTATGGTCCCCATGACATGCACGTGGGGCCCCCATGACATGCAGCATGCACGTGGGGCCATCATGACATGCAGCATGCATTTGGGGCCACTATGACATGCGGCAAGCATTTGGGCCCCCATGACATGCGGCATGCATGTGGGGCCCCCATGACATGCGTCATGCATTTGGGCCCCCATGACATGCGGCATGCATTTGGGGCCTGCATAACATGCTGCATGCATTTGGGGTACCTGAGACATGCGGCATGCACATGGGCCCCCATAACATGCTGCATGCATTTGGGGTGCCCGAGGCATGCGGCATGCACGTGTTGCCCCTATGACATGACACATGCATTTGGGGCCCCCATTACATGTGGCATGCACATGAAGCCCCCATGACATGAGGCATATGCTTGGGGCCCCAATGACATGCGGCATGAGATTGGACCCCCCATGACATGCGGCATGCACGTGGGGCCACCATGACATGAGTCATGCATTTGGGGCCGCCATGACATGGGGCATGCATTTGGGGCCCCCATGACATGCGGCATGCATTTGGGTCCCTCATGAAATGCGGCATGCATGTGGGGCCCCCATGACATGTGGCATGCATGTGGGCTTCCCATGACATGCGCCATGCATGTGGGGCCCCTATGACATGCGGCATGCATGTGGGGCCCCCATGACATGCGGAATGCCTTCGGGGCTCCCATGAGATGCTGCATGCATGCGGCACCCTCATGACATGCGGCATGCATTTGGGGCCCCCAATGACTTGAGGCATGCATTTGGGGCCCCCATGACATGCGGCATGCATTTGGGGGCCCCATTACATGCCGCATGCATTTGGGGCCCCCATTACATGTGGCATGCACATGGGGCCCCCATGACATGCGGCATACGCTTGGGGCCCCAATGACATGCGGCATGAGTTTGGATCCCCCATGACATGCGGCATGCACGTGGGGCCCCCATGACATGAGTCATGCATTTGGGGCCGCCATGACATGCGGCATGCATTTGGGGCCCCCATGACATGCGGCATGCATTTGGGTGCCCCATGAAATGCGGCATGCATGTGGGGCCCCCAGGACATGCGGCATGCATTTGGGGCCCCCATGACATGTGGTATGCACGTGGGGCCCAAATGACATGCGGCATGCATGTGGGACCCCCATGACATGCGTCAAGCATTTCGATCCCCCATTACATGCTGCATGCAAGTGGGGCCCCCATGACATGAGGCATACATGTGGGGCCCACATGATATGCGGCATGCATTTGGGGCCCCCATGACATGCGGCATGCACGTGGGGCCCCATGACATGCGACATGCATTTGGGGCCCCCATGAAATGCGTCATGCATGTGGGGCCCCTATGACATGCGGCATGCATTTGGTGGGCCCCATGACATGCGGCATGCATGTGGGGCCCCCATGAAATGCGTCATTTATTTGGGGCCCCCTTGACATGTAGAATGCCTGCGGGGCCCCCATGACATGCGGCATGCATGCGGGGCCCTCATGACGTGCAGCATGCATTTGGATCCCCCATTACATGCTGCATGCAAGTGGGGCCCCCATGACATGCGGCATGCATGTGGGCCCCCCATGACATGCAGCATGCATGTGGGACCCCCATGACATGCGGCACGCATTTGGATCCCCCTTACATGCGGCATGCACGTGTGGCCCCATGAAATGCGGCATGCATTTGGGGCCCCCATGACATGCGGCATGCCTGCGGGGCCCCCATGACATGCGGCATGCATGTGGGCCCCCCATGACATGCGGCATGCCTGGGGGGCCCCCATGAAATGCGGCATGCACGTGGAGCCCACGTGATATGTGTCATGCATTTGGGGCCCCATGACTTGAGGCATGCATTTGGGGCCCCGATGACATGGGGCATGCATGTGGGGCCCCCATGACATGCTCCATGCATGTGGGGCCCCCATGAAATGTGCCATGCCTGCGGGGCCCCCATGACATGCGGCATGCACGTGGAGCCCACATGATATGTGGCATGCATTTGGGGCCCCATGACTTGAGGCATGCATTTGGGGCCCCCATGACATGCGGCATGCATGTGGGGCCCCCATGACATGCTCCATGCATGTGGGGACCCATTACATGCGGCATGCACGTGGAGCCCCCATGACATGCGGCATACATTTATGGAACCCATGACATGCGGCAAGCATTTGGGCCCCCATGACATGCGGCATGCATGTGGGGCCTCCATGACATGCGGCATGCATGTGGGGCCCCCCTGACATGCGGCATGCATCTGGGGCCCCCATGACATGCGGCATGCATTTGGGGCCTCCATGACATGTGGCATGCATTTGGGGCCCACATGACATGCGCCATGCATGTGGGGCCCCCATGAAATGCGCCATGCATGTGGGGCCCTATGCCATGCGGCATGGATTTGTGGGCCCCAAGACATTCGGCATGCACGTGGGGCCCCCATGATATGCGGCATGCATTTGGGGCCACCATGACTTGCGGCATGCATGTGGGACCCCCATGACATGCGGAACGCATTTGAACCCCCCATTAAATGCGACATGCACGTGGGGCCCCCATGACATGCGGCATGCAGTTATGGCCCCCATGACATGCGGCAAGCATTTGGACCCCCATGACATGAGTCATGCATTTGGGGCCGCCATGACATGCGGCATGCATTTGGGGCACCCATGACATGCGGCATGCATGTGGGACCCCCATCATATGTGGCATGCATGTGGGACCCCATGATATGCGGCATGCATTTGGGGCCCCCATGACTTGAGGCATGCATTCGGGGCCCCCATGAAATGCGCCATGCATGTGGGGCCCCTATGACATGCGGCATGCATTTGTGGGCCCCAAGACATGCGGCATGCATGTGGGGCCCCCATGAAATGCGGCATTCATTTGGGGCCCCCATGACTTGAGGCATGCATTCGGGGCCCCCATGACATGTGTCATGCACGTGAGGCCCCCATGACATGCGGCATGCACGTGGGGCCCCCATGACGTGCAGCATGCATTTGGATCCCCCATTACATGCTGCATGCAATTGGGGCCCCCATGACATGCGGCATGCACGTGTGGCCCCCATGAAATGCGGCATGCATTTGGGGCCCCCATGACATGCGGCATGCCTGCGGGCCCCCATGACATGCGGCATGCATGCAGGGCCCTCATGGCATGCGGCATGCATTTGGGGCCCCCAATATATGCGGCATGCAAGTGGGGCCCACATGATATGCGCCATGCATGTGGGCCCCCATGAAATGTGCCATGCACGTGGGCCCCCATGACATGCGGCATGCATGTGGGACCCCCATGACATGCGTCATTCATTTGGATCCCCCATTACATGCTGCAAGCAAGTGGGGCCCCCATGACATGCGGCATGCATGTGGCCCCCCATGACATGTGGTATGCACGTGGGCCCCCATGACATGCGGCATGCATGTGGGACCCCCATGACATGCGTCATTCATTTGGATCCCCCATTACATGCTGCAAGCAAGTGGGGCCCCCATGACATGCGGCATGCATGTGGGCCCCCCGTGACATGCGGCATGCCTGCGGGGCCCCCATGAAATGCGGCATGCACGTGGAGCCCACATGATATGTGTCATGCATTTGGGCCCCCCATGAAATGCACCATGCACGTGGGACCCCCATGGCATGCTGCATGCGTTTGGGGGCCCCAAGACATGTGGTATGCACGTGGGGCCCCCATGACATGCGGCATGCATTTGGGGCCCCCATGAAATGCACCATGCACGTGGGACCCCCATGGCATGCTGCATGCGTTTGGGACCCCCATGACATGCGGCATGCATTTGGATGCCCCTTACATGCGGCATGCACGTGTGGCCCCCATGAAATGCGGCATGCAAGTGGGGCCCACATGATATGTGGCATGAATTTGGGGCCCCCATGACTTGATGCATGCATTTGGGGCCCCCATGACATGCGACATGCATGTGGGCACCCCATAACATGCGGCATGCATGTGGGGCCCCCATAACATGCGGCATGCATGTGGGGCCCCTATGACATGCGCCATGCATGTGGGCCCCCATGACATGCGGAATGCCTTCGGGGCTCCCATGAGATGCTGCATGCATGCGGCACCCTCATGACATGCAGCATGCATTTTGATCCCCCATTACATGCTGCATGCAAGTGGGGCCCCCATGACATGCGGCATGCATGTGGGCCCCCCATGACATGCGGCATGCATTTGGGGCCCCCATGACATGCGGAATGCCTTCGGGGCTCCCATGAGATGCTGCATGCATGCGGCACCCTCATGACATGCGGCATACATTTGGGGCCCCCATGACTTGCGGCATGCATGTGGGGCCCCCATGACATGAGTCATGCATTTGGGGTGGCCATGACATGCGGCATGCATTTGGGGCCCCCATGACATGCAACATGCATGTGGGGCCCCATGACATGCGGCATGCATGTGGGACCCCCATGACATGCGTGATTCATTTGGATCCCCCATTACATGCTGCATGCAAGTGGGGCCCCCATGACATGCGGCATGCATGTGGCCCCCCATGACATGTGGCATGCACGTGGGGCCCCCATGACATGCTGCATGCATTTGGGGCCCCCATGATATGCGGCACGCATTTGGGGCCCCCATGACATGCGCCATGCATGTGGGGCCCACATGATATGCCGCATGCATTTGGGGCCCCCATGACATGCGGCATGCACATGGGGCCCCCATGACATGCGTCATGCATGTGGGGCCCCTATGACATGCGGCATGCATTTGGGGGGCCCCATGACATGCGGCATGCATGTGGGGCCCCCATGAAATGCAGCATGCATGTGGGACCCCCATGACATGCGGCATGCACGGGGGCCCACGTGATATGTGTCATGCATTTGGGGCCCCATGACTTGAGGCATGCATTTGGGGCCCCGATGACATGGGGCATGCATGTGGGGCCCCATGATATCCGGCATGCATTTATGGCCCCCATGACATGCGGCATGCATTTGGGCCTCCATGACATGCGAAAAGCACATGGGGCCCCAATGACATGCAGAATGCACGTGGGGCCCCCATGACATGCGGCATGCATTTGGGGCCCCCATGACTTGAGCCATGCATTTGGGGCCCCCATGACATGCGGCATGCACGTGGGGCCATCATGACATGCAGCATGAATTTGGGGCCACTATGACATGCGGCAAGCATTTGGGCCCCATTACATGCGGCATGCATGTGGAGCCCCCATGACATGTGGCATGCATTTGGGGCCCCCATGACATGCTTCATGCACGTGGGGCCCCCATGACATGCGGCATGCATTTGGGCCCCCATGACATGCGGCATGCATTTGGGGACTGCATAACATGCTGCATGCATTTGGGGTACCTGAGACATGCGGCATGCACGTGGGGCCCCCATGACATGAGTCATGCATTTGGGGCCTCCATGACATGCGGCATGCATATGGGGCCCACATGACATGCGACATGCACGTGGGGCTCCCATGACATGCGGTATGCATTTGCGGGCCCCCAGGACATGAGTCATGCATTTGGGGCCGCCATGACATGCGGCATGCATTTGGGGCCCCCATGACATGCGGCATGCATTTGGGTCCCCCATGAAATGCGGCATGCATGTGGGGCCCCCATGACATGTGGCATGCATGTGGGCCCCCCATGACATGCGCCATGCATGTGGGCCCCTATGACATGCGGCATGCATGTGGGACCCCCATTGACATGCGGCATGCATGTGGGGCCCCTATGACATGCGGCATGCATGTGGGGCCCCCATGATATGCTCCATGCATGTGGGGCCCCTTTGACATGTGGCATGCATGTGGGGCCCCTATGACATGCGGCATGCATTTGGGGGGCCCCATGACATGCGGCATGCACGTGGGGCCCCCATGACATGCGGCATACATTTGTGGCCCCCGTGACATGAGGCATGCACGTGGGGCCCCCATGACATGCGGCAAGCACGCGGGGCCCCAATGACATGCAGCATGAACGTGGGGCCCCCATGACATGCGGAATGCACGTGAGGCCCCCATGACATGCGGAATGCCTGCGGGGCCCCAATGACATGCAGCATGTACGTGGGGCCCCCATGACATGCGGAATGCACGTGAGGCCCCCATGACATGTGGCATGCATGTGGGGCCCCATGATATCCCGCATGCATTTATGGTCCCCATGACATGCACGTGGGGCCCTCATGACATGCAGCATGCATTTGGCGCCCCCATTACTTGAGCCATGCATTTGGGGCCCCCATGACATGCGGCATGCACGTGGGGCCATCATGACATGCAGCATGCATTTGGGGCCACTATGACATGCGGCAAGCATTTGGGCCCCCATGACATGCGGCATGCATGTGGGGCCCCCATGACATGCGTCATGCATTTGGGCCCCCATGACATGCGGCATGCATTTGGGGCCTGCAAAACATGCTGCATGCATTTGGGGTACCTGAGACATGCGGCACGCACATGGGCCCCCATAACATGCTGCATGCATTTGGGGTGCCCGAGGCATGCGGCATGCACGTGTTGCCCCTATGACATGACACATGCATTTGGGGCCCCCATTACATGTGGCATGCACATGAAGCCCCCATGACATGAGGCATATGCTTGGGGCCCCAATGACATGCGGCATGAGATTGGACCCCCCATGACATGCGGCATGCACGTGGGGCCACCATGACATGAGTCATGCATTTGGGGCCGCCATGACATGGGGCATGCATTTGGGGCCCCCATGACATGCGGCATGCATTTGGGTCCCTCATGAAATGCGGCATGCATGTGGGGCCCCCATGACATGTGGCATGCATGTGGGCTTCCCATGACATGTGCCATGCATGTGGGGCCCCTATGACATGCGGCATGCATGTGGGGCCCCCATGACATGCGGAATGCCTTCGGGGCTCCCATGAGATGCTGCATGCATGCGGCACCCTCATGACATGCGGCATGCATTTGGGGCCCCCAATGACTTGAGGCATGCATTTGGGGCCCCCATGACATGCGGCATGCATTTGGGGGCCCCATTACATGCCGCATGCATTTGGGGCCCCCATTACATGTGGCATGCACATGGGGCCCCCATGACATGCGGCATACGCTTGGGGCCCCAATGACATGCGGCATGAGTTTGGATCCCCCATGACATGCGGCATGCACGTGGGGCCCCCATGACATGAGTCATGCATTTGGGGCCGTCATGACATGCGGCATGCATTTGGGGCCCCCATGACATGCGGCATGCATTTGGGTGCCCCATGAAATGCGGCATGCATGTGGGGCCCCCAGGACATGCGGCATGCATTTGGGGCCCCCATGACATGTGGTATGCACGTGGGGCCCAAATGACATGCGGCATGCATGTGGGACCCCCATGACATGCGTCAAGCATTTCGATCCCCCATTACATGCTGCATGCAAGTGGGGCCCCCATGACATGAGGCATGCATGTGCGGCCCACATGATATGCGGCATGCATTTGGGGCCCCCATGACATGCGGCATGCACGTGGGGCCCCATGACATGCGACATGCATTTGGGGCCCCCATGAAATGCGTCATGCATGTGGGGCCCCTATGACATGCGGCATGCATTTGGTGGGCCCCATGACATGCGGCATGCATGTGGGGCCCCCATGAAATGCGTCATTTATTTGGGGCCCCCTTGACATGTAGAATGCCTGCGGGGCCCCCATGACATGCGGCATGCATGCGGGGCCCTCATGACGTGCAGCATGCATTTGGATCCCCCATTACATGCTGCATGCAAGTGGGGCCCCCATGACATGCGGCATGCATGTGGGCCCCCCATGACATGCAGCATGCATGTGGGACCCCCATGGCATGCGGAACGCATTTGGATCCCCCTTACATGCGGCATGCACGTGTGGCCCCATGAAATGCGGCATGCATTTGGGGCCCCCATGACATGCGGCATGCCTGCGGGGCCCCCATGACATGCGGCATGCATGCGGGGCCCTCATGACATGTGGCATGCATTTGGGGCCCCCATGAAATGTGCCATGCATGTGGGCCCCCCATGACATGCGGCATGCCTGGGGGGCCCCCATGAAATGCGGCATGCACGTGGAGCCCACGTGATATGTGTCATGCATTTGGGGCCCCATGACTTGAGGCATGCATTTGGGGCCCCGATGACATGGGGCATGCATGTGGGGCCCCCATGACATGCTCCATGCATGTGGGGCCCCCATGAAATGTGCCATGCCTGCGGGGCCCCCATGACATGCGGCATGCACGTGGAGCCCACATGATATGTGGCATGCATTTGGGGCCCCATGACTTGAGGCATGCATTTGGGGCCCCCATGACATGCGGCATGCATGTGGGGCCCCCATGACATGCTCCATGCATGTGGGGACCCATTACATGCGGCATGCACGTGGAGCCCCCATGACATGCGGCATACATTTATGGAACCCATGACATGCGGCAATCATTTGGGCCCCCATGACATGCGGCATGCATGTGGGGCCTCCATGACATGCGGCATGCATGTGGGGCCCCCCTGACATGCGGCATGCATCTGGGGCCCCCATGACATGCGGCATGCATTTGGGGCCTCCATGACATGTGGCATGCATGTGGGGCCCCCTATGACATGCACCATGCATGTGGGCCCCTATGACATGCTGCATGCAAGTGGGGCCCCATGACATGCGGCATGCATGTGTGCCCCCATGACATGTGGCATGTACGTGGGGCCCCCATGACATGCGGCATGCATTTGGGGCCCACATGACATGCGCCATGCATGTGGGGCCCCCATGAAATGCGCCATGCATGTGGGGCCCTATGCCATGCGGCATGGATTTGTGGGCCCCAAGACATTCGGCATGCACGTGGGGCCCCCATGATATGCGGCATGCATTTGGGGCCACCATGACTTGCGGCATGCATGTGGGACCCCCATGACATGTGGAACGCATTTGAACCCCCCATTAAATGCGACATGCACGTGGGGCCCCCATGACATGCGGCATGCAGTTATGGCCCCCATGACATGCGGCAAGCATTTGGACCCCCATGACATGAGTCATGCATTTGGGGCCGCCATGACATGCGGCATGCATTTGGGGCACCCATGACATGCGGCATGCATGTGGGACCCCCATCATATGTGGCATGCATGTGGGACCCCATGATATGCGGCATGCATTTGGGGCCCCCATGACTTGAGGCATGCATTCGGGGCTCCCATGAAATGCGCCATGCATGTGGGGCCCCTATGACATGCGGCATGCATTTGTGGGCCCCAAGACATGCGGCATGCATGTGGGGCCCCCATGAAATGCGGCATTCATTTGGGGCCCCCATGACTTGAGGCATGCATTCGGGGCCCCCATGACATGTGTCATGCACGTGAGGCCCCCATGACATGCGGCATGCACGTGGGGCCCCCATGACGTGCAGCATGCATTTGGATCCCCCATTACATGCTGCATGCAATTGGGGCCCCCATGACATGCGGCATGCACGTGTGGCCCCCATGAAATGCGGCATGCATTTGGGGCCCCCATGACATGCGGCATGCCTGCGGGCCCCCATGACATGCGGCATGCATGCAGGGCCCTCATGGCATGCGGCATGCATTTGGGGCCCCCAATATATGCGGCATGCAAGTGGGGCCCACATGATATGCGCCATGCATGTGGGACCCCCATGACATGCGTCATTCATTTGGATCCCCCATTACATGCTGCAAGCAAGTGGGGCCCCCATGACATGCGGCATGCATGTGGCCCCCCATGACATGTGGTATGCACGTGGGCCCCCATGACATGCGGCATGCATGTGGGACCCCCATGACATGCGTCATTCATTTGGATCCCCCATTACATGCTGCAAGCAAGTGGGGCCCCCATGACATGCGGCATGCATGTGGGCCCCCCGTGACATGCGGCATGCCTGCGGGGCCCCCATGAAATGCGGCATGCACGTGGAGCCCACATGATATGTGTCATGCATTTGGGGCCCCCATGAAATGCACCATGCACGTGGGACCCCCATGGCATGCTGCATGCGTTTGGGGGCCCCAAGACATGTGGTATGCACGTGGGGCCCCCATGACATGCGGCATGCATTTGGGGCCCCCATGAAATGCACCATGCACGTGGGACCCCCATGGCATGCTGCATGCGTTTGGGACCCCCATGACATGCGGCATGCATTTGGATGCCCCTTACATGCGGCATGCACGTGTGGCCCCCATGAAATGCGGCATGCAAGTGGGGCCCACATGATATGTGGCATGAATTTGGGGCCCCCATGACTTGAGGCATGCATTTGGGGCCCCCATGACATGCGACATGCATGTGGGGCCCCCATAACATGCGGCATGCATGTGGGGCCCCCATAACATGCGGCATGCATGTGGGGCCCCTATGACATGCGCCATGCATGTGGGCCCCCATGACATGCGGAATGCCTTCGGGGCTCCCATGAGATGCTGCATGCATGCGGCACCCTCATGACATGCAGCATGCATTTTGATCCCCCATTACATGCTGCATGCAAGTGGGGCCCCATGACATGCGGCATGCATGTGGGCCCCCCATGACATGCGGCATGCATTTGGGGCCCCCATGACATGCGGAATGCCTTCGGGGCTCCCATGAGATGCTGCATGCATGCGGCACCCTCATGACATGCAGCATGCATTTTGATCCCCCATTACATGCTGCATGCAAGTGGGGCCCCCATAACATGCGGCATACATTTGGGGCCCCCATGACTTGCGGCATGCATGTGGGGCCCCCATGACATGAGTCATGCATTTGGGGTGGCCATGACATGCGGCATGCATTTGGGGCCCCCATGACATGCAACATGCATGTGGGGCCCCATGACATGCGGCATGCATGTGGGACCCCCATGACATGCGTGATTTATTTGGATCCCCCATTACATGCTGCATGCAAGTGGGGCCCCCATGATATGCGGCATGCATGTGGCCCCCCATGACATGTGGCATGCACGTGGGGCCCCCATGACATGCTGCATGCATTTGGGGCCCCCATGATATGCGGCACGCATTTGGGGCCCCCATGACATGCGCCATGCATGTGGGGCCCACATGATATGCCGCATGCATTTGGGGCCCCCATGACATGCGGCATGCACATGGGGCCCCCATGACATGCGTCATGCATGTGGGGCCCCTATGACATGCGGCATGCATTTGGGGGGCCCCATGACATGCGGCATGCATGTGGGGCCCCCATGAAATGCAGCATGCATGTGGGACCCCCATGACATGCGGCATGCACGGGGGGCCCACGTGATATGTGTCATGCATTTGGGGCCCCATGACTTGAGGCATGCATTTGGGGCCCCGATGACATGGGGCATGCATGTGGGGCCCCCATGACATGCTCCATGCATGTGGGGCCCCCATGAAATGTGCCATGCCTGCGGGGCCCCCATGACATGCGGCATGCACGTGGAGCCCACATGATATGTGGCATGCATTTGGGGCCCCATGACTTGAGGCATGCATTTGGGGCCCCCATGACATGCGGCATGCACGTGGAGCCCCCATGACATATGGCATGCATTTGGGCCCCAATGACATGCGGCATGAGTTTGGATCACCCATGAAATGCGGCATGCATGTGGGGCCCCCATGACATGCAAAATACCTGCGGGCCCCCATGACATGCGGCATGCATGCGGGGCCCTCATGACATGCGGGATGAATTTGGGGCCCCCAATACATGCGGCATGCACGTTGGGCCCCCATGACATGCGGCATACATTTATGGAACCCATGACATGCGGCAAGCATTTGGGCCCCCATGACATGCGGCATGCATGTGGGGCCCCCTATGACATGCGGCATGCATGTGGGGCCCCCCTGACATGCGGCATTCATCTGGGGCCCCCATGACATGCGGCATGCATTTGGGGCCTCCATGACATGCGGCATGCATGTGAGGCCCCCTATGACATGCACCATGCATGTGGGGCCCCTATGACATGCTGCATGCAAGTGGGGCCCCATGACATGCGGCATGCATGTGTGCCCCCCATGACATGTGGCATGTACGTGGGGCCCCCATGACATGCTGCATGCATTTGGGGCCCCCATGATATGCGGCACACATTTGGGGCCCCCATGACTTGCGCATGCATGTGGGGCATCCATGAAATGCGCCATGCATGTGGGGCCCCTATGACATGCATTTGTGGGCCCCAAGACATGCTGCATGCATTTGGGGGGCCCCATGACATGCGACATGCACGTGGGGCCACCATGAAATGCGGCATGCACGTGGGGCCCCCATGATATGAAGCATGCATGTGGGGCCCCCATGACTTGAGGCATGCATTTTGGGCCCCCATTACATGCGGCATGCACATGGGGCCCCCATGACATGCGGCATGCATGTGGGGCCCCCATTACATGCGGCATGCATTTGGGCCCCCATGACATGTGGCATGCATTTGGGACCCCTTGACATGCGGCATGCATGTGGGGCCCCTATGACATGCGGCATGCAATTGGGGCCCCTATGACATGCGGCATGCACGTGGGGCCCTCATGACATGCAGCATGCATCTGGGGCCACTATGACATGCGCCATGCATGTGGGGCCCCTATGACATGCGGCATGCAATTGGGGCCCCTATGACATGCGGCATGCACGTGGGGCCCTCATGACATGCAGCATGCATCTGGGGCCACTATGACATGCGGCATGCATTTGTGGCCCCCATGACATGCGGCATGCATGTGGGACCCCCATCATATGTGGCATGCATGTGGGACCCCCATGATATGCGGCATGCATTTGGGGCCCCCATGACTTGAGGCATGCATTCGGGGCCCCCATGAAATGCGCCATGCATGTGGGGCCCCTATGACATGCGGCATGCAATTGTGGGCCCCAAGACATGCGGCATGCATGTGGGGCCCCCATGAAATGCGCCATTCATTTGGGGCCCCCATGACTTGAGGCATGCATTCGGGGCCCCCATGACATGTGGAATGCACGTGAGGCCCCCATGACATGCGGCATGCACGTGGGGCCCCCATGACGTGCAGCATGCATTTGGATCCCCCATTACATGCTGCATGCAATTGGGACCCCCATGACATGCGGCATGCACGTGTGGCCCCCATGAAATGCGGCATGCATTTGGGGCCCCCATGACATGTGGCATGCCTGCGGGCCCCCATGACATGCGGCATGCATGCGGGGCCCTCATGGCATGCGGCATGCATTTGGGGCCCCCAATATATGCGGCATGCAAGTGGGGCCCACATGATATGCGCCATGCATGTGGGCCCCCATGAAATGCGCCATGCACGTGGGCCCCCATGACATGCGGCATGCATGTGGGACCCCCATGACATGCGGCATGCATTTGGATCCCCCTTACATGCGGCATGCACGTGTGGCCCCCATGAAATGTGGCATGCATTTGGGGCCCCCATGACATGCGGCATGCATGTGGGGCCCCCATAACATGCGGCATGCATGTGGGGCCCCTATGACATGCGCCATGCATGTGGGCCCCCATGAAATACGCCATGCACGTGGGGCCCCCATGACATGCGGCATGCATGTGGAGGCCCCATGACATGCGGCCTGCATTTGGGGCCCCCATGACATGCGGCATGCATGTGGGGCCCCCATGATATGCTCCATGCATGTGGGGCCCCATGACATGCGGCATGCATTTGGGGTACCTGAGACATGCGGCATGCACGTGGGGCCCCCATGACATGCTGCATGTATTTGGGGTGCCCGAGACATGCGGCATGCACATGGGGCCCCCATGACATGTGGTATACGCTTGGGTCCCCCATGACATGCGGCATGCACGTGGCGCCCCCATAACCTGAGTCATTCATTTGGGGCCGCCATGACATGTGGCATTCATTTGGGGCCCCCATGACATGCGGCATGCATTTGGGTCCTGCATAACATGCTGCATGCATTTGGGGTACCTGAGACATGCGGCATGCACGTGGGGCCCCCATAACATGCTGCATGCATTTGAGGTGCCCGAGACATGCGGCATGCATGTGGGGCCCCTATGACATGCGGCATACGCTTGGGGCCCCAATGACATGCGGCATGAGTTTGGATCCCCCATGACATGCGGCATGCACGTGGGGCCCCCATGACATGTGGTATGCACGTGGGGCCCCAATGACATGCGGCATGCATGTGGGACCCCCATGACATGCGTCAAGCATTTCGATCCCCCATTACATGCTGCATGCAAGTGGGGCCCCCATGACATGAGGCATGCATGTGGGCCCCCCATGACATGCGGCATGCATGTGGGGCCCCCATGACATGCGTCAAGCATTTCGATCCCCCATTACATGCTGCATGCAAGTGGGGCCCCCATGACATGAGGCATGCATGTGGGCCCCCCATGACATGCGGCATGCATGTGGGGCCCCTATGACATGCGGCATGCATTTGGGGGGCCCCATGACATGCGGCATGCATGTGGGACCCCCATGACATGCGTGATTCATTTGGATCCCCCATTACATGCTGCATGCAAGTGGGGCCCCCATGACATGCGGCATGCATGTGGCCCCCCATGACATGTGGCATGCACGTGGGGCCCCCATGACATGCTGCATGCATTTGGGGCCCCCATGATATGCGGCACGCATTTGGGGCCCCCATGACATGCGCCATGCATGTGGGGCCCACATGATATGCGGCATGTATTTGGGGCCCCCATGACATGCGGCATGCACGTGGGGCCCCCATGACATGCGACATGCATTTGGGGCCCCCATGAAATGCGTCATGCATGTGGGGCCCCTATGACATGCGGCATGCATTTGGTGGGCCCCATGACATGCGGCATGCATGTGGGGCCCCCATGAAATGCGTCATTTATTTGGGGCCCCCCTGACATGTGGAATGCCTGCGGGGCCCCCATGACATGCGGCATGCATGCAGGGCCCTCATGACGTGCAGCATGCATTTGGATCCACCATTACATGCTGCATGCAAGTGGGGCCCCCATGACATGCGGCATGCATGTGGGCCCCCCATGACATGCAGCATGCATGTGGGACCCCCATGACATGCGGCACGCATTTGGATCCCCCTTACATGCGGCATGCACGTGTGGCCCCATGAAATGCGGCATGCATTTGGGGCCCCCATGACATGCGGCATGCCTGCGGGGCCCCCATGACATGCGGCATGCATGCGGGGCCCTCATGACATGTGGCATGCATTTGGGGCCCCCATGAAATGTGCCATGCATGTGGGCCCCCATGACATGCGGCATGCCTGCGGGGCCCCCATGAAATGCGGCATGCACGTGGAGCCCACGTGATATGTGTCATGCATTTGGGGCCCCATGAAATGTGCCATGCATGTGGGCCCCCCATGACATGCGGCATGCCTGCGGGGCCCCCATGACATGCGTCATTCATTTCGATCCCCCATTACATGCTGCAAGCAAGTGGGGCCCCCATGACATGCGGCATGCATGTGGCCCCCCATGACATGTGGCATGCACGTGGGCCCCCATGACATGCGGCATGCATGTGGGACCCCCATGACATGCGTCATTCATTTGGATCCCCCATTACATGCTGCAAGCAAGTGGGGCCCCCATGACATGCGGCATGCATGTGGCCCCCCATGACATGTGGTATGCACGTGGGCCCCCATGACATGCGGCATGCATGTGGGACCCCCATGACATGCGTCATTCATTTGGATCCCCCATTACATGCTGCAAGCAAGTGGGGCCCCCATGACATGCGGCATGCATGTGGGCCCCCCGTGACATGCGGCATGCCTGCGGGGCCCCCATGAAATGCGGCATGCACGTGGAGCCCACATGATATGTGTCATGCATTTGGGGCCCCCATGAAATGCACCATGCACGTGGGACCCCCATGGCATGCTGCATGCGTTTGGGGGCCCCAAGACATGTGGTATGCACGTGGGGCCCCCATGACATGCGGCATGCATTTGGGGCCCCCATGAAATGCACCATGCACGTGGGACCCCCATGGCATGCTGCATGCGTTTGGGACCCCCATGACATGCGGCATGCATTTGGATGCCCCTTACATGCGGCATGCACGTGTGGCCCCCATGAAATGCGGCATGCAAGTGGGGCCCACATGATATGTGGCATGAATTTGGGGCCCCCATGACTTGAGGCATGCATTTGGGGCCCCCATGACATGCGACATGCATGTGGGGCCCCCATAACATGCGGCATGCATGTGGGGCCCCCATAACATGCGGCATGCATGTGGGGCCCCTATGACATGCGCCATGCATGTGGGCCCCCATGACATGCGGAATGCCTTCGGGGCTCCCATGAGATGCTGCATGCATGCGGCACCCTCATGACATGCAGCATGCATTTTGATCCCCCATTACATGCTGCATGCAAGTGGGGCCCCCATGACATGCGGCATGCATGTGGGCCCCCCATGACATGCGGCATGCATTTGGGGCCCCCATGACATGCGGAATGCCTTCGGGGCTCCCATGAGATGCTGCATGCATGCGGCACCCTCATGACATGCAGCATGCATTTTGATCCCCCATTACATGCTGCATGCAAGTGGGGCCCCCATGACATGCGGCATACATTTGGGGCCCCCATGACTTGCGGCATGCATGTGGGGCCCCCATGACATGAGTCATGCATTTGGGGTGGCCATGACATGCGGCATGCATTTGGGGCCCCCATGACATGCAACATGCATGTGGGGCCCCATGACATGCGGCATGCATGTGGGACCCCCATGACATGCGTGATTTATTTGGATCCCCCATTACATGCTGCATGCAAGTGGGGCCCCCATGATATGCGGCATGCATGTGGCCCCCCATGACATGTGGCATGCACGTGGGGCCCCCATGACATGCTGCATGCATTTGGGGCCCCCATGATATGCGGCACGCATTTGGGGCCCCCATGACATGCGCCATGCATGTGGGGCCCACATGATATGCCGCATGCATTTGGGGCCCCCATGACATGCGGCATGCACATGGGGCCCCCATGACATGCGTCATGCATGTGGGGCCCCTATGACATGCGGCATGCATTTGGGGGGCCCCATGACATGCGGCATGCATGTGGGGCCCCCATGAAATGCAGCATGCATGTGGGACCCCCATGACATGCGGCATGCACGGGGGGCCCACGTGATATGTGTCATGCATTTGGGGCCCCATGACTTGAGGCATGCATTTGGGGCCCCGATGACATGGGGCATGCATGTGGGGCCCCCATGACATGCTCCATGCATGTGGGGCCCCCATGAAATGTGCCATGCCTGCGGGGCCCCCATGACATGCGGCATGCACGTGGAGCCCACATGATATGTGGCATGCATTTGGGGCCCCATGACTTGAGGCATGCATTTGGGGCCCCCATGACATGCGGCATGCACGTGGAGCCCCCATGACATATGGCATGCATTTGGGCCCCAATGACATGCGGCATGAGTTTGGATCACCCATGAAATGCGGCATGCATGTGGGGCCCCCATGACATGCAAAATACCTGCGGGCCCCCATGACATGCGGCATGCATGCGGGGCCCTCATGACATGCGGGATGAATTTGGGGCCCCCAATACATGCGGCATGCACGTTGGGCCCCCATGACATGCGGCATACATTTATGGAACCCATGACATGCGGCAAGCATTTGGGCCCCCATGACATGCGGCATGCATGTGGGGCCCCCTATGACATGCGGCATGCATGTGGGGCCCCCCTGACATGCGGCATTCATCTGGGGCCCCCATGACATGCGGCATGCATTTGGGGCCTCCATGACATGCGGCATGCATGTGGGGCCCCCTATGACATGCACCATGCATGTGGGGCCCCTATGACATGCTGCATGCAAGTGGGGCCCCATGACATGCGGCATGCATGTGTGCCCCCCATGACATGTGGCATGTACGTGGGGCCCCCATGACATGCTGCATGCATTTGGGGCCCCCATGATATGCGGCACACATTTGGGGCCCCCATGACTTGCGCATGCATGTGGGGCATCCATGAAATGCGCCATGCATGTGGGGCCCCTATGACATGCATTTGTGGGCCCCAAGACATGCTGCATGCATTTGGGGGGCCCCATGACATGCGACATGCACGTGGGGCCACCATGAAATGCGGCATGCACGTGGGGCCCCCATGATATGAAGCATGCATGTGGGGCCCCCATGACTTGAGGCATGCATTTTGGGCCCCCATTACATGCGGCATGCACATGGGGCCCCCATGACATGCGGCATGCATGTGGGCCCCCCATTACATGCGGCATGCATTTGGGCCCCCATGACATGTGGCATGCATTTGGGACCCCTTGACATGCGGCATGCATGTGGGGCCCCTATGACATGCGGCATGCAATTGGGGCCCCTATGACATGCGGCATGCACGTGGGGCCCTCATGACATGCAGCATGCATCTGGGGCCACTATGACATGCGCCATGCATGTGGGGCCCCTATGACATGCGGCATGCAATTGGGGCCCCTATGACATGCGGCATGCACGTGGGGCCCTCATGACATGCAGCATGCATCTGGGGCCACTATGACATGCGGCATGCATTTGTGGCCCCCATGACATGCGGCATGCATGTGGGACCCCCATCATATGTGGCATGCATGTGGGACCCCCATGATATGCGGCATGCATTTGGGGCCCCCATGACTTGAGGCATGCATTCGGGGCCCCCATGAAATGCGCCATGCATGTGGGGCCCCTATGACATGCGGCATGCAATTGTGGGCCCCAAGACATGCGGCATGCATGTGGGGCCCCCATGAAATGCGCCATTCATTTGGGGCCCCCATGACTTGAGGCATGCATTCGGGGCCCCCATGACATGTGGAATGCACGTGAGGCCCCCATGACATGCGGCATGCACGTGGGGCCCCCATGACGTGCAGCATGCATTTGGATCCCCCATTACATGCTGCATGCAATTGGGACCCCCATGACATGCGGCATGCACGTGTGGCCCCCATGAAATGCGGCATGCATTTGGGGCCCCCATGACATGTGGCATGCCTGCGGGCCCCCATGACATGCGGCATGCATGCGGGGCCCTCATGGCATGCGGCATGCATTTGGGGCCCCCAATATATGCGGCATGCAAGTGGGGCCCACATGATATGCGCCATGCATGTGGGCCCCCATGAAATGCGCCATGCACGTGGGCCCCCATGACATGCGGCATGCATGTGGGACCCCCATGACATGCGGCATGCATTTGGATCCCCCTTACATGCGGCATGCACGTGTGGCCCCCATGAAATGTGGCATGCATTTGGGGCCCCCATGACATGCGGCATGCATGTGGGGCCCCCATAACATGCGGCATGCATGTGGGGCCCCTATGACATGCGCCATGCATGTGGGCCCCCATGAAATACGCCATGCACGTGGGGCCCCCATGACATGCGGCATGCATGTGGAGGCCCCATGACATGCGGCCTGCATTTGGGGCCCCCATGACATGCGGCATGCATGTGGGGCCCCCATGATATGCTCCATGCATGTGGGGCCCCATGACATGCGGCATGCATTTGGGGTACCTGAGACATGCGGCATGCACGTGGGGCCCCCATGACATGCTGCATGTATTTGGGGTGCCCGAGACATGCGGCATGCACATGGGGCCCCCATGACATGTGGTATACGCTTGGGTCCCCCATGACATGCGGCATGCACGTGGGGCCCCCATAACCTGAGTCATTCATTTGGGGCCGCCATGACATGTGGCATTCATTTGGGGCCCCCATGACATGCGGCATGCATTTGGGTCCTGCATAACATGCTGCATGCATTTGGGGTACCTGAGACATGCGGCATGCACGGGGGGCCCCCATAACATGCTGCATGCATTTGAGGTGCCCGAGACATGCGGCATGCATGTGGGGCCCCTATGACATGCGGCATACGCTTGGGGCCCCAATGACATGCGGCATGAGTTTGGATCCCCCATGACATGCGGCATGCACGTGGGGCCCCCATGACATGTGGTATGCACGTGGGGCCCCAATGACATGCGGCATGCATGTGGGACCCCCATGACATGCGTCAAGCATTTCGATCCCCCATTACATGCTGCATGCAAGTGGGGCCCCCATGACATGAGGCATGCATGTGGGCCCCCCATGACATGCGGCATGCATGTGGGGCCCCCATGACATGCGTCAAGCATTTCGATCCCCCATTACATGCTGCATGCAAGTGGGGGCCCCATGACATGAGGCATGCATTTGGGGGGCCCCATGACATGCGGCATGCACGTGGGGCCCCCATGACATGCGGCATACATTTGTGGCCCCCGTGACATGAGGCATGCACGTGGGGCCCCCATGACATGCGGCAAGCACGCGGGGCCCCAATGACATGCAGCATGTACGTGGGGCCCCCATGACATGCGGAATGCACGTGAGGCCCCCATGACATGCGGAATGCCTGCGGGGCCCCAATGACATGCAGCATGTACGTGGGGCCCCCATGACATGCGGAATGCACGTGAGGCCCCCATGACATGTGGCATGCATGTGGGGCCCCATGATATCCCGCATGCATTTATGGTCCCCATGACATGCACGTGGGGCCCCCATGACATGCAGCATGCACGTGGGGCCATCATGACATGCAGCATGCATTTGGGGCCACTATGACATGCGGCAAGCATTTGGGCCCCCATGACATGCGGCATGCATGTGGGGCCCCCATGACATGCGTCATGCATTTGGGCCCCCATGACATGCGGCATGCATTTGGGGCCTGCATAACATGCTGCATGCATTTGGGGTACCTGAGACATGCGGCATGCACATGGGCCCCCATAACATGCTGCATGCATTTGGGGTGCCCGAGGCATGCGGCATGCACGTGTTGCCCCTATGACATGACACATGCATTTGGGGCCCCCATTACATGTGGCATGCACATGAAGCCCCCATGACATGAGGCATATGCTTGGGGCCCCAATGACATGCGGCATGAGATTGGACCCCCCATGACATGCGGCATGCACGTGGGGCCACCATGACATGAGTCATGCATTTGGGGCCGCCATGACATGGGGCATGCATTTGGGGCCCCCATGACATGCGGCATGCATTTGGGTCCCTCATGAAATGCGGCATGCATGTGGGGCCCCCATGACATGTGGCATGCATGTGGGCTTCCCATGACATGCGCCATGCATGTGGGGCCCCTATGACATGCGGCATGCATGTGGGGCCCCCATGACATGCGGAATGCCTTCGGGGCTCCCATGAGATGCTGCATGCATGCGGCACCCTCATGACATGCGGCATGCATTTGGGGCCCCCAATGACTTGAGGCATGCATTTGGGGCCCCCATGACATGCGGCATGCATTTGGGGGCCCCATTACATGCCGCATGCATTTGGGGCCCCCATTACATGTGGCATGCACATGGGGCCCCCATGACATGCGGCATACGCTTGGGGCCCCAATGACATGCGGCATGAGTTTGGATCCCCCATGACATGCGGCATGCACGTGGGGCCCCCATGACATGAGTCATGCATTTGGGGCCGCCATGACATGCGGCATGCATTTGGGGCCCCCATGACATGCGGCATGCATTTGGGTGCCCCATGAAATGCGGCATGCATGTGGGGCCCCCAGGACATGCGGCATGCATTTGGGGCCCCCATGACATGTGGTATGCACGTGGGGCCCAAATGACATGCGGCATGCATGTGGGACCCCCATGACATGCGTCAAGCATTTCGATCCCCCATTACATGCTGCATGCAAGTGGGGCCCCCATGACATGAGGCATACATGTGGGGCCCACATGATATGCGGCATGCATTTGGGGCCCCCATGACATGCGGCATGCACGTGGGGCCCCATGACATGCGACATGCATTTGGGGCCCCCATGAAATGCGTCATGCATGTGGGGCCCCTATGACATGCGGCATGCATTTGGTGGGCCCCATGACATGCGGCATGCATGTGGGGCCCCCATGAAATGCGTCATTTATTTGGGGCCCCCTTGACATGTAGAATGCCTGCGGGGCCCCCATGACATGCGGCATGCATGCGGGGCCCTCATGACGTGCAGCATGCATTTGGATCCCCCATTACATGCTGCATGCAAGTGGGGCCCCCATGACATGCGGCATGCATGTGGGCCCCCCATGACATGCAGCATGCATGTGGGACCCCCATGACATGCGGCACGCATTTGGATCCCCCTTACATGCGGCATGCACGTGTGGCCCCATGAAATGCGGCATGCATTTGGGGCCCCCATGACATGCGGCATGCCTGCGGGGCCCCCATGACATGCGGCATGCATGTGGGCCCCCCATGACATGCGGCATGCCTGGGGGGCCCCCATGAAATGCGGCATGCACGTGGAGCCCACGTGATATGTGTCATGCATTTGGGGCCCCATGACTTGAGGCATGCATTTGGGGCCCCGATGACATGGGGCATGCATGTGGGGCCCCCATGACATGCTCCATGCATGTGGGGCCCCCATGAAATGTGCCATGCCTGCGGGGCCCCCATGACATGCGGCATGCACGTGGAGCCCACATGATATGTGGCATGCATTTGGGGCCCCATGACTTGAGGCATGCATTTGGGGCCCCCATGACATGCGGCATGCATGTGGGGCCCCCATGACATGCTCCATGCATGTGGGGACCCATTACATGCGGCATGCACGTGGAGCCCCCATGACATGCGGCATACATTTATGGAACCCATGACATGCGGCAAGCATTTGGGCCCCCATGACATGCGGCATGCATGTGGGGCCTCCATGACATGCGGCATGCATGTGGGGCCCCCCTGACATGCGGCATGCATCTGGGGCCCCCATGACATGCGGCATGCATTTGGGGCCTCCATGACATGTGGCATGCATTTGGGGCCCACATGACATGCGCCATGCATGTGGGGCCCCCATGAAATGCGCCATGCATGTGGGGCCCTATGCCATGCGGCATGGATTTGTGGGCCCCAAGACATTCGGCATGCACGTGGGGCCCCCATGATATGCGGCATGCATTTGGGGCCACCATGACTTGCGGCATGCATGTGGGACCCCCATGACATGCGGAACGCATTTGAACCCCCCATTAAATGCGACATGCACGTGGGGCCCCCATGACATGCGGCATGCAGTTATGGCCCCCATGACATGCGGCAAGCATTTGGACCCCCATGACATGAGTCATGCATTTGGGGCCGCCATGACATGCGGCATGCATTTGGGGCACCCATGACATGCGGCATGCATGTGGGACCCCCATCATATGTGGCATGCATGTGGGACCCCATGATATGCGGCATGCATTTGGGGCCCCCATGACTTGAGGCATGCATTCGGGGCCCCCATGAAATGCGCCATGCATGTGGGGCCCCTATGACATGCGGCATGCATTTGTGGGCCCCAAGACATGCGGCATGCATGTGGGGCCCCCATGAAATGCGGCATTCATTTGGGGCCCCCATGACTTGAGGCATGCATTCGGGGCCCCCATGACATGTGTCATGCACGTGAGGCCCCCATGACATGCGGCATGCACGTGGGGCCCCCATGACGTGCAGCATGCATTTGGATCCCCCATTACATGCTGCATGCAATTGGGGCCCCCATGACATGCGGCATGCACGTGTGGCCCCCATGAAATGCGGCATGCATTTGGGGCCCCCATGACATGCGGCATGCCTGCGGGCCCCCATGACATGCGGCATGCATGCAGGGCCCTCATGGCATGCGGCATGCATTTGGGGCCCCCAATATATGCGGCATGCAAGTGGGGCCCACATGATATGCGCCATGCATGTGGGCCCCCATGAAATGTGCCATGCACGTGGGCCCCCATGACATGCGGCATGCATGTGGGACCCCCATGACATGCGTCATTCATTTGGATCCCCCATTACATGCTGCAAGCAAGTGGGGCCCCCATGACATGCGGCATGCATGTGGCCCCCCATGACATGTGGTATGCACGTGGGCCCCCATGACATGCGGCATGCATGTGGGACCCCCATGACATGCGTCATTCATTTGGATCCCCCATTACATGCTGCAAGCAAGTGGGGCCCCCATGACATGCGGCATGCATGTGGGCCCCCCGTGACATGCGGCATGCCTGCGGGGCCCCCATGAAATGCGGCATGCACGTGGAGCCCACATGATATGTGTCATGCATTTGGGCCCCCCATGAAATGCACCATGCACGTGGGACCCCCATGGCATGCTGCATGCGTTTGGGGGCCCCAAGACATGTGGTATGCACGTGGGGCCCCCATGACATGCGGCATGCATTTGGGGCCCCCATGAAATGCACCATGCACGTGGGACCCCCATGGCATGCTGCATGCGTTTGGGACCCCCATGACATGCGGCATGCATTTGGATGCCCCTTACATGCGGCATGCACGTGTGGCCCCCATGAAATGCGGCATGCAAGTGGGGCCCACATGATATGTGGCATGAATTTGGGGCCCCCATGACTTGATGCATGCATTTGGGGCCCCCATGACATGCGACATGCATGTGGGCACCCCATAACATGCGGCATGCATGTGGGGCCCCCATAACATGCGGCATGCATGTGGGGCCCCTATGACATGCGCCATGCATGTGGGCCCCCATGACATGCGGAATGCCTTCGGGGCTCCCATGAGATGCTGCATGCATGCGGCACCCTCATGACATGCAGCATGCATTTTGATCCCCCATTACATGCTGCATGCAAGTGGGGCCCCCATGACATGCGGCATGCATGTGGGCCCCCCATGACATGCGGCATGCATTTGGGGCCCCCATGACATGCGGAATGCCTTCGGGGCTCCCATGAGATGCTGCATGCATGCGGCACCCTCATGACATGCGGCATACATTTGGGGCCCCCATGACTTGCGGCATGCATGTGGGGCCCCCATGACATGAGTCATGCATTTGGGGTGGCCATGACATGCGGCATGCATTTGGGGCCCCCATGACATGCAACATGCATGTGGGGCCCCATGACATGCGGCATGCATGTGGGACCCCCATGACATGCGTGATTCATTTGGATCCCCCATTACATGCTGCATGCAAGTGGGGCCCCCATGACATGCGGCATGCATGTGGCCCCCCATGACATGTGGCATGCACGTGGGGCCCCCATGACATGCTGCATGCATTTGGGGCCCCCATGATATGCGGCACGCATTTGGGGCCCCCATGACATGCGCCATGCATGTGGGGCCCACATGATATGCCGCATGCATTTGGGGCCCCCATGACATGCGGCATGCACATGGGGCCCCCATGACATGCGTCATGCATGTGGGGCCCCTATGACATGCGGCATGCATTTGGGGGGCCCCATGACATGCGGCATGCATGTGGGGCCCCCATGAAATGCAGCATGCATGTGGGACCCCCATGACATGCGGCATGCACGGGGGCCCACGTGATATGTGTCATGCATTTGGGGCCCCATGACTTGAGGCATGCATTTGGGGCCCCGATGACATGGGGCATGCATGTGGGGCCCCATGATATCCGGCATGCATTTATGGCCCCCATGACATGCGGCATGCATTTGGGCCTCCATGACATGCGAAAAGCACATGGGGCCCCAATGACATGCAGAATGCACGTGGGGCCCCCATGACATGCGGCATGCATTTGGGGCCCCCATGACTTGAGCCATGCATTTGGGGCCCCCATGACATGCGGCATGCACGTGGGGCCATCATGACATGCAGCATGAATTTGGGGCCACTATGACATGCGGCAAGCATTTGGGCCCCATTACATGCGGCATGCATGTGGAGCCCCCATGACATGTGGCATGCATTTGGGGCCCCCATGACATGCTTCATGCACGTGGGGCCCCCATGACATGCGGCATGCATTTGGGCCCCCATGACATGCGGCATGCATTTGGGGACTGCATAACATGCTGCATGCATTTGGGGTACCTGAGACATGCGGCATGCACGTGGGGCCCCCATGACATGAGTCATGCATTTGGGGCCTCCATGACATGCGGCATGCATATGGGGCCCACATGACATGCGACATGCACGTGGGGCTCCCATGACATGCGGTATGCATTTGCGGGCCCCCAGGACATGAGTCATGCATTTGGGGCCGCCATGACATGCGGCATGCATTTGGGGCCCCCATGACATGCGGCATGCATTTGGGTCCCCCATGAAATGCGGCATGCATGTGGGGCCCCCATGACATGTGGCATGCATGTGGGCCCCCCATGACATGCGCCATGCATGTGGGCCCCTATGACATGCGGCATGCATGTGGGACCCCCATTGACATGCGGCATGCATGTGGGGCCCCTATGACATGCGGCATGCATGTGGGGCCCCCATGATATGCTCCATGCATGTGGGGCCCCTTTGACATGTGGCATGCATGTGGGGCCCCTATGACATGCGGCATGCATTTGGGGGGCCCCATGACATGCGGCATGCACGTGGGGCCCCCATGACATGCGGCATACATTTGTGGCCCCCGTGACATGAGGCATGCACGTGGGGCCCCCATGACATGCGGCAAGCACGCGGGGCCCCAATGACATGCAGCATGAACGTGGGGCCCCCATGACATGCGGAATGCACGTGAGGCCCCCATGACATGCGGAATGCCTGCGGGGCCCCAATGACATGCAGCATGTACGTGGGGCCCCCATGACATGCGGAATGCACGTGAGGCCCCCATGACATGTGGCATGCATGTGGGGCCCCATGATATCCCGCATGCATTTATGGTCCCCATGACATGCACGTGGGGCCCTCATGACATGCAGCATGCATTTGGCGCCCCCATTACTTGAGCCATGCATTTGGGGCCCCCATGACATGCGGCATGCACGTGGGGCCATCATGACATGCAGCATGCATTTGGGGCCACTATGACATGCGGCAAGCATTTGGGCCCCCATGACATGCGGCATGCATGTGGGGCCCCCATGACATGCGTCATGCATTTGGGCCCCCATGACATGCGGCATGCATTTGGGGCCTGCAAAACATGCTGCATGCATTTGGGGTACCTGAGACATGCGGCACGCACATGGGCCCCCATAACATGCTGCATGCATTTGGGGTGCCCGAGGCATGCGGCATGCACGTGTTGCCCCTATGACATGACACATGCATTTGGGGCCCCCATTACATGTGGCATGCACATGAAGCCCCCATGACATGAGGCATATGCTTGGGGCCCCAATGACATGCGGCATGAGATTGGACCCCCCATGACATGCGGCATGCACGTGGGGCCACCATGACATGAGTCATGCATTTGGGGCCGCCATGACATGGGGCATGCATTTGGGGCCCCCATGACATGCGGCATGCATTTGGGTCCCTCATGAAATGCGGCATGCATGTGGGGCCCCCATGACATGTGGCATGCATGTGGGCTTCCCATGACATGTGCCATGCATGTGGGGCCCCTATGACATGCGGCATGCATGTGGGGCCCCCATGACATGCGGAATGCCTTCGGGGCTCCCATGAGATGCTGCATGCATGCGGCACCCTCATGACATGCGGCATGCATTTGGGGCCCCCAATGACTTGAGGCATGCATTTGGGGCCCCCATGACATGCGGCATGCATTTGGGGGCCCCATTACATGCCGCATGCATTTGGGGCCCCCATTACATGTGGCATGCACATGGGGCCCCCATGACATGCGGCATACGCTTGGGGCCCCAATGACATGCGGCATGAGTTTGGATCCCCCATGACATGCGGCATGCACGTGGGGCCCCCATGACATGAGTCATGCATTTGGGGCCGTCATGACATGCGGCATGCATTTGGGGCCCCCATGACATGCGGCATGCATTTGGGTGCCCCATGAAATGCGGCATGCATGTGGGGCCCCCAGGACATGCGGCATGCATTTGGGGCCCCCATGACATGTGGTATGCACGTGGGGCCCAAATGACATGCGGCATGCATGTGGGACCCCCATGACATGCGTCAAGCATTTCGATCCCCCATTACATGCTGCATGCAAGTGGGGCCCCCATGACATGAGGCATGCATGTGCGGCCCACATGATATGCGGCATGCATTTGGGGCCCCCATGACATGCGGCATGCACGTGGGGCCCCATGACATGCGACATGCATTTGGGGCCCCCATGAAATGCGTCATGCATGTGGGGCCCCTATGACATGCGGCATGCATTTGGTGGGCCCCATGACATGCGGCATGCATGTGGGGCCCCCATGAAATGCGTCATTTATTTGGGGCCCCCTTGACATGTAGAATGCCTGCGGGGCCCCCATGACATGCGGCATGCATGCGGGGCCCTCATGACGTGCAGCATGCATTTGGATCCCCCATTACATGCTGCATGCAAGTGGGGCCCCCATGACATGCGGCATGCATGTGGGCCCCCCATGACATGCAGCATGCATGTGGGACCCCCATGGCATGCGGAACGCATTTGGATCCCCCTTACATGCGGCATGCACGTGTGGCCCCATGAAATGCGGCATGCATTTGGGGCCCCCATGACATGCGGCATGCCTGCGGGGCCCCCATGACATGCGGCATGCATGCGGGGCCCTCATGACATGTGGCATGCATTTGGGGCCCCCATGAAATGTGCCATGCATGTGGGCCCCCCATGACATGCGGCATGCCTGGGGGGCCCCCATGAAATGCGGCATGCACGTGGAGCCCACGTGATATGTGTCATGCATTTGGGGCCCCATGACTTGAGGCATGCATTTGGGGCCCCGATGACATGGGGCATGCATGTGGGGCCCCCATGACATGCTCCATGCATGTGGGGCCCCCATGAAATGTGCCATGCCTGCGGGGCCCCCATGACATGCGGCATGCACGTGGAGCCCACATGATATGTGGCATGCATTTGGGGCCCCATGACTTGAGGCATGCATTTGGGGCCCCCATGACATGCGGCATGCATGTGGGGCCCCCATGACATGCTCCATGCATGTGGGGACCCATTACATGCGGCATGCACGTGGAGCCCCCATGACATGCGGCATACATTTATGGAACCCATGACATGCGGCAATCATTTGGGCCCCCATGACATGCGGCATGCATGTGGGGCCTCCATGACATGCGGCATGCATGTGGGGCCCCCCTGACATGCGGCATGCATCTGGGGCCCCCATGACATGCGGCATGCATTTGGGGCCTCCATGACATGTGGCATGCATGTGGGGCCCCCTATGACATGCACCATGCATGTGGGCCCCTATGACATGCTGCATGCAAGTGGGGCCCCATGACATGCGGCATGCATGTGTGCCCCCATGACATGTGGCATGTACGTGGGGCCCCCATGACATGCGGCATGCATTTGGGGCCCACATGACATGCGCCATGCATGTGGGGCCCCCATGAAATGCGCCATGCATGTGGGGCCCTATGCCATGCGGCATGGATTTGTGGGCCCCAAGACATTCGGCATGCACGTGGGGCCCCCATGATATGCGGCATGCATTTGGGGCCACCATGACTTGCGGCATGCATGTGGGACCCCCATGACATGTGGAACGCATTTGAACCCCCCATTAAATGCGACATGCACGTGGGGCCCCCATGACATGCGGCATGCAGTTATGGCCCCCATGACATGCGGCAAGCATTTGGACCCCCATGACATGAGTCATGCATTTGGGGCCGCCATGACATGCGGCATGCATTTGGGGCACCCATGACATGCGGCATGCATGTGGGACCCCCATCATATGTGGCATGCATGTGGGACCCCATGATATGCGGCATGCATTTGGGGCCCCCATGACTTGAGGCATGCATTCGGGGCTCCCATGAAATGCGCCATGCATGTGGGGCCCCTATGACATGCGGCATGCATTTGTGGGCCCCAAGACATGCGGCATGCATGTGGGGCCCCCATGAAATGCGGCATTCATTTGGGGCCCCCATGACTTGAGGCATGCATTCGGGGCCCCCATGACATGTGTCATGCACGTGAGGCCCCCATGACATGCGGCATGCACGTGGGGCCCCCATGACGTGCAGCATGCATTTGGATCCCCCATTACATGCTGCATGCAATTGGGGCCCCCATGACATGCGGCATGCACGTGTGGCCCCCATGAAATGCGGCATGCATTTGGGGCCCCCATGACATGCGGCATGCCTGCGGGCCCCCATGACATGCGGCATGCATGCAGGGCCCTCATGGCATGCGGCATGCATTTGGGGCCCCCAATATATGCGGCATGCAAGTGGGGCCCACATGATATGCGCCATGCATGTGGGACCCCCATGACATGCGTCATTCATTTGGATCCCCCATTACATGCTGCAAGCAAGTGGGGCCCCCATGACATGCGGCATGCATGTGGCCCCCCATGACATGTGGTATGCACGTGGGCCCCCATGACATGCGGCATGCATGTGGGACCCCCATGACATGCGTCATTCATTTGGATCCCCCATTACATGCTGCAAGCAAGTGGGGCCCCCATGACATGCGGCATGCATGTGGGCCCCCCGTGACATGCGGCATGCCTGCGGGGCCCCCATGAAATGCGGCATGCACGTGGAGCCCACATGATATGTGTCATGCATTTGGGGCCCCCATGAAATGCACCATGCACGTGGGACCCCCATGGCATGCTGCATGCGTTTGGGGGCCCCAAGACATGTGGTATGCACGTGGGGCCCCCATGACATGCGGCATGCATTTGGGGCCCCCATGAAATGCACCATGCACGTGGGACCCCCATGGCATGCTGCATGCGTTTGGGACCCCCATGACATGCGGCATGCATTTGGATGCCCCTTACATGCGGCATGCACGTGTGGCCCCCATGAAATGCGGCATGCAAGTGGGGCCCACATGATATGTGGCATGAATTTGGGGCCCCCATGACTTGAGGCATGCATTTGGGGCCCCCATGACATGCGACATGCATGTGGGGCCCCCATAACATGCGGCATGCATGTGGGGCCCCCATAACATGCGGCATGCATGTGGGGCCCCTATGACATGCGCCATGCATGTGGGCCCCCATGACATGCGGAATGCCTTCGGGGCTCCCATGAGATGCTGCATGCATGCGGCACCCTCATGACATGCAGCATGCATTTTGATCCCCCATTACATGCTGCATGCAAGTGGGGCCCCATGACATGCGGCATGCATGTGGGCCCCCCATGACATGCGGCATGCATTTGGGGCCCCCATGACATGCGGAATGCCTTCGGGGCTCCCATGAGATGCTGCATGCATGCGGCACCCTCATGACATGCAGCATGCATTTTGATCCCCCATTACATGCTGCATGCAAGTGGGGCCCCCATAACATGCGGCATACATTTGGGGCCCCCATGACTTGCGGCATGCATGTGGGGCCCCCATGACATGAGTCATGCATTTGGGGTGGCCATGACATGCGGCATGCATTTGGGGCCCCCATGACATGCAACATGCATGTGGGGCCCCATGACATGCGGCATGCATGTGGGACCCCCATGACATGCGTGATTTATTTGGATCCCCCATTACATGCTGCATGCAAGTGGGGCCCCCATGATATGCGGCATGCATGTGGCCCCCCATGACATGTGGCATGCACGTGGGGCCCCCATGACATGCTGCATGCATTTGGGGCCCCCATGATATGCGGCACGCATTTGGGGCCCCCATGACATGCGCCATGCATGTGGGGCCCACATGATATGCCGCATGCATTTGGGGCCCCCATGACATGCGGCATGCACATGGGGCCCCCATGACATGCGTCATGCATGTGGGGCCCCTATGACATGCGGCATGCATTTGGGGGGCCCCATGACATGCGGCATGCATGTGGGGCCCCCATGAAATGCAGCATGCATGTGGGACCCCCATGACATGCGGCATGCACGGGGGGCCCACGTGATATGTGTCATGCATTTGGGGCCCCATGACTTGAGGCATGCATTTGGGGCCCCGATGACATGGGGCATGCATGTGGGGCCCCCATGACATGCTCCATGCATGTGGGGCCCCCATGAAATGTGCCATGCCTGCGGGGCCCCCATGACATGCGGCATGCACGTGGAGCCCACATGATATGTGGCATGCATTTGGGGCCCCATGACTTGAGGCATGCATTTGGGGCCCCCATGACATGCGGCATGCACGTGGAGCCCCCATGACATATGGCATGCATTTGGGCCCCAATGACATGCGGCATGAGTTTGGATCACCCATGAAATGCGGCATGCATGTGGGGCCCCCATGACATGCAAAATACCTGCGGGCCCCCATGACATGCGGCATGCATGCGGGGCCCTCATGACATGCGGGATGAATTTGGGGCCCCCAATACATGCGGCATGCACGTTGGGCCCCCATGACATGCGGCATACATTTATGGAACCCATGACATGCGGCAAGCATTTGGGCCCCCATGACATGCGGCATGCATGTGGGGCCCCCTATGACATGCGGCATGCATGTGGGGCCCCCCTGACATGCGGCATTCATCTGGGGCCCCCATGACATGCGGCATGCATTTGGGGCCTCCATGACATGCGGCATGCATGTGAGGCCCCCTATGACATGCACCATGCATGTGGGGCCCCTATGACATGCTGCATGCAAGTGGGGCCCCATGACATGCGGCATGCATGTGTGCCCCCCATGACATGTGGCATGTACGTGGGGCCCCCATGACATGCTGCATGCATTTGGGGCCCCCATGATATGCGGCACACATTTGGGGCCCCCATGACTTGCGCATGCATGTGGGGCATCCATGAAATGCGCCATGCATGTGGGGCCCCTATGACATGCATTTGTGGGCCCCAAGACATGCTGCATGCATTTGGGGGGCCCCATGACATGCGACATGCACGTGGGGCCACCATGAAATGCGGCATGCACGTGGGGCCCCCATGATATGAAGCATGCATGTGGGGCCCCCATGACTTGAGGCATGCATTTTGGGCCCCCATTACATGCGGCATGCACATGGGGCCCCCATGACATGCGGCATGCATGTGGGGCCCCCATTACATGCGGCATGCATTTGGGCCCCCATGACATGTGGCATGCATTTGGGACCCCTTGACATGCGGCATGCATGTGGGGCCCCTATGACATGCGGCATGCAATTGGGGCCCCTATGACATGCGGCATGCACGTGGGGCCCTCATGACATGCAGCATGCATCTGGGGCCACTATGACATGCGCCATGCATGTGGGGCCCCTATGACATGCGGCATGCAATTGGGGCCCCTATGACATGCGGCATGCACGTGGGGCCCTCATGACATGCAGCATGCATCTGGGGCCACTATGACATGCGGCATGCATTTGTGGCCCCCATGACATGCGGCATGCATGTGGGACCCCCATCATATGTGGCATGCATGTGGGACCCCCATGATATGCGGCATGCATTTGGGGCCCCCATGACTTGAGGCATGCATTCGGGGCCCCCATGAAATGCGCCATGCATGTGGGGCCCCTATGACATGCGGCATGCAATTGTGGGCCCCAAGACATGCGGCATGCATGTGGGGCCCCCATGAAATGCGCCATTCATTTGGGGCCCCCATGACTTGAGGCATGCATTCGGGGCCCCCATGACATGTGGAATGCACGTGAGGCCCCCATGACATGCGGCATGCACGTGGGGCCCCCATGACGTGCAGCATGCATTTGGATCCCCCATTACATGCTGCATGCAATTGGGACCCCCATGACATGCGGCATGCACGTGTGGCCCCCATGAAATGCGGCATGCATTTGGGGCCCCCATGACATGTGGCATGCCTGCGGGCCCCCATGACATGCGGCATGCATGCGGGGCCCTCATGGCATGCGGCATGCATTTGGGGCCCCCAATATATGCGGCATGCAAGTGGGGCCCACATGATATGCGCCATGCATGTGGGCCCCCATGAAATGCGCCATGCACGTGGGCCCCCATGACATGCGGCATGCATGTGGGACCCCCATGACATGCGGCATGCATTTGGATCCCCCTTACATGCGGCATGCACGTGTGGCCCCCATGAAATGTGGCATGCATTTGGGGCCCCCATGACATGCGGCATGCATGTGGGGCCCCCATAACATGCGGCATGCATGTGGGGCCCCTATGACATGCGCCATGCATGTGGGCCCCCATGAAATACGCCATGCACGTGGGGCCCCCATGACATGCGGCATGCATGTGGAGGCCCCATGACATGCGGCCTGCATTTGGGGCCCCCATGACATGCGGCATGCATGTGGGGCCCCCATGATATGCTCCATGCATGTGGGGCCCCATGACATGCGGCATGCATTTGGGGTACCTGAGACATGCGGCATGCACGTGGGGCCCCCATGACATGCTGCATGTATTTGGGGTGCCCGAGACATGCGGCATGCACATGGGGCCCCCATGACATGTGGTATACGCTTGGGTCCCCCATGACATGCGGCATGCACGTGGCGCCCCCATAACCTGAGTCATTCATTTGGGGCCGCCATGACATGTGGCATTCATTTGGGGCCCCCATGACATGCGGCATGCATTTGGGTCCTGCATAACATGCTGCATGCATTTGGGGTACCTGAGACATGCGGCATGCACGTGGGGCCCCCATAACATGCTGCATGCATTTGAGGTGCCCGAGACATGCGGCATGCATGTGGGGCCCCTATGACATGCGGCATACGCTTGGGGCCCCAATGACATGCGGCATGAGTTTGGATCCCCCATGACATGCGGCATGCACGTGGGGCCCCCATGACATGTGGTATGCACGTGGGGCCCCAATGACATGCGGCATGCATGTGGGACCCCCATGACATGCGTCAAGCATTTCGATCCCCCATTACATGCTGCATGCAAGTGGGGCCCCCATGACATGAGGCATGCATGTGGGCCCCCCATGACATGCGGCATGCATGTGGGGCCCCCATGACATGCGTCAAGCATTTCGATCCCCCATTACATGCTGCATGCAAGTGGGGCCCCCATGACATGAGGCATGCATGTGGGCCCCCCATGACATGCGGCATGCATGTGGGGCCCCTATGACATGCGGCATGCATTTGGGGGGCCCCATGACATGCGGCATGCATGTGGGACCCCCATGACATGCGTGATTCATTTGGATCCCCCATTACATGCTGCATGCAAGTGGGGCCCCCATGACATGCGGCATGCATGTGGCCCCCCATGACATGTGGCATGCACGTGGGGCCCCCATGACATGCTGCATGCATTTGGGGCCCCCATGATATGCGGCACGCATTTGGGGCCCCCATGACATGCGCCATGCATGTGGGGCCCACATGATATGCGGCATGTATTTGGGGCCCCCATGACATGCGGCATGCACGTGGGGCCCCCATGACATGCGACATGCATTTGGGGCCCCCATGAAATGCGTCATGCATGTGGGGCCCCTATGACATGCGGCATGCATTTGGTGGGCCCCATGACATGCGGCATGCATGTGGGGCCCCCATGAAATGCGTCATTTATTTGGGGCCCCCCTGACATGTGGAATGCCTGCGGGGCCCCCATGACATGCGGCATGCATGCAGGGCCCTCATGACGTGCAGCATGCATTTGGATCCACCATTACATGCTGCATGCAAGTGGGGCCCCCATGACATGCGGCATGCATGTGGGCCCCCCATGACATGCAGCATGCATGTGGGACCCCCATGACATGCGGCACGCATTTGGATCCCCCTTACATGCGGCATGCACGTGTGGCCCCATGAAATGCGGCATGCATTTGGGGCCCCCATGACATGCGGCATGCCTGCGGGGCCCCCATGACATGCGGCATGCATGCGGGGCCCTCATGACATGTGGCATGCATTTGGGGCCCCCATGAAATGTGCCATGCATGTGGGCCCCCATGACATGCGGCATGCCTGCGGGGCCCCCATGAAATGCGGCATGCACGTGGAGCCCACGTGATATGTGTCATGCATTTGGGGCCCCATGAAATGTGCCATGCATGTGGGCCCCCCATGACATGCGGCATGCCTGCGGGGCCCCCATGACATGCGTCATTCATTTCGATCCCCCATTACATGCTGCAAGCAAGTGGGGCCCCCATGACATGCGGCATGCATGTGGCCCCCCATGACATGTGGCATGCACGTGGGCCCCCATGACATGCGGCATGCATGTGGGACCCCCATGACATGCGTCATTCATTTGGATCCCCCATTACATGCTGCAAGCAAGTGGGGCCCCCATGACATGCGGCATGCATGTGGCCCCCCATGACATGTGGTATGCACGTGGGCCCCCATGACATGCGGCATGCATGTGGGACCCCCATGACATGCGTCATTCATTTGGATCCCCCATTACATGCTGCAAGCAAGTGGGGCCCCCATGACATGCGGCATGCATGTGGGCCCCCCGTGACATGCGGCATGCCTGCGGGGCCCCCATGAAATGCGGCATGCACGTGGAGCCCACATGATATGTGTCATGCATTTGGGGCCCCCATGAAATGCACCATGCACGTGGGACCCCCATGGCATGCTGCATGCGTTTGGGGGCCCCAAGACATGTGGTATGCACGTGGGGCCCCCATGACATGCGGCATGCATTTGGGGCCCCCATGAAATGCACCATGCACGTGGGACCCCCATGGCATGCTGCATGCGTTTGGGACCCCCATGACATGCGGCATGCATTTGGATGCCCCTTACATGCGGCATGCACGTGTGGCCCCCATGAAATGCGGCATGCAAGTGGGGCCCACATGATATGTGGCATGAATTTGGGGCCCCCATGACTTGAGGCATGCATTTGGGGCCCCCATGACATGCGACATGCATGTGGGGCCCCCATAACATGCGGCATGCATGTGGGGCCCCCATAACATGCGGCATGCATGTGGGGCCCCTATGACATGCGCCATGCATGTGGGCCCCCATGACATGCGGAATGCCTTCGGGGCTCCCATGAGATGCTGCATGCATGCGGCACCCTCATGACATGCAGCATGCATTTTGATCCCCCATTACATGCTGCATGCAAGTGGGGCCCCCATGACATGCGGCATGCATGTGGGCCCCCCATGACATGCGGCATGCATTTGGGGCCCCCATGACATGCGGAATGCCTTCGGGGCTCCCATGAGATGCTGCATGCATGCGGCACCCTCATGACATGCAGCATGCATTTTGATCCCCCATTACATGCTGCATGCAAGTGGGGCCCCCATGACATGCGGCATACATTTGGGGCCCCCATGACTTGCGGCATGCATGTGGGGCCCCCATGACATGAGTCATGCATTTGGGGTGGCCATGACATGCGGCATGCATTTGGGGCCCCCATGACATGCAACATGCATGTGGGGCCCCATGACATGCGGCATGCATGTGGGACCCCCATGACATGCGTGATTTATTTGGATCCCCCATTACATGCTGCATGCAAGTGGGGCCCCCATGATATGCGGCATGCATGTGGCCCCCCATGACATGTGGCATGCACGTGGGGCCCCCATGACATGCTGCATGCATTTGGGGCCCCCATGATATGCGGCACGCATTTGGGGCCCCCATGACATGCGCCATGCATGTGGGGCCCACATGATATGCCGCATGCATTTGGGGCCCCCATGACATGCGGCATGCACATGGGGCCCCCATGACATGCGTCATGCATGTGGGGCCCCTATGACATGCGGCATGCATTTGGGGGGCCCCATGACATGCGGCATGCATGTGGGGCCCCCATGAAATGCAGCATGCATGTGGGACCCCCATGACATGCGGCATGCACGGGGGGCCCACGTGATATGTGTCATGCATTTGGGGCCCCATGACTTGAGGCATGCATTTGGGGCCCCGATGACATGGGGCATGCATGTGGGGCCCCCATGACATGCTCCATGCATGTGGGGCCCCCATGAAATGTGCCATGCCTGCGGGGCCCCCATGACATGCGGCATGCACGTGGAGCCCACATGATATGTGGCATGCATTTGGGGCCCCATGACTTGAGGCATGCATTTGGGGCCCCCATGACATGCGGCATGCACGTGGAGCCCCCATGACATATGGCATGCATTTGGGCCCCAATGACATGCGGCATGAGTTTGGATCACCCATGAAATGCGGCATGCATGTGGGGCCCCCATGACATGCAAAATACCTGCGGGCCCCCATGACATGCGGCATGCATGCGGGGCCCTCATGACATGCGGGATGAATTTGGGGCCCCCAATACATGCGGCATGCACGTTGGGCCCCCATGACATGCGGCATACATTTATGGAACCCATGACATGCGGCAAGCATTTGGGCCCCCATGACATGCGGCATGCATGTGGGGCCCCCTATGACATGCGGCATGCATGTGGGGCCCCCCTGACATGCGGCATTCATCTGGGGCCCCCATGACATGCGGCATGCATTTGGGGCCTCCATGACATGCGGCATGCATGTGGGGCCCCCTATGACATGCACCATGCATGTGGGGCCCCTATGACATGCTGCATGCAAGTGGGGCCCCATGACATGCGGCATGCATGTGTGCCCCCCATGACATGTGGCATGTACGTGGGGCCCCCATGACATGCTGCATGCATTTGGGGCCCCCATGATATGCGGCACACATTTGGGGCCCCCATGACTTGCGCATGCATGTGGGGCATCCATGAAATGCGCCATGCATGTGGGGCCCCTATGACATGCATTTGTGGGCCCCAAGACATGCTGCATGCATTTGGGGGGCCCCATGACATGCGACATGCACGTGGGGCCACCATGAAATGCGGCATGCACGTGGGGCCCCCATGATATGAAGCATGCATGTGGGGCCCCCATGACTTGAGGCATGCATTTTGGGCCCCCATTACATGCGGCATGCACATGGGGCCCCCATGACATGCGGCATGCATGTGGGCCCCCCATTACATGCGGCATGCATTTGGGCCCCCATGACATGTGGCATGCATTTGGGACCCCTTGACATGCGGCATGCATGTGGGGCCCCTATGACATGCGGCATGCAATTGGGGCCCCTATGACATGCGGCATGCACGTGGGGCCCTCATGACATGCAGCATGCATCTGGGGCCACTATGACATGCGCCATGCATGTGGGGCCCCTATGACATGCGGCATGCAATTGGGGCCCCTATGACATGCGGCATGCACGTGGGGCCCTCATGACATGCAGCATGCATCTGGGGCCACTATGACATGCGGCATGCATTTGTGGCCCCCATGACATGCGGCATGCATGTGGGACCCCCATCATATGTGGCATGCATGTGGGACCCCCATGATATGCGGCATGCATTTGGGGCCCCCATGACTTGAGGCATGCATTCGGGGCCCCCATGAAATGCGCCATGCATGTGGGGCCCCTATGACATGCGGCATGCAATTGTGGGCCCCAAGACATGCGGCATGCATGTGGGGCCCCCATGAAATGCGCCATTCATTTGGGGCCCCCATGACTTGAGGCATGCATTCGGGGCCCCCATGACATGTGGAATGCACGTGAGGCCCCCATGACATGCGGCATGCACGTGGGGCCCCCATGACGTGCAGCATGCATTTGGATCCCCCATTACATGCTGCATGCAATTGGGACCCCCATGACATGCGGCATGCACGTGTGGCCCCCATGAAATGCGGCATGCATTTGGGGCCCCCATGACATGTGGCATGCCTGCGGGCCCCCATGACATGCGGCATGCATGCGGGGCCCTCATGGCATGCGGCATGCATTTGGGGCCCCCAATATATGCGGCATGCAAGTGGGGCCCACATGATATGCGCCATGCATGTGGGCCCCCATGAAATGCGCCATGCACGTGGGCCCCCATGACATGCGGCATGCATGTGGGACCCCCATGACATGCGGCATGCATTTGGATCCCCCTTACATGCGGCATGCACGTGTGGCCCCCATGAAATGTGGCATGCATTTGGGGCCCCCATGACATGCGGCATGCATGTGGGGCCCCCATAACATGCGGCATGCATGTGGGGCCCCTATGACATGCGCCATGCATGTGGGCCCCCATGAAATACGCCATGCACGTGGGGCCCCCATGACATGCGGCATGCATGTGGAGGCCCCATGACATGCGGCCTGCATTTGGGGCCCCCATGACATGCGGCATGCATGTGGGGCCCCCATGATATGCTCCATGCATGTGGGGCCCCATGACATGCGGCATGCATTTGGGGTACCTGAGACATGCGGCATGCACGTGGGGCCCCCATGACATGCTGCATGTATTTGGGGTGCCCGAGACATGCGGCATGCACATGGGGCCCCCATGACATGTGGTATACGCTTGGGTCCCCCATGACATGCGGCATGCACGTGGGGCCCCCATAACCTGAGTCATTCATTTGGGGCCGCCATGACATGTGGCATTCATTTGGGGCCCCCATGACATGCGGCATGCATTTGGGTCCTGCATAACATGCTGCATGCATTTGGGGTACCTGAGACATGCGGCATGCACGGGGGGCCCCCATAACATGCTGCATGCATTTGAGGTGCCCGAGACATGCGGCATGCATGTGGGGCCCCTATGACATGCGGCATACGCTTGGGGCCCCAATGACATGCGGCATGAGTTTGGATCCCCCATGACATGCGGCATGCACGTGGGGCCCCCATGACATGTGGTATGCACGTGGGGCCCCAATGACATGCGGCATGCATGTGGGACCCCCATGACATGCGTCAAGCATTTCGATCCCCCATTACATGCTGCATGCAAGTGGGGCCCCCATGACATGAGGCATGCATGTGGGCCCCCCATGACATGCGGCATGCATGTGGGGCCCCCATGACATGCGTCAAGCATTTCGATCCCCCATTACATGCTGCATGCAAGTGGGGGCCCCATGACATGAGGCATGCATGTGGGCCCCCCATGACATGCGGCATGCATGTGGGGCCCCTATGACATGCGGCATGCATTTGGGGGGCCCCATGACATGCGGCATGCATGTGGGACCCCCATGACATGCGTGATTCATTTGGATCCCCCATTACATGCTGCATGCAAGTGGGGCCCCCATGACATGCGGCATGCATGTGGCCCCCCATGACATGTGGCATGCACGTGGGGCCCCCATGACATGCTGCATGCATTTGGGGCCCCCATGATATGCGGCACGCATTTGGGGCCCCCATGACATGCGCCATGCATGTGGGGCCCACATGATATGCGGCATGTATTTGGGGCCCCCATGACATGCGGCATGCACGTGGGGCCCCCATGACATGCGACATGCATTTGGGGCCCCCATGAAATGCGTCATGCATGTGGGGCCCCTATGACATGCGGCATGCATTTGGTGGGCCCCATGACATGCGGCATGCATGTGGGGCCCCCATGAAATGCGTCATTTATTTGGGGCCCCCTTGACATGTGGAATGCCTGCGGGGCCCCCATGACATGCGGCATGCATGCAGGGCCCTCATGACGTGCAGCATGCATTTGGATCCCCCATTACATGCTGCATGCAAGTGGGGCCCCCATGACATGCGGCATGCATGTGGGCCCCCCATGACATGCAGCATGCATGTGGGACCCCCATGACATGCGGCACGCATTTGGATCCCCCTTACATGCGGCATGCACGTGTGGCCCCATGAAATGCGGCATGCATTTGGGGCCCCCATGACATGCGGCATGCCTGCGGGGCCCCCATGACATGCGGCATGCATGCGGGGCCCTCATGACATGTGGCATGCATTTGGGGCCCCCATGAAATGTGCCATGCATGTGGGCCCCCATGACATGCGGCATGCCTGCGGGGCCCCCATGAAATGCGGCATGCACGTGGAGCCCACGTGATATGTGTCATGCATTTGGGGCCCCATGAAATGTGCCATGCATGTGGGCCCCCCATGACATGCGGCATGCCTGCGGGGCCCCCATGAAATGCGACATGCACGTGGAGCCCACATGATATGTGTCATGCATTTGGGGCCCCATGACTTGAGGCATGCATTTGGGGCCCCCATGACATGCGGCATGCATGTAGGGCCCCCATGAAATGCGCCATGCATGTGGGGCCCCCATGACATGCGGCATACATTTGGGGCCTCCATGACATGCGGCATGCATTTGGGGCCCTCATGACATGCGGCATACATTTGGGGCCCCCATGAAATGCGACATGCACATGGGGCCCCCATGACATGCGGCATGCATGTGGAGCCCCCATGACATGCGGAATGCACGTGGGGACCCCATGACACGTGGCATGCATGTGGGGCTCCCACGACTTGCGGCAAATATTTGGGGCCCCAAGACATGCGGCATGCACTTTGGGCCCCCATGACATGCGGCACATATTTGTGGCCCCCATGACATGCGGCATGCCTTTGGGGCCCCCATGACATGCGCCATGCATGTGGGGCCCTCATGACATGCAGCACGTATTTGGGGCCCCCATGACATGCGTCATGTACGTGGCGCCCCCATGACATGCGGCATACATTTGGGGCCCCCTTGACATGCGGCATGCATTTAGGGACCCCATGACATGAGGCATGCATTTGGGGACCCCATGACTTGCGGCATGCACGTGGGCCCCCCATGACATGGGGCATGCATTTGGGACCCCATGAAATGCAGCATGCATGTGGGGCACCCATTACATGCGGCATGCACGTGGAGCCCCCATGACATGCGGCATGCATTTGGGCCCCAATGACATGCGGCATGAGTTTGGATCACCCATGAAATGCGGCATGCATGTGGGGCCCCCATGACATGCGGAATACCTGCGGGCCCCCATGACATGCGGCATGCATGCGGGGACCTCATGACATGCGGGATGAATTTGGGGCCCCCAATACATGCGGCATGCACGTTGGGCCCCCATGACATGCGGCATACATTTATGGAACCCATGACATGCGGCAAGCATTTGGGCCCCCATGACATGCGGCATGCATGTGGTCCCTCCATGACATGCGGCATGCATGTGGGGCCCCCCTGACATGCGGCATGCTTCTGGGGCCCCCATGACATGCGGCATGCATTTGGGGCCTCCATGACATGCGGCATGCATGTGGGCCCCCCATGACATGTGGCATGCACGTGGGGCCCCCATGACATGCTGCATGCATTTGGGGCCTTCATGATATGCGGCACACATTTGGGGCCCCCATGACTTGCGCATGCATGTGGGGCATCCATGAAATGCGCCATGCATGTGGGGCCCCTATGACATGCATTTGTGGGCCCCAAGACATGCTGCATGCATTTGGGGGGCCCCATGACATGCGACATGCACGTGGGGCCACCATGAAATGCGGCATGCACGTGGGGCCCCCATGATATGAAGCATGCATGTGGGGCCCCCATGACTTGAGGCATGCATTTTGGGCCCCCATGACATGCGGCATGCACATGGGGCACCCATGACATGCGGCATGCATGTGGGGCCCCCATTACATGCGGCATGCATTTGGGCCCCCATGACATGTGGCATGCATGTGGGGCCCCCTTGACATGCGGCATGCATGTGGGGCCCCTATGACATGCGGCATGCAATTGGGGCCCCTATGACATGCGGCATGCACGTGGGGGCCCTCATGACATGCATCATGCATCTGGGGCCACTATGACATGCGCCATGCATGTGGGGCCCCTATGACATGCGGCATGCAATTGGGGCCCCTATGACATGCGGCATGCATTTGTGGGCCCCAAGACATGCGGCATGCATGTGGGGCCCCCATGAAATGCGGCATTCATTTGGGGCCCCCATGACATGCAGCATGCATTTGGATCCCCCATTACATGCTGCATGCAATTGGGACCCCCATGACATGCGGCATGCCTGCGGGCCCCCATGACATGCGGCATGCATGCGGGGCCCTCATGGCATGCGGCATGCATTTGGGGCCCCCAATATATGCGGCATGCAAGTGGGGCCCCCATGATATGCGCCATGCATGTGGGCCCCCATGAAATGCGCCATGCACGTGGGCCCCCATGACATGCGGCATGCATGTGGGACCCCCATGACATGCGTCATTCATTTGGATCCCCATTACATGCTGCATGCAAGTGGGGTCCCCATGACATGCGGCATGCATGTGGCCCCCCATGACATGTGGCATGCACGTGGGGCCCCCATGACATGCTGCATGCATTTGAGGCCCCCATAATATGCGGCACGCATATGGGGCCCCCATGAAATGCGTCATTTATTTGGGGCCCCCTTGACATGTGGAATGCCTGCGGGGCCCCCATGACATGCGGCATGCATGCGGGGCCCTCATAACGTGCAGCATGCATTTGGATCCCCCATAACATGCTGCATGCAAGTGGGTCCCCCATGGCATGCGGCATGCATGTGGGCCCCCCATGACATGCAGCATGCATGTGGGACCCCCATGACATGCGGCATGCATTTGGATCCCCCTTACATGCGGCATGCATGTGTGGCCCCCATGAAATGTGGCATGCACTTGGGGCCCCCATGACATGCGGCATGCCTGCGGGGCCCCCATGACATGCGGCATGCATGCGGGGCCCTCATGACTTGCGGCATGCATTTGGGGCCCCCATGAAATGTGCCATGCAGGTGGGCCCCCCGAGACATGCGGCATGCACGTGGGGCCCCTATGACATGCCGCATGCATTTTGGGCCCCCATTACATGCGGCATGCATGTGGGGCCCCTATGACATGCTGCATGCATTTGGGGGCCCCAAGACATGTGGTATGCACGTGGGGCCCCCATGACATGCGGCATGCATTTGGGGCCCCCATGAAATGCACCATGCACGTGGGGCCCCCATGGCATGCTGCATGCGTTTGGGACCCCCATGACATGCGGCATGCATTTGGATGCCCCTTACATGCGGCATGCACGTGTGGCCCCCATGAAATGCGGCATGCAAGTGGGGCCCACATGATATGTGGCATGCATTTGGGGCCCCCATGACTTGAGGCATGCATTTGGGGCCCCCATGACATGCGACATGCATGTGGGGCCCCCATTACATGCGGCATGCATGTGGGGCCCCTATAACATGCGGCATGCATGTGGGGCCCCTATGACATGCGCCATGCATGTGGGCCCCCATGAAATGCGCCATGCACGTGGGGCCCCCATGACATGCGGCATGCATGTGGAGGCCCCATGACATGCGGCATGCATGTGGCCCCCCATGACATGTGGCATGCACGTGGGACCCCCATGACATGCGTCATTCATTTGGATCCCCATTACATGCTGCATGCAAGTGGGGTCCCCATGACATGCGGCATGCATGTGGCCCCCCATGACATGTGGCATGCACGTGGGGCCCCCATGACATGCTGCATGCATTTGAGGCCCCCATAATATGCGGCACGCATATGGGGCCCCCATGAAATGCGTCATTTATTTGGGGCCCCCTTGACATGTGGAATGCCTGCGGGGCCCCCATGACATGCGGCATGCATGCGGGGCCCTCATAACGTGCAGCATGCATTTGGATCCTCCATAACATGCTGCATGCAAGTGGGTCCCCCATGGCATGCGGCATGCATGTGGGCCCCCCATGACATGCAGCATGCATGTGGGACCCCCATGACATGCGGCATGCATTTGGATCCCCCTTACATGCGGCATGCACGTGTGGCCCCCATGAAATGTGGCATGCACTTGGGGCCCCCATGACATGCGGCATGCCTGCGGGGCCCCCATGACATGCGGCATGCATGCGGGGCCCTCATGACTTGCGGCATGCATTTGGAGCCCCCATGAAATGTGCCATGCAGGTGGGCCCCCCGAGACATGCGGCATGCACGTGGGGCCCCTATGACATGCCGCATGCATTTTGGGCCCCCATTACATGCGGCATGCATGTGGGGCCCCTATGACATGCTGCATGCATTTGGGGGCCCCAAGACATGTGGTATGCACGTGGGGCCCCCATGACATGCGGCATGCATTTGGGGCCCCCATGAAATGCACCATGCACGTGGGGCCCCCATGGCATGCTGCATGCGTTTTAGACCCCCATGACATGCGGCATGCATTTGGATGCCCCTTACATGCGGCATGCACGTGTGGCCCCCATGAAATGCGGCATGCAAGTGGGGCCCACATGATATGTGGCATGCATTTGGGGCCCCCATGACTTGAGGCATGCATTTGGGGCCCCCATGACATGCGACATGCATGTGGGGCCCCCATTACATGCGGCATGCATGTGGGGCCCCTATAACATGCGGCATGCATGTGGGGCCCCTATGACATGCGCCATGCATGTGGGCCCCCATGAAATGCGCCATGCACGTGGGGCCCCCATGACATGCGGCATGCATGTGGAGGCCCCATGACATGCGGCCTGCATTTGGGGCCCCCATGACATGCGGCATGCATGTGGGGCCCCCATGATATGCTCCATGCATGTTGGGCCCCATGACATGCGGCATGCATTTGGGGTACCTGAGACATGCGGCATGCACGTGGGGCCCCCATGACATGCGGCATGCATTTGGGGCCCCCATGACATGCGGCATGCATTTGGGTCCTGCATAACATGCTGCATGCATTTGGGGTACCTGAGACATGCGGCATGCACGTGGGGCCCCCATAACATGCTGCATGCATTTGAGGTGCCCGAGACATGCGGCATGCATGTGGGGCCCTATGACATGCGGCATACGCTTGGGGCCCCAATGACATGCGGCATGAGTTTGGATCCCCCATGACATGCGGCATGCACGTGGGGCCCCCATGACATGAGTCATGCATTTGGGGCCGCCATGACATGCGGCATGCATTTGGGGCCCCCATGACATGCGGCATGCATTTGGGTGCCCCATGAAATGCGGCAAGTATGTGGGGCCCCCAGGCCATGCGGCATGCATTTGGGGCCCCCATGACATGCGGCATGCACATGGGGCCCCCATGACATGCGTCATGCATGTGGGGCCCCTATGACATGCAGCATGCATTTGGGGGGCCCCATGACATGCGGCATGCATGTGGGGCCCCCATGAAATGCGTCATTTATTTGGAGCCCCCTTGACATGTGGAATGCCTGCGGGGCCCCCATGACATGCGGCATGCATGCGGGGCCCTCATGACGTGCAGCATGCATTTGGATCCCCCATTACATGCTGCATGCAAGTGGGGCCCCCATGACATGCGGCATGCATGTGGCCCCCCATGACATGTGGCATGCACGTGGGGCCCCCATGACATGCTGCATGCATTTGGGGCCCCCATGATATGCGGCACGCATTTGGGGCCCCCATGACATGCGGCATGCATGTGGGGCCCACATGATATGCGGCATGCATTTGGGGCCCCCATGACATGCGGCATGCACATGGGGCCCCCATGACATGCGTCATGCATGTGGGGCCCCTATGACATGCGGCATGCATTTGGGGGGCCCCATGACATGCGGCATGCATGTGGGGCCCCCATGAAATGCGTCATTTATTTGGAGCCCCCTTGACATCGGGGCCCCCATGACATGCGGCATGCATGCGGGGCCCTCATGACGTGCAGCATGCATTTTGATCCCCCATTACATACTGCATGCATGTGGGCCCCCCATGACATGCAGCATGCATGTGGGACCCCCATGACATGCGGCATGCACGGGGGCCCCCATGACATGCGACATGCATTTGGGGCCCCCATGACATGCGGAATGCCTTCGGGGCTCCCATGAGATGCTGCATGCATGCGGCACCCTCATGACATGCGGCATACATTTGGGGCCCCCATGACTTGAGGCATGCATTTGGGGCCCCCATGACATGCGGCATGCATTTGGGGGCCCCATTACATGCGGCATGCATGTGGAGCCCCCATGACATGCGCAATGCCTTCGGGGCCCCCATGAGATGCGGCATGCATGCGGCACCCTCATGACATGCGGCATGCATTTGGGGCACCCATGACTTGCGACATGCACGTGGGGCCCCTATGACATGCGGCATGATTTTGGGTGCCCCATTACATGCGGCATGCATGTGGAGCCCCCATGACATGCGGCATGCATTTGGGGCCCCCATGACATGCTTCATGCATGTGGGGCCCCCATGACATGCGTCATGCATTTGGGCCCCCATGACATGCGGCATGCATTTGGGACCTGCATAACATGCTGCATGCATTTGGGGTACCTGAGACATGCGGCATGCACATGGGGCCCCATGACATGCGGCATATGCTTGGGGCCCCAATGACATGCGGTATGAGTTTGGATCCTCCATGACATGCGGCATGCACGTGGGGCCCCCATGACATGAGTCATGCATTTGGGGTGGCCATGACATGCGGCATGCATTTGGGGCCTCCATGACATGCAACATGCACGTGGGGCCCCCATGACATGTGGTATGCATTTGCGGGCCCCATGACATGCGGCATGCATTTGGGGCCCCCAGGACATGGGTCATGCATTTGGGGCCGCCATGACATGTGGCATGCATTTGGGGCCCCCATGAAATGCGGCATGCATTTGGGGCCCCCATGACATGTGGCATGCATGTGGGCCCCCCATGACTTGCGCCATGCATGTGGGCCCCTATGACATGCGGCATGCATGTGGAACCCCCCATGACATGCTCCATGCATGTGGGGCCCCTATGACATGCGGCATGCATGTGGGGCCCCTATGACATGCGGCATGCATTTGGGGGGCCCCATGACATGCGGCATACACGTGGGGCACCCATGACATGCGGCATACATTTGTGGCCCCCGTGACATGAGGCATGCACGTGGGGCCCCCATGACATGCGGCAAGCACGCGGGACCCCAATGACACGCAGCATGTACTTGGGGCCCCCATGACATGCGGAATGCACGTGAGGCCCCCATGACATGCGGAATGCCTGCGGGGCCCCAATGCCTTGCTGCATGCATGCATTTGGGTCACCCATGAAATACGGCATGCATGTGGGGCCCCCATGACATGTGGCATGCATGTGGGGCCCCATGATATCCGGCATGCATTTATGGCCCCCATGACATGCGGCATGCATTTGGGCCTCCATGACATGCGACAAGCACGTGGGGCCCCAATGACATGCAGCATGCACGTGGGTCCCCCATGACATGAGTCATGCATTTGGGGCCCCCATGACATGCGGTATGCATTTGCGGGCCCCCAGGACATGAGTCATGCATTTGGGGCCGCCATGACATGCGGCATGCATTTGGGGCCCCCATGACATGTGGCATGCATTTGGGTCCCCCATGAAATGCGGCATGCATGTGGGGCCCCCATGACATGTGGCATGCATGTGGGCCCCCCATGACATGCGCCATGCATGTGGGCCCTTATGACATGCGGCATGCATGTGGGACCCCCATTGACATGCGGCATGCATGTGGGGCCCCAATGACATGCGGCATGCATGTGGGGCCCCCATGATATGCTCCATGCATGTGGGGCCCCTTTGACATGTGGCATGCATATGGGGCCCCTATGACATGCGGCATGCATTTGGGGGGCCCCAATGACATGCAGCATGTACGTGGGGCCCCCATGACATGCGGAATGCACGTGAGGCCCCCATGACATGCGGAATGCCTGCGGGGCCCCAATGACATGCAGCATGTACGTGGGGCCCCCATGACATGCGGAATGCACGTGAGGCCCCCATGACATGTGGCATGCATGTGGGGCCCCATGATATCCGGCATGCATTTATGGTCCCCATGACATGCGGCATGCATTTGGGCCTCCATGACATGAGACAAGCACGTGGGGCCCCAATGACATGCAGCATGCATGTGGGGCCCTCATGACATGCAGCATGCATTTGGCGCCCCCATTACTTGAGCCATGCATTTGGGGCCCCCATGACATGCGGCATGCACGTGGGGCCATCATGACATGCAGCATGCATTTGGGGCCACTATGACATGCGGCAAGCATTTGGGCCCCCATGACATGCGGCATGCATGTGGGGCCCCCATGACATCCGTCATGCATTTGGGCCCCCATGACATGCGGCATGCATTTGGGGCCTGCATAACATGCTGCATGCATTTGGGGTACCTGAGACATGCGGCATGCACATGGGCCCCCATAACATGCTGCATGCATTTGGGGTGCCCGAGGCATGCGGCATGCACGTGGGGCCATCATGACATGCAGCATGCATTTGGGGCCACTATGACATGCGGCAAGCATTTGGGCCCCCATGACATGCGGCATGCATGTGGGGCCCCCATGACATGCGTCATGCATTTGGGCCCCCATGACATGCGGCATGCATTTGGGGCCTGCATAACATGCTGCATGCATTTGGGGTACCTGAGACATGCGGCATGCACATGGGGCCCCCATAACATGCTGCATGCATTTGGGGTGCCCGAGGCATGCGTCATGCACGTGTTGCCCCTATGACATGACGCATGCATTTGGGGCCCCCATTACATGTGGCATGCACATGAAGCCCCCATGACATGAGGCATATGCTTGGGGCCCCAATGATATGCGGCATGAGTTTGGACCCCCCATGACATGCGGCATGCACGTGGGGCCACCATGACATGAGTCATGCATTTGGGGCCGCCATGACATGGGGCATGCATTTGGGGCCGCCATGACATGCGGCATGCATTTGGGGCCCCCATGACATGCGGCATGCATTTGGGTCCCTCATGAAATGCGGCATGCATGTGGGGCCCCCATGACATGTGGCATGCATGTGGGCCCCCCATGACATGCGCCATGCATGTGGGGCCCCTATGACATGCGGCATGCATGTGGGACCCCCATGACATGCGGCATGCATGGGGGGCCCCCATGACATGCTCCATGCATGTGGGGCCCCTATGACATGCGGCATGCATTTGGGGCCCCCATGACATGCGGAATGCCTTCGGGGCTCCCATGAGATGCTGCATGCATGCGGCACCCTCATGACATGCGGCATGCATTTGGGGCCCCCATGACTTGAGGCATGCACGTGGGGCCCCTATGACATGCGGCATGAATTTGGGTGCCCCATTGCATGCGGCATGCATGTGGAGCCCCCATGACATGCGGCATGCATTTGGGGCCCCCATCACATGCTTCATGCATGTGGGGCCCCCATGACATGCGTCATGCATTTGGGCCCCCATGACATGCGGCATGCACTTGGGACCTGCATAACATGCTGCATGCATTTGGGGTACCTGAGACATGCGGCATGCACATGGGGCCCCCATGACATGCGGCATTTGCTTGGGGCCCCCATGACATGAGTCATGCATTTGGGGCCGCCATGATATGCGGCATGCATTTGGGGCCCCCATGACATGCGACATGCACGTGGGGCCCCCATGACATGCGGCATGCATTTGGGGCCCCCAGGACATGAGTCATGCATTTGGGGCCGCCATGACATGTGGCATGCATTTGGGGCCCCCATGACATGCGGTATGCATTTGGGTCCCCCATGAAATGCGGCATGCATTTGGGGCTTCCATGACATGTGGCATGCATGTGGGCCCCCATGACATGCGCCATGCATGTGGGCCCCTATGACATGCGGCATGCATGTGGGACCCCCCATGACATGCTCCATGCATGTGGGGCCCCTATGACATGCGGCATGCATGTGGGGCCCCTATGACATGCGGCATGCATTTGGTGGGCCCCATGACATGCGGCATACACGTGGGGCAACCATGACATGCGGCATACATTTGTGGCCCCCGTGACATGAGGCATGCACGTGGGGCCCCCATGACATGCGGCAAGTACGCGGGACCCCAATGACATGCAGCATGTACTTGGGGCCCCCATGACATGCGGAATGCACGTGAGGCCCCCATGACATGCGGAATGCCTGCGGGGCCCCAATGCCTTGCTGCATGCATGCATTTGGGTCACCCATGAAATACGGCATGCATGTGGGGCCCTCATGACATGTGGCATTCATGTGGGGCTCCATGATATCCGGCATGCATTTATGGCCCCCATGACATGCGGCATGCATTTTGGCCTCCATGACATGCGACAAGCACGTGGGGCCCCAATGACATGCAGCATGCACGTGGGTCCCCCATGACATGCGGAATGCACGTGAGGCCACCATGACATGCGTAATGCCTGCGGGGCCCCTATGACATGCGGCATGCATGCGGGGCCCCTATGACATGTGGCATGCACGTGGGGCCCTCATCACATGCAGCATGCATTTGGGGCCCCCATGACTTGAGCCATGCATTTGGGGCCCCCATGACATGCGGCATGCACGTGGGGCCATCATGACATGCAGCATGCATTTGGGGCCACTATGACATGCGGCAAGCATTTGGGCCCCCATGACATGCGGCATGCATGTTGGGCCCCCATGACATGCGTCTTGCATTTGGGCCCCCATGACATGCGGCATGCATTTGGGGCCTGCATAACATGCTGCATGCATTTGGGGTGCCCGAGACATGCGGCATGCACGTGGGGCCCCTATGACATGCCGCATGCATTTGGGGCCCCCATTACATGTGGCATGCACATGGGGCCCCCATGACATCCGGCATATGCTTGGGGCCCCAAAGACATGCGGCATGAGTTTGGCTCCCCCATGACATGCGGCATGCACGTGGGGCCCCCATGACATGAGTCATGCATTTGGGGCCGCCATGACATGCGGCATGCATTTGGGGCCGCCATGACATGCGGCATGCATATGGGGCCCCCATGACATGCGGCATGCATTTGGGGCCGCCATGACATGTGGCATGCATGTGGGCCCCCCATGACATGCGCCATGCATGTGGGGCCCCTATGACATGCGGCATGCATGTGGGACCTCCATGACATGCTCCATGCATGTGGGGCCCCTATGACATGCGGCATGAATTTGGGGGGCCCCATGACATGCGGCATGCACGTGGGGCCCCCATGACATGCGGCATACATTTGTGGCCCCCGTGACATGAGGCATGCACGTGGGGCCCCCATGACATGCGACAAGCACGCGGGGCCCCAATGACATGCAGCATGTACGTGGGACCCCCATGACATGCGGAATGCACGTGAGGCCCCCATGACATGCGGTATGGCTGCGGGGCCCCAATGACATGCGGCATGCATTTGAATCCCCCATTACATGCGGCATGCACGTGGGGCCCCCATGACATGCGGCATGCATTTGTGGCCCCCATGATATGCGGCATGCATTTGGGGCCCCCATGACATGCGGCATGCATTTGGGGACTGCATAACATGCTGCATGCATTTGGGGTACCTGAGACATGCGGCATGCACATGGGGCCCCCATGACATGCGGCATATGCTTGGGGCCCCAATGACATGCGGTATGAGTTTGGATCCCCCATGACATGCGGCATGCACGTGGGGCCCCCATGACATGTGTCATGCATTTGGGGCCCCGTGACTTGAGACATGCATTTGGGGCCCCCATGACATGGGGCATGCATGTGGGGCCCCCATGAAATGCGCCATGCACGTGGGGCCCCCATAACATGCTGAATGCATTTGGGGTGCCCGAGACATGCGGCATGCACGTGGGGCCCCTATGACATGCCGCATGCATTTGGGGCCCCCATTACTTGCGGCATGCATGTGGGGACCCTATGACATGCTGCATGCATTTGGGGGCCCCAAGACATGTGGTATGCACGTGGGGCCCCCATGACATGCGGCATGCATTTGGGGCCCCCATGAAATGCACCATGCACGTGGGGCCCCCATGGCATGCTGCATGCGTTTGGGACCCCCATGACATGCGGCATGCATTTGGATACCCCTTACATGCGCCATGCATGTGGGGCCCCCATAACATGCGGCATGCATGTGGGGCCCCCATAACATGCGGCATGCATGTGGGGCCCCTATGACATGCGCCATGCATGTGGGCCCCCATGAAATGCGCCATGCACGTGGGGCCCCCATGACATGCGGCATGCATGTGGGGCCCCCATGAAATGCGCCATGCACGTGGGGCCCCCATAACATGCTGAATGCATTTGGGGTGCCCGAGACATGCGGCATGCACGTGGGGCCCCTATGACATGCCGCATGCATTTGGGGCCCCCATTACTTGCGGCATGCATGTGGGGCCCCTATGACATGCTGCATGCATTTGGGGGCCCCAAGACATGTGGTATGCACGTGGGGCCCCCATGACATGCGGCATGCATTTGGGGCCCCCATGAAATGCACCATGCACGTGGGGCCCCCATGGCATGCTGCATGCGTTTGGGACCCCCATGACATGCGGCATGCATTTGGATACCCCTTACATGCGCCATGCATGTGGGGCCCCCATAACATGCGGCATGCATGTGGGGCCCCCATAACATGCGGCATGCATGTGGGGCCCCTATGACATGCGCCATGCATGTGGGCCCCCATGAAATGCGCCATGCACGTGGGGCCCCCATGACATGCGGCATGCATGTGGAGGCCCCATGACATGCGGCCTGCATTTGGGGCCCCCATGACATGCAGCATGCATGTGGGACCCCCATGACATGCGGCATGCATTTGGATCCCCTTACATGCGGCATGCACGTGTGGCCCCCATGAAATGTGTCATGCACTTGGGGCCCCCATGACATGCGGCATGCCTGCGGGGCCCCCATGACATGCGGCATGCATGCGGGGCCCTCATGACTTGCGGCATGCATTTGGGGCCCCCATGAAATGTGCCATGCAGGTGGGCCCCCCGAGACATGCGGCATGCACGTGGGGCCCCTATGACATGCCGCATGCATTTTGGGCCCCCATTACATGCGGCATGCATGTGGGGCCCCTATGACATGCTGCATGCATTTGGGGGCCCCAAGACATGTGGTATGCACGTGGGGCCCCCATGACATGCGGCATGCATTTGGGGCCCCCATGAAATGCACCATGCACGTGGGGCCCCCATGGCATGCTGCATGCGTTTGGGACCCCCATGACATGCGGCATGCATTTGGATGCCCCTTACATGCGGCATGCACGTGTGGCCCCCATGAAATGCGGCATGAAAGTGGGGCCCACATGATATGTGGCATGCATTTGGGGCCCCCATGACTTGAGGCATGCATTTGGGGCCCCCATGACATGCGACATGCATGTGGGGCCCCCATAACATGCGGCATGCCTGTGGGGCCCCCATAACATGCGGCATGCATGTGGGGCCCCTATGACATGCGCCATGCATGTGGGCCCCCATGAAATGCGCCATGCACGTGGGGCCCCCATGACATGCGGCATGCATGTGGAGGCCCCATGACATGCGGCCTGCATTTGGGGCCCCCATGACATGCGGCATGCATGTGGGGCCCCCATGATATGCTCCATGCATGTTGGGCCCCATGACATGCGGCATGCATTTGGGATACCTGAGACATGCGGCATGCACGTGGGGCCCCCATGACATGCGGCATGCATTTGGGGCCCCCATGACATGCGGCATGCATTTGGGTCCTGCATAACATGCTGCATGCATTTGGGGTACCTGAGACATGCGGCATGCACGTGGGGCCCCCATAACATGCTGCATGCATTTGAGGTGCCCGAGACATGCGGCATGCATGTGGGGCCCTATGACATGCGGCATACGCTTGGGGCCCCAATGACATGCGGCATGAGTTTGGATCCCCCATGACATGCGGCATGCACGTGGGGCCCCCATGACATGAGTCATGCATTTGGGGCCGCCATGACATGCGGCATGCATTTGGGGCCCCCATGACATGCGGCATGCATTTGGGTGCCCCATGAAATGCGGCAAGTATGTGGGGCCCCCAGGCCATGCGGCATGCATTTGGGGCCCCCATGACATGTGGTATGCACGTGGGGCCCCAATGACATGCGGCATGCATGTGGGACCCCATGACATGCGTCAAGCATTTCGATCCCCCATTACATGCTGCATGCAAGTGGGGCCCCCATGACATGAGGCATGCATTTGGGCCCCCCATGACATGCGGCATTCATGTGGGGCCCCTATGACATGCGGCATGCATTTGGGGGGCCCCATGACATGCGGCATGCATGTGGGACCCCCATGACATGCGTGATTCATTTGGATCCCCCATTACATGCTGCATGCAAGTGGGGCCCCCATGACATGCGGCATGCATGTGGCCCCCCATGACATGTGGCATGCACGTGGGGCCCCCATGACATGCTGCATGCATTTGGGGCCCCCATGATATGCGGCACGCATTTGGGGCCCCCATGACATGCGGCATGCATGTGGGGCCCACATGATATGCGGCATGCATTTGGGGCCCCCATGACATGCGGCATGCACATGGGGCCCCCATGACATGCGTCATGCATGTGGGGCCCCTATGACATGCGGCATGCATTTGGGGGGCCCCATGACATGCGGCATGCATGTGGGGCCCCCATGAAATGCGTCATTTATTTGGAGCCCCCTTGACATGTGGAATGCCTGCGGGGCCCCCATGACATGCGGCATGCATGCGGGGCCCTCATGACGTGCAGCATGCATTTTGATCCCCCATTACATGCTGCATGCAAGTGGGGCCCCCATGACATGCGGCATGCATGTGGGCCCCCCATGACATGCAGCATGCATGTGGGACCCCCATGACATGCGGCATGCACGGGGGCCCCCATGACATGCGACATGCATTTGGGGCCCCCATGACATGCGGAATGCCTTCGGGGCTCCCATGAGATGCTGCATGTATGCGGCACCCTCATGACATGCGGCATACATTTGGGGCCACCATGACTTGAGGCATGCATTTGGGGCCCCCATGACATGCGGCATGCATTTGGGGGCCCCATTACATGCGGCATGCATGTGGAGCCCCCATGACATGCGGAATGCCTTCGGGGCCCCCATGAGATGCGACATGCATGCGGCACCCTCATGACATGCGGCATGCATTTGGGGCCCCCATGACTTGAGGCATGCACGTGGGGCCCCTATGACATGCGGCATGAATTTGGGTGCCCCATTGCATGCGGCATGCATGTGGAGCCCCCATGACATGCGGCATGCATTTGGGGCCCCCATCACATGCTTCATGCATGTGGGGCCCTCATGACATGCGTCATGCATTTGGGCCCCCATGACATGCGGCATGCACTTGGGACCTGCATAACATGCTGCATGCATTTGGGGTACCTGAGACATGCGGCATGCACATGGGGCCCCCATGACATGCGGCATATGCTTGGGGCCCCCATGACATGAGTCATGCATTTGGGGCCGCCATGACATGCGGCATGCATTTGGGGCCCCCATGACATGCGACATGCACGTGGGGCCCCCATGACATGCGGCATGCATTTGGGGCCCCCAGGACATGAGTCATGCATTTGGGGCCGCCATGACATGTGGCATGCATTTGGGGCCCCCATGACATGCGGTATGCATTTGGGTCCCCCATGAAATGCGGCATGCATTTGGGGCTTCCATGACATGTGGCATGCATGTGGGCCCCCATGACATGCGCCATGCATGTGGGCCCCTATGACATGCGGCATACATTTGTGGCCCCCGTGACATGAGGCATGCACGTGGGGCCCCCATGACATGCGGCAAGTACGCGGGACCCCAATGACATGCAGCATGTACTTGGGGCCCCCATGACATGCGGAATGCACGTGAGGCCCCCATGACATGCGGAATGCCTGCGGGGCCCCAATGCCTTGCTGCATGCATGCATTTGGGTCACCCATGAAATACGGCATGCATGTGGGGCCCTCATGACATGTGGCATTCATGTGGGGCCCCATGATATCCGGCATGCATTTATGGCCCCCATGACATGCGGCATGCATTTTGGCCTCCATGACATGCGACAAGCACGTGGGGCCCCAATGACTTGCAGCATGCACGTGGGTCCCCCATGACATGCGGAATGCACGTGAGGCCACCATGACATGCGTAATGCCTGCGGGGCCCCTATGACATGCGGCAAGCATGCGGGGCCCTCATGACATGTGGCATGCATTTGGGGCCCCCAATTTATGCGGCAGGCACGTGGGGCCCCCATGATATGTGGCATGCATTTGGGGCCCCCATGACTTGAGCCATGCATTTGGGGCCCCCATGACATGTGGCATGCACGTGGGGCCCTCATCACATGCAGCATGCATTTGGGGCCCCCATGACTTGAGCCATGCATTTGGGGCCCCCATGACATGCGGCATGCACGTGGGGCCATCATGACATGCAGCATGCATTTGGGGCCACTATGACATGCGGCAAGCATTTGGGCCCCCATGACATGCGGCATGCATGTTGGGCCCCCATGACATGCGTCTTGCATTTGGGCCCCCATGACATGCGGCATGCATTTGGGGTCTGCATAACATGCTGCATGCATTTGGGGTGCCCGAGACATGCGGCATGCACGTGGGGCCCCTATGACATGCCGCATGCACATGGGGCCCCCATGACATCCGGCATATGCTTGGGGCCCCAAAGACATGCGGCATGAGTTTGGCTCCCCCATGACATGCGGCATGCACGTGGGGCCCCCATGACATGAGTCATGCATTTGGGGCCGCCATGACATGCGGCATGCATTTGGGGCCGCCATGACATGCGGCATGCATATGGGGCCCCCATGACATGCGGCATGCATTTGGGGCCGCCATGACATGTGGCATGCATGTGGGCCCCCCATGACATGCGCCATGCATGTGGGGCCCCTATGACATGCGGCATGCATGTGGGACCTCCATGACATGCTCCATGCATGTGGGGCCCCTATGACATGCGGCATGAATTTGGGGGGCCCCATGACATGCGGCATGCACGTGGGGCCCCCATGACATGCGGCATACATTTGTGGCCCCCGTGACATGAGGCATGCACGTGGGGCCCCCATGACATGCGACAAGCACGCGGTGCCCCAATGACATGCAGCATGTACGTGGGACCCCCATGACATGCGGAATGCACGTGAGGCCCCCATGACATGCGGTATGGCTGCGGGGCCCCAATGACATGCGGCATGCATTTGAATCCCCCATTACATGCGGCATGCACGTGGGGCCCCCATGACATGCGGCATGCATTTGTGGCCCCCATGACTTGAGGCATGCATTTGGGGCCTCCATGACATGCGCCATGCATGTGGGGCCCCCTTGACATGCGCCATGCATGTGGGGCCCCTATGACATGCGGCATGAATTTGGGGGCACCAGTACATGAGGCATGCACGTGGAGCCCCCATGACATGCGGCATGCGTTTCGGGCCCCCATGATATGCGGCATGCATTTGGGGCCCCCATGACATGCGGCATGCATTTGGGGACTGCATAACATGCTGCATGCATTTGGGGTACCTGAGACATGCGGCATGCACATGGGGCCCCCATGACATGCGGCATATGCTTGGGGCCCCAATGACATGCGGTATGAGTTTGGATCCCCCATGACATGCGGCATGCACGTGGGGCCCCCATGACATGTGTCATGCATTTGGGGCCCCGTGACTTGAGACATGCATTTGGGGCCCCCATGACATGGGGCATGCATGTGGGGCCCCCATGAAATGCGCCATGCACGTGGGGCCCCCATAACATGCTGAATGCATTTGGGGTGCCCGAGACATGCGGCATGCACGTGGGGCCCCTATGACATGCCGCATGCATTTGGGGCCCCCATTACTTGCGGCATGCATGTGGGGCCCCTATGACATGCTGCATGCATTTGGGGGCCCCAAGACATGTGGTATGCACGTGGGGCCCCCATGACATGCGGCATGCATTTGGGGCCCCCATGAAATGCACCATGCACGTGGGGCCCCCATGGCATGCTGCATGCGTTTGGGACCCCCATGACATGCGGCATGCATTTGGATGCCCCTTACATGCGCCATGCATGTGGGGCCCCCATAACATGCGGCATGCATGTGGGGCCCCCATAACATGCGGCATGCATGTGGGGCCCCTATGACATGCGCCATGCATGTGGGCCCCCATGAAATGCGCCATGCACGTGGGGCCCCCATGACATGCGGCATGCATGTGGAGGCCCCATGACATGCGGCCTGCATTTGGGGCCCCCATGACATGCGGCATGCATGTGGGGCCCCCATGATATGCTCCATGCATGTGGGGTACCTGAGACATGCGGCATGCACGTGGGGCCCCCATGACATGCTGCATGTATTTGGGGTGCCCGAGACATGCGGCATGCACGTGGGGCCCCCATGACATGTGGTATACGCTTGGGTCTCCCATGACATGCGGCATGCACGTGGGGCCCCCATAACCTGAGTCATTCATTTGGGGCCGCCATGACATGTGGCATTCATTTTGGGCCCCCATGACATGCGGCATGCATTTGGGTCCTGCATAACATGCTGCATGCATTTGGGGTACCTGAGACATGCGGCATGCACGTGGGGCCCCCATTTTGAGGTGCCCGAGACATGCGGCATGCATGTGGGGCCCCTATGACATGCGGCATACGCTTGGGGCCCCAATGACATGCGGCATGAGGTTGGATCCCCCATGACATGCGGCATGCACGTGGGGCCCCCATGACATGAGTCATGCATTTGGGGCCGCCATGACATGCGGCATGCATCTGGGTGCCCCATGAAATGCGGCATGCATGTGGGGCCCCCAGGACATGCGGCATGCATTTGGGGCCCCCATGACATGTGGTATGCACGTGGGGCCCCAATGACATGCGGCATGCATGTGGGACCCCCATGACATGCGTCAAGCATTTCGATCCCCCATTACATGCTGCATGCAAGTGGGGCCCCCATGACATGAGGCATGCATGTGGGCCCCCCATGACATGCGGCAGGCATGTGGGGCCCCTATGACATGCGGCATGCATTTGGGGGGCCCCATGACATGCGGCATGCCTGCGGGGCCCCCATGACATGCGGCATGCATGCGGGGCCCTCATGACATGTGGCATGCACGTGGAGCCCACGTGATATGTGTCATGCATTTGGGGCCCCATGACTTGAGGCATGCATTTGGGGCCCCGATGACATGGGGCATGCATGTGGGGCCCCCATGACATGCTCCATGCATGTGGGGCCCCCATGAAATGTGCCATGCATGTGGGCCCCCCATGACATGCGGCATGCCTGCGGGGCCCCCATGACATGCGTCATGCACGTGGAGCCCACATGACATGCGGCATGCATGCGGGGCCCTCATGACATGCGGGATGAATTTGGGGCCCCCAATACATGCGGCATGCACGTTGGGCCCCTATGACATGCGGCATACATTTATGGAACCCATGACATGCGGCAAGCATTTGGGCCCCCATGACATGCGGCATGCATGTGGGGCCTCCATGACATGCGGCATGCATGTGGGGCCCCCCATGACATGTGGCATGCACGTGGGGCCCCCATGACATGCTGCATGCATTTGGGGCCCCCATGATATGCGGCACACATTTGGGGCCCCCATGACTTGCGCATGCATGTGGGGCATCCATGAAATGCGCCATGCATGTGGGGCCCCTATGACATGCATTTGTGGGCCCCAAGACATGCTGCATGCATTTGGGGGGCCCCATGACATGCGACATGCACGTGGGGCCACCATGAAATGCGTGGGGCCCCCATGATATGAAGCATGCATGTGGGGCCCCCATGACTTGAGGCATGCATTTTGGGCCCCCATGACATGCGGCATGCACATGGGGCCCCCATGACATGCGGCATGCATGTGGGGCCCCCATTACATGCGGCATGCATTTGGGCCCCCATGACATGTGGCATGCATTTGGGGCCCCCTTGACATGCGGCATGCATGTGGGGCCCCTATGACATGCGGCATGCAATTGGGGCCCCTATGACATGCGGCATGCACGTGGGGCCCTGATGACATGCAGCATGCATCTGGGGCCACTATGACATGCGCCATGCATGTGGGGCCCCTATGACATGCGGCATGCAATTGGGGCCCCTATGACATGCGGCATGCACGTGGGGCCCTCATGACATGCAGCATTCATCTGGGGCCACTATGACATGCGGCATGCATTTGTGGCCCCCATGACATGCGGCATGCATGTGGGACCCCCATCATATGTGGCATGCATGTGGGACCCCCATGATATGCGGCATGCATTTGGGGCCCCCATGACTTGAGGCATGCATTTGGGGCCCCCATGACATGCGGCATGCACGTGGGGCCATCATGACATGCAGCATGCATTTGGGGCCACTATGACATGCGGCAAGCATTTGGGCCCCCATGACATGCGGCATGCATGTGGGGCCCCTATGACATGCGTCTTGCATTTGGGCCCCCATGACATGTGGCATGCATTTGGGGCCTGCATAACATGCTGCATGCATTTGGGGTGCCCGAGACATGCGGCAAGCACGCGGGGCCCCAATGACATGCAGCATGTACGTGGGGCCCCCATGACATGCGGAATGCACGTGAGGCCCCATGACATGCGGAATGCCTGCGGGGCCCTAATGCCATGCGGCATGCATCCATTTGGGTCACCCATGAAATGCGGCATGCATGTGGGGCCCCCATGACATGTGGCATGCATGTGGGGCCCCATGATATCCGGCATGCATTTATGGCCCCCATGACATGCGGCATGCATTTGGGCCTCCATGACATGCGAAAAGCACATGGGGCCCCAATGACATGCAGAATGCACGTGGGGCCCCCATGACATGCGGCATGCATTTGGGGCCCCCATGACTTGAGCCATGCATTTGGGGCCCCCATGACATGCGGCATGCACGTGGGGCCATCATGACATGCAGCATGAATTTGGGGCCACTATGACATGTGGCAAGCATTTGGGCCCCATTACATGCGGCATGCATGTGGAGCCCCCATGACATGTGGCATGCATTTGGGGCCCCCATGACATGCTTCATGCACGTGGGGCCCCCATGACATGCGGCATGCATTTGGGCCCCCATGACATGCGGCATGCATTTGGGGACTGCATAACATGCTGCATGCATTTGGGGTACCTGAGACATGCGGCATGCACATGGGGCCCCCATGACATGCGGCATATGCTTGGGGCCCCAATGACATGCGGTATGAGTTTGGATCCCCCATGACATGCGGCATGCACGTGGGGCCCCCATGACATGAGTCATGCATTTGGGGCCTCCATGACATGCGGCATGCATATGGGGCCCACATGACATGCGACATGCACGTGGGGCTCCCATGACATGCGGTATGCATTTGCGGGCCCCCAGGACATGAGTCATGCATTTGGGGCCGCCATGACATGCGGCATGCATTTGGGGCCCCCATGACATGCGGCATGCATTTGGGTCCCCCATGAAATGCGGCATGCATGTGGGGCCCCCATGACATGTGGCATGCATGTGGGCCCCCCATGACATGCGCCATGCATGTGGGCCCCTATGACATGCGGCATGCATGTGGGACCCCCATTGACATGCGGCATGCATGTGGGGCCCCTATGACATGCGGCATGCATGTGGGGCCCCCATGATATGCTCCATGCATGTGGGGCCCCTTTGACATGTGGCATGCATGTGGGGCCCCTATGACATGCGGCATGCATTTGGGGGGCCCCATGACATGCGGCATGCACGTGGGGCCCCCATGACATGCGGCAAACATTTGTGGCCCCCGTGACATGAGGCATGCACGTGGGGCCCCCATGACATGCGGCAAGCACGCGGGGCCCCAATGACATGCAGCATGTACGTGGGGCCCCCATGACATGCGGAATGCACCTGAGGCCCCCATGACATGCGGAATGCCTGCGGGGCCCCAATGACATGCAGCATGTACGTGGGGCCCCCATGACATGCTGAATGCACGTGAGGCCCCCATGACATGTGGCATGCATGTGGGGCCCCATGATATCCGGCATGCATTTATGGTCCCCATGACATGCGGCATGCATTTATGCCTCCATGACATGAGACAAGCACGTGGGGCCCCAATGACATGCAGCATGCACGTGGGGCCCTCATGACATGCAGCATGCATTTGGCGCCCCCATTACTTGAGCCATGCATTTGGGGCCCCCATGACATGCGGCATGCACGTGGGGCCATCATGACATGCAGCATGCATTTGGGGCCACTATGACATGCGGCAAGCATTTGGGCCCCCATGACATGCGGCATGCATGTGGGGCCCCCATGACATGCGTCATGCATTTGGGCCCCCATGACATGCGGCATGCATTTGGGGCCTGCATAACATGCTGCATGCATTTGGGGTACCTGAGACATGCGGCATGCACATAGGCCCCCATAACATGCTGCATGCATTTGGGGTGCCCGAGGCATGCGGCATGCACTTGTTGCCCCTATGACATGCAGCATGCATTTGGGGCCCCCATTACATGTGGCATGCACATGAAGCCCCCATGACATGAGGCATATGCTTGGGGCCCCAATGACATGCGGCATGAGTTTGGACCCCCCATGACATGCGGCATGCACGTGGGGCCACCATGACATGAGTCATGCATTTGGGGCCGCCATGACATGGGGCATGCATTTGGGGCCCCCATGACATGCGGCATGCATTTGGGTCCCTCATGAAATGCGGCATGCATGTGGGGCCCCCATGACATGTGTCATGCATGTGGGCTTCCCATGACATGCGCCATGCATGTGGGGCCCCTATGACATGCGGCATGCATGTGGGACCCCCATGACATGCGGCATGCATGGGGGGCCCCCATGACATGCTCCATGCATGTGGGGCCCCTATGACATGCGACATGCATTTGGGGCCCCCATGACATGCGGAATGCCTTCGGGGCTCCCATGAGATGCTGCATGCATGCGGCACCCTCATGACATGCGGCATGCATTTGGGGCCCCCATGACTTGAGGCATGCATTTGGGGCCCCCATGACATGCGGCATGCATTTGGGGGCCCCATTACATGCCGCATGCATTTGGGGCCCCCATTACATGTGGCATGCACATGGGGCCCCCATGACATGCGGCATACGCTTGGGGCCCCAATGACATGCGGCATGAGTTTGGATCCCCCATGACATGCGGCATGCACGTGGGGCCCCCATGACGTGAGTCATGCATTTGGGGCCGCCATGACATGCGGCATGCATTTGGGGCCCCATGACATGCGGCATGCATTTGGGTGCCCCATGAAATGCGGCATGCATGTGGGGCCCCCAGGACATGCGGCATGCATTCGGGGCCCCCATGACATGTGGTATGCATTTCGATCCCCCATTACATGCTGCATGCAAGTGGGGCCCCCATGACATGAGGCATGCATGTGGGACCCCCCATGACATGCTCCATGCATGTGGGGCCCCTATGACATGCGGCATGCATGTGGGGCCCCTATGACATGCGGCATGCATTTGGGGGGCCCCATGACATGCGGCATACACGTGGGGCACCCATGACATGCGGCATACATTTGTGGCCCCCGTGACATGAGGCATGCACGTGGGGCCCCCATGACATGCGGCAAGTACACGGGACCCCAATGACATGCAGCATGTACTTGGGGCCCCCATGACATGCGGAATGCACGTGAGGCCCCCATGACATGCGGAATGCCTGCGGGGCCCCAATGCCTTGCTGCATGCAAGCATTTGGGTCACCCATGAAATACGGCATGCATGTGGGGCCCCCATGACATGTGGCATTCATGTGGGGCCCCATGATATCCGGCATGCATTTATGGCCCCCATGACATGCGGCATGCATTTTGGCCTCCATGACATGCGACAAGCACGTGGGGCCCCAATGACATGCATCATGCACGTGGGTCCCCCATGACATGCGGAATGCACGTGAGGCCACCATGACATGCGTAATGCCTGCGGGGCCCCTATGACATGCGGCATGCATGCGGGGCCCTCATGACATGTGGCATGCATTTGGGGCCCCCAATATATGCGGCAGGCACGTGGGGCCCCCATGATATGTGGCATGCATTTGGGGCCCCCATGACTTGAGCCATGCATTTGGGGCCCCCATGACATGTGGCATGCACGTGGGGCCCTCATCACATGCAGCATGCATTTGGGGCCCCCATGACTTGAGCCATGCATTTGGGGCCCCATGACATGCGGCATGCACGTGGGGCCATCATGACATGCAGCATGCATTTGGGGCCACTATGACATGCGGCAAGCATTTGGGCCCCCATGACATGCGGCATGCATGTTGGGCCCCCATGACATGCGTCTTGCATTTGGGCCCCCATGACATGCGGCATGCATTTGGGGCCTGCATAACATGCTGCATGCATTTGGGGTGCCCGAGACATGCGGCATGCACGTGGGGCCCCTATGACATGCCGCATGCATTTGGGGCCCCATTACATGTGGCATGCACATGGGGCCCCCATGACATGCGGCATATGCTTGGGGCCCCAAAGACATGCCTCATGAGTTTGGCTCCCCCATGACATGCGGCATGCACGTGGGGCCCCCATGACATGAGTCATGCATTTGGGGCCGCCATGACATGCGGCATGCATTTGGGGCCGCCATGACATGCGGCATGCATATGGGGCCCCCATGACATGCGGCATGCATTTGGGTCCCTCATGAAATGCGGCATGCATGTGGGGCCCCCATGACATGTGGCATGCATGTGGGCCCCCCATGACATGCGCCATGAATGTGGGGCCCCTATGACATGCGGCATGCATGTGGGACCTCCATGACATGCTCCATGCATGTGGGGCCCCTATGACATGCGGCATGAATTTGGGGGGCCCCATGACATACGGCATGCACGTGGGGCCCCCATGACATGCGGCATACATTTGTGGCCCCCGTGACATGAGGCATGCACGTGGGGCCCCCATGACATGCGACAAGCACGCGGGGCCCCAATGACATGCAGCATGTACGTGGGACCCCCATGACATGCGGAATGCACGTGAGGCCCCCATGACATGCGGTATGGCTGCGGGGCCCCAATGACATGCGGCATGCATTTGAATCCCCCATTACATGCGGCATGCACGTGGGGCCCCCATGACATGCGGCATGCATTTGTGGCCCCCATGACTTGAGGCATGCATTTGGGGCCTCCATGACATGCGCCATGCATGTGCGGCCCCCTTGACATGCGCCATGCATGTGGGGCCCCTATGACATGCGGCATGAATTTGGGGGCACCAGTACATGAGGCATGCACGTGGAGCCCCCATGACATGCGGCATGCGTTTCGGGCCCCCATGATATGCGGCATGCATTTGGGGCCCCCATGACATGCGGCATGCATTTGGGGACTGCATAACATGCTGCATGCATTTGGGGTACCTGAGACATGCGGCATGCACATGGGGCCCCCATGACATGCGGCATATGCTTGGGGCCCCAATGACATGCGGTATGAGTTTGGATCCCCCATGACATGCGGCATGCACGTGGGGCCCCCATGACATGTGTCATGCATTTTGGGCCCCATGACTTGAGACATGCTTTTGGGGCCCCCATGACATGGGGCATGCATGTGGGGCCCCCATGAAATGCGCCATGCACGTGGGTCCCCCATAACATGCTGAATGCATTTGGGGTGCCCGAGACATGCGGCATGCACGTGGGGCCCCAATGACATGCGGCATGCATGTGGGACCCCCATGACATGCGTCAAGCATTTTGATCCTCCATTACATGCTGCATGCAAGTGGGGCCCCCATGACATGAGGCATGCATGTGGGCCCCCCATGACATGCGGCATGCATGTGGGGCCCCTATGACATGCGGCATGCATTTGGGGGGCCCCATGACATGCGGCATGCATGTGGGACCCCCATGACATGCGTGATTCATTTGGATCCCCCATTACATGCTGCATGCAAGTGGTGCCCCCATGACATGCGGCATGCATGTGGCCCCCCATGACATATGGCATGCACGTGGGGCCCCCATGACATGCTGCATGCATTTGGGGCCCCCATGATATGCGGAACGCATTTGGGGCCCCCATGACATGCGCCATGCATGTGGGGCCCACATGATACGCGGCATGCATTTGGGGCCCCCATGACATGCGGCATGCACGTGGGGCCCCCGTGACATGCGACATGCATTTGGGGCCCCCATGAAATGCGTCATGCATGTGGGGCCCCTATGACATGCGGCATGCATTTGGTGGGCCCCATGACATGCGGCATGCATGTGGGGCCCCCATGAAATGCGTCATTTATTTGGGGCCCCCTTGACATGTGGAATGCCTGCGGGGCCCCCATGACATGCGGCATGCATGCGGGGCCCTCATGACGTGCAGCATGCATTTGGATCCACCATTACATGCTGCATGCAAGTGGGGCCCCCATGACATGCGGCATGCATGGGGGCCCCCCATGACATGCAGCATGCATGTGGGACCCCCATGACATGCGGCATGCATTTGGATCCCCCTTACATGCGGCATGCACGTGTGGCCCCATGAAATGCGGCATGCATTTGGGGCCCCCATGACATGCGGCATGCCTGCGGGGCCCCCATGACATGCGGCATGCATGCGGGGCCCTCATGACATGTGGCATGCATTTGGGGCCCCCATGAAATGTGCCATGCATGTGGGCCCCCCATGAAATGCGGCATGCACGTGGAGCCCACGTGATATGTGTCATGCATTTGGGGCCCCATGACTTGAGGCATGCATTTGGGGCCCCGATGACATGGGGCATGCATGTGGGGCCCCCATGACATGCTCCATGCATGTGGGGCCCCCATGAAATGTGCCATGCATGTGGGCCCCCCATGACATGCGGCATGCCTGCGGGGCCCCCATGACATGCGGCATGCACGTGGAGCCCACATGACATGCGGCATGCATGCGGGGCCCTCATGACATGCGGGATGAATTTGGGGCCCCCAATACATGCGGCATGCACGTTGGGCCCCTATGACATGCGGCATACATTTATGGAACCCATGACATGCGGGATGCATTTGGTGGGCCCCATGACATGCGGCATGCATGTGGGGCCCCCATGAAATGCGTCATTTATTTGGGGCCCCCTTGACATGTGGAATGCCTGCGGGGCCCCCATGACATGCGGCATGCATGCGGGGCCCTCATGACGTGCAGCATGCATTTGGATCCCCCATTACATGCTGCATGCAAGTGGGGCCCCCATGACATGCGGCATGCATGTGGGCCCCCATGACATGCAGCATGCATGTGGGACCCCCATGACATGCGGCATGCATTTGGATCCCCCTTACATGCGGAATGCACGTGTGGCCCCATGAAATGCGGCATGCATTTGGGGCCCCCATGACATGCGGCATGCATTTGGGGCCCCGATGACATGGGGCATGCATGTGGGGCCCCCATGACATGCTCCATGCATGTGGGGCCCCCATGAAATGTGCCATGCATGTGGGCACCCCATGACATGCGGCATGCCTGCGGGGCCCCCATGACATGCGGCATGCACGTGGAGCCCACATGACATGCGGCATGCATGCGGGCCCTCATGACATGCGGGATGAATTTGGGGCCCCCAATACATGCGGCATGCACGTTGGGCCCCTATGACATGCGGCATGCATTTGGGGCCTCCATGACATGCGGCATGCATGTGGGGCCCCCTATGACATGCACCATGCATGTGGGGCCCCTATGACATGCTGCATGCAAGTGGGGCCCCATGACATGCGGCATGCATGTGGGCCCCCCATGACATGTGGCATGCACGTGGGGCCCCCATGACATGCTGCATGCATTTGGGGCCCCCATGATATGCGGCACACATTTGGGGCCCCCATGACTTGCGCATGCATGTGGGGCATCCATGAAATGCGCCATGCATGTGGGGCCCCTATGACATGCATTTGTGGGCCCCAAGACATGCTGCATGCATTTGGGGGGCCCCATGACATGCGACATGCACGTGGGGCCACCATGAAATGCGGCATGCACGTGGGGCCCCCATGATATGAAGCATGCATGTGGGGCCCCCATGACTTGAGGCATGCATTTTGGGCCCCCATGACATGCGGCATGCACATGGGGCCCCCATGACATGCGGCATGCATGTGGGGCCCCCATTACATGCGGCATGCATTTGGGCCCCCATGACATGTGGCATGCATTTGGGGCCCCCTTGACATGCGGCATGCATGTGGGGCCCCTATGACATGCGGCATGCAATTGGGGCCCCTATGACATGCGGCATGCACGTGGGGCCCTCATGACATGCAGCATGCATCTGGGGCCACTATGACATGCGCCATGCATGTGGGGCCCCTATGACATGCGGCATGCAATTGGGGCCCCTATGACATGCGGCATGCACGTGGGGCCCTCATGACATGCAGCATGCATCTGGGGCCACTATGACATGCGGCATGCACGTGGGGCCATCATGACATGCAGCATGCATTTGGGGCCACTATGACATGCGGCAAGCATTTGGGCCCCCATGACATGCGGCATGCATGTGGGGCCCCCATGACATGCGTCTTGCATTTGGGCCCCTATGACATGTGGCATGCATTTGGGGCCACTATGACATGCGGCAAGCATTTGGGCCCCCATGACATGCGGCATGCATGTGGGGCCCCCATGACATGCGTCATGCATTTGGTCCCCCATGACATGCGGCATGCATTTGGGGCCTGCATAACATGCTGCATGCATTTGGGGTACCTGAGACATGCGGCATGCACATGGGCCCCCATAACATGCTGCATGCATTTGGGGTGCCCGAGGCATGCGGCATGCACGTGTTGCCCCTATGACATGCAGCATGCATTTGGGGCCCCCATTACATGTGGCATGCACATGAAGCCCCCATGACATGAGGCATGCACGTGGGGCCCCCATGACATGCGGCATGCATGTGGAGGCCCCATGACATGCGGCCTGCATTTGGGGCCCCCATGACATGCGGCATGCATGTGGGGCCCTCATGATATGCTCCATGCATGTTGGGCCCCATGACATGCGGCATGCATTTGGGGTACCTGAGACATGCGGCATGCACGTGGGGCCCCCATGACATACGGCATGCATTTGGGGCCCCCATGACATGCGGCATGCATTTGGGTCCTGCATAACATGCTGCATGCATTTGGGGTACCTGAGACATGCGGCATGCACGTGGGGCCCCCATAACATGCTGCATGCATTTGAGGTGCCCGAGACATGCGGCATGCATGTGGGGCCCTATGACATGCGGCATACGCTTGGGGCCCCAATGACATGCGGCATGAGTTTGGATCCCCCATGACATGCGGCATGCACGTGGGGCCCCCATGACATGCGGCATGCATTTGGGTGCCCCATGAAATGCGGCAAGTATGTGGGGCCCCCAGGCCATGCGGCATGCATTTGGGGCCCCAATGACATGCGGCATGCATGTGGGACCCCATGACATGCGTCAAGCATTTCGATCCCCCATTACATGCTGCATGCAAGTGGGGCCCCCATGACATGAGGCATGCATGTGGGCCCCCCATGACATGCGGCATGCATGTGGGGCCCCTATGACATGCGGCATGCATTTGGGGGGCCCCATGACATGCGGCATGCATGTGGGACCCCCATGACATGCGTGATTCATTTGGATCCCCCATTACATGCTGCATGCAAGTGGGGCCTCCATGACATGCGGCATGCATGTGGCCCCCCATGACATGTGGCATGCACGTGGGGCCCCCATGACATGCTGCATGCATTTGGGGCCCCCATGATATGCGGCACACATTTGGGGCCCCCATGACATGCGGCATGCATGTGGGGCCCACATGATATGCGGCATGCATTTGGGGCCCCCATGACATGCGGCATGCACATGGGGCCCCCATGACATGCGTCATGCATGTGGGGCCCCTATGACATGCGGCATGCATTTGGGGGGCCCCATGACATGCGGCATGCATGTGGGGCCCCCATGAAATGCGTCATTTATTTGGAGCCCCCTTGACATGTGGAATGCCTGCGGGGCCCCCATGACATGCGGCATGCATGCGGGGCCCTCATGACGTGCAGCATGCATTTTGATCCCCCATTACATGCTGCATGCAAGTGGGGCCCCCATGACATGCGGCATGCATGTGGGCCCCCCATGACATGCAGCATGCATGTGGGACCCCCATGACATGCGGCATGCACGGGGGCCCCCATGACATGCGACATGCATTTGGGGCCCCCATGACATGCGGAATGCCTTCGGGGCTCCCATGAGATGCTGCATGCATGCGGCACCCTCATGACATGCGGCATACATTTGGGGCCCCCATGACTTGAGGCATGCATTTGGGGCCCCCATGACATGCGGCATGCATTTGGGGGCCCCATTACATGCGGCATGCATGTGGAGCCCCCATGACATGCGGAATGCCTTCGGGGCCCCCATGAGATGCGGCATGCATGCGGCACCCTCATGACATGCGGCATGCATTTGGGGCACCCATGACTTGCGACATGCACGTGGGGCCCCTATGACATGTGGCATGATTTTGGGTGCCCCATTACATGCGGCATGCATGTGGAGCCCCCATGACATGCGGCATGCATTTGGGGCCCCCATGACATGCCTCATGCATGTGGGGCCCCCATGACATGCGTCATGCATTTGGGCCCCCATGACATGCGGCATGCATTTGGGACCTGCATAACATGCTGCATGCATTTGGGGTACCTGAGACATGAGGCATGCACATGGGGCCCCATGACATGCGGCATATGCTTGGGGCCCCAATGACATGCGGTATGAGTTTGGATCCCCCATGACATGCGGCATGCACGTGGGGCCCCCATGACATGAGTCATGCATTTGGGGTGGCCATGACATGCGGCATGCATTTGGGGCCCCCATGACATGCAACATGCACGTGGGGCCCCCATGACATGCGGTATGCATTTGCGGGCCCCATGACATGCGGCATGCATTTGGGGCCCCCAGGACATGAGTCATGCATTTGGGGCCGCCATGACATGTGGCATGCATTTGGGGCCCCCATGAAATGCGGTATGCATTTGGGGCCCCCATGACATGTGGCATGCATGTGGGCCCCCCATGACTTGCGCCATGCATGTGGGCCCCTATGACATGCGGCATGCATGTGGAACCCCCCATGACATGCTCCATGCATGTGGGGCCCCTATGACATGCGGCATGCATGTGGGGCCCCTATGACATGCGGCATGCATTTGGGGGGCCCCATGACATGCGGCATACACGTGGGGCACCCATGACATGCGGCATACATTTGTGGCCCCCGTGACATGAGGCATGCACGTGGGGCCCCCATGACATGCGGCAAGCACGCGGGACCCCAATGACACGCAGCATGTACTTGGGGCCCCCATGACATGCGGAATGCACGTGAGGCCCCCATGACATGCGGAATGCCTGCGGGGCCCCAATGCCTTGCTGCATGCATGCATTTGGGTCACCCATGAAATACGGCATGCATGTGGGGCCCCCATGACATGTGGCATGCATGTGGGGCCCCATGATATCCGGCATGCATTTATGGCCCCCATGACATGCGGCATGCATTTGGGCCTCCATGACATGCGACAAGCACGTGGGGCCCCAATGACATGCAGCATGCACGTGGGTCCCCCATGACATGCGGAATGCAAGTGAGGCCACCATGATATGCGGAATGCCTGCGGGGCCCCTATGACATGCGGCATGCATGCGGGGCCCTCATGACATGCGGCATGCATTTGGGGCCCCCAATATATGCGGCAGGCACGTGGGGCCCCCATGATACGTGGCATGCATTTGGGGCCCCCGTGACTTGAGCCATGCATTTGGGGCCCCCATGACATGTGGCATGCACGTGGGGCCCTCATCACATGCAGCATGCATTTGGGGCCCCCATGACTTGAGCCATGCATTTGGGGCCCCCATGACATGCGGCATGCACGTGGGGCCATCATGACATGCAGCATGCATTTGGGGCCACTATGACATGCGGCAAGCATTTGGGCCCCCATGACATGCGGCTTGCATGTGGGGCCCCCATGACTTGCGTCTTGCATTTGAGCCCCCATGACATGCGGCATGCATTTGGGGCCACTATGACATGCGGCAAGCATTTGGGCCCCCATGACATGCGGCATGCATTTGGGGCCCCCATGACTTGAGCCATGCATTTGGGGCCCCCATGACATGCGGCATGCACGTGGGGCCATCATGACATGCAGCATGAATTTGGGGCCACTATGACATGCGGCAAGCATTTGGGCCCCATTACATGCGGCATGCATGTGGAGCCCCCATGACATGCGGCATGCATTTGGGGCCCCCATGACATGCTTCATGCATGTTGGGCCCCCATGACATGCGACATGCTTTTGGGCCCCCATGACATGCGGCATGCATTTGGGGACTGCATAACATGCTGCATGCATTTGGGGTACCTGAGACATGCGGCATGCACATGGGGCCCCCATGACATGCGGCATATGCTTGGGGCCCCAGTGACATGCGGTATGAGTTTGGATCCCCCATGACATGCGGCATGCACGTGGGGCCCCCATGACATGAGTCATGCATTTGGGGCCCCCATGACATGCGGTATGCATTTGCGGGCCCCCAGGACATGAGTCATGCATTTGGGGCCGCCATGACATGCGGCATGCATTTGGGGCCCCCATGACATGTGGCATGCATTTGGGTCCCCCATGAAATGCGGCATGCATGTGGGGCCCCCATGACATGTGGCATGCATGTGGGCCCCCCATGACATGCGCCATGCATGTGGGCCCTTATGACATGCGGCATGCATGTGGGACCCCCATTGACATGCGGCATGCATGTGGGGCCCCAATGACATGCGGCATGCATGTGGGGCCCCCATGATATGCTCCATGCATGTGGGGCCCCTTTGACATGTGGCATGCATGTGGGGCCCCTATGACATGCGGCATGCATTTGGGGTGCCCCAATGACATGCAGCATGTACGTGGGGCCCCCATGACATGCGGAATGCACGTGAGGCCCCCATGACATGCGGAATGCCTGCGGGGCCCCAATGACATGCAGCATGTACGTGGGGCCCCCATGACATGCGGAATGCACGTGAGGCCCCCATGACATGTGGCATGCATGTGGGGCCCCTTGATATCCGGCATGCATTTATGGTCCCCATGACATGCGGCATGCATTTGGGCCTCCATGACATGAGACAAGCACGTGGGGCCCCAATGACATGCAGCATGCACGTGGGGCCATCATGACATGCAGCATGCATTTGGGGCCACTATGACATGCGGCAAGCATTTGGGCCCCCATGACATGCGGCATGCATGTGGGGCCCCCATGACATCCGTCATGCATTTGGGCCCCCATGACATGCGGCATGCATTTGGGGCCTGCATAACATGCTGCATGCATTTGGGGTACCTGAGACATGCGGCATGCACATGGGCCCCCATAACATGCTGCATGCATTTGGGGTGCCCGAGGCATGCGGCATGCACGTGGGGCCATCATGACATGCAGCATGCATTTGGGGCCACTATGACATGCGGCAAGCATTTGGGCCCCCATGACATGCGGCATGCATGTGGGGCCCCCATGACATGCTTCATGCATTTGGGCCCCCATGACATGCGGCATGCATTTGGGGCCTGCATAACATGCTGCATGCATTTGGGGTACCTGAGACATGCGGCATGCACATGGCGCCCCCATAACATGCTGCATGCATTTGGGGTGCCCGAGGCATGCGGCATGCACGTGTTGCCCCTATGACATGACGCATGCATTTGGGGCCCCCATTACATGTGGCATGCACATGAAGCCCCCATGACATGAGGCATATGCTTGGGGCCCCAATGACATGCGGCATGAGTTTGGACCCCCCATGACATGCGGCATGCACGTGGGGCCACCATGACATGAGTCATGCATTTGGGGCCGCCATGACATGGGGCATGCATTTGGGGCCGCCATGACATGCGGCATGCATTTTGGGCCCCCATGACATGCGGCATGCATTTGGGTCCCTCATGAAATGCGGCATGCATGTGGGGCCCCCATGACATGTGGCATGCATGTGGGCCCCCCATGACATGCGCCATGCATGTGGGGCCCCTATGACATGCGGCATGCATGTGGGACCCCCATGACATGCGGCATGCATGGGGGGCCCCCATGACATGCTCCATGCATGTGGGGCCCCTATGACATGCGGCATGCATTTGGGGCCCCCATGACATGCGGAATGCCTTCGGGGCTCCCATGAGATGCTGCATGCATGCGGCACCCTCATGACATGCGGCATTCATTTGGGGCCCCCATGACTTGAGGCATGCACGTGGGGCCCCTATGACATGCGGCATGAATTTGGGTGCCCCATTGCATGCGGCATGCATGTGGAGCCCCCATGACATGCGGCATGCATTTGGTGCCCCCATCACATGCTTCATGCATGTGGGGCCCCCATGACATGCGTCATGCATTTGGGCCCCCATGACATGCGGCATGCACTTGGGACCTGCATAACATGCTGCATGCATTTGGGGTACCTGAGACATGCGGCATGCACATGGGGCCCCCATGACATGCGGCATATGCTTGGGGCCCCCATGACATGAGTCATGCATTTGGGGCCGCCATGACATGCGGCATGCATTTGGGGCCCCCATGACATGCGACATGCACGTGGGGCCCCCATGACATGCGGCATGCATTTGGGGCCCCCAGGACATGAGTCATGCATTTGGGGCCGCCATGACATGTGGCATGCATTTGGGGCCCCCATGACATGCGGTATGCATTTGGGTCCCCCATGAAATGCGGCATGCATTTGGGGCTTCCATGACATGTGGCATGCATGTGGGCCCCCATGACATGCGCCATGCATGTGGGCCCCTATGACATGCGGCATGCATGTGGGACCCCCCATGACATGCTCCATGCATGTGGGGCCCCTATGACATGCGGCATGCATGTGGGGCCCCTATGACATGCGGCATGCATTTGGGGGGCCCCATGACATGCGGCATACACGTGGGGCACCCATGACATGCGGCATACATTTGTGGCCCCCGTGACATGAGGCATGCACGTGGGGCCCCCATGACATGCGGCAAGTACGCGGGACCCCAATGACATGCAGCATGTACTTGGGGCCCCCATGACATGCGGAATGCCTGCGGGGCCCCAATGCCTTGCTGCATGCATGCATTTGGGTCACCCATGAAATACGGCATGCATGTGGGGCCCTCATGACATGTGGCATTCATGTGGGGCCCCATGATATCCGGCATGCATTTATGGCCCCCATGACATGCGGCATGCATTTTGGCCTCCATGACATGCGACAAGCACGTGGGGCCCCAATGACATGCAGCATGCACGTGGGTCCCCCATGACATGCGGAATGCACGTGAGGCCACCATGACATGCGTAATGCCTGCGGGGCCCCTATGACATGCGGCATGCATGCGGGGCCCTCATGACATGTGGCATGCATTTGGGGCCCCCAATATATGCGGCAGGCACGTGGGGCCCCCATGATATGTGGCATGCATTTGGGGCCCCCATGACTTGAGCCATGCATTTGGGGCCCCCATGACATGTGGCATGCACGTGGGGCCCTCATCACATGCAGCATGCATTTGGGGCCCCCATGACTTGAGCCATGCATTTGGGGCCCCCATGACATGCGGCATGCACGTGGGGCCATCATGACATGCAGCATGCATTTGGGGCCACTATGACATGCGGCAAGCATTTGGGCCCCCATGACATGCGGCATGCATGTTGGGCCCCCATGACATGCGTCTTGCATTTGGGCCCCCATGACATGCGGCATGCATTTGGGGCCTGCATAACATGCTGCATGCATTTGGGGTGCCCGAGACATGCGGCATGCACGTGGAGCCCCTATGACATGTCGCATGCATTTGGGGCCCCCATTACATGTGGCATGCACATGGGGCCCCCATGACATCCGGCATATGCTTGGGGCCCCAAAGACATGCGGCATGAGTTTGGCTCCCCCATGACATGCGGCATGCACGTGGGGCCCCCATGACATGAGTCATGCATTTGGGGCCGCCATGACATGCGGCATGCATTTGGGGCTGCCATGACATGCGGCATGCATATGGGGCCCCCATGACATGCGGCATGCATTTGGGGCCGCCATGACATGTGGCATGCATGTGGGCCCCCCATGACATGCGCCATGCATGTGGGGCCCCTATGACATGCGGCATGCATGTGGGACCTCCATGACATGCTCCATGCATGTGGGGCCCCTATGACATGCGGCATGAATTTGGGGGGCCCCATGACATGCGGCATGCACGTGGGGCCCCCATGACATGCGGCATACATTTGTGGCCCCCGTGACATGAGGCATGCACGTGGGGCCCCCATGACATGCGACAAGCACGCGGGGCCCCAATGACATGCAGCATGTACGTGGGACCCCCATGACATGCGGAATGCACGTGAGGCCCCCATGACATGCGGTATGGCTGCGGGGCCCCAATGACATGCGGCATGCATTTGAATCCCCCATTACATGCGGCATGCACGTGGGGCCCCCATGACATGCGGCATGCATTTGTGGCCCCCATGACTTGAGGCATGCATTTGGGGCCTCCATGACATGCGCCATGCATGTGGGGCCCCCTTGACATGCGCCATGCATGTGGGGCCCCTATGACATGCGGCATGAATTTGGGGGCACCAGTACATGAGGCATGCACGTGGAGCCCCCATGACATGCGGCATGCGTTTCGGGCCCCCATGATATGCGGCATGCATTTGGGGCCCCCATGACATGCGGAATGCATTTGGGGACTGCATAACATGCTGCATGCATTTGGGGTACCTGAGACATGCGGCATGCACATGGGGCCCCCATGACATGCGGCATATGCTTGGGGCCCCAATGACATGCGGTATGAGTTTGGATCCCCCATGACATGCGGCATGCACGTGGGGCCCCCATGACATGTGTCATGCATTTGGGGCCCCGTGACTTGAGACATGCATTTGGGGCCCCCATGACATGGGGCATGCATGTGGGGCCCCCATGAAATGCGCCATGCACGTGGGGCCCCCATAACATGCTGAATGCATTTGGGGTGCCCGAGACATGCGGCATGCACGTGGGGCCCCTATGACATGCCGCATGCATTTGGGGCCCCCATTACTTGCGGCATGCATGTGGGGCCCCTATGACATGCTGCATGCATTTGGGGGCCCCAAGACATGTGGTATGCACGTGGGGCCCCCATGACATGCGGCATGCATTTGGGGCCCCCATGAAATGCACCATGCACGTGGGGCCCCCATGGCATGCTGCATGCGTTTGGGACCCCCATGACATGCGGCATGCATTTGGATGCCCCTTACATGCGTCATGCATGTGGGGCCCCCATAACATGCGGCATGCATGTGGGGCCCCCATAACATGCGGCATGCATGTGGGGCCCCTATGACATGCGCCATGCATGTGGGCCCCCATGAAATGCGCCATGCACGTGGGGCCCCCATGACATGCGGCATGCATGTGGAGGCCCCATGACATGCGGCCTGCATTTGGGGCCCCCATGACATGCGGCATGCATGTGGGGCCCCCATGATATGCTCCATGCATGTGGGGTACCTGAGACATGCGGCATGCACGTGGGGCCCCCATGACATGCTGCATGTATTTGGGGTGCCCGAGACATGCGGCATGCACGTGGGGCCCCCATGACATGTGGTATACGCTTGGGTCTCCCATGACATGCGGCATGCACGTGGGGCCCCCATAACCTGAGTCATTCATTTGGGGCCGCCATGACATGTGGCATTCATTTGGGGCCCCCATGACATGCGGCATGCATTTGGGTCCTGCATAACATGCTGCATGCATTTGGGGTACCTGAGACATGCGGCATGCACGTGGGTCCCCCATAACATGCTGCATGCATTTGAGGTGCCCGAGACATGCGGCATGCATGTGGGGCCCCTATGACATGCGGCATACGCTTGGGGCCCCAATGACATGCGGCATGAGGTTGGATCCCCCATGACATGCGGCATGCACGTGGGGCCCCCATGACATGAGTCATGCATTTGGGGCCGCCATGACATGCGGCATGCATTTGGGTGCCCCATGAAATGCGGCATGCATGTGGGGCCCCCAGGACATGCGGCATGCATTTGGGGCCCCCATGACATGTGGTATGCACGTGGGGCCCCAATGACATGCGGCATGCATTTGGGACCCCCATGACATGCGTCAAGCATTTCGATCCCCCATTACATGCTGCATGCAAGTGGGGCCCCCATGACATGAGGCATGCATGTGGGCCCCCCATGACATGCGGCATGCATGTGGGGCCCCTATGACATGCGGCATGCATTTGGGGGGCCCCAGGACATGCGGCATGCCTGCGGGGCCCCCATGACATGCGGCATGCATTGCGGGGCCCTCATGACATGTGGCATGCATTTGGGGCCCCCATGAAATGTGCCATGCATGTGGGCCCCCCATGACATGCGGCATGCCTGCGGGGCCCCCATGAAATGCGGCATGCACGTGGAGCCCACGTGATATGTGTCATGCATTTGGGGCCCCATGACTTGAGGCATGCATTTGGGGCCCCGATGACATGGGGCATGCATGTGGGGCCCCCATGACATGCTCCATGCATGTGGGGCCCCCATGAAATGTGCCATGCATGTGGGCCCCCCATGACATGCGGCATGCCTGCGGGGCCCCCATGACATGAGGCATGCACGTGGAGCCCACATGACATGCGGCATGCATGCGGGGCCCTCATGACATGCGGGATGAATTTGGGGCCCCCAATACATGCGGCATGCACGTTGGGCCCCTATGACATGCGGCATACATTTATGGAACCCATGACATGCGGCAAGCATTTGGGCCCCCATGACATGCGGCATGCATGTGGGGCCTCCATGACATGCGGCATGCATGTGGGGCCCCCCTGACATGCGGCATGCATCTGGGGCCCCCATGACATGCGGCATGCATTTGGGGCCTCCATGACATGCGGCATGCATGTGTGGCCCCCTATGACATGCACCATGCATGTGGGGCCCCTATGACATGCTGCATGCAAGTGGGGCCCCATGACATGCGGCATGCATGTGGGCCCCCCATGACATGTGGCATGCACGTGGGGCCCCCATGACATGCTGCATGCATTTGGGGCCCCCATGATATGCGGCACACATTTGGGGCCCCCATGACTTGCGCATGCATGTGGGGCATCCATGAAATGCGCCATGCATGTGGGGCCCCTATGACATGCATTTGTGGGCCCCAAGACATGCTGCATGCATTTGGGGGGCCCCATGACATGCGACATGCACGTGGGGCCACCATGAAATGCGGCATGCACGTGGGGCCCCCATGATATGAAGCATGCATGTGGGGCCCCCATGACTTGAGGCATGCATTTTGGGCCCCCATGACATGCGGCATGCACATGGGGCCCCCATGACATGCGGCATGCATGTGGGGCCCCCATTACATGCAGCATGCATTTGGGCCCCCATGACATGTGGCATGCATTTGGGGCCCCCTTGACATGCGGCATGCATGTGGGGCCCCTATGACATGCGGCATGCAATTGGGGCCCCTATGACATGCGGTATGCGCGTGGGGCCCTCATGACATGCAGCATGCATCTGGGGCCACTATGACATGCGCCATGCATGTGGGGCCCCTATGACATGCGGCATGCAATTGGGGCCCCTATGACATGCGGCATGCACGTGGGGCCCTCATGACATGCAGCATTCATCTGGGGCCACTATGACATGCGGCATGCATTTGTGGCCCCCATGACATGCGGCATGCATGTGGGACCCCCATCATATGTGGCATGCATGTGGGACCCCCATGATATGCGGCATGCATTTGGGGCCCCCATGACTTGAGGCATGCATTTGGGGCCCCCATCACATGCTTCATGCATGTGGGGCCCCCATGACATGCGTCTTGCATTTGGGCCCCCATGACATGTGGCATGCATTTGGGGCCTGCATAACATGCTGCATGCATTTGGGGTGCCCGAGACATGCGGCAAGCACGCGGGGCCCCAATGACATGCAGCATGTACGTGGGGCCCCCATGACATGCGGAATGCACGTGAGGCCCCCATGACATGCGGAATGCCTGCGGGGCCCTAATGCCATGCGGCATGCATCCATTTGGGTCACCCATGAAATGCGGCATGCATGTGGGGCCCCCATGACATGTGGCATGCATGTGGGGCCCCATGATATCCGGCATGCATTTATGGCCCCCATGACATGCGGCATGCATTTGGGCCTCCATGACATGCGAAAAGCACATGGGGCCCCAATGACATGCAGAATGCACGTGGGGCCCCCATGACATGCGGCATGCATTTGGGGCCCCCATGACATGTGGCATGCATGTGGGGCCCCATGATATCCGGCATGCATTTATGGCCCCCATGACATGCGGCATGCATTTGGGCCTCCATGACATGCGAAAAGCACATGGGGCCCCAATGACATGCAGAATGCACGTGGTGCCCCCATGACTTGAGCCATGCATTTGGGGCCCCCATGACATGCGGCATGCACGTGGGGCCATCATGACATGCAGCATGAATTTGGGGCCACTATGACATGTGGCAAGCATTTGGGCCCCATTACATGCGGCATGCATGTGGAGCCCCCATGACATGTGGCATGCATTTGGGGCCCCCATGACATGCTTCATGCACGTGGGGCCCCCATGACATGCGGCATGCATTTGGGCCCCCATGACATGCGGCATGCATTTGGGGACTGCATAACATGCTGCATGCATTTGGGGTACCTGAGACATGCGGCATGCACATGGGGCCCCCATGACATGCGGCATATGCTTGGGGCCCCAATGACATGCGGTATGAGTTTGGATCCCCCATGACATGCGGCATGCACGTGGGGCCCCCATGACATAAGTCATGCATTTGGGGCCTCCATGACATGCGGCATGCATATGGGGCCCACATGACATGCGACATGCACGTGGGGCTCCCATGACATGCGGTATGCATTTGCGGGCCCCCAGGACATGAGTCATGCATTTGGGGCCGCCATGACATGCGGCATGCATTTGGGGCCCCCATGACATGCGGCATGCATTTGGGTCCCCCATGAAATGCGGCATGCATGTGGGGCCCCCATGACATGTGGCATGCATGTGGGCCCCCCATGACATGCGCCATGCATGTGGGCCCCTATGACATGCGGCATGCATGTGGGACCCCCATTGACATGCGGCATGCATGTGGGGCCCCTATGACATGCGGCATGCATGTGGGGCCCCCATGATATGCTCCATGCATGTGGGGCCCCTTTGACATGTGGCATGCATGTGGGGCCCCTATGACATGCGGCATGCATTTGGGGGGCCCCATGACATGCGGCATGCACGTGGGGCCCCCATGACATGCGGCATACATTTGTGGCCCCCGTGACATGAGGCATGCACGTGGGGCCCCCATGACATGCGGCAAGCACGCGGGGCCCCAATGACATGCAGCATGTACGTGGGGCCCCCATGACATGCGGAATGCACGTGAGGCCCCCATGACATGCGGAATGCCTGCGGGGCCCCAATGACATGCAGCATGTACGTGGGGCCCCCATGACATGCGGAATGCACGTGAGGCCCCCATGACATGTGGCATGCATGTGGGGCCCCATGATATCCGGCATGCATTTATGGTCCCCATGACATGCGGCATGCATTTGGGCCTCCATGACATGAGACATGCATTTGGGGACTGCATAACATGCTGCATGCATTTGGGGTACCTGAGACATGCGGCATGCACATGGGGCCCCCATGACATGCGGCATATGCTTGGGGCCCCAGTGACATGCGGTATGAGTTTGGATCCCCCATGACATGCGGCATGCACGTGGGGCCCCCATGACATGAGTCATGCATTTGGGGCCCCCATGACATGCGGTATGCATTTGCGGGCCCCCAGGACATGAGTCATGCATTTGGGGCCGCCATGACATGCGGCATGCATTTGGGGCCCCCATGACATGTGGCATGCATTTGGGTCCCCCATGAAATGCGGCATGCATGTGGGGCCCCCATGACATGTGGCATGCATGTGGGCCCCCCATGACATGCGCCATGCATGTGGGCCCCCATGACATGCGGCATGCACGTGGGGCCACCATGACATGAGTCATGCATTTGGGGCCGCCATGACATGGGGCATGCATTTGGGGCCCCCATGACATGCGGCATGCATTTGGGTCCCTCATGAAATGCGGCATGCATGTGGGGCCCCCATGACATGTGTCATGCATGTGGGCTTCCCATGACATGCGCCATGCATGTGGGGCCCCTATGACATGCGGCATGCATGTGGGACCCCCATGACATGCGGCATGCATGGGGGCCCCCATGACATGCTCCATGCATGTGGGGCCCCTATGACATGCGACATGCATTTGGGGCCCCCATGACATGCGGAATGCCTTCGGGGCTCCCATGAGATGCTGCATGCATGCGGCACCCTCATGACATGCGGCATGCATTTGGGGCCCCCATGACTTGAGGCATGCATTTGGGGCCCCCATGACATGCGGCATGCATTTGGGGGCCCCATTACATGCCGCATGCATTTGGGGCCCCCATTACATGTGGCATGCACATGGGGCCCCCATGACATGCGGCATATGCTTGGGGCCCCAATGACATGCGGCATGAGTTTGGATCCCCCATGACATGCGGCATGCACGTGGGGCCCCCATGACGTGAGTCATGCATTTGGGGCCGCCATGACATGCGGCATGCATTTGGGGCCCCATGACATGCGGCATGCATTTGGGTGCCCCATGAAATGCGGCATGCATGTGGGGCCCCCAGGACATGCGGCATGCATTCGGGGCCCCCATGACATGTGGTATGCATTTCGATCCCCCATTACATGCTGCATGCAAGTGGGGCCCCCATGACATGAGGCATGCATGTGGGACCCCCCATGACATGCTCCATGCATGTGGGGCCCCTATGACATGCGGCATGCATGTGGGGCCCCTATGACATGCGGCATGCATTTGGGGGGCCCCATGACATGCGGCATACACGTGGGGCACCCATGACATGCGGCATACATTTGTGGCCCCCGTGACATGAGGCATGCACGTGGGGCCCCCATGACATGCGGCAAGTACGCGGGACCCCAATGACATGCAGCATGTACTTGGGGCCCCCATGACATGCGGAATGCACGTGAGGCCCCCATGACATGCGGAATGCCTGCGGGGCCCCAATGCCTTGCTGCATGCATGCATTTGGGTCACCCATGAAATACGGCATGCATGTGGGGCCCCCATGACATGTGGCATTCATGTGGGGCCCCATGATATCCGGCATGCATTTATGGCCCCCATGACATGCGGCATGCATTTTGGCCTCCATGACATGCGACAAGCACGTGGGGCCCCAATGACATGCATCATGCACGTGGGTCCCCCATGACATGCGGAATGCACGTGAGGCCACCATGACATGCGTAATGCCTGCGGGGCCCCTATGACATGCGGCATGCATGCGGGGCCCTCATGACATGTGGCATGCATTTGGGGCCCCCAATATATGCGGCAGGCACGTGGGGCCCCCATGATATGTGGCATGCATTTGGGGCCCCCATGACTTGAGCCATGCATTTGGGGCCCCCATGACATGTGGCATGCATGTGGGGCCCTCATCACATGCAGCATGCATTTGGGGCCCCCATGACTTGAGCCATGCATTTGGGGCCCCATGACATGCGGCATGCACGTGGGGCCATCATGACATGCAGCATGCATTTGGGGCCACTATGACATGCGGCAAGCATTTGGGCCCCCATGACATGCGGCATGCATGTTGGGCCCCCATGACATGCGTCTTGCATTTGGGCCCCCATGACATGCGGCATGCATTTGGGGCCTGCATAACATGCTGCATGCATTTGGGGTGCCCGAGACATGCGGCATGCACGTGGGGCCCCTATGACATGCCGCATGCATTTGGGGCCCCCATTACATGTGGCATGCACATGGGGCCCCCATGACATGCGGCATATGCTTGGGGCCCCAAAGACATGCCTCATGAGTTTGGCTCCCCCATGACATGCGGCATGCACGTGGGGCCCCCATGACATGAGTCATGCATTTGGGGCCGCCATGACATGCGGCATGCATTTGGGGCCGCCATGACATGCGGCATGCATATGGGGCCCCCATGACATGCGGCATGCATTTGGGTCCCTCATGAAATGCGGCATGCATGTGGGGCCCCCATGACATGTGGCATGCATGTGGGCCCCCCATGACATGCGCCATGAATGTGGGGCCCCTATGACATGCGGCATGCATGTGGGACCTCCATGACATGCTCCATGCATGTGGGGCCCCTATGACATGCGGCATGAATTTGGGGGGCCCCATGACATACGGCATGCACGTGGGGCCCCCATGACATGCGGCATACATTTGTGGCCCCCGTGACATGAGGCATGCACGTGGGGCCCCCATGACATGCGACAAGCACGCGGGGCCCCAATGACATGCAGCATGTACGTGGGACCCCCATGACATGCGGAATGCACGTGAGGCCCCCATGACATGCGGTATGGCTGCGGGGCCCCAATGACATGCGGCATGCATTTGAATCCCCCATTACATGCGGCATGCACGTGGGGCCCCCATGACATGCGGCATGCATTTGTGGCCCCCATGACTTGAGGCATGCATTTGGGGCCTCCATGACATGCGCCATGCATGTGCGGCCCCCTTGACATGCGCCATGCATGTGGGGCCCCTATGACATGCGGCATGAATTTGGGGGCACCAGTACATGAGGCATGCACGTGGAGCCCCCATGACATGCGGCATGCGTTTCGGGCCCCCATGATATGCGGCATGCATTTGGGGCCCCCATGACATGCGGCATGCATTTGGGGACTGCATAACATGCTGCATGCATTTGGGGTACCTGAGACATGCGGCATGCACATGGGGCCCCCATGACATGCGGCATATGCTTGGGGCCCCAATGACATGCGGTATGAGTTTGGATCCCCCATGACATGCGGCATGCACGTGGGGCCCCCATGACATGTGTCATGCATTTGGGGCCCCATGACTTGAGACATGCTTTTGGGGCCCCCATGACATGGGGCATGCATGTGGGGCCCCCATGAAATGCGCCATGCACGTGGGTCCCCCATAACATGCTGAATGCATTTGGGGTGCCCGAGACATGCGGCATGCACGTGGGGCCCCAATGACATGCGGCATGCATGTGGGACCCCCATGACATGCGTCAAGCATTTTGATCCCCCATTACATGCTGCATGCAAGTGGGGCCCCCATGACATGAGGCATGCATGTGGGCCCCCCATGACATGCGGCATGCATGTGGGGCCCCTATGACATGCGGCATGCATTTGGGGGGCCCCATGACATGCGGCATGCATGTGGGACCCCCATGACATGCGTGATTCATTTGGATCCCCCATTACATGCTGCATGCAAGTGGTGCCCCCATGACATGCGGCATGCATGTGGCCCCCCATGACATATGGCATGCACGTGGGGCCCCCATGACATGCTGCATGCATTTGGGGCCCCCATGATATGCGGCACGCATTTGGGGCCCCCATGACATGCGCCATGCATGTGGGGCCCACATGATACGCGGCATGCATTTGGGGCCCCCATGACATGCGGCATGCACGTGGGGCCCCCGTGACATGCGACATGCATTTGGGGCCCCCATGAAATGCGTCATGCATGTGGGGCCCCTATGACATGCGGCATGCATTTGGTGGGCCCCATGACATGCGGCATGCATGTGGGGCCCCCATGAAATGCGTCATTTATTTGGGGCCCCCTTGACATGTGGAATGCCTGCGGGGCCCCCATGACATGCGGCATGCATGCGGGGCCCTCATGACGTGCAGCATGCATTTGGATCCACCATTACATGCTGCATGCAAGTGGGGCCCCCATGACATGCGGCATGCATGGGGGCCCCCATGACATGCAGCATGCATGTGGGACCCCCATGACATGCGGCATGCATTTGGATCCCCCTTACATGCGGCATGCACGTGTGGCCCCATGAAATGCGGCATGCATTTGGGGCCCCCATGACATGCGGCATGCCTGCGGGGCCCCCATGACATGCGGCATGCATGCGGGGCCCTCATGACATGTGGCATGCATTTGGGGCCCCCATGAAATGTGCCATGCATGTGGGCCCCCCATGAAATGCGGCATGCACGTGGAGCCCACGTGATATGTGTCATGCATTTGGGGCCCCATGACTTGAGGCATGCATTTGGGGCCCCGATGACATGGGGCATGCATGTGGGGCCCCCATGACATGCTCCATGCATGTGGGGCCCCCATGAAATGTGCCATGCATGTGGGCCCCCCATGACATGCGGCATGCCTGCGGGGCCCCCATGACATGCGGCATGCACGTGGAGCCCACATGACATGCGGCATGCATGCGGGGCCCTCATGACATGCGGGATGAATTTGGGGCCCCCAATACATGCGGCATGCACGTTGGGCCCCTATGACATGCGGCATACATTTATGGAACCCATGACATGCGGCATGCATTTGGTGGGCCCCATGACATGCGGCATGCATGTGGGGCCCCCATGAAATGCGTCATTTATTTGGGGCCCCCTTGATATGTGGAATGCCTGCGGGGCCCCCATGACATGCGGCATGCATGCGGGGCCCTCATGACGTGCAGCATGCATTTGGATCCCCCATTACATGCTGCATGCAAGTGGGGCCCCCATGACATGCGGCATGCATGTGGGCCCCCATGACATGCAGCATGCATGTGGGACCCCCATGACATGCGGCATGCATTTGGATCCCCCTTACATGCGGCATGCACGTGTGGCCCCATGAAATGCGGCATGCATTTGGGGCCCCCATGACATGCGGCATGCATTTGGGGCCCCGATGACATGGGGCATGCATGTGGGGCCCCCATGACATGCTCCATGCATGTGGGGCCCCCATGAAATGTGCCATGCATGTGGGCACCCCATGACATGCGGCATGCCTGCGGGGCCCCCATGACATGCGGCATGCACGTGGAGCCCACATGACATGCGGCATGCATGCGGGCCCTCATGACATGCGGGATGAATTTGGGGCCCCCAATACATGTGGCATGCACGTTGGGCCCCTATGACATGCGGCATGCATTTGGGGCCTCCATGACATGCGGCATGCATGTGGGGCCCCCTATGACATGCACCATGCATGTGGGGCCCCTATGACATGCTGCATGCAAGTGGGGCCCCATGACATGCGGCATGCATGTGGGCCCCCCATGACATGTGGCATGCACGTGGGGCCCCCATGACATGCTGCATGCATTTGGGGCCCCCATGATATGCGGCACACATTTGGGGCCCCCATGACTTGCGCATGCATGTGGGGCATCCATGAAATGCGCCATGCATGTGGGGCCCCTATGACATGCATTTGTGGGCCCCAAGACATGCTGCATGCATTTGGGGGGCCCCATGACATGCGACATGCACGTGGGGCCACCATGAAATGCGGCATGCACGTGGGGCCCCCATGATATGAAGCATGCATGTGGGGCCCCCATGACTTGAGGCATGCATTTTGGGCCCCCATGACATGCGGCATGCACATGGGGCCCCCATGACATGCGGCATGCATGTGGGGCCCCCATTACATGCGGCATGCATTTGGGCCCCCATGACATGTGGCATGCATTTGGGGCCCCCTTGACATGCGGCATGCATGTGGGGCCCCTATGACATGCGGCATGCAATTGGGGCCCCTATGACATGCGGCATGCACGTGGGGCCCTCATGACATGCAGCATGCATCTGGGGCCACTATGACATGCGCCATGCATGTGGGGCCCCTATGACATGCGGCATGCAATTGGGGCCCCTATGACATGCGGCATGCACGTGGGGCCCTCATGACATGCAGCATGCATCTGGGGCCACTATGACATGCGGCATGCACGTGGGGCCATCATGACATGCAGCATGCATTTGGGGCCACTATGACATGCGGCAAGCATTTGGGCCCCCATGACATGCGGCATGCATGTGGGGCCCCCATGACATGCGTCTTGCATTTGGGCCCCTATGACATGTGGCATGCATTTGGGGCCACTATGACATGCGGCAAGCATTTGGGCCCCCATGACATGCGGCATGCATGTGGGGCCCCCATGACATGCGTCATGCATTTGGGCCCCCATGACATGCGGCATGCATTTGGGGCCTGCATAACATGCTGCATGCATTTGGGGTACCTGAGACATGCGGCATGCACATGGGCCCCCATAACATGCTGCATGCATTTGGGGTGCCCGAGGCATGCGGCATGCACGTGTTGCCCCTATGACATGCAGCATGCATTTGGGGCCCCCATTACATGTGGCATGCACATGAAGCCCCCATGACATGAGGCATGCACGTGGGGCCCCCATGACATGCGGCATGCATGTGGAGGCCCCATGACATGCGGCCTGCATTTGGGGCCCCCATGACATGCGGCATGCATGTGGGGCCCTCATGATATGCTCCATGCATGTTGGGCCCCATGACATGCGGCATGCATTTGGGGTACCTGAGACATGCGGCATGCACGTGGGGCCCCCATGACATACGGCATGCATTTGGGGCCCCCATGACATGCGGCATGCATTTGGGTCCTGCATAACATGCTGCATGCATTTGGGATACCTGAGACATGCGGCATGCACGTGGGGCCCCCATAACATGCTGCATGCATTTGAGGTGCCCGAGACATGCGGCATGCATGTGGGGCCCTATGACATGCGGCATACGCTTGGGGCCCCAATGACATGCGGCATGAGTTTGGATCCCCCATGACATGCGGCATGCACGTGGGGCCCCCATGACATGCGGCATGCATTTGGGTGCCCCATGAAATGCGGCAAGTATGTGGGGCCCCCAGGCCATGCGGCATGCATTTGGGGCCCCAATGACATGCGGCATGCATGTGGGACCCCATGACATGCGTCAAGCATTTCGATCCCCCATTACATGCTGCATGCAAGTGGGGCCCCCATGACATGAGGCATGCATGTGGGCCCCCCATGACATGCGGCATGCATGTGGGGCCTCTATGACATGCGGCATGCATTTGGGGGGCCCCATGACATGCGGCATGCATGTGGGACCCCCATGACATGCGTGATTCATTTGGATCCCCCATTACATGCTGCATGCAAGTGGGGCCCCCATGACATGCGGCATGCATGTGGCCCCCCATGACATGTGGCATGCACGTGGGGCCCCCATGACATGCTGCATGCATTTGGGGCCCCCATGATATGCGGCACGCATTTGGGGCCCCCATGACATGCGGCATGCATGTGGGGCCCACATGATATGCGGCATGCATTTGGGGCCCCCATGACATGCGGCATGCACATGGGGCCCCCATGACATGCGTCATGCATGTGGGGCCCCTATGACATGCGGCATGCATTTGGGGGGCCCCATGACATGCGGCATGCATGTGGGGCCCCCATGAAATGCGTCATTTATTTGGAGCCCCCTTGACATGTGGAATGCCTGCGGGGCCCCCATGACATGCGGCATGCATGCGGGGCCCTCATGACGTGCAGCATGCATTTTGATCCCCCATTACATGCTGCATGCAAGTGGGGCCCCCATGACATGCGGCATGCATGTGGGCCCCCCATGACATGCAGCATGCATGTGGGACCCCCATGACATGCGGCATGCACGGGGGCCCCCATGACATGCGACATGCATTTGGGGCCCCCATGACATGCGGAATGCCTTTGGGGCTCCCATGAGATGCTGCATGCATGCGGCACCCTCATGACATGCGGCATACATTTGGGGCCCCCATGACTTGAGGCATGCATTTGGGGCCCCCATGACATGCGGCATGCATTTGGGGGCCCCATTACATGCGGCATGCATGTGGAGCCCCCATGACATGCGGAATGCCTTCGGGGCCCCCATGAGATGCGGCATGCATGCGGCACCCTCATGACATGCGGCATGCATTTGGGGCACCCATGACTTGCGACATGCACGTGGGGCCCCTATGACATGCGGCATGATTTTGGGTGCCCCATTACATGCGGCATGCATGTGGAGCCCCCATGACATGCGGCATGCATTTGGGGCCCCCATGACATGCCTCATGCATGTGGGGCCCCCATGACATGCGTCATGCATTTGGGCCCCCATGACATGCGGCATGCATTTGGGACCTGCATAACATGCTGCATGCATTTGGGGTACCTGAGACATGAGGCATGCACATGGGGCCCCATGACATGCGGCATATGCTTGGGGCCCCAATGACATGCGGTATGAGTTTGGATCCCCCATGACATGCGGCATGCACGTGGGGCCCCCATGACATGAGTCATGCATTTGGGGTGGCCATGACATGCGGCATGCATTTGGGGCCCCCATGACATGCAACATGCACGTGGGGCCCCCATGACATGCGGTATGCATTTGCGGGCCCCATGACATGCGGCATGCATTTGGGGCCCCCAGGACATGAGTCATGCATTTGGGGCCGCCATGACATGTGGCATGCATTTGGGGCCCCCATGAAATGCGGCATGCATTTGGGGCCCCCATGACATGTGGCATGCATGTGGGCCCCCCATGACTTGCGCCATGCATGTGGGCCCCTATGACATGCGGCATGCATGTGGAACCCCCCATGACATGCTCCATGCATGTGGGGCCCCTATGACATGCGGCATGCATGTGGGGCCCCTATGACATGCGGCATGCATTTGGGGGGCCCCATGACATGCGGCATACACGTGGGGCACCCATGACATGCGGCATACATTTGTGGCCCCCGTGACATGAGGCATGCACGTGGGGCCCCCATGACATGCGGCAAGCACGCGGGACCCCAATGACACGCAGCATGTACTTGGGGCCCCCATGACATGCGGAATGCACGTGAGGCCCCCATGACATGCGGAATGCCTGCGGGGCCCCAATGCCTTGCTGCATGCATGCATTTGGGTCACCCATGAAATACGGCATGCATGTGGGGCCCCCATGACATGTGGCATGCATGTGGGGCCCCATGATATCCGGCATGCATTTATGGCCCCCATGACATGCGGCATGCATTTGGGCCTCCATGACATGCGACAAGCACGTGGGGCCCCAATGACATGCAGCATGCACGTGGGTCCCCCATGACATGCGGAATGCAAGTGAGGCCACCATGATATGCGGAATGCCTGCGGGGCCCCTATGACATGCGGCATGCATGCGGGGCCCTCATGACATGCGGCATGCATTTGGGGCCCCCAATATATGCGGCAGGCACGTGGGGCCCCCATGATATGTGGCATGCATTTGGGGCCCCCGTGACTTGAGCCATGCATTTGGGGCCCCCATGACATGTGGCATGCACGTGGGGCCCTCATCACATGCAGCATGCATTTGGGGCCCCCATGACTTGAGCCATGCATTTGGGGCCCCCATGACATGCGGCATGCACGTGGGGCCATCATGACATGCAGCATGCATTTGGGGCCACTATGACATGCGGCAAGCATTTGGGCCCCCATGACATGCGGCATGCATGTGGGGCCCCCATGACTTGCGTCTTGCATTTGAGCCCCCATGACATGCGGCATGCATTTGGGGCCTGCATAACATGCTGCATGCATTTGGGGTGCCCGAGACATGCGGCAAGCACGCGGGGCACCAATGACATGCAGCATGTACGTGGGGCCCCCATGACATGCGGAATGCACGTGAGGCCCCCATGACATGCTGAATGCCTGCGGGGCCCCAATGCCATGCGGCATGCATGCATTTGGGTCACCCATGAAATGTGGCATGCATGTGGGGCCCCCATGACATGTGGCATGCATGTGGGGCCCCATGATATCCGGCATGCATTTATGGCCCCCATGATATGCGGCATGCATTTGGGCCTCCATGACATGCGAAAAGCACATGGGGCCCCAATGACATGCAGAATGCACGTGGGGCCCCCATGACATGCGGCATGCATTTGGGGCCCCCATGACTTGAGCCATGCATTTGGGGCCCCCATGACATGCGGCATGCACGTGGGGCCATCATGACATGCAGCATGAATTTGGGGCCACTATGACATGCGGCAAGCATTTGGGCCCCATTACATGCGGCATGCATGTGGAGCCCCCATGACATGCGGCATGCATTTGGGGCCCCCATGACATGCTTCATGCATGTGGGGCCCCCATGACATGCGACATGCATTTGGGCCCCCATGACATGCGGCATGCATTTGGGGACTGCATAACATGCTGCATGCATTTGGGGTACCTGAGACATGCGGCATGCACATGGGGCCCCCATGACATGCGGCATATGCTTGGGGCCCCCGTGACATGCGGTATGAGTTTGGATCCCCCATGACATGCGGCATGCACGTGGGGCCCCCATGACATGAGTCATGCATTTGGGGCCCCCATGACATGCGGTATGCATTTGCGGGCCCCCAGGACATGAGTCATGCATTTGGGGCCGCCATGACATGCGGCATGCATTTGGGGCCCCCATGACATGTGGCATGCATTTGGGTCCCCCATGAAATGCGGCATGCATGTGGGGCCCCCATGACATGTGGCATGCATGTGGGCCCCCCATGACATGCGCCATGCATGTGGGCCCTTATGACATGCGGCATGCATGTGGGACCCCCATTGACATGCGGCATGCATGTGGGGCCCCAATGACATGCGGCATGCATGTGGGGCCCCCATGATATGCTCCATGCATGTGGGGCCCCTTTGACATGTGGCATGCATGTGGGGCCCCTATGACATGCGGCATGCATTTGGGGTGCCCCAATGACATGCAGCATGTACGTGGGGCCCCCATGACATGCGGAATGCACGTGAGGCCCCCATGACATGCGGAATGCCTGCGGGGCCCCAATGACATGCAGCATGTACGTGGGGCCCCCATGACATGCGGAATGCACGTGAGGCCCCCATGACATGTGGCATGCATGTGGGGCCCCATGATATCCGGCATGCATTTATGGTCCCCATGACATGCGGCATGCATTTGGGCCTCCATGACATGAGACAAGCACGTGGGGCCCCAATGACATGCAGCATGCACGTGGGGCCATCATGACATGCAGCATGCATTTGGGGCCACTATGACATGCGGCAAGCATTTGGGCCCCCATGACATGCGGCATGCATGTGGGGCCCCCATGACATCCGTCATGCATTTGGGCCCCCATGACATGCGGCATGCATTTGGGGCCTGCATAACATGCTGCATGCATTTGGGGTACCTGAGACATGCGGCATGCACATGGGCCCCCATAACATGCTGCATGCATTTGGGGTGCCCGAGGCATGCGGCATGCACGTGGGGCCATCATGACATGCAGCATGCATTTGGGGCCACTATGACATGCGGCAAGCATTTGGGCCCCCATGACATGCGGCATGCATGTGGGGCCCCCATGACATGCTTCATGCATTTGGGCCCCCATGACATGCGGCATGCATTTGGGGCCTGCATAACATGCTGCATGCATTTGGGGTACCTGAGACATGCGGCATGCACATGGCGCCCCCATAACATGCTGCATGCATTTGGGGTGCCCGAGGCATGCGGCATGCATGTGTTGCCCCTATGACATGACGCATGCATTTGGGGCCCCCATTACATGTGGCATGCACATGAAGCCCCCATGACATGAGGCATATGCTTGGGGCCCCAATGACATGCGGCATGAGTTTGGACCCCCCATGACATGCGGCATGCACGTGGGGCCACCATGACATGAGTCATGCATTTGGGGCCGCCATGACATGGGGCATGCATTTGGGGCCGCCATGACATGCGGCATGCATTTGGGGCCCCCATGACATGCGGCATGCATTTGGGTCCCTCATGAAATGCGGCATGCATGTGGGGCCCCCATGACATGTGGCATGCATGTGGGCCCCCCATGACATGCGCCATGCATGTGGGGCCCCTATGACATGCGGCATGCATGTGGGACCCCCATGACATGCGGCATGCATGGGGGGCCCCCATGACATGCTCCATGCATGTGGGGCCCCTATGACATGCGGCATGCATTTGGGGCCCCCATGACATGCGGAATGCCTTTGGGGCTCCCATGAGATGCTGCATGCATGCGGCACCCTCATGACATGCGGCATGCATTTGGGGCCCCCATGACTTGAGGCATGCACGTGGGGCCCCTATGACATGCGGCATGAATTTGGGTGCCCCATTGCATGCGGCATGCATGTGGAGCCCCCATGACATGCGGCATGCATTTGGGGCCCCCATCACATGCTTCATGCATGTGGGGCCCCCATGACATGCGTCATGCATTTGGGCCCCCATGACATGCGGCATGCACTTGGGACCTGCATAACATGCTGCATGCATTTGGGGTACCTGAGACATGCGGCATGCACATGGGGCCCCCATGACATGCGGCATATGCTTGGGGCCCCCATGACATGAGTCATGCATTTGGGGCCGCCATGACATGCGGCATGCATTTGGGGCCCCCATGACATGCGACATGCACGTGGGGCCCCCATGACATGCGGCATGCATTTGGGGCCCCCAGGACATGAGTCATGCAATTGGGGCCGCCATGACATGTGGCATGCATTTGGGGCCCCCATGACATGCGGTATGCATTTGGGTCCCCCATGAAATGCGGCATGCATTTGGGGCTTCCATGACATGTGGCATGCATGTGGGCCCCCATGACATGCGCCATGCATGTGGGCCCCTATGACATGCGGCATGCATGTGGGACCCCCCATGACATGCTCCATGCATGTGGGGCCCCTATGACATGCGGCATGCATGTGGGGCCCCTATGACATGCGGCATGCATTTGGGGGGCCCCATGACATGCGGCATACACGTGGGGCACCCATGACATGCGGCATACATTTGTGGCCCCCGTGACATGAGGCATGCACGTGGGGCCCCCATGACATGCGGCAAGTACGCGGGACCCCAATGACATGCAGCATGTACTTGGGGCCCCCATGACATGCGGAATGCCTGCGGGGCCCCAATGCCTTGCTGCATGCATGCATTTGGGTCACCCATGAAATACGGCATGCATGTGGGGCCCTCATGACATGTGGCATTCATGTGGGGCCCCATGATATCCGGCATGCATTTATGGCCCCCATGACATGCGGCATGCATTTTGGCCTCCATGACATGCGACAAGCACGTGGGGCCCCAATGACATGCAGCATGCACGTGGGTCCCCCATGACATGCGGAATGCACGTGAGGCCACCATGACATGCGTAATGCCTGCGGGGCCCCTATGACATGCGGCATGCATGCGGGGCCCTCATGACATGTGGCATGCATTTGGGGCCCCCAATATATGCGGCAGGCACGTGGGGCCCCCATGATATGTGGCATGCATTTGGGGCCCCCATGACTTGAGCCATGCATTTGGGGCCCCCATGACATGTGGCATGCACGTGGGGCCCTCATCACATGCAGCATGCATTTGGGGCCCCCATGACTTGAGCCATGCATTTGGGGCCCCCATGACATGCGGCATGCACGTGGGGCCATCATGACATGCAGCATGCATTTGGGGCCACTATGACATGCGGCAAGCATTTGGGCCCCCATGACATGCGGCATGCATGTTGGGCCCCCATGACATGCGTCTTGCATTTGGGCCCCCATGACATGCGGCATGCATTTGGGGCCTGCATAACATGCTGCATGCATTTGGGGTGCCCGAGACATGCGGCATGCACGTGGGGCCCCTATGACATGTCGCATGCATTTGGGGCCCCCATTACATGTGGCATGCACATGGGGCCCCCATGACATCCGGCATATGCTTGGGGCCCCAAAGACATGCGGCATGAGTTTGGCTCCCCCATGACATGCGGCATGCACGTGGGGCCCCCATGACATGAGTCATGCATTTGGGGCCGCCATGACATGCGGCATGCATTTGGGGCTGCCATGACATGCGGCATGCATATGGGGCCCCCATGACATGCGGCATGCATTTGGGGCCGCCATGACATGTGGCATGCATGTGGGCCCCCCATGACATGCGCCATGCATGTGGGGCCCCTATGACATGCGGCATGCATGTGGGACCTCCATGACATGCTCCATGCATGTGGGGCCCCTATGACATGCGGCATGAATTTGGGGGGCCCCATGACATGCGGCATGCACGTGGGGCCCCCATGACATGCG